>NC_051312.1:138762592-140162592 GCF_015220235.1 Choloepus didactylus | reverse complement strand
TTTTTATTGGTCTTTTTCAAGAATAATGTCTTTGCTTGTACTGTTTTTGTGGTTGATTTTCAATTTCTTTTTTACTGACTTCTGCTGTGGTCTTTATTACATCCTGTCTTCTGTTTCTTTGCTTTCATCTGCTCTTAATTTTCTAGTTCCTTCAGGTGGAAGCTGAGGTCATTAATTTGAGAATTTTGTTAGCATATAATACTGAAAATAACAAACCTACTAAAACAGTTCAATGTTTGTTTACAAGACTTTTTTGTTTTAATTGTTTGGTCTGAGTGTATAAAGTCAAAATAATGGGTTTAAGATTACAGTTCAAAGCTATTTTCATCCTCACAGTGATTATGGTATTAATTTAAAATACAGCTATTTTTATTTGTTTCTGTTTATATTCTGTGCCAGTTTGGATGTATTATGTCCCCCAAAATGCCATTATCTTTGATGCAATTTTGTGGGGGCAGATGTATTAGTGCTGATTAGGTTGGAACCTACTGGTTCAGTGCTTCCATGGAGATGTGACTCAATCAACTGTGGGCAAGACCTTTCATTGGACTATTTCTATGGAGGTGTTGCCCCATCCATTCAGGATGGGTCTTTATTGGATCACTGGAGTACTTTAAAAAGAGCCACGCAGGCCTGGATGCAGAGAGCAGCTGTGAGTGACATTTTGGAGAGCAACTAAGAGTGATATTTTGAAGAGGAACTGTAGCTAAGAGAGGACAAAATGCCCCAAGAGCAACATTTTGGAGAATGACATTTTGAAAGCAACCTAGGAGCAAGTGGACATCAGCCACATGCCTTCCAAGTTAACAGAGGTTTTCCGGATGCCAATGGCCATCCTTCAGTGAAAGTAACCTAGGCTGATACCTTACTTTGGACACTTCATGGCTTTAAGACTAACTTTGTAACCAAATAAACCCCCTTTCTAAAAGCCAATCCATTTCTGGTGTTTTGCATAATGGGCAGCATTAGAAAATCACAACATATTCCATTTTAGAATTTTCCCTACCCCTGTTGATTTTATTTTATTGTATTACATGTATAAATAATTAAAATGATTCCAAAAGTCAAAATCCCTTTTTGTGGATGTACCACAGTTTATTCATACCATCTCTTATATGTGAGTGTTCATTTGTTTCTAATGTTTTACACTCACACAATCATGATATGAAAACAACATGCTTATGTATTTCCATATTGATAGAGATGTAATTTCTAGGTCATTCCAATAAGTGGGATACTGCCAAAGTCCCTTCTATGTATGCTAGAAAAATTTACATTCATATCAGGTATGTATGTAAGTGCATCTTTACCCACAGTTTTAATCTACTGCTAGTCAAGGATTTTTGTTGCTGTTGTTGTTGTTTATTGTCTTTGCAATAGGTATGACCAAGACTACTTTCTTTCTCTTGAGCAGTCTAGTCTGTTCTTGCTCCTCTGGCACCCCATCCTGACAACCTTGAAATGAATGGTACAACTGTGAGGATGCAGAGAAAAATAACTGGAACTGCAAGGGGCAAAAACTAAACAACAAATAAACAAAAAAAAAAAACCAGAACAAGGACCACTAGATCCTAACTACTGTAAATATCAGTCTTCCCCTTACCTGCTACTCCCCTCCCCTTCCACTCTCCCTCTCACCTCAGCTACCCAGGTGCCTGAGAGGCTCTAGCTGGGTATTTCCTTATCTCTTTTCTGCTTTACCCCAGGCCTTACAGCCTAAGGCCAGGGAGACCAAGTGGTCCTAACTGCAACCTCAGTAAATCTCTCATCCATCTTCATGGAACCAAACCATCCTAAGTGCATCTCAGCTAATCACTCACCCATCCCAGTCATCCACCTGCCTTACTATCTTCCAGTGCTTTTCCTCCCACCCAGTCTCAGCCCTTAAAAAGCTGGCAGTCCTTTGTTTCAATGGAGTTGAGTTCTACTCTGTCTCTCCTGCTATAACAGCCTCTGAATAAAATAAGCCATTTACATTGGTTGGTGCAGTTTTTTGACAGGTGGGGAATGGAACATCTGAGCGATTTTAATTTGCATTCCTCTTATTATGAATGCAAATAGCATTTCATATGTTCACAAGCCACTTTTCATCTTTGTTGTGAATTACATGTTTTGGTCTTTTGCCAATTTGAAACATTTTTCCCTCAGGTTTTTTTTATTGTTGTTGATATAAAATATATTATGAATCACAAAGATACAAAATTGTTAATCTAATAATTGACGTATAGGAAAGGCTTTGGAATTTCAAGTTTCTGTGTTAAATAAATGAATGGAAGAAACAAAAGAAGCCAAATTATGTATGTCTAAATCTCTCTAAGGACAATTTTTATAGGGACAGCCTCAGTTTTTAAGATCAACTTTACTGTAGTATACTGCAATATACAATGTCACCCATTTTAAGTGACCAGTTTACTGAGTTTTGATAAATAAATATAACTACCTACATAAGGACCACAATGAAGAAGAAGAACAATTCCTTCATCCCAGAACTTTATTCATTCTTATTGGAGTCTGCCTCTGCAACCACTTTTGACCCCAGGACTGAACAACTTTTTGCCTGTGTTACATGAACTTTCTTGAATTCTGTATAAATAAAATATGTAGTTCCAATCCTATGTGAAATGGAGAAAATGTGCCACCTCTCTCTGAATGCAACCATAAAACCAGCACAGCTATTTCAAGACTGTTAAAATATATCATCAGCAGGCAGATAGGGGCAGAACACCACAAACAACACTGAAGAGGCAGAGTCATTTCATGGTCATTTTATTTGCCATGCATTTCAAAAAAATTTTATATAGTAAAATTTATTAATCTTTTTTTAATTCATTAGGATTCTGAAAAACAGAAAATGCTACTCATTATTCAGGTTATTTAGGAAAGCACCCATGTTTCGTTTTAGTGTCTGAATGATTTCAATTTCAGATTTAGAGTTGAGGTTTATTCTTGCATAGGGTTTGGGTATAGGTCCTGTGTATTCTTTCTCCAATTGGTTATTTTGTATTGTTAGCACTATTTATTAGAAGTCCATCTCCAACCAGCTATTTTAGATGCTATTTATATTATATACTAAATTTCTGTATGGACATGATTCTATTTCTAGCTGTTGTATTAAAATCTCCTTGCTAGATCTAGTTCCTTGGTAGCCTTTCATAGTCTCACATGTCTATTTTTCTATACAAACTTTTGTATTAAATTCTCGAGCTTTGTTGCAGCTCTGCCATAATAACATTGCTGACCATAGCCTATCTGTCCCTGTAATTACAAACAAAAAAATCTGGACAAAATGAAAAATCAACTACCTCAGGACTCTGAAAAGTAAACAGAGCCAGCACAAAAATTTACTAAAAATGGATTATAGATGTACTTGAAAACTTAAAACTACAAAAATTTTGAAGTAAACGTAGGAAAATATTTTTATATACTTAAGGTATGCAAAGGTTCTTAAATGGCATACATACACACACACACACACACACACACACACACACACACACACACACACGCGCGCTAATCAGAAAAGAAAACAATGATAAATCCAACTGCTACTAAATTTCTTTTTCTTTGAAAGACACCATTAAGAATATGGAAAATATGCCAAAGAGTGGGAGAAAATATTTGACATACTCATATCTTATAAAGTACTCACATCCAGAATACAGAATGCTTCCAGAAAAAAAATAAATAAATACTAGTAAATAATAACTCAAAAACCTAATAAGAAAAATGATTTGATAAGACACTTGTAAAATAAAAGGGCAATAATCAATAAGCACATGAAAAGATGCTTAGCATGATTAGTGAAGAGGGAAAGCAAATGAAAACCACAAATACTACTATATAGTTATTAGAATGACTAAAATTGAAACAAAAGTAAGCAAAAATATATGACAATAAATGTTAGCTAGATCATGTACCAACTGGAACTCTTATGCATAGCTGTTGAAAATTTTAAATGTACGATGACATTAAAGAAAAGTTTTGCAGTTTTCCAAAAAGTTAAGTACACACCAACCAATCAACCCCATCATTTCACTCCTAGGTATTTGCCCAAAAGAAATGAAAATATATATCAACACAAAGGCATGATGAATGTTCACAGCAGTGTTATTTGTAATAACCAAAAACTGGAAACAATCGAAATTACCATCAACTGATAAATACATCAATTATGACATAACCATCCAATGGAATATGACTCAGCAATACGAAGGAATGAATTGAGGGTACATACCACGGCATGAGAGAATTACTAAATAATTATTTTGAGTGAAGAAAATCCAGACAAAAGAGAAAACATACTAGATGACCCCATTTCAATAAAATTATAGAAAACACAGACAATCTATCTTGACAAGCAACATGTCAGTTGTTGCCTAGACACAGAGGGCAAGGGAGGAATGAATTACAAATGGGCAAGAAAAATCACTTTTTTATCCTAAGTGTTGTGATGCTTTCAGAGGTATACACAGATGTTAAAACTAATTAAATTGTACATTTTTAATATGTCCATTTAAATGTACTTAAATTATACTTCAGCAAGTTGAAGTGTACATAAATTTCAATAAATTCAGAAAATTTTCTAGATCTAGAAAAATGTTTCTGGCATTTTAATTGGGTTGTGTTTAATCTGTAAGTTAATTAGGAAGAGCTGTCATTATTAAAATGCTGAGTTACTGTTTTTAAGTAACACAAAATTCACAGTAAGAACCACATGCTCTTTTGCAAAACATCTGACATCATTTTATATATATAATGAACGCAATTTTATGATGTAAACCTTTTTCTGCACTTATTATAATGTGAGATACATGTTATTTCTCCTGAGATACCTGTTATTATTCCTCTAATCATCACTTGTTAATCTATCTTGGCAACAAAATGTAGAGGAACAGGATCTCCTTCAAACTGAATCCACTGGGAGGTTGGAGGATCTCAGCAGCAAGGGGCATGTGGTATCTTTTGGCCATTCTCAAATGGGAACAAGCATCATCAGAATAACAAAAGAAGGATGGTAAAAAAAAAAAAACAGAACAAAACGATAAGAATCAGGGATTTTGTTCTACATCAAGCTGCATGCACAGTGCCTAATGAAGGCATTTCATCAAATACTGCTTCTAATACCACTAATGATATTGATAAGAATGAGGATATTTCTATACTATTTGATACTAATGAGTTCAGTGAGTAGCTGTAGTGTTCACTTTACCCCAGGTAAGAGGGAACTCACCGTATTTGTTCAGTTTAGGAATAGACCTCAGTGCCTCTGTGTCTACAGAGGATTCCAAATAGCACAGGGACTTATTACATATTTAGAGATACTTTTTTCAATAGATGAATAGTTTTATCAAAAGGGACTACAAAGAAAAGGAAAAAACCAAAGGAAAACTCCAGCCTAGGTGAAATTTTATATAAACAGAACTTAAGAGGAAATCAAGCAGGTTCATAATAATGGTCATTTAAAACTAAAAGAGAAGGATTCAGCAATGCTAAACATCTAGGAAGAAAAACAAGCAAATCAGAAAAGCTAAAATTCACTAAGACTAAATATTGAGTGAACATTAGAAAAATGGTAAAATAGAAAATATTAAAGTTACTTTAGTAAGTGTTTCAACTGTCCCTTCAGAGACCATATCTTGGTTTGTCGGGCAGCCATGACAAACAGCACACAATGGGTTGTCTTATCCAACCAGAATTTATTGCTGCTTGGTTTTGGTGCAACAAGTCCAAAATCAAGGTCTCAACAAGGTCCTGATTTTCCTGGGGTCTTTAGCATTCTGTTGGTATGTTGCTGACAGTTTTGAGGTTTCATAGCTTGTATCTCTGCCTCTGTCACACTTATTTTCTGACATGCTGCCTTATTTTCTGAATTATTCTGGTTTCTGTCTTTTACAGACTTCTGGTTTCTCCTGACTGCATCCACCTTTCCTCTGCTTTAAGGACTTTGACCCTTAGATTAAGGCTCATCCAAAATCAATTAGGCCTCATTGAAATGATTTTCAAATATTCTACTCACAAATGAGCCCCTACACTAACAGTAACACCTCCAAAAGTTCCATTTACAAATATGTTCATAATCACAGGAACGTGTAATAAGCCTGGAACATGTCCTAAAAGGGGGTAGGATTCGATCCCCACAGACCAGCTTAAGGATTTTTAAAGTGGTCTTTTGCCTCTTTCCTCAAAAGAAAAATAAAACAAAATCTTATTCTAGAAAAGATGTCACCATTTAATTTATAAAAAAGTTACTTTCAAATAATGAATTCTCTCCCAGCAGCATTTGTGCTTTCAGATTCTAAAAGCTATATTGGGTAATATATGGAAGACAACAGATAAAGGTATAATACAGTTTTTCTTTGGGTTTCACTACTATATCCAAGCAACAAACAATTATTGACTATTTATTATACATTTGTTTGGGTGCAAATTAAAAAAACACTTCATTGAAAGGAAGCATAGTACATGGTATCACATATACAAAGGGTTTATTCTTGATAGTCTTTATGGAATCTTATATTTCTGAAGTATGACATTTGAAGGACACATAAACCTGTCTAGTGGAGGATGAAAAGACAGGAGAGCAGATGGACTCTTTGATTTCTTCTTCCAATGTCACATTACATTCTCCTACTCAGGGTTTTTCTCAGGGCAAGTTTAACATATTTATTCCTCAAGCTGTAGATTAAAGGATTCATCATAGGAATAACATTGGTGTAAAAGACAGAGGAAATTTTTCCCTTATTCATAGAACCTGCAGAAGATGGCTGGAGATACATAAATGAAAATGAACCAAAGAACAGAGAAATAGCAATTATGTGGGAACTGCAGGTACTGAAGGCTTTAGACCTGCTCTCAGTGGAATTCATGTGGAGGATGCTGCAGAGAATGAAACTATAAGAGAAGAAGATGGTGAGATTGGGCACAAAGATGTTGATGCTCACTACAATGAAGACCACCAGCTCATTGACATAGGTGCTCATGCAGGAGAGCTGGAGCACAGGGAGGATGTCACAGAAGTAATGGTTGATGATGTTGGCATCACAGAAGGTCAGTCTCAGCAGGCATCCAGTGTTAGCCATAGCATCAGAAAATGCCATGAAGTATGACCCAAACATGAGGCTGGAACACACTTTAGGGGACATGGCAATGTTATACAAGAGTAGATTACAGATGGCCACATAGTTATCATAGGCCATTGCTGACAGGAGATAGCACTCAGAGAGGGCAAAAAAACAGTAGAAGAATTGGGTCATGCATCCCTCATAGGAGATAACATTCATCTTTGATAAAAAGTTGAGCCACATTTTGGGAGTAAAAACAGAAGAATAACAGAGGTCTGTGAAGGACAAGTTAAAGAGGAAAAAGTACATGGGGGTGTGAAGGTGAGAATTCAGCCCAATTAGAGTTATCAAGCCCAAGTTTCCCAGCATTGTGACCATATACATTGCTAGAAAGAGGAAGAACAGAGGGAGCTGGAGATCTGGGTGATCTGTTAACCCCACCAGTATGAACTCAGTCACAAAACAGACATTTCCAGGAGCCATTATTGTCTGTGGCATCTGTGGTATAAGAAAAACAGGTTAAATTAGAGACAATCTATATCTTCCAATATTATCTCCTCTTGTGGGAGTGTCTGAGATTTTCCCAACATGGACCCATAGAATTTGTCTTTATCCTCGACACCAAGTAATACAGATTTCCCAGTATTATAATCCTTAAAGCTAAATATAATAAAGAACATCTATGGCTTACCCTAATGTTTGAATATTAGAGCTGCCACATGAAAATTTAACTGCTGGATAAAACAAGGGATAAAAGAAAGACTTACCAAGATTGAATAACCTTCTCCCATGTCATCAAATCTTTATTCACCTAAGGCCTCTCTTCACCAATAAAATCAGAAACAGAGGCCCTTGCAATCTGCAGATGGCCTCCCAGGCAGACTGGACACTCATGGAGTGGAAACCATGAATAATGTTTCAGAATCCAAACTGAGGAACCAGGTTTTAGGTGACGAATAACACCTGCCTCAAGTCACAGAGTAAAAGCCCTAAATCTACAACAGTGGAAGGTTCCTTCTTTAAAGAGGGAACTTAACTCTCTGAGATGCAGGAACCCTGAGGCACCTAATTTTTCTGAACATTCTCTGCTGCTCCTCATAATACTCTTCCACCATTTTTACTTAGGTGTTAGTATTACATAAAATGAGGGGAAAAGTGGGACTTCTTAATCCCTGTAATTCCTTCTCAAAATAAGATGGATATAATATGAATAAAATACAGAAACTTACCCTTCTTATGCAAGAAAACCTTTGTACTTCTGATTGCTGTTATTCTCCCCTGTAGTCGTAGAAGAGCAGTTTGAAGCTCTGACAGGACAGTGGTTTCTTTGATTTTAAGAGGATGCAGATCAGATAATTTCTAATATCCTGGAAATCATTCTGAGCTACAGATCACAATTTTTCATTTTAACTTTGAGTTCTCCTAAACAGCACAGGAAAATAAAAATGATTTCTTTAATACCATCAAATATGTCACTTGTTAACCCAAAAGATTTAACGGAGTCCAATGATACAACACATTTGGTTATAAAGAAGTGAAAATCTTGCTCAGTCTCTTCTCCAGGGTACAGATTCTGCATGTAAAAGGGAAATAAGGGGATTCTATTTACACCCTGGACCATATTATGTCTAGTTCTTTAGGGACTCAATATTTTCCTCAAGTTTTCACTTCTCTCTAGGGATTTTACCTCCCCATAGCAGAACTAAAGAGAAACTCCATATTCATACCATCTTGTCTCTGAAAGAAATCTGTCTAGTGTATTGTGTCTTTCCATCTTTTTGTTTGGGGAAAACTGAACAATGCCATGTATATACAAAACCATTCGGTAATATACTTTAAGTGGGTAGATTGTATGGAATTTGAATTATATCTCAATGAAGTTGTTTCCTTAAAAATAATAGACAATTTTTATTAAAAAATGACATAAAAAGGGATATAAGAAAATATTTTGAAGTCAGAGAAACTGCAAATACAACATATGAAAATATGTATACTATAGTTAATACAGTGTTTACAGGGAAATTTATGGCACCTAGGTAACTATATTGGCAAAGAAGAGAGGTCTCAAATCATATACTTAAGCTTTCATCATATGAAGCTGCAAAAAGAACTGCAGGTTAAACCCCAAATTAGCAGAAAGATGAAATAATAAAGATGACAGCAGAAAGCAATAAAATATGATGCAGAAACACATTATATAAAATCAATTAATCTAAAACCTATGTTTTTAAGATCAATAGATGTGATAAGGGCTAGACTGATCAGATAAAAAATGAGCGAAGTCCAAAATTATTAATTTGAGAAATGTGAGAGGACATTGATACTGATACTATGAAATTAAAAGGAAATTAAAAGAATATATTGAACAATTATGCTAATAATCCTGTCAACTAATGAAAGGCATAAACTCTTTAAAAGATGCAAACTTCCAAATCTCACTTAAGAAAAAAAAGGTAAACTGATAACTATTAAAGAAATTAAACTTTCAATAAAAAGTCTCTCATAAGGAAAACTCAGGCCCCGAGAATGTTACTGCAAGATTCCACAAACATTTACAGAATAAATAATACCAATTTTACATGACATCCTCAAAAAAATTAAAGAGGAGGGAAAACATCATAATTCTAAGGCAAGAATTATCCTGATACAAAAAGCAGACAACTCAGTTACAAGAAAGGAAAACTGAGAATATTACCCTTTATGAATGTAAATTCAAAAATTAACAAAATTTAATAAAATGAATATACCAATATATAAAAAGAATTATACATAATGAGAATTAACGAGTATTTCATGAATGAAAAATTGGTTTAATTTCTGATTATAAGTCACTGTTATTCACCTAATAAGCACATCTACATACATCTGCAGGTCATTTGATACTTAAAGGTGAAAGACTGAATCATTTCTACCAAGTCCGAAATCAAAATAAGGATTTCCACATATTTGTTTTTTGCCAGAGGTCATAGACAGTGCAGTAAGGCAAGAAAAAAGAAATAAATGACAAATAGATTGCCAAAGAAGAAATAAGATTATTTTTTATTAGCAAATAGAATGATTATCTATGAAGAACATTCCAACAAATCAAAAAAAAAGTCCTACTATAATAAATAAGTCTAGCAATAGTACAGAATGCAGTGTTAATATATTTCTATGTATTAGTAATGAAAAATGGAAATTTAAATATTTAAAAGGCAGTACCATTGCAACAACACCAGAAATATGAAAAATTTAGGTGGAAATCTAATAAAATGCATGCTTGATCTATAAACTACAGACAGCAAAATGCTTATGAAAGATATTAAAGAAGACCACATAAATGGGGGAAGATTAACTATATGGATTGGCAGATTCACTATTGGTAAGATAGCCATCTCTCTAAACTAATGCACAGATTCCATGCAATTACATTAAATTCACAGCAAGAAGTTTTGTAGAAAGCTGATTCTCAAATTCGCATGAAAGGCTGAAGGAACAAGAATACCAAAACAATTAAGCAAAAAAACAAAGTTGGAGGACTCACACCATCTAATTTAAAGACTTACTATAATTTTACAATAATCAATAGAGTGTGGTACTGGCAAAACAATAGATTGAAAGGACAAATATAGAGTCCACAAACTAACATATATATATATATATATATATATATGATTTTTTCCAGTTAATTTAGTCAATAGTGCAAAGGCAGTTCAGTAGAGAAATGACATGCTCCAAAACAATGTGACTGGGACAACTAGAGATCCATAAAACAAGAAGGAGAAGGAGAAGGTAAAGGAGGAAGGTAGGGAGGGAAAGAAAGAGGAGAAAAAGAGTAATAGAATAATCATGTCCATTCCTACCTCACAGCATTTTAAAAAATAATCACATATCAATGGAATCAAATTAAGAGCTCAGAAATAAACCCTCACATCGATAGCCAATTGATTTTTTATGAGGGTGCCAAGTCAACTCAATATGGAAAGAATTATTTCTTCAACAAATGGTGCTAGGAAAACTTGATATGCTTATGCAAAAGAATGAACCCTTGCCTCATACTACATGAAAAATTAACTCAAAATGGATGAAAGGCCTAAATATAAGAACCAAACTATAAGACTCCTAGAAGAAAACTGAGGGAAGCATCATCAGAACCTTGGGTTAGGTGAAGATTTCTGTGACTTTACATTAATAGCATGAGGAACAAGAACAAAAAATAAATTAATGGACCTCATAAAAATTTAAAAATTTGTACGTTAATGGACTTCTTCATAAGTTAATATATGTAAGTAAAAAATAAAAATGTCAAACCACAGAATGGAAGAATATTTGGAAAACACATATTCTATTAGAATTAATATCTGGAATATATAAAGAAACCACAAAACTCAACAACAAAAAGAGAAACACCCCACTTTAAAAAATGGGCAGTTTTGTAGAGAAATTTTTCTAAAATAGATACACAAATGGCCAATAAGCACATAAAAAAGATATTCAACATCATCAGATATTAGGGAAATGTAGATCCAATCCACAATGAGATACTATTTCATACCCAGTAGAATGGCTACTACTAACAAAAATGAAAATAATGAGTATTGGAGAGAACATGGAGAGTTAGGAACACTCCTTCATTGTTGGTAGAAATGTAGAATGGTACAGCCAGCGTGAAAAACAGTTTAGCAGTTGCTCAGAAAGTAAACTATAGAATTACCTTATGTCTCAGCAATATCACTTCTAGGTATATACCCCAAATATGTGAAAGCAGGGACTCAAACATATTTGTACACAAGTGTACATAGCAGCATTATTCACAAAAGCCAAAAAGTGAGAAGATGAATAGATAAACAAAATGTTGCATATACATAAATGGACTGATATTCAAATATAAAAAGGAATGAGGCTATTATACATGCAACAAATGGAGGAACATTGAAGACATCATGTTGAGTGAAATAAGCCAAACACAAAAGGAAAATATTGTATAATATCACTTATATGAAATAATTAGTATAAACAAATTCATAGAGTCAGAAACTAGAATACAGGCTACCAGGGACTGGGGTCAGGGTAGGGAATGAGAGTTAATGTTTGATCGGTTGTGGAATTTCAATTTGTGGTTGTTCCAGTTTGCTAAAGCTTCTTTGAAGAAAAGTGGATGGCATACATGTGACATGTAGAAGAATGAAGGTAAGAATGACAGCAGACATTACAAAACAATATAAATCAGTGGAGAGTAAAGAAATACCTTTAAATTACTGAAAGAAAAAGTGACTGTCTGCCTAGAACTCTATACCCCATGAAAATATCTTTCAACAATTAAGAAGAAATAAACTTTTATGTACAAAATATGAAAATTATAATAACTAGCCATATATCATAAACATGATATAATGGTAAGGATCAATGGAATTGCTAGCCTTTGCATTCAGTATCACCACATTCAAAAATCTCATGCTGGGAGTCGCCATTTTGGCCTTTGTTCTGGGTGTAACATTCAGGTGCTGTATCATTTCCCCGCTTACTGGTTGTAAAGTCATTAAACTGGATGTGATCCTCAGTTGAAGCAAGAAGAGCAATGGATGATGGAACGAATGTGCTGGAGATATTGTCACGAAAAAGCATAAGACATTAAGGAGCAGAAAGAACAGCATAACAAAAGCTTGTGAGTGAACTTACATCTACTTCCACAACAGTACAGGCTTGTACTGTTGAAGGCGGAGAATGTAAAAAACTTGGGAAAATATTTTCTCTAATCACAGACATTGTTTCCTCAAAATAATGCCTCTGTGAAAGAGAATTCACTTTGAAAGAATTCTTGTCATGCTTAACTAAGCACAAAGGATAAAAGAATGAATACAAGTTTTGCCATAGTTTTTCCCATGTGGTAGTCATCCCCTTTATGTGTAACGAGTGTGAAAGTCTTCTGTTGGAAATTCAACCTCACGAAATACCTGAGAATTAATACTTGAGAGAAACTATTTGGGTGTAATGAATGTGGGAAAGTTGTATTCACATCAAAGAAATCATGCAGGAGTAAAACCTTGTGTATAAGGAATATTGGAAATCCCTTAGCCAGGTATTAAATCTCATTAAGCATGAGAATATTCATACATAAATTAGTATTATAACGATCATGGGAATGCTTTTATCTGAAGCAAAATCTCATGGAGTATGACAAAATTCTTACTAGAGAGAAAATATATGAGTGTCCTGAATGTAGTTAAGTCTGCTCTTTATAGTCATCTTTTACTCCACATTTGAAAAATCATACAAGGGAATAAGCATATAAATGTAATATAGGTAAGCTTTCAACCAGATAGAAAACCTCTGTAGTCATCAGAAAATTCATACTGGAGAGAAATCATATAAATGTGGGAAAGTTTTAATTCAAATGTCAAATCTTAGACACAAGAGATTTCATACTGGAAAGAAACCCTATGCATGTAAGAAATGTGAAAAAGCCTTTAGTCACAAACCACATCTCACAGAACATGAGAAAACTCACAGTGGACAGAAAGACTATGAATGTAAAGAATGTGGAAAAGCCTTCAGCCAAAAGCAATACCTCATTAAACATCAGAACATTCATACTGGAGTAAAACCCTATATATGCAAGGAATGTGGGAAAGCCTTCAACCAGAAGGAAAACCTCATTACCCATCAGAGAATCCATACTGGAGAGAAACCTTTTGAATGTGGTGGATGTGGGAAAGCTTTCATTCAGAAATCAAGCCTCATTACATGCCAGAGAAGACATACTGGAGAGAAACCCTTCATATGTAAGGAATGTGGGAAAGCCTTCAGTGGCAAATCAAATCTCACTGAACATGAGAAGATTCATATTGGAGAGAAACCTTATAAATGTAATGACTGTGGAACAGCCTTCAGCCAGAGGCAGTATCTCATTAAACATTACAACATTCATACTGGAGAGAAACCCTATGAATGTAGTAAGTGTGGAAAAGCCTTTTCACAAATCACATCACTTATTATACATGTGAGAATTCATACAGGTGATAAACCTTATGAGCGTAAGGTATGTGGGAAAGAATTCTCTCAAAGTTCATCTCTTACTGTGCATGTTAGAAGTCATACAGGTGAGAAACCTTATGGTTGTGATGATTGTGGAAAAGCCTTTTCTCAGTTCTCAACTCTTGCTTTACATGCGAGAATCCATACAGGTGAGAAGCCTTACCAGTGTAGTGTATGTGGAAAAGCTTTTAGCCAGAAATCACACCACATTAGACATCAGAGAATTCATACTCATTAAAAATGGTATGAATTCCTGGAAGAAGGACTTCAGCAGATTCATAGCACATTAGAAAATTCATTCTAAAACAAAATGCCATGAATGTAGGAAAGCCTTAAAAAAGAAACCCAGTACTTATACCCAAGAATTTTCATGAAGAGAAAGAGGAAAAAGTAGAAATGTGTACTACACAAACTCATAGCATACATTATTGTTAGACTTTTAGAAGCCTTCTCATTTAAAGGCAGGAACAAGTATGGATCCTGCTATACACTCTGCTGCTAAACACGGTCCTGAATGGAGATTCTAACTAGTGCAGTAAAATGAAAGAAAAAGTGGTGTAAACAGTAGAAAGGAAGAGACAAAACTACCATGTTTAGGTAATATGATACCCTACATAAAGCTCTATTAAAATTCTTTGGTATTGATGCATTAGTAGTTAGGTGGAATAGAATTTATTGTCAAGAAACATACCCATGAATTTGTGGGAAAGGAATGTAGTAGCATGCAATAAGGGAATGAGTGGATAAAGGGTGTATTTGCACAACAGAAAATTGTTGAACAGTTAAATAAGGCAAAACAAATGTATATATTAGAAAGAAATTGCAAGCATTTGAGTGAAAAATCAAGGCTCAGAATGATGCATATACTATGGTACATTTTTGTAATTTTGAATTCAACACTAACAAAGACCAAAAAAAAAACAAAAACAAACAAACAAACAAAAATCTCATGCTGGAAAATCTGAATCAGTGACGTTTCATATTACTCTCTAATGCTTAAATTGTGAATTTGAAAGAAGTATAAAAAGTAGAGTAGATTAGTGCCCTCAAGATACTTTGGAACTAGAGTATCAAAAGCAAGTTTATCTTTCACATGATAAATCACGTTTTATTAATTTATATTTGCTTAGTTGAATGTTTTATTTGTTGTAAATAAGAATTTTTTATTATCATCTATTTTCAGGCAAAGAGAGATCTCTTATAAGGGTAAGTCATGGTTTTTGCTGAATAATGGTATATAATATAAGCAAATATATTCCCATAGGTGCACATTTCATAACCATAGCTAGAAAACCAAATTGTGAATAAAATTGGCATTTGGGGAAAATTGTTTAAATAATAAAATGATGTTATTTCTACATTTAATAGACAGTTCAAATGTTTTCCAGGATTCAGGTCAAGCCTGACTCAACATTTCAGATGATGTGACCAAAAGCCTAGCTTCTCTCAATCCTTTTCTGTCCTTACTTCCTTCAATGCAGGGTCCATTCTAACCAGGTTTTCCACTTGTGGTCACAAGATGGCCACTGGCAGGACCACTGATTGACATCTTCTCTCAGGTAAGGGTGAACAATTAAAAAGCAGTATCAGTGATGCCTCAGATTTGGGGGGCCTGATACCAAAACCAGAAAGGACCGTAGTGCTCACTAATATTCAAGAAACACCAGTGTGACTGTCCTTCAAAATCAGTGACTAACTAGAAAATTCTATCAGGTAGAATATTAGAAATGAGAAGTCAGTTGGGCACAAATTAGAAAGGAAAATTTCCTTTTAGAAAAGAAGGAATTGGAATTTGTCTCAGCACAAATTGAGAAGACTAATGGATTAATTCTAGGTCAATAACATGGTATCAGTTCAGAGAAGAGAGACAATGAAACGACAGCACATAGTGATAAAAGTTGGGAAGAAAATAATCTAACTGCTTATGAATTTATATGAGCACATCAGGGGCTAGAGAAAACTGCTCAACTCAGGGAAATTGATTAACGTATTTTGTGTATACTTTTCTTTGTTTTTCCTATTTGTCCACAGTTGCTTTTGAAAAACTCCAGCCCAAAAAAGCTGTTCTAAATTGAAAATAGTAATAATAAAAGTAGAGACCTGGACAGAACAAAAAATGTAAGCTGTATATGCTGGGTGCCCAGTAGTAATGGTTCACATATAGGAATCAGAGGGAAGGAAATCCAAGGGACAAGAGAAAATTCAGAAGGAAAGAATATAAATGATCTCATCTCATCTAGGTGTTTTTTTCCCTACAAACATTTTTTGTATACATTATTTAGATGATTCAGTGTAAAGTTAAAATACATTTATCAAATATTTAATGGAAGCAAACCTGAAAAAAGCTCACAAATCTATGATATTTGGCTTCTCACATTTTTAACACTGTTTACACAAATATTTCTCTAAATACGAAGACTTTTACCAAAGTTGAACTATATAGTGAGTGTACCCAGTCCATTTCCTCAAATTTGGATCAAATTTGACTAAATATGCTATTTAACAACTTGCCTATCTGGAATTGTTGGGCTGGGCTATTGGGACCTAAATGCCTTGATAAAATAGCCAAATTTATTGAACATTTTACTGGAATATTCTGACAATATTTTATTTTATGTCCTAAGTGGAGATTATGTAGATTTATTGCATATTCATTAAAATATACTAGCATATTTTGTGAATTTTTCAGTATGTATGTTATGCCAGATGATACAATAAGAAAATTCAGTGTTTTTAGTATTTACCATATTATTATGCATTATTCAAAACTCAATATTATCCATCTTGTATTTGAAACAGAATTGTGATTATTCTATTTTTTCTGAAGTAATATTTCTAAATATCATAATTCTTTTTTTAGAACAATTTGAATGATATATATTCACACATTATACAACCCATCCAAAGTGTACAATCAATGGCTTTTAGTATAATCACAGAGTTCTGCATTCAACACCACAATCAATTTTAGAGCATTTTCATTACCCCTAAAAGAAAAACCCAACACCCCTTAGCAGACACTTCTTGATCACGCTATCCTTCCCTAGCTCTATATAACCACTAATCTAATTCTGTCTCTATACACACACTTATATTTACATTTTTATCAATGGAATCATATAATGTATAGTACTTTGTGTGTGGTATCTTTCATTTAACATATTTTAAAAAAAATTGTACTTTTTTAATTAGAGACATTATAGGTTTACAGAAAAGTCACATAACAAATAAAATGTTGCTATATATCCCTGTATTGTTGACACTTTGCATTAGTGTAGTATCTGTTACAATTGATGAGAGAATATTAAAATATTACTGTTAACTATACTCCATAGTTTACTTTTGGTATATTTTTCCCATATACCATCCTATTATTAACACCTTGTAATAGTGTCATACATTTGTTTTAATCCATGAAAGACCCTTCTTATATTTGTACTATTAACCCCAGTCCATCATCCTTAACAGGGTTCACTATGTTATATAATCCCCTGTTTTGCCTTAAAACTTTCCTTCTGGTAACACACACTTCCCAAAATTCCCCATGCTACCACAAACATAATTCAGCATTTTTAATTGCACTTACGATAATGAACTAACATCACCACTATCCATTTCCAAACATTTAAATTCAACCTAAATAGAAAATCTGCACAATTTAAGCATCAGCTCCCCATTCTCTATCCCCTGTAACATATATTTTAGATTCTAACTCTATGAGTTTGCTTATTATAATTAGTTCGTATCAGTGAGAGCATAGAGTATATGTCCTTTTGTGTCTCACTTATTTCACTCAACATAATGTCCTTAAGGTTCATGCATGAGTTTCTTACTCATTTTTGAACAACATATACTACCTTGGCTTACTGATTCAAATTTTACAGACTCTCCATGTCTGAAATTGCCTTTATTGAACCTTCCTATTTATTAGTCATTTGCATGGGAATAGACTACTAATTTGGAAGTCACTTTTCCTCAAAATTTTGAAGGCATTGAACAACCTTGAGAAACTCAATGCTTTTTGTATTCTGGATATATTTTAGGGAAAACAATGCTCCATTGGAGAAGCTTTCAAAATCTTATACTTGTTCCCAGGAGAGAGCACTCAGAGATGACAAAAAAACAAAACAAAACAAAAACAAACAAACAAAAAAAAACAAAAACAAACAGAAAACAGAAAACAGAAGAACTGTGTCATGCAGTGTACCCCTGGTAGGTAACATTCTGCTTTGATAAAAAGTTGAGCAGTGTTTTGGGAGTTAAAACAGAAGAATAACAGAGGTTTATGAAAGCCAGGTTAAAGAGGTAAAATTACATGGGGGTGTGAAGGTGGGAATTCAGTTCAATTAGAGTTATCAGGCCCAAGTTTCCCAAACACTCACCATACATATTAATAGAAACAGGAAAAAAAGAGGGTGTTGGAAGTCTGAGTGATCTGTTAGTCCCACCAGAATGAATTCAGTTTTGGTCATGAAAGAGGTATTTTCACTAGCCATTTTTTTTCTGGGCAATCTGGGAGAATAAGTGCAAAGGCTTATATTACAGGGCAACCTGGATCTTCCACAATATCTTAACCAACAGAATGGACTATACAAATGGAATGTCTGAGACCAGCCCAACACTGACCCATGGAATCTGCCTTTACCATTATCTTGCTATTGAGTGACACTGACTTCTTTCTGGACTCTTAAGCTAAATACATCCAAGAGCATAACCAAAATAGTCTACATTATGAAAGACAGTGCTGCCATACAAATCATGACTGCTGGAAAAATGAAGGGAGAAGGAAGAAGAGAAGTGGTCTATGACAGAATAGTCTTCAACATCTCATCATTCCTTTATTAACCTGATCCCTCCCCTTTTCAGTAAAACTTGAGGACAAGGCTGTGGCAACCTTGAGTTGGCATCTCAAGAATATTACACCCTGCTGCGGTGGGAAACGTGGACATTGTTTACAGTTCAAAACTAACAGACCAATGTCTAGGAAAAGATCAGTAGCTGCTGCATGTCACAGAGAAAGCCACTTCTTAAAGATTGGGAGATCCCTTCAGGTAGAGGAAACTTAGACATTGAGATACAAAAACTCTGAAGGCCATATGTGTCTGAACATTTTCTTCCCCCTCAAACACATTTTTCCACTTAATTCACTTGCATTTCAGGATTGCATAATATGAGGTAAAAGCAGCATGACTCAATCCCTGGATTTTATTTCAAAATAAGGACATAATATGAATGGAATTCAAGAACTCACCCTCTTTAAGCCGAAACACCTTTGAGCTTCCTGATTGCTGTTTTTACCCAGGTGGCCTTCAAAGGGCAATTTCAAACTACGGTTTTGTTTCCTTTGATTCTAAGAGGATGCAGACCAGACTTAATTTCCAATACACCCTGGAAATCATTAGCAGCTACACTTATAATTTCTGATTTTAACTTCAAGCCCCCTTAAGCAGCAGTGTAGAAATGAAGATAATTTAGTAGATGAAGAAGATTTAATGTTGGTTTAATGATACAACACAGTTGATTATAAACAGATTAGAAACTTGCCCAGTCTCCTCCAGGCAACAGATTTTGTGAGTAATAGGGAAAAAGGGGGATTGTATTTACACCCTAGACCAAGAAATGCCTTTAGTTCCTTAGAGACTCAATATTTTACTCAAGTTATTGTTTCACTCTAGGTACTTTTCTTTTTTTTTTTTTCTCTTTATTTTTTTATTTTTTTATTTTTTTTTATTTTTTTATTTTTTTATTTTTTTATTTTTTTAATTCAGTTTTATTGAAATATATTCACAAACCATACAGTCATCCATGGTATACAATCAACTGTTCACAGTATGATCATATAGTTATGCGTTCATCACCACAATCTATTTCTGAACATTTTCCTTACATCAGAAAGAATCAGAATAAGAATAAAAAATTAAAGTGAAAAGAGAATACCCAAACCATCCCCCCATCCCACCCTATTTGTCATTTAGTTTTTACTCCCATTTTTCTACTGATTTTTTTTCAATTTTTTAACTTTGTTTATCAAAAAATTAAAAACAAACAGGCAAACAACAACCAAAAAACCCCCACAACATTTCAAACAAAGCAATGGATTAAGGAAAACAAATAACCTAAAATAACTACTTTGCTTCCAATATGTTCCTACCATACCCCAAGAAAATTAACAAACCATGTCCAAACAGAGGAGTAAGAAAAACAAATAATCTAAAATAACTACATTGCTTCCAACATGTTCCTACCATACCCCAAGAAAATTAACAACCCCTAAGAAAACAAAGGAATAAGAGGAAAAAAAAAACCTAAAATAACTCTATTGCTTCCAACATGATCTTACTATATCCAAGAAAGTTTACAAACCATAATCATTCTCTAGGTACTTTTCATCCCCCTTTGCAGAGCTAAAATCGAACTCCCAAATCACTACCAGCTGCATCTCTGAAATCTGTCTATTGTATTATTTTCTTTCTTTCTTTCTTCCCATATCCTAAGGAGTATTTCACTATGGGTTCTGCCTACAGTCTTCATTATTTCTTTTTTTTATTGTGGAATATAACACATATACATAAAAGTGATAACTTTCCAAGTGCAATTTAACAAGTAATTAAAGAGGAAATTTCAAACCATGTTATGGGTTATAGTTCCAGTTTCAGTTATTTCCTTATTGTGGAATATAAAATACACACAAAAGGTGATAACTTTCAAGTAACAATTTAACAAGTATTTTCCATAATGTCAACACCCTTTTCAACATGAACAATTTAGGGAGTTCATTATTTCTTTATTAGAAATTTCTCAAGGATTGCAGTAACTGACTTTAGTTGTTTTCTCTTCTGTGAGAACACAAGTATTTTTAATGCCTCACCTTCCTTCTAATGTCTTTATTTCAACACTTACAGGAAATTTCTCACTGGATATTCTCAATGTGTCCTTACGTGCAACATTTCAGTAACTGAGGTCATCAGTTTGCTCTCATCATAATAGTTAATAATGTGGACTCGGGAGGAAGAGGGCTTGTGTTTAACTCCTTCCTCAGTAAATACTGTCCCAACACTTGGGCAAGCTACTTAAACCCTTTCTGCCTCAGGGAGTTTGTGTGATAGGGATGTGAATAGAGTTGTGGTGACTGTTAACTGAGCTAATATAAGTCAAATACATAAAACAGTGCAGAACAAATGGTAAATAGACAGTAAAAGTTAGCTATCAAGATTTATGTTCTCAAAGCTTCCAGTAGATGCTCCACTATAATACTCATCAGACATTTTTCTTTTTCTTTTAATTTCCATGCTCTCCTATAAACCATAAGTTCAGTAAGGACAAAGACCATTTCTGTCCTGTTCACAACTTTGTTGTTGGTGCTAAGACCAGTGGAGAGCACATAATAGGTTCTTGATAAATATTTATGGAAATTAAGTTATTCTTTTACTGAAAACCTTCAGAAGATTTTTTTCACACATTTCACATGCTTAACAGTGGAGTCAACCAACCCATTTGTCTTCCCATCTGTTCTAGTTTGCTAGTGCTGCAGAATGCAAAACACCAGAGATGGATTGGCTTTTATAAAAAGGGGATTTATTTGGCTACACAGTTACAGCCTGAAGGCCATAAAGTGTCCAAGGTAACACATCAGTAATTGGGTACCTTCACTAGAGGATGGCAAATAGTGTCCGGAAAACCTCTGTTAGCTGGGAAGGCATGTGGCTGGCATCTGCTCCAACGTTCTGGTTTCAAAATGGCTTTCTCCCAGGACGTTCCTCTCTAGCAAGCTTGCTCCTCTTCAAAATGTCACTCACAACTGCACTGAGTTCCATCTCTGAGTCAGCACATTTATATGGCTCCACTAATCAAGGCCCACCCTGAATCTGTGGGGCCACACCTCCATGGGAGTATCCCACCAGAGTCACCACCCACAGCTGGGTGGGGCACATCGCCATGCAAACAACCTAATTCAAATGTTCCAACTTAATCCCCACTATTCTGTCTGCCCCGCAAGATTGCATCAAAGAATATGGCTTTTTCTGGGGGACATAATACATTCAAACTGGCACACCATCCTTTCTCAAAACCACCAAGCAAAGTAGAAACTATTTAAGTTTTCACTTCTATTATTCTAGAATTTGCCACATACTAGCAGCCATGTACACTGCTGCTAGAATAATCTGAAAACAACGGCTCTGTCTCTCCCTCATGCAAGAGGTTTCAGTGTTTCTCCCTTAACCACTGAGCATTTGAAGCTTGTAATAAAAGTTATCAGTACCCAAAACCATGATTGTGCCTTGGTTAAACTTAAAGGAGGACCTGAGTTAGGGTTGTTTTTGATGAATGACCATGAAAGATAAATTCTCATTGATTTAATTATTTTGAGCACATTACAAATTGTGCCCATTCTTAACTTTTTCAGCAAATAAAAGAATGGAAACATAGAAGAGTGTTTATATTTCAGAGAAAACATGGCTATATATACATGGCCAGTAATGCACAATATCATTAGTAATCAAGGAAATGCAAATCATAATCACAGTGATATGTAACCTCAAACCCAGTAGGATAGCCTTAATAATAATAAAAAACTGATAATAACAAGTTTTCATCAGGACGTGGAAATTTGGAGCCATTGTACCAGTGCCAGTGAGAACGTCAAATGGTGCACCCTCTTTGGAAAACATTCTTAAAATCTGTACAAACATTAAACATGGAATTTCCATATGACCTAGCAAGTCCACTCCTAGGCATATACCCAATAGAAATGAAAACTTATGCCCATGCAAAAAATTGTACAGGAACATTCATAGCATCATTATTCATAAAACTAAAAAGTAGAAGAGCCCAATAGTCCACCAACTGGTGGATACACTAAATGTTGCGTATCCATACACTGGAATATCACTCAGCAATAAAGCAGAATGAACTACTGATGTATACTACAACATGGATGAACCTTGAAAACATTACTGTAACTGAAAAAAGTCACAACAGATGACATATTTTATTAATCCAGTTAAATAAAATATCCAAAATAGGCAAATCTATACATACTTAAAGTAGACTGATGATTGCCTAGGGCTGGGTGAATGGAATAATTGCAGAGTGATAGCTAAAGCCTATGGGGCTGCCTTCTCAGGTGATAAGAAAGTGTTCTAAAATTGATTGTGTGAACAACTGCATAATCCTGTGAATCAACTAAAAACCATTCAATTGTACACATTATGTGAGTGAATTGTATGGTATGTGAATTATGTCTCAAAGCCATTACCAGCTATCTTACAATGCAGTACCAGTTACAATAGCACGAAAAACATGAAATACATAGGTATACATCTAGTAGAATATGTGCCTGGTCCATATATTGCAGGCTGTAAAACACTAATGAAAGAACTCAAAAAAGACATAAGTGGAAAGATAAATTATGTTATAAATTGGAAGCTTCACTATTGTTATGATGTCGTTCGTCTCTAAACTAACTGCACACATTCCATGAAATTACATTAAATTTCTAGCTGGATGTTTGGTTGAAAGCTGATTCCCAAATTTACACTGATATAAGAAAAATTTTTCATGCAATTTAAAATCTCACAGATTTATTGAATGATTAATGAATGGGGCAGCATCCCATTCAGAAAGTAGAAGGAAGCTCCACAGAGGGGTGGAAAGGGTAATCTTATATAGGGCAAATGTGGAAGCAAGTGAGGAAATGTTCTGATCCGGCTGACATTAAGCTTCCATTATACTTGGGGTGGGGGGTGGTCTTACAAAGTGGGGAGCAAGTGGTTGCTTAGAATGAGGAAGTTAGCTGATGATAATTCATAAGGATCTGCCTGTATTTAAATTTGGTCTTCTGGCCAAGTTGGGCATATGGGGCTTAGCAAGAGGGGCACCTTCTATGGTGGGTCTAAAAAGATTTTATTAATCAACAAGAAAATCTAAAAGGACAAGGAAAGGAACACAATTTTGCCAAAGAACAAATTTGGAGGACTCACACCACATGGTTTCAAGATTTACTCTAATGCTATAATAATCAACACGTGTTTTTGGCAAAAGGAGAGAGAGAGCAATAGCACTGAATAAATCTACATGTAGGAGGTTTATTGATTTGACAAAAGTGCAAAGGCAATTCAATGGAGGATAGACAATTTTTCAACAGGAAGATTGGAACAGCTACATAGCCATGCAAAAGAAGAAGAAAAAAAGATGCTCCACTCATATGGTACCATTAACAAATATGAATCATAGACCCTAACGTAAAATAAATAATATTTAGACAATCAGAAGAGAATAAGAGGGAAGAGCTTTGCTACATAGGGTTAGGGAAAGATTTTTAAGAAAGAACACCAAAAGCACAGGCCACAAAAGAAAAAAACATGATTAAAATGGATGTTATTAAAGAGAAACATTATCCTCTTAAAAAGACAATATTAAAAGAATTACAAGACAAGCTACAGAATGGGAGATATTTGCTAATTATATATCTGGTAAAGAACGTATCCATAATATATAAATAACACAACTCAAGAGTAAAAAACAAAACAGTCAATAAATAAATGTGCCAATGATGTGGCATGACACATTGCCAAAAAAGATATGTGAATGGAAAAAAACAACATATAAAGAGTTCTTAAAATCATTATTCATTAGGGAAATGCAAACTTAAATCTCAATAAGATGTCATTATAAATTTATTAGAATGAGTAAAATTAACAAAAATGAAATTTGAATATTCCCATTGCTGCTAAGAATGTAGAACAACTGGAATCCTCATACACGATGGGAACGCAATAAGGCACAGCTAGTTTGGAGAATAATTTGGCAGTTTCTCATAAAGGTGTCCCACTACAAGGGATTTTCCTAAGTAAACAAACTTCATGCAAAAACTGTGAATTTATATTTAGTTTGGCTTTATTATTCTTCAACTGGTTAATGAATAAACTGTAGGACATCCATAAAATTAAACCTGCTCAGCAATAAGGAAACATGAATTACTGATACATATAACAACATGGATGAATCTCAAATTCATTAGGCTAAGAGAAAGAAGTCAGACTAAAAAACTACATTCTGTATGAATCCATTTACATAATTGAAAAAGGCAAACTATAGTCCCCGAAAGCAGGTAAGTGGATTATAATGGCTGGGGGTAGGAGGAGGGTTGACTATAATGAGGCAAGAAGATCTCTCTCAATTTTGGTAATAAGCTCTTGAGCGCATATGTTTGATTAAAATGATAGAACTTTAAACACTATGAAATTTACTCTGAATTATACTTGAATGAAAAAACACTGAAACACATACACTCGCATACACAATGAGTTTTCATTTCACATCTTCATATCTACTAGAATAGCTAAATATACAAAAACTGATAACACTTAGGGTTGGAGAAGGCATGAGAAAATTTCAACTTACCTATGTAAAATACTTAGTCATTTGGAGAGACATGTTGGAAGTTTCTTGTAAAGTTAAACATGCACCTACCATATTATACAGCAATTTAAGTCCTATACATATCCCAAGGAAAATGAAAACACATAACTCCAAAATGTCTTGCCCATACATATCAATAATGGCTTTATTAATTATGGTCAAAATCTGAAATAACCCAAATCTCTATCAACTATGTATGAGTCAGCAAATTATGATACACTCATTCAAAGGAATATTATTCAGCAATAATAACCAGGAATGAATTATTGAGACACACAAAATATTATTTAAGTAAAAAAGTAAAAGACAAAAATATACATTTGTATGATTCTAATTTTAGGAGGATCTAGAATAGGAAAAATGAATATATAGTGATCGAATTACATAAATGTTTACCTGAGGTTAGATTGTGAGGAGTAATTGCACAAGCACAAGAGGAAACTTTCTGATACTATGGAAGTAGGGTATATCATGTTCTTTGTGGAAACTGGGTGGGTGTTTACTTTAAAAAGCTATCAAGCTTATATATAAGATTTGTACATTTTACTACATATAAGTTACAACAATAAATTAAATTTACAATTTGAAAATTTATACAGTTTACTCTTTGTGAACAATCTATCATTCAGATGATCCACTGAGAACGAAATCTAGTGAGTTTTTTGGTAACTTATCTCTAACCTCTGATACTGACATCATTGGGGATATCCACACCCTTCCATGACACCGTCAGAGGCATAATTCTGGGCTAGATTGGTCAGGAGTTTTACAAAGGATTGGGCTCCAGTGTTTAAAAACAAAACAGAATTTCTAACTTTTATTAAGTCCACTTCTAAAACACAGAGCAAGTCAGTGACACTGAAGCAAACACATAGTGGGAATTCAGAAAAGAAAGAGACCAATAAACTGCAGACTTTCATATCTTCTCATCTAGAGCTCTGGTCCATGAGTGCCACCAATTATTACAGTGAGTTTCTGTTTTTATCACCAATAATAATGGCCAAGCATTAATCTATATGCTTTATTTAATAGCAAATTTAAAAATGAATAATTTGAGGTTGACCATGGACCAAATTTTTCATTAAAAATAACAGAAAACTCAAACTGTTTAAGGCAACTCAAAACTGCCTTAAAACTTGGCATTAATGAAGCAGAAAAATTTGATTCAAATGAGGAAAAAATCATTACCTAGAAATGTACTCAGAAATGACACATATACTACAGTTAGGCAAAGATCATAAAGCAAAAATTATTGATGTATCATATTTGTTTAAGGACATAGTGGAAAGAAATAGCATGTTGGGTAGAGAATGAAAGAGGTTAAAAAAACACAATTAGAATTTCAACAGATGAAAAATATCATGGTTTTTTTTTTTAAATACACTGAATGGAACTTGCAGCATGTTGGATAATGGGGAAAAAAAGATTAGTGAACTTCATGGCATTGGAATAGAAACAAAGAGATAAAATACTAATTTAAAATACACTGAGTTTGAGAACCCTCAAGTGGCATAATACATGTGTGACTGTAATCTCAAAAGAAGTGGTTCAGGAAAAAAATAGTTATATGAATAATGGACTAAATTTTTCATACAATGAAGCTTAAGTGCACATTCATGAATCTCAAAGAACTCCTATAAAATAAACAAGGTAAACTCCTCCAAAATACAAGCTCACAAAATTAATTAAAGAGAGCAATAAGGAGAAAATGTTAAAAAGCTAATAGAGAAAAAGAACACATTTCACACACTGAAGAAAAGATGGCAAAAGTGACAATAGACGTTCCATCAAAACACAATTCAGTGCACAAGGGAGCAAAACCTTTAACTTACTGAAAGAAAAACCTTTCAACTGTCAACCTAGATTTCTATACACAGTGACTGTACCTCTCAGCAATTAAGACTGAAAATTATAATAACTAGCCCCTCTTGCACATGCAAGTTATAATAGGAGAGAAATGGAATGCTTTTCATTATACCCAGTGTCAATTTTTTGAAAATTCTGAGGAAATAAAATTTGAATGTATGAGCTTCAGAGAACTTCATTATGTCAAAACTGTTCATCTGAAAGAAGTATAAAGAGTAGAACAGTGCCTTCAAATAGCCATATAAGTATAAATTGAGAAATGTAGCTTTAAAATGATAAATGATGCTTTTTGTTTTAATAATATAAATTTAATTTTTGAATTCACTGGTACTAAATAAGAATTTTGCGTATTATCTTTTTGGCAAATGAAAGTTTTGAGGTGAAAGCCACTGTTTTTGCAGAATAATGTTATATAATATAGTCAAATTCATACACTGATGCACATTTAAAAGCCACAGTTAGAGAACCAACTTACCATGAATAAAATTGGGACTTGGGGAAGAAATAGCTTAACAATATCATTGATGTTTGGTTTAAATAGAAATTTCAAATATTTCCCTAAATTCTGGTGAATCCTGACCCTGCATTTCAAATTATGTGACCAAGGTCTAGTTTCTCTTGGTCCTTTTCTCTGCCCTGCAACCTCAACTCAGGGTTGAATTTGAACAGGTTTTTACTTCTGGCCACAAGAGGGCCATTGCCAGGTACAGTGGCTGCCAGCTTCTCTCAGGCAGGTGTAAACAATCAGAAAGCATCATCATCAATGCCTCAGATTCCGTGGGCCTTTTTACCAAGGTCAGAAAGGGCCATTTCACTCACTAAGAATCAAGAAGCACCAGAGCAACTCTCCTTTGAAATTAGTGGGTTAACTAGAGAATGCTAGGAGGAGGCAGACCTTTGGAAATGAGGTCAGTAGGGGGGAAACATTAGGAAAAAAAAAATCACTTAGAAGAGATGGGCAATTGGATATTGTTGCTACATAGACAAGCTGAGATGTATTCATTCTTCTAGGAAGATGGGACCAGCTTGCATGCTGAAAAATAAAAATATAATAGGGAACATTGAGAACAGCTGGGAAGAAAAATTACACTAATTAAGTGATTCTGCATAAAGTTAAAGCAAGGTAGAAAACCTATAAAAGCTGACAACTAGGCAGCATCAGTTTTTTTAATGTTAAATAAGTCTGTTCATACAAATATTTCTTCAACAATGAAGACTTCCCCCATACTTGAACTACATAATGAATGCACCCAGAAAACTTACCAATTTGGGGCAGATGGGACTGAATAAGCAATTTAATAATGTGCTTATCTAGTATTATTGTGTTAAGTGATTGGGATATAATCACACACTGAATAAAAACAGATAAAAATTTAAGAGAAAATCCATGGAACTACACTATAGAATCAGTGAGCCCTAAGTTAAACCATGGAACATAGCTAACAGTTACAATTATAAAAACATGCTTTTAACAATTATAACAAATGTTCCACACCAAAATAAGGGCGGTAAACAGAATCCAGTATTTTATGCATGATTGTTCAGTAAGCCCACAACTTCTCTAATAAACACTGAAAAATGAATGGACTATTTTGGCAATATTTTACTTTTAATCTGGGTGAAAAGTACATTGATTTTTGCATTATTCATTAAAATGTAAATGCATGTTTTGGGAAATTTTCAATGTGTATGGTATGTCTGATGGTAAAATATATAATTCAGTATTTTCATTGTATATCATATTAGTGTAATCATTCAAAACTCTGAAATATCCTTTTGCTATTGATTTTATTTTTTCAATGACTTTATGATTGTTTAATTTTTATTACATTATATTTCCAAATAAAAGGTCTTCAGGTTCTTAATGAAAAGTTGCAGTTGCTTTTGGAACATAACTTTTTATATCAGGCTTTGTGAATTAAAAAGTTACTTACACTTTCTGGTCAAGAAGTTGTAATAATTAACACAAATGTTTTTACAGTTACCCATAAAAAGTACTTAATGCAAAGTAATACAGTCTGCAAAATCTTTTTGAAAAATGTCCAAAAGTTTACAACAATTGAAATCATACTTAAATAATGTGGGAACTCTTTTCTTTTACTGACAAATTTAATGTGAATTGATTTAAAAAAATACAGTTTTGGAGAAGATTGTGGGAAAATGGCAGAATAGGGAGCTCCAAGACTCAGTCCTTCCATCAGAACAACTATGAAATGGGCAGGAAGTGTCTGAAACCACTATGTAAAACTCCAGAGTCCAGAAGTACACTGCAGCATCCATGGACAAGCAGGAGGAAGAGGCTTATAGATTATGCAAACTGCTCTCTCCCTGTGGCGGCAACTGGCACCCATCCACCACTCTCATGGCATGAGACTGTGGGGACCAGCCCCAGTCTAACTCGCTGGTGACAAGAAAGGACATAAAAATCTTCTTCCCCAGAGTAGGCGCAGTCAAGGCTGATCACTGATCACAGCTTGTGAACAGCAACTTCCATTTGCTGGGCACCCATCACTGACAGCAGCCATTGTCAGTCCATCCCAAAGGTAAAGGCAGGGGAGACTTAAGGACATTATGCTTCCTCAGGGATGTGGGACAAAGTCAGCTGAAGGGCTGCATTTACTGAGCAGGTGAAGAAAGCACAGCTTTGGAGAGGTGTGAAAGAAGCTCTTGTTGCCTTTCCTGATCCCTTCCAGGGCACTTTGGAGCTGGTCTGTGCACATTTCATGGATTCCTGGCTCTGTTTAAGCTGGGACAGACTACCTTGGGAAAGTCAACTCCCATGTGCCCCTTTTCCCAGAATTTGCCCTTGATGCTAAAGCAGTTTGAGAGAACAAAAGGAATGCAAGAAACTATAGAGGCAGAGAGTCTGAGGCAAAGGATACTGGCTTCAAACACCTGGTAGATGGAGGTTTATCTCCTTGGAAACAAATGGAAGAATCAAACCCCTGTAAACTGGGAAGTCCAAAACAACTAACATGCAAAAACCCAGGAAAAGACCCAGGCCTAGAAAGACAGGGAAAATTCTGCAAACTACATTTGCCTTGGGAAGACCTTGCTGTACAAGGGCTGAAAGTCAAGAAAATCTGCCTTATCAGCAGCTGCTTACAAAATCAAGAAACAGATATCTCCAGGAATACATCCCAGAGAAAACATTTGAAAATATTAAAATGTATAGTGTGCAAAAGAATACAAGACAAATAAAGAAAGAGGAAATGATAGCCCATCCAAAAGAAAAGGATAAAAATACAGAAACTATTAATGAAGAGGACAAGAATGTGGACATACTGAACAAAGCCCTTAAAAAATGATCTTAACAGTGCTCAAGGAGACAAAAGAAAATACAGAGAAAGAACTAAATGATATCAGGAAAACAATGAAATAGCAATATGAGAATCTCAGTAAAGAGATGGAAAATTTAAAGAGAACTACAGGAGTTGAAGACCACAATAACTGAAATGAAATATTCCCAGGAGGGTTTCAAGAGTAGACTGGAACTGGCAAAAGAAAGAATCAGGAACTCGAAGACAAGACACATGAAAGAAGTCAGGCTGAGGGGAAGAAAGAAAAAAAGAATGATAAAAAGTGAAAATGGCCACAGATACCTCTAGGAAATCATCAAGCACTCCAATATATGCATTATCAGAGTCTGAGGAGAATAAAGGGAGAAAGGAGCAAGAAGAATATTCAAAGAAAAAATAAGAGAAAACTTACCAAACTTATCAAAAGATATGAATATGCACATCAAAGGAGCCCAGAGAACACCAAAAAGGATAAACATGAAGAAAAATATCCCCAACATATAGTGATCACACTGTCAGATGCAAAGAACAAGGAGAGAATTTTGAAAGCTGCAGGAGAAAAGTATTATGTACAAGAGAGTCCAAATTAGATTGAGTGGCAATTTCTCATCACAAACCATGGAGGCAAGAAGGCAATAGGTTGAAATACTTAAACTGGTGAAAGTAAACAAATGCCAACAGTGGGATGAGACTTTCTTTCAAAAAATGAGGGAGAGATTATGACATTCCCAGGGAAACTAAAGCTGATTGAGCTCGTCACCACTTGACTGCCCTGCAAGCAATGCTAAAGGGACTTGTTTAGTCTCAAAGAAAGGACAGTAGATGGCATGACAGATTTGAAGGGAGAAATCAACAAATCTATATTTCTGTAGGCAATTAATAAACTAATTTCAATAATGGATAGAATATCTACTCAGAAGATCAATAAGTAAATACAACACTTGAACAATTCTGTAAACCAACCAGACCTAATAGACATATATAGAACACTTCACCCAACAAAAAACAAATACATATTCTTCTCAAGTGTATGTGGATCATTCTCCAGGACAGACCATATGTTAGGTCACAAAACAAAATTCAATAAATTCAAAAATATTGAAATCATACAATGTATATTCTCTGATCTCAATGGAATGAATTAGAAATCAATGAATAGGGAAAATAGAAAATTCACAAATATGTGGAGATTTAAAAAAATAGTAATAACCAACCAATGGGTTAAAGAGGAAATCACAAGGAAAATTAGAACATATCTTGAGACAAGTTAAAATTAAAATACAATCATAGCTCTAAATTCCTAAATCAAACAAAGAGAAATACCACAAATCAGAGACCCAATCTGAAAATGGAAAGAACTAGAAAAGGAAGCACAAACTAAACCCAAAGCAAGCAGAAGGAAGGAAATAACAAAGATTAGAGTGGAGATAAATTAAATTGAAAATAAATAAGCACAATAGAGAGAATCACCAAAATTAAAAGTGGATTATTTTAAAAATTGAATAAAATTGGCAAAGGAAAAACAAGAGAGGATACAGTTAATAAAAATCAGAAATGAAAAGGGTGACATTACTACAGACCCCCATAGAAATTAAAAGGATCCTAAGAGGATACTGTGAACAACCATATGCCAAAAAATTAGACAATTTACATGAAATGGACAAATTCCTAGAAAAACATGAACAACCCACACTGACTATAGAAAACAGAAGAACTCAACAGATCAAATGAAAGTAAAGAGATTGAATCAGTCATCAAAAACCTTCCAGCAAAGAAGAGCCCAGGATTAGATGGCTTCAAAGGTGAATTCTACTAAACATTCCCAAGAAGAATTAGTATTATTCCTGTTCACCTATTCCCAAAAGTTGTAGATGAAATAACACTACTTAACTCATTCTATGAAGCTAATATCACCCTAACATCAAAGCCAGATAAAGATACTAAAAGAAAATTACCCAACAATTGCTCTAATGAATATAGATGCAAAAATCCTCAAAATAATACTTGCATATTAAAAGAACTATACACCATGATCAAGTAGATTTTATTTTAGGTATGCAAGGATGGTCAACAGAAGCAAATCAATTAATTTAATACAATACGTTAACAAACTGAAGGGGAAAAAACCACAGGATCATCTTGATAGATGCAGAAAAAGCAGTTGACAAAATCCAGCATACTTTCTTCATAAAAACACTTCGAATGATAGGAAAAGAAAGAAACTTCCTTGACATGATAAAGCCATACTAACATTGTGTACTCAATAGTGAAGGACTGAAAGCTTTCCCTTTAAATTCTGGAACAAGATAAGGATGCCCACTGTCACCAATGTTATTTAACATTATGCTAGAAGAGCTAGCTAGCACAATTAGAGAAAAAGAAATAAAAGCCTTCCAAATTGGAAAGGAAGAAGTAAAACTTTCACTATTTGCAACTTGAAAAAAGAATAAAGAACTTGCAGGACTCAACGTTTCCTGACTTTAATGCATATTACAAAGCTACAATAGTCAAAACAGCATGGTAGTGGCATAAGGATAGATATGTTGACCAATGGAATCAAACTGAGAGCTCAAAAATAGACACTAACATCTTTGGCCAACTGATATTTGACAAGGCTGCCAAGTCCCTCAACTGTGACAGAATATCTCTTCAACAAAATATTGCTAGGAGAACTGGATAGCCATATGCAAAAGAATGAAAGAGGACCTCTTAACTCACACCTTAATAAAAATTAATTCAACATGGATGAAAGGCCTAAATATAGCAACCAAGAGTGTAAAACACCTAGAAGAAAATATGGAGAAGCATCTTCAAGGTCTTGTGGTAGGCAATGGTTTCTTAATTTCTACACCAGAAGCACAAGCAGTGGGACCTGCTCAATATAAAAAATACAAAATAAAAATTGTGCTTCAAAGCACTTTGTCAAGAAACTGAAAAAACAACCTATTCAATGGAGGAAAATATTTGGAAACCAAATATCTGATGTGGGTTTACTATTCATAATATGAAAATAAATCCTGCAGCTGAACAATAAAAAGACAAACAATGAAATTAAAAAATGGGCAAATGATTTGAATAGACAGTCTCTCAAAGAAGAAATACACATGGCTAAAAAGCACATGAAAAGATGCTCAACTTATTATAGAAAGGCAAATCAAAACCACAATAAGATATCATTTTACACATACTAGAATGGTCACTTTTAAGAAAACAGAAAACTACAAGCGTTGGACAGGATGTGGAGAAATAGGAACATCCATGCATTTTTGGTGGGAATGTAAAATGATGCAGCCGCTGTGGAAGACAGTTGGGTGGTTCCTCAGGAAGCTAAGTATACAATTGCCATATGATCTGGCAATCCCACTACAAGTATATACCCAGAAGAACTGAAAGCAGGGACTCAAATGGATATTTACACACCAATGTTCCTAGCAGCATTATTCACATTTGCCAAAGATGGAAGAAACCCAAATGTCCATCAATCCATGATTGGATAAACAAAATATGATATAGACTTTTGAAGGAAAATTATTCAGCTTTAAAAAGGAATGAAGTCCCAATGCATGTGACAACATGGAAGAACACTGAGGACATTCTAAGTAAGCCAGACACAAAAGGACAAATATTTTATGATCTCACTTATGTGAATTAATTATAAGCAAGCTCATAGAGTTAGGCTCTAGAATATAGGATACTAGAGGATTGACTGGGGGTAGAGAATGGGGTATTGATGCTTAATTTGTACAGAAATTCTCTTTAGATTGTTTGTAAAGGTTTGGAAATGGATGGTGGTGATGGTAGCACATTATTGTAAGTGAAATTAACAGCACTGAATTATGTATGTGAATGTAGGTGAAAGGGGAAGTTTCGGATTGTGTATGTTACCAGAATGAAAATTAGAAGATAAACCATAGGACTGTATAACACAGTGAACCCTGCTGTGTATGATGGACTGGGGTTAACAGTACAAGTACATTAACATTCTTTCATGAATTGTAACAAATGTATGATGCTAGTACAAGGTGTTAATATTAGGGTGGTACATGGGAAAAATACACCTAATGTAAACTATGGACTATGGTTAATAGTACTATTTTAATATTCTTTCATCAATTGTAACAAAGATACCACATTAGTGAACAGTGTCAACAATAGGGGGCTATTTGGGAATGCTATATTTTTTACAGGATTTTTTGGTAAATCTAAAACATCTCTAATTAAAATAATAAAAATAGTAATAATTAGATAAGCCATTATGCTGAGTGAAAGAAACCAAACACAAAATACTACATATTGCATGACTCCATTTACATAAAATATAAATATTCAAAAACCTACAGAGACAAATAGATTAGTAGTTATGTAGGTCAGAGGAAGGATACAGGGATTGAGAGGTGAGTGCTAAAGATATATGGTGTTTTCGGGAGAGTAATTAAAATGTTCTAAAGTTGATTGTGGTGACGAATGCACAACTCTGTGAATATACTAAAAGCCATTGATTGTACAGTTTGGATGGATTGTATAATATGTGAATACATCTCAATAAAATTGCTAAAAAGTACAGGGAAGGGCTCATGTGCCCTAAGTTAAAACATGGACTTTGGTTAGTGACACAATTGTAAAAATGTGCTATCATCAGTTGTAACAAATGTTCCAAAGTAACTGCAGGATGATGGTGGTGGGGTGGTGTATGGGAGTCCTGTATTTTAAGCATGACTGTTCTGTAAACCCATAGTTTCTCTAATAAAAAAATAAAAGAAGACTGCTTGCCCCAACATATGACTTTATGAATAATAAAGATATAATCAAGATACACTGGTATGAACCTGACAACTTGCTTATTTATTTTCTTGATTGGTTCAGTACAGGGAGTCTTAATTTATCTCCTCAAACAACTGGTGCCTGGTGCATTTAAACAGGAATTTGAAGAAGTTAGAAATATAAAGTGACTCCAATTTTGCAATATGGTTATAGTATATGCTTAGCTTTAATTATTGGTATCTAAGAAGGTGACTATGGATCTTAACCTTTCACAGTGTGAGATTTTAACCTGCACTTTTGTTCACAAGTGAGTGAATAATTTTATGCAGGTGCACATTCATTTCTCCAGAGGACAGGCTACCAGTACTGACCCTTAAGCAAAGGCAGGCCTCAGAAAAGGCTAAGTCCCCTAAAAAATGCACAAAGTCCTGGGCACTAGGATCCTTGACAAAGTTCACTGAGTAGGTTGAGCCAACCTTAGCAATTGTGTGAGCCGATCAAATCTCAGTCAAAAATTGTGGCAAATTAAACTTGAACCATGTAGAGGAAGCTTTATCCAAGAAGGCAATGATTTGATTAGAAGGAAGAGACTCTGTTCACATAAAGGCTTTTTAGACAATAGATTTTGGGACAATCATTTCCTGTTTTCATTGGGTTTTTCAGCCATATCCTTAAGAAATATTCAATTCCAACACCAGTAAAGCAGAGTGGCTAGTCTGCTGCAAATTCTGTGACTCTCTTATGGTACTTTAAACAGCAATTAGAACCAAGACAGAGAACTGTGGACAGCCTAACCTATGTGGCTTGTCCACAGGTGCAAGAGTTAACTCCCCAAAAGTGTTGTCAAATTGTTCTTGGATTGTTAAGTACATAAGCTTGTACCACGGCATTAGATTTCCATCTTCTCAACTGGAACTGCAACTTTAAATTGGTGGTCAGCTTTATTAATTAATAAAATGGGCACTTATCATAAAAAAAGAATATTGCTGCTTCTTATAAAAAAAGAATAAAGCAAGGCACAGAGAAAGAAGGCTATTATGGGACAGCTGGGCAACGTCATGATAATTCAAGCCACAGCCCTGGTTAAAGTGATTGATGGGAAGATGTATTCTGAGTGTCATTATCAAAAGGAGAGAGCTGAAGATAGATAAGCTTTGTTAACACACTGGGACTATGGTATTCCAGACCCTACTGATTTAATGTTACTCAATTTGGAAACCCCCCAAGATAGAAACTAGAGAATTATTTTGTAAAACCTAATAATTTGGCAAATGTAAAGAAAGAATAAAGGGAAAAAGACTTCCTTTCCATTTATTTAAACTGTGATATAGAATGAAGAGAACCAACTTCAGATAGAAGTTAAAGTGCTAGCAATTCAACTGTGCATTTCCCTACAGGAAGTGGAAAACAGCCTTGGCATACAAAGCATGAGGCAGTTGATGCTACTACCCCCATAAAACAGAAGGAAACAAAGGTCTGGGGCATGCAGAAAACGAGGAAAAGGACTGTCTATGGAGCACATTGCAGATGCTTTTACTCCAGGGGTCTAAACTGCAAACATCAACCCCAGCTTCTGTTCAGCAAGCTGCTGAGGGAGACTCAAGGGGAAACACACTGAGAGGCGAGACGCTGCCCATGAGGCAGGTTTCTCACTCTTGGGCAACCCCATTGCAACAATGACATTTCAGAAAAAGCCTATGCAGAACTGAGTGTTAAAATAAAATAAATAAACTATGAAGATCAATGAGTGTTGGGATTGAATTGTATCTCCCACAGAAGAATGCTCAAGTCTAAGCCCTGGTCCTGAGTGGTGAACCTACTTGTAAATAGGACCTTAGGAGAGGTTATTATGACTTAATTTGTGGATTCATTTGTGACTGGGATCTTCAAAGATCCTATTTAGATGAAGCCAAACTGAATCTGGGTGGGCCTCATCCACATGACTGGAGCCCTAGCAGAGGAAATTTGATCTGGTAGGTCAGTAGAAGTTCTGAATTATGACGCCAGAGAGAACGAGGCAGAGCATCATTTGACAAAGGCCGAGCTGCAAGACAAGGAACTAACTTCAAGGCAAATCAGCACCAGAACACTCCTGACACTGGGAGAAAGCATGCTGGGTTAAGGCCTCCAAAACAGTGAGACAAGATATTCCTGCTGTTTACCAGCGTGCAGTATTTGTCATAGCAACCCTGGGAAACTACAACAATGTGGAAATGTAAATTAAGAGATTTTGAATATGATGACTAGAAACAAAAGAATAGTAAAAGCATTTGGGTAAGACCTAACTAAGACTGCCACATTTGTTCTTAACTGTTTTCTTTTCATTTTTTTCCCTTGTACACATGTCGCATTCCTTCCAGAATTAATGGAGATAAGGGATCATTTATGTATCTTTTAACATTCAGATCAGTGGATAACTTACTACCTCCCAACTAGCAGGTATTCAGTAAGCAAATGCAGTGTATGTATTACTTACATGTAATAAAAACTATCACAACCTCAGTTTTCTTAACAAAATATAAGAACACTAATATGTGCTTTACTAAATGCTTTATCATTTCACTGGTTAAATGAAATTGACTTAAAGTAGACAAGTATTTCTAAAATCTAGATATTATATATATTAAAAGCAGAATAACAAGAAAAGATAGATAAATTGAACATATTTTCATTGGAACCATTAATTTCTCCCATCTATAAATCTCCAAAATCAATGCCCACCTCCCCACAAAAACCTTCCTCAACGCTTTCTTCACATCCTTGTTTCGCAGACTATATATTAAAGGGTTCAGCAAGGGGACCACTGTTGTGTAAAACACTGAGGACACCTTCTCCTGTTCCAGGGAGTTACTTGAAAGGGGCTTGGAATACATGAATGTGATAGACCCAAAGAAGATCCCCACAGCCAAGAGATGGGAGCTGCAAGTTTCAAAAGCTTTAGAACGAGCCTCTGAGGACCGCATGCCAAGGATGCTGCGGAAAATGAAGGCATAGGAGATGAGGAGAGCAAAGGTGGGGGCTAAGGTGTTAAATCCTCCAATAATAAAAAGTAGAAGCTCATTGAGATGCGTGCTGGAGCAGGAGAGATTGAGGAGAGGGAGGGCATCACAGAAGTAATGGATGATGATGTGGGATTTGCAGAAGGACAATTTCATCATGGCACTTGTATGGGCCAAGGCAGAGAGAAAGCCCAGGATGAAGGCAATGATTACTAATAGTGAGCAGACCTGAGAGGACATGATCACATGACAAAGCAATGGGCGACAGATGGCAACAAAGTGATCATATGCCACTGCTGTCAGGAGGTAACACTCAGCCACTGCAAAGAACACAAAGAAAAAGAGCTGTGCCATGCACTCAGAATAAAGAATGGTATTCTTCTTCCCTAGGAAGTTAACCAGTATTTTGGGGGTAATAACAGACGAATAGCAGACATCAATGAAGGATAAGCTACTGAGGAAATAGTACATGGGGGTGTGAAGCAGAGGGCTGACTGCATCAGGAGGATCAAGCCCAAGTTTGCCACCACAGTCACTGCATAGATTCCCAGGAACAGCAGGAAGAGGGGCAGCTGGAGCTCGGGCTGCTGTGTTAAACCCATTAAGACAAACGTGGTTGCTGTGGAATCATTTCCTAGGGCCATTCTTTTTTGGGGAGTTCTGTGAAAATGGAAAATAAAAATTACATTAAAATGGATCTTAACTCCCATCCCAAATGAAACTACACATGCATAAAGGAGGTTGACAGGAACAGAAAAACTCAACTACAAGTTCTTCTCAACTCATGTATGTGGTCCTGATTCCTCTACCCTAAGTCTCTATAGTATTCTGGACCTCCTTCAAGTTGGCCCCAGAGTTCTGATCATAAAACAAATACTCCAGTAACTCAGAAACTTCTGCTACCTGAATTTGGTAGCAGGACCATAACACCCTTTATGGGAAGAATTGCTAACAGGCATATGTCAACAGTTAGACAAAAGTAAAGATTGATGGAATATTGAAATCACTCTTTAAGTTCCCCAGTTGTCTCACAGTGTGAGGACTGCAGGCATTTCCCACAGCATCTCCAAACCAGGAGAGAAAGAGGCTTCAGGGCACGGGAGATGGCATGATTACTCCCATCGGGAGTGTTGGTGGGAGTGGGATTGAGAATGAGACATCTGCTTATCGCAGTATCAACAAATATGCCTCTCACAACCCAAAGCAACATGTCTCACTCAAGAAGCAGAAATACCCACATGACACCTCCTGGTTCTGTTATAGAGGTAATGCCTCCTCCACTAACCTGGGAGGACACAAGTAAAGGCAAGAATGGGGAGGCAGAATGGTTGGCCACTGGAATTGCTGATGAAGGGCCATCTCTTATAACTCTGGGGTCACCAATTTTCTAATCCTGTTCCTTTCAAGTCACTGACTATCCAGGCAAACCAACAGCAACAGCCCATGACTAAGTACACAAACACACCTCTGGCCAGCTCTCCTTCCAAGCAAAATGAACAACCAGGTGCACTTCCTGCAGTTCCATCCACTGGGAGGATTTCCCCTCACCACTGCCCTGCAGAAACATCCCAGAATGGTCTTCAGTGTTGCAGCAATACACTTTTGGTTGGTACCTGTATGTTGTGCAGAACCATCTATAATCCATGCCAGAGTTTTCTCTTCCTCAACTAATCATAAGGAACTCCTCAAGAGGCCATACCTGTGCACTGGGAAAGAGAAGGTAATATTGAAGAATGGGGGCCATGGGCATTTGGGCCACTTCCTCATGTACTTCAGTTCTGTCTTCAGAACCCACTTGGGCACTGTCTCATATATACAATTTCCATTTTATGATGGAGTGCTGCTGTGCATGCCCAACTTTATGGCTGGATGGGTCAGACAAAACCCAGCTCAGGTCTCATGGTGACTCAGTCTATGGTAAAACATTTGGTCTCTACTAGTAGTAGCCCAAAAGCTGGTTCTCAAAAGGAGAGTAGTTTATCTGCAGAGGATGACAAGGCTTTAATCCAAGATCCTAAGGACCTGCATTGTGATTCTTCTATAGGGGCCTGCCAAGGGCTCCAAACAGTATCTCTATTTGCCACTGACACCTCCAGCAACATTGGATCTGCTGGATCATATGGTCCAAGTGGCAGAGCAGCTAGCATAGGAGGATGGATCTGTCACAAAGCCTCCTCTTGTTCTAGTCCCCACTCAAAACTAGCAGCCTTTCTAGTCACTTGGTAAATGGACTGGGGTAGTATACCCAAATGAGAAAAATGTTGTCTCCAAAATCCCAAGAGGCCAACTAGGCATTGTGCCTCTTTTTTTGGTCATAGGAGGGGCCAGATGCACCAGCTTATCCTTTACCTTAGAAAGGATATTTCAACATGCCCCACACCACCAAACACCTAGAAATTTCACTGAGGTGGGAGCACCCTGTATTTTTCTTGGATTTATCATCCATCCTTTGATATGCATATACCTTACCAATAAGTCTAGAGTAGTTGCTACTTCTTACTTACTAGGTCCAATCAAAGTGATACCATCAATATAATGGACCACTGTGATGTTTTATGTGAGGGAGAAATGATCAAGGTCCCTGTGGACAAGATCATGACATAGGGCTGGAGAGTTGATATACCCCTGATAGGACAACAAAGGTATATAGCTGGCCCTGCCAGCTGAAAGCATTCTGTTTCTTGTGATCCTTACTAACAGAATTGAGAAATAAAAGCATTTTCCAGATCAAAAGCTTCATACCATGTACAAGGGGATGTGTTGATTGCTCAAGCAATGATACCACATGTGGAATGGCAGTTATAATTTGAGTCACCACCTGGTTAAGTTTACAATAACCCACTGTCATCCTCCAAGACCCATCTATTGTCTGCACAGGCCAAATATGAGAGTTGAATGGGGATGTGGTGGAAATCACTACCCCTGCATCCATCAAGTCCTTGATGGTGGCACTAATCTGAAATTCCTCCAGTAATCCTTTATTGGTTCTTATTTAATATTTTGCTAGGTAGAGGCAGTTCTAGTGGCTTCCACTCAGCCTTTCCTACCATAATAACCTTACTCCACAAATCAGGAAACCAATGTGGGGATTCTGCCAGTTGCTGAGTATGTCTATTCCAATTATGCCTTCCAGAACTGGGGAAATAACTGCAGAATGGCTCCCTGTAAGATGGACCTTAGCTAAAACTCCATCAATTACTTGAACTCCATAAGCACCTATTCTGATTGGTGGACCAGAGTGATGTTTTGTTCTTCAGGAATTATGTCACTTCTGAGCCAGTGTCGAACAATCCCCAATTATCTGATCATTTCCTTTTTCCAAATGCACAGTTACCGTGGTAAAAGGCCAGAGGTCCACTTAGGGAAGGCTGGGAGGAAGATTAACAGTATAAACTTTTGACACTGTAACAAGATCCTTCCCCAAGGGGCCCTGGCCTTTTCCCTCTTTCAAAGGACTCTAGGTCTGTAAACTGTCTCAAGTCTGGGGATTGATTAAGGGGCTGTGACTCTGTTTTTTAATTCAAGTTAGACTTTTGTTCACTTGATTAGAACCATTCTGCTTCTATGGATCAAAAAGAAATTTAGTAGAATGCCCATATATTTTACTTCTAGGTACCCCACGATCTACTAGGCAATGCCATAGGTCTCTGAGAGTCAAATTATTTTTCACTGCAGCTTTGAGTCTGCTGTCCATTAAAGTAGCCATGCCCACCTAGTCTTTGGTGATTAAGTGCTACCATGTGGCATCTGCCAACTCAGGACCTGATCATCCCTATTGTGTTTAAGGATTCCAGCTGAGTGATAGCAGTTACCACAGTAATATCTGACCTACAGACAGGAGTGACTTCAGAGGTCTTCAAAGATAATGGAGTTAGTTTCACAAATTTATTCCTCACAGCCCTGGTGAATGGTGTGTCTTCTGGAGATTCTGGGGGTGGGTAAGCAGGTCTTCCATGATAAATACATTCTAACATTCCAATCTCTCTAAGCCTGTGGATACCCTCATCTACATTATACCAGGGCAGTTCTGGCATTTTGACTTCAGATAACATTGGCCACCTTTTGATCCATGTTTCAGTCAACAACCCAAACAAAGTGTTAACACAATTTCTAACCCCTCAAGCTATAATACTGAATCCAGAATCTCTTCTTAGTGAGCCTGTATCAATAAATTCAGCCTTATCCAACTTTATATTCCTTCCACCATTATCCCCCACCTTAATATCCATTCCCATCCTTAATATCCATATCCCCCTAATGACTAAACATATAAATTGGAACCCATGCAGTTCTTTTGGAATGTATTGTACCTTCTCATGGGTCACACTTTGTGGCTCACCTTTCAGTCCCTGTTGAGAACTTAGTCTAGTTATGGGTCTGGAAGAAAAGAAAATGCAAATGCACAAAGAACAATGGAGAAAAAAAATGAAAAATTTGAAATGGATCTCAGGGAAATGATGGACACAACATGAAGGGCACAAATACAAGATTCATTGGTGTCCCAGAAGGAGAAAGAAGTGTAAAGGACTAGGAAGGGTATTCAAGGAAATAGTGGAAAACTTCCCAACCCTTCTAAATGACATAAATATACAAATCAAATTATCCCAACAAACTCTAAATAGAAAAATCCAAACAGACCAATTCCAAGATATACTAATCAGATTGTCAAATTCTGAAGAGAAGGAGAAAGTCCTGAAAGGAGCAACAGGGGGGCAATTTACCACAGAAAAGGGAAACTACACAAGTCTAAGTACTGATAACTCAATGGGCACCAGGGAGGTGAAAAGGTAATAGTATGACAGATTTAAGATCCTGAAACAGAAACACTGTCAGCCAAGAATTCTTTATCCAACAAAGGTGCCATTCAAAAGTGAGGGAGAGTTTAAAATTGTCACAGACAAATGCTGAGAGAATTTGTTGACACTGCCCTGCAAGAAATACCATAGGGAGTTCTACCATCTGAGAAAATAAGAAAGGAGAGAGAGGTCTGGAGAAGGACATGGAACTGAAGAATATTAATAAGGGTAATTTAAAGAATGAAAAGAGAGGGGGGAAATGCATCTGACAAAAAAGAAAGGTTAAGATGGTTGGTTCTTACTGCCTTTAAAGTAATAACTCTGAATGTGAATGGATTAAACTCCCCAATTAAAAGATACAGACTGGCAGATTGGATTAAAAAGTATAATCCATCAACAATCCTGTTTACAGAGACTCATCTTAGACCCAAGGACACCAAGAGATTGAAAGTGAAAAGGTGGAAAAAAAATCCCATGAAAGTTGTAACAAAAAGAAAGCAGGGGTTACCATAATAATACCAGAGAAAATAGACTTTAAATGCAAAGATAATACAAGAGACAAAGGACAGTATGTATTAATAAAAGAGACAATTCACTATTAAGAAATAACAATCATAAATGCTTATGCACTCAATCAAGGAGCTCCAATGTATATAAGACAAACATTGGCAAAAATGAAGGGAGCAATAAATGTTTCTACAATATTAGTGGGAGACTTCAAAACAACAGTCTCTTCTATAGATAGAACTGGACCGAGAACCAATAAGGAAATAGAGAACTTCAACAATATGATAAATGACTTAAACTTAATAAACATATATAGATCATTATATCCCAGATTACCATGATATACATTCTTCCTAGTACTCGTGGAACATTCCCTAGCATACATCAAGTGCAGGGGGACAAAACAAGTCTCAACAAATTTAAAAAGATTCAAATTATCCAAAGCACTTTCTCTGACAACAATGGAATGCAGTTCAAAATCAATAAGCACAACAGAAGCAGAACATTCTCAAATATATGGAGGCAAAACAATACACTCATAATCAATCAGCAGATAATAGAAAAAATTGTGAGAGATCAGTAAATATCTAGAGAAAAATGAAAATGAGAACACAACATATTAAAACATATGTGATGCAGTGAAGGCAGTGCTGAGAGGGAAATCTATAGTTTAAATGCACACATTAAAAGTGAAGAAAGACCTAAAATCAAAGATTTAACTCAAGACTGAAGAAGCTAGAGAATGAACAGCAAACTAATCCTAAAGGAAGCAGAAAAGAAATAACAAAGATTAAAGCAAAAATAAATGACCTGGAGCATAAGAAACAACAGAGAGAATAAATTAAAAGTTGGTACTTTGAGAAGATCAACAAGCTTGACAAACCCTTAGCTAGACTGACAAAGTAAAAAAAGAGAAGTCCCAAATAAATAAGAAATGAGAAGGGGGGTCCTTGCTATGAATCTCAAAGTAATTTAAAAAATCAAGAGGATAGGAGAGGCGGGGCAAGATGGCAGACTGGTGAGCTGTATGTTTTAGTTACTCCTCCAGGAAAGTAGGTAGAAAGCCAGGAACTGCGTGGACTGGACACCACAGAGCAATCTGACTTTGGGCATACTTCATACAACACTCATGAAAACGTGGAACTGCTGAGATCAGTGAAATCTGTAAGTTTTTGCAGCCAGGGGATCCGCGCCCCTCCCTGCCAGACTCAGTCCCGTGGGAGGAGGGGCTGTCAGCTCCGGGAAGGAGAAGGGAGAACTGCAGTGGCAGCCCTTATCGGAAACTCATTCTACTGATCCAAACTCCAACCATAGATAGACTGAGACCAGACACCAGAGAATCTGAGAGCAGCCAGCCCAGCAGAGAGGAGACAGGCATAGAGAAAAAAAAACAACACGAAAAACTCCAAAATAAAAGCGGAGGATTTTTGGAGTTCTGGTGAACATAGAAAGGGGAAGGGCCCTGAGGCGTATATGCAAATCCCGAAGAAAAGCTGATCTCTCTGCCCTGTGGACCTTTCCTTAATGGCCCTGGTTGGTTTGTCTCTTAGCATTTCAATAACCCATTAGATCTCTGAGGAGGGCCCGTTTTTTTTTTGTTTTTTTTTTTTTTAATCCTTTTTTCTTTTTCTAAAACAATTACTCTAAGAAGCCCAATACGGAAAGCTTCAAAGACTTGCAATTTGGGCAGGTCAAGTCAAGAGCAGAACTAGGAGAGCTCTGAGACAAAATGCAATAATCCAGTGGCTGAGAAAATTCACTAAACACCACAACTTTCCAAGAAAAGGGGGGTGTCCGCTCACAGCCATCATCCTGGTGGACAGGAAACACTCCTGCCCATCGCCAGCCCCATAGCCCAGAACTGCCCCAGACAACCCAGTGTGATGGAAGTGCTTCAAATAACAAGCACACACCACAAAACTGGGTGTGGACATTAGCCTTCCCTGCAACCTCAGCTGACTGTCCCAGAGTTGGGAAGGTAGAGCAGTGTGAATTAACAAAGCCCCATTTAGCCATCATTTCAGCAGACTGGGAGCCTCCCTACACAGCCCAGCAGCCCAGAACTGCCCTGGGGGGACGGCACTCACCTGTGACATAGCACAGTCATCCCTCAACAGAGGACCCGGGGTGCACGGCCTGGAAGAGGGGCCCACTTGCAAGTCTCAGGAGCCATACGCCAATAGCAAGGACTTCTGGGTCAATGGCAGAGACAAGCTGTGGCAGGACTGAACTGAAGGATTAGACTATTGCAGCAGCTTTAAAACTCTAGGATCACCAGGGAGATTTGATTGTTAGAGCCACCCCCCCACGTCCTGACTGCCCAGAAACACGTCCCATATACAGGGCAGGCAACACCAACTACACACGCAAGCTTGGTACACCAATTGGACCCCACAAGACTCACTCCACCACTCACCAAAAAGGCTAAGCAGGGGAGAACTGGCTTGTGGAGAACAGGTGGCTCGTGGACGCCACCTGCTGGTTAGTTAGAGAAAGTGTACTCCACGAAGCTGTAGATCTGATACATTAGAGATAAGGACTTCAATTGGTCTACAAATCCTAAAAGAACCCTATCAAGTTCAGCAAATGCCACGAGGCCAAAAACAACAGAAAATTATAAAGCATATGAAAAAACCAGACGATATGGATAACCCAAGCCCAAGCACCCAAATCAAAACATCAGAAGAGACACAGCACCTAGAGCAGCTACTCAAAGAACTAAAGATGAACAATGAGACCATAGTACGGGAGACAAAGGAAATCAAGAAGACCCTAGAAGAGCATAAAGAAGACACTGCAAGACTAAATAAAAAAATGGATGATCTTATGGAAATTAAAGAAACTGTTGACCAAATTAAAAAGATTCTGGACACTCATAGTACAAGACTAGAGGAAGTTGAACAACGAATCAGTGACCTGGAAGATGACAGAATGGAAAATGAAAGCATAAAAGAAAGAATGGGGAAAAAAACTGAAAAAATCGAAATGGACTTCAGGGATATGATAGATAATATGAAACGTCCAAATATAGGACTCATTGGTGTCCCAGAAGGGGAAGAAAAGGGTAAAGGTCTAGGAAGAGTATTCAAAGAAATTGTTGGGGAAAACTTCCCAAATCTTCTAAACAACATAAATACACAAATCATAAATGCTGAGCGAACCCCAAATAGAATAAATCCAAATAAACCCACTCCGAGACATATACTGATCACACTGTCAAACACAGAAGAGAAGGAGCAAGTTCTGAAAGCAGCAAGAGAAAAGCAATTCACCACATACAAAGGAAACAGCACAAGACTAAGTAGTGACTACTCAGCAGCCACCATGGAGGCAAGAAGGCAGTGGCACGATATATTTAAAATTCTGTGTGAGAAAAATTTCCAGCCAAGAATACTTTATCCAGCAAAGCTCTCCTTCAAATTTGAGGGAGAGCTTAAATTTTTCACAGACAAACAAATGCTGAGAGAATTTGCTAACAAGAGACCTGCCCTACTGGAGATACTAAAGGGAGCCCTACAGACAGAGAAACAAAGAAAGGACAGAGAGACTTGGAGAAAGGTTCAGTACTAAAGAGATTTGGTATGGGTACAATAAAGGATATTAATAGACAGAGGGGAAAAATATGACAAACATAAACCAAAGGATAAGATGGCTGATTCAAGAAATGCCTTCACGGTTATAATGTTGAATGTAAATGGATTAAACTCCCCAATTAAAAGATATAGATTCGCAGAATGGATCAAAAAAAATGAACCATCAATATGTTGCATACAAGAGACGCATCTTAGACACAGGGACACAAAGAAACTGAAAGTGAAAGGATGGAAAAAAATATTTCATGCAAGCTACAGCCAAAAGAAAGCAGGTGTAGCAATATTAATCTCAGATAAAATAGACTTCAAATGCAGGGATGTTTTGAGAGACAAAGAAGGCCACTACGTACTAATAAAAGGAGCAATTCAGCAAGAAGAAATAACAATCGTAAATGTCTATGCACCCAATCAAGGTGCCACAAAATACATGAGAGAAACACTGGCAAAACTAAACAAAGCAATTGATGTTTCCACAATAATTGTGGGAGACTTCAACACATCACTCTCTCCTATAGATAGATCAACCAGACAGAAGACCAATAAGGAAATTGAAACCCTAAACAATCTGATAAATGAATTAGATTTAACAGACATATACAGGACATTACATCCCAAATCACCAGGATACACATACTTTTCTAGTGCTCATGGAACTTTCTCCAGAATAGATCATATGCTGGGACATAAAACAAGCCTCAATAAATCTAAAAAGATGGAAATTATTCAAAGCACATTCTCTGACCACAGTGGAATACAATTAGAAGTCAACAACCATCAGAGACTTAGAAAATTCACATATACCTGGAGGTTAAACAACACACTCCTAAACAATCAGTGGGTTAAAGAAGAAATAGCAAGAGAAATTGCTAAATATATACAGACGAATGAAAATGAGAACACAACATACCAAAACCTATCGGATGCAGCAAAAGCAGTGCTAAGGGGGAAATTTATAGCACTAAACGCATATATTAAAAAGGAAGAAAGAGCCAAAATCAAAGAACTAATGGATCAACTGAAGAAGCTAGAAAATGAACAGCAAACCAATCCTAAACCAAGTAGAAGAAAAGAAATAACAAGGATTAAAGCAGAAATAAATGACACAGAGAACAAAAAAACAATAGAGAGGATAAATAGCACCAAAAGTTGGTTCTTTGAGAAGATCAACAAGATTGACAAGCCCCTAGCTAGACTGACAAAATCAAAAAGAGAGAAGACCCATATAAACAAAATAATGAATGAAAAAGGTGACATAACTGCAGATCCTGAAGAAATTAAAAAAATTATAAGAGGATACTATGAACAACTGTATGGCAACAAACTGGATAATGTAGAGGAAATGGACAATTTCCTGGAAACACATGAACAACCTAGACTGACCAGAGAAGAAATAGAAGACATCAACCAACCCATCACAAGCAAAGAGATCCAATCAGTCATCAAAAATCTTCCCACAAATAAATGCCCAGGGCCAGATGGCTTCACAGGGGAATTCTACCAAACTTTCCAGAAAGAACTGACACCAATCTTACTCAAACTCTTTCAAAACATTGAAGAAAATGGAACACTACCTAACTCATTTTATGAAGCGAACATCAATCTAATACCAAAACCAGGCAAAGATGCTACAAAAAAGGAAAACTACCGGCCAATCTCCCTAATGAATATAGATGCAAAAATCCTCAACAAAATACTTGCAAATCGAATCCAAAGACACATTAAAAAAATCATAAACCATGACCAAGTCGGGTTTATTCCCGGCATGCAAGGATGGTTCAACATAAGAAAATCAATCAATGTATTACAACACATTAACAAGTCAAAAGGGAAAAATCAATTGATCATCTCAATAGATGCTGAAAAAGCATTTGACAAAATCCAACATCCCTTTTTTATAAAAACACTTCAAAAGGTAGGAATTGAAGGAAACTTCCTCAACATGATAAAGAGCATATATGAAAAACCCACAGCCAGCATAGTACTCAATGGTGAGAGACTGAAAGCCTTCCCTCTAAGATCAGGAACAAGACAAGGATGCCCGCTGTCACCACTGTTATTCAACATTATGCTGGAAGTGCTAGCCAGGGCAATCCAGCAAGACAAAGAAATAAAATGCATCCAAATTGGAAAAGAAGAAGTAAAACTGTCATTGTTTGCAGATGATATGATCTTATATCTAGAAAACCCTGAGAAATCGACGATACAGCTACTAGAGCTAATAAACAAATTTAGCAAAGTAGCAGGACACAAGTTTAATGCACATAAGTCAGTAATGTTTCTATATGCTAGAAATGAACAAACTGAAGAGACACTCAAGAAAAAGATACCATTTTCAATAGCAACTAAAAAAATCAAGTACCTAGGAATAAACTTAACCAAAGATGTAAAAGACCTATACAAAGAAAACTACATAACTCTACTAAAAGAAATAGAAGGGGACCTTAAAAGATGGAAAAATATTCCATGTTCATGGATAGGAAGACTAAATGTCATTAAGATGTCAATTCTACCCAAACTCATCTACAGATTCAATGCAATCCCAATCAAAATTCCAACAACCTACTTTGCAGACTTGGAAAAGCTAGTTGTCAAATTTATTTGAAAAGGGAAGATGCCTCGAATTGCTAAAGACACTCTAAAAACAAAAACGAAGTGGGAGGACTTACACTCCCTGACTTTGAAGCTTATTATAAAGCCACAGTTGCCAAAACAGCATGGTACTGGCACAAAGATAGACATATAGATCAATGGAATCGAATTGAGAATTCAGAGATAGACCCTCAGATCTATGGCTGACTGATCTTTGATAAGGCCTCCAAAGTCACTGAACTGAGCCATAATGGTCTTTTCAACAAATGGGGCTGGGAGAGTTGGATATCCATATCCAAAAGAATGAAAGAGGACCCCTACCTCACCCCCTACACAAAAATTAACTCAAAATGGACCAAAGATCTCAATATAAAAGAAAGTACCATAAAACTCCTAGAAGATAATGTAGGAAAACATCTTCAAGACCTTGTATTAGGCGGCCACTTCCTAGACTTTACACCCAAAGCACAAGCAACAAAAGAGAAAATAGATAAATGGGAACTCCTCAAGCTTAGAAGTTTCTGCACCTCAAAGGAATTTCTCAAAAAGGTAAAGAGGCAGCCAACTCAATGGGAAAAAATTTTTGGAAACCATGTGTCTGACAAAAGACTGATATCTTGCATATACAAAGAAATCCTACAACTCAATGACAATAGTACAGTCGGCCCAATTATAAAATGGGCAAAAGATATGAAAAGACAGTTCTCTGAAGAGGAAATACAAATGGCCAAGAAACACATGAAAAAATGTTCAGCTTCACTAGCTATTAGAGAGATGCAAATTAAGACCACAATGAGATACCATCTAACACCGGTTAGAATGGCTGCCATTAAACAAACAGGAAACTACAAATGCTGGAGGGGATGTGGAGAAATTGGAACTCTTATTCACTGTTGGTGGGACTGTATAATGGTTCAGCCACTCTGGAAGTCAGTCTGGCAGTTCCTTAGAAAACTAGATATAGAGTTACCATTCGATCCAGCGATTACACTTCTCGGTATATACCCAGAAGATCGGAAAGCAGTGACACGAACAGATATCTGCACGCTAATGTTCATAGCAGCATTATTCACAATTGCCAAGAGATGGAAACCACCCAAATGTCCTTCAACAGATGAGTGGATAAATAAAATGTGGTATATACACACGATGGAATACTACGCGGCAGTAAGAAGGAACGATCTCGTGAAACATATGACAACATGGATGAACCTTGAAGACATAATGCTGAGCGAAATAAGCCAGGCACAAAAAGAGAAATATTATATGCTACCACTAATGTGAACTTTGAAAAATGTAAAACAAATGGCTTATAATGTAGAATGTAGGGGAACTAGCAATGGAGAGCAATTAAGGAAGGGGGAACAATAATCCAAGAAGAACAGATAAGCTATTTAACGTTCTGGGGATGCCCAGGAATGACTGTTGTCTGTTAATTTCTGATGCATATAGTAGGAGCAAGTTCACAGAAATGTTGCTATGTTAGATAACTTTCTTGGGGTAAAGTAGGAACATGTTGGAAGTTAAGCAGTTATCTTAGGTTAGTTGTCTTTATCTTACTCCCTTGTTATGGTCTCTTTGAAATGTTCTTTTATTGTATGTTTGTTTTCTTTTTAACTTTTTTTTCATATAGTTGATTTAAAAAAGAAGGGAAAGTTAAAAAAAAAAAAAGAAAAACAAGGAAAAAAAAAAGATGTAGTGCCCCCTTGAGGAGCCTGTGGAGAATGCAGGGGTATTCGCCTACCCAACCTCCATGGTTGCTAACATGACCACAGACATAGGGGACTGGAGGTTTGATGGGTTGAGCCCTCTACCACAGGTTTTACCCTTGGGAAGACGGTTGCTGCAAAGGAGAGGCTAGGTCTCCCTATGGTTGTGCCTAAGAGCCTCCTCCCGAATGCCTCTTTGTTGCTCAGATGTGGCCCTGTCTCTCTAGCTAAGCCAACTTGAAAGGTGAAATCACTGCCCTCCCCCCTACATGGGATCAGACACCCAGGGGAGTGAATCTCCCTGGCAACGTGGAATATGACTCCCGGGGAGGAATGTAGACCTGGCATCGTGGGACGGAGAACATCTTCGTGACCAAAAGGGGGATGTGAAAGGAAATGAAATAAGCTTCAGTGGCAGAGAGAATCCAAAAGGAGCCGAGAGGTCGCTCTGGTGGGCACTCTTATGCACACTTTAGACAACCCTTTTTAGGTTCTAAAGAATTGGGGTAGCTGGTGGTGGATACCTGAAACTATCAAACTACAACCCAGAACCCATGAATCTCTAAGACAGTTGTATAAAAATGTAGCTTATGAGGGGTGACAATGGGATTGGGAAAGCCATAAGGACCACACTCCACTTTGTCTAGTTAATGGATGGATGAGTAGTAAAATAGGGGAAGGAAACAAACAGACAAAGGTACCCAGTGTTCTTTTTTACTTCAATTGCTCTTTTTCACTCTAATTATTATTCTTGTTATTTTTGTGTGTGTGCTAATGAAGGTGTCAGGGATTGATTTGGGTGATGAGTGTACCACTATGTAATCGTACTGTAAACAATCGAAAGTACGATTTGTTTTGTATGACTGCGTGGTATGTGAATATATCTCAATAAAATGAAGATAAAAAAAAAATCAAGAGGATACTATTAACAACTGTATGCCAACAAAGTAGAACAACTTAAAGGGAATAGGCAATTTCCTGGAAACACATGAGCAACATAGACTGATGAGAGGAAATAGACCTCAAAATAACCAATCATAAGTAAAGAGATCCAATCAGTCATCAAAAATCTTCCTAAAAATAAAGCTCAGGGCCAGATGGCTTCACAAGGGAATTTACCAAACTTTCCAAAAAGAAGTGACACCATTCCTACTCAAACTCTTTCAAAAATTGAAGAAAAAGGAACAGTACCTAACTCATTTTATGACGCTAACTACTCTAATACCAGAACCAGATAAAGATATTATAAGAAAGGAAAGCTACAAGCCAATCTCCCTAATGAATATAGATGCAAAAATTATCAACAAAATGCTTACAAACTGAATCCAAAGGCACCTTAAAAGAATTATATAACATGACCAAGGGGGGTTCATTCCAGGTATGCAAGGGTGGTTCAACATAAGAAAAACAATAAAGGGGGAAAAATCAAATGATCATCTCAATAGATGCTGAAAAAACAATCGATAAAATTCAGCATCTGTTTTTGATCAAAGCACTTCAAAAGGTAGGAATTGAAGGAAACTTCTTCAATATGTTAAAGGGTATATATGAAAAACCCACAGCCAGCATCATTCTCAATAGTGAGAGACTGAAAGCTTTCCCCCTAAGATTGGGAATGAAACAAGGATGCCCCCTGTCACCACTATGATTCAACATTGTGCTAAAAGTTCTAGTAAGAGAAATTAAGAAATAAAAAGAAATAAAAGGAAATCAGATTGGAAAGGAAGAAGTAAAACTGTCATTATTTGCAGATGATATGTTCCTATATTTGGAAAACCCTGAGAAACTGATGACAAAGCTACTTGGACTAATAAACAAAACCAGCAAAGTGGCAGGATACAAGATTAACGTGCAAAAGTTAGTAAGTCCCCATACACTAGTAATGACCTAACTGAAGAGGCAATCAAGAAAAAAAAATTCCATTTACTATAGCAACTAAATGAATCAAGTATCTAGGAATAAACTTAATCAAGGAGGTAAAAGACCTCTTTACAGAAAATTACAAAAATTTACTAAAAGAAATCAAAGAAGACCTAAATAGGTGGAAAGGTATTCCACGTTCATGGATAGGAAGGCTACATTTCATGAAGATGTCAATTCTAACGAAACTGATCTACAGATTCTACACAATTCCAATCAAAATTCCAACAACCTACTTTGCAGACAGCTAGTTATCAAATTTATTTGGAAGGGAAAGAGACCTCAAATTGCTAAAAACATTCTAAGAAAGAAGAATAAAGTGGGAGGACTTACACATACTGACTTTAAAGACTACTACAAAGCCATAGTGGTCAAAACAGCATGGTACTAGCACAAAGATAGAAATATTGATCAATGGAACTGAATCAAGAGTTTGGAAATAGATCCCCAGATCTATGGTCAACTGATTTTATGCAAGGCCCTCAATCCACTGAACTGGGGCAGAATAGTCTCTTCAACAAATGGGGCTGGAAAAACTGGATATCCATACCCGAAAGAATGAAAGAGGACCCCTACTTCACACTCCTCAAAAATTAACTCAAAGTGGATCAAAGACCTCAATATAAGACACAGTACCATAAAACTCCTAGAAGATAATATAGGAAATATCTTCAAGACTTAATAGTAACAAGAGTAGCTTCTTAGACCTTACATCCAAAGCACAAGCAACAAAAGAAAAACTAGATAAATGAGAACTTCTCAAAATAAAAAACTTCTGTGCCTCAAAGGACTCTGATAAAAAGATGAAGAGGCAGTAAACATGGGAGAAAAAAATTGGAAATCATATATCTGATAATAGACTGATAACCAGCACATATAAAGAAATCCTATAACTCAACAACACTATTATAAACAGTCCAATTATAAAATGGGCAAAAGCTATGAAAAGACATTTTTCCATAGAGGAAACACAAATGGCTAAAAAACACATGAAAAATATGTTCATTTTCATTAGCTATTAGGAAAATGCAAATCAAAACCACAGTGAAATATCATCTCACATGAATAAGAATGGCTTCCATTAGACAAAGAGGAAACTACAATTGCTGGAGAGGATTTGGAGAAATTGGAACACTTATCTACCGCTGGTGGGAATGTATAAAGGCACAGCCACAGTGAAATACAGTTTGGAGGTTCCTCAGGAAACTAAATATTGAGGTCCCCTATGATTCAACAATTACATTACTCAGTATATACTCAGAAGATCTGAAAGCAGTGACACAAACAGACATTTGCACACACCAATGTTCATAGCACCATTATTCACACTTGCCCAAACATGGAAACAACCCAAGTGTCTTTCAACAGATGAGCAGATAAACAAAATGTGGTATATACATACAATGGAATATTATATAGCAGTATGAAGGAGTGAGGTCCTGACTCATGTGACAACATGGATGAACCTTGAGGACATAATTCTGAGTCAAGTCAGACACAAAACGAGAGATATTGTATGTTACCACTAATATGAACTCCCTGAATAATGTAAAATCAGTGTCTTAAAATGTAGTATATAGGGTACCTGGAGATAGACGGAAGCTAGAGAAGACAGAAGGAAATCTAGTATGCACCATTTATCTCACCGATAAACACTACAAATATAAATAAGTGCTTGTACGATCTACTTTCAAGGTATGACATTGGTACCAAGAGTAAACAACAGAGTGGTATATGGGAAAAAACTACCTACTGCCTACTATGGACTATATTTAATGGGAATACCTTACTAGTACTACACTAATACTCGATAATAATTCGGGGGTGATAAGAGCTTTGGTGTGTTTTGGGTTATAATTGTTTAAAATTGATAGTGATGATGATTGTACAACTAAGTGAAGATGGTGTGAGGAATTGATTGTTTTTATCATGGACAAATATGTTCTATGTGAAATTAGGAACCCCCTACTTAATAATTCAGGCCCTTGATCTTTAGGCCTGCTCTTTTGAAACTTGTGACTGCTAAGACTTCTTTCTTCTCATTACCTTCCATTTCTCCCTCCTGCTTTTTAACACCTCCAACCTTCCATTTAGCTGTTTCAAATCCTTTTCCATCTCATGCCAGCCCCTCAACTCCTTATAGTCACTTGAACTTCAGTACCCTTCTCCCCATTAGGGAGTCTCCAGGGGCTCATGGTCAACAAAAATACCATCTGGTAGTAAAAAATGTTACCTGGATACAGACTGGTTATTTGATCCACTCATATGGACTTTGGAGCCACCAGATGGCTGCTTGGTGTCTCCTAAGTCCCTCATTCAAAATTTAGTCTACAGCCTCCACAGGATTTTAATTCATGGCAAAACAAAACAAAACAAAACAAAAAAAATCTTAACGGTCTCTTCCACAAATACTAATGTGGAAGCTTGAGACATCACATTAAAGTAACCTTAACTTGTCAGTTCAGTAGAATCACTCTGTAAAATCATCTGGGTTCAGGTGTTTTATTGGTGGAGTTTTTTTTTTTTTTAACACTTTTTATTGTGAAATATAACATACAAAAAACTAATAAATTTCAAAGTACAGTTGAACAAGTGGTTATAGAGGAAATTTCAAAGTATGGTATGGAATACAGTTCCACAATTACAGATGTTTCCTTCTACCCATTCTAATACATTAGAGACTAAAAAGAAATAACTATATAGTGATTCAGGAGTCATAGTCAATTGTTAAATCCTATCTTCTCTGTTACAACTCCTCCCTCTCTTTTGATCATTCTCTCAATCTTCAGGGATATTTTGGCAATGATCATTCTAACTTCATGTTGGAAAGAGCTGTCAACATTATGGGGTAGCGATATGCAACTGGTTGATGTTCTTGGAGAGACTGGTACCTCTGGGTTTCCAGGCTTATCTCACATAGGAACAATCTGAAGGTTTTAAGTTTCTGAAAAAATGAATGTAATGAGTGAAACTTTATAGAGTCTCAGATAGAGCCATGGATATTCTCCAGAATAGCCTCTTGACTCTATTTGAAATCTCTTAGCCACTGAAACCATATTTTGTTACATTTCTATTCTCCCTTTTGTTCAAGAAGGACTTATCAATCCCACCATGTCAGGGCCATGCTTATCCCTGACAGTCATGTCCCACATTACCAGGGAGACTTACACTCCAGGAAGTCATGTCCCACACAGTGGGGAGGATAATGCGTTTGCAGAGCTTGGCTTAGAGAGAAAGAGAGAAAGAGACAGAGACCACATCTGAGCCACAAAAGAGGGTCTCTGGAAATGACTCTTAGGCATAATTATAAGTAGGCTTAGCATCCCCTTACGGAAATAAGTATCATAAGAGCAGGTCTCAAGATTGAGGGCTTGGCTTATTAAATTGGGAGTCCCTAATGCTTGAGCAAGTATCAAGAATTTCCCAGGTGGGGAAGTTTAATAGCTCCAGTTTAATTTAAATTAAATTAAATTTAATTTAATTGTTTAATTTTTCTTCTCCAGTCCCTCAAGGGACTTTGCAAATACTTTTTTATTATCTGTCTAACATACTCTGGAATGTATCAAGGTATTTCATTAGGCTATATGGAATTACAAGGTCTCATTCCCTATTCTAGGCTCTGTGTGTTTAGGTTGTTTAAATGAACTGGCCAGACAGATTAAATTAGACAGTGTGTACAGAAAAATTTAAATTTTGTACAAAATAAGCATCTCTTCCTTTGATCTCACACAGGAGGTAATGTTTTATAATACAAACATTATAATACTATATGCTGCATTCTGGTTTACATTTGTTCTGACCCACTCAGCTTAGTTCTTATCACAATTTGAAGTCTGATCTCTTTTTCAGCTTCTTTAAGAGTTGCTGTATGGAGTAATGCTGACTTTCAGAGCTGCAGAACTCTAACTTTGAGTCTTAGGTGTTACACAGGTACCCAAATTTCCAGGGAAATGCCAGGTCATACACATAGAGCACAGTATCTCAGAATTTAGAAATAACATTTAAAACTCAGGAATGAATATGACTGCTGTAAAAGCTTATAATCTAGGCCCTAATTTTCTTATAAATATTTTCTAAATGAGATCATACAATATTTCTCCTTTCTTGCTTATTTTGCTCAACATAATGTCCTCATGGTTCATTCACCTTGTTGCATGCTTCACAACTTCATTCCTTTCTGTAGCTGCACAATATTCCATCATAGCTATACACCACAGTTCACTCTTCCAATCTTCAGTCAATGTAACTTTCAGCCACTCCATCCACTGGCTACTGTGAATAATGCCACCATAAACATCAGACTGCAAGTGTCTATTTGAGTCCCTGCTTTCAGTTCTTCTGAGTATATTCCTAGTAACAGTATTACCTAATCATATGGCACTGTATACTTAGGCTCCCGTGGATCTGCTACATTAGCCTCTGGAAGGCATGCACCATTCTGCTACTCTACCAACAATGAATAGGTATACCTCTCTCTCCACATTTTCTCTAGCAGTGGAATCCTATCTATCTATCTATCTATCTATCTATCTATCTATCTAGAATCTGCAGATTTTGTTGGGATATATTCACATATATATCCTATCCAAAATAAAGTATTGTCTCACAGTATCCTCACTAGTTGTACAATCATCACTCAATTTTAGACAATCTTCATTGCTCCAAAGAGAAAAATAACAGATAGACAGAGCCACACAAAAGAGAAAACCCAAAACACCCTGTAACTCTTATCCCTTCCCTCCATGCAACTATTTACCCTAGAACTAGTGTGGTACCAGTGAATATGGGTTGTTAAATATAGTCCATAACATGCAATAGGTAGTTTCTCCTCTATACCACTCTATTATTAACTCCTTGTAGAAGTGTCCTACCTCCAGAGTAGTTCATGCAAGAACTTATTGATATTTGTAGTCCTAATTGGTGAGATACCTGACTTTAAACACCACCTCTCAATCATATTCACCTTCAATACAGCACTATTATTTATAATCCCACTAACAAACTACCATCACCTCTATCCATTCCCATATATTTAAGTTCAACATTGTCAACAACCTATACATATTAGGTAACCACTTCCCCTTCTTTAGCCTCTGTCTATCTCTAGGATCCCTATATTCTATATTTTAAGACTCTCAGTTTAAATTTTTAAGGGGTGCATATTAATGAAATAATATGTTATCTATCTTTTTGTGTCTGGCTTATTTCACTCAGCATTATTCCTTAAGGTTTGTCCATGTTGTGACATGCTTCAGGATCTCATTCCTTCTTAATGTTGCATAATATTCCTTCATATGTATATACTACATTTTGTTTATCCACTCATCTGTTCAAGGACATTTGGATTGTTTCCATCTTTCGGCAGTTGTGAATAATGTTGATACGAACATCGGTATGCAAATGTCTGTTCATGTCACTGCTTTCAGATCTTATGGGTATATACTGAGTCGCAGAATTGTCATGTTATAGGGCAACTTGATGTTTAGTTTTCTGAGGAAGAGTCAAACTGTATTCCACAGTGGCTTTAACATTACACATTCCCACAAGCAGTGAAAAAGCATTCCAATTTCTCCACATGCTCTCCAACAATTGTCGTTTCCTGTTTGTTTAATGGCAGCCATTCTTATAGGAAGGAGATGATATCTCATTGAGGTTTTGATTTGAATTTCCCTAATAGCTAATAAAGATGAACATCTTTTACGTGCTTTTTAGCCATTTGTACTTCCTCTATGGAAAAGTGTCTATTCGTAACTTTTGCTCATTTTATAATTGGGTTGTATATTATTTTGTTCTTTATATATACTAGATATCAAACCCTTATCAGAGCAATGGCTTCTAAATATTTCCTCCCATTGAACTGGCTGCCTCTTTACCTTTTTGACAAAGATTTTTGAAGTGTAGAAATTCTCAGTCTTGAGGAGTTCCCATTTATCTATTTTACTTTTGTTGCTTGTGCTTTGAGTATAAGGTCTAAGAAGCTACCTCCTATTACTAGGTCTTGAAGATATCAAGATTTCCTATATTTCCTTCCAGGACTTTTATGGTACTGGCCTTTATATTTAGGTTTCTAATCCACTTTGAGTTAATTTTTGTGTAGGGTATAATGTAGGGGTCCTCTTTCATTCTATTGGATATAGATATCCAGTTCTCCCAGCTGCATTTGTTGAAAAAACTGTTCTGTCCAGTTCAGTGAATTTGGAGGGCTTGTCAAAATCAATTGACCGTAGATTAGTGGGTCTACTTCCAAATTCTCAATTCAATTCCATTGATCAATGTGTCTGTCTTCGTGCCAACACCATGCTGTTTTGACCACTGTGGCTTTATAATAAGCTTTAAAGTCAGGAAGTGTAAGTCTTCCCACTTCCTTCTTTTCTAGGATGTTTTTGGAAATTTGAGGCCCCTTTCCATTCCAAATAAATTTGATAACTGGCTTTTCCAAGTCTGCAAAGTAGGTTGTTGGAATTTGGATTGGTACTGTGTTGAATCTGTAGATAAAATTGGGCAGAATTGACATCTTAATGGCATTTAGCCTTCCTATCCTCGAACACAGAATGTCTTTCCACCTATTTATGTCTTCTTTGATTTCTTTAACAAGGTTTTGTATTTTCTGTGTAGAGGTCATTTACAACCTTGGTTAAGTTTGTTCCTAGAGACTTGATTCTTTTAGTTGCTATTGTGAATGGAATTATTCACCTCAGTTAGGTCATTATTATATATCCTCAATTAGGTAATTACTAGTGTAGAGAAACATTACTGATTTTCACACATTAATCTTGTATCCTGCCATTTTGCTGAATTTTTTTATTAGCTTAACTAGCTTTGTCATAGATTTATCAGAATATTCCAAATATAGGATCATATCATCTGCAAATAATGAAAGTTTACTTCTTCCTTTCCAATTTGTATGACTTTTCTTTTTCTTGTCTAATTGCTGTATCTAGAACTTCTAGCACAATGTTGAAAAATAGTGGTGACATACCCCCAATCTTAGGGGGAAGAATTTCAGTCTCTTTCTGTTGAGTATGATGCTAGCTGTGTTTCTTTTTTAGATAAGCTCATTATGATATTTAGGAAGTTTCCTTTGATTCCAACTTTTTGAAGTGTTTTTATCAGAAAAGGATCCTGAATTTTGTCAAATGCTTTTTCAGTGTCAATTGAGATGATAATGTGAATTTTTTCCTTTTGTTTGTTAATGTGTTGTGTTACTTTGACTGATTTTCTTATGTTGAACCACCCTTGCATGCCTGGAATGAACCCTACTTGCTTGTGGTGCATAATTCTTTTAATGTACCTTAGGTTTGATTTGTAAGTGTTTTGTTAATAATTTTTGCATGTATAGTCATTAAAGAGATTGGCCTGTAGTTTTCCTTTCTTGTTTTGGTATTATGGTGGTGTTAGCCTCATAAAATGAGGTAGCTAGTGTTCCTTCTTTCTCAGTATTTTAGAAGAGTTTGAGCAGGAATTGTTAGTTCTTTATGGAATGTTTGGCAAAATTCCCCGGGGAAGCCATCTGGCCCTAGGCTTTTCTTTCTTTCTTTTTTTATATTCATTTTATTGAGATATATTCACATAACACACAGTCATACAAAACAAATCGTACATTCGATTGTTCACAGTACCATTACATAGTTATACATTCATCACCTAAATCAATCCCTGACACCTTCATTAGCACACACACAAAAATAACAAGAATAATAATTAAAGTGAAAAAGAGCAATTGAAGTAAAAAAGAACACTGAGTACCTTTGTCTGTTTGTTTGTTTGTTTCCTTCCCCTATTTTTCTACTCTTCCATCCATAAACTAGACAAAGTGGAGTGTGGTCCTTATGGCTTTCCCAATCCCATTGTCACCCCTCATAAGCTACATTTTTATACAATTGTCCTCAAGATTCATGGGTTCTGGGTTGTAGTTTGATAGTTTCAGGTATCCACCACCAGCTACCCCAATTCTTTAGAACCTAAAAAGGGTTGCCTAAATTGTGCATAAGTGTGCCAACCAGAGTGACCTCTCGGCTCCTTTTGGAATCTCTCTGCCACTGAAACTTATTTCATTTCCATTCACATCCCCCTTTTGGTCAAGAAGATGTTCTCCGTCCCACGATGCCAGCTCTACATTCCTCCCCGGGAGTCATATTCCACGTTGCCAGGGAGATTCACTCCCCTGGATGTCTGATCCCATGTAGGGGGGAGGGCAGTGATTTCACCTTTCAAGTTGGCTTAGCTAGAGAGAGAGGGCCACATCTGAGCAACAAAGAGGCATTTGGGAGGAGGCTCTTAGGCACAATTATAGGGAGGCCTAGCCCCTCCTTTGCAGCAACCATCTTCCCAAGGGTGAAACCTATGGTAGAGGGCTCAACCCATCAAACCACCAGTCCCCTATGTCTGTGGTCATGTTAGCAACCATCGAGGTGGGGTAGGCCAATACCCCTGCACTCTCCACAGGCTCCTCAAGGGGGCTCTACATAGTTTTTTCCTTGTTTCTTTTTTTAAATCAACTGTATGAAAAAAAATTAAAAAGAAAAAAAAAAAAACATACAATAAAAGAACATTTCAAAGAGACCATAACAAGGGAGTAAGAAAAAGACAACTAACCTAAGATAACTGCTTTACTTCCAACATGTTCCTACTTTACCCCAAGAAAGTTACCTAATATAGCCACATTTCTGTGAACTTGTTCCTACTATATCCATCAGAAATTAACAGACCATAGTCATTCCTGGACATCCCCAGAACGTTAAATAGCTTATCTGTTCTTCTTGGATTATTGTTCCCCCTTCCTTAATTGCTCTCTATTGCTAGTTCCCCCACATTCTACATTATAAACAATTTGTTTTACATTTTTCAAAGTTCACATTAGTGGTAGCATATAATATTTCTCTTTTTGTGCCTGGCTTATTTCGCTCAGCATTATGTCTTCAACGTTCATCCATGTTGTCATATGTTTCACGAGATCGTTCTTTCTTACTGCCGTGTAGTAGTCCATCGTGTGTATATACCACATTTTCTTTATCCACTCATCTGTTGAAGGACATTTGGGTGGTTTCCATCTCTTGGCAATTGTGAATAATGCTGCTATGAACATTGGCGTGCAGATATCTGTTCGTGTCACTGCTTTCCGATCTTCCGGGTATATACCGAGAAGTGCAATCGCTGTATCGAATGGTAACTCTATATCTAGTTTCCTAAGGAACTGCCAGACTGACTTCCAGAGTGGCTGAACCATTATACAGTCCCACCAACAGTGAATAAGAGTTCCAATTTCTCCACATCCCCTCCAGCATTTGTAGTTTCCTGTTTGTTTAATGGCAGCCATTCTAACCGGTGTTAGATGGTATCTCATTGTGGTCTTAATTTGCATCTTTCTAATAGCTAGTGAAGCTGAACATTTTTTCATGTGTTTCTTGGCCATTTGTATTTTCTCTTCAGAAAACTGTCTTTTCGTATCTTTTGCCCATTGTATAATTGGGCTGTCTGTACTATTGTCATTGAGTTGTAGAATTTCTTTATACATGCAAGATATCAGTCTTTTGTCAGATACATGGTTTCCAAAAATTTTCTCCCATTGAGTTGGCTGCCTCTCTACCTTTTTGAGAAATTCCTTTGAGGTGCAGAAACTTCTAAGCTTGAGGAGTTCCCATTTATGTATTTTTTCTTTCGTTGCTTGTGCTTTGGGTGTAAAGTCTAGGAAGTGGTCGCCGAATACAAGGTCTTGATGTTTTCCTACATTATCTTCTAGGAGTTTTATGGTACTTACTTTTATATTGAGATCTTTGGTCCATTATGAGTTAATTTTTGTGTAGGGTGTGAGGTAGGGGTCCTCTCTCCCAGCCCCATTTGTTGAAAGGACCATTATGACTCAGTTCAGTGAATTTGGGTGCCTTATCAAAGATCAGTCAGCCATAGATCTGAGGGTCTATCTCCGAATTCTCAATTCGATTCCATTGATCTATATGTCTATCTTTCTGCCAGTACCATGCTGTTTTGACAACTGTGGCTTTATAATAAGCTTCAAAGTCAGGAAGTGTAAGTCCTCCCACTTCGTTTTTCTTTTTTAGAGTGTCTTTAGCAATTTGAGGCATCTTCCCTTTCCAAATAAATTTGGTAACTAGCTTTTCCAAGTCTGGAAAGTAGGTTGTTGGAATTTTGATTGGGATTGCATTGAATCTGTAGATGAGTTTGGGTAGAATTGACATCTTAATGACATTTAGCCTTCCTATCCATCAACATGGAATATTTTTCCATCTTTTAAGGTCTCCTTCTATTTCTTTTAGTAGAGTTATGTAGTTTTCTTTGTATAGGTCTTTTACATCTTTGGTTAAGTTTATTCCTAGGTACTTGATTTTTTTAGTTGCTATTAAAAATGGCATCTTTTTCTTGAGTGTCTCTTCAGTTTCTTCATTTCTAGCATATAGAAACATTACTGACTTATGTGCATTAATCTTGTATCCCGCTACTTCGCTAAATTTGTTTATTAGCTCTAGTAGCTGTATCGTCGATTTCTCAGGGTTTTCCAGATATAAGATCATATCATCTGCAAACAATGACAGTTTTACTTCTTCCTTTCCAATTTGGATGCATTTTGTTTCTTTGTCTTGCCGGATTGCCCTGGCTAGCACTTCCAACGCAATGTTGAATAACAGTGGTGACAGCGGGCATCCTTTTCTTCTTCCTGATGTTAGAGGGAAGGCTTTCAGTCTCTCACCATTGAGTACTATGCTGGCTGTGGGTTTTTCATATATGCTCTTTATCATATTGAGGAAGTTTCCTTCAATTCCTAACTTTGGAAGTGTTTTTATCAAAAACGGATGTTGGATTTTGTCAAATGCTTTTTCAACATCTATTGACATGATCATTTGATTTTTCCCTTTCAAATTTTTAATGTGTTTTAATATATTCATTGATTTTCTTATGTTTAACTGTCCTTGCATGCCTGGAATGAACCCCACTTGGTCATGGTGTATGATTTTTTTAAAGTGTCTTTGGATTCGATTTGCAAGTATTTTGTTGAGGATTTTTGCATCTATATTCATTAGGGAGATTGGCCGGTAGTTTTCCTTTTTTGTAGCATCTTTGCCTGGTTTTGGTATTAGATTGATGTTCGCTTCATAAAATGAGTTAGGTAGTGTTCCATTTTCTTCAATGTTTTGAAAGAGTTTGAGTAAGATTGGTGTCAGTTCTTTCTGGAAAGTTTGGTAGAATTCCCCTGTGAAGCCATCTGGCCCTGGGCATTTATTTGTGGGAAGATTTTTGATGACTGATTGGTTCTCTTTGCTTGCGATGGGTTGGTTGAGGTCTTCTATTTCTTCTCTGGTCAGTCTAGGTTGTTCATATGTTTCCAGGAAATTGTCGATTTCTTCTACATTATCCAGTTTGTTGCCATACAGTTGTTCATAGTATACTTTTACAAATTTTTTAATTTCTTCAGGATCTGCAGTTATGTCACTTTTTTCATTCATTATTTTGTTTATATGGGTCTTCTCTCTTTTCGGTTTTGTCAGTCTAGCTAGGGGCTTGTCAATCTTGTTGATCTTCTCAGAGAACCAACTTTTGGTGATATTTATCCTCTCTATTGTTTTTCTGTTCTCTATGTCATTTATTTCTTCTTTAATCCTTCTTATTTCTTTTCTTCTACTTGGTTTAGGATTGGTTTGCTGTTCATTTTCTAGCTTCTTCAGTTGATCCATTAGTTCTTTGATTTTGGCTCTTTCTTCCTTTTTAATATATGTTTTTACTGCTATAAATTTCCCCCTCAGTACTGCCTTTGCTGCATCTCATAGGTTTTGGTATGTTGTGTTCTCATTTTCATTTGTCTCTATATATTTAGCAATTTCTCTTGTTATTTCTTCTTTAACCCAGTGATTGTTTAGGAGTGTGTTGTTTAACCGCCAGGTATTTGTGAATTTTCTAAGTCTCTGATGGTTATTGACTTCTAATTGTATTCCTTTGAGGTCAGAGAATGTGCTTTGAATAATTTCAATCTTTTTAAATTTATTGAGGCTTGTTTTATGTCCCAGCATATGATCTATTCTGGAGAAAGTTCCATGAGCACTAGAAAACTATGTGTATCCTGGTGATTTGGGATGTAATGCTCTATATATGTCTGTTAATTCTAATTCATTTATCAGATTGTTTAGGTTTTCAATTTCCTTATTGGTCTTGTCTGGTTGATCTATCTGTAGGAGAGAGTGATGTGTTGAAGTCTCCCACAATTATTGTGGAAACATCAATTGCTTCCTTTAGTTTTGCCAGTGTTTCTCTCATGTATTTTGTGGCACCTTGATTGGGTGCATAGACATTTACGATTGTTATTTCTTCTTGTTGAATTGCCCCTTTTATTAGTATGTAGTGGCCTTTTTGTCTCTCAAAACATCCCTGCATTTAAAGTCTACTTTATCTGAGATTAATATTGCTACACCTGCTTTCTTTTGGCTGTAGCTTGCATGAAATATTTTTTTCCATTCTTTCACTTTCAATTTCTTTGTGTCCCTGTGTCTAAGATGAGACTCTCGTATGCAACATATTGATGGTTCATTTTTTTTTTTTGATCCATTCTGTGAATCTATATCTTCTAACTGGGGAGTTTTATCCATTTACATTCAACATTATAACCATGAAGGCATTTCTTGAATCAGCCATCTTCCATTGGTTTATGTTTGTCATATATATTTTTCCCCTCTCTCTATTAATATCCTTTATTGTACCCAAACCAAATCTCTTTAGTACTGAACCTTTCTCCAAGTCTCTCTGTCCTTTCCTTGTTTCTCTGTCTGTAGGGCTACTTTTAGTATCTCCAATAGGGCAGGTCTGTTGTTAACAAATTCTCTCAGCATTTGTTTGTCTGTGAAAAATTTAAGCTCTCCCTCAAATTTGAAGGAGAGCTTTGCTGGATAAAGTATCCTTGGTTGGAAATTTTTCTCACTGAGAATTTTAAATATATCATGCCACTGCCTTCTCGCCTCCATGGTGGCTGCTGACTAGTCACTACTTAGTCTTATGCTGTTTTCTTTGTATGTGGTGAATTGCTTTTCTCTTGCTGCTTTCAGAACTTGCTCCTTCTCTTCCGTGTTTGACTGTGATCAGAATATGTCTCGGAGTGGGTTTATTTGGATTTATTGTATTTGGAGTTCACTGAGCATTTATGATTTGTGTATTTATGTTGTTTAGAAGATTTGGGAAGTTTTCCCCAACAATTTCTTTGAATACTCTTCCTAGACCTTTACCTTTTCTTCCCCTTCTGGAACACCAATGAGTCTCATATTCGGACGTTTTATATTATCTATCATATCCCTGAGGTTCGTTTTGATTTTTTTAACTGTTTCCCCCATTCTTTCTTTTATGCTTTCATTTTCCGTTCTGTCGTCTTCCAGGTCACTGACTCATTGTTCAACTTCCTCTAGTCTTGCACTATGAGTGTCCAGAATCTTTTTAATTAGGTCAACAGTTTCTTTAATTTCCATAAGTTAATCTATTTTTTTATTTAGTTTTGCAATGTCTTCTTTAAGCTCTTCTAGGGTCTTCTTGATATCGTTTGTATCCCGTACTATGGTCTCATTGTTCATCTTTATTTCTTTGAGTAGCTGCTGTAGGTGCTGTGTCTCTTCTGATCTTTTGATTTGGGTGCTTGGGCTTGGGTTATCCATATCATCTGGTTTTTTCATATGTTTTATAATTTTCTGTTGTTTTTGGCCTCTTGGCATTTGCTTAACTTGTTAGGGTTCTTTTAGGATTTGTAGGCCAATTGAAGTCCTTATCTCTAATTTATCAGATCTACAGCTTCGTGGAATACACTTTCTCTAACTAACCAGCAGGTGGCGTACACGAGCCACCTGTTCTCCACAAGCCAGTTCTCCCCTGCTTTGCCTTTGTGGTGAGTGGGGGAGTGAGGCTTGTGGGTTCCAATTGGTGTACCAAGCTTGCATGTGTAGTTGGTGTTGCCCGCTCTGTATATGGAGCGTGTTTCTGGGTGGTCAGGGAGGGGGGTGGCTCTAACAATCAAATCTCCCTGGTGATCCTGGAGTTTTAAAGCTGCTGCAATAGTCTAATCCTTCAGTGCAGTCATGCTGCAGTTTGTCTCTGCCACTGACCCACAAGTCCTTGGTATTGGCGTATGGCTCCTGAGACTTGCAAGTGGGTCCCTCTTCCAGGCCATGCACCCCCTGGTCCTCTGTTGAGGGATGACTGTGCTATGTCACAGGTGAGTGCCATCAACCCAGGGTGGTTCTGGGCTCCTGGGCTGTGTAGGGAGGCTCCCAGTCTGCTGAAATGATGGCTGAATGGGGCTTTGTTAATTCACACTGCTCCACCTTCCCAACTCTGGGACAATCAACTGAGGTTGCAGGGAAGACTAATGTCCATGCCCAGGTTTGTGGTGTGTGCCTGTTAATTTGAAGCACTTCCATCACACAGGGTTGTCTGGGGCAGCTCTGGGCTATGGGGCTCGCAATGGGCAGGAGTGTTTCCTGTCCACCAGGATGATGACTGTGAGCGGACACCCCTTTTCTTGGGAAGTTGTGGTGTTTAGTGAATTTTCTCAGCCACTGGATTATTGCCTTTTGTCTCAGAGCTCTCTTAGTTCTGCTCTTGTCTTGACCTGCCCAAATTGCAAGTCTTTGAAGCTTTCTGTATTGGGCTTCTTAGAGTAATTGTTTTAGAAAAAGAAAAAAGGATTAAAGAAAAAAAAAGGGCCCTCCTCACAGATCTAATGGGTTATTGAAATGCTAAGAGTCAAAGCAATTAGGGCCTTTAAGGAAAGGTCCACAGGGCAGAGAGATCAGCTTTTCTTCAGGATTTGCATATGAGCCTGAGGGCCTGAGCTCTGCCCTTCCCCTTTCTATGTTCACCAGAACTCCAAAAATCCTCCGCTTTTATTTTGGAGTTTTTCGTGCTGTTTTTTTCTATGTCTGTCTCCTCTCTGCTGGGCTGGCTGCTCTCATATTCTCTGGTGTCTGGTCTCAGTCTATCTATGGTTGGAGTTTGGATCAGTAGAATGAGTTTCCGATAAGGGCTGCCACTGCAGTTCTCCCCTTTCCTTCCCGGAGCTGACAGCCCCTCCTCCCACAGGACTGAGCCTGGCAGGGAGGGGTGCGGGTCCCCTGGCCACAAAAACTTACAGATTTCACTGATCTCAGCAGTTCCACATTTTCATGAGTGTTGTATGAAGTATGCCCAAAGTCAGATTGCTGTGTGGTGTCCAGTCCACGCAGTTCCTGGCTTTCTACCTACTTTCCTGGAGGAGTAACTAAAACATACAGCTCATCATTCCGCCATCTTGCCCCACCTCCTCCCATTTTTTTAATCCTACCAAAAGTAACTATACTTGCATGTGCTTTGTCTATCCATATATATGTGTATATGTGTATGTGATTCATATATGGGTATATTTTATGTGCAGCACATGTGCTTATGTGCATATGTTATATACCAATATGCATTGGTATTGCTTAAATATGTTTTACAAGGGTTATATGTGTGTGACTTTTATTTCATTACTGCATGTATTGAACAAACAGCATTCAGTAACTTTTTTCATCCATATCAGTGACAGGTAGGAAAAACATTTTAAAAATTGTATGTGTTTCTTAGCATTTACTTATGTAAGAAAACTTCTAAAATATGTTAAGAAGGACAAAAGCATCTGAACCATCCTTAGTGATTCTGAGTACTTGTAGAAGTTATTCTATTAAAATAATAAAGAGAGATATTAGATAGATTCCAAAATGGAAATAAAATTCTAGAATAAAAAGAGAGATAGAGAATCTTGGAAGAGGAGGGCTATTACTTGTAAAAAGAAAAAAGTACAAGGTACATAGGACTTATCAGGTACCATTACTGGAGGATGCATTTAACAGGAAAGCACATGATACAGTGTATTTATTCTAACAATAGCCACTATAATGTATTTGGATAATGTTCAAATACTGAGTTTGCCTTTTGTTCCCTCTGATAGAGTATATTTTAAAATTCAGAAGAAAAGAACCAGTTCCTCACATACAATTACTGGTTTTATGAACCACAAGTATGTCACAGCAATGGACTTGAGACAGAATCAACCTTTAATTTCTGTATTAGTTATAAGCAGGTTTGTCTGAGAGTCTCGCACACACACACACATATATGTGAAGAGATTCATTTGGCAAGTTGAAATTTATATGGCAGATCAGCAGGCAGAATTTCTTCTTCTCTAGGAAACCTCAGCTTTTGCTTTTATGGCCTTCAACTGCCTGGATGAGGCCCATCCAAATTGTGGAGGGTAATCTCCTTCACTTCAAATCAACTGATTACAGCTGCTAATCATATCTACAAAATCCCTTCATAGCATTATCAAGACTACTGTTTGACCAAACAGCTGGGAACCATAGCCTAACCAAGTTAATAATAAATTTAACCATCATATACAGAAATAAAATAATCTATGTAATGCGTGATGTGTTTCCATTGTCCCTCAACAATTCTTTCTCTGTTTGTTTTTAGAATAAAAAACATCATCATCTGTCCTTGTTAGGTTTGTTGGAATCTCCTTTTGGGTATATCTGTCAGGTAATTTTATTTGCCTCCAAATTAAAACTTTTACACAATACTATGAGTACATCATGGTAGATAAATAAAGTTAGTAAAGATCAATTTAATAAAACTTTCAAATCTTACATAGTAGTTTCTTTTCCCTGGTTTTCAATTTTTCTCCTTCTGGACATGACTCTATAAAATGCCTTTAATCTATGTCTTCAAAATTTCCTAAAGGTTTAAGTCTTTAAATGACCTAGCATTAAACCCAATGAAGTGCTAGTAATACATCACATCCTTATTTCCAACCACTATTCTAACAAGAGCAATAATCATGCCTACAGAAAACTGTTAAACACTTGGGAGCTAATGGAGGAAAAGGGACACCCTAATTGTATCTTTTCCCAAGAGTTATTACCTGTGGGGTAAAATTCTAGTGGGAAGCCATTATTATTGTTGTTTCTTTCTAATAAGGCCCCCAGTATTTATATAGAGAGTATAAAATATTGATGTCACATCAAGCAATCTTTGCAGAGGGCCAGGTGATCTTGGCATGCACATCTTCAGAGATCAGGAGAAGTGACTCAGAATAATAGTCAAAGGAGACTTATAGGTGCTTACACCCTCAGCATCAAGGAGTATTACAAGGTTAGTACTCAATTATCCACCAGCATCTTTAGAATCATTTCCCCTCCAGAGCAATGGAGGAGAAAAATGCACAGCACTGAGCTCTCTAGGAAGAAGGAGGGGTATGTCTGAATTTCAATATCTGACTCATAAGCTCTTAGAGTCCCCTAAGCTAGCCTCCCCTTCCAGAGCATGTAGACATACACATTGAGATACATATATCCATCCCCACCTGTCCTGTAAGTTCACCCTCCCTAAAGGGCACACGTTCTCTTATCATTGCCCCATCCTCTACATTATAAAATTATGGTAAACACTTTGTTCATTGCAACTCTGGCACAGACATGTCTTTGTTCACTTATATTGAGTCTATGCTAACTTATCTCTAAATTTCTTTCAAAAATGTCATTGGACACATACATATTGCGGCTTGCTATAAGAAAGGCACTGTGGTAGACACTTAATTAAGTTTATAGGCTAGTGCAGAAGAAAAATCAATAAATAACTCTATAATTAATCAGTTACAGAATTAAATGATGAATGCAAATATAAGAAACAAATTCATGGATCCAAAGAACATGGGGTTTTTAGTTATACCTTAACTATGACATAGGAATTCATAGGGTAGAAAGTTTAGAAGAAAATTAGCAATGGGGGAACAATGCGGGGTCAAGAGTGAGAGCCTTTCAAATATCCATTTGTGGAACAGCCAACACATGTGATATCTTTGGGGACAGAAAAAAAAGAAACGTTAAAGGTAATATATTGTCAGTTGAGACAAATCTGAGAATGATATGACGGTTGGTAGATATTTATTTGGAGACCATGGAGAATATTGATGACATTTACGAGGTTACTATGCAGTGAAATAATCCTGCACCTCTGTATTATTGTGCATATTAACGCAGAAAAAAGGAACAGTTTCAACATACTGAGAAAATAAATTATGGTCATGAACATGGGAATGAAAGTTGTGAGTAAATGTGTGGAGAGCCGCTTCCCGGGTTGGGGCCTAGTGAACGAGCCGCGACCTGCTCTAGAGTTAGGGCCTGTTGGACACGCCGAGACCTGCTATCGAGTTACCCCCGCCCATCGAGTGAGCCAAGATGGCGCCTGCATCCCGTTTCCGCATATGACGCTTAGGGCGGCGGCTGCCTGCTAGCCTATTGTACACGCTTACGTAGTGCCTGCACATTGGTTGTAACTATCGTATATAAGAAAGTGCCCGCGCTAGCCTCGGAGAGACAGCCCACAGGGAGCCGTGCCTGACGGCCGCATAGAGGTTGTTCTCCCACGGGGTGTAGGGCCTCGTGTGGAATATGTAACAGAGAAAGTTTTCTTCCTGGCTCCAGTAAAAGGCTTGCATTTACTACCGCTGTGTGCCTCAAGTGTTGGTTTGTCTGTGTCTCTCCCTCTTTCCCTCTGTTCTCCTCGCCGGCCGAGGACAGGGCGTGTGGGACCGAGCGAGAAGGCGCCGGACAAGTGGTGGCCCGTACGGGGACTTCGAACACTCGACCAAGCTCTGACCAGCTGAGCTGGTGGTGGACAGCGGACTTCCTGCGCCCGGCCAGCGCGAGAAGGTGAGTGCTCCTTTTACGTGAGAGTCAGGGCCCGTGGATTCTCAGGCGGTCCCGGGGACTCGGAAGAGCTCTCCGAGTGGTTGAAAGTACAGTGCCGACTGCAAGCATGGGGCAGTCTGAAAGTTTACCCTTGTTAGCTCCTTTAAAAGCCCTCCTGAAGCAGAGGGGTATTTCAGTTAGGAAAAGCTCCCTACAGAAGTTTCTTAATGATGTTGAAATTTTTGCCCCCTGGTTTCCCTCCTCCGGCAGCCTCGGTCTGCCTTCTTGGCTGAAGTTTGGTCACGATATAGATTGGGCGCGTCGGACTAACGTTTGTCTGAATCCACCTTTAGTCCCTATATGGGAGACCGTTCGCGCGATCCTTGAACTGGGGGTTGGCCGCGAGCCACCCGGGAGGCGAGAGTGTGTGCAGCGGTCCAGGCACTTAGAGGAAGAGAGAGCCGGCGAGAAAGGGTGGACTGGATGCAGATGGGAGCTCCCACCTGGGCAATGTTTCCTTGACATTGAGAACACACTGCTAAGGGCGGCCACATTCTTAGAATTGTGTTCCATGTGTTACTTGAGAAACTCTCCTTTCTTACAGTAGGCATTTCAATGCTGTTGACTGAAATGAATACATTCATGTTATAGTACTGCTTTGAGGTGGCGCGCGCCTGTAGTCCCAGCTACTCGGGAGGCTGAGGCAGGAGGATCGCTTGAGTCCAGGAGTTCTGGGCTGCAGTGCGCTATGCCCATCGGGTGTCCGCACTAAGTTCGGCATCAATATGGTGACCTCCCGGGAGCGGGGGACCACCAGGTTGCCTAAGGAGGGAGTGGAGCAGGGAGATCGGTCTGTGGCTGACTGTGAACAATCGATTGAGATGACTCACTGCCTTCGGACTGTCTATTTGCATAAGAGAAGGAAATGTCCTGATAAAGAGTTTGAGGTCTTGCTTTCCAGAGAGATGATTTAGAATTGTCTTTAAAACATAACATAAAACAAAACAAAAACCTCATTTTACTATCACAGTGCAAATCATTTCCATAACATGCACTGGAAAGTTTTTCCCTGATGGATTGTCTTTAGAGTTTAAAGGAATCTTATCATATAGCTGCATGCACTCTGTACTAAAATGATGAACTCTTTTAATTTACAGATCTTTGTTTGCTGATAATTTTATTTTGCAGCGGCATAAAAATTTAAGATTGTGGATTAAAAGAAACTCTATAAGGTGGAAAAGGAAAAATTTGCTCTGAAATAATATGATTTTGAGGTTTTAAAGCTATAATTAAAGGCCTTAGCCATGCCCCAGATTTTACGCTGGCCATCTTGTAATTTCACAAGTATCCAAAATTAAGCTCCCCTTAATAATAACCTTTCCAGGGTAGAAGTCTCTCCCTGAGAAAAATGTTTTTCTTTTCTCTTCCAGCGCATCAATAACTCGTGCTGTAACCCATCAGGAGACAACCCCTCGGAGTGCAATTGGAATACCTCTACTGTCCCCCTAACTTTCCATTCAGTCTCCTTTACAGGAAAGTGCATCCGCCCTCGCTCAAATAACTCTCCCAACCTCACAGCCTGTGCCAGCTATTCATCTCCCAGCGATACGGCAAAATTTCTCATTCCTCATAACTCCTCCCAATGGCTCTGCTCCTCTACAGGACTTACCCCCTGTCTCAGCACGACTGTCATCAATGAATATAAAGAAACTTGCCTCCTGATTGTCCTTATCCCTAGGGTCCTATACCACAGTGAGGAAGACTTCTTCCTCCGCCTGGAAACAACTGCAGTTCCTGCCACTCTGCAAAAGCGAGAACCCATCACCGCCCTCACGATTGCCTCCCTCCTAGGTCTTGCAGGCGCTGGCACCGGGATTGCTGCATTAGCCAGTCAAAGTTCCGCCCTAACTCAACTCCGGGCTGCTGTCGACGAAGACATCCGTCACCTACAAGACGCTATTTCCCATCTTAAAAATTCTATTAATTCCCTCTCTGAGGTGGTGCTCCAAAACCGCCGAGGCCTCGATCTTCTGCTCCTCAAAGAGGGAGGCCTCTGTGCCGCCCTAGGGGAAGAGTGTTGTGTGTATGCCAATACCACAGGTCTTGCAGAGAACAGTCTAGAGAAGGTCCGGGAAGGACTGGAAAAACGTAAAAGAGATCGTGAGGCTGCCAGTTATTGGTCCAGTTTCTTCGCTCCCGTCCTCCCATATATCCTTCCCTTTCTTGGCCCCCTAATAATAATTATTCTAGCTCTTGCTTTAGGACCATACATCATTCGCAGAATCGTCCAACTTGTGAGGAAGCAGACCGGTGCTATCTTTTACCAGCAACTCGCCACCTCTGATGACCACTGCTCCGGAGGACCAGCCAATCCTCCGCGACCCCGTCGCCATCGGTCGGCTCGACGGCCACGAGGCTTTTCTCGGTCGCAAAAGCATCGCACCGACGCCGCGCTCCGGCTTCTCTGAACTGTTGGACTTTGAACCTCCCTCCGCCTGTGATTCCTTCACCTAGCCCGCAGCAGCTAAGCCATCGACAATCGACAAACCGCCTTGTCACTGCTGAGCCCCCGACTCGCTGAACTATCGTTGATTCCCTTTACTCCTCCCTCATATTGAACAGCAGGCTCTCGACTGATCGATCCCCTTCGGGGTGGGGCACTCTGGGGCAGGGTTCGCGGCAGAGTCCATAGCCATATCCCGGATTTAGCTGATAGTTCCAGCAGTCTCAAATTTTGTCTCAGGCGAGTCTCGTAGGCGGGAGCCCGGTGACGGCCGCACGGGGCTCTGGCCATTGCACAGAGACGCCTAGTGACGCCTTTGACGCTGGATGCCACTCTCCTGTCCCAACTATCACTACCCAGTTACAAGGCAAAGTCCGGTAGGGAGAGTCACGTCGTTTCCAGCTCACGGGCTCTCCGGTCTCTATATGAGGTAAGCATTCTGGTCGGTGCCAGAGGTTCTGCCGTGAAATGGCAGGGGCCTAGTCCAGACTCCCCAAAGCACCAAAACATGTAGTGGGTCACTCAAGCCCACGGGAGTACACTCATCAATGGAGACACTGGGTGAAATATATAAAAAAGGGGGAGATGTGGAGAGCCGCTTCCCGGGTTGGGGCCTAGTGAACGAGCCGCGACCTGCTCTAGAGTTAGGGCCTGTTGGACACGCCGAGACCTGCTATCGAGTTACCCCCGCCCATCGAGTGAGCCAAGATGGCGCCTGCATCCCGTTTCCGCATATGACGCTTAGGGCGGCGGCTGCCTGCTAGCCTATTGTACACGCTTACGTAGTGCCTGCACATTGGTTGTAACTATCGTATATAAGAAAGTGCCCGCGCTAGCCTCGGAGAGACAGCCCACAGGGAGCCGTGCCTGACGGCCGCATAGAGGTTGTTCTCCCACGGGGTGTAGGGCCTCGTGTGGAATATGTAACAGAGAAAGTTTTCTTCCTGGCTCCAGTAAAAGGCTTGCATTTACTACCGCTGTGTGCCTCAAGTGTTGGTTTGTCTGTGTCTCTCCCTCTTTCCCTCTGTTCTCCTCGCCGGCCGAGGACAGGGCGTGTGGGACCGAGCGAGAAGGCGCCGGACATAAATGAAAGATATTTTAGACAAAACTCAATAGATTACAAGTATAAAACAATACTAAATTTATTAAGTTCTCACCAAGAGCCAAGAACTATACTAATCAACTTGCAAGCAACATTTTATTTAGTTTCACAACACCCCCAAGAGACAGATATTAGCAGTTCCATTTTTTAGATGCTAGGAGGGTGAAAAAATTGCCCAAGTCAAGCACTAGGTATATGGTGGGCTGCGATTTGAATCAAGGACTGTGTAAGGTAACATCAGTCCACAATAAAATTATAAAATCTTTAAATATTGGAATTGGATGATATAATAAAGGTGATTGAATGAAATATCCCATCCAGTATTTGTGCCCTTGAATAATATCTGCTATGTGATTATTCAGGCTGTGCTTGAATATTTCTGGTTATGAGTAGTTTCCCGCACATTAGGACAGTTGAATCCATGATAATCCAGCTGATGCTTGAGTGTTAAGGAAGACTATGGCTTTCTGTTTTGTAGATTCTATTTGTTTCCTTTGGAAATAAATAGACTAGTATTGAACTTAGACTAAAATCATGAATTGCATTTTAAATGTGGTCTACTAATCCATTTCTTTAACTTCTGTAGAACACATGCAAAGTACATGACTAAAAAAGTGAGCCGCATGGAAGACGCTTATTGTTTGTCATACAAAACCCCTTCTCGTGTTGGGAGCTGTAGTTAGTAGTCTTCTGGCCTCTACCCCTTTCAACCAGGAAATCAAGTTACGGTAGACCAATCATAGGCTATTGCTACCTTAGGCACAGGAGAGGAATATATGTCCTAAATTTAGGCTATGATATTATTTCCCTGGGATTATTCAAATTATCAACAAGGCAAGACAGTTTCTCACTGTTGATGAAGTTGTTGAGTTACAAGTATGGCATTGGTCAAGAAGTTATTTTCTTGGCTTGTAGAATGAAGTTCTGTATGAAGGAAGCTGGGACCATGGAGCTACAAAGAATCAAGGAAAGGCACTACCAGCTGTCCAGCCAGTCCGCTATTTTGAGTTGGGATTTTAGGAAGGAAAGTTAACTCAGACTAATATAACTAGTTTTCACAGAGTATGAATCCTATGTTTATTAATTAAAGAACTCATTCACTACCTTTTCTTACTACAGTTAAAAGAAAATTTAATCATTATGACTTAATATGCATGACATCAATATATACATGTTAAATATGAGAGGAAAAGACAAGAGCCCTTAGAAGAACCTCCTTCATTTGACTTTTAAATTCCTAAGTTGACATTTTCTATTAAAAAGTTTTGAGATGTCAATTACAATGCCCTTGAAGTCTCTGATTCCTACTCTGGTCAACCTCAATAACTTGTTTTCCCAGAGAAGATGGAAAACTATGCACTATGAATCTCTTCTGAGGAGGAAGAAAATAGTGTTCTCCACAGAATTTCCCTTCCCCCTGCCCATACATACATGCACTTGTGCACACACTAGAACACAAACATGCACACATGCACACAAGAAAGTGCACTTATTTTCTCTTTTTTAACTTTAGAACCTGCCGAGAATATAATGGATCCCAGAAATTATTCCACAGGGACTATGTTCATCCTTGCAGGGCTGACAAAATGCCCTGAACTCCAGCTGCCCCTCTTCCTCTTCTTCCTGGGAATCTATGTGGTCACAGTGGTGGGGAACCTGGGCATGATCACACTGTTTGGGCTCAGTTCTCCCCTGCACAATCCCATGTACTATTTCCTCAGCAGCTTGTCCTTCCTTGATTTCTGCTATTCCTCTGTTATTACCCAGAAAATCCTGGTGCACTTTGTGTCAGAGAGAAATATTATCTCCTACGCAGCATGCATGACTCAACTCTACTTCATTGTTTTTACGATTGCAGAATGTCATATGTTGGCTGTAATGGCATATGACCCTGTGCTGCCATCTGTAATCCATTGCTTTATAATGTCACCATGTCCTATTCAGTCTGCTCCTGGATGGTATTTGGGGTGTATATGATGGGCTTGATTGGTGCCACAGCTCACACAGGCTGTAGCCTAGGAGTGATTTTCTGTAAGGCTGATACAATAAACCATTACTTCTGTGATCTTTTTCCACTACTGGAGCTCTCCTGCTCTAGCACTTACATCAATGAAGTGATAGTTTTGTGCTTCAGTGTATTTAATATCTTTGTCCCAACTCTTGCCATCCTTGGCTCCTACGTCTTTATCATTGCCAGTATCCTGCGAATCCGCTCCAGTGAGGGCAGGTCTAAAGCCTTCAGCACATGCAGTTCCCACATCTCAGCTGTCACTGTTTTCTTTGGTTCTGCAATGTTCATATACCTACAGGCATCAACTGTCAGCTCCATGGACCAAGGGAAAGTGTCTTCTGTGTTTTATACCATTATTGTGCCAGTGTTGAACCCCATAATCTAGTCTGAGGAATAAGGATGTCAAAGTTGCACTAAGTAAGATTTTTGAAAAACGAACGTTCCCATGAAAGAGAACATTTTGTTTTCACAAAAAGTTATAATTCCTTGAGAAAGTTCAATAAGGAAACAATCCAGGGACAGCAATGTATGTAAAGAAGTAACGAGATTATTGCCAGCACTACATTATTTGGAAGAAAGTTGCCAAATAGGACTTGATTCATAGTGTCACTCACATGGAAGGCCTGGTCATTTCTGGGATGCCCTAGTGTCCTTTCAGAGTAAACCATGTTAGCTAAAATCATTGCTTTAATCTTCAAAGGCTTTCATGTGGGCACTCATAGTATATATGGATAGAATATTGCACTTTGTTTTGCAAGACTTATCTATCATAATTTATGTAGTGGATCTACCTAGTCATTATTCCTTGATCTTCTGAATACTCTATGTACCTGGGCTTGTTTACAATATTTTTGAAAAAGTGATCTCTGAAATAAATAATTTTAACCATTTGAAATCTACAAAATTCAACCCTTAATGCTTACTAATTGCACAGAATTATGTTACAGGATACAGAATATGGAGGGATATGCTTCATGATAAGACATAGCTTCTACCCACAATGAGATAACACTCTGGTGGAAAAGACTGATAATGATATTCAAGGATGAATACATCATGTGTATTTTGACATTTTTTTATGCAATATTCTTTCATCCATAGGAGAGAACCTCCATTTTCCTGAGAATACTACCCTCCTTACTCCCTTTCCATGATGATCTCTTACTTTCCTATTCACATTATTATAGAATCTCAGATTTAAAAGTGACCTTCTTTGACTATGCATCAAAACCATATGGATCGTTTATTCCATGGACAACTTAAAGTTGGAAAATTGTTTTCTGATCAATAACAATAACCTTCTTACCGAAAGACTCACTATCCATCTTGGAAAAACAATAAGCAGAAAAATATTTTCAAGTAGCATATAACTTCCTGAAACTTCAACTGAGAATTTGTGAGTCTCCTTCCCTACCTAGTAGAGGGATAATATAAATATAAAGGTGACTCAAACTTGGATAATAGTTTGAGGTGACATCCAAGCCAGCAACTCCCTTTTCTACCCACCTTCCAATTAAGCTCTCACCTGATCTTGAGAAGAGCACCCAGAAAACTCTTGCTATTTTTCCTGGGAAGTAATAGTTCTCATTAATAAGTCTCAGCAGCCCTTGGTGGCAATAGTCCCCAGTGTTTTCCCCTGTCAGCTGCTCAGCTCATACATCTTCTTTTGTTGGTAGTAGCAGTGCTTCGATATTTTTCCCAATTCTCCCATGAAGAGCGACTCTGAGACGAAGACCAGATTTTTTTTCAATATTATTAGAATGTCTTCTAGATGACAGCTTGTGATTGTGTTCTTTCTGATGATCTGAACATCAAAGTTTCCAAAGAAGTGACATTAAGGAGACAAGCACAGGCATCTTCATATAACATCATACCCTTGGCTATTCATTACCTTTATGCTGTGCCCAGAGAGCAGGGATCCTGACCCCTCTTTGACCCAGCATGAGCATTTGCATACCATTCAAGTGTCTATTTAAAATCATCTGACTTGTCTCACATGCATGAAACTGTGCTGGTTTTGTCATGAGCTTTCCATCCAAAGTGAGATGTTAATACCCCTAGAGATATCAACCTTTAACTTTCCCTATAAAACCCAAAGTTGTGATGAGAACGAGGAAGGTATTCTCCTCCTTGAAACCTAGTAGAAACTTCCTTCTTGGCTTTCTATGTACTAATGAGTCCTTATCTCCATCCCCCACTTTTTCAAAAAAATTCAATTTTATTGAGATATATTCACATACTGTAGAATCATTCAAAGTGTACAACCACTTGTTCACAGTACCATCATATAGTTGTGCATTCATCACCCCAATCTATTTTTTGAACATTTTCCTTCTACCAGAAAAAGTGAAAATAAGAATAAAAAAATTAAAGTAAAAAAACACAAAATCATCCCCCACTCCCACCTTATTTTTCATTTATTTTTTTGTCCCCATTTTTCTACTCATCCATTCATACACTGGATAAAGGGAGTGTAATCTATGTCATTTATTTCTGCTTTAATCCTTGTTATTTATTTTCTTCTACTTGGTTTAGGATTGGTTTGCTGTTCATTTTCTAGCTTCTTCAGTTGATCCATTAGTTCTTTGATTTTGGCTCTTTCTTCCTTTTTAATATATGTGTTCAGTGCTATAAATTTCCCCTCAGTACTGCCTTTGCTGCATCACATAGGTTTTGGTATGTTGTGTTCTCATTTTCACTTGTCTCTATATATTCAGCAATTTCTCTTGCTATTTCTTCTTTGACCCACTGATTGTTTAGGAGTGTGTTGTTTAACCACCAGGTATTTGTGAATTTTCTAAGTCTCTGATGGTTATTGACTTCTAATTGTATTTCATTGTGGTCAGAGGATGTGCTTTGAATAATTTCAATCTTTTTAAATTTATTGAGGCTTGTTTTATGTCCCAGCATATGATCTATTCTGGAGAAAGTTCCATGAGCACTAGAAAACTATGTGTATCCTGGTGATTTGGGATGTAATGCTCTATATATGTCTGTTAATTCTAATTCATTTACCAGATTGTTTAGGTTTTCAATTTCCTTATTGGTCTTCTGTCTGGTTGATCTATCTATGGGAGAGAGTGATGTGTTGAAGTCTCCCACAATTATTGTGGAAACATCAATTGCTTCCTTTAGTTTTGCCAGTGTTTCTCTCATGTATTTTGCGGCACCTTGATTGGGTGCATAGACATTTACGATTGTTATTTCTTCTTGCTGAATTGCCCCTTTTATTAGTATGTAGTGGCCTTCTTTGTCTCTCAAAACATCCCTGCATTTAAAGTCTATTTTATCTGAGATTAATATTGCTACACCTGCTTTCTTTTGGCTGTAGCTTGCATGAAATATTTTTTCCATCCTTTCACTTTCAATTTCTTTGTGTCCCTGTGTCTAAGATGAGACTCTTGTATGCAACATATTGATGGTTCATTTTTTTTTGATCCATTCTGCAAATCTATATCTTTTAATTGGGGAGCTTAATCCATTTACATTCAATGTTACAACCGTGAAGGCATTTCTTGAATCAGCCATATTCCTTTGGTTTATGTTTGTCATATATATTTTTCCCCTCTCTCTATTAATATCCTTTATTGTACCCAAACCAAATCTCTTTAGTACTGAACCTTTCTCCAAGTCTCTCTGTCCTTTCTTTGTTTCTCTGTCTGTAGGGCTCCCTTTAGCATCTCCAGTAGGGCAGGTCTCTCGTTAGCAAATTCTCTCCGCATTTGTCTGTCTGTGAAAAATTTAATCTCTCCCTCAAATTTGAAGGAGAGCTTGGCTGGATAAAGTATCCTTGGTTGGAAATTTTTCTCACTCAGAACTTTAAATATATCGTGCCACTGCCTACTCACCTCCATGGTGGTTGCTGAGTAGTCACTACTTAGTCTTATGCTGTTTCCTTTGTATGTGGTGAATTGCTTTTCTCTTGCTGCTTTCAGAACTTGCCCCTTCTCTTCCGTGTTTGACAGTGTAATCAGAATATGTCTTGGAGAGGGTTTATTTGGATTTATTGTATTTGGAGTTCACTGAGCATTTATGATTTGTGTATTTATGTTGTTCAGAAGATTTGGGAAGTTTTCCCCAACAATTTCTTTGAATACTCTTCCTAGACCTTTACCCTTTTCTTCCCCTTCTGGAACACCAATGAGTCTTATATTCGGACATTTTATATTATCTATCATATCCCTGAGGGCCGTTTCGATTTTTTCAATTTTTTTTCCCCATTCTTTCTTTTATGCTTTCATTTTCCATTCTGTCATCTTCCAGGTCACTGATTTGTTGTTCAACTTCCTCTTGTCTTTTACTGTGAGTGTCCAGAATCTTTTTAATTTGGTCAACAGTTTCTTTAATTTCCATAAGATCATCTACATTTTTATTTAGTCTTGCAATGTCTTCTTTATGCTCTTCTAGGGTCTTCTTGATATCCTTTGTATCCCGTACTATGGTCTCATTGTTCATCTTTAGTTCTTTGAGTAGCTGCTCTAGGTGCTGTGTCTCTTCTGATCTTTTGATTTGGGTGCTTGGGCTTGGGTTACCCATATTGTCTGATTCTTTCATATGCTTTATAATTTTCTGTTGTTTTTGGCCTCTTGGCATTTGCTTAGCTTTTTAGGGTTCTTTTAGGATTTGTAGGCCAATTGAAGTCCTTATCTCTAATTTATCAGATCTACAGCTTCGTGTAGTACACTTTCTCTAACTAACCAGCAGGTGGCGTCCATGAGCCTCCTGTTCTCCACAAGCCAGTTCTCCCCTGCTTTGCCTTTGTGGTGAGTGGGGGAGTGAGTCTTGTGGGGTCCAATTGGTGTACCATGCTTGCGTGTGTAGTTGGTGTTGCCCGCCCTGTATATGGAGCGTGTTTCTGGGCAGTCAGGGAGGGGGGTGGCTCTAACAATCAAATTTCCCTGGTGATCCTGGAGTTTTAAAGCTGCTGCAATAGTCTAATCCTTCAGTTCAGTCCTGCCACAGTTTGTCTCTGCCACTGACCCACAAGTTCTTGGTATTGGCGTATGGCTCCTGAGACTTGCGAGTGGGTCCCTCTTCCAGGCCATGCACCCCCTGGTCCTCTGTTGAGGGATGACTGTGCTATGTCACAGGTGAGTGCCATCCTCCCTGGGTGGTTCTGGGTTCCTGGGCTGTGTAGGGAGGCTCCTAGTCTGCTGAAATGATGGCTGAATGGGGCTTTGTTAATTCATACTGCTCCACCATCCCAACTCTGGGACAATCTACTGAGGTTGCAGGGTAGGCTAATGTCCATGCCCAGTTTTGTGGTGTGTGCCTGTTATTTGAAGCACTTCTGTCACACTGGGTTGTCTGGGGCAGCTCTGGGCTATGAGGCTGGCGATGGGCAGGAGTGTTTCCTGTCCACCAGGATGATGACTGTGAGCGGACACCCCCCTTCTCTTGGGAAGTTGTGATGTTTAGTGAATTTTCTCAGCCACTGGATTATTGCCTTTTGTCTCAGAGCTCTCTTAGTTCTGCTCTTGTCTTGACCTGCCCAAATTGCAAGTCTTTGAAGCTTTCTGTATTGGGCTTCTTAGAGTAATTGAATTAGAAAAAGAAAAAAGGATTAAAGAAAAAAAAAGGGCCCTCCTCACAGATCTAATGGGTTATTGAAATGCTAAGAGACAAAGCAATTAGGGCCTTTAAGGAAAGGTCCACAGGGCAGAGAGATCAGCTTTTCTTCAGGATTTGCATATGAGCCTGAGGGCCTGAGCTCTGCCCTTCCCCTTTCTATGTTCACCAGAACTCCAAAAATCCTCCGCTTTTAATTTTGGAGTTTTTTGTGCTGTTTTTTCTATGCCTGTCTCCTCTCTACTGGGCTGGCTGCTCTCAGATTCTCTGGTGTCTGGTCTCAGTCTATCTATGGTTGGAGTCTGGATCAGTAGAATGAGTTTCCGATAAGGGCTGCCACTGCAGTTCTCCCTTCTCCTTCCCGGAGCTGACAGCCCCTCCTCCCACGGGACTGAGCCTGGCAGGGAGGGGTGTGGGTCCCCTGGCCACAAAAACTTACAGATTTCGCTGATCTCAGCAGTTCCACATTTTCATGAGTGTTGTATGAAGTATGCCCAAAGTCAGATTGCTCTGTGGTGTCCAGTCCACGCAGTTCCTGGCTTTCTACCTACTTTCCTGGAGGAGTAACTAAAACATACAGCTCACCAGTCCGCCATCTTGCCCCTGGGCTTTTCTTTATAGGAAGATTTTTGATGACTGAATGTCTTTACATGTGACTGGTTTGTTGAGGTCTCCTATTTCTTCTCAAGTGAGTATGGGCTGTTCATATGTTTCTAAGAAATTGTCCATTTCCTCTAAGTTGTCTTGTTTACTGGCATACAGTTGTTCATATTATCCTCTTATGAGTATTTAAATTTTATTTTTGGATCCATGGTAATAAATTCCCTCTCATTTAAGATTTTATTTGCATCTTCAATCTTTTTTACTTTGTTAGTTTAGCTACGGGTTTGTCAATCTTGTTGATCTTCTCAAAGAATAAACTTTTGGTTTTATTGATTCTACTGTTTTATTGTTCTCCAGTTCATTCATTTCTGTTTTAATCTTTCTTTTTTTCTTTTCTTCTACTTGTTTTAGGTTTAGTTTCCTGTTCATTATATAGCTTCCTTGGTTGTTCAGTTAGATCTTTGGTTTTAGCTCTTTTTCCTTTTAAATATTTGCATTTAAAGCTATAAATTTCCCTCTCAGCACCACTTTGCTGCATCCCATTGGTTTTGATATGCTGTACTCTCATTTTCATTCATCTCCAAATATTTTCTGATTTCTCTCACAATTTTTTCTTCAACCCACTGATTGTTTATGAGTGTGTTGTTTAAACTCCATATATTTTGAAAGGTCTGGTTCTTAGTAGTTATGGAATTCCAGCTTCGTTCCATTATGGTAAAGAAAGTGCTTTGTATAATTTCAGTCTTTTTTTAATTTACTGAGACCTATTTTTTGCCCCAGCATATGATCTATCCTGGAGAACATTTAATGAGCACTTCATGGAGTTTTGTGATGCAATAATCTATATGTATGTTAGGTCTAATTCATTTATCACATTGTTTATGTTCTCTATTTCCTTACTGATCCTCTGTCTGGTTGCTCTATCTATAGAAGGGAGTGGTATATTGAAGTCTCCCACTATTATTGTAGAAACATCTATTGCATCCTTCAGTTTTGCCAAGGTATGCCTCATCAACTTTGGAGCTCTTTGGTTGGGTGCGTAAGTATTTGCGATTGTTATTTCTTCTTGGTGAATTGTCCCTTTTATGAAGTGTCCTTCCTTGTCTCTTATGACATTTTTGCATTTAAAATCTTTTTTGTTTGATATTAATATAGCTACCCCTGCTTCCTTTTTGTTACAGCTTGTGTGGAATATTATTTTCCATTCTTTTACTTTCTTTTTCCCTTGGGTCTAAGATGAGTCTCTTGTAAGCAGCATATAGATGGATCATACTTTTCAATCCATTTTGCCATATGTATCTATTAATTGGGGAGTTTAATCCTCTTACATTCAAAGATTTTACTGTAAATGCAGTAGGAACCAATCATCATATCCTTTGGTTTTTATTTGTCAGATTTATTTTTTCCCTCTCTCTTTTTATACTTTAAGTTACTCTTATTAATACTCTTAAACTCTGTGCCCTTCTCCAGACCTCTCTCTCCTGTCTTTTTCTTTCAGCCAACAGAACTACCTTTGGTATTTCTTGCAGGGCAGGTCTCTTGTTAAAAAATTCTCAGTATTGGTCTGTGAAAATTTTAAACTCTTCCTCATTTTTGAAGGACAGCTTTGCTGGATAAAGAATTCTTGGCTGGCATTTTTTCTCTTTCAGGATCTTGAATATGTGATACTGCCTTCTCACCTCCATGGTGCCCACTGAGTAGTCAGAACTTAATCTTATGTGACTTCCCTTGTTTGTGGTTAATCACTTTTCTCTTGCCACTTACAGGATTTTCTCCTCTTCAACATTTGACAGTCTGATTGGTATGTGTCTTGGAATGGGTCTATTTGGATTTATTGTATTTAGAGTTCAGTGGTCTCCTACGATTTGCGTAATTATGTCTTTTATAAGGGTTTGGAAATTTTCCCTAATTATCTCCCCAAATACTCTTCCCAGCTCTTTACTTTTTCCATCTCCTTCTGGAACACCAATGAATCTTTTGTGTACTTCACATTGTCCATCATTTCCCTGAAATCTAATTTAAATTTTTCCATCTTTTTCACCACTTGTTCTTTTGTGTGTCTGCATTCAATTGTCCTGATGTTTAGTTCTCTTATTCTTTCTTCTGCCTCTTCAAGTCTGCTGTTGTGTGTCTCTACTATATTTTAATTTGATCTACAGTATCTTTCATTTCCATAAGAGCTGCTAATTTTCCATTTACACTTTCAAATTCTTCTTTATGCTCTTCCAGTTTCTTCTTGATGCCCTTTATGTCTTTATCCAACCCACCGAAGTTATTGTGTAGATTTGTATGTATTTCTTTGATAATTTGTTCCAAATTCTGTGTCTCCTCCACCTTTTTAATTTGGTCATTTGGCTTGGCCATATCTTCTGTATCTTCATGTGCTTTTTTATTTTCTTCTTTTTTGGAATTTGATTATCTTCATAAAGGTATTTTGACAACTGATTTCCCTTGCTCACCTAAGATTTTATAGTTGCTAGTGTTTGCATTGAAGGTCTCCTTTGGCACTTGGTTTACCTGTAATTCCCTGCCAGACCAGGACTCAAGCCTCCTGGAGGAGAAGCAAGCCTATTTGGACATCTGCAGAGAATTTGGCAGAATAGCAGTTTGTCAGAGTGCACTTTACCTGTCTTCTCAACAGATGGCACTCTTGGGCCACTTTCTCCCCTCATGCCTGCTTTTCACCGACTATGGCTGCTGGCTAAGTGGGGTCAAAAACAGGTAAAAATCCAGACAATGCAGCAGATCTCTGTGCATGCTGGAGTCTGCAGCCCCAGGGGTTTGGGGTTAGCATTGTGCATGTTGGTGGAGAATCCACTTGAGGGCATCATGGGTCTGGTGATTTCAGGCTTCTGAGTGGAACTACCTCGGGCTGTGGGACTGAGAGATTCACTTTCCTCAGACCTCAGCTAGCTCAGAAGAGCCCTGTTATTCATCAGCCCACAACATCCCTGCCTGCCGTGCAACCATGGACATCTGCGGTGGGGGAGAAGCTCTTAGTGCTTCCATGTGGCTCTCTCTCATCTCCAACTCTCCCCCTGTGCAAACTATGAGTGCCGCAGGCTCCATGGAGAAGGGATGCAGGCTGTGCAACAGAGAATGTCTCTCTCACCTGCTACTTGTCATATAGGCTCTGTTTTGCTCTGCATCCCCTCTCCTTCCAAAGGGAAGGTCCTCCACTCTTCCTCAAACTTAGGTCCCCATAGTGGCCTGCCTCAGGGTTTGGGATAGTCACTGTATGCCACAGTAATGTCTCTGTGTGTGGCTAAAACAAGTCTGTTGGTTCCCAAGACCCACATGGCTGTTCCTTGAAGCAGGAGTGACAAGGGTGCCCTCCTGAGCTGGTTGTGAAGATGGGAGGGTGGGAGTGCACAGTTCCTCCCTCACCCACTCTAGCTGACACATAGCAGCCAGCCCCAAGGTGGTCACAATTAAATAAACTCACCCTGTCCTTTCAGTTGCAATGTCTCCAATTTTTCATCCAGATCTTCCCTATGTAATGTAGAAGTCCCTCTCTGGCCACTTGTTCCCTGGAGCCACTATCCCAGTCATTTTTACCTTTTCTCTAGTTATTCCAAGGTGGAGAAGTCAGCTCTGCCTCTACTATTCCACCACTTACCCAGAAGTCCCACAGCACAAAGGGTCCAAAACTGCAAGGGAAGGGATCTCATCACTGCTGGTTCCCCAGAAGACCAAACTGCTTGGGTCAGAGTCAGTAGATGGCAGCTCTGCAAGCCCTTCTTGTTGAAGAGGAGAGGTCTGCTGAGAGTTTTAACTACAAATTTGATGTATCTTCTTTATTAATAATTTCTGTTCCCACTTGTATTATCTTTACCCATTTTTCCTTTAATTTATTTCTTTGCCATTTTCCAACTAATTTTATGCATTTTATTTTTGTATTGCAAGTATTCAAGGCTCTCATTTCTCTCTATACACTACTTCTGTTGCATCCCATTCATTTTGATATGAAATATATTCATATTATTCTTTCCCTTTGACCCATAGTTTATTTAGAAGCATTCTTAATTGTTGAATCCATAAATGAAGATGAAGGTGTTTACTTTTTGTAAACGATTTCTAGTATGATTTCATTACGATTAGACAAGCCAGTCATTTTTTTCCCATTCTTACCATCTTTTATATTACATAATTGACTTATTTATTTTGCTCATGGTAGGTGGGCTGAAGACAGAGATTTGGGTGTGTTTTATTTGTTGGTATATCTTTAGTGCCTAGAACACTGCAAGGAATAATAATATTTGCTGTATGAATGAATGAATGAATGGGTAAAATATTTTGCTGCTTTCTGGTTTATTATCACTTTTAAGAGGATCTGTCACTTTGTCATTCCTTTCAAAGTCATCTGGCTTCTCTCTGTTCACTTTAATTTTCTTGCTTTTTCCTTTTCTACAGCATCAATAAAATGTCAAGGAATAGTTTTATTTTGTTTTCCCTGCTTCATCTATGCTGTCCTTCCTCATCTCTACATGATCTGCCCATCCCTCTTTAACATTTGGACTTCTTATCTAATAATGTCCCCTCATTTGCTCTGCTCCAACTACATAAGCCTGTATCTGCAGATTCACATCTCTCATTGGTCCTGGATGGTGCTCAGCAATCAACTCTTCAAACATCTTCTTTCTATCATGTTCTCTATTGTCTCCTTCTCTTTCATATTTTCTATTTTCTGATGTCTCTGAGCTGCAGTCTAAGTAATTTCTTCAAATTCTTCTAGTCTTTTCGAATTTGGCTGCTCCAGTTTCAGTGAGTTTTTTAAAAATTTCTCTAACTTCTTTCCTTCCTTCTATTCTTCCTTCCTTCCTACCTTCCTTCCTTCCCTCCCTCCCTCCCTCTTTCTTACTGTCCTTGGACATTTACCATATATCCTGTGCACAGAACAGTTCAATGAACATTATGTTTTAAGGAGGATCTAGTTATTTTGTATCAAGATGGTCCACCAGAGTATCTAGTTCACCATACAGCAGGGAGTGAAATTAATATATTTTATTTGTTATTGTTGCCTTTATAGAAATTTATCATTGTTGGCTTAAAAATGTTTTTCCTTTTATTCCTCCTTCTGCCTGAGATTAGATGAATCTTCACATATATATTCTCTAGCTCTTCTATTGTTAAAGCTTCATTTTTTAATTTAATTCTTTAATCCACATGGAATTTATTTTGGCATGTGGAATATAATTATATATATACATATATATATATTGTTTTTTCTAAATAGCAAACACATTAACCTAGCACTATTTATTAAATGTTCTACCATTCCCTTATTGGTTTGAGCTGTAATCTTTTCTTTATTGTGTTCTACATAGTTATAGTTTTGTGGTATTATTTCTGGGATTTCTATGTTTTTCCAATGGTCTATCATTCTAATACATTTTGAATGAGTAAGCTATGAATAGTTTCTCTACTTCCTTCCTCTCCATGGCTCCCTAATCAATTGCAATCAATTTTCTGCTTCTACCAGTTCCATGAATCTTCTCTTCCCATATCTGTGGATTTTCAATACAAAAAGCATGATCTGATGCTTACCTCACCCAACCACTCTCCAATATTTAACACTACAGTACTTAGCACTACCTTTTTTCTTTATAAATAATTCATTTATTAACTTTTCTGTTACCAGGAAAATTTTTTTTCAGTAAAATGTGCAAGTTCCCACACATGTGCCTCTCCAGATACAGTTTTAGAATTGCAGAATGCTCTGAAAGGAAGTTCCAAATCACCGGTCACTCAAACAGTAATGTCATATTGTGATGAAAAGCTTTTTAAATGACACTCATGAGGTCTGCCCACAACATGTTCTGATGGAGTAGGTCTGAGATGGGACCAGGGGCTCATCATTTCAAATGGCACCTGGATGGATCTCACTTATAGCCAGGTTGTGAATCTTTGATTCATCCCAGCCCTATTATTGTATAAATGAAGAAATTAAAATAGTTATTACAAGATTTTAAAAATGGATCAAACAGACAAACCTATCTTGAAAGTTGTTAATCTGAATGAAAAATGGCTCTGCTATATAGCGGCAAATCCAGAACTGTACTCCATTTAATATGGCTTGAGTGCAAAACAAGTAGATTACAATATCCATAAAAATTCCTTTGAAATAGATACTATTCTTATTTTGAGAGGAGGAAACTGAGATCCTGAAGGGATAGTAACTTTTTCAAAGTCTGATATTTAACAAATGACAGAGTTGAAATCCAAACCCAGGTAGGTCCAACATCAGTGACCATGAGCTTTCCCACTGCTCTGCTCTGCTTTGAAGCCTGTCCTGGTCATATCCACAAACTACAACCTCGCTAAAACCAAATAAATCTTTTTTTCTATTATTGTGCTATAAGGGAGGATGGGAAAAAAATCCTGATGAAAATCAATTATTACAAAAATCATTCTGTAAAGGATAAGTGTGATAGTGAATAAGAATCATGTGGGTCTGCTCTCACAGTATTTAAAATCTAACAGAGAAGAGAGACAATTAATCAGGCAACTACAAAATGTGAAAATCATAATTATTGTGACCTTTACTTTGTGTCAGGATGAACTGGTCCACTCTGGGTAACACAAAATAAGAGCATCTAAATGTTGCAAGATGGATTATGCAGTGCTTCATTTCAGCTGATATCTGAAGTATTAATAGATAACATAAAGGGATAGGAACAAATAATAACAGTGTTCTAGGAAAAGAAAAACATATATAATATAACCATGGAGGAAGCAGCATTGTTCAATGAGCAAGATGTATCTTCAAAGAAGAGTAGACAAAAAAAAAAAAAAAAGGCAAATCTCAAATACACTTTATAATATTCTCAAATAATTCCCTTGCAATTTTTGAAAAGCGAAAGTGGAAAAATGTCCTTCTTAAACAACAAACTCCTTTTTATAAAAGTGACAATTTTCCTGCAATTGAGTTTCTTAAAATTTTCTCATAATTTAAGTAAGTAGAATCACAGTGTAAATGTAATATTTAAGTGCTTGCTCCATGTCAGGGAATTAGGTTCAAGAGATACATAGTGAACAATACAGAGTTTCTGCCCATATTCAGGTGGGGGAGGTAATGAAGTAGAAAAGAAATTTTGATACAGTGGGGTAGGCACAATAGGGTAGGCAGGGAATGTTATGACAACATAGCTGAAGGTCTTCAAACCTGGTCTTTCTGTCAAGGAAAGACTTCCCAGAGGTTCTCAGTAACTTAACGCAAAAGCATGGATCGATTGAGCAAGTAAAAGGAAGAAGATGTGGGAGGGTGTTCAGACTGAGGGAGAGCTTGCGGAAAAGTGTGCAAGTGAAACAGGCCCCAAGACTGTGCTGTACACTTTATCTGAATTAACTTATTCTTCCTGAAAATCTTGATAATATCATGCATTTTTTTTCAGAGCTTTAACCCAGGATTTCTGATTCCAAATCTAATGCTGATTCCATTATACCTCACTTCTTTTTCTAAGGGAAAAACAAGACAGGATAAAGAGAAAAATGTGTTCTCTTAACATAACTAATACTGCTTCAACTTAGGAAAATGTTTTTCTATTCAAGCATTTCTTCAGGGCAACTTTAACCTCCTTGTTCCTGAAGCTGTAGATCAGAGGATTAAGCATGGGTGTCACAATGGTATAGAACAGAGTGGACACTTTCCCCTGGTCCATGGACAAAACAGAAGAAGGATTAAGATACATGAATGCTCCTGATCCAAAGAAAATAGAAACAACAATAATATGTGAGCTACAAGTGTTGAAGGCTTTGGACCTTCCTTCAGTGGAGCGAATGCGAAGGATGCTAGAGATGATGAAACTGTAAGAGACAGTGATGTTGAGGGTGGACACCCCAACAGTAAAGCCCACAACAATGAAAACCACCAGTTCATTGATGTGAGTGCTGGTGCAGGAGAGCTCCAGGAGGGCAAGGATTTCACACATGTAGTGGTTGATGGTGTTGGCATTACAGAAGGTCAACCTCAGCATGCATCCTGTGTGGGCCCAGGCACCAATGAATGCCACCACATACACAATTGCAGCCAGCAAAGAACAGACCTGAGGGGACATGGTGACCGTGTAAAGCAGGGGCCTACAGATGGCCACATAGCGATCATAGGCCATCACCATCAACACATAGCACTCTGCAATGACTAAGAAACAGTGGAAAAAGAGCTGAGTCATGCATCCTCCATAGGAGATGATGTTCAATGTTGACACAAAGTTTATCAACAGTTTTGGGGTGATGACAGAAGAATAACATAGATCAATAAAGGATAAATTAAAGAGGAAGTAGTACATAGGAGTATGGAGGTTAGGATTCAGTCCAATTAGAGTGAGCAAGCCTAGGTTGCCTGCCACAGTGACAATGTAGATTCCTAGGAAGAAGAAGAAGAGGGGGAGCTTGATCTTTGAATATTCTGTTAAACCTGCAAGGATAAACTCTGTCACTAATGAACTGTTTCCAATTTCCATTCTCTTGCAAAGGAATCTGTGAAAATAGGAAAGTAGGGTCACATTTGAGGTGGAATGTTTTCTCATGCAAGAGCATATTGTATCCCTTCCTGGAGCTAAGAAGCCCAGAGATGTAGCTGGAGTTAACTATTACACAGAGCTGGATCAGGCTCTGCCCGTATAAGGAGGGCAGGTGCATGGGAGGCTTGAGCAGAGCACCAGTTAACACTGGGAGAAATGGGTCAAAGGGGGAAGAAGTGCAGGGATTTCTCATCTTTTGTATGCTTCAATTTGCCATTAATGAAGTTTATTCCCTTCCTAACTCGGGTTTATGTTTGTTAAATTTACTTACTATTCTTCAGCTACCCTGTACTGGCCACCAACCCAGATTAGATGCTGCATAGGGTGGGGACCATAAACAGTCGGTCCACAGCAGAGTTAAGGAATCAGTCTCAGAGATGCCCTTGGCTTCCAGAAGAGGCACAGCAAAAAAGTCATTATATCAGGAATGGAAACTGGATCTCCTTCATAGGAAATGCTCTAAGGGGCAGAGGGAATGGAGGCATTGCAAACCCAGCACTACTTCTAACCTCTACTTTCCTCCCATACAGACCCTTCAACCATCTACATTTCAGGATTAGAACTGGAGAAAGCAGAAAGGTCCATTAACTCTCTATAGCTCTGGTTTGAAGGGTATAAAAACACAAAGGGGTCAGTGCTCACCCTTCTTCCAACTAGAGGCATCAGAACTGTCCTGGTTTTCTCTCCACCATTGTTTTCCAAAGAGAAATGACTGTTGCTATTTGAAGTATTAGCCCTGAATTAAAAAATCTCTCCTCTTCCTTTCGTGTGGAGAGGCTCAGGGCATTTATAAATCTCAGTCTTTGAATTTTTCTGAGAGTCACTCAGATGAAGGTCATGATACTTAATTATGATTTTTTTCTAGAGGTAATCATTAACCTATAAAATGGAATGTGAATAACACCCTTTGTTTTCTATGCAGTAAGAAGTAGAATGATGTAAGTTATTTATTTTGGAGCATCAAGGTCTCAGAGGTGTGATGTAGAATCTTACCTAGGAGACCCTCCATAATTCAAATCCTTTAGGGAAGACAGAATTAGGAAATTGTTTATACATAGATGAAGATGCTTTTATCTGGGTGCCTTTTGGGAGGCCCACTATTCTACTCAAAATTTCACCTCAAGGACTGTATATTCCCTTAGGGCAAAAGAGTAGAATCTTTTCTCTTTTCCTTCTAATAGTGCTGGTTTGACTTTTAGCTACAATCTCTAACACCTAGCTAATGACTTAATTGAAATAGCTCTCAAAAGCATATATTATGCACACACATACACTTTCCTATATATATTCAATGTTAATTTATAGCACACATATATGCATATTTTCTAATCTTTAGATTTAATCTTTTAGATTTAATCTATTCAGCAACTTTCCATCCCATCACCCCCAGTTATTCATGTTTATGACGTAGCACACCCCCTCCCATGTTTTCTGACATGGTCATCCAACCAATTATATTTATAGGGCTTTAACCTGGATTTTAAAAGAACAGATTATTCAACCTCTAGATTTTGTCATTTATCAATACTTCACTGAAATCTCTCCAATATTCAACATTGTAGCTATATCATAACTTATCCAATCACTCCACATAGATACAAATTCACCCTTTCCAGTTCTCTACTATTAAAAACAATGCTGACAAAATCATGATTACACATACACCTTTATATACCAGTACTTCTATTTCAATGAAAGAAATTACCAGAACATCGTCTTCCAGCTTTGTATGGTTTTCTCGAAGGTCATAATAATTCACATTCCTTCAAGCAAGGTATGAAACTCCCTTTCCTTTTCCCAGCATTTCTACCACCAAAAGTGGTATTGGTTTTGTTTACAGGTGTGTCCGTTTGAAAGCTGTAAATAATTTGTCACACTTAAATTCCATTCCCCTTCCTATTCCTGAGCTTGAACATCTTTTCATAAACTTAAAAAGTATTTGAATTTCCTCCTCTGCAATTTGCCTATTTATGTCCTTTTCCTATTTTTCGGTGGGTTGTTTTTTTACTTCCTGTGCTATTGTAGCATATGATGGATATTGACCCAATGTCCACTGCCTGCATTTAAACTAAATTTTTTCCCCATCTTCTATCAGTTTACTATTTCCTTAAGGTATTTTTTGCCAAACAAATGTCTTAAAATCCAGAATACTTCTACATTTATTTCCATATTTCAACATGTCTTACCAGCTTCAGTATTACGGCCTGGAACAAATGTCTTAAAATGTGAATAAATCTACATTTATTTCCATATTTCAACATGTCGTTTCAGCTTCAGTGTTACTGCCTTGACTTGATTAACTTTATTCCTAAATACTTGATTCTTTTGGTTGCTATTGTAAATGGGATTTTTTTCTTGATTTCCTCCTCTTGTTGCACATTACTTGTGTATAGGAACACTACAGATTTTTGCGTGTTGATCTTGTAGCCTGCTACTTTGCTGTATTCGTTGACTAGTTCTAGTAGCTTTGCTGTAGATTTTTCTGGATTTCCTACATATAGAATCATGTCATCTGCAAATAGTGAAAGTTTTACTTCTTCCTCTCCAATTTGGATGCCTTTTATTTCTTTTTCTTGCCTAATTGCTCTAGCTAGAACTTCCAGCACAATGTTGAATAACAATGGTGATAGTGGGCATCCCTGTCTTGTTCCTGATCTTAGAGGAAAAGCTTTCAGTCTCTCCCCATTGAGTGTAATGTTAGCTGTGGGTTTTTCATATATTGCCTTTATCATATTGAAAAAGGTCCCTTCTATTCCTATCCATTGAAGTGTTTTCATCAGGAAAGGATGTTGAATTTTGTCAAATGCCTTTTCTGCATCAATTGAGATGATCATGTGGTTCTTCTGCTTTGATTTATTGATGTGGTGTATTACATTAATTGATTTTCTTGTGTTGAACCAGCCTTGCATACCTGGAATAAATCCCACCTGGTCGTGGTGTATAATTCTTTTAATGTGCTGCTGGATTCAATTTGCGATAATTTTGTTGAGGATTTTTGCATCTATATTCATTAAAGAAATTGGCCTATAATTTTCTTTTTTTGTAGTATCCTTGGTTTTGGTATTAGGGTGATGTTGGCTTCATAGAAAGAGTTAGGTAGCTTTCCCTCTTCTTCAATTTTTTTGAAGAGTTTGAGCAGGATTAGTACTAATTTGTTCTTGAATGCTTGGTAGAATTCACATGTGATACCATCTGGTCCTGGGCTTTTCCTTTTTGGGAGCTTTTTGATGACTGACTCAATCTCTTTACTTGTGATTGGTTTGTTGAGGTCATCTGTTTCTTCTTGAGTTAATGTTGGTTGTTTATGCTTTCCTAGGAAGTTGTCCATTTCATCTAAGTTGTCTAGTTTATTAGCATATAGTTGCTCATAGTATCTTCTCATTATCTCCTTAATTTCTGCAGGGTCGGTAGTTATATTTCCTTTCCCATTTCTGATTGCATTTATTTGCATCTGCTCTCTCTTTTTTTTTGTTAGCCTAGCCAGTGGTCCATCGATTTTATTGATTTTCTCAAAGAACCAACTTCTGGTTTTGTTGATTCTCTCTATTGTTTTCCTGTTCTCAATTGCATTTATTTCTGCTCTAATCTTTGTTATTTCTTCCCTTCTGCTTGCTTTGGGGTTAGTTTGCTGTTCTTTCTCTAATTCCTCCAGGTGAGGAGTTAACTCTTCAATTTTTGCTCTCTCTTCTCTTTTAATATAGGCATTTAGGTCAATAAATTTCTCTCTCAGCACCGCCTTTGCTGCATCCCATAAGTTTTGGTAAGTTGTGTTTTCATTGTCATTTGCCTTGAGGTATTTACTAATTTCTCTTGTAATTTCTTCCTTTACCCACTGGTTATCTAAGAGGGTGTTGTTTAGCCTCCAAATATTTGTGAATTTTATGACCTTCTGCCTTTTATTTATCTCCAACTTCATTCCATTGTGGTCTGAGAAAGTGTTTTGCATAATATCAATATTTTTAAATTTGTTGAGACTTGCTTTATGACCCAACATGTGGTCTATCCTAGAGAATGTTCCATGAGCACTTGAGAAAAAAGTGTATCCTGCTGTTGTTGGATGTAGTGTTCTATAGATGTCTGTCAAGTCTAGTTCATTTATCATACAATTCAACATTTCTGTTTCTTTAGTGATCCTGTCTAGATGTCCTATCCATTGATGATAGTGGTGTATTGAAGTCTCCAACTATTATTGTAGAGGTATCTATTTCTCCTTTCAGTGATCGCAGTGTTTGCCTCATGAATTTTGGGGCATTCTGGCTTGCTGAATAAATATTTATGATTGTTATGTTTTCTTAATGAATTGACCCTTTTATTAATATATAGTATCCTTCTTTGTCTCTTTTAATTGTTTTGCTTTTGAAGTCTAACTTGTCTGATATTAATATACTTACTCCCACTTTTTCCTGGTTGTTGTTTGCATGAAATATCTTTTTCCAACCTTTCACTTTCAGTCTATGTTTGTCCTTGTGTTTAAAGTGAGTTTCTTGTAGACAGCATATAGATGGGTCCTGTTTTTTAATCCATTCTGCCAGTCTGTGTCTTTTTACTGGGGAGTTTAATCCATTTATGTTTAGTGTTATTACTGTAAAGGCAGTACTTTCTCCTACCATTTTGTTTTTTGGAATTTATATGTCATATCTTATTTTTTCCTCTCCTTTTACCTTTCCTGATAATCTCCATTTCTGCACTCTTCTCCAACTCTCTCTCTCCTATCTTTTCCTGTCAGCCTGTAGCACTCCCTTTAGTATTTCTTGTAGTGCTGGTCTCTTATTCACAAACTCTCTCAGTGTCTGTTTGTCTGAAAATGTTTTAATCTCTCCCTCATTTTTGAAGGAAAGTTTTGCTGGATATAGAATTTTTGGTTGGCAGTTTTTCTCTTTCAGTATCTTAAATATATCATGCCACTGTCTTCTTGCCTCCATGGTTTCTGCAGAGAAATCGGTACATAGTCTTATCGACCTTCCCTTGTATGTGATGGATCGCTTTTCTCTTGCTGCTTTCAGAATTCTCTCTTTGTCTTTGTCATTGGACAATCTGACCAGTAAGTGTCTTGGAGTAGGTCTATTGGGATCTATTCTATTTGGGGTAAGTTGTACTTCTTGAATCTCTAATTTTCTGTCTTTTATAAGAGTTGGGAAATTTTCAGTGAATATGTCTTCTATTACTCTTTCTGCCCCTTTTCCCCTCTCTTCTCCTTCTGGGATACCCATAACACGTATATTTGTGCGTTTCATGTTGTCACTCAGCTCCCTAAGACCCTGCTCATATTTTTCCATTTTTTTCACCATCTGTTCTTTTGTGTGTATGAATTCGAATGACCTGTCTTCCAGTTCACCGATCCTTTCTTCTGCCTGTTCAAATCTACTGTTGTGTCCCTCCATTGTGTTTTTCATCTCCTCCATTGTGGCCTTCATTCCCATGAGTTCTGCCATTTGTTTTTTTAAGTTTATGAATTCTTCTTTATGGTCATCCAGTGTCTTCTTTATATCCTTCAGCTCTTTTGCTATATCTTCCTTCATTTCATCGAATTTATTTAGCATTAGTTGCCTCCACTCCTGTGTCTCAGTTGAGCTAGTAGTTTGTTCCTTTGGCTGGTCCATGTTTTCATGTTTCCTGGTATGGCTTGTTATCTTAAGTTGTCTAGGCATCGGATTTTCTTGATTAGTTTATTTTGGAGCTTGCTTTCTATCTTTTACCTAGTGGTTTACTTGTTGGTTGGCTTTGTTCTCTGGCCTCTGTTATTCAGTTCAACTTATTCTAGACCTCTAACTTAGGTTCTATTTAGTTGATCAGAATTTTTCCCCTCTTTTTTTTTCTGTTTCTTGCTCTGCCTCTATGTAACCTTTTTGTGAGTGGGTCTCCTCAGATATGGTCAGCCCTAGTCAGATTTTCCCAGTCTAGTGAGGCCTAGGTCTCATTGGGAGGGTATGGAGTTTTCCTGAGAATGAGACCCTCCTATGAGGCCTTTAGAATTGGTGCTTTTCCTCTCCTGTCCAGCAGGTGGTGCTGGCCAGCCCGCAGATCCCCCACCAGTGTAAGGAGGTATGTAGACTTTGGTTCTCCTGGTGACTCTGATCCTGTCAGGGGCGTGACTGACTGAAGCCCGAATCTGAATTCCTGCCCCTGGGGTCTGAGTTCCCAGAAGGAGGACTGCCAGTTGAGCTGGACCTCCCTCCACTCTCCCAATCCTCAGAACTCCAGTTGTCTCTCAGGGGCACTATTCCCTTCTCCCCTCTCCTCTTTGGGGCCTCTCCAGGTAGATTCCTTGGTCAGCCTGAGTTGCCAATTAAAGACAGGGGTGGAGGCCTTCAGTAGTGAATACGGAACTCAAAGACACTGTGGGTACTCCGTCTCCCCCAAGCCCAGCCTAGTCCCTCAACCTGGGCTTTCCGATAGAAAATAACCACATATATTACTTTTAGATTAAAAAAAAAAAAATAGAAAAGAAAAACAAGAAAAAGAAAAAAGAAAAAAAAGAGTCTCTTTTAAAAGTCTTTCCCCAGCCTGGAAGTTTTCTCAGTGTCAGAATAGAGCATTTAAAGATATGCTTTGGGCTATTTCTGATAATTACTCTCCAACAGCTTCAGTTCCACCCCTGCAGGGGGCTATTGAAATGCAAAAAGATAAGGGATCAGTGAGAAGCCAGAAGGGACAAAATGTAGGGGAAAAAAAATGGCTTTTTTGGAGTCTGGGAATGGGTGCCCACTTTTACATGCCCCAACTTCTCGGAGCCCAGCCCTTCTTTAGCACCCCAGCTCACAAAATTAGTTAATTAATTTGTAAATTAATTCTGCAGTTGAGGCTGGGTTGAGCCTCCCTTCTTGCCCTCAGCAGATTGCTGTTTTTTGGTTTTTTTTTTCCCTCCATTTCAGGGAGCTGGCAGCAAGACAGTCTGTGAGGTCTGGGTGGGGAGGGGCGCCAGACCCCTGGTCTGGGGAACTTACAATGTTCACTGCGATCTCAGCTTTTCCTCCAATTTCAAACTTGCGTCCAATATGTGACTGATTACTGGAGACCCCGAAAACACTGTTTCATATAGTTCTTGGGTAATTGCCAGCTGCTCTAGGGGAGAGATGAAATTCTGCTCCTCACCACTCTGCCATCTTGCCCCACCTCCCCGCCTTGACTTGAGAGACCATTGTTACTGAATTACTACAAAGGCATCTTAATTAGCTCCCTGCTTTATCCATTGTCCCTGACAATCTATTTCCAACACAGCAACCACAGTCGTTTTTAAAACGTAAGTCAGATTGTGCCTTAAAGTCCCATGCTTCATTTCATACAGAGGAAGAACAAGTTGCACAATGGCCAAAAGATCCAACTAGGTCTTGCCCCTTGCTGAGTCTCTGCCCTCAACTTCTATGACTCTCTCCCCAACTCCTTTCATTATAGCCACAATAGGCCCCTTACTGTTCTTCAAACATGTCAAGAGGATCAACTTAGGAGCTTTGCATTGACTATCACTCCTGCCTAAAAGGATCCTTTCCCAGATTTCTATTACAGATGTTATCTTCTAAACAAAGTAGGATCCATGTGCAATGCATCTTTCTATCTTCAACATATAACATGTTCTCTGGTGTAGGGTTTTATTCTAGTAATATTTACATCCAGATGTTTCCTTTGTAAATCTCAGTGATCTACAGAGTTCAGTACTATTTATTACACTCACAATAATGTGCTAACATTGCCATCATCCATTTCCAAACCTTTGTCATCAGCTTAAGTGGAAAATCTGTTCAAATTAAGCATCAACTCCCCATTCTATCTCCTGGTAACCTATAATCAAGATTCTAATTCTATGAGTTTGCTTAATATAATTAGTTAATAACAGTGAAATCAAACAATATTTGTCCTTTTGTGTCTGTCTTATTTCACTCAGCATAATGTCTTCAAGATTCATCCATGTTGTCACATGCATCAGGGCTTCACTACTGTTACAGTTGAATGATATTACAATGTAGGTACATACCACATTTTCTTTATCCATTTATCAGTTGATAGACACTTGGGTTGCTTTCATCATTTGGCAATTGTGATTAATGCTGCTATGAACATTGGTGTGCAAATATCTGAAACCCTACCTTCAGTTCTTCTGGGTATATAACCAATAGCAGGATTGCCAGATCATATGGTAAGTCTATACTTAGCTTCCTGAGGAAGTGCCAAACTGTCTTCCACAGTGGCTGCACCATTTTACATTCCCACCAGCAATGAATAAGGGTTCCTATTTTTCCATATCCTCTCCAACACCCGTAGTTTTCTGTTTGTGTGTTGTTGTTTTTTTTAAATAGTGTCCATTCTGGTAAGTATGAAATGATATCTCATTGCGTTTCCCTAATGATAGTGATGTCAAGCACATTTTCACACATTTTTTATCCATTTACATATCCTTTTTGGAGATAGGTCTATTCAAGACATTTTGCCCATTTTTAATTGGGTTGTCTTTTTATTGTCGAGTTATAGGATTTCTTTATATATTCTGGATATGAAATCTTTATATGTACCAGATATGAAACCCTTTTTGGGTATGTGGTTTCCCAATATTTTCTCCCATTGTGAAGGTTGTCTTTTCACTTATGTGACAAAGCCTTTTTATGTACAAAATTTTTAATTTTGAGGATGTCCCATTTATCTATTTTTTTCTTCCCTTGCCTGTACTTTGGGTGTAACATCTAAGAAATGTTTTCCAACCACAAAATCCCTTCCCTACATTTTCATCTAGGAGCTATATAGTCCTGGTTCTTATATTTAGTAGATCCACTTTGAGTTAATTTATGTTTTAATCTTTGTAATTTCTTTCCTTCTGCTTGCTTTGGGATTAGTTTGCTGTTCTTTTTCTGCCAGATGTACAGTTAGATCTTTAATTCTTTCTTCTTTTTTATTGTATGCATTCGAGGCTGTAAATTTCCCTCTCAGCACTGCCTTCACTGCATCAAATAAATTTTGATATCTTGTTATCTCATTTTCATTTATCTCAAGATATTTACTGATGTCTCTTGCAATTTCTTCTTTGAGCCATTCATTAAGAGTTTGTTGTTTAACTTCCATATATGTATAATTTTGAGTGAAACTGAAGATACATGAAACCTAAAACTTGAATGAACCTGAGTGTCTTTTTGGTCCTTCTAAATCAGTACAGACTGCTTCATGTAAACAAACAAACAAACAAACAGAAAACCTTTCCAAAGATTTTGTGTCTTTTCTATATCTAACACTTTAATAATGCACCCAAAATAAGATATTAGATTTAACTTAAAACACATGCTTACAACACGCACACTCACATGGCACTTCATAAAAAAATCTTTCAATATCTCCAATGCATAAGAGCAGCCCCATGTTATTTGTTATTCCTTTCTTCAAGCTCTCCAAAAGCCCTCCTCTTAGTAAATGTTGACACTAGTTTTTTCATTATCAGAACTCTTTCTGTAACTTCATTTTTATTTTCCTATTTTATTTTCCACATTATTTTATTTTTCTCAGCCCATTCCATTTTCCATTAATCTTTCCTTCCCTGCTTATCCAGCTCTCTCCTTACCCCACACAGTGATTATAGAGCTGGGGAAGGGCAAGCAAAGACAGAATTCCCAAATCAGGTAGAAGCAGGAAAAAGATTGTAATATTTATGTCTTACTTTTCTGTTACCATGCAAGTGTATCTATGTAAAAATGAATGATTAACATAAGGGTTAAAAATGAATAATACGAATTGGTGTGATTTTTATTTTTCATTACTTTTTCTGCATTGTTTTCATTATTTTACAATGAGTTTATAACATTTATTTTGCAAAAAAGCTATTTTAAGAGAGAAAAATAACATTTAACATGGCTTCAAATGATGCTGATTATCTGAACCATGAAGTTTAAGAAAAAAAAATCCAAAGGTATCCCTTAGGAGAAAAAATGTCAGGCATTTTTAAACCCAAAGGAATAATACGTGTTTATGTTTTTTTAAATAAACTGTGCCTAAACCAATTTACAGTAAAATAATCTAATCCTACAGAGTCACATATTTTAATTTTCATTCTCACCTTGTTGCTGTCCTCTGTGGGTTCTAATCCTCTGAGTGTTCCAGGAATATCTGTGTGGAGCCCCTTCCCTGAGTATTAGAATAAAAATCTGCTTCTAAGTGGACCTTCAGGTAGAGAACTTACAAAGCATGAAATGAAGATCTTTTATGATGTCATCAGATTACACTAATATATATTCCCATAGCTTTTCTCTGACCTAGGGGTTACCATTTCTTCCTCATATTCTATTTTGATTATCTCAAAATGCTATAGTCCAACAACATTCCTTATGTCTCCCTGATGCTCCTGTGCTCCCCCTGACTCTCTCCCCATTGGGGTTAGAATGGTCTCTTCATATTCTCTATCTCTGTCACACAGGTACACTCAAACACAATGCTTCTCTTTTTGCCTTTGTCATTCTAAGGGGTCACCAAAGAACCAAATTTGGTTTTCTCAACTATTGTTTTTTTAAATTCTCTATTTCATTAATTTCTGCTCTAATCTTTGTTGTTGTGCTGGTTTGTATATATTATGCCCCCTCAAAAAAGCCATATTCTTTAGTGCAATATTGTAGGGGCAGACATATTGGTGTTGATTCAGTTGGAAACTTGTGATTGAATGTTTCCATGGAGATGTGACCCACCCTACTGTGAGTGACACTTTTGATTAGGGTGTGACCTCTTGATTGAATGTTTCCATGGAGATGTGGCTCCACCCATTCAGCATGGATCATTATTGGATCACTGGAATACTTTAAAAAGAGCCACAGAGGCCCAGATGCTGCTGCAGTCTAGAGAGGAATGTCCTGGGAGAAAGCCTTTTTGAAACCAGAACTCCAGAGCAGATGCCAGCCACATGCCTTCCCAGGTAACAGAGGTTCTCTGGACACCAACGGCCATCCTCCAGTGAAGATACCGGATTGCTGATGCATTACCTTGGACACTTTATAGCCTTAAGACTGTAACTCTGTAACCAAATAAACCCCCTTTTATAAAAGCATATCCATTTCTGGTGCTTTGCATTCCAGCAGCATTAGCAAACTGAAACAGTTGTTGTTGTTTTCCTTCTGCCAGCTCTGGGATTAGTTTCGCATTCTTTCTCCAGTTTCTCCACTTCTTCAGTTAGGTCATTGGTTTTAGCTCTTTCTTCCTTCTTAATGTAGGTATTTATGGCTATAAATTTCTCTCTCAGCACTGCCTTTACTGCATCCCATAAATTTTGATAAACTGTATTCTCGTTTTCATTCGTCTTAAGATATTTGCAGATTTCTCTTGCAATTTCTTCTTTGACCCACTGATTGTTTAAGCAGGATATACCTTTTTTCTCAGGTGCTCAAGGGTCCAGGATAGATCACATGTTGGGTCACAAAGTAGGTTTGCTGGTTTGGATATATCATGTCTCCCACGAAAGGTATGTTCTTTAATGCAGTCTTGTGGGGGCATACTTAGTCTTTTGATCAGAGTGGAAACTTTTACTTCAGTGTTTTCATGGAGATGTGACACCCAACTGTGGGTGAAACTTCTGATTAGATTATTTCATAGAGGTGTTACCCCAGGTGGGTCTTGATTAGTTCACTGGAGTCCTGTTAGAGGAGAAGCTGAGAGAGACATTTTGGAGATAGAAGCCAGGATGGGTGGTCCAGAGTTTGCCCCTGGGAGAAGCTAAGAGCCGACACCAATGCTGAAGCTTGGAGATGCTTGAGATGCAGACAGAAAGCTGTTTGGAGAAGCTAAGCTAGAAGATGAAGCCCAGAGTTTGCCCTGGATAAGCTAAGAGAGTACAGCCAGTAGCTTACAGAGAAGAGCCATGGGAGAAAGCAGCAAGGATGCACAGGAGCTGAGAAGAGTAAAGACAGAAGCCAAGAAACATTTTGAAGAAAGCCATTTTGAAATACAACTTGGGAGCAAAGGACCAGCAGACACCAGCCATGAGCCATCCCTATGAAAGATATATTCTGGACACTATTGCCCATTCTTCAGTGAAGGCATCCTCTTGTTGATGCCTTAGTTTGGACACTTTTATGGCCTTAGAACTATAAATTTGTAACATAATAAATCCTCTTTATAAAAGCCAATCCATACCTGGTATTTTGCATAATGGTAGCTCTAGCAAACCAGAATAGTAGGTCTACATAAATTTAAAAAGATCAAAATTATACAAAGCACTTTATCGGATCATAACGGAATGAAGTTGAAAACCAATAACAGGAGGAAGGCTGGAAAATTCACAAATATATGGAGGCTAAACAACACACTTAAACAACCAGTGGGTCAAGGAGGAAATTACAAGAGAAATCAGTAAATATCTCAAGGCAAATGAGAACAAAACATATCAAAACATATTGGATGGGAAGGGTGGTTACATCTCTATTTTCACTGAATCTGAGGAGAGGCTTTCAGTAGCTGTCCTTTGTCACCATGCTGAAGACATCATGTACCAGCAGCTTATCAGCTTCAACAAACCAACCACAAGTAAAGAGATTAAGTCAGTCATCAAAAAGCTCCCAAAAACAAAAGCCAAGGATGAGATGGCTTCCCATGTGAATTCTACCAAGCATTCAAGAAAGAATCAATACCAATCCTGCTCAAACACTTCAAAAAAATTGAAGAGGAGGGAAAGCTACCCAACTCATTCTATGAAGCCAACATCACCCTAATACCAAAATCAGAAAAAGATACTACAAAGAAAGAAAATTATAGACCAATCTCTTTAATGAATATAGATGCAAAAATCCCCCCAAAAATACTCATAAATCAAATACAGCAGCACATTAAACGAATTATACACCACAACTAGGTGGGGTTTATTCCAGCTATGCAAGGCTGGTTCAACATAAGAAAATCAATTAATGTAATACATCACATCAATAAATCAAAGCAGAAGTACCACATGATCACCTCAATCAATGCAGAAATGGCATCTGACAAATTCGACATCCTTTCTTGATGAAAACACTTGGAAGGATAGGAATAGAAGGGAATTTTCTCAATATGATAAATGCAATATATGAAAAACAAGAGTTAACATCATAGTCAATGGGGACAGACTGAAAGCTTTCCCTCTAAGATCAGGAACAAGACAGGGATGCCCACTGTCACCATTGTTATTCAACATTGTGCTGGAAGTTCTAGCTAGAGCAATTAGGCAAGAAAAAGAAATAAAAGCCATCAAAATTGGAAAAGAAGAAGTAAAACTTTCACTCTTTGCAGATGACATGATTCTATATGTAGAAAATCCAGAAAATTCTACAGCAAAGCTATTAGAACTAATCAATGAATACAGCAAAGTGCCAAGCTACAAGTTCAACATGCAAAAATCTGTAGTGTTCTTACACACAAGTAATGTGCAAAAAGACGAAGAAATCAAGAAAAAAATTCCATTTACAATAGCAACCAAAAGAGTGAAGTGTTTCAGAATTAACTTAATGAAGGCCACAAAAAAACCTATATAAGGAAAAGTACAAGAAATTACTAAAAGAAATCAAATAGCTCCTAAAGAAATGGAAGAGCATATCTTGTTCGTGGATTGGAATACTAATATAATTAAGATGTCAATTTTACCTGAACTTGTAGATTTAATGCAGTACCAATTAAAATCCAAATACCTTACTTTGCAGAAATAGAAAAACCAATAACCAAATTTATTTGGAAGGGCAAGGTGTCCCGAATAGCCAAAAATATCTTGAGTAAGAGGAACCAAGTGGGAGGTCTCACACTACCTGACTTGGAAGCATATTGCAAAGCTACAGGTCTCAAAAGAGCATGGTACTGGCATAAGGATAGATATACCAACCAATGGAATCAAATTGAGTGCTCAAAAATAAGACTCTCACATGTATGGACAATTGAACTTGGATCAGGCAGTCAAGCCAAAGCAACTGGGACAGAGCAACTTCTTCAATAAATGGGGTTTGGAGAACTGGATATCCATTTCCAAAACAATGAAAGAGAACCCCTATCACACACCTTATACAAAAATTAACTCAAAATAGATCAAAGACCTAAACATTAGTGCCAATACCATAAGACTCTTAAAAGAAAATGTAGGGCAATTTCTTAAAGATCTTGTGATAGGAGGTGGTTTCCTAGACCTCACACCCAAGGCACGAGCAACCAAAGCACAGATAGACAAATGGGATCTTCTCAAAATCAAACACTTTTCTTTATCAAATGACTTTGACAGAAAAGTAAAAAGGGAGCCTATACAATGGGAGACAATATTTGGAAACCACATAACAGATAAGGGTTTAATAACCTGAATGTATAAAGAGGCCCTACAAATCAACAACAGAAAGACAAACAACCCAATTGAAAATGGACAAAAGACATGGACAGACACTTTTCTGAAGAGGGAATACAAATGGCTCAAAAACATAAGAAAAAATGCTCAGCTTCACTGGCTATTAGGGAAATTCAAATCAAAACCACCATGAGATACCATCTCACACCTACCAACAGATGGAAATGGCCCAAATATCTATCAATGGATGAGTGGATAAACAAACTTTGGTATATACACATGATGGAATATTACACAGCTGTAAGACAGAAGAAAGACACAGAACATATAATAACGTGGATGAATCTTGTAGACTTTATGTTGAGTAAAGTTAGAAACAAAAGGACAAATACTGCATCATCTTACTAATATGAACTAACATTAATGAGCAAACTTTGAGAATTAAAAGCTGATAACACAGGCTATCAGGAGATAGAAAGAGGGTAGAGATTGGACATTCAATGCTGAAGGACTAAAAAATGTTCAGCAGGCTTGATTATATAGACCCAGAAATTGATAGCATAACACTGTTTGATGGTAGGACAATACTGTAACTACACTGAACAAAGATGTCCATGAGTAAAGCTGAAAGAGCTGGGCTAGTAGCATGTATGACACCCAAAGTAAAGACAGAAGATAAAACTGGGACTGTTTAACTCAGCAAAAACTGGAGTGGCCAATGATTGTGACTAAATGTACAAATACAAAACTGTTCTTGCATGTGGGAGAACAAATGAATGTCAACCATGCAGAGTGTTGGAAAGGGATGGTAGTGGGGAAAAAATAATCAAAGCAAACTGGAGTCTATGGTCAACAGCAACACTGTAATATGCTTTCATTAAATGTAACAAAGGTAATATACCAAAGCTAAATGAGTATGAGAGGGGGATATAAGGGAGGGATATGGAATTCTTAGTGGTGGTGTTGTCTGACCCTATTATTATATTGCATTGTATGATATTTTATTTTTATTAACTTTTTCATTATTTGTAAAAACCAGCTTTTTTATTCATAGTAATCAATATGTTCAAGTGTTGACTGTGGTGATAAATGCACAACTGTATAATGACACCATGAACAACTGATTGTTTACTGTGGATAATTATATGGTATGTGAATATATCTCTATGAAATTATATGGAAAAATATAAACAGAGATAAAAGTGCTGGAGAAAACATGGAGAGAGGGATGTACATATTTACTGTTGGTTAGGAGGCAGAATGGTATAGCCTTTCTGAAGGACAGTGGGGTGGTTCCACATGAAGCTAAGCATGTGGGTGCCATAAAGTCCCGCAGCCTCATTAGGGGGCATTTACTTGGAGGATCTGAAATCAGGGACAGGAATGGACATTCGCACACTGGTGTTTATGGAGAGAATATACATGATCTGCAATGGTTAGAGGTGGCCTAAGGGTACATCAACTGAGGAACACAATGGTGACATGTTGTGTGTGCATACAATGAACTATTGAGTTACTATGAGAAGGGGTGAAGCTGTGAGACACACAACGAGGTGAATGGAATCTGTAGACAGCATTTTGAGTGAATTACACCAGAAACAAAGGCAAACACTATAATGCCTCACCAATATGAACTAACTACAATGTGTAAACTCGGAATTGAACCTTAGCGCACAGCTTATCAGGGGAATACTTATTGTAATGGTCCATAGATTATAAGCCTACAGCAATCACATCTATTCCTGAATTGTAATGGCTATTTCTAGATTTTGAGATGCTGATCCCTTAGTGTATAAACTGATCAATCCCTGGAACTTTGGGTATTTGTATGACACCTGAATCTCAGAGCTAGAGCTCAGTATATATGAATGTTAGTATTAGCACATATAGCAACCATGAAAAATGCTGAAAAAGATTTCAGACCCCAACTAGAGATATGAATGAAGCAGAAGAGGTTAGGATGAGGGTAAACTGGGTCAAAGGGTAAAGGACAATACTGACTGCATTTTAAAACTTCAAATTCCATGTGAGACCAAGGGAAGCGATGTTTAGTTGGTGCAAGATCTGTATTTCCTAAACAATTTAACTCTCACAGTTCATTCAAATACCATAATTACATGGAAGTTTTAATTGGAAGTGAGACCTGGTAGGTTTGCATAGGTTAGTGTGAAATACCAACACACCCCAAAGTAATTTGGACAGAGAATAAATATATATACAGGACCTCCCAGAGGAGCTGGGGGAAAGTGGAGAGGTTGGGCTTCCTCACCTGGATTGTTGCAGATGTTCTCACAAACACTGAAGGACGGGCAGTTTGATGTGCCAAGCCCTCTATCATGGGACTTGCCATTCTGAAGCCCATCACTGCAAAGGAGAGGCTAAACCTGCTTATAATTGTGCCTAAGAGTCTCCCCCTGAGTACTTCTTTGTTGCTCAGACATGGCCCTTTCTCTCTAGCTAAATCAACTTGGTGGGTGAACTCACTGCCCTCCCCGCTATGTGGAATCTGACTCCCAGGGCTGTAAATCTCCCTGCAATGTGGGATATGACTCTAGGGGATCATTCTGGACCCAACATCATGGGATTGAGGACATTTTCTTGAACAAAAGGGGGATGCTGAATATAATGAAATGAAGTTTCAGTGGCTGAGAGATTCCAAATGGAGTCATGGAGTGGAGACATCACTTTGGCGGGCATTCTTATGCACTATGTAGATATCCTTTTTAGGTTTTAATGCATTGGAATAGCTAGAAGCAAATACCTGAAACTATCAAACTGCAGCCCAGTAGCCTTGACTCTTGAAGACAACTGTATAGAAATATAGCTTATAAGAAGTGACAGTGTGATTGTGAAAGCCTTGTAGATCATACTCCCTTTATCCAGTGTATGGATGCATGAGTAGAAAAATGGGGACAAAAAACTAACTGAAAAATAGGGTGGGAGGGGTCTTTTGGGTTTTCTTCATTCATTTTATTTTTTATTCTTATTTTAACTTTTTCTGGTACAAGAAAAATGTTCAAAAAATAGATTGGGGTGATGAATGTACAAGTATATGATGGTACTGTGAACAATTGATTGTACACTTTGGATGACTGTATGATCTCAATAAAATTGAATTAAAAATCATTTTCTTGAAAAAAATTAATAGTAGCTACAAGGCCCAATAGACTGTCTTCCAGGGGTGACAAAATATGTCAGCTAAAGGTTTTCTGTAACATTAATCAGGATATTTTATTACTTGGTGTACATTAAGATAGATGTAATTTATTTTTTAAATGGCTAATTCTTAGAAGAATGGTTTATATGGCTTTTTTTTTTATTTTTTTATTTTTTTATCTGAGATTGTTCAGATACCATACAACTATCCAAAGATCCAAAGTGTACAATCAATTAGCACCACCATACATACAGCTGTGCATCCAACAACACAATTAATTTTTTTTCAATTTTTAGAACTACTCCAGAAAAGAAGTAAAGACCAAAAAAGGAAACTCAGATCTTCCCATACCCATAACCATGCCCCCATTACTGATTCATAGTTTTGATATAGCACATTTGTTACTGTTGACGAAAGAATGTTAACATGCTACTAAATGTAGTGTATAGTTTGCAATAGGTATATACTTTTTCCCTATATGCCTCTCTATTATTAACTTCTAGTTATAGTAACATACATTTGTCCTAGTTTGTGAGAGAGATTTCTAATATTTGTAGAGTTAATCATGGACATTGTCCACCACAAGATTCACTGTTTTGTACATTCCCATCTTTTAACCTCCAACTTTCCTTCTGATGACATGTGTGACTCTGAGCTAACCCTTTCCACCACCTTCACACACCTTTCAGCACTGTTAGTTATTCTCATAACATGTTACCATCACCGCTGTCCATTTCCAAACATTTAAGTTCACCCTAGTTGAACATTCTGCTCATAATAAGCAATCACTCCCCATTCTTTAGCCTCATTTCTATATCCTGGTAACTTATATTTCATGTCTATGAGTTTACATATTATAATTAGTTCATATCAGTGAGATCCTGCAATATTTGCCTTTATGTGTCTGTCAGATCTATTCTGTTTGGGGTATGCTGAGCTTCTTGGATCTGTAATTTTATGTCTTTGATAAGAGATGGGAAATTTTCATCGATTGTTTCCTCTATTATTGCTTTTGCCCCATTTCCCTTCTCTTCTCCTTCTGGGACACCAATGACACATAAATCCTTGCTTTTCATTTTGTCTTTAAGTTTCTGGAGACATTGCTCATATTTTTCCATCTTTTCCCTATCTGTTCTTCTGTATATAGGCTTTCAGGTGCCTTGTTTTCCAGTTCCTGAGTGTTTTCTTCTGCCTCTTGAGATCTGCTGTTGTATGTTTCCAGGGTGTCTTTCATCTCTTGTGTTGTGCCTTTCATTTCCATAGATTCCGCCAGTTGGGTTTTCGAACTTTCAATTTCTACCTTATATATGTCCTCTGTTTTCATTATATGGTTCAGCTCTTCCACCATATCAGCCCTAAACTTTTTGAATTGACTTATTATTAGTTGTTTCAATTCCTGTATCACAGTTGAAGTGTAAGTTTGTTCCTTTGACTGGGCCATAACTTCTTTTTCCTTAGTGTAAGTTGTAGTTTTCTGTTGTCTAGGCATGGTTTCCTTGGTTACCCCAATCAGGTTTTCCCAGACCAGAATGGGCTCAGGTCCCAGAAGGAAGAAATATTCAGTATCTGGTTTCCTTGAGGATGTGTCTTAGAAAATTGGTACACCCTGTGATGCCTCAGGTCACTGTGCTTTTCTGCCCAGCAGGTGGCACCCACCAGCCTGTAATTCCAGATTGGTGTAAGGAGGTTTGGCTGTTTTCCCCCAGGCTCCGGGGTCTGGCTCTGAATGGAAGGTGGGCAGCAGAGCTGGGCCCCACCCCTTTCCTCCCAGAGAAGACAGACCCCATAGGAGAGGACACCAGCACTACAATGGTCTCTCTCTGCCTGTGCTATCTCCACCCCTCCAGGTCACAGCACTGGGGACCAAAAATGGCTGAGGCTTTCTCCACTGAGCTGAAAAAGAAACAGAAAGTCCCCCTCAGACCCAGTCTGAGGTGACCCTCTGGCTCTCCAAGGTCAGTCATCAACCAAAGCCTCCATCTGCCCCCTGGGGATTCATACCTCACAGTGAGCAGTTCACACTCACCAATTAAAACTCCAGTTGGAGCTCAGCTGAGCTACACTTGCCCGCTGGGAGAGAGCCTCTCTCCAGCACCACAAGTCTCCACAGCTCAGGCTGCAGGGGGAGGGGTCTCCCGACCTGGATCTGCAGCTTTCACCCACAGATTCTATGCCGCTATCTCGGGCATTTGTCCCAACTCAGGCTGGTGCATGAGGAGTGGATGGCCATGCCTTTACCCCCACAGTCACTCCAGAGCATTCACTAGTTGTTTCTCATTTTTTTTATGTGTTCCAGGGGGACCACTTAGCCTCCACTCCTCTCTATGCTGCTATCCCAGATCCTCCTCTGTATAGTTTTTTAATGAAAGAAACACCTGATCATTGACTCAGACAAAATAAAGGTGAAGAGAATTCTCTGGACACAGACCCTTTCCAACACTCTGCTGCATGACACCTGACTATAAAGTACCCATAGCACTAATATGTTCTCACTGTTATTTTTGTTAGTGTACTGTTGAAATGAACATGTTAAAGTTTTAGTCTCTTTATTTGCCACTAACCAAAAAAACAAAGCACGACAGGACCTCACATTGACCACTGACCTCTTGATCCAGTGGAGATGCATAATCACCCCTCACAAAATACAGGTGCCCTTCACCTCCATCAAATTTCTGAGCTGCAATTAAAAAGAAAAAAAGTTTAAAGACCCCCCAGCTATTACTTCTCACACTCCTCACTCTCAGAGCTACCACATCGTCCAAAGAGGCCCAACACATTGTCATGTTAGGGGCTTTGGGTGACAGAGTCCACAGAGATCAAAAATGTACCTTAGACCCTGTCTAGTATTTTAACAGGTTAATTTAAACAGCACTCTTACAAAAATAACTACAAAACATGTTGGCATCATGAATGCTTTTCAGTCTGTGGGACATACAACCAACTGACTGAGGGTCTCTGTCCAAATTCTGAAAGTCATCTCCAGTCAGAGTTCCTCCTGGTCAGTCAGGTGTACAACCCCTGACTGTAAAGTGCCCAAGACACCAACATGCTCTCATTTTTACTCTTGTAAGAATGCTGCTTTATGGATCAAAGACCTCAATATAAGAGACTGTACCATAAAACTCCTGGAAGATAATGTAGGGAAACATCTTCAAGGCCTAGCATTAGGAGGTTTCTTCTTACACCTTACAACCAAAGCACTCTCAATGAAAGACAAAAACAGATAAATGGGAACTTCTCAAATTTAAAAGCTTTTGAACCTCAAAGGAATTTGTAAAAAATGTAAAGAGGCAGCCATCTCAATAGGAAAAATATTTGGAAACCAGGTTTCTGTAAAGAGACTGATAGCATGCATGTATAAAGAAATCCTACAACTCAATGGCAATAGTATAAACAGCTCAACTATAAAATGGGCAAAAGATATGAAAAGACATTTCTCTGAAGAAGAAATACAAATGACTAAATAAAAAACATGAAAAAATGTTCTTCACTAGCTATTAGGGAGATGCATATCAAGATCGCAATGAGATATCATCTCACACCAATTAGAATAGCTGCCATTAAACAAACAGGAACTACAAATGCTGGAGAAGATGTGGAGAAACTTGAAATCTTCTTCATTGCTTGGGACTGTATAATGGTACAGCCACTCTGGAGAACACTTTGGCAGTTCCTCCGAAAATTAGATATCGAGTTACCCTATGATCCAGCAATTTCACTTCTCGGTATACACCCAGAAGATCTGAAAGCAGTGACACAAACAGATAATTGCACACCAATGTTCACAGCAGCATTGTTCACAATTGCAAAGAGATGGAAATAATGGATGAACTTTGAAGACATAATGCTGAGTGAAATAAGCCAGACACAAAAGAAGAAATATTGTATGTTAGCACTAACATGAACTCTGTGAAAAATTTAAAATGAGTGTCTTAAAATGAAGAACATGGGACCTAGAGATAGTAAGAACCTAGTGAAGGGGGAATAATAATCTAATATGTACAGATATGATAGTTAGGGTGATCCTAATGGTATAGGAATGGTCAGGAGTAACTATGGTTCGTTAATGGATTTTAAGTATCAGTGACACGTCGAAGGTGAACATGTTCATAAATGGTTGTTTAAACTCAAGTAACCCACAGAGTAGCACCATAAACCTAAATAAGTGATAGCATGATATACTTAAAAGGTATGACATTGCTGCATAGGGTTAACAGAGTGGTAAGGAAAAACTAACCATTATGTATTAATGACTATATTTAATAGGAATATCTTATCAACTCTGCACTAATACTAGGGATGAATAATTCACAGCTGATAAGGGCTCTCAGATGTTTTATGTTATGATAATTGTTTAAAATTGAGTGTGATGATGACTTTCAAGTAAGTGAATATAATGTAAGAAACTGACCATTTATCTTGGGATAGAATGTATATTAAGTCAAGTTAGGAACCTACTATTTAATAAATCAAGCCCTTGACTTGAGACTTGCTCTTGTAAACAGGAGGCTGAGCCCTTCTATCATTATGCTTAAGAGGTGCCTCCAGGCAACCTCTTTGTTGCTCAGATGTAGCCTTTCTCTCTCTAAGTCCAACTCTGCAAGAAAATTCATTAAACCCTTCCCCCACCCCCATGAGGCACATGACTCCCAGGGGACTCCCTGGTGACATGGGACATGATTCCCAAGAATGAGCCTGGCCTCAGCAGTGAGGGATTGAAAATGCCTACTTGACCAGAAGGAGGAAGAAAGAAAGGTAAAAAGCTGTGCTGATTTGAATGTATTATGTCCCCCAAATGCTATTATCTTTCATGTAATCTTGTGTGGGCAGATCTATCAGTGTTAATTAGATTGTAATTCTCTGAGTGTTTCCATGGAATGTGCCCCACCCAACTGTGGGTGATGACTCTGATGAGATAATTTCCATGGAGGTGTGGCCCCACCTATTCAGGGTGGGCCTTGATCAGTGGAGCCATATAAATGAGCTGACAAACAGAAGGAACTCAGTGCAGCTGAGAGTGACATTTTGAAGAGGAGCTACAGCCAAGAGGGACACTTTGAAGGAAGCACAGGAGCTGCAGATGAGAGGCATTTGGAGATGGCCGTTGAAAGCAGACTCTTCCTCCGGAGAAGTTAAGAGAGGACAAATACCCCAAGTGCAAGTAAGAGTGACATTTTTGAGGAACTGCAGCCTAGAGAGGAACATCCTGGGAAAAAGCCATTTTGAAACCAGAACTTTGGAGCAGACACCAGCCACATGCCTTCCCAGCTAACAGAGGTTTTCTGAACACCACTGGCTATTCTCCAGTGAAGGTACCTGATTGCTGACGTGTTACCTTGGACACTTTGTGGCCTTAAGACTGTAACTGTGTAACCAAATAAACCCCCTTTTATAAAAGCCAATCCATTTCTGGTGTTTCACATTCCAGCAGCATTAGCAAACTAGAACACAAGCTAAGGTCACAGTGGCTGATAGATCTCAAATAGAGTCGAGAGGCTATCGTGGAGGTTTCTCTTATGCAAGTTCCAGCTAGACATCCCAAATGGCCACAGCTTGCCATGCCCTTACCAAAAGTCATCCCCAAATACCTAGGTCCCTAAGTGAGATTCTATAAATGATGCATTCACTAAATTTTATCTTTCAGAAACGTAAATCCACTATAGTGCTCCTATACCAGACAAGTCCTAAAACCTAGAGGAAACAGCCTCTTTAAGATCAACTATCAGATGTGGCCCCCTTCCCCATACTGTCAACACCCCCTTTTAATATCAACAAGTTAGGGTGCTCACTGCCTAGACACCCCTAAAGATGGAGAAAGAGATTAAGTGAGAGGAAGGAGTAGCAACAAACAAGATAAGAGTGAACAAAGGTCTATGAATACTGAAACTTTATAAAATTATATATGTATATTTTTGGATGCTGGGGTGTTGGAATGGATGGAAGGAGGTAAATGACATAGCCTACATTATCCCTTGGGATTTGCTCTACAGCTGCTCATTGAATTGTGCCTTGAAGATCTTCACCTTTCTGTATATACCTTGTATTGCATGATAAGGAAAGAACTGAAATTGTGGAACTGTAACCCTTAATAATTTTTGAAATTACCTATATGACTGCTTTTTGAGCTGTACCTCAAGAGATATCTTTCTGTATGTATGTTACATTTTACAATAATGGAAATGGCTGAAGTTGTAGAACTGAGACCTATGACATTCTTTGAGATTTGCTCTCTAACTACTTGTGAAATCATACATTGAAAGTTATCACTGTTATAAATAAATATATTAAAGTTCACAATAAAAAAATGAAAAAAAAAAAGCACTGCTTTAATAAACCTGCTTAACATCAGACAGTGCCTAAGACTCAGCTTTGATGCAGATTGAGCCAGATGAGAAACTCTGCCCCTGGGGAGTCTGCCACCCAAATCTGTAAACACAACAAAAGCAAATTTCAGTATGAGTAATTTCAATTTGACTGTATGGCTAATTTGACGTGTCACATAACATAAACATATAACTTTAAAAACCTGAAATTAAGTTAACGCAAGGTATCAAAAAATCAGGAAAATTCAACTCATATAAAGGAAAATATCAGTTTGTACAAAAATATCCATAAATAACCTATGAGCTAAAGTTAGTAGACCAAGGCAATAAAGCACCTAGTGTAAACAAACCCTGTTTTTAAAAGGAGGAAGAGGAAAGAGCATGCAGAGTAGAGACATGAAAGAGATGAAAAATTCAATTTACAATTTCAAAGGAAGAAAAATTCCACATGTGAAATACAAATGACAGTAAATGGCATTAATATCAGATTAGACACAGGAGAATAAAGTATTACCGAACTCGCATTAGTACAATAGAAACAGAAAGATAAAAGTACTTAAACAATGAATAGAGCATTACTGAGCTATGAGAAAATGTCAGCATTTGGAATCCCCAAAAAAGGAGGGGATCAGAGAAAATATTTGAATAAATAATTGCCAATTTTTTTCAAAATGTGTTAAAATTATAAATGTACAGAAAAGCAAGAAACTCAAAGAATGCCATGGAGAAATAACATGAGAAAAACTTGTCCAAAGTACATGATCATCAAATTGCTTCAAACCAGTGATAAAGAGAAAATGTTAATGTCAGCAAGATTAGGGAAAATAAAAAAAGCTCTTGATATACAAAAGAATGAAGGTAGGAAGGACAACAGACTTTATCAAACAATGTAAATCAGTGGAACATGGAGTAACACCTTTAAATAACTGAAAGAAAAAGTAACTGTCTACCTGATTTCTATACCCAGTGAAAATATATTTCCAAAATTAAGAAGAAATAGACATTTTTAGTCATATAAAATGTGAAAATTATAGTAACTAGCTAATATAGCATATGCAAGATATAATTGTATAGATTCACAAGACTGCTATTCTTTGCATCCAGTGTCAACTTGTTCAAAAAATCTGATGTGGAAAAATCTGATTCTGTGAAGTTTTATGTAACTGGATTATGTTAAAACTATAAATTTGAATAGGGTGGATTATTGTCCTCAAGAACACTAGAGTTCCTCTAGTGTTGCAGACGGAGTACCAGAAGCAGGTGTAGCTTTAACATTATAAATCATGTTTTATTGTTAACAGTTTATATTTTCTTGCTTCAATATTTTACTGGTTCTAAATGATAATTTTTGCTTATTATTTTATTTACCAAGAAATTTGTTGGGTAAGTATAATCCATAGTGTCTGCTGAATAATGCTATATAATGTAAGTAAGCAAATACATTCACAGGACTGCACATTTCATAGCCACAGATAAAGAACCAGTCAAATAATTGTGAATAAAGTTGGCATTTGGAGAAAAAGAGTTTACATAATACAATGAAGTTATTTCTTCATAAAATGGAAAGTTCAAATGTTTTCCAGGATTCAACTCAAGCCTCATCAAGCATTTCCAATGAACTTACCAAGGCCTCATTTCTCTCAGTCATTTTCTTGGCTCCACTTCATCAGTGCAGGTTCCAGCCTAAATAGGTTTCCACCACAGTCACTAAATGGCCACAGACAGGTCCAGCAGCTCCCAACTTCTCTTAGGCAACAGTGAAAACTGAAAAGCATCATCATCAAATGCCTCAGTTTTGGCGCTTTATTACCAAAACCAGAAAGAGCCAATTCATCACTAAGATTCAAGAGCACCAATATGTCTTGCCCTTCAAAATTACTGGTTCACTATGTGTTGTGAACCTTTCAATATGTATATTAGATAGTAACACAAGTGAGAATTTTCATTATATGCCATATTATTGTGAATTTCAAGTACAATACATTTTGTACTTGATACAGAATTGTGCTTATCTTATTTCTTAGATATTTCTAAATAAAGCGTCATCATAATTTTAATGAAACTTTGTGTTTGCTTTTCAGACTTTTTCAGGTTTATTGATTTAAACACGAATTGCACAAGAATTCTTAATATTATAATCACATTTTAAAACTCACCAACAATAAATAATGAATGTAAAAGCAATATAGCTAAAAATTATTTTAAAACAATTCAAAATTTTCTAACAATTGAGATTATATGAAAATCATGTAAAAGCCCTTTCCCTTGTTAACAAATTTAACATTGAACCAATTTGGAACTAAATTTCACTTTTTAATTTCAAATATTTCAAAATAACAAAGAATTCCTAGTTTTCAGGTACCTTGTGCAATGTTAGAGCAGTCACACTGCAACTAGCTTAGACACCACTAAAGGACACATCAGCTGGAAACAGGGACCACCAGGATCCCCAGCCTGGCTCCCATCACTGACTGCAGCACCCAAGGCTGCAAAATAGGTTCCTTTGAGCACTGGAAACACACACCCTTCTGCAGCCCCATGGGTCCTTGTCCACGATGGCACTGACCCCCTCCCATCTGCCTGCTGAAGTTGGCATTCAGGTGATGGAGCACTTCTTTGGTTTGGCTGCTGAAAGGGGCAATAAGTCCTTGAAATCATTAGGTCTTTGATATCACATAACACGAACACTGCCTTTTTAATGTAAATGATTTTAGGTTTTCACTAAAACAATGTCTCATTTTTCTTGCTGCCTTCCAAAGCATGGTATTTAGTGTCATATCAGACCCCCTCCACTCTTGACCTCCTAGAAGACCTTTTCTGGGCAATCAGACAAGAATCCATCTGTACCTGCAATACTGATTGGCCCAGATTCAATACCTCAGCATCAAACCCTTTGCTAGCCAGCTCCTGTTCATGGGTTGGAAAGCTATTTCCCTCTCTTTATTCATGTAGGAGGAATGTTCCTGTTTGCTGGTATTGCCCTTTTGCAAAACACCAGAAATGGACTGGCTTTTATAAAAGGGGGTATTTGGTTACAAAGTTACAGTCATAAGGCCATAAGGTGTCTGAGGTAATGCATCAACAATCGGGTATCCACTGGAGGATGGCCAATGCTGTCTGGAAAACCTCTGTTAGCTGGGAAGGCACGTGGCTGCTGTCTGCTTGCTCCAGGTTGTGTTTCAAAATGGCATTCTCCAAAGTGTTGCTCTTGGGGCATTTTGTCCTCTCTTAGCTGTAGCTGCTCTTCAAAATGTCACTCTCAGTTGCTCTCTAGGGGCGTATTGTGGGTTAACACCTCCATGGAAATTCTCCAAAGTCTTGCCCACAGCTGATTGAGTCACATTTCCACAGAAACAATCAATAGGTCCCAACCTAATCAACACTAATACAGTCTGCCTCCACAAGTTTGCATCAAAAATAATGGTATTTTGGGGGGCATAATACATCCAAATTGGCACAAGGAAGAATGAGAATTTTGGAGAGAAGAATCTAAAAACATATACATTAAAAAGGCAATGTTGGTGTTATATGAAATCAAAGGCCCAATGATACTTCATTTCCTTGGTTTCATAATTAACTTGGTTAATTAAGTGGCATCATTCACTAATCATTGGTGTGATAGGTTTCTAAAATTACTAACTTCATGTTTTCCTTGAAAGTTAAACCTGGAGTTATTGTCCTTTCAAGTTAATGTTATGTAATCTCCTTAAAACAAAATTACAATTAATGCAATTAGTGTTTCATGTGAAAAATTTTATATGCCTTGCCATATGTTTATATGAGGTTGAATGTACTTAAAACAAATTTTTCCATTTTAAATTGTTTATTGAGTATACATAACAAGAGGATAAGAAAAAAATGAAAAAACCCATGTTTTTGAAGAATATACCAATTTACAGATAGAATATTTCCAAACATTCAACAGTTATAATTGAACTTATACATTCTAAATTATTTTGTATCTACTTATCTTATTATATTAACTTAAAACACTAATTTTGAATTCAATTTATTAATATTACAAAATGGGATTTCAATTTAAAAAGTTAAATGATTAGATTTGCAGGATCAAGAAAGAATAAAAGTTCAACCTATACAATAAGCCTGTTGACTTCACAGACCTGCGCCAGGGTATTTGCTGACTCACATTCCACCAGGGAGTGCTAGTGAATAAGATATAATATTCATATTACAAGATTTGTGCTATGTCTGCCATTCAAAGTGCATCTGTAGTTAGCTACCAAGAATATACAACTTTGATTATACAGGTCTTAGTTTATATCTTTATGAAAGCATGTGAAATTTTAAAATATATGCTATAGAACAAAATTAAGATCAAACAATTTTAAGCTGTTACCTAGGCATTTTAATGGATACAGCCAAAAAAAAAGGAGAGAAGTAGACATTATGCATTCAGATTCTGCTTGGAGAGAAAGAGTTTTAAAAAAATGATAAAAGTGGATAAATATTACAGCACATATATCTGATGCTTTGCTCTCATACTAATAACTGCAGTCAGATTTCAATTATGTTTTAATTGGCGTCATTATATTCTAAGGCTATTTTCATGCATTCAAGTTTTCAAACTTTTCAAAACTCATGATACCTCTGATAAACATAAAAATTACATGCATAGTTAAGTTATCCCCGGACTGTTATATACTGTGATGAACAGTTCATTTTCTGCATATCACACAAATCAAGAAGATGGAGAAAGCAAATGTACATTTTGAAAGTATATATCACAATATGATTATTTTCATAATATATTTGTTTGTTTTTAAAGCACTAAACAGACATCCTTCCTTTGCAAAGAGGAACCCTTGTTTCACAGCTGGGAAAACAAAGAACCTTGATATTTCTTATGGCACTTTACTCTGTAGCCAAAAAAATCACTGTATGATATTTGAGCACAATCCTTATGAATTTCAAAATATTTATAGAGAAAGGAAAATATTGCATGTAAAATAACACCTCTTCCACAGATATATGGAGAACTTGATGAATTTCAATTCTATCTATGGCAATGCATCAGTTGAACAATGCAATAAAATACAGGCATTCACAAGAACTATCTAAATCTTCATCACTGGGGGAGGGAGGTGATGGTTGAGAAAGGTGGGTAGAGCACTGCCATTCACCTGTCCTCACACACCCTGAAAAATAAAGGAAAGTACACAAGTCCAAAAAGGGAGGCAATTCCTTTACAGATTTGAAACTGAAAATCCAGAACAAGAACCATTACTAAAAGAAGACATACAAATTCTAAACATATTATAACTTTAGCATGTTCATAATTTTATGTCAGCTACTTCCGAGTTTTCATGAAGTTATAAGTAATATAACACATGAAACAAGAAAGAGCCTTTTGTACATTTTTCAGAGAAAGAAAGGAAGAGATGAACTGGTCAGACAGCATCCCAATCTCCAGCTTACCTTGGATGGAAAAGACACACTTGTAAAAAAGCAGAAGGGAATATTATCTTTAGACAGGAGCTAAAATCAGAGAGGGTTGTTCCAGTTTGCTAATGCTGCCATTAAGCAAAATACCAAAAATGGACTGGCTTTTATAAAGGGGGGTTATTTGGTTACAAAGTTTCAGTCTTAAGGCCATAAAGTGTCCAAGGCAGGCCTCAACATGGTACCATCACAGAAGGATAGCCATTGGCATCCGGAAAGCCCATTAGCTTGGAAGGCATGTGGCTGGTGTCCACTTGCTCCCGGGTTGCGTTTGAAAATGGCTTTTTCCAAAATGTTGTTCTTGGGGCATTTTGTCCTCTCTTAGCTGCAGCTCCTCCAAAATGTCACTCTCAGTTGCTCTGAGGTCCTTCTGTCTGTTAATTCCTTTATAGGACTCTAGTGATCCAATTAACCCCCATCCTGAATGGGCAAGGTAACACCTCCATGGAAATTATCCAATCAAATATTTCACTCATGGTTGATTGAGTCACATCTCCATGGAAACACTCAGAGGATTCTAATCTAATCAACACTAATACATCTGTCCCCACAAGATTGCATCAAAGAACATGTCATTTTGGAGGACATAATACATCCAAACCGGCACAGTATGGAATACATTTCCACAATTACAGGTGTTTCCTTCTACCTTAGAGACTAAAAAGAAATATCTATATGGTTCAGGAGACATAATCAACTGTTAAATCCTATCTTCTCTGTTACAACTCCTCCCTCTCTTTTGATCAGTCTCTCAATCTGCAGGAATATTTTGGCAATGACCATTTTAACTTCCTCATGTTGAAAAGAGCTGTCAACATTTTGGGGTAGGGGGATGCAACTGGTTGATGTTCTTGGAGAGATTGGTTTCTCTGGGTTTCCAGGCTTATCTGGCATAGGACCAATGTGAAGGTTTTAAGTTTCTGAAAAATAAACTTAATGAGTGAAACTTTTATAGAGTCTCAGATAAAGCCATGGGTATTCTTTAGAGTTTTTAGGAAAACTGTTGGCTGGGGCTTGGCATACCTTGGCAATTTGCAAAATCTAGCTAAAGCTTGCATAAGGGTAACCTCCAGAATAGCCTCTTGACTCTATTTGAAATCTCTTAGCCATGGAAACCATATTTTGTTACTTTACTTTTCCCCCTTTTGTTCAAGAAGGCATTATCAATCCCACCATGTCAGGGCCAGGCTCATCCTGAGAGTCATGTACCACATTGCCAGGGAGATTTACACCCTTGGAAGTCATGTTCCACACAGGGGTGAGGGCAAGGAGTTTGTGTGCAGAGTTTGGCTTGGAGAGACAAACCACATTTGAAGAAAAGAGGGTCCCTAGAAGTGACTCTTAGACATAATTATAGGTAGGATTTAGCATCCCCTTACAGAAATAGGCATCATAAGAGCAGGTCTCAAGATTGAGGGCTTGGCTTATTAAATTGGGAGGCCCTAATGCTTAAGCAAGTATCAGGAATTTCCTAGGTGTGGAAGTTTAATAGTTCCAGTTTCATTTAAATTAAATTTAAATTAATTTAAATTAATTTTTTTTCTCCAATCCCTCAAGGGACTTTGCAAATACTTTTTTTATTATCTGCCCATTATCTGCAATGTATCAGGGTATTTCATTAAGCTATACAGAATTACAAGATCTCATTCCCTATTCTAGGCTCCATGTGTTTAGGTGTTTAAATGAACTGGCCAGAGAGGTTAAATTAGACAGTGTGCACAGAAAAATTTAAATTTTGTACAAAATAAACATCTCTTCCTTTGGGCTTACACTGGAGGTGATGTTTTATATACAAACACTATCATACTTTATGCTGTATTCTGATTTACATTAGTCCCGACCCACTCAGCTTGGTTAGTATCTCAAATTGAAGTCTGATCTCTTTTTCAGCTTCTTCAAGAGTTGTTGTATGGAGTAAGGCTGAATTTCATAGCTGCAGAATTCTAATTTTGAGTCTTAGGTATCACACAGGTACCCAAATTTCCAGGGAAATACCAGGTCGTACACATAGAACACAGTATCTCAGAATTTAAAAAAAAAAAAAAAATTTAAAACTCAGGAATAAATATGACTGCTGTAAGAGCTTACAATCTAGGCCCTAATTTTCTTACAAGTATTTTCTAAATGAGATCATACAATATTTCTCCTTTTGTTTCTTGCTTATTTTGCTCAACATAATGTTCTCAAGGTTCATTCACCTCGCTGCATTGCTCACAACTTCATTTCTTTCTATAGCTGCACAATATTCCATCATAGGTATACACCATAGTTCGTCCTTCCAATCCTCAGTCAATGTACCCTTTGGCCACCTCCATCCATTGGCTATTGTGAATAATGCCACCATAAACATCACAGTGCAAGTGTCTATTCTAGTCCCTGCTTTTCAGTTCTTCTGAGTATATTCCTAGTAACAGGATTACCTAATCATATGGCACCCTATATTTAGCCTCCTGTGGTTCTGCTACATTAGGCTCTGGAGGGCATGCACCTACCAACATTGAATAGTTATACCTCTCTCTCCACATTTTCTCTAGCAGTGGAATCTTATCTATCTGTCTGTCCGTCTGTCCGTCTGTCTATCTATCTATCTATCTATCTATCTATCTATCTATCTATCTGGAATCTACAGATTTTGTTGAGATATATTCACATACATATATTCTATCCAAAATATAGTATTAATGTCTCATAGCATCCTCACTTAGTTGTACAATCATCATCATTCTCAATTTTAGACAACTTTCATTGCTCCAAAGAGAAAAATAACAGACAGACACAGCCACACAAAAGAGAAAACCCAAAACACCCTGTAACTCTTATCCCGCACCCCTACCCCACAATTATTTACCCTAGAACTGGTGTGGTACTAGGGAACATGGGCTGTTAAATATAGTCCATAAAATGCAATAGGTAGTTTCTCCTCTAAACCACTCTATTATGAACTCCTTGTACAAGTGGCATACCTTTGAAGTAGTTCATGTAAGAAGTTATTTATACTTGTAGTCCTAACTGGTGAGATATCTGACTTTAAACAACCCCTTTCAATCATATTCACCTTCAATACAGCACTATTACTTATAAGCCCAGTAATGAACTACCATCACCTCTATCCATTCCCATATATTTAAGTTCAACCTTGTTAACAAGTCTATATATACTAGGTAATCACTCTCCCTTCTCTAGCTTCTGTCTATCTCTAGGATCCCTATATTCTACATTTTAAGACTTTGAGTTTAAATTTTTCAGGGGGTGCCTATTAATGAAATCATACATTATCTATCATTTTCTGTCTGGCTTATTTCACTCAGCATTATGTCCTTAAGGTTCATTCATGTTGTTGCATGCTTCAGAACCTCATTCCTTCTTACTGTTGCATAATATTCCATTATATATATACATATATATGTAAAACATTTTGTTCTATCCACTCATCTGTTGAAGGACATTTGGATTGTTTCCATCTTTTGGAAACTGTGAATAATGCCTATATAAACATTGGTATGCAAATGTCTGATCATGTCACTGCTTTCAGATCTTATGGGTATATACTGAGTAGCAGAATTGTCATTTCATAGGGCAACTTGGTACTTAGTTTTCCGAGGAAGAGCTAATCTGTATTCCACAGCAGCTATACCATTATACATTTGCATAATCAGTGAAAAGCATTCCAATTTCTCCACATGCTTTCCAACAATTGTACTTTGCTGTTTGTTTAATGGCAGCCATTCTTACAGATGGTTTTGATTTGCATTTCCCTAATAGCTAATGAAGATGAACATCTTTCTCATGTGCTTTTTAGCCATTTGTATTTCCTCTTCAGAAAGGTGTGCATTCATAACTTTGGTTCATTTTATAATTGGGTTGATTGTTCTTTTGTTCTTAAGTTGTAGGGTTTCTTTAAATATACTAGATATCAAACCCTTATCAGAACAACGGTTTCCAAATACTTCCTCTCATTGAACTCACTGTCTCTTCACCTTTTTGACAAAGACTTTTGAAGCATATAAGTGTTCAATCTTGAGGAGTTCCCATTTATCTATTTTTTCTTTTGTTGCTTGTGCATTGGGTATAAGGTCCAATAAGCTACCTACTATTACTAGGTCTTGAACATATCAAAATTTCCTATATTTCCTTCTAGGACTTTTATGGTACTGGCTCTTATATTTAGGTTTCTGATCCACTTTGAGTTAATTTTTGTATAGGTTGTAAGGTAGGGGTCCTCGTTCCTTCTATTGGATAAGGATATCCAGCCCCGTTTGTTGAAAAAACTGTTCTGTCCCAGTTCAGTGAATTTGGGGACCTTGTCAAAAATCAACTGACCACAGATCTGGGGTCTATTTCCAAACTCTGAATTTAATTCCATGGATCAATGTGTCTATCTTTGTGCCAATACCATGCTGTTTTGAGCACCATGGCTTTATAATAAGCTTTAAACTCAGGAAGTGTAAGTCCCTCCACTTCATTCTTCTTTTTTTAGGATGTTTTTGGAAATTTGAGGCCCCTTTCCATTCCAAATAAATTTGATATCTAGCTTTTCCAAGTCTGCAAAGTAGGTCATTGGAATTTTGATTGGTATTGCATTGAATCTGTAGATCAATTTGGGCAGAATTGGCATCTTAATGGCATTTAGCCTTCCAACCATGAACACAGAATACCTTTCCACCTATTGATATCTTCTTTGATTTCTTTAGCAAGGTTTTGTAATTTTCTGTGAAGAGGTCCTTTACATCTTTGGTTCAGTTTATTCCTAGAGACTTGATTCTTTTAGTTGCTATTGTGAATGGAATTATTCACCTCAGTTAGGTCAATTCCAGTATATCCTCAATTAGGTTATTATTAGTGTATAGAAACATGACTTTTTTAAAATTCATTTTATTGAGATATATTCACATACCATGAAGTCATACAAAACAAATCATACATTTGATTGTTCACAGTACCAATACATAGCTGTGCATTCATCACCAAAATCAATCCGTGACACCTTCATTACCACACACACAAAAATAACAATAATAATAAAAAGTGAAAAAGAGCAATTAAAGTAAAAAAGAACACTGGGTGCCTTTGTTTGTTTGTTTTTTCCTTCCCCCATTTTTCTTCTTATCCATCCATAAACTAGACAAAGGGGAGTGTGGTCCATATGGCTTTCCCAATCACATTGTCACCCCTCATAAGTTACATTTTTATACAATTGTCTTCAAGATTCATGGGTTCTGGATTGTAGTTTGATAGTTTCAGGGATCTACCGCCAGCTACCCCAATTCATTAGAACCTAAAAAGGGTTGTCTCTATTGTGCGTAAGAGTGCCCACCAGAGTGACTTCTCAGCTCTTTTTGGAATTTCTCTGCCACTGAAGCTTACTTCATTTCCTTTCACTTCCCCCTTTCAATCAAGATGTTCTCCATCCCACAATGCCGGGTCTACATTCCTCCCCAGGAGTCATATTCCACGTTGCCAGGGAGATTCACTCCCCTAGGTGAAAACATGACTGATTTTTACACATTAATCCTGTATCCTGCAATTTTGTTGAATTTGTTTATTAGCTTAAGTAGTTTTGTTGTAGATTTATCAGGATATTTCAAATATAGGATCATGTTATCTGCAAATAATGAAAGTTTTACTTCTTCCTTTCCAATCTGTATGCCGTATCTTTTTCTTGCCTAATTGTTCTATCTAGAACTTCTAGCACAATGCTGAATAATAGTGGTGACATTGGGCATACTTCTCTCATTCCCGATCTCAGTGGGGAGGCTTTCAGTCTCTCTCTGTTGAGTATGATGCTGGCTATGGACTTTTCATATATGCCCATCATGATATTTAGGAAGTTTCCTTTGATTCCTACTTTTTTGAAATGTTTTTATCAGAAAAGGATGCTGAATTTTGTCAAATGCTTTTTCAGTGTCAATTGAGATGATAATCTGATTTTTTTCTTTGTTTGTTAATGTATTGTATTACTTTGATTGATTTTCTTATGTTGAGCCACCCTTGCATGCCTGGAACAAATCTGACTTGGTTGTGGTGCACAATTCTTTTAATGTGTCTTTGGATTTGATTTGTAAGTGTTTTATTGACAATTTTTGCATCTATATTCATTATAGAGATTGACCTGTAGTTTTCCTTTCTTGTTTTGGTATTCTTGTTTGGAAATAGACCCACAGATCTGTGGTCAATTGATTTTTGACAAGGCCCCAAATTCACTGAACTGGGACAGGGTGGTGATAGGTTCATAAAATGAGTTAGGTAGTGTTCCTTCTTCTTCAATTTTTTTGGAAGAGTTTGAGCAGGAATTGTTAGTTCTTTTTGGAATGTTTGGTAAAATTCCCCTGTGAAGCCACCTGACCCTGGACTTTTCTTTGTAGGAAGATTTTTGATGACTGAATCTCTGTACTTGTGACTGATTTGTTGAGGTCTTCTATTTCTTCTCAAGTCAGTATAGGTTGTTCATGTTTTTCTAAGAAGTTGTCCATTTCCTCTAAGTTGTCTAGTTTATTGGCATACAGTTGTTCATATTATTCTCATGAGTTTTTTAATTTTAATTTTGATCCAATGTAATGAACCCCCTCTCATTTATGATTTTGTTTATTTGAATCTTCAATCTTTTTGACTATGTCACTCTAGCTAAGGGTTTGTCAGTCTTGTTGATCTTCTCAAAGAACAAACTTTTGGTTTTATTGATTCTCTTTATTGTTGTATTGTTTTCCAGTTCATTTATTTCTGTTTTTATCTCCCCTTTTTTCTTTTCTTCTACTTGTTTTAGGTTTAGTTTGCTGTTCTTTATATAGCTTCTTCAGTTGCTCAGTTAGATCTTTGGTTTTAGCTCTTTCTTCCTTTTAAATGTTTGCACTTAGAGCCATAAATTTCCCTCTCAGCACCACCTTTGCTGCATCCCTTAGGTTGTGATATGTTGTATACTCATTTTCATTTATCCTCAAATGTTTATTGATTTCTCTGGCAATTTTTTCTTTGACACACTGATTGTTTAAGAGTGTGTTGCTTAAACTCCATATAACTGTGAAAGGTCTGGTTCTTGGTGGTTATTGAATTGCAGCTTCATTCCATTATGGTAAGAGAAAGTGCTTTGAATAATTTCAAACTTTTTTTTTATTTATTGAGAACTATTTTTTCCCCAGCATATGATCTGTCCTGGAAAACATTCCATGAGCACTAGAGAAGAATATTCATCATGGTGTTTGGTGATGCAATAATCTATATATGGATGAGAGTTCTAACTCATTTATCACATTGTTTAGGTTCTCTATTTCCTTATTGATCCACTGGTTGTTCTCTATATAGAAAGGAGTAGTATATTGTAGTCTCCCACTATTATTGTAGAAATGTCTATTGTACCCTTCAGTTTTGCCAAGGTTTGCCTCATGAACTTTGGAGCACCTTGGTTGGGTGCATACACATTTATGATTGATATTTCTTCTTGGTGAATTGTCACTTTTATTAATATATAGTGTCCTTCCTTGTCTCTTATGACATTTTTGCATTTAAAGTCTATTTTGTCTGATACTAGCGTACCTACCCCTGCTTTCTTTTTGTTACAGCTTGTGTGGAATATTATTTTCAATTCTTTCACTTTCTATCTATTTTTATCTTGTGTCTAAGATGAGTCTCTTGTAAACGGCATATAGATGGATCATACTTTTCAATCCATTCTGTCAACCTGTATCTTTTAATTGGGGAGTTTAATCCACTTACACTCAAAGATTTTACTGTAAAGGCAGTAAGAACCAACCATCATATCCTTTGGTTTTTATTTGTCATATCTATTTTTCCCTCTCTTTTTCTTTTTATCCTTTAAGTTTATTAATACTCTTAAACTCTGTGCCCTTCTCCAGATCTCTCTCTCCTGTCTTTTTCTTTCAGCCAACAGAAGGCAGTAAGAACCAACCATCATATCCTTTGGTTTTTATTTCTCATATCTATTTTTCCCTCTCTCTTTCTTTGTATCCTTTAAGTTTATTAATAATTTTAAACTCTGTGCCCTTCTCCAGACCTCTCTCTCTCCTGTCTTTTTCTTTCAGCCAACAGAACTCCCTTTGGTATTTCTTGCAGGGCAGGTCTCTTGTTAAAAGAATCTCTCAGTGTCTGTCTGTGAAAATTTTAAACTTTCCTTCACTTTTGCAGGACAGCTTTGCTGGATAAAGAATTCTTGGCCAGCAATTTTTCTCTTTCAGGATCTTGAATATGTCATACCACTGCCTTCTCACCTCTATGGTGCCCACTGAGTAGTCAGAACTTAGTCTTACATGGGTTCCCTCATTTGTGGTGAATTGCTTTTCTCTTGCTGCTTATAGGAATTTCTCCTCTTCAACATTTTACAATCTGACTAGTATGTGTCTTGGAGTGTGTCTGTTTGGATTTATTCTATTTAGAGAACATTGGGCTCCTCTGATTTGCATACTTCTGTCATTTATAAGGGTTTGGAAATTTTCCCCAATTATCTCCTTAAATGTTATTTCTAGCCCTTTACTCTTTCCTTCTCCTTCTGGGACACCAATGATTCTTTTATTTGTGTACCTCATGTTGTCCATCAATCCCTGAAATCCAATTCAAATTTTTCCATCTTTTTCACTATTTGTGCTTTTGTGTGTCTGCATTCAATTGTCCTGACCTCTAGTTCACTTATTCTCTCTTCTTTCTCTTCAAATCTGCTGTTTTGTATCTCTAGTATATTTTAATTTGATCTACAGTATCTTTCATTTCCATTAGATCTATTTTTCTATTTACTCTTCCAAATTCTTCTTTATGTTCTTCGTGTCTTCTTGATATCCTTTATTTCTTTATCCAACCCACTGAAATTATTTTGGAGATTTGTATGTACTTCTTTGATCAGTTGTTCCAAATTCTGTGTCTCCTCCAGCTTTTTAATTTGGTCATTGGGCTTGGCCCTATCTTCTATATTTTTGTGTACCTTTTAATTTTCTGCTGATTTTTTGGAATTTGATTATCTTGATAACGGTATTTTGAAAGTTGATCTCCCTTGCTCGCCTAAGATTTTATAGTTGCTTCTGTTTACACTGAAGGTCTCCCTTGGCACTTGGTTTATCTGTAATTCCTTGCCAGACCACAGCAAAGGCATTCTTCAGGAGACGCTAGTCTATTTGCACATCTACAGATAATTTGGCAGAATAGCAGTTTGCCAGCATGCAGTTTCCCTGTCTTCCCAGCAGATGGCACTTTGGGTCACTTCTTCCCCCCATGCCTGCTTTTCCCTGACTATGGCTGCTGGCTGGGCAGGGCCCCAACAAGGTAAAAACCCAGACAATGCAGCAGGTCTCCATGCATGCTGGAGTCTGCCAGCCCAAGGGGTGGGGGTGGGCACTGTGCACCTTTGTGGAGAATCCACTTGAGGGCATGATGGGTCTGGTGATTTCAGGCTTCTGAGTGAAATAACTTCAGGCTGTGGGACTGAGAGTTTCATGTTCCCCAGCCCTCAGCCAGCTCATAAGTGCCCTGCAATTCATTGGCCCCCAAAATCCATGCCCACCATGACACTTGGGCCTCTGGGGTGGGGGAGGAGCTCTTGGTGCTTCTGTGTTGCTCTCTCCCTTGTCTCCATCTCTCCATCCATGCACACTGTGAGTGCTGCAGGCCTCCATGGAGAAAAGACGCAGGCTACACAACAGAGAGTGTATCTCTCACGTGCTACTGGTTGGATCAGCTCTGCTCTGATCTGTATCCCCTCTCATACTGAGAGGAGGGCCCCCCATTCTTCCCCAAACCTGGGCTCCCACAGTGACCTGCCTGAGGGTTGGAGGATAGGTCCTGCATCCTGCAGAAGTTGTCTGTGTGTGGCTAAAACAAGTCTGTTGGTTCTCAAGTTCCCATACATGCACTCACAGCTGCAGGACTGAGAGACATGCTCTCCTGAGCTGGTTGTGGAGATGGGAGTGCAGGAATGAACATGACGCAGCCTGCTCCCAAGGTGGTCGCAATTAAATAAGCTCACTGTGTCCTTTCATTTGTAATTTCTCCAATTTTTCATCCAGATCCTCCCAATGTAATGTAGAAGTCCTCTCTGGCCACTTGTTCCCTGGAGCCACTGTCCCAGTCATTTTTACCTTTTCTCTAGTTATTCCATGGTTGAGAAGTTAGCTCTGCTTCTCTATCCTGCCATCTTCCCAGAAGTCCCACAGCACAAGGGTCCAAAACTGCAAGGGAAGAGATCTCATCACCACTGGTCCCCCAGGAAGACCAAACTGCTTGGGTCAGGGTCAATGAGGGGCAGCTCCACATGACCCACTTCTTGTTGGAGGGGAGAGGCCTTCTGAGTTTTAACTATATATCTGATGTCTTTATTGAGTGAGATTTAATGGAGTTTCTTCAGATTTTCTAGTTCTCTTTTCAGTCTGTTTTTGTAAATTATATTTTTCTGTATGTTCTTTATTAATAATTTCTGCTCCCACTTGTATTATCTTCACCTATTATTCCTTTAGTTTATTCCTTTCTCATTTTCCAACTGACTAATATTATGCATTTTACTTTTGTATTGCAAGTATTCAAGGTTCTCATTTTTGATATACACTACTGCTGTTGCATCACATTCATTTTGATATGAAACATATTCATATTATGCCTTCCCTTTGATCCATAGTTTATTTAGAAGCATTCTTAATATTTAAATCTATAAATGTAGATGAAGGTATTTATTTTTTGTAAATGATTTCTAGTATGATTTCAGTATGAGTAGACAAGACAGTCATTTTTTTCCATTGTAACCACCTTTTATATTACAAAATTGACTTATTTATTTTCCTAATGGTAGGCAGGCTGAGGGCAGAGATTTGGGTTTGTTTTATTTGTTGATGTATCTTTAGTGCATAGAGCACTGCAAGGAATAATATTTGTTGTATGAATGTATGAATGAATGAATGGGCAAATTATTTTGCTGATTTCTGGTTTATTATCACTTTTAAGAGGATCTGTCACTTAGTCATTCCTTTCAAAGTCATCTGGCTTCTCTCTGTCCACTTTTAGATGATTTTCTTGCTCTTTCCTTTTCTATAGCATCAATAAAATGTCAAGGAATGGATTTATTTTGTTTTCCCTGCTTCATCCATGCTGTCTTTCCTGAATCTCTACATGATCTGCCCATTCCCCTTTAACTTTTGGACTTCTTACCTAATAAATGTCCCCTCATTTGTTCTGCTCCAGCTACATAAGCCTGTATCTGCAGATTCACATCTCTCATTGGTCCTGGAACATGGTCAGCAATCAACTCTTCAAGTATCTTCTTTCTATCATGTTTTCTATTGTCTCCTTCTCTTTCATATTTTCTATCTTCTAGTGTCTCTGAGCTGCAGTCTAAGTAATTTCTTCAAATTCTTCTAGTCTTGTCATATCTGGCTGCTCCAGTTTCAGTGATTTTTTTTAAGTTTCCCTCCCTCCCTTCCTTCCTTCCTTCCTATTGTCCTTGGCCATTTACCATATATCCTGTGCACGCAACAATTAAATGAACATTACGTTTTATGCAGGATCTAGTTATTTTGTACCAAGATAGTCCACCACAGTATCTAATACACCATACAGCAGGGAGTAAAATTAATACATGTTATTTGTTATTGTTGCCTTTATAGAAATTTATCATTGTTGGCTTAAAAATGTTTTTCCTTTTATTTCTCCTTCTGCCTGAGATTAGATGAATATTCACATATATATATTCTCTAGATCTTCTATCATTAAAGTTTCAGCAATTTAGTTCTTTAATCCACATGGAATTTATTTTTGTATGTGGAATATAATTACTTAGCTATATATATATCTTTTTCTAAATAGCAAACACATTACCCTAGCACTATTTATTAAATGTTCTACCATTTCCTTATTGGTTTGAACTGTAATCATTTCTTTATTGTGTTCTAGATAGTCATAGGTATGTGGGATTATTCCTGGGATTTCCATGTTTTTCCAATAGTCTATTATTCTAATACATTTTGAATGAGTAAGCTATGCATATTTTGTCTACTTGCTCTCTTTTCCACCACTTCTTAATCAATTGCAATCAATTTTCTGCTTCTACCTCTTTCATGGAACTTCTCTTGCCATAGTTGTGGATTTTCAATACAAAGGGCATGATCTGATGTTTACCTCACCCAACTACTCTCCAATATTTAACACTACAATTCTTAGCACTACCTTTTTTCTTTATAAATAATTCATTTATTAACTTTTCTGACACCAGGAAAACTACTTTTCAGTAAAATGTGCAAATTTCCACACATGACCCTCTCCAGATAATAGTTTTAGAATCACAGAATATTATTATGGGAAGTTCCAAATCACCAATCACTCAGACAGTAATCTCATGTTACGAAAAACTTTTTAAATGACATTTGTGAGGCCTGTCCACAACATGTTCTGATGGAGTAGGTCTGAGACGGAACAGAAGCTCATCATTTTAAACACTCCCTGGATGGTTCTGACTCATAGCAGGTTGTGAATCATTAATTCATCCCAGCCCTATTATTGTATAAATGAAGAAATTAAGACAGTTATCACAAGATTTTCAAAATGGATAAAACAGCCAAAACTGTTATTTTGCAAGTTATTAATCTGAATGGAAAACGACACTGTTATATAGTGGCAAATCCAGAACTATATTCCATTTACTGTGGCTTGAATGCAAAAATAGATTACAAAGCTCATAAAAATTCCTTTGAAATAGATACAATTCTCATTTTGAGAGGAGAAAACTGAGATCCTGAAGGGTTAAGTAACTTTTTCAAAGTCTCATATTTAATAAATGACAGAGTTGAAATCCAAACCCAGGTAGGTTCAACATCAAGTGACCATGAGCTTTCCCACTGCTCTGCTCTGCTTTAAGACATCTGCCCTTCTCATATACACAAATAACAACCTCTATGAAACCAAATAAAGCTTGTTTTCCATTACTGTGCTATAAGGGAGGATGTAGAAAAAATCCTGATGCAAATAAATTATTACAAAAATAATTTTAGAACGGATAAGTGGTACAAGTCTTTGAATAACTCTTCTACCAAACATACCCTCTTTCTCACTCAAAATGTAAAGTTATAGTACCAAGCATTCATTTATTCCTTCCATATTTACTGAGACCCTACTAAGTGCCAGATACTATGCTTAGCACTGACAGTGTGATAGTGAATAAGATACATGTGGGTCCTGCCCTCACAGTTTTAAAGTCTCACAATTAATCAGGTAACTACAAAATGTGAAAATTGTTATTGCAACCTTTAATTTATGTCAGGACCAACTGCGCCACTCTGAATAACACAAAATAAGAGCATCTATATGTTGCAAGATGGATTACACAGTGCTTCCCTCAGCTGATATCTGAAGTATTAACAGATAACATATACGGATAGGAACAAGTAATAGCAGTGTTCTAGGAAAAGAAAAACATAATATAATATAACCATGGAGGAAGCAGCATTGTTCAATGAGCAACATGTATCTACAAAGAAGAGTAGGCAAAAGAAAACACAGACAAATCCCACATATTCTTCATAATATTCTCAAGTAACTTCCTTGCCATTTTTAAAAAGCCAAAGTAGAAAAACTGTCTTTCTTAAATAACAAACTGCTTTGTACAAATGTGACAATTTTCTTGCAAGTGAGTTTCTTAAAATTTTTTCATAATTTAAGTAAGTAGAATCACAGTGTAAATGTAATATTTAAGTGCTTGCTCCAAGTCAGGGAATTAAGGAGAGTGCTAGCTGCAAGAGATGCATGGTGAACAATACAGAGTTTCTGCCCATATTCAGGTGGGGGAGATAGTGAAGGAGAAAAGGAATTTCAATACAGTGGTGCAGGCACAATAGGGTAGGCAGGGAATGTTATGAGAACATAGCTGAAGGTCTTCAAACCTGGTCTTCCTGTCAAGGAAAGACTTCCCAGAGGTTCTTGGTAACTTAACACCGAAGCATAGACAGATTGAGCAAAGAAAAAGGAAGAGGGTATGGGAGGGTGTTCAGACTGAGGGAGAGCTTGTAGAAAAGTGTGCAAGTGAAAAAGGCCCCAAGACTGTGCTACACACTTTCATTTGCATTAACTAACTCTTCCTGAAAATCTTGATAATATCATGCACATATCTTTCAGAGCTTTAACCCAGGACTTCTCATTCCAAATCCAGTGCTGATTCCATTATACCTCACTTCTTGCTGTAAGGGGAAAGCAAAATAAGATAAAGAGAGACCTGTGTTCTTTTGCCATAATTAATACAGCTTCAACTCAGGAAAATGTTTTTTCTACTCAAGCTTTTCTTCAGAGCAACTTTAACTTCCTTGTTCCTGAAGCTGTAGATCAGAGGATTAAGCATGGGTATCACAATGGTATAGAACAGAGTGGACACTTTCCCCTGGTCCATGGACAAAACAGAAGAAGGATGAAGGTACATGAATGCCCCTGACCCAAAGAAAATAGAAACAACAATAATATGTGAGCTACAAGTGCTGAAGGCTTTGGACCTTCCTTCAGTGGAGCGAATGCGGAGGATGCTAGAGATGATGAAAGTGTAAGAGACAGTGATGTTGAGGGTGGACACACCAACAGCAAACCCCACAATAATGAAAACCACCAGTTCATTGATGTAGGTGCTGGTGCAGGAGAGCTCCAGGAGAGCAAGGATTTCACACATGTAGTGGTTGATGGTGTTGGCATTACAGAAGGTCAACCTCAGCATGCACCCCGTGTGGGCCCAGGCACCAATGAATGCCACCACATACACAATCGCAGCCAGAAAAGAACAGACCTGAGGGGACATGGTGACCATGTAAAGCAGGGGCCTACAGATGGCTACATAGCGATCATAGGCCATCACCATCAACACATAGCACTCTGCACTGACAAAGAAATAGGAGAAAAAGAGCTGAGTCATGCATCCTCCATAGGAGATGATGTTCGTTGTTGACACAAAGTTTATCAACAGTTTTGGGGTGATGACAGAAGAATAGCATAGATCAATAAAGGACAAATTAAAGAGGAAGTAGTACATAGGCGTGTGGAGGGGAGAATTCAGTCCAATTAGAATGAGCAAGCCTAGGTTGCCTGCCACAGTGACAATGTAGATTCCTAGGAAGAAGAAGAAGAGGGGGAGCTTGATCTTTGAATATTCTGTTAAACCTGCAAGGATAAACTCTGTCACTAATGAACTGTTTCCAATTTCCATTCTCTTCCAATGGAATCTGTGAAAATAGGAAAGTAGGGTCATATTTGAGGTAGAATCCAGTTTTCCCATGCAAGACCATATCCTATCCCTTCCTGGAACTAAGAAGCCCAGAGATTTAGCTTGAATTAACTATTACACAAAGCTGGATCAGGCTCTGCTTGGACAAGGAGGTCAGGTGCTTGGGAGGCATGAGCAGAGCACCAGCTAACACTGGGAGAGATGGGACAAAGAGGGGAAGAAGTGCCAGGGATTTCTCATCTTTTATCTGTCTCAATTTGCAATTCATGAAGTTTATTTCCTTCCTAACTCAAGTTTATGTTTGTCAACCTTTACTCACCATGCTTCAGCTACCCTGTACTGGCCACCAATCTAGATTACATGCTGCATAGGGTGGGTTGCCTGAACACTCAGTCCATAGCACAGTTAAGGAATCAGAGATTCACAGAAGCCCTTGGCTTCCAGAGGATGCACAGCAAAAAAGTCATTAAGTCAGGAATGGAACCTGGATCTACTTCATAGGAAATGCTCTAAGGGGCAGAGGGAATGGAGGCATTGCAAACCCAGCACTATTTCTAAACTCTACTTTCCTCCCATACAGACCCTTCAACCATCCACACTTCAGGATAAGAACTGGAGAAAGCAGAAAGGTCCATTAGCTCTCCATAGCTCTGGGTTTTGAAGGGTATAAAAACACAAAGGATTCAGTGCTCACCCTTCTTCCAACTAGAGGCATGAGAATTGTCCTGCTTTTCTCTCCACCATTGTTTTCCAAAGAGAAATAACTGTTGCTATTTGAAGTATTAGCCCCAAATTAAAAAATCTCTCCTCTTCCTTTTGTGTGGAGAGGCTCAGGGCATTTATAAATTGCAGTCTTTGAATTTTTCTGAGAGTCACTCAGATAAAGATCATACTTAATTATGAGTTTTCTAGAGGTAATCATTAACCTATAAAATGGAATGTGAATAACACCCTTTGTTTTCTATGCAGTAACAGGTAGAATGATGTAAGTTATTTCTTTTGGAGCATCAAGGTCTCAGGGGCTTGATGTAGAATCTCCCCTGGGAGTCCCTCCATAATTCAAATCCTTTAGGGAAGACAGAATTATGAAATTGTTTATACACAGATGAAAATGCTTTCATCTGGGTGCCTTTGGAGGCTCATTATTGTACTCAAAATTTCACATCAAGGACTACATAAGGGAACTTAGGGCAAAAGAGGTAGAAATCTTTTTTCTTTCTAATAGTGCTGGTTTGACTTTTAGCTACACTCTCTAACACCTAGCTAATGACTTAATTGAAATACCACATTCAACTATAGAGTCCACTGTTATTTATTGGACTCACAATAATCTGCTACCATCACCACCATCCATTTCCAAACCTTTAACATCAGCCTAAGTAAAAAATCTGTACAAATTAAGCATCAACTCCCCAATCTCTAACCCCAATCTATCTCCTGGTAACCTATATTCTAGATACTTAACTATGTGTTTGCTTATTATAATTAGTTAATAACAGTAAAATCATACAATATTTATCCTTTTCTGTCTGTCTTGTTTCACTCAGCATAATGTCTTCAAGGTTAATCCATGCTGTCATATGCATCAAGGGTCCACTACTGTTTACAGCTGAATAAAGTTCCATTGTAGGTACATACCACATTTTATTTATCCATTAAAAGGTTGATGGAAACTTGGGTTGCTTTCATCTTTTGGCAATTGTCACTAATGCTGCTATGAACATCAGTGTGCAAATAACTGCTTGAAACCCTGCTTTCATTTCTTCCGGGTATATAACCATAAGCAGGATTGCCGGATCATATGGTAACCATATACTTAGCTTCCTGAAGAACTGCCAAACTGTCTTCCGCAGCAGCTGCACCATTTCACATTTCCACCAGCAGTTAATGAATGTTCCTATTACTCCACATGCAATCCAACAATTGTAGTTTTCTGTTTTTATTTTAATAGTGGCCATTCCGATATGTGTGAAATGATATCTCATTGTGGTTTTCATTTGCATTTCCCTAACAGCTAGTGAAGCTAAGCATCTTCTCATGTGCTTTTTAGCTATTTACATATCCTCTTTGGAGAAATGTCTACTCTAGACATTTTGCCCATTTTTAATTGGGTTGTTTGTCTTTTTAATGTAGAGTTATAGGATTTCTTCACATATTCCGGATACTAAATCCTTATAAATACTGGATATAAAACCTTTATTATGTGGTTTCCAAATATTTTCTCCCATTGAGTAGGATGACTTTTCACTTATGTGACAAAGTCTTTGATGCACAAAAGTTTTTAATTGTCAGGATGTCCTGTTTATTTTTTTCTTTCATTGCCTGTACTTTGGGTGTAACATCTGAGAAATTATTGCCAACCACAAAATCCCTTCCCTATGTTTTCCTCTAGGAGCTGTATAGTCTTGGTTCTTCTATTTAGGTTCGAGATCCAATTTAAGTTTTGCTCTAGTCTTTGTAATTTATTTCTTTCTGCTTATTTTGGGATTAGTTTGCTTTTCTTTTTCTACTTCAGCCAGGTGTGCAGTTAGATCTCTGATTTTAACTCTTTCTACTTTTTTATTATAAGCATACAGGATGCTAAATTTCCCTCTCAGCACTGCCTTCACTGCATCCCATAAATTTTGATATGTTGTGTTCTCATTTTCATTCATCTCAAGATATTGATTTCTCTTGCAATTTCTTCTTTGACTTTGTTTAACTCCCATATATTTGTGAATTTTTCAGTTCTCCACCTTCTTTATTTCTAGCTTCACTCTTTTATGATCAGAGATATTTCTTTGAATTATTTAATCATTCAAAAATTTTTGAGATTTGTTTTGTGGTCAAACATGTGGTCTATCCCTGGAGAATGACCCATGCACACTGGAGAAGAATGTATACTCTCACTGTTTGTGGCGCAGTGATCTGTATATGTCTGTTATGTCTAGTTCATTTATCATGTTCAAGTGTTCTGTTTCCTTACTGATCCTCTGTAGATGTTCTATCTATTGATTAGCATGTTGTATTGAAGTCTCCAACTTTATTTTAGAGATGTCTATTTATTCCTTCAGTTTTGTCAGTGTTTGTCTCATATATTTTGGGATACCACATGGTCAGGTGCAGAGATAATTATGATTGTTATTTCTTCTTGGTGGATTACCCCTTTTATTAATATATGCTGTCCTTCTTTGTCTGCTTTAATGGCTTTGCCGTTAAAGACTATTTTGTCTGACATTAGTATAGCTACCACAGCTCTTCTTTGGTTAATATTTGCATGGAATATCTTTTTCCAACAGCTCCTTGTTTGGGCCTTTGTGTATGTTGAGTTCCATGTAAACAACATGGAATTGCACCTGGCTTTTTTGTCCATTCTGAAAATCTGTGTCTTTTGTTTGGGGAGTTTAATCTATTAACATTCAGAATTATTACTGTAAATGTGGTACTTACCTCAGCCATTTTATCCTTGTTTTTTTTTTATAGGTCATAACTTTTCTTTTCTCTTTCTTTTTTTCACATACAACTTTAGACTTTCCTTTGTGGTAATGAGCTTCATAAGGGCAAGTCCCATGCTTGAGGGCTCAGCACATCAAACTGCCAGTCCCAATGTCTGTGACAACATATGCTAGGGGATCAGCATCTTAAAGTTTAGAGATAGGCCTTACAATTCAGGGATAGAGTTAACTGCTGTAAGAGCTTACAATCTAGGGACTATTACAATTATTGTGTCCACGTTAGGCTATGTTCTAAGATTCAATTCTGAGTTTACACATTGTAGTTAGTCCATATTAGTGAGGCATCATCCCTCTCACCATGTTTTCTCCAACACTTTTACTCCTATATATATATTTTCCTACAATTTTCTAGAGTTATATTCACATACCATACATTTATCCACAGTGTACAATCAGTTGTTCATGGTATCATCATAAAGTTGTACATTTATCACCACAATCAGCATTTGAACATACTGATTACTACAAGAAAAATTGTTTGTTTTTTTTTTAGCAATAAGAAAAAATAAATTCCAACCTAGTATCCTTGACTCTTGAAGACGATTGTATAACAATGTAGCTTACAATGGGTGACACTGTGATTGTGAAAACCTTGTGGATCACATTCCCTTTATCCAGTGTATGGATGGATGAGAAGAAAAATGGGGACAAAAACTAAATGAAAAATAGGATGGGATGGGAGGGATGATTTGGGTATTCTTTTTTTACTCTTTTTTTCTTATTCTTTCTGGTGTAAGGAAAATGTTCAAAAACAGATTGAGGTGATAAATGCATGACTATATGATGGTACTATGAACAATAGATTGTACGCCATGGATGACTGTATGGTATGTGAATATATCTCAATAAAACTGAATTTAATTAAAAAAGAAAAAAAAGGTTACAGAGAATCTACCAGGTCGTCATCAGTCCATTCTTCCTCTTCATGTTTGGGTTTCTATGAGATATAATCATCATTTCCATAGTCTTTCCTCTTCTTCATAATTACACTAAGTGCAAGCTCAGCAGATTGACATTGGTCCAACTTCTGTTTTAGAACAACTTCTTCAGATCTGTGTGATTCATACATGTGTGTATATATATATATATATATTTACCAAGCTTCTCATGCTTTTCATTATATGTAGTAACTGTGACAAGTAAGTTCTGTTCTCTTTCATAATAAAACTCTGATAAATAACTTTCCATAGTAATTCCAGCCCTGGAAGCACCAGATAAAATGTCTGTCATAGCAATTCGGGAAGGTGCAGATAAAAAGGTAAGCATCTGTCAACGCAACTCAAGAAAGTCATCAACTGTTTTCCTCAAAATCTCTGGGTTCTCCAACATGGGATAATGAGTCTTTAAATCAATAGGAGGCCCTCAAATGGTCTAAAAGGAATGTGGACAATAATGTGGAAATTAAATTGCTGTATTAGTAATTTATACTCCAAATCTGCTCTAGTGCCTGCCCAAGATAACTCTCCTGAAGATTTCCAAAAATTGTGGACTAGATACATTGACTTCATCTACTTTGCAGGCCAGAAATGCACAAGTGAGCATTATTATTCATGGGTGGTATTCCATTACTGAGTTATTAAAATAAAAACACTTGAAATACATATAAGCTGTACCCACAACAGACCTTGGCATTGCTGGCTTAAATACTGAATAGAATTCCAGTAATCTTTTTTCATAGTATTTGCAGAGTGTCATTTCTTCATGAGGCTCAAGAAAAGACTGGATTATTTGGAAGAACCTTCCTGTTCCCCAGCACTTTGCATTTGAATTTGCGGTTGGCATCAGTTCGCAGTAGTGCCAGCTGCTCCTCACTGGTGAAAGTCCAGTGCCGCTTCTGGCTACTGTTGTGGTACACCTTGGACACCCAAAATAGACCACAAAGTAGCAACTTTAGCTAAGCCACCACCAGGACCGCAAGGAAGCCAGACCTGCTGGCGCGCGCTGACGTCACGACCACGTGGCTAGCCCGGCCAAACTGCAGTTCAGTTTCCCCTGGAGAAGGCTAAGAGAATATCTTGCGCATTCGCCTGGTAGCCGCCTGTGACATAAGTGGGCCTAAGATTTATTGTTGATGCATATCAAGCCAAAGGGGCAGCATTACCCCTTGGGACACTGCCACCCAAATCTCCAAAGAGGACAAAAGCAAATTTCAAAAAAAGTCATTTGAGTTTAAATGTAGGGCAAATTTGATGTGTCACATACAACAACAACTACAAAAAAGTTCAAATTAAGTAAAAACCCAGTATGCAAAGAAGCTGGAAAATTAAACCCAAAGTAAGAAAAATATCCAATTTATAGAAACATACTGGGAAATAGCACATATGCTGAAGTACAGTAGACTTGGACAATAAAACTTATTTAAGGAGGAAGAGGAAAGAATTAGCATGCCAAATAGAGACACGAAAGAGATGGATAATCCAAATTAGATTTTCAATAGATGAAAAATACCATGTCTGAAATTAAAAAAAAAAAAAAAATACAGTGAATGGGATTACGATCAGAATAGACACAACAGAAAAGAAAATATTATTACACCTGAAGGAATAGCAGTAGAAACACAAAGAGAAAAAAGACAAAAAAATTGAACAAAGCATTACTGATCTATGAGACAACTTCAGTTAGGCTATACAAGGGTAATTATAATCCCAAAGATGTAGGGGATCAGAAAAAAATATTTAAATAAATATGGCTAACTTTTTCCAAATTTGTTAAAATTACAACCTACAGATTCAAGAATCTTAACTCTACACAGAGCAAAAATCAGGAAAAGTTGTTAAAAGTACATGATAATCAAACTGCTTAAAATCAGGGATGAAGAAAAAAATCTTAATATCAGACGGAGAGAAAAAAAGTTCATTTACAGAAGAATGAAAGTAAGAATGAAAATAGACTTTTTTTTTAATCAATAATATAAATCAGTGGACAGTGGAGTAACACCTTTGAAATTACTGAAAGAAAAACTGATTTCACCCTAGATCTATATACCCAGTGAAAATATCTTCCAACATTTAAGAAGAAATAAACATTTTTTGGACATAAAAAATTCTAACAAATTTAATTACTAAAATAGAGCATAGGCAAAGCATAATGTTATACATTAATGGAATTGCTTTTCTTTGCATCCAGTGTCAACATGTTCAAAAACTTTGGTGTGATGAAATCTGAATCTGTGAAGTTCTATGTTACTTTGTTATATTAAAACTGTACATTTGAAAGGAAAAGAATAGAGTAGACTAGGGCCTTCAAGAAGCCTTACAATTAGAGTACCAAAAGGCGCAGTGCATTTTTAACATTATAAATCACATTTTATTGTTAATGATTTTAATTTGCTTGCTTGAATATTTTACTGGTTGTAAATAAGAAATTTTGTTTATCAGCATTTTCCATGCAAAAGATACTCTGAATGTGCAGGCCATTGTTTTTGATGAGCAATGCTACATAATATAACCAAAGACATTTTCATGGGTGTACATTTCATAGGGACAGTTAGAAACCTGGACAAATTATTGAGAATAAAATTGACAGTTGGGGAAAATAACTTAAATAATAAAATTTATTTGTGTGGTATAGGAATAAAAATCAAATGTTGCCCTGGATTCGTGAAGCCTGACCCAGCATTTCAGATGAGGTGACCAAAGTCTAGTTTCTCTTTACTCTCTTTGTAGGCTTCCTTCCTCAATGCATTTTCCATTTTAACTAGGTTTTCCACTTCTGGTTACTTGGCCATTGACAGATTCACTGACTGCCAGCTTTTCTCAGACAAGGGTGGACAAATGAAAAGCATCATCACCAAAGCTTCAGATTTGGTGGGCCTGATTACCAAACTAAGAGAGGGCCACTTCTCTACTAAGGCTCAAGAAGCACCAGAGTTGCGGATGTGTTGGACATCCTCACCTGGACTGGTGTTGATGTTGTCACAAACATTGGGACTGGCGGTTTGATGTGCTGAGCCCTCGAGCATGGGACTTGCCCTTATGAAGCTCATTACCACAAAGGAGAGTCTAAACTTGTATGTAATGGTACCTAAGAGTCTCCCCTTGAGTACCTCTTTCTTGCTCAGATATGGCCCTCTCTCTCTCTAACTGAGCCATCTCGACAGGTGAACTCGCTGCCCTCCCCCCTACGTGGGACCCGACTCCCAGGGGTGTAAATCTCCCTGGCAATGCAGAGTACGACTCCCGGGGATGAATGTGGACCCGACATCATGGGACTGAGAGTATCTTCTTGACCAAAAGGGGGATGCAAAATGAGACGAAATGGTTTCAGTGGCTGAGAGATTCCAGATGGAATCGAGAGGTCACTCTGGTGGACATTCTTATGCACTATATAGATAACACCTCTTAGGCTTTAATGTATTGGAATAGCTAGAAGTAAATACCTGAAACTACCAAACTCCAACCCAGCAGTCTGGACTCCTGAAGACAATTATATAATAATGTAGATTACAAGGGGTGACAGTGTGATTGTGAAGACCTTGTGGATCACACCCCCTTTATCTAGCGTATGGATGAGTGGAGGAATGGGGATAAAAACTAAAGGACAAATGGGGTGGGATGGGGGGATGATTTGGGTGTTCTTTTTTCACTTTTATTTATTCTTGTTCTGGTTCTTTCTGATGTAAGGAAAATGTTCAGAGATAGATTGTGGTGATGAATGCATAACTATGTTATCATACTGTGGACAGTGGATTGTATATCATGGATGATTGTATGGTGTGTGAATGTATTTCAATAAAACTGAATTTAATAAAAAAAGAAAGAGAAAGTAACTCAAAAAAAAAAAAAAAAAAAAAAAAAAAGAAGCACCAGAGTGACTGTCCTTCAAAATGAGTGCTTAACTAGCAAATTCCATCAGGCAGAACATTAGAAGTGAGAAGTCAAATGGTGTGGACAAATTAGAAAAGGAAAATTTCAGTTTAGTAAAGAGGAATTATTGGTTTGTCACTAAATACAGAAGCTGAGAAGACTAAAGGATTAATTTTAGGCAAACAAGATGGAACCAGATCAGCTGTGACAGAAAGAGAAACAAAAGGACACATTGAACGAAGTTGGGAGAAGAGAATCTTTCTAAGTGTTTACAAAGCTGTATGAGTGAGTCCATCAGGGGCCAAAGAAAATCCCTCAATTCAGGAAAATTGATTAATTTACGTTGTGTGTATTTTTCTTGGTTTCTCCTTCTTTCTCTGGTGTTTCCTTTTGAAAAATCCAGCATGAAAATGCTGTTGTAAAGTGAAAATAATAATAATAAAGGTAGGGTCCTGGACAGACTAAAAAGGTTGACTGTGTATTCTAGGTAACTAAGTATAACAGTTCAGATACAGGAACCCAATGGAAGTAAATCCAACAGACATGAGAAAATTCAGAACAAAAGAATATAGACTACCTATTTAGCGATCTCATCTAGGTTATTGGGACCTAAACACCTACTGAATAAACAGCTAAAAATACTGAGTAAAATATTCTGTCAATATTCTATTTTATGACATATGGAGATTACTTTGATTTTTGCATTATTCGATAAACTATGCAAGTATGTTTTGTGAACTTTTCAATGTATATGTTATGTTAGATGGTACAGTAAGAAAATTCAGAATTGCCATCATATACCATGTTACTGTGAATTATTTAAAACTCAAAATTATCCACTTTTTACTGGAAACAGAATGGTGATTATTGTATTATTTCTTAGATAATATTTTCAAATAAAGCATCATCATAATTCTTAATGAAAATTAGTGCTAGTTTCTGGAACATAATTTTATTCAGGTTTTTTTAATTAAACAATGACTGATCAAGAGTTCTTTAATATTATAACCACAACATTTTTACATTCACTAACAATAAGAAACAGAAGGCAAAAATAAGTAATATAGTTCAAACTCATTCTGAAAACTATCCAGAAATTTAGAATTGAAATCAAATTTAAATAAAGTAAAAGCAAGCTCTTTTCTTTCAATGTTACATTTAATGTTCAATTTTGAACCAATTTCACTTTTTAATTTCAAATATTACAAAATAACAAAGAAGCCCTAATTTGCAGACTCTGTGTGCAATATTAGTGCAGTCGCACTACAACTAGCTTAAATGGCACTAAAAGGACACATCATCTAGAAAGAGAGAGAAGTGCCTGATTAAGGGAGACTAAGATTGAGACTTCTTCCTGGAGCACGAACCATCAGGATAGCCAGCCTGGCTCCCATGGCAGCCCCTGAGGCTGCACACTGTTCTCCTGGGGCACCTGAAACATTTTCCCTTCAGCACCCCCATGGGCACCTGTCCACAATGGGTGCTGTCCTCTTCTTCACATGGCTGCTATTGTTGGCATTTAGGTGGTAGACCACTTCTTTGGTTTAACTGTTGAATACCTTTTCTTGCAGCCTTTCAAAGCATGTGGTGTGCTCTCATGTCAGACCACCTACCCCCTTGACCTCCAAGAAGCCCTTTTCTTGGCTACAATCTGTCAGAGCAATGAAACTAGAACTCAGCCTCCATCTGGACAGACTAAATTGGTCCAGGTTCAATACTCTAAACTCAAACCCATTTGCCAGTCAGCTGCTCCTTAGTGGTTGGAAAGCTCTGTCCTTCTCTTTATTCATGAAGGAGGAAGAATGAGAAATTTAGATAGAAGAACCCAAAAACTTGTCCATTAATAAGTCAACCTTGGTGTTATATCAAATAAAATTCTGATAATATTTCAGTCTTTTGATGATGAAATGAACTTGGTAATTAATTCACACCACTCCATAAGCACCAGTGTAATAAGTTTCTGAGATTTCTAAAGTCATGCTTTCCCTTCATGTTATATGTGGAGTTACTGTCCTTTAATGTTAATTAATCTACTTAAATTGAAGTTAAAATTAATGGAATTAAGCTTTTATGTAAAAAATATTTGTACCCCTTAAAATATGCTAATACAGGATTACATATCAGTCAAACAAAGTTTTCCAGTTTAAATTGTTTATGGAGTAACTATGATATAACAAGAGGATAAGATGTATAATGATAATCTTCATGTCTTTAAAGAATTTAGCAATTTACAGAAACAAAACTTCCAAACATTCAATAGTTAAGAATAAGCTTACATATGCTAAAATATTTTATATCTAATTTTCTTATTATATTAACTTCAAAAAAAAGGAGTTTTTAGGTTAAACAATTTTAGTTATAAATATTATAAAATGTGATTTTAATTTAAAGAAACAGTGATTAGATTTGCTAGGTCAATATAAGAATACAAGTTCATCCTGTGAAATAAGCCTGTTTACTTAACGGAACTGAGCCAGGCTGTTTGTTGACTAACACTCCACCAGAGAGGGCTAGTGAATATGATATAGTACCCGGATCACAGGATACATGCCATGTCTGCAAGTCACATGATATTTTCAATTACCAAGAATATATACACATTGATGATATATGCCTTATTTCATGTCTTTATTAAAAATGACATTAAAAAATAAGTCTTTAGACTAAAATTCAAACCAAACAATTTAAAACTATTTAACCAGGTAATTTAATGGAAATGGCCAAAAGAAGGATAGAAGTAGACACTATGCATTCAGTTTCTGCTTGAAGAGTAAAAGAAAATTATGAAGGTGAGATAAATACCAATAATACATATAAATATCTGATGCTTTGCTCTCATAATAATAATTGTAATCTTTTTAAGGGCTGTTTTATTGTTTTATAAGGTGATTTTTATACACCAATGTTTTCAAACTTTTAAAAACTCATGATACCACTGATAAACATAAAACTTACAGACATAGTTAACTATGGCCCCGGACAGATACATCCTGTGAGGGGCATTTTTCCCTAATCTCACTGAAAGAAGTGGTGTACAGTTAATTTTCTGTGTATAACAAAACAAGAAAACTTTGTGAGCCCTATTTTCTATTGTTTTCATTTATTATGAATAATTAAATTTTTGTTCCAACAAAATTAAAATAATAGCATCTTATCTAATAGGCTTTTTTATACATTTTTTATTGTGAAATTTACCACATATACAGAACAGTCATAACTTTCAAAGTATGATTTAACAAGTAGTTAGAGAGCAAATTTCAAAGGATGTTATGGGTCACAGTTCCAGAGTTTCAATTATTTCCTTATTGTGAAATATAACATATATACAACAAGGTGATAACTTTCAAAGTACAACTAACAATTAAAAGCCTAATGGGCTTTTTAAAACACACATACTAACATAAAAATTTTAACATATCTCACTGGGGGGCTTGTCCTCAAATTCCTCAGGCTCACTGTAACAGGAAATGATCACTATTACAAAAAAAATAGTGATTAAATCTTTCTTTGTAACTAACCTTCTTTGACCCCCTCTAAATCAAACATCCAGGGGGCATGTGCATATTTCAAGCTCCTCAAATCCTTTTCAGACCCCTCTCTGCTACAGTCACTTTGGATGCGGGCATCAGCATCATTCTCATGAGGACCTACCTTCACACTCATTCTGAAACAATTCTCCAGAATTTCTCTCCTTTGTTTTACAATCTCCTTTTCTTACCTTCCATTCCTTCACTGGGTTCTGCAACATAAGCTTCCTCAGTCAAGTCATATAACAGTTTCCTCTTCTAGAGCACAGAATAAGGAGGCTTATCTTTATATATATATATATATCAATCAAGAAATACTTTTTATTCTTATTGCTAATCAGTATTAGCAAGGTTAGGAATGTGTATTGGTATGTTTTATCTTTTTTTTTTTTATTAAATTCAGTTTTATTAAAATACATTCACACACCATACAATCATCCATGATATACAATCCACTGTCCACAGTATGAAAACATAGTTATGCGTTCATCACCACAATCTATCTCTGAACATTTTCCTTACATCAGAAAGAACCAGAACAAGAATAAAAAATAAAAGTGAAAAAAAACACCCAAATCATCCCCCCATCCCACCCCATTTGTCCTTTAGTTTTTATCCCCATTCCTACACTCATCCATACGCTAGATAAAGGGGGTGTGATCCACAAGGTCTTCACAATCACACTGTCACCCCTTGTAATCTACATTATTATATAATTGTCTTCAGGAGTCCAGACTGCTGGGTTGGAGTTTGGTAGTTTCAGGTATTTACTTCTAGCTATTCCAATACATTAAAGCCTAAGAGGTGTTATCTATATAGTGCATAAGAATGTCCACCAGAGTGACCTCTCGACTCCATTTGGAATCTCTCAGCCACTGAAACTATTTCGTCTCATTTTGCATCCCCCTTTTGGTCAAGAAGATACTCTCAGTCCCACGATGTCAGGTCCACATTCATCCCCGGGAGTCATACTCTGCATTGCCAGGGAGATTTACACCCCTGGGAGTCGGGTCCCATGTAGGGGGGAGGGCAGCGAGTTCACCTGTCGAGATGGCTCACTTAGAGAGAGAGAGGGCCACATCTGAGCAACAAAGAGGTACTCAGGGGGAGACTCTTAGGTACCATTACATACAAGTTTAGACTCTCCTTTGTGGTAATGAGCTTTATAAGGGCAAGTCCCATGCTCGAGGGCTCAGCACATCAAACCGCCAGTCCCAATGTTTGTGACAACATCAACACCAGTCCAGGTGAGGATGTCCAACACATCCGCACCTTCCCCCAGATCCTTGGGGCTGGGGAGGGGGAGGCTGTAAATATATTTTTTATTATCTGCCCAAATTACTCTAGGATGTGTCACTATTTCACTCCAGCCTGTATTAACCTACCGTATCTCACTTCCTATTCAAAGTTCCATGCAATTGTGGTGTTTGAACAAATCGACTGTAGAGTTGTACCATTTAGAAAATTTAGATCCTGTACCAAATAGATATCTATTCCCTTGGTCTCATATGAAAGTTGAAGTTTTAAAACACAATCAGTTTCAACCTTTACCCTTTGGCCTGGCTTGCCCTGGTCTTAACCAGACCTGCTTCATTCATATCACTAATTGAAGTCTGGGCTTTTTTTCAGCTTTTTTTTTTTTTTTTTCTGACACTGGCTGTATGCACTAATACTGACATTCAGATCTGCCAAGCTCTAGCTCTGAGTTTCAGGTGTCTCAGAGATATGCATTGTTTCAGAGACCGATCAGGTTATACGCTAGGGGATCAGCATCTCAAAGTTTAGAGATAGGCCTTACAATTCAGGGATAGAGTTAACTGCTGTAAGAGCTTACAATTGAGGGACTATTACAATTATTGTGTCCACGTTAGGCTATGTTCTAAGATTCAATTCTGAGTTTACACATTGTAGTTAGTCCATATTGGTGAGGCATCATCCCTCTCACCATGTTTTCTCCAACACTTTTACTCCTACATATATATTTTCCTACAATTTTCTAGAGTTATATTCACATACCATACATTTATCCACAGTGTTCATGGTATCATCATAAAGTTGTACATTTATCACCACAATCAGCACTTGAACATACTGATTACTACAAGAAAAATTGTTTTTTTTTTTTTAGCAATAAGAAAAAATGATAAGAAAAATAACATGTCATACAATACAATATACTACTAAGGACAGCAAATAACACCACTACCAAGAATCCCATATTACTCCCCTATATTCCCCTCTCATATACATTTAGCATTGGCGTATTGCCTTTGTTACATTTAATGGAGGTATATTGCAATGTTACTGTTGACCATAGACTCCAGTTTGCTTTGATTATGGTTTTTCCTGAATACCATCCCTTTTTCAAATTTCTACATGGTTGACATTCATTTGCTTTCCCACATGCAAAAACATTTTTATATTTGTATATTTAATAACAGTCATTGGCTACTCCAGTTTTTGCCACGTTATACAGTCCCAGTCTTTATTATCTATCTTTACCTCTGGTGTCATACATTCTCCTGCCCCACCTCTTTCGGCTTTACTCACAGACATCTTTGTTCAGTGTACTTACAATACCGTGCTACCATCACACAGTATTATGCTATCTATTTCTGGATCTATGCAATCAATCCTAAACATTCTGTAGTCCTTCAGCATCAAATGGCTGATCTCTGCCCTCTTTCTATCAAGGAGGCTTATCTTTTAATAGTATTTATAAAGAATGTGGTGCACATTATGGAACACAATTTAACTTTTCTCCTAAGAAATAAGATGGAGAAACCAAGATGCCTGTTGAAAGGAAAAATCCCAATAGGTATTATCATAATTAATTTTTGTTTGATTTTAAAGGAGCAGACAGAACCTTGACATTGCATGTGGCAATCTATTCCAAAGCCAAGAATATCATTTTGTGGTATCTCATCACAATCCTTAGAATTCCAGATTATTTTGGAGAAAGATGCAAATGTGAGTAAAAATGACAGCTGCTCCATGGATGTATGAAAAGTTGAGGAAAATTTCAATTCTATTTATGACAAGGCATCATTTGAACAATGCAATAAAATACAGGCATTCACAAGAACTGCCTAACTCTTCAATACTGGCGGGGTTGGAGTAGGCGAGCAGGGCGGTGAGCTTCACCTGTTCTCACACATCCTCGAAAATAAACAGGAAAAATAAATGTAGGGTAACTGTTTCAGAGAAAGCACAGCAGAGATGAACCTGTCAGACAGCAACCCAATCTGCAGCATACCTTGGATGGGAAAGGCACACATACAACAAATGGAAAGTAGCTTTATCTTTGACATAAAAGAAAATCAACACAGGGTCTGAGAATGACATTTTAGTTCAGTACATGGCCCATGTTCCTTAAATCAATTCCTGTGGTGCAGACCTGTTGTGGGTGGGACCTTTTGATTAGGTTATTTCAATTGAGATGTGACCCACCCTATTCAAGTTGTTGCTTGTATCAAAACCTTATTCCTCTTATAGCAGAATAATATTTCATTGGATGAATATACCATATTTTCTTTGTCCATTTATTTATTTTTGGACATTTGGTTGTTTTCATCATTTGGCTATTGTGAATAATGCCACTGTGAAGATTGGTGTGCAAATAATCTGTCCAAGTCCCTGCTTTAAATTCTTTTGGGTATATAACCAAGAAGTTGGATTGCTGGGTCATGTGGTAATTCTGTATTTAAATTTCTGGGTGTGCTGGTTTGAAACTGTTATGTACCCAAGAAAAGACTATGCTTTTTTAATCCATTCTCATGGGGGCAGACCTATTGTGGGTGAGACCCTTTGATTAGGTTGTTTCCATGGAGATGCGACTCAGCCCATTCAAGATGGTTGTTAATCCCCTTGCTGGCATCCTTTAAGAGAGGATAAAAAACAGATGAAACTCAGAGAGCTCAGAGAACCAAAGAGAGAGAAAAATACAGACAGAATCCCAGAGACATTTCGTGAAAGCCATGTGTTCTAGTTTGCTAATGCTGCAGAATGCAAAACACCAGAGATGGATAGGCTTTTATAAAACGGGGGTTTATTTCACTACACAGTTACAGTCTTAAGGCCACAAAGCATCCAAGGTAACACCTCAGCAACTGGGTACCTTCACCAGAGGATGGCCAATGGCGTCCAGAAAACCTCTGCTAGCTAGGAAGGCAGCTGGCATCTGCTCCAAAGCTCTGGCCTCAAAATGGCTTTCTCTCAGGACATTCCTCTCCAGCAAGCTTGCTCCTCTTCAAAACATCACTCACAGCTTCACTCAGTTCCCTCTCTTTGAGTCAGCTCATTTATATGGCTCCACTGATCAAGGCCCACCCTGAATGGGCGGGGCCATGCCTCCATGGGAAGATCTCATCAAAATCATCACCCACAGCTGGGTGGGGCACATTCCAAGCAAATCTAACCAGCACCAAAATGTCTGCCCCACAAGACTACAAAGACAATGGCATTTGGGGAATACAATACATTCAAACCGGCACACCATGGAAACCAGAAGCTAAACCCAGGAGAGGATCTGCAGACACTGGTCATGTGCCTTCCCATGTGACAGAGGAACCACAGATGCCATCAGCCTTTCTTCAGAGAAGGTATCATCCTATTGATGCCTAAATTGAGACATTTTCTTGGCCTTAGAAATGTAAATTTGTGAACTAATAAACCCCTATGTAAAAGCCAATTCATTTCTGGTATATTTCATTTTGGAAGCTTTAGCAAACTGAAACACTGGAGGACCACCAAACTGTTTCCCAAAAAGCTGCACCATTGCACCATTTTATATTCTCATCAACAAAGAACAATTGACGAGTGTTCCTATTTTTCTGCATCCTCTTTAACACTTGTTATATTCTGTTTTTTTTTTTTTTTTTTAAGTAGTAGCCATTCTAGTACTATTTGATTTGTATTTTCCTATGGCTAATGATGTTGAGAATCTTTTCATGTGCTTATTGGCTATTTTGTGTATCTTCTTTAGAGAAATGTCCGTTCCATTTTTAAATTGGATTGTTTGTCTTTTTGTTGTTGAGTTGTAGGATATTAAACCCTCATCAGATATGTGGTTTCCAAATATTTTCTCCCATTTTGTAGATTGTCTTTTTACTTTCATGATGCAGTTCTTTATGTACAAAAGTTTTTTAATTTCTATGAAGTCCCAAACATCTACTTTTTTTTTCTTTTGCTGCTTGTGCTTATGATGTAAAGTCTAAGAAACCATAACCTAACCCAAGGTCCAGAAAATGCTTCCCTCTGTTTTATTTAAGGACTTTCATAGTTTAGATTCTTATATTTAGGTCCTTGATCATTTTGAGTTAGTTTTTGTATGTGTTTATGGATATACAGTTTTCCCAGTGCCATTTGTTGAAGAGACTATATGTTCTCTATTAAGTAAGCATGGCACCATTGTCAAAAATCAATTGGCCATAGAAGTGAGGGTTTATTTCACTTTTGATTTCTCTGGTCACAACAGAATAACCTAGCAGAAAATTGTTGAATCTCTTGATGGTTTATTTGTTTCTGTAAGTAATTTCTAATTTAATTGAATTGTAATCAGTGAATATTTTAAACAGTATTCACCGATTACAATTCAGTTAAATTACAAAAATGCAAAACCACCTAAACAGTAATTTTTTTAAAGAGTACAAAACTTCTAGAGAGAGAAACATAGCGAATATAAGAAAATATGCATGATTATAAAACATAAGACAGAGTCAAAACTAAATATTCGAGTCATCAATAATTGTGAGTGACCTTAACTCATATGTATTCTTATTGAACTGATGTTTTTAATTGAAATTATTGATGTTATTTAATCAATTTTGGAGTATACCATTGGATGTTTGAGAATGTTTGTATTTTAACATCGGAGTGTGGAATTCTATATTGATATCAATAATTCCCTTATTGATTATGTTCTTTATGGCTTCTATTTCCATACATGAATATTGTCCAATTGACCTGTCTTATATGAAGTGTAGTGTATTAAAATTTCTAATAATATTTTATTTCCATCTTTCTTCTTAGATACTTAATATGCGTTATAAAGGTGATTATTCCATTATCCTATGTACAAATGTTTGAATCATATCTTTATCATGAATTTCAGTTTTAGAATTAAAATATGTGCATCATGGTGTGCCTTTTATTTTTTGGCTTAATTCCTACCTCTACTCAATCTGTTATCAGGATCACCATCCCTGCTCTCTACTTTTCTATCTTTCTGTTATAACTTTATCCATCCCTTTTTATTTAGCTCTTTCTGAATCACTTAGTTTTAGGTGTCATTCATGTATCATATATACTTAGGCCTTGTATAAGCTGTCAAATTGGATAACTTTGTTATGTATACATATGAGTTAAGGTCATTCACAATTATTGATGACTCGAATATTTAGTTTTGACTCTGTCTTATGTTTTGTAATCATGCGTATTTTCTTATATTCACCATGTTTCTCTCTCTAGAAGATTTGTACTCTTTAATTTAAAAAAATCACTGTTTAGGTGGTTTTGCATTTTTGTAATGTATGTTACTTTTTTTCTTATAACTTTCAATTTTTCCTAGACTCTTGTTCTCTTATTTAGCCATTTGCACCCTGGATTATCATTTATTGGTAACCTTTATTCAACTTATCCATCAGTCAAAGAACTAATTCTATTTTTTCTCATCTTTTCCTTCCTTCTCTTTCCTTCAACAGTTTAATTTTTTCTACTTTGTCAAAACTATATTTTCACATTAGTCCTCCAATTTCATCTCCACCATTGCTTTAATCAGGTAAGTACCTTTGTATATTTTATCTGCTTTTTGGTCCAAGGGAGAACATTGGTTCTTTAACCCCTGATTCCCCCACTGAGCTTACCCAGTGGGTCAGGTTAGAGCTTATCAGAGGGGTTTGAATAAAGCTGGGAGGACAGTTTCCTAGCCCTGTTCAAGGCTCTGTGACATTGAAACCAGAGATCTTTTATCAAGTCAGGACCTATGAGGTGAATTTAAAAGTTGTGCAAACTCTCTGGGATACTTAGAGGATTGACTGAGACAACAGCGTGAACAAAATAACTCTGAAAGTCTATTAGTCATAAAACCACAAAATGTTCCTTTAACTATTTCAGGATATAAATGCAAATGCCTAGAAGGGTAAACATTGAGTCTAAGTTAACATCATGTCTGTCATATAAAAATGCCTTTATTTTGTTTCATATTCTATACACTGGAGGCTCATTAAAGTCATTTCTAGCCTCTGAATATCTGCATTTGTAACAAGTTCCAGAACCAAAGCCAGCTATAATATCACTTCTTTAGGTGCATGTAAGTTTGCTTCCTTACTGTCAATGGAATTGGAGACTCTTCCACATTTTCTTACCTTCTCTATTTTAGTCAGATAGTTTCTAGGCTTGAGAAGAGCAGGAACAGGTCTACATATTGTACTTAGCCTATAAATATACCTCTACCACTACTAACATATGGAATAATTTTTTCCGGGAGGATGTCTTGCATGAATGATAAATGGGAATATACATGAATAACAGAACATGAATTATTCCTACTTCCTTGGCTGTCTTTGGAGTGGATTGTGGAGTTTATTAATCCCTATTTTATATAGTGCCTTATTTACAAAACAGTTTGTATTATATATTATCTCATTTTATGACTTCCCTGAGAAGCAGCTGGTGTGAAAATTATGAGCTCCATTTTATAGATGAGACAATCAAATTTCATTTGGTTTAAATTGCTTTAACCACAGATAATAAATGTAAAACCAGGTCTTGGTCTGTGATTCCTAAATGCTAATTCAAGGCTCTGGCCACTTCTTCATTATGAACAATTCCTGGCATGAAATCCAAAAAATTTTTAACCTGACTTCTGAATTAAAGAAGAGTAGACCACTGGGAATGTTATTCTGATTCTCATGAAGTCTCCTTATCATAAAAGTTACAGCTCTAAGAAATTTGGAAAATAATTTACTTGAATCCTATTATTTTATAAACAAGTAATCTGAGTCCCACAGAGTGTCAAGGACTTCCTCAAAGTCACAGTTACTTTGAACAAATGAACATTATATATGCCTAGTTAAATGCCTATTACTAATTATGAGAGTACAAAGAGTAGTTTTCATAGTTAAGGCTATTTTTTATTATTGAATAGATTTGGAGTTAAAACACAATATTGAGTAAATCCAGTTATGAATGAACTGTACTACTACACTGTTGATGTGTAAACTTTAGAATACTTTCTTGAATGCTTTACAGATTAGCTTCACTAAAGAAGGGGTTTCTTTGGAGAAACCTTGGCATTTCTGGCAGTCCAGCACAAGAAAGCTGAGAGGGCCCTAAAGTGCCATCATCTCCTCTGACAGTGGCTCTCAGCCAGGAGAACATACTCCTCAATTGTCCTAGAATGGTAGGTACCTTTTTCCCTTTTCCAGGTGTAATCTAGAAAATAATGACTAAGGCTGCTTGAGCCATTGAATGACACAAACTGCAGTCACAGGACATGGTATAGAAGCAGAAGGCAGACTAATTACTGAATTCTGGAAATTAAAGCTTGATTCATGTGGAAAGAATTCATAGAAAATTTTTCTCAGGGTCTCAGGTGATTTCTGACCTGTTAAAGTTTCTGAGCCCGTGGATAGGAAGGGCAAACAGGATTTCCTAGGACACTAAAATCTCAATGATGGACCACCATTGGATTGCCAGACTTTTAGTTTGTCAAGTAAAGGCATCCGGACACAACAAGTAAATAAGAAGCAACCAAGAAATCTAACTACAGTCTGCTATCAGTACTATATCATAAAATGAAAGGGTATTTTGAAGCCCAACAACATAATAAAAGTAGAAATAATAACCTCTAAGAAAGTAGAATCTTTAAATTGGATAAATTTAGCTTTAGGAAAAATTTACATTGTCCTTATTTCCTCTCCTTCCCCCACTTTTTCTACTGACTGATTAAATCTTAGCCAAGAAACAGCAGTTGCCTGCAGAATGGCCTTTGGAAATCATTGATATGATTGCTCTGTGTTCTAGAATCTTTATTGGTGACATGAACATATAAAATAACAAACTTTTTTAAGACCTTCCTACTCTTGCAACAGACACCAATGAGCCATGAGAATACTATGATTATCTTTTCAGAGGCTTATTAAATGCTTGAGTCTCCAGTAAATCTCTGGGCTCAATAGGTCTTGAGGGACTTCTGTGTGCCCGAGTGTGTATGTATTTTTAATGAGGTCCCTAAGCTTGGAAAACCTCAGTTAAGGTTCTACATCACATCATAGTCTGCTTTTAAGACTGGGGAAGAAATAGCATGATCTGCTTCAAGGTCCAGAGATTTTGTAGTATTAGATGCATTTTAATGTTTTACTTTTAGCCAATCAAGTAATTCAACCCTGGAAATATAAAAGTGTGCATCAGGCAGTAAGAGAGACATTGTTGGCTATAAAATGGAGCTGTGACATTAGAAAAACAAGGAATTCCTAAGAACTTCAGTCTCTGTGCAGGATCAGGGTAAGTGCCAAGCTTTCTTGATAACAGTGTATGCTATCCAATAGAAGGACAAAATGGAGAATAGTAATGACACTCACTGGAAGCAACTTTTTTACTTTACCCAGCAGTATTTCTCCCTGCTATTTTCCTCACCTGCTTATGTTCTCTTTTCTCCTCTTCTATAAACATTGTCTTCACATTTCTTCACAAATTAGGCCACACTTGATCTCCTGCTTGAGTGAATCCCAGCCTAAGTCCATCCAGCTCTGGTTCAGAGAACCTCACTGGAGGGTGAGAAGATTCAAGTTTCTGCTTCCTTGAAACACATCTGATGTATGTATTGATTGTGGTTCCTTGTCTTCTTGTACACCAGCCCTCACACACGGGTCTCTAAGAGAAAAGGATACAAGGGCTGACACAATCCCAGAGTAGAGTATTTATATTTGGACAGAATGTTAAATATAAAGTCCTATTTTCTCTTCTATCTTACTCAGTTGGGCTAAAGGAAAGAATGTTCTCAGGCTCCTAAGAGAGTCCACCTACCTGGCCCTGCTTTCTTTTGTCTTGACATCAGAAGCACTTGTCAGTGACAGACCCAGCCTAAATGAGATAAAGAGCCTCCAACAAAAAGGCTCCTCAAAAAAGCTCCTCCGCAAAAGGCTTAACACTTCCAAACCCTCTCAAAATTTCAAAATCTAGAGGCTCACATATTTAAAAATCTAACTTTCCATCATCTCTCTTAAGCTTACAATCTTTTGAACATGAATACCAAAGGGAAGGAGTTAGGATGCAGAAGAAACCTGTATTTCTGACTTTTCTTCACATCAACTTAGTATATTTCTATTTCTCCATGTGATGTTCTTTTCTATATTCAATTATATTAAACATATAATTATATTTTATATACTATAAAATTATAATTTAATATGAATTATTATATTTTTGTATATACATAAACACATTAAAATTTCGTTAGCATTTTTAGAGAATGAACTTTCACATGTATTACTTTAGTGGATCACAGAAATCCTTTGAAGCATGTATCATCATTCCCCCTTTACATATGAGAATATGGAGACTTCCATTAAATTCCAAAGTTGCTCAGATTTGCAGGTAAAGTGAGCCCCTAAAATAAGGCTTCTTTGACACCAAAGCCTTTCCACTGATTTCTTGAGTAGTCGGTAAGTTTTTCTCTACTTTTAAGCTCATTTAACCTTTTTGTTATAAAATAAGTATGAGTAGTACTGAGTTAAACAAAGTGGAATAGATTTATTTCTAGTAGAAAAAAAGCATTTAATTCAGATTGAGAGACTTTAATGCACAAATGTTCAGTATGAACTTCCTAGAGTCATGTACTGGAAAATAAAAGCCCCTCCCCCTTATTCTTTATTGAACGTCTTGATCACTGTCTGGGAAATGATAGTCTAGGCTATGGACACAGTTTCTTAGGGTACCCTTTAATGCTGCTATGGTAAAATACCATAGCATTTAGTATTCTATTAGATGTCTGACTTCTCAAAAACCAAAAATGTATCTCTTTTCCTTCCTCTGTATTTTCTCTATGCCACAGTCCATATAAGGTAAAATTAAGACATGAAAAATTAGTCCTGTTTTGAACTATTTATGGATGCTCATTGTCCTCAGGGTGTTCAGAATGAGTGAGCCCTTTACCTTTCTTGTTGCACATCTAGATCCACCCTTTCCTTGAAGCATTTTGAAATCTGGACCATTCTATAACATCTCATAATAATTCCCACCTTCTCTTGTAGTTTCTCATTGTCTTAGGGTTTCTTAGAGTTAAGAAGCAATCAATAATATATATTAATCCATCTCTTAAGAAAAAGTAGAAGAGCACAGCAGAAAAGAACAAGGACTCTAGCACTAAAGTTCCTGGATTCAAATCCTGGCTCCAATCTTAAATCCCCTTAAATTAAGTTTCTTCATCAGTAGAACAAAGATAAAATGGTATCTACTATGGGGATGTTGAAGAATTAAATAATATATGTAAAGCACTCAAAAATAATATGCAACTGATGATGATGATGATGTTGAGGATTCATTGTCATCATATCTTGTCATCTTTCCTAGCAGGCAGACTACCTTGTCTAGGTATTATAAATGCCACAACACAGTTAAACGTGTCCATGGAAGGTTTTAGTAGGACGTCTATTTATTCCACTGAAGAAGTGGTGGCAAAGCCTTTCAACAGAGTGTGTTTTCTGTCTTCCCTTCTAATCAAGCATAACCCTGCCTTTCTATTCAAAAATGAATACTGAATGCCAGCCTGAGTCTATCAAGTTCTGCTTTGAAATTCCCCACCAATAACCCTCTGATTCCTAGCTTACATGCTTTCCACACTTTGACATGTAATTTGGCTTCTTTTTGCTATTGATATCCTCAGTTCATTGTCTCTCAGAAGAATTGAGCTTGCTCTGTCTTCACCCAAGGTTCTACTCATTTCTTGACTCACAAAGAGGGGTTGATGGTCTTCATGTGTGCAAAAAAAAAAAAAAAAAAAAAATGTGATTTGGTCAATCTTTTCCACTTCCTCCAGCAAGCAGATAGTTGTTGTATAGTCACTGGGTATTAAAATAAAACTATATGACAAGGAGGGCGCCAGGGATTTCAAAAGGAGATGGTATTTAAGCTGAATTAAGAAAAATGAATGAAAATGATGTGGATGATATCTATAGAGAGAGACAGAGGAAGCAGCATTTTGGGAGGTATAGAGGTTTACAGAATTTCTGGTGTATTTGTGATATGCAAATTTACTTCTGTTGCTGGGTGCAGCATGCTTTGGGGGATGAATGGCATAAGGGGGAAAATAAGCTTAAAAATTAAATTGGGCCCTCACTATCATGGGTATTAAATGTTAGCTAAGTAATTTGGATTTTTTTTTTTTTTATGAATGCATGGTGGAACCATTGAATGTTTCTAAGCAAGAGTATAGAATAACTAGAACACTGACAAAACACACACCCATCTAAAATGACTCCAGCAAGGAGTTAGTTCAGGTTGCAATAGGGTGGACTAGCCAGATTCCAAGGTTTCTTCTGGAAAAATACACTGTACTCACTAATTTTTCAAGATCCAGAGGTCAAACCACCAGGGGCACTGAGCTATAGGAAGATCAGTTTCCCCTCATCAGCAACGATTTTCTCATACACCCTCAGAAGCAACTTTTCCTGCCACTGTAAGGCTGTTCACTGGGGTCTTTGGGGTCACACAAGTAAGGGGATGGTAATATACTGTCATTCAACATTTCTGGGGATGGTTGAGGTATGAGAAGACCCTCTTAATCTTTGCAGGTAGTGGGCCCCAGAGTTACAAGAGACTGCCCTTCACCAGCGATTCCAGTAGCCAACCATTCTGCCTCCCCCTTCTTATCTTTAGAGTACTTGGGTGCCTTCATCTTAGTGGAAGAGGTATTACCTCCGTATCAGAATCAGGAGGTGTCATGTGAGGGTTTCTGTTTCTTGAGCCCTGTTGCTTTGGACTGGGGGAGACATATTAGCTGATACTGGGATAACCAGATGCCTCTCTCTGAACCCCATACCCATCAACACTCCAACTGGGAGTAAGAGTGCCATCGCCAGTACCCTGAGGCCTCTTTGTCTCCTGATTAACAGACGCTGTAGGAGATGCCTGCAGTCCTTACAGTATGAGAAAACTGGGGAACTGAAAGAGTGATTTGAATCTTCCATCAATCTTTCCTTCTGTGTAACTGTTGACATATACCTGTTAGGAATTCTTCCCATAAAGGGTGCTATGGTCTTGCTGCTAAATTCAGGTAGTGAAAATTTTTAAGTTAGAAGAGTATTTGTTTTGTGATCAAAACTCTGGGGCCAACTTTAAGGAGGTTCAAGGTACTTTAGGGAGCTAGGGTCGGGGTATCAGGACCATGTACATGAGTTGAGAAGAACTTGTGGTTCAGTTTTTCTGTCCCTGTCAACCTCCTTTATACATGTGTAATTTCATTTGGGATGGGAGTTAAGATCCATTTTAATGTAATTTTTATTTTCCATTTTCACAGAATTCCCCAAAGAAGAATGGCCCTAGGAAATGATTCCACAGCAACCACGTTTGTCTTAATGGGTTTAACACAGCAGCCCGAGCTCCAGCTGCCCCTCTTCCTCCTGTTCCTGGGAATCTATGCAGTGACTGTGGTGGCAAACCTGGGCTTGATCCTCCTGACTGTAGTCAGCCCTCTGCTTCACACCCACATGTACTATTTCCTCAGTAGCTTGTCCTTCATTGATGTCTGCTATTCCTCTGTTGTTACCCCCAAAATGCTGGTGAACTTCCTAGGGAAGAAGAACATAATGCTTTATTCTGAGTGCATGGCACAGTTCTTTTTCTTTGCGCTCTTTGTGGTGGCAGAGTGTCACCTCCTGACAGCAATTGCATACGATCACTGTGTTGCCATCTGTTACCCTTTGCTTTATTATGTGATCATGTCCTCTTGAGTCTGCTCACTATTATTGTTCCCTTCATCCTTGGATTTCTGTCTGCCTTGGCCTATACAAGTGCCATGATGCAGCTGTCCTGCAAATCCCACATCATCATCCATTACTTCTGTGATGCCTTCCCTCTCCTCAATCTCTCCTGCTCCAGCATGCATCTCAATGAGCTTCTACTTTTTATTATTGGGGGGTTTAACACCTTAGTCCCCACCCTCGCTGTCTTCATCTCTTATGCCTTCATCTTCTGCAGCATCCTTGGTATCCGATCCTCAGAGGGCCGGTCCAAAGCTTTTGGAACTTGCAGCTCGCATCTCATGGCTGTGGGGATCTTCTTTGGGTCTATCACATTCATATATTTCAAGCCCCCTTCAGGTAACTCCCTGGAACAGGAGAAGGTGTTTTCAGTGTTTTACAACACAGTAATTCCCATGCTGAATCCTTTAATATATAGTCTGCGAAACAAGGATGTAAAGAAAGCATTGAGAGAAGTTTTATGGGGAGGTAAACATTGATTTTGGAGATTTACATATGGGAGAAGTTAATGACTCCAATGAAAATATATTCATTTTGTTAATCTCTCCTTGTTATTCTGCTTTAATAGATGTCATATCTAGATTTTAGAAAGACTTTTCTACCCTTAAGTGAATTTCTGTTAAATAGTAAATTATGCCTTTCTTCTTTTTTCTTTACATTTGCCAAATTATTAGTTTTTACAAAATAATTCTCTAGTTTCATTTTGCAGGATCTTCTCATTTGAGAAATATGAAATCAGTAGAATGGTGGATACTAAAATCTCATTGTGTTAACAAAGCTTATGTATCTTTAGCTCCCTCCTTTTGATAATACCACCCAGAATACATCCTCCCCCTCCTCAATCTCTCCTGCTCCAGCACACATCTAAAAGACATGCTACTTTTTATTATTGCAGGATTTAACAAGGACGACTTGACAACACTTGTGGGGAGTTAATTCTTGTGCCTGAGGACAAGTCACATGAATTTTCCACACTTCCCTGTCTGGTTGCTAACGGCAGTTTAAAGCACCATAAGACAGCCACACAATTTGCAGCAGACTAACCACCCTCATTTACTGGTCTTGGAATTCAATATTTCTTAAAATCATAGCTGAAAAACCCAATGAATACAGGAAATGATTGCTCCAACCTCTATTGTTTAAAATGCTTTTATATAAAAGAGTCACTTTTCCCTATATTCAAATCATTGCCTTCTTGGGTAAAGGCTTCCTCTACATGGTTTAACTTTAAACCACATTTTTAAGGCTTAAACACAATATTTGAGTGAGGGTTGACAGGCTCATGCAATTGTTAAGGTTGTCTCAACCTACCCAAAGAACATTGGTTGAGGATACTAGGGCCCAGGACTTTGTGGAGGCTCACTTAACTCACATTTTTTCAGTGGACTTAGCCTCTTCTGAGGACTGTGTTTGCTTAAGAAGAGGTACTCATAGGCTGTCCTCTGGACAAATGAATGTGCACCTGCATAAAATTATTCACTTACCTATGAACAAAAGTGCTGAGGTTAAAATCTCATATTAGGAAAGGTTGAGTTCCATGATCACCTGCTTGGATCTCAATAGTTAAACATAAACTATAAACTATAACCATATTGCAAACGTGGAGTCACTTTATGTTTCTAACTTTTTCAAATGCCTGGTTCAATGCACCAGGTACCAGTTGTTTGAGGAGATAAATTAAGAATCCCTGTACTGAACCAATTGAGAAAATAAATAAGCAAGTTTTCAGATGAATGCCAATGTATCTTGATTACATCTTTATTATAGGTAAAGCCATTTGTTGGGATGTATTAGTTAGGGTTTTCTAGGGAAACAGAACCAACAGGAGATATCTGTAAACATGAGATTTTATAAAAATGTCTCATGCAACTGTGAGGGTGCATGAGTCCAAATTCCATAGGGCAGGCTACGAGCTGGCAACTCCGATGGAGGTCTTCGATGAACTCCCCAGGAGAGGCTGGTTGGCTGAAAAAAAATGAAAGTTCTCTCTTCTCCCTTAAATTCTTCAACTGATTGGGTTAAATCCAGCTGATTGAATTCTCTCATTGTGGAAGACACTCCCTTTTTTGAAGTAATAAGCCACAGATGCAAACAATAGACTGATGATTTAAGAAACCAGACTTCTGGTTTATTACCAGCCACAAATATCCTTGCAGTAATGGTTAGGCCAGTGCTTGCTTGACCAGACACCTGGGCACCATCACGTGGCCAAATTGGCACATGAAACTAACTACCACATGGGGCAAGCAGACTTTTTTTTTTTTTTATCTTTTATTAGAGAAATTGTGAGTTTACAGAAAAATCAGTCATAAAATATAGGACTCCCATATACCATCCTAGCACCAACATGTTGAGATTGGTGTGAAACATTTATTACTACTGATGAAAGCATATTTTTACAATTGTTTCACTAGCTAAAGTGCATGGTTTAACTTAAGGCTGTATGAACCACCCCACTTTTTAGCAGTTTTATTGAATATAGTCACATACCATACAATCCATCCAAACTCTACAATCAGTGGCTTTTAGTACATTCACAGAGTTGTTCATGCTAACACAATTAATTATAGAACATTTTAGTTACTCCAAAAAGAAAAATCACATATCCATTAGCACTTACCTTTCACTCTATCCTTCCTGAGCCCAACATAAGTACTGATCTATTTGCCTCTATAAATTTATTTATATTTACATTTTATATAAATGGAATCATGCAATATGTAGTACTTTGTGTCTGACTTCTTTCACTTAGCATAATTGTTTTTAAAGTTGTTATTATTTTTAGAGAAGTTGTTGGTTTACTGAAAAATCATGTAAAAATACAATCCCATAGACCTCCATACTGTTGGCACTTTGCATTAATGTAGGACCTTTGTTACAACTGATGAAAGAATATTAAAATTGTACTATTAACTATAGTCCGTAATTTACATTAGGTATATTTTTTTCATATTCCATCCAAATATTAACACCTTGTATATGTGTCTTACATTTGTTACAATTCATGAAAGAATATTCTTATATTTGTACTATTAACCTAGTACACAACAGGGTTCACTGTGTTATACTGTCCTATGTTTTATATTCTAACTTAGATTCTAATAACATACAAGACCCAAAACTTCCCCTTTCACCTACATTCACATACACAATTCAGCGCAGTTAATTTCACTCACAATAATGTGCTGCCATCACCACCATCCATTCCCAAACCTTTACAATCAACCTACATAGAAATTCTGCACAAACTAAGCATCAGCTTCCTATTCTCTACCCATCATCCTATCCTCAAGTAACCTATATTCTAGAGTCTAACTCTATGAGCTTGTTTATTCAAATTATTTCCTATCAGTGAGATCACACAATATTTGTCCTTTTGTGTCTGGCTTATTTCACTTAGCATAATGTCCTCAAGGTTCATCCATACTGTCACATATATCAGGACTTCATTCTTTTTAAAAGCTGAATAATATTCCATCACATGTCTACACCATACTGTATTGATCCATTCATCAGTTGATGGATACTTGGGTTGCTTCCATGTTTTCGCAGTTGTGATTAGTGCTGGTATGAACATTGGTGTGCAAATATTTGTTTGAGTCCCTACTTTCACTTCTTCTGGGTATATACCTAACAGCAGGATTGCTGGATCACATGGCAATTGTATAACTTAGCTTTCTGAGGAACTGCCAAACTGTCTTCCACAGTAGTTGCACCATTTTACATTCCTACCAACAAAGCATGAGTGTTCCTATTTCTCCACATCCTCTCCAAATCTTGTAGTTTTCTTTTTTTTGATAGTGGCCACTCTAGTAGGTGTGAAATGGTATCTCATTGTGATTTTGATTTGCATTTTTCTAATAGCAAGCAATATTGAGCATCTTTTCATGTGCTTTTTAGCCATTGGTATTTTTTCTTTGGAAGACAATCTATTCAAGTATTTTGCCCATATCTTAAAATTGTTTTGTATTTTCATTGCTGTATAGTAGGATTTCTTTATATGTTCTGGATATTAAACAATTATTGGATATTTGGTTTCCAAATATTTTCTCCCATTGAATAGGTTGCTTTTCACTTTCTTGACAAAGTGCTTTGAAGCACAAAAGTTTGTTTGTGTAATTTTTTAAGCAGGTTCCATTGCTTGTGCTTTGGTGTAAAGACTAAGGAAATGTCTGCCACAAGATTTTAAAGATGCTTCCCTACATTTTCTTCCAGGTGTGCTATGGTCTGAGTTGTTGTATTTAGGTCTTTGATACATTTTGGATTAGTTTTTGTATGAGGTGTGAGATAGAAGTCCTCTTTCGTTCTTTTGCATATGGATATCCAGTTCTCCCAATAACTTTGTGGAAGACACTATTCTGTCCCAGCCTTGTGAAATGTCAATTGGCCACAGATGTGAGGGTCTATTTTTGAAGTCTCTATTCTATTCCATTGGTCAATGTATCTATACCTGTGCCGGTATCAGCTGTTTTTACCACTGAAGTTTCTAATCTGCATTAAAGTCAGGAAGTGTGAGTTCTCCATCTTTGTTATTCCTTCAATATGCAAATAGTGAAAGGTTTTTTTTTTTTTTTTTGCTCCTTTCCCATTTGGATGAATTTATTTCTTTTTTATTGCCTAAATGCTATAGCTAGCACTTCTGTCACAATTTTGAATAACAGTGATGACAGTGGACATCCTTCTCTTGTTCCAGATCTTAGAGGGAAAGCTTTCAGTCCACCATTGTGTACAATGTTCTGTATGAGTTTATCATGTTGAGGAGTCTTCCTTCTATTTCTATCTTTCAAAATGCTTTTATCAAGAAAGGATGCTGGGGAGAGGCGGGGCAAGATGGCAGACTGGTGAGCTGTATGTTTTAGTTACTCCTCCAGGAAAGTAGGTAAAAAGCCAGGAACTGCGTGGACTGGACACCACAGAGCAATCTGTCTTTGGGCATACTTCATACAACACTCATGAAAACGTGGAACTGCTGAGATCACCGAAATCTGTAAGTTTTTGCGGCCAGGGGACCCGCGCCCCTCCCTGCCAGGCTCAGTCCCGGGGGAGGAGGGGCTGTCAGCTCCAGGAAGGAGAAGGGAGAATTGCAGTGGCTGCTCTCATCGGAAACTCATTCTACTGATTCAAACTCCAACCATAGATAGACTGAGGCCAGACACCAGAGACTCTGAGAGCAGCCAGCCCAGCAGAGAGGAGACGGGCATAGAAGGAAAACAACACAAGAAGCTCCAAAGTAAAAGCAGAGGATTTTTGGAGTTCTGGTGAACACAGAAAGGGGAAGGGCGGAGATCAGGCCTTGAGGCGCATATGCAAATCCCGAAGCAAGGCTGATCTCTCTGCCCAGGGCACCTTTCCTTAATGGCCCTGGTTGCTTTGTCTATTAGCATTTCAATAACCCATTAGATCTCTGAGGAGGGCCGTTTTTTTTTTTTTTTTTTTTTTTTTTTTTAAATCCTTTTTGCTTTTTCTAAAACAATTACTCTAAGAAGCTCAATACAGAAAGCTTCAAAGAATTGAAATTTGGGCACGTCAAGTCAAGAGCAGAACTAAGAGAGCTCTGAGACAAAAGGCAATAATCCAGTGGCTGAGAAAATTCACTAAACACCACAACTTCCCAAGAAAAGGGGGGTGTCCGCTCACAGCCACCATCCTGGTGGACAGGAAACACTCCTGCCCATCGCCAGCCCCATAGCCCAGAGCTGCCCCAGACAACCCAGTGTGACGGAAGTGCTTCAAATAACAGGCACACACCACAAAACTGGGCGTGGACATTAGCCTTCCCTGCAACCTCAGCTGAATGTCCCAGAGCTGGGAAGGGGGAGCAGTGTGAATTAACAGAGCCCCATTCAGCCATCATTTGAGCAGACTGGGAGCCTCCCAACACAGCCCAGCAGCCCAGAACTGCCCTGGGGGGACGGCACTCACCTGTGACATAGCACAGTCATCCCTCAACAGAGGACCCGGGGTGCACAGCCTGGAAGAGGGGCCCACTTGCAAGTCTCAGGAGCCATACGCCAATACCAAAGACTTGTGGGTCAGTGGCAGAGACAAACTGTGGCAGGACTGAACTGAAGGATTAGACTATTGCAGTAGCTTTAAAACTCTAGGATCATCAGGGAGATTTGATTGTTAGGGCCACCCCCCCTCCCCGACTGCCCAGAAACACGCCCCACATACAGGGCAGGCAACACCAACTACACACGCAAGCTTGGGACACCAATTGGGCCCCACAAGACTCACTCCCCCACTCACCAAAAAGGCTAAGCAGGGGAGATCTGGCTTGTGGAGAACAGGTGGCTCGTGGACGCCACCTGCTGGTTAGTTAGAGAAAGTGTACTCCACGAAGCTGTAGATCTGATAAATTAGAGATAAGGACTTCAACTGGTCTACAAACCCTAAAAGAACCCTATCAAGGACAGCAAATGCCACGAGGCCAAAAACAACAGAAAATTATAAAGCATATGAAAAAACCAGACGATATGGATAACCCAAGCCCAAGAACCCAAATCAAAAGACCAGAAGAGACACACCTAGAGCAGCTACTCAAAGAACTAAAGATGAACAATGAGACCCTAGTACGGGATATGAAGGAAATCAAGAAGACCCTAGAAGAGCATAAAGAAGACATTGCAAGACTAAATAAAAAAATGGATGATCTTATGGAAATTAAAGAAACTGTTGACCAAATTAAAAAGATTCTGGACACTCATAGTACAAGACTAGAGGAAGTTGAACAACGAATCAGTGACCTGGAAGATGACAGAATGGAAAATGAAAGCATAAAAGAAAGAATGGGGAAAAAAATTGAAAAACTCGAAATGGACCTCAGGGATATGATAGATAATATGAAGCGTCCGAATATAAGACTCATTGGTGTCCCAGAAGGGGAAGAAAAGGGTAAAGGTCTAGGAAGAGTATTCAAAGAAATTGTTGGGGAAAACTTCCCAAATCTTCTAAACAACATAAATACACAAATCATAAATGCTCAGCGAACTCCAAATAGAATAAATCCAAAAAAACCCACTCCGAGACATATACTGATCACACTGTCAAACATAGAAGAGAAGGAGCAAGTTCTGAAAGCAGCAAGAGAAAAGCAATTCACCACATACAAAGGAAACAGCATAAGACTAAGTAGTGACTACTCAGCAGCCACCATGGAGGCGAGAAGGCAATGGCACGATATATTTAAAATTCTGAGAGAGAGGAATTTCCAGCCAAGAATACTTTATCCAGCAAAGCTCTCCTTCAAATTTGAGGGAGAGCTTAAATTTTTCACAGACAAAGAAATGCTGAGAGAATTTGCTAACAAGAGACCTGCCCTACTGGAGATACTAAAGGGAGCCCTACAGACAGAGAAACAAAGACAGGACAGAGAGACTTGGAGAAAGGTTCAGTACTAAAGAGATTCGGTATGGGTACAATAAAGGATATTAATAGAGAGAGGGAAAAATATGGCAAACATAATCCAAAGGATAAGATGGCCGATTCAAGAAATGCCTTCACGGTTTTAACGTTGAATGTAAATGGATTAAACTCCCCAATTAAAAGATATAGATTCGCAGAATGGATCAAAAAAAATGAACCATCAATATGTTGCATACAAGAGACTCACCTTAGACACAGGGACACAAAGAAATTGAAAGTGAAAGGATGGAAAAAAATATTTCATGCAAGCTACAGCCAAAAGAAAGCAGGTGTAGCAATATTAATCTCAGATAAAATAGACTTCAAATGCAGGGATGTTTTGAGAGACAAAGAAGGCCACTACATACTAATAAAAGGGGCAATTCAGCAAGAAGAAATAACAATCGTAAATGTCTATGCACCCAATCAAGGTGCCACAAAATACATGAGAGAAACATTGGCAAAACTAAAGGAAGCAATTGATGTTTCCACAATAATTGTGGGAGACTTCAACACATCACTCTCTCCTATAGATAGATCAACCAGACAGAAGACCAATAAGGAAATTGAAAACCTAAACAATCTGATAAATGAATTAGATTTAACAGACATCTACAGGACATTACATCCCAAATCACCAGGATACACATACTTTTCTAGTGCTCACGGAACTTTCTCCAGAATAGATCATATGCTGGGACATAAAACAAGCCTCAATAAATTTAAAAAGATTGAAATCATTCAAAGCACATTCTCTGACCACAATGGAATACAATTAGAAGTCAATAACCATCAGAGACTTAGAAAATTCACAAATACCTGGAGGTTAAACAACACACTCCTAAACAATCAGTGGGTTAAAGAAGAAATAGCAAGAGAAATTGCTAAATATATAGAGACGAATGAAAATGAGAACACAACATACCAAAACCTATGGGATGCAGCAAAAGCAGTGCTAAGGGGGAAATTTATAGCACTAAACGCATATATTAAAAAGGAAGAAAGAGCCAAAATCAAAGAACTAATGGATCAACTGAAGAAGCTAGAAAATGAACAGCAAACCAATCCTAAACCAAGTACAAGAAAAGAAATAACAAGGATTAAAGCAGAAATAAATGACATAGAGAACAAAAAAACAATAGAAAGGATAAATATCACCAAAAGTTGGTTCTTTGAGAAGATCAACAAGATTGACAAGCCCCTAGCTAGACTGACAAAATCAAAAAGAGAGAAGACCCATATAAACAAAATAATGAATGAAAAAGGTGACATAACTGCAGATCCTGAAGAAATTAAAAAAATTATAAGAGGATATTATGAACAACTGTATGGCAACAAACTGGATAATGTAGAAGAAATGGACAATTTCCTGGAAACATATGAACAACCTAGACTGACCAGAGAAGAAATAGAAGACCTCAACCAACCCATCACAAGCAAAGAGATCCAATCAGTCATCAAAAATCTTCCCACAAATAAATGCCCAGGGCCAGATGGCTTCACAGGGGAATTCTACCAAACTTTCCAGAAAGAACTGACACCAATCTTACTCAAACTCTTTCAAAACATTGAAAAAAATGGAACACTACCTAACTCATTTTATGAAGCTAACATCAATCTAATACCAAAACCAGGCAAAGATGCTACAAAAAAGGAAAACTACCGGCCAATCTCCCTAATGAATATAGATGCAAAAATCCTCAACAAAATACTTGCAAATCGAATCCAAAGACACATTAAAAAAATCATACACCATGACCAAGTGGGGTTCATTCCAGGCATGCAAGGATGGTTCAACATCAGAAAAACAATCAATGTATTACAACACATTAAAAACTCGAAAGGGAAAAATCAATTGATCATCTCAATAGATGCTGAAAAAGCATTTGACAAAATCCAACATCCCTTTTTGATAAAAACACTTCAAAAGGTAGGAATTGAAGGAAACTTCCTCAACATGATAAAGAGCATATATGAAAAACCCACAGCCAGCATAGTACTCAATGGTGAGAGACTGAAAGCCTTCCCTCTAAGATCAGGAACAAGACAAGGATGCCCGCTGTCACCACTGTTATTCAACATTGTGCTGGAAGTGCTAGCCAGGGCAATCCGGCAAGACAAAGAAATAAAAGGCATCCAAATTGGAAAAGAAGAAGTAAAACTGTCATTGTTTGCAGATGATATGATCTTATATCTAGAAAACCCTGAGAAATCAACGATACACCTACTAGAGCTAATAAACAAATTTAGCAAAGTAGCGGGATACAAGATTAATGCACATAAGTCAGTAATGTTTCTATATGCTAGAAATGAACAAACTGAAGAGACACTCAAGAAAAAGATACCATTTTCAATAGCAACTAAAAAAATCAAGTACCTAGGAATCAACTTAACCAAAGATGTAAAAGACCTATACAAAGAAAACTACATAACTCTACTAAAAGAAATAGAAGGGGACCTTAAAAGATGGAAAAATATTCCATGTTCATGGATAGGAAGGCTAAATGTCATTAAGATGTCAATTCTACCCAAACTCATCTACAGATTCAATGCAATCCCAATCAAAATTCCAACAACCTACTTTGCAGACTTGGAAAAGCTAGTTATCCAATTTATTTGGAAAGGGAAGATGCCTCGAATTGCTAAAGACACTCTAAAAAAGAAAAACGAAGTGGGAGGACTTACACTCCCTGACTTTGAAGCTTATTATAAAGCCACAGTTGCCAAGACAGCATGGTACTGGCACAAAGATAGACATATAGATCAATGGAATCGAATTGAGAATTCAGAGATAGACCCTCAGATCTATGGCCGACTGATCTTTGATAAGGCCCCCAAAGTCACCGAACTGAGCCATAATGGTCTTTTCAACAAATGGGGCTGGGAGAGTTGGATATCCATATCCAAAAGAATGAAAGAGGACCCCTACCTCACCCCCTACACAAAAATTAACTCAAAATGGACCAAAGATCTCAATATAAAAGAAAGTACCATAAAACTCCTAGAAGATAATGTAGGAAAACATCTTCAAGACCTTGTATTAGGAGGCCACTTCCTAGACTTTACACCCAAAGCACAAGCAACAAAAGAGAAAATAGATAAATGGGAACTCCTCAAGCTTAGAAGTTTCTGCACCTCAAAGGAATTTCTCAAAAAGGTAAAGAGGCAGCCAACTCATTGGGAAAAAATTTTTGGAAACCATGTATCTGACAAAAGACTGATATCTTGCATATACAAAGAAATCCTACAACTCAATGACAATAGTACAGACAGCCCAATTATAAAATGGGCAAAAGATATGAAAAGACAGTTCTCTGAAGAGGAAATACAAATGACCAAGAAACACATGAAAAAATGTTCAGCTTCACTAGCTATTAGAGAGATGCAAATTAAGACCACAATGAGATACCATCTAACACCGGTTAGAATGGCTGCCATTAAACAAACAGGAAACTACAAATGCTGGAGGGGATGTGGAGAAATTGGAACTCTTATTCATTGTTGGTGGGACTGTATAATGGTTCAGCCACTCTGGAAGTCAGTCTGGCAGTTCCTTAGAAAACTAGATATAGAGCTACCATTCGATCCAGCGATTGCACTCCTCGGTATATACCCGGAAGATCGGAAAGCAGTGACACGAACAGATATCTGCACGCCAATGTTCATAGCAGCATTATTCACAATTGCCAAGAGATGGAAACAACCCAAATGTCCTTCAACAGATGAGTGGATAAATAAAATGTGGTATATACACACGATGGAATACTACGCGGCAGTAAGAAGGAACGATCTGGTGAAACATATGACAACATGGATGAACCTTGAAGACATAATGCTGAGCGAAATAAGCCAGGCACAAAAAGAGAAATATTATATGCTACCACTAATGTGAACTTTGAAAAATGTAAAACAAATGGTTTATAATGTAGAATGTAGGGGAACTAGCAGTAGAGAGCAATTAAGGAAGGGGGGAACAATAATCCAGGAAGAACAGATAAGCTATTTAACGTTCTGGGGATGCCCAGAAATGACTATGGTCTGTTAATTTCTGATGGTTGTAGTAGGAACAAGTTCACTGAAATGTTGCTATATTATGTAACTTTCTTGGGGTAAAGTAGGAACATGTTGGAAGTTAAGCAGTTATCTTAGGTTAGTTGTCTTTTTCTTACTCCCTTGCTATGGTCTCTTTGAAATGCTCTTTTATTGTATGTTTGTTTTCTTTTTAACTTTTTTTTTCATACAGGTGATTTGAAAAAAGAAGGGAAAGTTAAAAAAAAAAAAAAGAAAAAAGACAAACAAGGGGAAAAAAAAAAAAAAAAAAAAAAGATGTAGTGCCCCCTTGAGGAGCCTGTGGAGAATGCAGGGGTATTCGCCAACCCCACCACCATGGTTGCTAACATGACCACAGACATAGGGGACTGGTGGTTTGATGGGTTGAGCCCTCTACCATAAGTTTTACCCTTGGGAAGACGGTTGCTGCAAAGGAGAGGCTAGGCCTCCCTGTATTTGTGCCTAAGAGTCTCCTCCTGAATGCCTCTTTGTTGCTCAGATGTGGCCCTCTCTCTCTGGCTAAGCCAACTTGAAAGGTGAAATCACTGCCCTCCCCCCTACGTGGGATCAGACACCCAGGGAAGTGAATCTCCCTGGCAACGTGGAATATGACTCCCAGGGAGGAATGTAGACCTGGCACCGTGGGACGGAGAACATCTTCTTGACCAAAAGGGGGATGTGAAAGGAAATGAAATAAGCTTCAGTGGCAGAGAGATTCCAAAAGGAGCCGAGAGGTCACTCTGGTGGGCACTCTTATGCACACTTTAGACAACCCTTTTTAGGTTCTAAAGAATTGGGGTAGCTGGTGGTGGATACCTGAAACTATCAAACTACAACCCAGAACCCATGAATCTCGAAGACAGTTGTATAAAAATGTAGCTTATGAGGGGTGACAATGGGTTTGGGAAAGCCATAAGGACCAAACACCACTTTGTCTAGTTTATGGATGGATGTGTAGAAAAGTAGGGGAGGGAAACAGACAGACAAAGGTACCCAGTGTTCTTTTTTACTTCAATTGCTCTTTTTCACTGTAGTTGTTGTTCTTGTTATTTTTGTGTGTGTGCTAATGAAGGTGTCAGGGATTGATTTAGGTGATGAATGTACAACTATGTAATGGTACTGTAAACAATCGAAAGTACAATTTGTTTTGTATGACTGCGTGGTATGTGAATATATCTCAATAAAATGATGATTAAAAAAAAAAAAAAAAAAAAAAAGAAAGGATGCTGGATTTCTCAAATGCCTGTTTTCATCATTCAAGATGATTATGTGGTTTTTTTCCCCTTTGATTTGTTAATGTGGTGTATTACACTAATTGATTTTCTTGTGTTGAACCACCCTTGCATACCTGGGATAAAATCCACTCGATTATGGTATATAATTCTTTTAATGTGCAAATTGAGGATTTTTGCATCTATATTCATTAGAGAAATTGGTGGGGAATTTTCTTTTCTCATAGTATCTTTATCTGACTTTCATTTTGGGGTGATGTTGCCTGCATAGAATGAATTTAGCAGTGTTCCCTCCTCTTCAATTGCTTTGATTGGGGAATTTAATCCATTGACATTCAATATTATTACCACAAAGGCAGTATTTACTCAATCAATTTATCCTTTGGTTTTTATATGCCATTTTTTTTGTCTCTCTTTTACCCTTTTAGTTACCTTAACTTATAATCTACACTCTTCTCCAAGCCTATTTCTCCTGTCTTTTTCCTTCAACCTGCAGAACTCCTGTTCAACCTGCAGTTCTCTAGTTGACAAACTCTCCCCATTTCTCTTGTTCTGTGAATATTTTAAGCTCTCTTTTTTTCTTCCTCATTTTTGAAGGACAGTTTTCCAGAAAAAGAATTCTTGGCTGGCAGTTTTTCTCTTTCAGTACATGAAATACATCATATTACTGCCTTCTCGACTACTTGGTTTCTGATGAGAAATTGGCACTTAGTATTATTGAGGATCCTTTGTATGTGACCAATCGCTTTTCTCTTGCTGCTTCCAGGATTCTCTCTCTATCTTTGCACTTGACATTCTGAGTAAGTACTTGTCTTATATTAGGTCTATTAGGATTTATTCCATCTGGGGTATGTTTTGCTTCTTGGACAGGTGTATTTATCTCTTTCATAGAGTTGGAGAATTTCTGGGCATTATTTCCTCAAATATTCTTTTTGCCCCTTTTCCATTCTCTGCTTCTGTGTCACTCATGATGTGTATGTTTGTTTGCTTTGTGCTTTCATCCAATTCCCTATGGCCCTGCTCATTTTTTTCTGTTCTTTTCTCTATCTGTTCTTCTGTCAGTAAGATTCCAGTTGTCCTCTCTTCTAGTTCATTGATTCTTTCTTCTTCCTGTTCAACTCTGCTGCTGTATGCTTCCAGTATATTTTTAATCTCTTTTATTATGCCTTTCATTCCCATCCATTCTATTATGTTTCTTTTCATACTTTCAAATTTTTCTTTATGTTCTCCTGCTCACCCAGTATCTTCTTAATATCCTTAATGTCTTTATGAATATTTTCCTTCATCTCCTTGAATTGCTTTAGGTGATTTGTTTGAACATCTTTGATTAGTTGTTCCAAATTGTGTCTCCTCTGAGGTTTAATCACTTCCTTTAACTGGTCCATATCATACCATTTCTTAGGAGGGCTTGTGATTTTTTGCTGATGTCTAGGCATCTGATTATACTGAATAGTTTATTCTGAAGGTCTGTTTCTGTCTCTTTCCCAGGGTTTTATTGTTGATTGTTTTCGTGTTAAGGCCTTTCTTTGACACTTGGTTCAACTTTTTCTTGCCCGTGTTTAAATGATCAGAATTTTTTCAGCTCTTCATCTAATTCTTGCCCTGGGTATGCAGTACAAATTTTTTTTTATTTTTTTTTTATAGAGATTGTTCAATAATAGTTGTATCCAAAGATCCAAAGTGTACAATCAATTGCCCATGGCACCACCATACAGCTGTGCAGCCATCAACACAATTATTTTTTTTTCAATTTTTAGAACATTTTCACTACTCCAGAAAAGAAATAAATACTAAAGACAAAAAAGGAAACTCAGATCCTCCCGTACCCCTAGCCATGCTCCCCTCCATTACTGATTCATAGTTTTGGTATAGTACATTTGTTACTGTTGATGAAAGAATGTTAAAATACTACTAACTGTAGTATATAGTTTGCAATAGGTATATATATTTTTCCCTATATGCCTCTCTATTAATTTCTAGTTATAGTGTCATACGTTTGTTCTAGTTCATGAGAGAGATTTCTAATATTTGTATAGTTAATCATGGACATTGTCCACCACAAGATTCGCTGTTTTATACATTCCCATCTTTTAACCTCCAGCTTCCCTTCTAGTGACATGCATGACTCTGAGCTTACCCTTTCCACCATCTTCACATACCTTTCAGCACTGTTAGTTATTCTCATAACATGCTACCATCACCCCTGTCCATTTCCAAACATTTAAGTTCACACTAGTTGAACATTCTCATAATAAGCAACCACTCCCCATTCTTTAGCCTCATTTCTATATCCTGGTAACTTATATTTCATTTCTATGAGTTTACATATTATAATTAGTTCATATCAGTGAGACCCTGCAATATTTGCCTTTATGTGTCTGTCTTATTTCACTCAATATAGTGCCCTCAATGTTTCCTCATCAACTCCTTTCTTTTAAGATGGTTTTCTTCACATAATATACATTCCATCCTAAGTAAACAATTGTTGGTTCCCCATATAGTCACGTATTTATGAGCACCATCGCCACTCTGTATATAAGGACATCTCCATTTTCTTCCATGAAGATGGAGGAAGAGTCAAAGAAGGCAGAGAGGCAAAAGAAAAGAGAAAGAGAGAAAAACAAACAAATAAAAAAACTTGATAGCTAGAAAGGAACAAAAGGAAAGATAGCAACTAACTTAAGTTATTCCCCACCCCCCCATATGCATTTAGCTTTCGTATATTGCCTTTGTTAAATTAAAGGAAGCATAATACAATGTTTCTGTTAATTCTAGCCTCAAGTTTGCATTGATTGTATTTTTCCCCCAATCCACCCTCTTTTTAACACCTTGCAATGTTGACATTCATTTATTCTACCTCACATAAAAACATATTTGTACCTTTTATTACAATCATTGAGCACCCTAGGTTTCCCTGAGTTACACAGTCCCAGTCTTTATTGTTTGTCTTTTGTTCTGGTGTCCCACATGGTCCCAGCTTTCCTCTTTCAACCATATTCACAGTCATCTTTGTTCGGTGTACTTACATTGCTGTGCTACCATCTCCCAAAATTGTTTGCCAGACCTCTTACTCCTGTCTTTTCCTTTCTGTCTGCAGTGCTTCCTTTAGTGTTTCCTGTAGAGCAGGTATCTTGTTCACAAACTCTGTCATTGTCTGTTTGTCAGAGAATATTTTAAACTCTCCCTCATATCTGAAGGATAGTTTTGCCAGATACAGGATTCTTGGTTGGTGGTTTTTCTTTTTCAGTATCTTAAATATATCACCCTACTTCCTTCTTGCCTCCATGGTTTCTATTGAGAAATCCACACGTAGTCTTATCAAACTTCCTTTGTATGTGATAGATCGCTTTTCTCTTGCTGCTTTCAGGATTCTCTCTTTATCTTTGACATTGCATAATGTGATTATTAAGTGTCTTGATGAAGACCTATTCAGATCTATTCTGTTTGGGGTACGCTGAGCTTCTTGGATCCATAATTTTAAGTCTTTCATAAGAGATGGGAAATTTTCATTGATTATTTCCTCTATTATTGTTTCTGCCCTTTTTCCTTTCTCTTCTTCTGAAACACCAATGACACGTAAATTCTTGCTTTTCATTTTGTCTTTAAGTTCCTGGAGATGTTGCTTGTATTTTTCCATTCTTTTCTCTATCTGTTCTTTTGTGTGTAGGCTTTCAGGTGCCTTTTTCTCCAGTTCCCGAGTGTTTTCTTCTGCCTCTTGAGATCTGCTGTTGTATGTTTCCAGAGTGTCTTTCATCTCTTGTGTTGTGCCTTTCATTTCCATAGATTCTGCCAGTTGGTTTTTCGAACTTTCAATTGCTACCTTATGTACATCCTGTGTTTTCATTATATGGTTCAGCTCTTTTGCCATATCTTCCCTAAACTTTTTGAATTGACTTATTATTAGTTGTTTCAATTCCTGTATCATAGTTGAAGTGTAAGTTTGTTCCTTTGACTGGGCCATAACTTCATTTTTCTTAGTGTAGGTTGTAGTTTTCTGTTGTATAGGCATGGTTTCCTTGGTTACTCCAATCAGGTTTTCCCAGAGCAGAACAGGCTCAGGTCCCAGAAGGAAGAAACATTCAGTATCTGTTTCCCCTGAGGGTGTGTCTTAGAAAATTGGTACACCCTGTGATGCCTCAGGTCACTGTGATTTTCTGCCCAGCAGATGGCACCTGTTAGCCTGTAATTCTTGACTGGTGTGAGGAGGTGTGGCTGTTTTCCCCCAGGGTCTGGGGTCTGGTTCTGAATGGAAGGCAGTTAGTAGAGTAGGGCCCCACCCCTTTCCTCTTAGAGAAGATAGACCCCCTAGGGGGATGTCATTAGCATTTCAATGGTCTCTCTCTTCCTGTGCTATCTTCACCCTTCTCTGGGTCACAGCACTGGGAACTGAAAATCGCTGAGGCTTTCTCCACTGAGCCAAAAAAGGAACAGATAGTCCCCTTCAGAGGTAGTCTGAGGCAACCCTCTGGCTCTCAAAGATCAGTCATCACCCAAAGGCTCTGTTTGCTTGTTGGGGATTTATACCTCATAGTGAGCAGTTCACACTTGCTAATTAAAGCCCCAGTTGGAGCTCAGCTGAGTTATATTTGCTTGGTGGGAGAGAGCTTCTCTCTGGTACCAAGGCTTTGCAGCTTGGGCTGTGGGGGAGAAGTATCCTAACTTGGATCCAGAATTTTTTATTACAGATTTTATGCTGTGATCTCAGGCATCGCTCCCAATTCAGGTTGGTGTATGATAAGTGGATGGTCTTGTTTGTCCCCCTGCAGTTATTCCAGATTATTTACTAGTTGTTTCTGGTTTTTTTTAGTTGTTCCGGGGGACTACTTAGCTTCCACTCGACTCTATGCTGCCATCTTATATCCTCCCTGCAGGACAACTTTTAACATTGCACTATTTCTGTAATTGTTTCAACCCCAGGATAATTCTTCTTTTTTGTGTTCCTCTTCCAGGAATCTTGATCTGTTCTATTTGTATTGTTTTGTCTCTATAGTTTTTTTTTTAATCTTGAAGGATGTATTTATTAAGCAAAGTAAATTTTTTTTTATTGTTTTGAGGATCAGGCTGTGACTGCTAATGTCACATGTTTCAAACAAATTACTTTAAGATAAAAACATCACATTTTCTGCTAAAATTGAACAATCTATTAAAATTGCTATTATATAATATCACACCTAAGCTTTTCAGTAATATTTTAAACAAATATGTATTGCAGAGCAAGTACCGGAAGCAGTAAAAATAGAAACATTTCATATTTAACCATAACTACAATAGACTAAGTAAGCTAAAATACACTTAGTCCCTTTTCTTTATTAATTCCCCAAAGAAATTACATTACTGAGTGAAGAAACTCTCTGGCTGCATTTTTGAGGGTTTAAATGTATTACCACAATGTTGTCTTAAATGACTGTGCTTGAGAGCACAGCTTTTGAAGATAATCATGTGCAAATAAATTACATTCAAGTGCAACTTTAGGATGTTCTGTTATTTTAACAAAATATATATTTTTAACTTTCCTTTCATTCCCTCTAGCTGCTTTTGCTTGGTGGGCAAATTCTGGAAGGAGTGTCACCCTGAAGAGGATATTGCTAAGTCAGAACTTAACAGTCAAGATACAGCCCAGGATCCATGAAGGGGTGCAGAACAATTCTAAAGAGCTCTGGAGAGTGCCAGGAAATACACCAAAAAGCCTTTTTGATAGCTCCTGGGAACTGCACCTTCACAACCTTCCCAGCAGATGGCACTCTTCAGCACAGTCCTGAGGAGGTCTTGCATCTTTGAACCTTCACTGCCTTCTCTCCTCATCAGAGCACAGTTGAAACAATGGCTCTCACAGTCCATGCCCAGAGCAGGATAAAAATCAAGTTCATAGCCAGAACTCAGTCACCTAAATTTGCTTATCAAAAGCAGGGATCCAGGAGGAGGCAGAGCAAGATGGCAGCATAGAGAGGTGTGGAATTTAGTTAGTCCTTGTGCCGGTTTGAATGTATTGTGTCCCCCAAATGCCATTATCTTTGTGGTCTTGTGGGGCAGAGATTTGCTTGGAATGTGCCGCATCCAGCTGTGGGTAATGATTCTGAGGAGATGTTCCCATGGAGGCATGGCCCCGCCCATTCAGGGTGGGCCTTGATCTGTGGAGCCATATAAATGATCTGACTCGGGGGGAGGAAATAGGGAGTGCAGCTGTGATTGATGTTTTGAAGAGGAGCAAGCTTGCTAGAGAGGAGCATCCTGGGAGAAAGCCGTTTTGAGGCCAGAGCTTTGGAGTAGACATCAGCTGCCTTCCTAGCTAACAGAGGTTTTCCGGACGCCATTGGCCATCCTCCGGTGAAGGTACCCGATTGCTGAGGTGTTACCTTGGACGCTTTGTGGCCTTAAGACTGTAACTGTATAGCGAAATAAATCCCCATTTTATAAAAGCCTATCCGTCTCTAGTGTTTTGCATTCTGCAGCATTAGCAAACTAGGACAGATTTTGGTACCAGAGGAGTGGGGTGCTTTTGCTGCTGAGTTTGCAAATACCAAACATGTTGGAACGGCTTTTCAAATGGATAAGGTGAAGATTCTGGAAGAATTGTGAGGAGCTTGATAGAAAAGGCCAAAACTGCTTTAAAGAGACTGTGGAAATATGGACTCTAAAGATACTTCTGATGAGGTCTTGAACAGAAACGATGAACATGTTGTTATGAACTGGAAGAAAGGTGATCCTTGTTTTAAAGTGGCAGAGAATTTGGCAAAATTGAGTCCTGGTGTCAGACGGAAGGAAGAATTTGAAAGCAATAACCTGGAATATTTAGCTGAGGAGATCTCCAGACTACATGTGGAGGATCTATCCTGGCTTCTCCTTGCAGCTTATAGTAAAATGCGAGTGGAGAGAGATAAACTTAGAACTGAACTCTTGGGTTCAAAGAAACCAGAAGCTGATGGCTTGGAAAATTATGAGCTTCCAGGGGGTGGAATTCCAGAAGCTACAGCCCAATGTGAGGATGTAACCAAACATGGAACCCAGCCACCATTTCTGTACAAGCCAAGATTGGAGATGGAATTATCCAGAAAGGATTTGTGGAAAATCCTATTGCCTAATGGCTTTGATCCCTGTGTGTTTCATGCAAAGCCAACAGAATTTTTGCGAGATCTTTATAGACAGAGCCATTGCCGGTCTGGACTGGAGGAGACAGACAAGGAACAAATTGAAGGAAAAATTTCTTTAAAGACAAAGCCATGGAGGTTGAGGTCTGGAGTCAAGAGGTTTAGGGCTGGGAGAGCAGAGCAGCCCACACGCATGGAAAAGGTGAGTTTGCCCCAGAGGTCGAGGGTGGGCATTCCACCTCAATACTCTGGAAGAGTTTTGCCACCTCAGGTCCCAAAGAGGTTGGAGCACATTTCCAGGGAATTGGGGAGAGCCTGGCTGCCACCATACTGTTCTGAAGGGGTTCAGCATGTGCCCCGGAGATGGAAGGGAATCTGGGAGCTGCCCCGATGTTTGAGGAGGGTGGGGCCAAGAAGGTGGTCTCCCCAAGGTGTGGATATGTTGGAGCACTCACCCAAGCATTTGGAGAGAAAAGGGCTGCCACAAAGGCACTTAGGAAGCGTTAGACTCCCGCTCTCTCAAGCCCCACGGATGCAACATCGTTCTCTTAATGACTCTCAGACTTTGAAATCTAATGGAGTTTGTCCTGCAGGTTTTAGGAACTGTTTTGCTCCTGTTAACCCTGTTTTCCTTACTGTTTCTCCTTATGGCAATGAAAATGTTTATCCTATGAATGTCTCTCCTTTATATATTAGAAGCACATAACTTGTTCTAGGTTCACAGATCCACAGCTAGAGGGGAATTATGCCTTGGGACTGACCACACCTAAATTGATTTTGATGGGATTTTGTACTTAACTTTTGTTACTGAAATGATTTAAGTTTTTGTGATATTGTGATGAAATGAATGTATTTTGTATTTGGAAAGATAGTGTCATTTTGGGGTCCAGGGGGTGGAAAGTGCCAGTTTGAATGTACTGTGCCCCCCAAATGCCATTATCTTTGTGGTCTTGTGGGGCAGAGATTTGCTTGGAATGTGCCGCACCCAGCTGTGGGTAATGATTCTGAGGAGATGTTCCCATGGAGGCATGGCCCCACCCATTCAGGGTGGGCCTTGATCGGTGGAGCCATATAAATGGCCTGACTCAGGGGGAGGAAATAGGGAGTGCAGCTGTGATTGATGTTTTGAAGAGGAGCAAGCTTGCTAGAGAGAAGCATCCTGGGAGAAAGCCGTTTTGAGGCCAGAACTTTGGTGTAGACACCAGCTGCCTTCCTAGCTAACAGAGGTTTTCCGGACGCCATTGGCCATCTTCCGGTGAAGGTACCCGATTGCTGAGGTGTTACCTTGGACGATTTGTGGCCTGAAGACTGTAACTGTGTAGCAAATTAAATCCCCATTTTATAAAAGCCTATCCATCTCTGGTGTTTTGCATTCTGCAGCATTAGCAAACTAGAACAGTCCTCTAAAGCAATTAGTAAATAGCCAGGAACAACTGGTAAATAGTCTGGAACAACTGTTGGGGAACTTCTATGACTGGACACACATCGAACACTAGCCATGAATGGGTAGAACGGCTGACATTGTAGCATAGAACTGTAAGTAAAGCTCCCCAAACTGTGGAGCTGGTGCCCCTCCCCCACTGGCACAGCAAGCTGAGCTGAAACACTTTCCTATGGAAAAAAAAAAGCAGGTTGCCTGGAGCGAGGGAAAGTAACTCAACCAAGTTCCAATTGTGGTTTTAATTAACAGATTTGGACTACTGAACACAAGCAACAAGCAGAGATAAACCCAGAGCAAGCAGGAAAGGAATCTGAGGTTCCTCCCTGCAGACAGAAGTCAGGGCTGATGGAAAAAAAATACCTAAATAAATAAAAACAGAGGCTTTTGGAGATGGCTGAGCTCACAATACTGGAAAATGGCTGTGTCCCAAGCAAAGGGGCACAGAGAATGGGGTACCAACACTGGTCAAATGGCAAAACTGGGGGGCTAGGGGCTGGCTCTGAAAAGTGGCTTTCTCTCCCCTCCCCCTTTTTTTCTCTCATTCTAAGTATCTTATTAGAGAAAGCCCCAGGTATTTTCAATTGACAGCACTGACCCAGGCAAGGGTGGAATTAACAGAGTAAAAGAGACAAAGGAGGAATTCAAGTGTAGAAGATAACTCCCTAAAGGGTGTATCTTCCCTAAGAAAAGGGGGGTGGGGCCCAGCTCAATTGGCTGCCTTCCCTCAGAGAATTCATATCCCAGGGCCTGGTGGGGGGGAGGAGGAGGACCAGAAACAACTTAAGTTCAACATCTAACACTCTTGGCCCCTGGCCAGAACAGGATTCACTGAAATTTAAATGAACCACACCTCTTTACACTAGTGGGGAGCTGTGGACTGACAAGCACCACATACTTGGCAGCATAGGAAAAGCACAGACTCTAGAGTCCTCACAGGAAAGTCTGACAATCTTCTGGGTCTCACCCTCAGGGAAACCTGATACTGAATACATCCTCCTCCTGAGACCTGGGCCCCACTGGTCTGGGAAAACCGGATTGGGGTAATCAAGGTAACCAGATGCCTGGAAAACAAAAAGTTACAAATCATACAAGGAAAATCAAAGATATGGCCCAGTCAAAGGAACAAACATGCTTCAACTGATACAGGAATTGAAACACTAATTGTTAATCAAATGATTCTCCTAAATCGATCCAAAAATCAAATCAATGAGTTAAGGGAAGATATGACAAAAGAGATAAAGGATATAAAAAAGACATTAGGTGAACATAAGGAAGAACTCAAAAGTTTGAAAAAACAATTGGCAGAACTTATGGGAATGACAGGCACAATACAAGAGAGGAAAAACACAATGGGGACATACAACAGCAAATTTGAAGAGGCAGAAGAAAAGATTCATGAACTGGAGGAGAGAACATCTGAAAATGTACACAAACAAGAACAGATAGGGAAAAGAATGGAAAAATATGACAGTATCTCAGGGAATTGAATGACAACATGAAGTACATGCATGTACATGTCACAGGTGTCCCAGAAGGAGAGGAGAAGGGAAAAGTGGCAGAAACTATAATGGAGGAAATAATCACTGAAAATTTCCCATCTCTTGTGAAAGATATAAAATTACAGATCCAAGAAATGCAGCATACCCCAAACAGAATAGATCTGAATAGACCTATGCCAAGACACTTAATAATCAGATTATCAAATGTCAAAGACAAACAATTCTAAAAGCAGTAAGAGAAACGTGATTCATTACGTACAAGGGAGCTCGACTACGTGTGGATTTTTCAATAGAAATTATGGAGGTGGGAAGGCAGTGGCATGATATATTTAAGATACTGAAAGGGAAAAACTGCCAACCCAAAATTTTATATCCAGCAAAACTGTCCTTCAAAAATGAGGGAGAGTTTAAAATATTCTCAGGCAAACAGACACTGAGAGAGTTTGTGAACAAGCTACCTGCTCTACAGGAAATACTAAAGGGAGCACTACAGATAGGAAAAGACAGGAGAGAGAGGTTTGGAAGACAGTATTGGGTACTGGTAGCACAATAATATAAGTACACTGAACAAAGATCACTGTGAGTATGGTTGAAAGAGGAAAGTTAGGGGAATGTGGGACCTCAGAAGGAAAGACAGAAGATAAAACCTGGGACTGCATAGCTTAGTGAAACCTAGAGTGGTCAATGAATGTGATTAAATGTACAAATATAAAAATATTTTACATGTGGGTGAACAAATGAATGTCAATTTTGCAAGATGTTAAAAATGGGGTGGTATTGGGGAAAAATACAATCAATGTAAACTAGATTCTATAATTAATAGTAACATTGTAATATGCTTCTATTAATAGTAACAAAGGCAATATACCAAAGCTAGATATCTATAAGAGGAGGACATAATGGAAGGGTATGGAATTGTTGGCATTGGTGCTGTTATCTGACTTTTTTATTGTATTTTATTTTAACTTTATTTTCTCTTGTTGCTTTTAAGTTGTCATTTCTTTCTTTTTCTTTTTTCTTTTTACTTTTTTCACCTCTTCCTCTTTCTTTGTGGAAGAAATGGGAATGTCCTTATATAGATAGTGGTGGTGAATACATAACTATGTGATTACACAGGGAACCGCTGATTATTTACTTAGTAAAAAATTCACTGGAATGTATGGTGTGGAATAAAACCATCTAAAAAATAAACAGAGGGATACATGTGCTGGAGAAAATGAGGAGAAAGGGATGTACCTAATCACCATTAGTGGGGAAGGGAATGGTGCAGCCCATCTGGAGGGCAGTGTGGTGTTTCCACAGGAAGCTAAGTGTGGGTTTACCATATGGTCCTGCAACTCAGTTATTGGGTATATACTTGGCAGAACTGAAAAGAAGGACACAAATGGACATTTGCACAGTGGGGTTAATGGTGGCAGTATTCATGATTTGCAGTGGATGGAGGTGGTCTAAGGGTACATTGACTGATGAACAGAAAGAACTGTGGTGAAAACATACAATGCAATATTGAGCTGCTACAAGGAGTGAAGTTGTGAGGTGAATGACATTGAGGAGAGTATGTTGAGTGAAATAAATCAGAAATGAAAAGAAAAACATTAAAATGCCTCACTAATATGGACTAACTATAATGTGTAAACTCTGAGAATTGAGCCTGAGAGCACAGGTTGTCAGGGGAAGACTTTTTGTAAAGGTTCCTAGATAACCCTTTTTATTTTTCAGTGCATTGGAATAGCTAGAAGGAAATACCTAAAACTGTTGAACTGCAACCCACTAGCTTTGATTCTGGAAGATAATCGTGTAACTATATAGCCTATATGGTGTGACTGTGTCGTTGTGAAAACTTTGTGGCTCCCACTCCCTTTATACAATGTATGAACAGAGAAATAGAAAAATGATGACAAAAAGTAAATGAATAATAGAGAATGATGGGGAGTATAGGATGTTTTGGGTCTTCATTTTTACTTCAACTTTTATTCTTATTCTTTTTGTGTGTGGTAATGAAAATGTTCAAAAATTGATTGTGGTGATGAATGCACAATTATATAATGGACTGTGAACAACTGATTGTATACCATGGATGACTGTATGGTATGTAACTATATCTCAATAAAATCAAATTTAAAAAAAATCAGGGATCCATACATGGCCATGCACCCCACTTTTTGGTGAAGGCAGCTTCCATATCTCTCCCCAGCTGCAGCAGCCAGCCAGTGAACTAAAGTGGCTTGTCTCCAGAGTGGGAGATGGGTGCCTACCTCCACCTTGAAGCAAGTTACTTGCAATTTTTTCCCAAAATTTCTTAGCCTCTTTGTCCCCCTATTCTCTGGATGCTGTAGAGTTCTCTCCTGCCCTCCAGAGCCCCAGAAGAGTTGTTTCAGACACTTTCTGACTGTCCAGTAGCTGTTACTGGTGGATGAGTGAATCTTGGCGCTCCCTCACTGCAATTTTTTGGAACTCCATGAGCCCTTTTGATGAGCCCTCTTTATGCCTTTTCTGTCCTCCTCCACTCTCTGCCAGTGGTTGCTGAATAGGGTTAATAATGGGGTTATATGGTGACCAGTCTTCTGTCACCATGGCACCCAGGAAGTAAACAGTTGGAAGCTGCAGAGGGTCTCCTCTAGATTCCTCAGGCTTTAGAGGACTCTGTTTTTCTGGGGGAGTCTCAAGCAAGCTTCTTAATACTAAGCCATAGGAAAGCAAATTGCCATTGTAATGACAGAAAATGTGGTACCCTTGTAAGCCTCCACCAGTTGAGTAGGGATAGATGGACAAGAACAACTGAGAATATATTCTTTCTGAACATATGCTAACTTTCAAAAAGAGAGTAAAAAGGAAGAGAACAGTTTCTCCTTTGAAACTCCCCACTCAGAGAAGTCACCCCAACTTCCCAGGAGGTGTGACACAGGGTGTGAAGCAGAGCTGGTGTATGAAGAGTAATATGCATTCCTCAACATGGAACACAACATCAGCAGGAGGCAGAGGTGTCTCATTCCCCAAACATATACTCTAGAAAAGCAAATTCTAAACAATTCAGAGAAAAATAAATGGCAAGACTATGCTGGAGAAAAATACATTCAAGAAAGACAAAATATTTAAATACAGAATTATGAAGAAATTATAAGTAATTCTTATGAAAAGTGACATTCAAATGTTTAAAGAACATTCATTAGTAAACTTATTAGAATGATTCTGTTTTGCATCCAAATGTGTAATCAGAACCAATAGAGAAGAGCAAAGGATTTTTTCTGATAAAAAATAGAAAAAACTGTTTATAAATGAATGCAAAAAAAAAAAAGAATGCCCCCTAGAAAAGTAGGCAAAAGTTATTCTATGGGAAAATGTAAATGAGCACATTAAAGTTGTTTAATTTTATTAACAGTAGAAAGTCAAAAACAACAGTGATCTAGCATATTTACCTCTCATATGGTAAGTTTAAAAAAAATCTTGAGGGTGGGTGAAATAAGAATTTTAATATATAGAATTATCAATATTAATTTCTGCAGGACAGTTTGATAATGTGTATCAAATATCTTGTAATCTTATATTTTACAAACTCACTCCATTTCCTGGAAAGTATACTTAGAAATAGAAGCAATATTGGCAAAGATAGAACAAAAAGGAAATTGATTGCAGTGTTATTGATAATAGCAAAAAAAAAAAAAAATTGAATTATATGTTCCTGAAAGATATTTTTGATTAAAATACGGTACAACTATACAGTGGAATATCAGTCATTTAAAATAATTTCATAGCAATTTAAAAAGTCAGACACAACGATGAAGCATACAGGATCCACTCAGATGGAAAATCCCTAGTGATATAACAGACATTCTTTTTTTTTCCTACTGAAATACACCTACAGCATGCAAGTAAATTAAGATGATATCATAGGGATCATTTTAAAGTCATTTGAGTTTGTGCCTGTGTTACATATAGAGGGATTGAAGGGATCTTATCTTCTTCCCCAGCATTTTGCAAGGCATTCTTCCACTATAACAATGAATTTCTACATATGTATGCACGTGAAGTGCACTAAGAATAGAGCTCTATGAATTTTTAATTACATCACCCTCACAAGGAGGTTTTCTTATGCTCCACTCCAGTCAATACTGTCTCCCAGGGCGTACTCACTATTCTGACTTGTTCTGTAATTAGTTAGTTTTGCTTTGTTTTGAACTTTATATAAATGAATTCATACAATATATACTCTTTCATGTCTAAGTTATATCACTCAAAAATTTGTCTTTAACACTTGTCAATGTTGTGGCATGTATCAGTGGTTTGTGAGGTATCCACTGTATGACTATAAAATATTTTATTTATCCATTCTGGAAAATGGTCATTCGGGAACATTGGGATGTGTTCAGTTTTGAGCTCTTATGAATAAATCTGTTATATCTCTTAATTGTGTTTTTGTAGATATATAACCTCATTTCTTTTTAAGTTGTGAAGAAGATAGTAAGATAAATTGTAAGGTAGGTGTGCTGTTTTGGATGTATTATGTCCCCCCAAATACCATTATCTTTGATGCAGTCTTGTGTGGGCAGGAAACTATTGGTGTTGATTGGGTTGGAGACTTTTGATTGGATGTTTCTGTGGAGATGTGATCACTCAACTGTGGGCGAGGTCTTTCACTGGATAATTTCCATGGAGGTGTGGCCCCACCCATTCAGCATGGGCCTTGATTAGTTTACTGGTGCACTATATAAGCTCAGATAGAAGAAGCGAGCTTGCTACAGCCAAGAGGGACACTTCGAAGAATGCACAAGAACTGAGAGAGGAGCTGCAAATGAGAGACAGTTTGAAGACAGCCTTTGAAAGCAGACTCTTGCTCCAGGGAAGCTAAGAGAGGACAAATGCCCCAAGAGCAACTAAGAGTGACATTTTTGAGGAGCTGAAGCCTAGGGAGGAACATCCTGGGAGAAAGCCATTTTGAAACCAGAACTCCAGAGCAGACGCCAGCCACATGCCTTCCCAGCAACAGAGGTTTCTGGATGCCATTGGCCATCCTACAGTGAAGGTACCCAATTGCTGATGTGTTATCTTGGACACTTTACGGCCTTAAGAATATAATAGTGTAACCAAATAAACCCCCTTTATAAAAGCCAATCCATTTCTGGTGTTTTGCATTCTGCCAGCATTAGCAAACTAGAACAGTAGGTTAATAGTTTTTGTAAATAGTGTCAAATTGTTTTCCAAGGGGGTTAGCAATCGTAAACTGTGAACAGCAATGTGTGAGAATTCCAATTACTCCATATCCTTGCCATTACTTCATAATAAGAGTCTTTTAAATTTTAGCCTTTTTGGTGAATCTGTCTTTGATTCACATATGTCCAATCCCTTGATGAACTAATCATGTGGAAATCTTACCATATATTGTGTGGCCATCAGACTATTTTTGGAGTAAAAGTTTAAGGAATTTTGTCCTGAACTTTAGGATATCTGAAGTAATAGTAGTTGTCTAAATAGAAATATCTACATTTATCCTAAAAAAATCCATGTAGGTAAACAAGAAGAAGAAATAAAGCCACATAATCACTGCATCTTTACCATAGCCAAATGACAGAGATCACCTCAAATGTTGAATTACCTCTAAGTAGAAAAATAAACATCAATTTCTGGTAAATCATCTCCAGTTCTCACTGGAAGTCTTGCAGAGAGCTAGGAGTGTCCAGAAAAACTCAAGGAAGTCAAAAGAGAAGACTGAATCTAAGTAACCCTCAGAATTGAAAGGTCCACCTGAAGTACAAAATGCTGAAAAAAAAAGTCCTAGTAGACCAGTAGACTGACTTTACAAAGGGGACTTAAAAGCATGCACAGGACTCAAGGCAGTAATTTTCGAAAGGCAACACTTCTAGGGGAAAAGAGATTTAAAAGAAAGGAGAGGAACACTTTGGAGACTGAATGGAGAAGAGGAAAAAGTACCAAGAGGGGAAATGTAAGATCCTGCAATATAAATCAATGTAAAAACAAACAAAATCAAAAAGGGAAGCACACAAAACCTCTTCCCCATTGTCTGTTAAGGAAAAGTCTCTCATTAAAGAAACTGCACTTCACCATAATAACAGAAGAGGGTGGAGGGGAACTAGACTTCAATATATTTTTCACAGAGCAAAAATCGCATCCACAAAATACATAGAAAGACCTACTGCAGGGAAAACTCATCTGTGGTGACTAAAATCAGATCAGCAATGTATTTGGGGTTGGAGCACTGATATGGTAAGAGGAAGAATTCTGAGTGGAGGAAATGTTTTACATCTTGACAGGAGTGTGGTGTACATGGTGTATTCATTTAGGAAACTTGGTATCTGCACACTTGATATCTCTTCATTTCACTACATGCAAATCATAAATGAAAATGAAAGAATTAAAATGAATTATGTTCCCAGCCCCCAAAATAGAAATCAACAAAGTAAACTAACTAAAGAAAGCATTGAAAAAATAATACAAACAAGAAATTGTAAAGTAGAGGGTGGAAAAACAGTAGGCAATTAATCAATCAAGCCCCTATTTTCTTTTGGGAATGGGATTTTAAAAATAGACAAATTCGTGGCTAAATAACCAAGATAAAAGAGAATATATGAATATGCAAAGTAATACATGAGTAACACAAATGAACTACTGAGCAAAAAGAAATTAAAGAAAAACCTGAGAAAGTCTTTGGAGGTATTTATTATTAAATAGAATTTAAAACTTGGTTAAAAGGGACAGCTTCCTAAGAAAATGAACTTTACCTAAATTGAACCCATCAGAAATGGAAAGATTAAACTTATGAATTTCCATATAGAATTAAACTCATCAAGAAGATTCTGCACAGAAAAGCAGCAGATTCAGATGATTTTAAAGAGCAATACTAATAAACATTCACAGAAAAAATAGTCCCAATACTTTAACAAGAGTTTACATACACTAGACATAGGGAAAACTTCCAAATTCTTTTTATAAAGAAAGTATTATATTGATACCTAACCTGAAAAAAATCAGTACAATAAGAGAATGTTAAAGTTCCATAACAATAAATAATATCAAAGCAAATATATCAAATAAAATATTTGCAAATAGAATATAGCACTAGAATAAACTGAAAATATACTTTGACCAAGTGGTATTGAATCCAGGAATGCAAGATTTTTCAACAGTAGGAAATCCTATTTTGTCATACTATCTTTTATGGTGATCTGTGCTCTGGAATGTTTACTGTTACTATTGTCATTGTTTGAGGTTCCATGAACCATGCACATATGAGATGGAGAACTGGATAAATAAATGGTGGGTGTGTTCTAACTGCTCCACTAACCAACCATTCCCCATCTCTCCCTCTTCTCAGGCCTTCCTTTTCCCTGAGACACAGCAGTATTGAACTTAACCCATTAATAATTCTACAGTGGCCTCTAAGTGTTGAAATGAAAGGAAGAATCCCATGTCTTTCACTTTAAATCAAAAGCTAGTATCACAGGATAATCTCACTACTGAGGAATGCGATAAAGAGAACACTGATTCCTTCTCTCTATGCTGCTGTTATATACCTATCTACCACCAGATGTTTTCTGTTCTGATAGTGAAGAACCAGTTATTCCTTCTGACATAGAAGCACATTTAACAGAACTTTTACCTAAAAACACTCAAGTACTATTTCCAAATGATAAAAAGTGGAAAAGCCTTACTATAATAACTTGGACAGAAGATTCATATCCTTAAAGTCCCATATTAGAAGATTATACTGAAGGAGAAGCTAAACAGTTAAAAAAGCTGTGAGTATTTTCAAGAAAGCAGAAAGGTCCTCTCAACCTTCTTAGATATAGATAACATGTAGTTGCCCAGTCTGCTGTGAAAACAGGATGGGCTGCAGGTGTTACTTTAACCATAAATAAGTCATAAATAATGTAGCAAGGTTGAATACAGTCCTAATCAAATGTATGTTTATCAATATGATGTAATGGATAAAATAATCATAGAATAAAATGAGAAAACTATATTAACAAGTTAGAGACAAGTAATAGTGATTTCTTTTCTAATTTTTAGACTTTATACAAGTAAAAGTAAGTTATGCTGCTCTTACAGAAGCCATAGCTTAATTAGTGAAAATATTATCAGCAGAGTTTTACAGGCATTCAAGGCTGTCTCTGATAACATGGATACCCTACTCGTGGATCAAGACGCTTCACTTCATGAGTCATTCATGTTCACAAAGCATCATTTAAGGTAAAGATAGAATATGACTTAATTAAAGGTACTCTAAATCAAGATGCTATAAATTTTCTGTAACTCAAACAAGGGGGAGCTGTCTGATCTCATGTCCAGCTGTGTCTGGTGGAGTGGGGGCTCCCAGGTTTGATAATGTATCAATTAATTTTTACATTGTAAGCGTGTCCCTTTTACCGTAAGTGCTCCTTTAGTAAAAATGTGTTGAAGTTAAATTCTTGTCTTGAGTGCTCTTTATGTTTAAACTATTGTCTGTCCCTATACTCTTGAGTAGGAGGTTACTTGAAGCCCAAACCCATTGAATCATGACCTGATAAGGCTCAGGCCTTTTCTAATGGAGATCATAGGTTTGAGGTGTAAAGAGATGAAGGACATCATAGGTTTGAGGTGTAAAGAGAGGAACCCAACCCATGAAACTGGATAAGATTGAGCTTAGTGAGGAAGGCATGTTGAAATCCAAGATAGGCCAAAATCTAGGCCTTTTGCACCAAAGAGTTAGGTTAAGTTGTGAATGCAGAGGAAATTAAAAGTGCTGCTCCAGTGAATACATGAATAATAAGAAAGTGAAGCAGCCTTATTGCTGTTACGGAGAAAACTTCAGTTGTCTGGATAGAAGATTAAACCAGCCACAACATTCCCTTAAGACAAAGCCTTATCTAGAGAAAGACCCTGTCTTCAATTCTATAAAGGCTGACAGAGGTGAGGAAGCTGCAGAAGAAAAGTCTAAAACTAACAGACATTGGTTCATGAGGTTTAAGAAAGAAGCCATCTCCACAACATAGAAACGCAAGGTAAAGCAGTAAGTGCTGATGTAGAAGCTACAGCAAGTAATCCAGAAGATCTAGCTAAGATAATTGATAAAGGTGGTTACACTGAACAGATTTTCAATGTAGATGAAACAGCCTTTTATTGGAAGAAGAGGCCATCTAGAACATTCATAGCTAGAGAGAAGTCAATGCATGACTTCAAAGGACAGGCTGACTCTATTTTTAAGGGCTAATGCAGCTAGTGACTTTAAGTTGAAGCCAATGCTTATTTACCATTCTGAAAATCCTAGGGCCCTTAAGTGTTATGCTAAATCTACTCTGCACTTGTCCTATAAATGGAAACACTAAGCCTGGATGACAGCACAGCTGCTTACAACATAGTGAATATTTTAAGCCCACTGTTAAGACCTACTACTCAGGAAAAAAGATTCCTTTTGAAATATTAATGCTTATTGACAATGCACCTGTTCAACCAAGAGCTCTGATGGAGATGTACAATGAGATCAACATTGTTTTTATGCCTGCTAAAACAACACCCATTCTGTGGCATTTTAACTTTCAAATCTTATTATTTAAGAAATACATTTCATAAGACTATAACTACTATTGATATTGATTCCTCCAATGGATCTGGGCAAAGGAAACTGCAAACCTTTTGGAAGGGAGTCACCATTCTATATGCCATTAAGAACATTTGTGATTCATGGTAGGGAGTCAAAATATCGACAATAACAGGAGTTTGGAAGAAGTTGATTCCAACCCTCATGGATTATTTTGAGGGGTTTAATACTTCAGTGGAGGAAGTAACTGCAGATGTGGTAGAAATAGAAAGAGAACCAGAACATTTGCTACAATTCATGAAAGCACATTTTTATAGTTGAACTATTAACTATAGTCAATGGTTTAACTTAGGTTTCACTGTTTGGGTAGTGTAGTTCTATGGATTTTTTTTAAAAAAATTATTCTATTATCATATATGCAATCTAATATTTCCCCTTTTAATCATATTCAGATATATATTTCAGTGCTGTTAATTACATTCACAATGCTGTGCTACCATCACCCCCATCCATTACCAAGAAATTTCCATCAATCCAAATAGGACACCTAGACATTTTAAGCCTTAACATCCCATTCCCTATCCCCAGCCTGTTACCTGGTAACCTATACTGTAGACTCTGACTCTAGGAGGTTTCTTATTCTAATTATATCATATAAGTGGGCTCATACAGTATTTACCCTTTTGTGTTTGGTTTATTTCAGGGGTGATAATTGTTCCGGTGGAAGTACGGGGTCCTGGAGATCCCTATTCTGCCATTTTCCCACAATCCTATCCAACACCATATTTTATTTTTCAAGTTGATTCACATTAAATTTGTAAGAAAAGAGCTCTTACATTATTTAAATGTGATGTCAACTGTTGTAAACTTTTGGACAGTTTTCAAAATGATTTTAAACATCTAAACACTGTATTACTTTGCATTAAATACTTCTTGTTGGTAAATATAAAAAGATTTGTGGTTATAATTGTTAAGAATTCTTGATCAGGAATTGCAAGTAACTTTTAATTCACAAAATGTTCCAGAAGTTAAGTATAAATTTTCATTTACAATATGAAGATCTTTTATTTGGAAATCTAATGTAATAAAAATTAAATAGCCACAAAAAATTTTAAAATAAAATAAAGGGCAAGAGGTGTATTTCAGAGTTTTCAATAATTTACATTAATACAGTATATAAGGAAAATACTGAACTATATATTTTACCATCATGCATATCACATATATTGAAAATTTCCTGAAACATGCATTTACATTTTCATAACTAATGCAGAAATCAATGTATTCTTCACCATATTATAAAGTCAAATATTGCTGAAGTATTGCATTCAGCTTTCGTTCTTTAATAGAAAAGTTGCAGATTTACAGAACAATCATGCATAAAATACAGGATTCCCATTACCATCCTATTATCAACATCTTGCATTATATGGAATAATTGTTACAATTGATGAAAGCATATTTTTATAATAGTTCTATTAACCATATCCATGGTGTAACATAGTGTTCACTGTTTGTATAGGGTAATTTCTTAAATTTTTATCTATTTTTTTCTGTGTATGTTTAGATCCCAGTTATCTATCCCTAGATAATCACATTGTTAAATTGTTTATTCAGTCCACTTGGCCCCAAATTGGTAAGTGGTCTGGGTGCACTCACTGTACAGTTCAACTTTTGGAGAAGTCTTTATTGTTGGAGAAACATTTTTATGAACAGGCTTATTTATTGTTAAAAAAAACATGATACTGAATATTTGTGAGCTCTCATAGGTTTTCTACCTTACTTTAACATTATGCAGAATCACTCAATTAGTGTACACAAAACATTTAGGGAAGAAAATAGCCAGATGAGAAAAGATCACTCTATGGATAGTCTATATTCTCTCCCTCTCAATTTCTTCATATCTTTGGATGTACTCCCCTTTGATTTCTATATCTGAACCATTAAAACCAATCACCCAGAATACTTTGTTAACCTAGTTTGTCCATCTAGGACTCTAATTTCATTACTAATTTTTCACTATACAACATATTTTTCATCCTGGACTTTTCAAAGGTAACTGGACAAACCATTTGCAAGCCATAGAAAGATTCTCTTTTTTCCAGCTACTGTCAGTGTGCCCTATTTTTGCATTTCTCAGCATACAAGCTGGTCCCATCTTCCTAGATGAATGAACTCAACCTCTCAGCTGGTCTATTTAGTAACAAAATCTAATTATCTGTCTTTTCTAAACTGATTTTTTTTTCCCCCTAATGTGTCCCATGTATGGGCCTCATTTCTAAAGTTCTGCCGGAGGCATTCTCTAGTTAACCACTCATTTTGAAGGGCAGTTGCATTGGCACTTCTTGAGTCCTAGTGAGTGAAGTGGCCCTTTCTGACATTGGTAATGAGGTCCACAGAATCTGAGGCATGATGAGGATGTTTTTCAATTATTTACGCCTGTCTGAGAGAAGCTGGTAGCCACTGTACCTGGCAATGGCCATCTGTGACACTGTAAATTTGAGAATCAGCTTTCTACAAAACATTCAGCTTGGAATTTAATGTAATTGCATGGAATGTATGCAATTATTTTAGAGAAGAATGACATCACTACAATTATGAATCTTCCAACATGCAACATTTATCTTTCCATTTACGTATTTTTTGAGTTCCTTCATTAGTGTTTTACAATCCACAATGTACAGACCATGTGCATATTTTATTAGACTTATAACTATTTATTTCATGTTTTTGGTGATGATGTAACCAGTACTGTATTTTAAAATAGCTGGTGATGGCATTATTGAGACATAACTCATATACCAGACAATTCACTCATGTAATGTGTACCATTCAATGATTTTTAGTTTGTCCACAGGATTATGCAGTCATTCACACAATCAATTTTAGTACATTTTTTAACACCTGGGAAGCAAGCCCCATACCCTTTAGGAATAATTCTGCAATTCCTCAATCCATCCAGCCCCAGGCAATCACTAATTTACTTCCCATCTCCATAGATTTGCATATTTTGGATATTTCATATAAGTGGGTGTGATGGTAGGTTCATGTGTCAACTTCACCAGGTGATGGTGCCCAGTTGTCTGGTCAAGAAAGCACTGGCCTAACCATTACTGCAAGGACATTCGTGGCTGGTAATAAACAAGAAGTCTGATTTCTTAAATCATCAGTCAATTGATTGCATCTGTGGCTGACTACATCTTCAATCAACTAAGGAAATGTCTTCTGTACTGAGAGAATCCAATCAGTTGGATTTAATCCAATCAGTTGAAGACTTTTAAGGGAGAAGAGAGAGCTTTCATTTTTTTCTTCAGCCAGTCAGCCTCTATTGGGGAATTCATCACAGACTTACATCAGAGTTGCCAGCTCTTGGCCTATCCTACAAAATTTGGACTCGTGCATCCCCATAGTTGTATGAGACACTTTTATAAAATCCCTTGCTCATTTTGTTAGGGTTTTGCATTCCATCTGGTTAACAGTTGAAAACAATAGTGGGTGTAGTTTAGAATGGGTTCAAGCTACTATTTTTATTACACGTAATTACCCAGAGCAAAAAGAGTAAAAATGAGGAGGAAAGAGTTGAAACTTTTAAGATTGTTTTATTTTTGAACTTTAAAGATCTTAATTTGATTTTTAAATATTTTTTCTAGAGATTCTTTATTTTAGGACTGTGATGGTTAGGTTCATTTGTCAACACGGCCAGGTGACCTAGCTGTCTGGTCAAGCAAACACTGGCCTAACAATTGCTGTGAGGATGTTTGAGGCTGGTTAATAAACCAACAGGCTGGTTTATTAAATCATCAGCCAACTGACTGCAGCTGTGACTGATGACTCACCGAAGGGCATGCCTTCCACAATGAGAGAATGCAATTGGCTGGATTTGATGCAATTAATCAGTTGAAGACTTATAAGCAAGACAGATAGAGGGCCTTCACTTCTTCTTTGGCTGCCCAGTGAAGCATTTCCTGAGGAGTTCGTTGAAGTTGCCAGTTCGTTTCCTGAGTTCATCGAACACATTTGTCGAAGATCCCAGTTCATTTCCTGAGGAGTTCATTGAAGTTGCTGGTTTGTTTCCTGAGGAGTTCATTGGACAACTTCCTTGGAGTTGACATTTTGTTGATGGCTCTACAGAATTTGGACTCCTGCATACCCACAGTTGCGTGAGTCACTTTTACAATCTGATAATCACAGACACCTCTCATTGATTCTGTTTCCCTAGAGAACCCTAACTAATACAAGGATATTCTATAGAGCATGTTAAATTAGTTCAAATCTTGTCTAATCAAAAGTCCCAATGAAGGGAGATATCTACCTAAATTATATTTGAAATATTAATTTATAGTTGAGAAGCTGTGCATTTAAGTGTGTTGAGGACCTCATAAGACCATGTACCTATATTCCTTTATTTGGGGGGATATTTCATGCAGAATTATATTTCATACTGTAGTTGTTTTGATGCAGAAGGAAATTCTTTGGTTAGTGCAATTGCAATTTGTAAGGAGGCCCTCCCAAGAGCACCCAGAGTTCCCTTGCTGCCATGCCATGATTTATGTTCTAGAACATGCAGAGAATGTATTTTCTAGCAAACTATCAGAGACAGAAAATTTCCCCAATACGTGCATCTTTTTTTAGTACAATCAGTATCCACAATAGTGTAAACTCCAGCTTTTTGCACCTCTCTTGAAATAATACATGTACAGTCAGATTGTGGTATTTACTAGTGAACATTTTGAAGCCCTGTTGTCCAGAAATGTCATTGATCTTTACCTTTACACACAGCAATTCCTGGCTTTCAGGCTATTCATAAATTTCATCCTATAGCAAGTTTGAGCAAAAGAACAGATATGCATCAATACAGGGCTAATTTGGTTTTACACAGGGGATGGAAATTGAAGGTAACTGTCATATAGTTCATTGATTGACACACACCCTTTCTGTTTCTTCATCTTTACTCTAGTTCTAAGAGGAAATTCAGGTTAGCTCTTAATACATCCCAACTCTTATTTGAAGCTTTATTGTTTTTAGTCAGATTCTTACTCAGATGGAGAGCCAAGATTGGTGCAAGGATTTCCATGACGAGGGCCTAGAGTCTCTTTCTTCAAACCTCAAGCAGTTGTGGAGTTAGCAGGGGGGTTAAAAATTCAGTTAATGCCATTAATTTCTCATAACTATAGATCTTTATCCAATAGGGTGCCTAATGAGTTTCCTTTTTCTTACCTAATTTAGTGAGTCTTGAAGTTTCAACATTATAAATGATAAAGAGGATCCTAAACAAGAAAAAGATAACAGAAAAGAAGCTTCCAAATAAAACCTAAAGGTGAAATTTCAGAAGAATGCTTAATCTTCATTCTTGTGCATTAGAAATTCAGTTTCCAAATAATCTTTTCCATCTCTTTATGTTAGTGGGTGCTACTCACACACACAAATGTCACCATAATTCTGATAGCACATGTCATTGTTATCTGTTTGGATGCAGCCCTTATTTTGAGCAGTTTGAAAAAATTGAGTCTGATGTTTTGTGGCTTACAAGAAAACCCTCTCTGTATAAGAACTGCATGGGACCCACTACTCATTATATATAAGTACTATGTGTGTAAATATATATATGTACATGTGTATATTCATTTTTCACATACACATGCATGAATATGTCTATGATGAGTTGATTATTCTGAGCCAGGTCAGTTGATTAAAAGCTTAAAGAAGTAAATTTACTCATAAGAAAGGTTAAAAAAATTATACACCTAAAGTTAGTAACCACTAATTTCCAGTAACAAACCTATTACACAATCTTCTTCATTGTGGAAGACAGTGCTGGTGTCTCTCACTACTGTCCTACGTCAGAATCCTCTTTTTATGATAGAGGCTAAACATGGGAGATACTCATTTTTCCAGTTTTCTCTGCAGCTAATGTTGGCCATCTGACATAATTCTGACTGAAGGATCATAAAGGGAAGTCATGTAGTGACTTTTAGAGAAAATTGTCCTCATCATAGACAGAGAAAGACATGAGATGAGATTTCATTTTTCTTATTCTCTTGCTTTCTTATTGGGATATAGTTCTGTGGAGATGTGAAGCTTGAAGCCATGGCAATCATTTTGTGCCTATGAGGTAACACACCTGAGGACTAAGGCCAACAGACGAAGGACAGTGTAATGGAATGGTCTCATTCCTTGATACGAATGTTGAGTTGTTGAACCAACCCTATGACACTACCTCCAAATGTATTTTGTGTGAAATATAAGCTGCTATTTTAATTGGTCTTTCAATTGAATGTTCTGTAACTTTAAGCTGGAAACTTTCTAAGTGATAACATGGGTTAGGTGTAAATTCATGAGACACTCAATTCAAAACATACATTATTATAGCAGACGTATATTTTGGAGAAATTTTTGTTCCTTTTCAGTAAACATTGATGAGAATAACTGTAATTTATTATGATAGGAAAGACAACTTGTGCATATTTGAACTTAAATTTGCAATATAACCTATTTCATCTGCCTAGTGATCATTGTTCATTATACCCATGTTTCCAGCATTCTCCAATGTTTTTTTCTTATATTTGCTGTGAAAATTAAGAATAGGCACAATATTTAACATGCTCAAAATAATTTAATAACCAAGAATATTTCTTGCATGCTTATTCATTAAATACAACTCTGACTCAATTCCTTCTTTAAGTTTAACCAAGACAGAATCACAGTTTGGGGTATTGATACTTTTATTAGAAGCTTAAAACACTCAATGGTTAAGGGAGAAACACTGAAAGGTCTTGAACAAGGGAAAGACAGAGCTCTATTTTTCAGATTATTCCAGCAGTAAGGCAGGTGGCTGAATTAGAATATATGGCAAATTCTAGAACAATAGAGACGAAAACATAACCAGTTCCTGAATTTGTGTGGTGGCTTTGAGAAAGCATAGGAGGACATTCTGGTGGTAGACTCTATGGTTTAGCATGTGAGATGTGTGAAAAATATGCTGAAGGTTTTCAGTCAGAGAATAACTTAATTTCCATAAGTACTTATTGAGGCCTGTTCTGGTTTGCTAATGCTGCCATTATGCAAAATATCAGAAATAGATTGGTTTATGTAAAGGGGAGTTATTAGGTTAAAAAGTTACAGTTCTAAGGCCATAAAAGTGTCCAGACTAAGACATCAACAAGATGATGCCTTCACTGAAGGAAGGCCAGTAGCATCCAGAGCACCTCTATCAGCTGGGAAGGCACATGGCTGGCATCTGCTGGTCCTTTGCTCCTGGGACGCATTCATAATGACTTTCTCCAAAATGTCTCTGGGCTTCTGTCTTTGCTCCTCTCTCTCAGTTCCTGTGCATTCTTGCTTCTTTCTCCCAAGACATTTCTCTCTAGGCATCTGGGTGTCCTCTCTTAGCTTCTCTGGAGGCAAACTCTGAGCTTCATCTCTTAACTTAGCATCTCCAAATATGCTTCTGTCTGCATCTCCAAGTGTCTCCAAGCATCAGCATGTCAGTTCTTGAGCTCTCTTAAGTAGTCCAGTGAACTAATCAAAACCCACCCTAAAGGGGAGGAGTCCACACCTCCAGGGAAATAATTTAATCAAAATCTCACCCACAGTTGGGTCAATAACATTTCCATGGAACACTCAATCAAAAGGCTCCACCCAATAAGATTGGGTTAAAAGGTCAAGGCTCTTCTGGGGTCCATAACAGTTTCAAACTGGCACAAGGCCCTGTTATGTGCTCTCCACTGGTCTTGGTACCAGCTACAAAGTAGTGAACAAGACAGAAGTGGTTTCTGTTCTTACAAAACATATGGTTTATTAGAGAGCATAGAAATTAAAAGATAAGGAAAATGATCTGATGAGTGTTATGATGGAGCATCTACTGGAAGCTATGAGAACATTATTCTTGATAGCTAACTTTTATGGACTATTTATCATTTGCCCTGTACTGTTTTAAGTATTTGACTTATATTAGATCAATTAGCAGTCACAACAACTCAATTCATATCCCTATTTCACAAACTCCCTGAGGCAGAAAAAGTTTAAGTAAGTTGCCCAAAGTGATAGTGTCAGTAATTATGGGCATAGGACTCAAACACATGCCCTCTACCTCCAGACTCCAAATTCTTAACTATTATGAGAACAAATTTATGATCTTGGTTACTGAAATGTTATATTTAAGCACACATTAAGAATATTCAGTGAGAAATTTCCAACGAGTGTTTAGAAATAAAAACATTAGAAAGAAGGTAAGGCATTAAAAATATTTTGAGTTCTTCTGGAAGAGATAACAACTACAGTCAGTGACTGCAATCCTTGAGACGTTTCTAATAAAGAAATAAAGAAGCCTGCAAGCAGAACCCATACTGAACTACTCCTAAGATAGGGGAATAAAGAAGGAAAGAGAACAACACAGTAGACAGATTTCAGAGATACACATGGTAGCCATATGGGAATTCCATTTTAGGTCTGCATGGGGGATGAAAAATCCCTAGAGTGAAGCAACCACTTGAGTAAGATATTGAGTCCCTAAAGAACTAAAGGAATCTCTTTGTCTATGGTGCAAATACAATCCCCTTATTCCCCTATTACTCACAATAGCTGTCCCTGGAGGAGACTGAGCAAGTTTCTAATCTGTTTATAACAAGCTGCACTATGTTATTCAAAGAACATTAAATCTTCTTTATCTTTTAAAGAATCTTTATTTTTTTCACTGCTGTTTGAGGGAGCTCAAAGTTAAATCAGAAATTATGATGTGTAGCTCCTAATGATTTCCTGGGCATATTGGAAATCAAGTCTGGTCTGCATCCTCTTAGAATCAAAGGAAACAAAATCTTACTTTGAAATTGCACTTTGAAGACCACCTGGGCAAAAAACAGTAATCAGGAAGCTTAGAGGTATTTTGGCTTAAAGAGGTGAGTTCCTGAATTCCATTCATATTATATCCTTATTTTGAAGTGGAAATCCAGGGATTAAGACATACTGCTTTTACCTCATATTGTGCAATTCTGAAATGCAGGTGAATCAGGTGGAAAAATCAGTTTGAGGGGGCAGAGGAGAATGTTCAGAGACATAGGGCCTTCAGGGTTCATGCACCTCAATGTATACGTTTAACTAGAGAGAACTCTCCCTCTTTAGGATGGGGATTCAGTCTGTGACATGGAGCAGTAACTGAACTTCCCTTAGACATTGGTCCCTTAGTTTTGAACAAGAAATAATGTTCCCACCACAGCAGGGTATAATCTTGAGAGACCAACTTGAGGTTGCCATGGCCTCGTCCTCAAGTTTTACTGCTAAGGGAAGGGATCATGTGAACAAAGGAATGGTGAGATGTTGGAGACTATTCTGCTCTAGTGCACTTTACATCTCCCTTCTCCCTTGTTTTTTCCAGTAGTCATTGTTTGTATGGCAGCACCGTCTTCCCAATGTAGGTTATGCTGGTGGTGCTCTTGGCTATCTCTAACTTAGAAATAAAGGAGAAGTCAGTGTTGCTCACTATCAAAGTAATGGTAAAATAATTCTATGGGTCCATGTTTGGCTGGTCTCAAACATTCCGATTGTATAGCCCATTCTGTTATGGAGATATTGTGGGAAGATCTGGGTTGCCCTTTAATATAAGCCTCTTCACTTGTCCCCACAGATTGTCCAGACAAGAATGGCTACTGAAAATGCATCTTTTGTGACTGAATTCTTTCTAGTGGGACTAACAGATCACCCAAACCTCCAACTCCCCTTTCTCTTCCTGTTTCTATTAATTTATATGGTGACTGTATTGGGAAACTTGGGCTTGATAACTCTAATTGGGCTGAATTCCCACCTTCACATAACCATGTACTTCTTCCTTTTAAATTTGTCATTCATAGACCTCTGTTATTCTTCTGTGGTTATCCCCAAAATGCTGCTCAACTTTTTAACAAAGAAGAACACTATCTCCTACCAGGGATGCATGACACAGTTCTTTTTCTACTGTTTTTTTGCCATCTCTGAGTGCTATCTCCTATCAGCAATGGCCTATGATCGCTATGTGGCCATCTGTAATCCACTCTTGTATATCATTGCCATGTCCCCTAAAGTGTGCTCCTGCCTTATGTTTGGTTCATACTTGATGGCATTTTCTGGTTCTATAGCCCACACTGGATGCCTGTTGAGACTGACCTTCTGTGATGCCAATACCATCAATCATTATTTCTGTGACATCCTCCCTGTGCTCCAGCTCTCCTGCACAAGCACCTATGTCAATGAGCTGGTGGTCTTCACTGTGTCAGGCATCAACCTTATTGTGCCCAGTCTCACTATCTTTATCTCTTATGGTTTAATTATCTACAGCATTCTCCAAATCAGTTCCACTGAGGGAAGATTCAAAGCCTTCAGGACCTGCAGTTCCCACATAACAGCTGTTTTTATGTTCTATGGATCAGCTTCATTTATGTATCTCCAACCATCTTCTGCTGGGTCTATGGATGAGGGAAAAATCCCTTCTGTCGTTTACACCATTGTGGTTCCCATGATGAACCCCTTAGTTTACAGCTTGAGGAACAAAGATGTTAAACTTGCCCTGAAAAAGATGCTGAGTGGGAGAAAGTTTTAATCATAAATAGGATCTCCTGTGTAGGTAGTTTAAGAACAAGAAGATTCAGTGTGTTTATTTGCAATATATTTGGTAGCAGTTTTCTTTTCTATTATTTGAGTGAAGGAAATTTGAGACTTCTCTCAATCTATTGCCATTCATGTTAGAATGATCATCTTCTTTCCCCCAATATTTACACAATTTCTTCTTCTTCTGACTACTCTAAGGACCCTTAAAGTTTCTTTTGAGGATTGAGTCCTGTTCCCATTAAAGACATATTCCAGTCTTAATCCATGTTCCTGTGGGTGTGAACCCAGTTGTAAATAGGATATTTGAAGATATTATTTGTTAAGGTGTGCATTCATTTGTGAGTAGGATCCTACTTAGATGAGTCCAAATTGAATCAGGGTAGGCTTTAATCCATATGACTGGTGCCCCCCATAAAGAGGGGAAATTGTATGTAGTCAGTAAAAGAAGTCAGAAGTCAGCAGAAGACAGAAACCTGAAGAATCCAAAAAATAAGGCAGATCATCACATGGCAGACACAGATGTAAGTTACGGAACCACAAGATTGCCAGCGAGATACGACCAGAATGCTGCAGACTCCAGGAAAAAGAATGGCCTGTTGACACCCTGGTTTTGGACTTCTGGTATCTACAATCATAAGACCATAAATTTTGGTGGTATAAGCAAAACCAACATTTGGTATTTGTCATAGTATCCCTGGCAAACCAAGACAGAATGTTTTCAGGGACAATTGAAACATTTTCGAAGGCAATTTTAATCATCACTATTTTACCATTTTTCTAATGTTCAGTCAATATTCAGTCACTGCGAATTTTAGCCATGCCATTTTTTTTTAAATTTAATTTGGAATAAATTCAAAGTTATAGAAACAGTTGTGAAACAATACAAACCCCATACACAGAAATCCAGCATACCCTGACCCTCCTCCCCTGATACCCCACTCCACCAAATTTAACATGCTGTCACACCGCTATTTCTTTCCCTCCCTATCATCCATCATTTATTGCTCGGTCTTCTGAACATATGAGAGCTAGCTGCACACATCCTTGAGCAAACTATAATTCACATACACACTTCCCATGAACAAGAACATTCTTTTATGCAATCCCATTAAGCACAGCTAAGAAGTACAAGAGATTCAACAATGATACAAGGCTTACATTCTATATTTCCTTTTCCTTATGTCTCAACTGTGTCCCTTTGAGCCACCTGTCCTCTATCCTCCACTCCCATCCAAGTTCATCCTTAGCATTCAATTGCCATCTAGTTAGACTGCCTTTTTTTTCTTTTTTCAATTGTGGAAACATACATACAGCCTAAATCTTCCCATTCCACCCCCTCCCTAGCATTCCATTAGTGGGATTAATCACATTTAGACTGTTGTAATGTGATGACCTTCCCACTCTCCATTAATAGAAATTTCCCTTCACCTCAAACAGCAACCCTACACTCATTTCTTAACTCCCCATTACCCCTTCCCCCATTTCTCTTAACCCATACTCTACTTTTCATCTCTATGGTCACATTCTCTGATAATTTCTTTGTGTTTACTGTGGGGCTTAAAATTAACCTCTTAAATGCATAACACTCTTGTTTTTTTTTTTTCATAACAACTTAACTTCAATAGGACACATAAACTATGTTCCTATACTCCTCCATTCCCCCACCTTTATATAGTTCTTGTCAAAAATTACATATTTTACATTGAGTTCCAAACCACTGATTTGTCATTAGTTTGTGTATTTTATATCATGTAGGAAGTAAATAGTGGAGTTACAATTCAAAAATTATTGACTTCTATTTGTATTCCATTGTGGTCAGAGAATGTGCTTTGAATATATTCAATTTATTTTTTTTAATTTATTGAGGCTTGTTTTATGTCCCAGTATATGGTCCATTCTGCAGAAAGATCCATGATCACTAGAGAAGGATGAGTGTCCTGGTGATTTGGGATGTAAGGTTCTATATATGTCTGTTAAAATTCTCTATATCTCTTTCTCCTTTTTTTGTTTGTCTGTCAGTAAGGATCCCTTTAGTATCTGAAGTAGGGCAGGTCTTTTATTGGCAAACTCTCTCAGCATTTGTCTGTCTGTGAAAAATTTAAGATTTCCCTCAAATTTGAAGGAGAGTTTTGCTGGATAAAGTATTCTTGGTTGGAAATTTTTCTCTCTCAGAATTTTAAATATGTCTTGCCAATGCCTTCATGCCTCCATGGTGGTCGCTGAGTAGTCACAACTTAGTCTTATGTTGTTTCCTTTGTATGTGAATTGCTTTTCTTTTGCTGCTTTCAGAACTTGCTCCTTCTCTTCAGTATTTGAGAGTCTGATCAGAATATGTCTTGGAGTGGGTTTATTTGGATTTATTCTATTTGGGGTTCGCTGGGCATTTATGCTTTGTGTATTTATATTGTGTAGGAGGTTGGGGAAGTTTTCCCCAACAATTTCTTTGAATACTCTTTCTAGACCTTTACCCTTCTCTTCCCCTTCTGGGACACCAATGAGTCTTAAATTTGTTTGTTTTATTTTATCTATCATACCCCTGAGATCCTTTTTGATTTTTTCAATTTTTTTCTCCATTCTTTCTTTTGTTCTTTCATTTTCTGTTCTGTGGACCTCTAGGACACTGAGTCATTGTTCAACTTCCTCTAATCTTGTATTATGAGTATCCAGAGTCTTTTTAATTTGGCCAACAGTTTCTTTCATTTCCATAAGATCTTCTATTTTTTTAATTTACTCTTGCAATGTCTTCTTTATGCTCTTCTAGGGTCTTCTTTATGTCCCTTATATCCTGTGCCATGGTCCTCTTCATGTCCTTTATATCCTTTGCCATGTTTTCATTCCTCAATTGTAGTTCTTTGATTAATTGTGCCAAGTACTGTGTCTCTTCTGATATTTTGATTTGGGTGTGTGGAATTGGGTTCTCCATATCATCTGGTTTTATCATATGCATTAAGATTTTCTGTTGTTTTTGGCCTCTTGGCATTTGCTATGCTTGACAGGGTTCTTTCAAGTTGTAAAAAAAAAATACCAATCTAATTTTTCAGAAATACAAGTTGGTGGCATACACTTTCTCTAACTAACCAGCAGATGGCATCTGTGAGTCATCTGTACCCCTCAAGTCAGTTCTCCTCAACTTCATCCTTGTGGTGTGTGGGGAAATGATTCTTGAGGGGTTCAGTTGGTAAACTCAGTTTGGGTGTGTTGCTGGAGCCATCCGTCCTGAATGTGGGGCATGTGTCTGGGTGGCTAGGGAGGCAGGGCAGCTTTAATATTCAATCTCCCCAGTTTTCCCAGAGATTCAAGGCCACTGCAAGAGTCTAAGCCTTCATTTCAGTTCTGCCCCAGACTCTCTGTCGCTGACCCACAAAACACCGACATTGACATAGCATCCCTGGGTTTTCCGAGTGGGCCCCCCTTCTCAGCTGTGATCTTCCAGGACCTCCGCGGAGGGAATGCTGTGCTATGTCACAAGTGCGCACCATCCCTCACAGGAAGCCCCGGGCCACTGGGCTGTGCAGCGGTGCTCCCAGCCTGATGCAAAGATGGCTGAATGGGGCATTTCAACCCCTCCCCTCCTCACACAGTTCCTCCTTCCCAGCTCCAGGACAACTGGCGCAGCTCTGGGCTGTGGGCACGGCCCCGGGCAGGAGTGTCTCCAGCCCTCTGGGGGGCCAGCTGCAAGCAGTGGTGTTTCTTTCTCCATCTGGCTCTCCCCTCTGCTCCCCTGGCCCTGAGAGAATCTGTGGCGGGCTATCCTCTATGCCAGATACCAAGAGTTCTGGCTCAGCCTGCTCCTGCAGTGTTTCCACCATCGCAACTGCAGCTGCTCCTGGGTTTTTCCCTTTTTTTTTTAAAGAACCAGTCCATCTCCAAATGCCAATCCCCAGCTTCCACACACCACAGTGCAGCTGTGAGACTTGGGTCTTTCAGCTGGCTTACTAACTCGTTTCAGAATGCAGACTCCCGGTTTCACCAAATGTACAGCCCCTGTGGTTCTAGCAGACCTTGTCCAGCCAGTGCATCACTGAAACCTGTATTCTGGGTCACCTTCTGGTTTCTATCTAGTATTTTTCATGGAGGTGTTTTTTTGCCCTGTCTCATCTAGCTGCCATCTTAGGTTCTCTAGCCAAGCCATTTTGTTTTGAATATGTTTAGCAGTGCTAACTCCTTCTCTTATGATTTAAATGAGCACTCCTATTCCATTCCCCAACCCCAATATCAACCTGCTTGATTTTCATTATGTTCTATTATATAAAAAGTACTCCTAGGCTTGAGTTTTCTTTTCATATTTTTTTCTTTTCCTTGTTGTTCCTTTTTTCCTGAAAAAAATATTTACACATTGAATAAAAGTGTCTTTACATAAGTAAACAAATATCTGTATGGTGTGGGATCTTCTGTAGACATTGCAGAGGCACAATTCATGAACTGCAGAAATATGGTGAGTTCCCTCTCATTTAGGATAAATAAACTCTACAGAGTACACACTGAAACTTATAAATGCCAAATAGTAAAGAGACACATTCTCATCCTTATCAATATTATTACTTGTATTGGCACAAGGATTCCATACAATGCTGCATTACCAACTCTGCACACAGCTTGAAATAGAACCAAATTCCCAGATATTATCCCTTTGTTCTATTTTTCTTACCACCCCTCCTTAGTTGTTTTTTCTTTGTTGTTCCTGTTTGTGATGAAGAACTGCATGCCATCTACTTCTGAGGGCCTCTAATGTACTAATGCATTCAATATTGGAGAGTTACTTACCATTCAACATTTTATTGCCAGAACAGCATTAAAAGAGGGTGATTAGAAGGGTAATAACATGCATTTCAGGAGAAATAACCTGTATCTCAGTTATAATACAGGCAGAGTATGGTTGGCATTATAAAAATGGCATTCATTACTATCAAAATGACATCAAATATTTTGCATAAGAGTATATAGTTCTTTCTGTGACTTTTATTTGGTACAGAAAGAAAAATACTGCACATTGTTAGATGAAAGCTTTTAGCTATTGCTTTATTTATAAATGAGGTTCATCATAAAAATATAGGTGTATATTAATGATAAAATATGTTCCCACAAACATTTGTGAACTTGCTTAACTTTTTCTTATTAAGATACCAAGCATCTTTATGTTATATCTATAGTTCCTTTATTTCTCCAGGGCTTCTCATGCTTAATATATCTCAAATATCAGATATTCTGGGTGGACAGGGAATGTTTATTGAATTGGATTATATTCTTTCAGTTACAATAATAAAATGATTTTTAGAAGTAATATTGAATAAAATGTGCTGTTTAATATGTCATCAATATCTTATCATTTATAATTTTGATTTTAAATTTATTTTTAACTTTTTTACAAAAGTTTATAAAAATTGTGTACAGAATTCCTCTATGCTCTTCACCAAGCTTCATCTGTAACTACAGTACCATTATCAAAACCAGACAATTAATGTTGCTTAATATTCAGACCTCATTCATAGATCACCAATTGTCCCAATTAAGTCCTTTTTCAAAACACTTTGATCCATGAGAAAATCTAGGATCAGACATGTCATTCAGTTATGTCTTTTTAGTGTTCCCCAATTTGGGACAGTTTATCAGTCTTCTTTGTCCTGTAAAACATTCACTCTTTTAAGGATAAGAACCAGTTATTTTGTAAAATGTCTCTCAATTTGGATTTGTCTATGTGTCCTCATAAGTAATTTCAGTTTAGGTATTTTTGGCAAGAATATCAAAGAAATGATGTTATGCCTTTCTTAGGTCATAACACATATTACCAATAATGCAACCTTTTATCACTTGGTTTACTGCTGTAAAGTCATAATTTTTAATTTTGTAATTTAAATTATCTTGTGGGAATACATTTTTAGGCTAGACAAATATCTTTGTTTCTCAGTTTCTTTAGCTCACTAATTTTACCATGCACTTATGATTCTGACCTTAAAAAATTATTACTGTGTTGTTTGTCAAATGATTTTATTTCATCATTCCTTCTACATATATTAATTAGAATTTTATTATAAGGAAGACTTAACTGTCTCCCCTATTTGCTATCTATCTATCTATTATCTACCTATCTATCTATATACCTATCCATTATCTATTCATCTATCTATGTATCCTTTCATTTTAAAAGATATGTATAGACTCTTGGATAATTATTTTTTTATTAGGAGCCATAATGCATTGTCTGCTTTATTTCTTTCCCTGCTCAAATTCTTTCACAGTTAGCCATTGAGGTCTCCTTCAGAATGGTTTGTGTCCTTCCTGTATGTCTTCTAATTTCTTGAGTACTTCCTTACTTTCTGGCAACACAGCTCTTTCAGTAAAATACTTGCCTTGAATTCAGCCATTTTTTTCAAGTTTCCCTGGTTCTTTTACTGGAAAATAGTATTATAGAAGCATTATTTGAGCACTAGCTATGGCTGTTGGAGTGGTTTAGTTTCTAGGATCTCTGCAAATAGAGCTAGGAAATATATGTATGCATCTATAGATAAATCCTCTATCAATTTCTGTATCTATTCCTATGTATGTATATTAAAACTTATGAGTATAGGATGACATCTTTGATTCCAAACCAAGACCACTGAGTTTATTCTAAACCCCCTTTTCATATTTGTAAAAAAACTGGCTTTTTGTTATTAACAAGTGTTTAAAATATATCTACTTACCTGCTCAATATATTTGCAATATTATTAATTATTTGCACTATTCTAGTAAAGTACTTTCAAAATTGCTAACCAATACCTCTGTAAAATAAATTTAATAACAAGAATATGCTATTTGTATATTCTTTTTGCATTAACCTCAGAGTATATGGCAATCCAATGTTTTCCAGGTTACTTTGCTCAGTTATTTTCCTCTTTTATTTTCATTGTGGTTATGTATTTGTAATACAGCTGATTTTGTTGTTACTGTTGGTATTTAATTTTGGGTTTTCCAACATGTTGGTTGACTTTACTTATTCATATTTTTGAACATATGAAACTTAAGATGGTTGTGATGTCAGAACTACACAGAGAGGAATATTCAGATGTATATCTACTTTCTATTCCAATTTTTCTCCTCATTTTCACCTATTCCATGTGGTAAACAACCTCATTAATTTCTGGTATATCTTTTCTGTGATCTTTGGAAAATAAATAAATAAATATAGATAGATAGAGAGACAGATATTTAATTTTCAGTTTTTTCACATGTGAAATGTACCATACTATAGACACTATTTTATTGAGATATAGATCACATACCTTAAAATTGACACTTTTAAAGTGCACAAATCAGTGCATATTAGTATATTTTCAGGATTGTGGAAACATCATTGCTATCTAGGCAAAATATTCTCTTCATTCCATTAAAGAACCCTGAACTCATTATTAGTCCTTCCTCACTCTCCTGTTTCCCCAGCTCCTTAAAACAACAATTTCTATTCTGTAAATTTAATTTGAATGGAATCACACATTGTGTGGATTTATTTCTTTCATTTAGCATAATAATTTCAAGTTCATCTGCATTTTAGCTTGTATCAATATTCATTCCTTATTATGGCCAAATACATACTTCTTTTTTTTTAGTTATAGTACATTTGGCTTATGCATTAATCAGTTGATGGATAATTTTTTCCACTATTTTAGCTATTATATGTGATGTAATAAATGAGCATACAATTTTTTGTGTGAACACATATTTTTAATTTTCTTGAATATATACCTAGGAGTGAAATTGCTGGGTCATGTGATAACTCTATATTTTGCTTTCTATGGAACTGCCAAAATGATTTCCAAAGTGTCTTCACAATTTTACATTCCCATCAGAAATATTTAATTGCTGCTTGTGTAATTGCATTGGCTAAGAATTCTAGTACAGTGAATAGTAATAGGGTTAGTGGCACCATGCCTTCTCCCTGATCTTAAAATCAATGCATCTAATGTTTCCCCCTGAAGTAAGAGACTGGCTTTAAAATGAATACATATTTATTTTTTCATATTAATAAAGTATCCATCAATACTATCAATTTCTATATTCTTGAGTTCTTTTTTTAATCATGAATAGGTTTGAATTTTGCCAAGTCTTTTCAAAATCTATAATCAGAATTGTATCCTTAGATCCAATAATATGAGCTACAATATTAATAATTTTATACTATTAATAAAATATGCTAATATTATAATAATTAATATAATAATAATTTTCTAATATGGAACCAATCTTGAATTTTCAGAATGAATCCCATATTGTCATGTTGTGTAATTTTCTAACTATGGTGTGAGGTTCTATTTGCTAATATAATAGTTAATATTTTTTCACTGATGTCCGTAAGTGATAGTGATCCATAGTTTTGGTTTTTGGTACTATTTTTATCGGATTTATGTATCAATGCTACCATTGTTTTGAAAAGGAATTAGAAAATTTTACTTCATTTTCAAAATATGGACAAATTTATAGAATGGGACTAACTGCAATATGAAGGCTTTGTAGAATTCCCCTGAAAATTGGTCTGCTTATGCTTTCTATCCCTAATGATAGTTTGCACCTCCCTAAGGAATTACTGATTCTTATTTCCCTAAGAAAATTTTCATCTCTGCTTTTAAATATAATTTCACAGATCCTACAAGAATACTGTTAATTTTTATATTGTTTAATGTTTATTACCTTATAATTTACAGTGTTTAATATAGTTTATATATTTCAATCTTTCATTTCTGTTAAGTATTTATTGATCTGATTTTTCCTTTGAAAACATTAAAGGTGCCTAATAAATTTTGATGTGTAGTACAGTATTAGTGTTCCTATAATTTTTAGATTTACAATTTCAGTTGTATTTCCCCTTTTACAGAAGTAGTTTAATAGAAGATTTTCAGAATTTCAGATGGAACAGTCTTTTTTATTTTGATCAGATAGAGGAACCAGAAAGAGTTTTCCAGTTCCTAAAATGTGGAAACAACTTTGGAATTGGGTAATGGACAGAAGCTGGAAAAATCATAGGGTACTTCATAGAAACTGTTTAGAAAGCTTTGAAGAGACTGTTGGTAGAAATATGTATGCCAAAGGTACTTCCAGTGACTCCTTAGAAGGAAACAAATGTGATTTATTACATTGATGCTATCTTGACAGCTATGTAGGACAAGCAAGTAGTGGCTAGTATATTGAAAGCAATGGCAAGACACAGGCATTTTAGAGAATGGGATGTGAACCTACAATTCAGGAACCTGGTTCAGATTCAGGAACCTTCCACTTCAGTTAACTTTTTTAAGTGTCCTGTGTTGTGTGGAATTCTGGACCATCTCATCCAAAGTAAAAGACAAATTGCTTCGTCATGCATCCTCTAACACAAAGAGGGTTGTGATACTTGACAGATTTCTAGAGTTGCAAAAGCAATCTAGTCCATTCTCAGGAATACAGCTCTCAACCATATGCTAGGTTACATGGAGTCTACCAACTTGGAGTGGGGCTCATAGTAGGAAAGGGCTTTATACCAGGCAGATTTGTAGTCCTGCACTTGGGCCATATGATCTGGCAGACTTTATGCCATTGGAGTTGATAGTGATGGGAAAAGTGGCAGTGTGGAGTTCATGGCAAATCCCAGCGAGAGATCTCTCCACCAGGTGCCTGGGGTTCTGAACCAAGGTGATGCCATGCACACTGGAGAGTTATATGCCTTTTTAGAAACAGCTTCTTCAATGTTTGGAGGCCCTGATAGATTTAGAATGTTTAACCATAAAATACCAATTAAGCATACTTCAGGAACTGCCTAATAAGAGATGGGTTCATCAGACCTCCAATTCATAAGTCATAAGGGGGCACACAAATAGAAACAGTACATTCAAATTCACTCTGAATGAAATAAGAGGTCAACAGTATGTTGCCTAAGTGGGTATCTAAAATCCACATGTCATCCAACACTCTTGCACCAGCACTGCTTCCCCCATTGGTACCTTTGACCATATCTTTGTTCCTCAATGGCCATCTGAAGGAGGAGGAACTATCCTGAGTCAAGCTTATGGATTGGTCTTTAAAGTGAGTCATGGTGGCATGGAGCACTGTACCCCAGAAAAACATGTTCTTTTTTTCTTTTTTTCTAGTTTACAGGCCCTTATTAAGCCACTGCTGCAGTCTATGACTGCTTCATTCCCCCTTTCAACCATAGAAAGTTTTATTCCAATTATTTGCTTTGCTTTGGGTCATTAAAGAGATGGCAGAATTACATACACAGATGCATAAATGCACACACATATATGCATATACAGGGAAAGAAGCTCCAAGGAGTGGCCAGAAGCTGAACATCCATAGAACCCATAAGAAGAAGGAGAAGCCAGGAGAGACTGCCATATACATTGCCATGTGACAGAAAATACAAGGATGGAGATTCGCCAACAGCCTGCCCCAGAATACCAAAGTCTCCTGGGAGAAAACATAGCTTTGAAGACAGCTTGATTTTGGACTTCTCCTAGCCTTAAAACCATTAGACAATAAATTCCCATTATTTAAGCCAACCCATGGTATGATTTTTTTTTAGCAGCCAAAAAATTGAAACAGTGTTTGGTCCCATAAAATGGGGTGATGCTATTATAAATACCTAAAATGTGGAAACAACTTTGGAATCGGGTAATGGACGAGGCTGGAAAAATCATAAGGTACTTCATAGAAGCTGTTTAGAATGCTTTGAAGAGACTGTTGGTAGAAATACAGATGCCAAAGGTACTTCCAATGACTCCTTAAAAGGAAACAAATGTGTTATTAGAAAGTGCAGGAAAGGCTATCCCTGTTTTAAAGTGACAGAAACTTGGCAAAATTGAGTTTGATGTTGGATGGAAGGTAGAACTTGAAATCAGTGAACTTGAATGTTCAGCTGAGGAGATTTCCAAGCTAAGTTTGGAAGATGCAGCCTGGTATCTCCTTGCAGCTTATATTAAAACGTGAGAGGAAACGGATAAGCTGAGAAATGAAATCTTGAGCACAGGACCATAAAGTGATGGTTTGGAAAATTCTGAGCTGATCCAGATAGTGTGCTCTAAAATTAGAGCCAGAAGCAGTTCTATCCAGGACTTCCCTGAGCTCTAGAAAGCAAATCCCCAGAGAATAGGGCTCCATGTGAGAGTTTAACTGAACATGGTTCCAGTCAGCCATTTCAGTAGAATCAGGGTTGGTGTTACAATTATGCAGGAAAGATCTATGGAAATCCTGCTATCTGATGGTTTGGAACCCTATGAAATGCATGCCAAGCCAACAAAGTTGTTGCAATATTTCTATGAGTGGAATCATTGCCAGCCAGGACTGAAAGAGAAGGGATAAATTGAGAGAAGAATGACTTCATGAGCAGAATCATGGAAGCTGAGGAATGTACATGTCACAGTCCAAGGGGGCTTTGCCAGTCAAAAGACCAAAGAAGACGCCAAGCATTTTCTGAAACACAAACTTGATTTGGGGCTTTACTCACAGGGAGGCAGAAATTAGCAGAAATCAAACAGCTTTTTTCTCACTGGGTGGGTACTGCTTTCACAGGGAAGTTGGCCAAGCAATTGAAAGAGGACAGCAAGCCAGTTATAAGGGTTAAGGACAAAGATGTTCCTAAGGGTGGGAGAGCATCCTGTGACATGGGGGGTGGTACAGGAAGGAAAGAATTATAAGATGGGGCTTTGTAAATAACCACAAGAGTGATAACACTTGGGGGGCACGAAGCAGGTAGACTAGATTAACATTCTTGCTCTTTCATTAGACCAAGAGTTTCTCACCTCCTGCTTACTTCCTGTTTAAAGTTACAATTTACCCTTTTTCTCTTTACTGGCTTACAAAGATGATAGGTTAAACATTAGCTGCCTAGGTTATTCAGACTGCTGAGCGCCAAGGTCCGCAGGCCTGTTTTGTTCAGGCCAGGGGCTGCCACAGTACAGAAGAGATCTCCTTAGGCCAAGAGAGTGGGCACACCCATGTGTGTGGAAAGGTCAGGTTCACCCCTGCATTTAAAGTGGGCAGGCCCTCTGCCTTGGCACTTGGAGGGGTGGGCCTTGTGCCTCATTTCTCATGGAGAATGCTGCTACCCCAATGCTCTGAGATGGTGGGGCCTGTGTCCCAGCATTCAGAAAGAGTCTGACTGCCACCCTAATACTCAGAGCGGGTGGGTCCTATGTTGGGGCATTTTTTGAGAACCTGGTAGCCACCCCTATGCTCAGAGAGGGTGAGGCCTGTGTCCTGGCAGTCACAGAATTCCTGCCTATTATCCTGGTGCTTAGAGAAGCTGGGGCCTTTGCCCAAATATTCAAGGATGGCATGACCACTGTACAAGTACTTGGAAGGGGTGGGGCTTGAAGGGTAGAGTCACCACTCAATTAGTCTGGGAAGTCAAAATATCAATCCATACATGAATTTTAGACATTGAAATCTAATGGAGATTGTCCTGCTGGGTTTTGGAATTGTTTGGGACCCCAGACCCTGTTTCCTGACGATTTCTCCCTTCTGGAATGGAAATGTTTATCCTATGCCTATCTCTCCATTGTATATTGGAAACAAATAACTTTGATTTCTAGATTTAACAAGTTTACAGACAAGAGAGAATTTTGCCTCAGGATAGATCACACCCATACTGATTTCAATGTGACTTTATATTTAGAATTTTTACTGAAATGACTTAAGGATTTTGGGATGTTGTGATGGCATGAATGTATTTTGCTTGTGCAAATAACATGGTGTTTGTGGGGTGTCGAGTGTGAACTGTGCTGGCTTGCAGCTCTGTGCCACAGAGAAACATCTTCGTCTATTCCTGTGGGTGTGAACTCCTGTACATAGGGCCTTTTGATAAGGTTACTTCACTTAAGGTGTGGCTCAGATGAACCAGGTTGGATCCTCATCCTATTAATAAAGTCCTTATAAAGAAGGTCTCACAGAGGAAGCTGGAAGGAGCAACCAGAAGCTGAATGTTAATGGAAACCATAATAGGAAGAAGCCAGGAGAGGCTGCCATGTACATTCCCATGTGTCAGAAAAGCCAAAGACCGAGGATAGCTGGTAATCAGCCTCATATGCCACAGTCTTCCAGAAGAAAGCATTGCCTTGATGACACCTTGATTTTGGACTTCAACTAGCCTCAAAACTATGAACCAAGAAATTCGCGTTGTTTAACCAATCTATGACACCTGGGTTTCAAACTAAAAGCGAGCTCTTTTTTTACAGAGTGCTGTGTAAGGAAACAGGAGACAAAAGCCTCAGAATTGCCTCCCAGAGTCAAAAGGGTTTAAAGATTTTATGGAATTTAGACAAAGGGATGTGGAGATGGTGACAGTGACAAATATTGATTGGTTAAATTAAATTTAAAGTGAAAATCTTGCAATCAGTAGTTAAGATCTACAGGGAGACAGAGGCTTTCTCAAGGACCCAATGGAGGGGTTCCAAAGGGAAATGGGCTAATTGGGACAACAGCAGCTACATGTTTACAATGTCATGATAAAAGAAATCAATTTTGTATTCAAAGAGACTGAAGTTTGAGTCTTTCTCTGCCACTAGCTGTTTTGACCTTGAAACAGTCATTGCTTCCTCTCAGCTTTGGGTTTCTTATAGGTGAGACAGGTATGCCTCATTCAGAGGGCAGTTGTGAGATTGAGATTGTAACCCAGAAGTTAGGATTTAAGGACTGATTATGATTACTGAATAATTATACAGATATTCCTTTTTACTTTCTGGTATATTAGAGTAGACAAAGGGAACTGTTGTAGACAAACCTGAACTATTATCCAGCTGCCTTGATCTCTGAGAATGATTGTATAGCATTTATCTTGTGCCCCTGAGATTGTAAAAACCTTCACTTATACCCATTTATCCAGTTTTTCAACTTTAAATTCTTATGATCACTAAAGACAGCCCCTAATGTTTATTAATGAAAGGTCCTGGGTCAGTCCAGAACTAACTTACCCCAAGTCCAAAGTTAGCTTGATAACCGAAGCTGGATCTAACCAAATGGGCCTGCCTGACATGCACAGTAGCTTAGACTTTAAGCTACAAGTCACCAATACCTCACTATAATACTAAAAATCATGCCCATCATCTTATTAAGGCCACCATTTTCTTACATACGTTCTGTGACTAAGCATCTAATCAATTTGTGCATGCTCAATAACTAGATCACTTCTCATTACATCATCAGGGACCACTGTATTCATTATCCTAAAACCTGCCCATCTTTTGATACTATCAAACTATCAGAAATATTGCAGTTTGGGGATACAGATTTTGGACTGATAGGCTTGCTGTTTTCCTGCTTCACACCTAGCAATAAACTCTTTCTCTCTTTAAAACCTGGGTGTCTCAGGAATTGGTCATTTGAGTGCATCTGACAAAAGAATCCACCACCTTGGTCCGGTAATAAGACAAGGTAGGTATATAGAGAATTTAGCACTGTGATTGGTAAATAAGAGTTAATAGTGGTATCAGAACACAGTGTCCTTGATTATCTGTATAATCAGACTGAGAAATCCTAGGAGCAGAGCCTGTATCTCATTCATGTTTGTCTTCACCATACTTCATAGCCAAATGCTCAAAACTAGTCATGGAATCAAATGACTCAGTAAATAACATAAATAGAGGACAATTTTCAGGATTTTAGGCTTCACGTACAGTCCACTCTGAGTAGAATGGTACTGTTCCACACATGGGAGCTTTAATCTCTGGTCGTTAGGACAGTGCAGTCTTAGTGTGCTTCAATGTCACCTTAAACGTGCAGCCAGAGGACTCTAGTGAACAATGAGAGGCTTCTCCTAGACACCTTGTCTCTATTCCTTCCTAAATTTTCTAACACTAAAGAAAAGGGATTAAAAATGGCATTAACTAACAAGGACAGAGGAAACAGCAGATTCAGAACAAAAATTTTGTAAGCAGGAAAGTAAATAAATGAGAACCTTATTTAGCATACTCATAAAAACTGGCATTAAGAAAGAACTGGAGGAAATCAAGATACCACCTGATTTATGCCATTCTATCTCTCCTTTGCTCAGAATTTAGTGGTACAAAGAGCCTTTGGAAGTATTGGTGAAGGTGGGACAAAACTAGAGGAATGCTTCCAAATCTTCTTAAAAAGTAATTAGATCTTCAGATGTCCTCTGCCACTCCATGCAGCCTGATGACTACCTCCATTTTAAAACCAAGGAAACAGTAGAGGTTTATTCTTTAAGAAAGTAAAACCCAAAGACTTTAACTTTCGTGATTATGTGCATACTTGAGGGAGGGATTAGCACATTGAAGAAGGGCAATTCAGTGGAAGCTTTACCTAATAAATGTTGATACTCTCAGCCTTCAGTTCAGCTCAGAGTATGCTGAAAGCAGGCTTATATCCTTAAGGCAGACAGGAAGACCATTTTCAGGGTAAATAAACTATCCCACCATACACCCCCATGGCATTGCCAACTAAGAATCCCCTCTCTTAGTGAGGCTCAGAGTTCACAAGCCCAGACCACCCACACTGAGTTGCTAGTCAGCTTTTGAAACCATATCCTAAACGTTAAGTCTGGGCAAGTCTGCCGAGACACTTAAAGAGAACCTCTAATATAAAATAAACAAAATGAGCATTCAAAAATAATTTGAAGAAAACAATGCAAAGTGAAGAAAACATTAAGAAGGTATTGTAAAAGATGAAATGTATTCTTGAACATTAAAAATGATAGCAAAAAATAATAATAATCAATAAAAGTCCTAGATTACAAAATTGAGATTATTTCCTCAAGAGGCAGTTAATGCAAGTAAAATAAAAGAAAATAAAGTGCAAAAAGAAGAAAAGTCTGAATAATGAAAAGTCAGGTCCAACATCAGAATAATGAAAGTTCCAAAAAGGAAACAGAAAATTCAATGAATATCATAATTTACAAATTTTTAGAAACATTTTTCAGAAGTGAAAGACCAAAGTTTCCAGAATGTCTCTAATAAGACTGCTTTCAATGTATGAAAATAGAATAAATCAAAATACATTATGATGAATATTCAGAACAATGGAAACAAACATAAGATTTTAAAAACTTCTCCAATGTGGCATAGGTTTCCCTAAAAAGTATCCAGGATGAGAAAAGCAATGAGTTTCTCAAGACTGGTTCAATGCCTTTAAAATTTTGAGGAAAAGTGACTTCCAAATCAGTAGTCTATTCTTATGCTAATGACTAATATGTAGCAAGGTACAATAAAGGCAATTTCAGACATGCATGGTCTGTAAAATTTGAATCAGTAAGCCAAGGTAGTAAATGTTGTACAAAAATTCATAAGAAATGAAGAAATAGGAAGAAATATTGACAGAGGACCCCAGAAAAGGAGAGATAAAGAAACTCTATAGTATGATGGTGAAGAAAGGTATCAAGATATCAGATTGCATCTCAGCTATAGGACAAGTGAGCAAGGCCACAGTGAGTCAGAAAACTCAGGGGAAGGACTGTTTAAGAAGATAAAATTGATTAAATACCAGTGACTGAAAGTACTGAGAGGAGATTTATAAAAAATGGGAAAGACATTGGGTGAAATCAGGAAAAATCTGTGGAATAATTAATTAGGGTACAAAAATTAATTCTTGAGGAAAAATTGTGAAGCAAAAGCAATCATACATATAATGAAATAGCTGTGAAAAGCATTTATACAGACTTAATAATGTAATGCAGGGATATTGCTCTAAACTAATTTGTGATGATTATAGCCATATTGGTAGGAATTGTGAGAGGGGGCAAGAAGAGAAGCTTTGTGTTGTGCCACATTCTCATCTTCCATAGGACTCCAAGCTAGGAAACCATTAAAGTCATCCAAATCTGAGATGAACAGAAACTACCAAAACTGTACAGTGAGTGGAAAGTCCAGGCCAGGATTTAAAGGATAAAGATACATCAAGGCTTGGAGACTGGATGAAGATGGAGAGCAGAAAGGAGGAGCATAGGATGACAACAAAGTTTGTGGATTAGTTGCCTGGATGGTGGTGAAAGGAAATTAGACACTGATGGCATTAGGAGTAGCCATAATGAGAACCAGAAGAAAATGCTCAATTCCTTTTGGAGTAATTTGAACTTGAAGCATCTGTAAGGCAGGGCAGAGGTCAGGATACATACATAGATGAGAGCTTCTCAAACATGGTCACTTTTGACTCCCAGGTGACATAAAAAAATGCCTGGGCTTTAAGGTTCAGAAATTTTGATTTTCAGAATTGGGGTGGGACAGTAGTACTGGTATCTAATTGGAAGATTCCAGAGATGATGTGCATTCATTAATATATAAATATAGACAGCTCAGCACTACATGTCATGCCATGGTTTAGAATCTCTGATATATGTGAATATGGAAGAAGAGAAAGGGAGGGGGCTAACACTCATTACACTCTTTTTATGTGCTAGGCATGATCTAAAACTTTATGTGAATTAACTCATTAAAGCCCTACAATAATCCTATGAGACTGCTCTTTTATAAGCCTCTTTATACAGATAAGGATAAAAGATTCAGAGGAATTGTGTAATTTGTCTACAATCTCAGAATTAAGAAGTAGAGAAGGGTACCTTAAATTCAGTCTGGCATAATGGCCCACTCAACCACTTTGTTATATCATTTCATTGAGGTAGAATGCAGAATCATATTTAATATTATAGCAATATTGTAATATTTTGTTCATACAAACCCTTTGGCTTGTAGTAGGACAGTACTAGAAATGGCAAGATTCTGCCCCTAGATTTTCCTTTCTTTAGAGCTATGCTTAGGATCCAGAAGACACTGAGGGGAGAGACCAAGGGGGCCATCAGTCCTTTGCACAGGGGATTAGGGATTCCTCTTGTGATACAGAAAATTAGTAGAAAATTCAGAACCACTGTATCTAATCATTTGTTTATGTCACAGGATGTAAGCACAGGCTCAGTAATTTCTACTCTCAAGGTATTCACTGAACTTGGGAGGAAATCATGTGGGAAAGGATAATTTTTTACACTTCTAATCAATTTCTCCAGAAGTACAGGACATTGAAGTACATTGTCATTCCATTCACTTGAATATTTTGGAAGCCCATTGTTCTGGTTTGCTAATGCTGCCATTTATGCAAAATACCAGAAATGGATTGGCTTTTATAAAGGGGGTGTTCTGGTTTGCTAATGCTGCCTTTTTGCAAAACACCAGAAATGGATTGGCTTTTATAAAGGAGGTTTATTTGGTTACAAAGTTACAGTCTTAAGGCTATAAACTGTCCAAGGTAAGTCATCAACAATCGGGTACCTTGACTGGAGGATGGCCAATGGTGTCCAGAAAACCTCTGTTAGCTGGGAAGGCATGTGGCCAGCATCTGCTCCAGAGTTCTGGTTTCAAAATGGCTTTCTCCCAGGGCATTCCTCTCTAGGCTGCAGTTCCTCAAAAATGTCACTCTCAGTTGCTCTTGGGGCATTTGTCCTCTCTTAGCTTCTCCGGAGCAAGAGTCTGCTTTCAAAGGCCATCTCCAAAATGTCTCTGTAAGCTGCAGCTTCTCTCTCAGCTCCTGTGCATTCTTCAAGTATCCCTCTTGGCTGTAGCAAGCTCACACCTTCTGTTTGAGCTTATATACTGCTCTAGTAAACTAATCAAGGCCCATACTGAATGGGCAGGGCCACACCTCCATAGAAATTATCTAATCAGTGTTATCATCTACAGTTGGGTGGGTTGCGTCTCCATGGAAACACTCAAAGAATTACAATCTAATCAACACCAGTACTTCTGCCTGCACAAGATTGCATCAAAGATAATGGTGTTTTGGGGGACATAATACATTCAAACTGGTACAGGGCATTTATTTGGTTACAAAGTTATAGTCTTAAGGGCATAAAGTGTCCAAAGTAAGGCATCAACAATAGGGTACCTTCACCAGAGAAAGGCCACTGGTGTCTGGAAAGTCTGTTAGCTCAGAAGGCACGTGGCTGGCATCTACTTGCTCCCAGGTTGGGTTTCAAAATGGCATTCCCTAAAATGTCAGCTTTCAACAGTGCTTCAAAATGTGTCTCAGCTGCAGCTATCTGAGGTCCTTCTGTTTGTGAGCTTTTATAGGGCTCCAGTAAACTAATCAAGACCCAGGCTGAATGGGTGGGGCCACAACTCCATGGAAATAATCTAATCAGAGGTATTACCCACAGTTGGGTGGGTCAAATCTCCATGGAATCAGTCTAATCCAAAGATTCCAACCTAATCAACACTAATACGTCTGCCCCCACAAGACTGCATTAAAGAACATGGCGTTTTCTGGGGGACATAATACATACAAACTGGCACACCCATATAAGGGTTTATTGTCCTCCTTGTAAATAAAGAGTTCTTTGGGGCAAATTCTCAGTAGAAATTGTGGTGTATTCCCCAGAATACTTCTAGCATGTCAGAGACTGAGGACAGTGCTTATTGCTAAGCCAACTTCATCATCACAGACTTTGTCCTCTTCAGGACAGTGGAGTGGAAGGGCCCTTAAGGCCCAGGGTCAATGAGGTCTCCACGCAAAAGGAATCATCTCTGATCTACAAATTTCCTTCCCAACCCACAATAAATCAAGGATTTTCAAGGAACACTCCAGATCTTACTATGAGATTGAGAGAAGCCTGTGTAATGGGGAGGAAATGCTGAGGCATCAGGAGGTCTACTAGCACTCACCTATGCACAGTGACCCAGAAACTGAGAGGGGGAAAGAGAGAAGAGGGAAGGATGATCTGGGCTCCCAGGCCAGGGGAATCTCCTCAAGAAATCAGGCTGCTGGATGCCCTGTTGTGCGTTTTCAGACAACCTTCATCTTGTAAACCAGCAGATCCAAATTTCCCATTGGAGACAAAGCCTGAGGGTACATTGCTAATTTCACCTTTACCCTTGCTTCTATAGCTCATTCCCATAAAGTGAATGGCTGTGGAAAAATGGCTATTCAGTGAGTTACATTATCCTCAGGAGAATAACAGACCGATCTGAGTTCTAGCTGCCCGTTTTTTTCTGTTCTTGGTGATCTATGTGCTAATTGTGGTGGGGAATTTGAGCTTAATTAATCCAATGTGCCTGAATTCTCATATTCACACTCTCATGTACTTTTTCCTCTTCCAAGTGTTCTTCACTGGTCTCTACTATTCATTTGTCTTTACAAACAAAATGCTGATGAGCTTTAATCCATAGAGGAACATCATCTCCCTTGCAGGATGCATGGCTCAGCTGTTTTTCTTCTCCTTTGCCAGTTCTGAGTGCTATGTGCTGACAGTCATGGCCTACGATAGCTACATGGCCATCTGTAGGCCCCTGCTGTACACTGTCACCATGTCTCCTCAGGTATGTTCTCTGTTGATGTCTCCTTCATATGTGATGGGGTTTGCTGGTGCAATGGCTCACACAGGGTGCATGATCAGGTTGACATTTTGTGATTCCAACATAATCAACCACTACATGTGTGACATCTTCCCCCTGCTCCAGCTCTCATGCTCCAGTTCTCCAGCATCTATGCCAATGAGCTTGTGGTTTCCATTTGTGTGGCCACAGTTGTCATAGTATTAAGCCTCATTATCTTTATTTTGTATGCTTTGTTTCTTTTCAATATCCTTTAGATAGCATCAGTTAAGGGCTGGTCCAAAGCCTTTAGCACCTGAGCTTCCACTTACTAGCTGTTGGTCTTTTCTATGAATTTGGGCTGCTTGTTTATGCTAAGCCATCATCTGCTGGGTCTTGGGAAATAGGGTAAAGTTTCTCAGTGCTACATAACAAAATGGTAAACCCATGGTGAAACCCCCTATCTATAACCTTAGTAACAAGGATATCAAACATTCTCTGAAGAAAACCCTGAAGAGAATAGCAAACAGAGCAGAACCAGCTGTGCTGCCTTGGTGTCTGCCTCTAATGCTGTCTCTCTTTCTCCATTCCTGCTGCTTCTCATCTTGTTCTTCCTATTTTTCTTTTGCATCTCTTCATCTTTCTTTCTAAAGTCAGTTTGGAAGAATTTTCACTCTGTCTTTTCTCACTTTTCATTGAAACCATGAAAACTTTCCTGAACTTCCTGAACTTCAAGGTCATCCTTAGTCACAAAAGGGCCCCAACTCAATCTTTATTCCTTTTATCAGATGGAGATTCTGTCTGATTTTCATTCCTGTTTAAAGGCAATGCTCGTGTGTGTGTGTGTGTGTGTGTGTGTGTGTGTGTCTGTGTGTGTGTGTGTCTTTCCCATCCAAGTGGAGTTATAGAGTGGTGTGCTTTCTGACTAGTTCATCTGTTCCTTGCTTTCTCTGAAAGTTACATAGGGCTCTTTCCTCTTTCAATTGTGGCATTACTCATAATTTCATTAACTATAGAAGGAATTGACAACAGTTGGGGACATGGTATAGTAATAATTTTTTTTTAATTTTGAGGGTCAATTTTAGTAATTTTTTTTTCTGAATTTTCAGCTTCACATCTGTAATGGGACTGAATCCCTTGGTTTACCAGGGTTCTTTCTCTTATTTTTAAGGGTATGTGAGGACAGGTGAATATCACTACTCTTTCCTCTTCCTCATATCCCATTAATGATGAAGATTTAGGTAGTTCTTGAAAATGCCTGCATTTTATTGCATTTTTCAATTTATGCATTGCTCAGGTTTGCTAAAGCTGATGTTCTGCAAAATACCAGAAATGGCCTGGGGATTTATTAGGTTATAAATTTTCAGTTCTAAGGCCATAAAAGTGTCTAAATTAAGGCACCGAGAGGATACCTTCACAGAAGAAAGGCTGATAGCATCCAGAACACCTCTGTCAGTTGAGAAGGCATGTGGCTGGTGTCTGCTGGTCCTTTGCACCCAGGTTCTGGTTTCAAAATGCCTTTCTCAAAATGTCCCTGGGCTTTGGTCTCTCTGAGCTTCTTTCTCAGCCTCTGTGCATCTTTGCTTGTTCTCCCAGGGCATTTCTCTCTAAGCATCTTGGGGTCCTCTCTTAGCTTCTACGGGGCAAACTCTGGGCTTCATCTGCAAACATCTTTCCATCTGCATCTCCAAGCATCTCCAAACATCTGGGTCTGTGTCAGCTCTTAGCTTCTCCTGGGGGCAAACTCTAGATTGCATGTCTTAGATTCTCTCCAAAATGTCTCTCTCAGCTTCTCTGAGCTCCTTCTCTCCATCAGCTTTCTTAAAGGACTCCAGTAAAGTAATCAAGACCCACCCTGAATGGGCGGGTTCACACCTCCATGGAAATAATATAATCAGAGTTCCCACCCACAACTGGGTGGGTCACATCTCCATGGAGAAAATTTAATCAAAGATCCCACCAAGAAGATTGGATTAAAAGATCATGGCTCTCCTGGGGTCCATAACAGCTTCAAACCAGCACAGGCATTTTCATAAACAGAATTGAAATTTTCATCAATTTCTCCAGGTATCTCTGCAGAAGGTGCTATTTTCCATGGAGTATTTTCCTTGTTCTCCACAAATATTCTTTAATTTATAAGGATTTCAATGAAATATGGTACAATGATACTCTTGGTTACAGAACAGAGTGCCGTATGTACTGTTATGGTTGTTTGATTGTCCAGCTATGTAGCAATGACCCTCTTTTGCAAAGGAAAGTTCTGTATGTTCCTTTAAAAAACAATATAAATATTATGACTATAATATTGGGATTTATTAGGATTTATTCTTTTTTTTTCTTATTCAATTTCTTTGCGTCTTTATTTTTTTATCTTCATTTTATTGAGATATATTCACATACCACGCAGTCATACAATACAAATTATACATTCGATTGTTCACAGTACCATTACATAGTTGTACATTCATCACCTAAATCAATCCCTGACACCTTCATTAGCACACACACAAAAATAACAAGAATAATAATTAAAGTGAAAAGAGCAATTGAAGTAAAAAAGAACACTGGGTACCTTTGTCTGTTTGTTTGTTTGTTTCCTTCCCCTATTTTTCTACTGATCCATCCATAAACTAGACAAAGTGGAGTGTGGTCCTTATGGCTTTCCCAATCCCATTGTCACCCCTCATAAGCTACATTTTTATACAATTGTCTTCGAGATTCATGGGTTCTGGGTTGTAGTTTGGTAGTTTCAGGTATAGGATTTATTCTTTTAATTTGCAAACTTGACTTCACCATCTTTTTTCTTGGAAGAAAATTTAAATTTTTGTCAATAATATGTGCCACATTCTTTTTTTTTTTTTTTTTTTTGAATTTTATACCATTTATTAAATAGTTGAGTCAAAGGTAAACATCAATGTACATAACAAATTATAATTAAAATACATAACTAAATATGGAGATCATTTGTTCTTAACTCCAATATCTCCCATTAAAGCAAATGCTGAAAGCTTTATTTAAATGTTGCTGTTCTGGATTGCTAAAACTGCTGTTATGCAAAATACTAGAAATGGATTGGCTTCTATAAAGGGGATTTATTAGGTTACAAATTTACAGTTCTAAGACCATAAAAGTGTCCAAACTAAGTTATCAACAAGAGGATACCTTCAATGAAGACAGGCCAGTGGTGTCCAGAACATCTCTGTCATCTGGGAAGGCATGTGGCTGGTGTCTGCTGGTCCTTTGTTCCTGGGTTCTGGTTTCAAAATGGATTTCTCCAAAATGTCTCTGGGTTTCTGTCTCTCTTAGCTTCTCTCTCTCAGCTCCTGTGCATCCTTGCTTGTTCTCCCAGGGCATTTCTCTTTAAGCTTCTGGGGGTCCTCTCTTAGCTTCTCTGGGACAAACTCTGGGCTTCATCTCTTAGGTTAGCATCTCCAAATGTATTTCTGCCTGCATCTCCAAGCATCTCCAAGCGTCTGGTTCTGTGTGGGCTCTCAGCTTTCTTAAGGACTCCGGTGATCTACTTAAGACCCACCCTGAATGGGTAGAGTAAAACCTTGATGGAAATGATCTAATCAAAAGGTGTCACCCACAGTTGGGTGGGTCACATCTCCATGGAAACAACCTAATCGAAAGATCCCACCCACCCATAATAAGTCTGCTCCTCCCCCCCACAAGATTGCATTAAAGAACATAGTCTTTCCTGGGGTACATAACACTTTCAAACCCACACAGTTGCTAAAGGATATTTCTGTGCTGGCCCTCTATAAACTTTCTTCCTTCACCTGATTCTGCACTGCCAGGAGCTCTCATGTGCATCCTTTGATTATCCATGCTCCCCCCCCCCCCCCACTGCTCCAGACTTTCTTTTATCAAGGCTATTAAGTCTACAGACCATTCATTGTAATTACTTCAAGTTCAAATTTAAAAGGACTGTATCTCCATTAACAGTATGTCCAAAGCTCCAGCTGAATAACGAATAGATGTAAGTCAGTACTGGCGATGGGATTCTACTCTGAGACATATGCTTTGGGAAAATAACTCGTACAAGTTGGGAATGTGTGTCATTCTCCCCACTCTATGCTTCCTCCTTTTATCTTTTCCCCTTTCTCCCCTCTTTCTTCATCCATTATTAATTGTCCATTTAACAACAGAGAATAGTAACTTTTTTTTTTATCTTCATTTTATTGAGATATATTCACATACGACACAGTCATACAAAACAAATCATACTTTCGATTGTTTACAGTACCATTACATAGTTGTACATTCTTCACCTAAATCAATCCTTGACACCTTCATTAGCACACACACAAAAATAACAAGAATAATAATTAAAGTGAAAAAGAACAATTGAAGTAAAAAAGAACACTGGGTACCTTTGTCTGTTTGTTTCCTTCCCCTATTTTTCTACGCATCCATCCATAAACTAGACAAAGTGGAGTGTGGTCCTTATGGCTTTCCCAATCCCATTGTCACCCCTCATAAGCTACATTTTTATACAACTGTCTTCGAGATTCATGGGTTCTGGGTTGTAGTTTGATAGTTTCAGGTATCCACCACCAGCTACCCCAATTCTTTGGAACCTAAAATGAGTTGTCTAAAGTGTTCGTAAGAGTGCCCACCAGAGTGACCTCTCAGCTCCTTTTGGATATGTGCCACATTCTTTACAAATACTACTAAAAGATAAATCTCCTTACTGTGTTTTCCAGATAAGGAAATGGTTATGTGAGTTGACTGAGGTCACACAGCAGAACCAACCAAAGGAATGGAACGAAAGTAAAGGAGATTGTGACAGAAGGGGAGAAATTCTGGGGAGTTATTTCAGAAAGACCCTGAACTTGAAGGTTGTCATGTAATGATGCCCTCAGTAAAAATGACTGTAGCAGAAAAGTGTACAGGCTTTGTTCCAAATTCCAAATATGCACATAAACTCAGGGACTCATAGTGGGTCAATTAGGATCAGCTACTGAGGAAGATTTAATTAGTATCTTTTTAAATAGTGTTCATTTCTTCAGATGGTGAGGTGAGGAATTTGGGGATAAGCCTCCCTGGTGAGGCTGGTCACAATTTTTATAGAATTATGTGTAATTTAAAAAACCTATTATATATTATGCTATAATATTATATTTTGTTGAAATAAAAGATTAGAGTTATGCATAACAAAGAGAAACAGTAGAAAATAGGGCTCTGCTGGGTGTGACACCCAGAAGATAATCTGTCCACTATTCCTTTCAATAAGACTAGGGAAAGATACACCTCACAAGATTTATCTGTCAGGGGACCTGGTTAAGTATGTTGTAATTTGTATTTATCAGAGGTATCATGGGTTTTATAAAGTAGACAACATTGATGTATGAAAATAGCCTTAGAATATAATGCCAGTTAAGACCATTATTTAAATCTAATTACAAATATTTCTATTAAAGCAAGTCATCATATATTTATACATACTGTAATATTTATCTTACCCTCATAATTGTTTTTAAAATCTTAATACCCAATCAGAATCTGAATGCATAGTATCTACTTCTATCATTCTTTTGGCTATGCCTATTAAATTGCATGGTTAAAGAGCTCAAAATTCATTAGCTTGAATTTTGTTCTAAAGCACATATTTTTAAATTTCACATTTTAATAAAGTCACAAATAAGGCATGCATCATCAATTTCTATAAATTCTTGGTACTTAATTGAAAACTTCATGTGAATTGCAACATAGCACATATCTTGTGATCTGAGTATACATCATAATCACTAGAACTCCTAGATGGAGTGTAAATCAGCAAAAAGCCTGCCTCAGTCTGTGAAGTCAACAGGTATATTTCACAGTTTGAACTTATATTCCTGCACTGACTTAATAAATCTAAAAACTTTAATTGTTTAAATTAAACTCACATTTTATAATAATTATAACTAATATTGTTCAAATTCAAAACTCATTCTTTGAGGTTAATAAAATAAGAAAATTATATGTAAAATAATTTAGAATTTATAAACATTTATAACTATTAAATTTTTTGAAGTTTTGAATTCATAATTTCTTTAAGGTGAATTCCTTAAAGAAATGGACATTTTCTTATACATCTTTCTTACCTCCTTGCTATATTATAAATACTCCATAAATAATTTACATTGGAAAAACTTTATTTTACTTAAATTCAGTCCCATATTAACATCTGTCAAATTCATATAAAACATTATTTACATAAAAGCTTGATTCCATTAATTATAATTTTAAGTAGATTACATAAATTCACTTAAAAGAGTGTAACCTTTCCTTAACTTTTAGGGAAAACATGAAGTTAGATATCTCAAAAACCTATTCCATTGGTCCTTATGGAGTGGTGCCTGTCCAGTCAGGTTTGTCAAGGTAAAGTTGGAGCTTTGGTCTGATCACTCAGGCAGACTGTCACCCAGAAAAGTTTCCAGCTATCACAGGCACATACAGATGGGTGCAGCAGCCATTGTGGGCAAGTGCCCATGGGACTGCTGAGGGGCCAAGGAGCACAGTATGCAGCCATAGTTGCTGCAGTCACTGCTCAAAGCAGAAGTTCCAATCTCAGTCTCCTATATCAAGCACTTCTATTTCTATCCAAGGTATACTTTTAGTGACATGTAAACTAGTTTCAGTGGGACTGCTAAAATACTGCATAAAATTTCTGTATATTAGGGTTCTTTGTTATCAAATATTTGAAATTAAAAAGTAAAATTTGGTACCAAACTGGTTCAACATTGAATTTGCAAATGATGGATAATGCTTTCACATTATTTAAGTATCATCTCATATTTAAATATCATCTCAATGGTTTAAAATTTTGGATGGTTTTCAAAATTATTTTGAACTAAATTATTTACTTTTGCATTCAACTATTTAGTGTTGGTGGATTTTAAAATGTTGTGGTTAAAATATTAAGAACTTACACCAGTCACTATCTAATTCCAAAACCTTGAAAAATTTGGTCCAGAAGCAAGTACAGATTTTCATTAAGAATTATGACAATTGGATCTTCCAGGGAAGATGGTGCAGTAGTGAGCTTCAGGACTCACTCATTCTCCAAAACAGCTAGTGGACAGGCAAGAACCAGTTGAAACAACTGTTTCTGGGACTCTGAAGCAGCATCCAGGAAAGTGCAGGAGGAAGAGGTTGAGAAACTGTGGTAAAGAAATGTGAGTAGCTTACTCCATCATGGTAGCTGGCCACATTCCCCATTCTCGACACAGGACCCTCTGGGTCAAGTCACTGGCTGGCTGCTGCACATGGAGAGGGATGTAGAAGTCCCCTGACACAAGAACAGGGAGGATATGGCTAAGCACTGATCAAGGCTTTTGATTGGCAAATTTGGTTCACTGGATTGGGGTGTAAGCTGCTGTTTCAGGCTGCTCTGGGCAGGGAAAGCCATGGCCATTGTTCCAACCCAGCTGCAACAGAGGGGAGAAGGTGGTGAAGCTTTAAAGATGCAGGGCCTCCTCAGGGCTGTGGGGAACAGTCTGCTGAAGAGTGCCATCTGCTTGGAGGTCCAGGAAAGCACAGCTTCGGGGAGTCAGAAAAAGGCTTCGGCATCTTTCCTAACCCTCACCCCAGGGTTCTTTAGAGCTGGTGTGTGCCTTCTTTGTGGGACCCCAAACCTGTTGTGTCAGGGAAATACTGATTTGTGAAAGTTCTCTCTGGGATGACTGTCCTACCATAATTTGCCCTCCAGTCACAAGCAGGTATAGGTAATGAAAGGAGAGTAAAAATATTTACATAGAGAGAGGCAAAATAAAACAAATAGAACAGATCAAGATTCCCAGAGAAGTAACAGAGGAAGGGAAGCTTACTCCTGGTGATGAAACAGTTGCACAAATAGTAAAAATTGAGTAGCATACCCAGAGCAAGAATCAGATGAAGAAGAGCTGGAAAAATCTAGTCATTTAAACATGGGCAATTCTAAAGGGCTAGAATAAGTTGAACCAAGTGTCAAAGAAGATGCTTAACACAAAGCCAATCAACAATAAAACCCTAGGCAACTCCCCGCTATGTGGGACATGACTCCCAGGGGTGTAAATCTCCCTGGCAATGTGGGATATGACTCCTGGGGATCAACATGAACCAGGCATCGTGGGATTGAGAAAGTCTTCCTCACCAAAATGGGGAAGAGAAATGAAACAAAAGAAAGTTTCAATGGCTGAGAGATTTCAAATGGAGGTGAGTGGTCATTCTGGATTATTCTTATGTGTTATATAGAGATCCTATTTAGGAAATACCTGAAACTGTTGAACTGCAACCCAGTAGCCTTGATCTTTGAAGATGATTGTATAACTATGTAGCTTACATGGTGTGACTGTGCGATTGTGGAAACATTGTGGCTCATACTCACTTTATCCAGTGTATGGACAGATGAGTAGAAAAATGGGAACAAAAATTAAATGTATAATGGGGGAATGGGGAACTTGAGATGTTTTTGGTGTTCTTCTTTACTTGTATTTTATTCTTGTTTTAATTTTCATTTATTTATTTATTTATTTGAGTAAAGAAAATGTTCAAAAATAGATTTTGGTGATGAATGCAATACTATATGATGATACTGTGAACAACTGATTGTACACTGAGGATAACTGTAGGGTATGTGAATGTATCTCCGTAAAACTGAATATAAAAAAAACCCTATGCAAGAGAGAGAAACAGATCTCAGAGTAAACTCATCAAGATAATCAGATGTCTAGACTTTGGCAAAAAATTACAAGCCATACTAAGAAACAGGAAGATATGACCCAGCCAAAGGCATGAATTAAAACTTAGAAAGAGACACAAAATTTGGAAAAGCTAATCAAATATGCTCAAAAAATATACTAAATCAATTCAAGGAAATGGAGGAAAGTATGGCTGAAGAGATAAAGGATATTAAGAGAAGACACTGGGTTAGCGTAAGAAGAATTTGAAAATATAAACAGAAAAATAACAGAAATGATATGAATGAAAGGCATAATGGAAGAGAATAAAAATATTCTAGAGGCATACAACAGAAAATTTGAACACGCATAAGGAAGAATCTATGAACTAGAGGACACAAGTATCAAAATCTTACAGACAAAAAAAAGTGTGGAAAAGAAAATAAAAGGAAAAACTTAGCAGGGCTCAGGGTTTTGAATGATAGCACAAAGCACAAAAACATACACAACATGGGTGTCCCAGAAGGAGAAGAGAAGGGGAAAGGGCCAGAAAGGATATCTGAGGAAATACTGGTCAAAAATTTTCCAACTCTTATGAAAGACTTAAATGTACATGGCCAAGAAGTGCAATGTACAACAGAGTGAATTCTAATAGACCTACTCTGAGACACATATTAATCAGAATGTCAAATGCCAGAGATAAAGAGAATCTTGAAAGCAGCAAGAGAAGGGTGATTCATCACATGTAAGAGGATTATAATAAGATTAAGTGCTGGTTTCTTATCAAAAACCATCTAGGTGAGAAAGCAATGGTATGATATATTTAAGGTAATGAAAGACAAGAACTGCCAGCCAAGAATCCTTTATACAGCAAAACCATCTTTCAAAAATGAGGGAGAATTTAAAATTTTCATAGATAAACACAAACAGAGAGTGTTTGTTAATATGAGATCTGCCCTACAAGAAATACTAAAGGGAGTTCTGCAGACTGAAAAGAAAAGATAGGAGAGGGAGGCTTGGAGGAGAGTGTGGAAATGAAGATTATAAGTAAGGATAATTAAAAGGCTAAAAAGACAGACAAAAATAAGATGTGACATTAAAAACCAAAGGATAAAATGATTGAAGTAAGTACTACCTCCACAGTAAAGACAATGAATTTTAATGGATTAAACTCCCCAATAAAAAAAACACAGATTGCTAAAATGGATAAAAATATATGATCTAAATATATGCTGTCTGCAAGAGAGGCAATTTAGAACCAAAGACACAAATAGGTTGAAAGTGAAAGTTTGGAAAAAAGATATTCCACGCAAGCAGTAATCAAAAAAGAGCTGGGATAGCTATACTAATATCAGACAAAATAGACTTTAAATGCAAAACTGTTAATAGAGACAAAGAAGGACACAATATTTCACTAAAAGGGGCAATCCAACAAGAAGAAATAACAATCAAAAATATTTATGCACCTAACCATGGTGCCCCAAGATACACAAGGTAAACACTGGCAAAAATGAAACGAGAAATAGACATTTCTACTATAAAAGTTGGAAACTTCAATACACTACTCTCACCAATAGATAGAACATCTAGAAAGAGGATCAGTGAAGAAATAGAGAACTTGAATAATATGATAAATGAACTATATCTAACAGATATATCCACAATATTGCACCACAAACAGCAGGATATACATTCTGTTCAAGTGTTAACAGACCATTCTCCAGGAAAGACCACATGTTGGGTCACAAAACAAGGCTCAATAAATTTAAATCAACTGAAATTATACAAAGCACTTTCTCTGACACATGGAATGAAGTTGGAAATCAATAAAAGGCAAAGAACTGGAAAATTCATAAATATATGGAAGTTAAACACACTCTTAAACAATCAGTGGGTCAAAGAAGAAATTGCAAGAAAAATCAGTAACTATCTTGAGATGACTAAAAATGAGAGCACAACATATCAAAACATATGGGATGCAGCAATGGCAATGCTGAGAGGGAAATTTATAGCCCTAATCACATACATTAAAAAAGAAGAAACAGCTAAATCAAAGACCTAACTGCACACCTGAACAAACTAAAAAAAAAAAAAAAAGCACAGTAAACTAATCCCAAAGCAAGCAGAAGGAAACAAATAAAAAAGATTAGGTCAGAAATAAATGAAATGAGAATAAAAAAGCAATAGAGAGAATTAACAAAAACCAAAAGCTGGTACCTTTGAAAAGATCAATACAATCAAAAAACACTTAGCTAAGTCACGAAGGAAAAAAGAGAAGATGCAAATAAATAAAATCAGAAATAAGAACGGGGGGGTGGCATTACTACTGACCCAACAGAAATAAAAAGGATCATAAGAGAATACTATGAACACCTGTATACCAACTAATTAGACAATTTAGAGGAAATGGACAAATCCCTAAAACCACATGAACAACCCAAATTATTCCAGAAGAAATAGTAGACCACAACAGACCAATTAAAAGTAAAGAGACAATCAGCCATCAAAACCTCCCAACAAAAAGAAGTCAAAGACCAGATAGCTTCACTGGTGAATTCTACCAATCATTCTAAGAATTAATACCAGTCTTGCTCAAACTCTTCCAAAACACCGAAGAGGAGGGAACATTACTTACTTCATTCTACAAAACCAACATCACCCTAATACCTAAGCCAGATAAAAGTATTACAAGAAAAGAAAATTGCAGACCAATGTCCTAATGAATATAGATGCAAAAATCCTCAACTAAATACTTGCAAACCGAATCCAACAGCACACTGAAAGAATTGTAAACCATGATTAAGTGAAATTTAATCAAGAAAATCAATTATTGTAATTCATCACATTAACAAATCAAAGGGGGAAACCCCATGACCATCTTGATTTACACACACACACAAAGGCATCCTTCTTGATAAAAACGTCTCAAAAGATAGGAATAGAAGGAAACTTCCTCAACATGATTAAGGCCATATAGGAAAAACCCACAATTAACATTATACTCAGTGGTGGAAAACTGAACGCTTTCCTGCTAAGATCTGGTACAAGACAAGGATGCCCATTGTTACCACTGTTATCCAATATTGCGCTAATAGTGCTAGCTAGAGCAGTTAGGCCAGAAAAAAGAAATAAATGTTTCACTGTTGGCAGATGATATGATGCTATATATAGAAAGTCCCAAAAAATCTACAACAAAGCTACCTGGGCTAATAAACAAGTTCAGGAAAATGGTGGGATATAAGATCAACACACAAAAATTAGCAACCCCAGGAGAAAATCAAGACTCCGTTTACAATATCAACTAAAAGAATCAAATATCTGTTAATAAACTTAACCAAGGATGTTAAAGACTTGTACATAGAAAACTACAAAACATTGCTAAAAGAAATCAAAGAAGATCTAGATTAAAGGAAGGCCAATCTGTGTTCACAAACTGGAAGATAAATATTGTTAAGATGTCAACTGTACCCAAATTAATTTACACATTCAATGCAGTTCCAATCAAAATTCTAATAGCATACATTGCAGAAATGGAAAAACCAATTATCAAACTTATTTAGAAGGGTAAGGGGCCCCGAAGAGCCAAAAACATCTTGAAAATGAAGAATGAAGTTGGAGGACTCACACTTCCTGACTATAAAGCATATTACAAAATGACAGTAGTCAAAATAGCATGGTGCTGGCATAAACAGAGATATTTTGATCAATGGAATTGAATTGAGAGTTTAGAAATATACCCTAGCATGTGTGGCCAATTGATATTTGACAAGGCTACCGAGTTCACTCAACTGGGACAGAAGAGTCTCTTCAAAAAATGGTGCTGGGAGAACTGGATATCCGCATGCAAAGTAATGAAAGAAGACCCCTATCTCATACATTAGGCAAAAATTAACTCAAAATGGATCAAAGACCTAAATATAAGATCCTGGACTATAAAATTCCTAGAAGAAAGTATGGGGATGCAACTTCAAGATTTGAGGTAGGCAATGGTTTCTCAGACTTTACACCCAAAACACAAGCAACAACAAAAAAATAGGTAATTGTGACTTCCTCCAATTTAAAAACTTGTGTTTCAAAGGACTTTGTCAAAGATAGTGAAAAGGCAACTAAATCAATGAGAGATAATATTTGGTTACCACATATCCAAGAAGCATTTAATATCCAGAATATATAAAGAAATCCTACAACTCAACAATAGAAAGACCAACAACCCAATTAAAAAATTGACAAAAGACTTGAATAGACATTTTTTCCAAAGAATAAATATAAATGGCTAAAAAACATATGAAAAGATGCTCAACATCACTAGCTATTGAGGTAACACAAATCAAAACCACAATGAGTTATCATTTCACACCTACAGGAATGGCCACTATTAAAAAAACAGAAGTCTACAAGTTTTGAGGAGGATATGGAGAAATAAACATTCATTCACTGTTGGTAGGAATGTAAAATTGTGCAGCCACTGTGGAAGATAGTTTTGCAGTTCCTCAGGAACTAAGTATAGAACTGCCATATGATCTGGCAGTCCTGCTTCTAGTACACCCAGAAGAACTGAAAGCAGGGATGTGAACAGATATTTGCACACCAGTGTTATTATTCTCAATTGCCAAAAGATGGAAGCAATGCAAGTGTCCATCAACTGATGAATTGATAAAGAAAATGTGGCAGATACATAAAATGGAATATTATGTCCTGCTGCATGCATCAACATGGATAAACCTTGGGGACATTATGTTAAGTAAAATAAGCCAGACACAAAAGGACAAATTCTGTATATTCTCACAGATATGCATTAATTATAATATGCAAACTCATAGAGTTAGAATCTAGAATCTAGATTACCAGGGGATAGAATGAGGGTAGAGAATGGGGAGCTGATTATTAGTTTGTGCAGATTTTCTATTTAGGTTGATTGTAAATGTTTGGAAATGTATAGTGGTGAAGGTAGCTCATTATTGTGAGCATGATTAGCAGCACTGAATTATGTTTGTGAATGTGGTTTTGAAAGGGGAAATTTTGGGTCCTGCATGTCACTAGAAGGAAAGTTGGAAACCAAAACATCGGACTATAACACAGTGAACCCTGTTGTGGATAATGGACTGTGATTAACAGTACAAATATAAGAAAGTTCTTTCATGAATTAAAATAAATGCATGACACTGTTACAAGGTGGTATATGGATAAAATACACATAATGTAAACAATGGATTATAGTTTAACAGTAGTATTTTAATGTCTATCATCACTGTAACAAAGGTATCAGACTAATGTGAAGTTTAACAATGGGAGGTATATGGGAATGTTGTATTTTTTACATGACTTTTACGTGACTTGTAGGTAAACGTACCACTTCACTATTTTAAAAAATTTCAATAATTAAAAAAAAAAACATTTTGCTAAGTTAACGAAAGCAGATGTAAAGTGCTACATATTGTATGATTACATTGATATAAAATGTATATATAAATAAATTTATAGAGAATTAGGTTAGTGGTTATATAGGAATAGGGAAGGATAGAGTGAATAAGAAGTATCTGCTAAGGGTGTGTGGTTTTTCTTTTTGGAGTAATGAAAATATTCAATAATTGGATGAGTACACTTCTCTGTGATTGAGTGTACATTTTTGATGGGTTGTATGGTATGTAAATATATCTCAGTAAAACTGCTATTAAAAAGAATTTTGATGATGCTTCACTTGGAAATATTATCTAAGAAGAAATTAAATACTTACAATTCTGTTTCAAATGCAAAATGGATAATATTGAATGTTGAATAATTCACAATATGGTAAATAATAAAAGTACTGAATTTTTTATTGTACCATCTAACATAACATACATATTGAAAAGTTCACAAAACATACTAGTATAGTTTAACGAATACGCAATAAATTCTATGCAATCTCCACTCAGGTCATAAAATAAAATATTGTCAGAGTATTCCATTCAGTAATTTTAGCTGTTATTATTAAGTATTAAGTATGAAAGGCCTAATAACCTAGCCAACAATTGCAGATAGGCAAAGTGTTCAATAGCATATTTAATCAAATTTGCTCCAAATTTGGGTAAGTAGACTGGGTACACTCACTAATTTCAGCTTTGGTGAATGACTTCTTAGTTGGAGAAATATTTGTATAAACACTGTAAGAGTTAAAATGTGAAATGACAAATATTGTTGATTTGTGAGCTTTTTTCAGGTTTGCTTCCATTATATATTTGATAGATGTATTTTAACTTTACATAGAATCATTTAAATAATATATACAAAATATCTGTGGAAAAAAATTATCTAGATGAGATGAGGTAGCTGTATTGATAGTCCTATATTTTTTCCTTATGAATTTTCTCTTGTCCCTTGGATCTGCCTCCCCCTGCTTCCTGCATCTGAACCATTACCCCTGGGCACCCAGAATATACTGCTAACCTTTTGTTCTGTCCAGATCTGTACTTTAATTATTATTATTTTCACTATACAACAGATTTTTTTCAAAAGGAAATCTGGAGAAATGGCAGAAGCAAACAAAAGTATACACAACATAAATTAATCAATTTTCCTGAGTTGAGCAGTATTCTCCAGCCTGTGATGTGTTTGTACAGCTTCATAAGCACTTAGAAAGATTCTTTTTTTTCCCAACTTCTCTCCACATGTTCTATCATTTCTTTTTCTCTCTTCTCTTAGCAGGTACCATCTTATATACCTAGAATTAATCTATTAGCTTTCTCAACTTATGTATTTAGTGACAAATTCCACTTATCCTTCTTTTCTAAACAGAAATTTTCCTCTTTCTAATTTGTCCCCACCAACTGACTTCTGTTACTTAATGTTCTGCCTGATTCATTTTTCTAGTTAGTCTGATTTTCAAGGACAGTCACACTGGTGAGTGAATCGTCCTTTCTGGCTTTGGTAATCAGGGCCCCCAAATCTGAGGCATAGGTGATGTTGCTTTTCAATTGTTCACCTTTGCCTGAGAGAAGCTGGCAGCCAGTGGTCCCGTCAGTGGCCATCTTGTGACAATAAGAGGAAAACTTGGTTAGAATGGACCCTACATTACAGATAAGGCTTGAGAGAAACTAAGCCTTGTTCACATCATCCGAAATGCTGAGTTAAGCTTGAGGCGAATCCTGGAAAACATCTGAGCTTTCTATTTCGTAGTTTTTAGGGTGGTGAGTGCCTGCAAGTCATAATTTACTCTGGAAACTGTTGCTAATAGGGGTATAGAGTTGGCTTGATTTGTGGCCTTTCAAAAAAAACCTGTAAGGCTTCAGGGCGGAGAGGTTTGTTTGGGACTCGACCTCTGCAGGGTGTCCTGCCCCTTTGGGGCAGGTCTGGAGGCCGAGGCTGCTGCTGCCCTTCCTCAGTGGTGCACTAGCCACAGGCGGCTCTGGGTAAGTAAGCGTCTGTAGAGAAAGGCCAAGCGCCAGACCGTAACAGCCACTGTAACAAGGTGCAGGGGCGGTTCATATCTGCTGTTCCTGCCACTAGGTCCCCACCTGGCTGTGTTTTCGGATAATCCTGACACGGTATTTAAGTAATGAAAGGCTCTTACCCTCTCTGGAGATAGCTGCCAGCTGTTGCATCTTTTGGCCCGTGGGTAGCAGAGGCGCTTCCTCAGGGTCACGTGGTACAGCCGGCGGCGCCCTTTTTATTTGATCCCTGCCTCAGGTCTCCGTGCAGGCCGTGAATGGTTGTCCACGTTGCGGCGAACTTTATCTTGACCGGCGCGCCCTCCTCCTCCTCTGAGCTGGCCGTGGCGGTGGCGGCTGCTTCTCTCCCTCACACCGGGTGTGACCCGCGGCGCCTGTGGTGTAGCCGGTGGCGACCCGGGGCCCTCAGGTCATCCTTCCACAGCCCCCAGGACTCAGCGCCGCCACCTGGAGGTGAGCCCGTGGGACTTGGGCGTGCTGTTCGCGCCCAGCTAGAAGCATCCGGTGAGCACCGCTGTTTTATGCGGGTGCGCGGAGCGATGGGACTGTAGGCAACGCGCCCTTTGGAGATTTTGTGGACTTGACTGAGGCGTTAATTCAGGCGTCTATTGGGGGAGGGGAGTCTTTTAATTTCGTAGGCGGACAGCAGTAGATCTGCTTTTTAGTGAACATTTTTACCTTGGCTTTTGGGGTTGGCTCCCAAAGACAGGGGTGACCTTGGCGTCCATACCGTCCTTACCCGAGAGCCTGTCCATCTTTACTGGGGGTCCGGAGCAGACTTCAGAATAATTTTGGCATTTCCTGGTGGCAACGTTCACAACACAGACACATGCATATCTCAGATAGACGACAGCAGCACACCAGAAAGGAAAACCGGACCCACCATACCCTTTGTGGGGGAGTTCACGGGGCTTTCCTGCCCTGCGGGTTGAGGAGCATCAGTCCCCAGTCACTGTCCCTGATTGTATCCTAGGCGTGGGGCCATTTTTCACTGGGTTATGTGGATCCCATCCATGGGGCCTGTTGTCATACTTAGGGCTCTGGATGAGAGTCCTCAGGGACATTTACTCCTTGGATCCATCTCCATTGAGGATAAGACTTAGATAACCTCTGATACTTTAACAAGTTCATTTAAGCAGTGCTCTTTCAAAAATACCAGTGGGAACATAGTCTTTTGTGCACTTTATGTTCAAGGAGTTGTGCAGTCAGCTGATTGAAAGGGTCTGTGTGTAGAGAAGAGTCTCAAAAATTAGAGGAGTCTCTCCCAACTTTTAAACCCATACTTAATCTGGGTCAATTATCAGTTTTTCTTCCATTTGAAAAATTATAAGCTCTTATAAAAATAAACCATTTTAGAATGTTTAAAATTGCATCTGTGTTAATGTAGGCCTAACAAATAAAATCTCCCCTCAAAGGTTAAAGCAGAATTTTAGGTGACGAATGTCAAACCTGCAAGACACGTTAGTAGCCTTTTAGCTTCTATTAATTTCTTAACCATAATGTGTCCTTAAAATATACCACAGCTATTAAATACAGCATAACATTTGATGCTTGGCCATTACTATTGGTCATAGAAACAGAAGTTCACTTTAATAATTGGTGACTCTCATGGGTGAAAAAGTGGGAAAGGATGAATAATTGCAGTTTCTTTTCTGAACTCCAACTCAGTGTTTATCCCAGATTCGCTGACTGGCTTTCTCCAGATTGTAGCAGTGAATTTAATAAAGGTCAGAATTTCTTTTATGGAAACATCAGAATCCCATTCTACATAAACCGCTAATCCAAATTTCCTGGTATTAGGCCCCTAAAGGTGGCATGAAAGGGTGTGGATTTCCACTCCGATGTCAATTTTAGAGTTCAGAAATGTGTTTAAAAAAAAAACAAACTTGTTTTGCATCATGTTTCTCCATGGATCTTTTGAACAATAGAGAGTTCAACGTATTGGGCTTATATCCTTTCTTCTTTAATTTTTTTATTTGTATTTAGTAAAATTTACAAATTATGTATACAGCTTGGTGGCTCCTTAAGTATATGTTGATTCTATTGCCACCAAGAACATGATATAGATTCCTTCCACCACACCAGAAATTTTCCTCTTCCCTTTATGGAAACATCATCACAACTTACTTTCAGACAATAATGATATAATTTCTATCACTGCAGATTCATTTTTGCCTCTTCTAGGACTTCATAAAAATGGAATCATGCAATAATTGTTTTGTGTTTGACTTCGTTCAGTTATGGTAGTTTTGAGATTCTATTTTGTTGTGTGTCTTAGTAGTTCACTTTTCTTATTGCCAAGTAATATTCTTTCATATGAATATAACAAAATTGGCTCATCCATTCCCTAGTACAGAGATCTTGTGGTTGATTTTAGGTTTGGGGCATAATTAATTTGCTGGTATTAACTTACTTGTGCAAGTCATTTTGGAATTATATGTTTTCATTTCCAGGTGACAAATTGCTCATCATATGGTAAGTTCTTGCTTAACCTCATAAGGAATTTCCAAACCATTTCCCAGGTGTTTTACTATTGTACATTCCCGCCATTAATATAGAGAAGTTGAAATTGTTTCACATCTTCACTAACAGTTTGTATTAGTTTTTCTAATTTTAGCTAATTCTCATAGATGTGAAGTGGAAATTCGTTGTATGTGTGTTTAACTTTTACTAATTTTTAATTTAAATAGAGTAAAATTCACAGTTTTTAGAGTTCTGTGTTTTTTTAAAAATATGCATTAGAATAGCTATCACAAACCAAGATATTCCTCCTTGCCCCTTTTTAGTTAAACCCTTCTCCCTCCCCCAGACATTGGAAACCACTGATCTGATTTCTATTGCTATAGTTTTCCTTTCCCAGAATGTCATATATTTTGAAGTATAAGATATGTAATTTTTTTAACTTCTTTCTCTTAGTGTAATGAATTTTATATTCACCCATGTTGTTTCATGTATCCGGAAAACATCCGCTACATTGTTGTGCAGGATTTATTGTGTAGATTTATTAAAGATTATTTATCTATTAACCAGCTGAAAAATGAAAAAGTCACTGTAAGCATATTGTACAGCTTTTATGTGAATATAAGCTTTGGTTTACTGTGGTAAATACCTTGGAGTGAAACAACTTTATGAGAAACTGCTGAATTGTTTTCTAACTGGCAGTATCCTTTTGCATTCAACCTGGTAATGCATGAGAATCCAATTTGCTTCACATCCTTACCAGCAATAGGTATAATCAGTTTGATTTTATTTAATTTCTAAAATTTTAGCCATTCTAATAGGTTTGTAATGGCATCTTAATATGGTTTTAGTTTGTATTTCCCTAAATAAAAATTATGTTGAGCATCTTTTCATGTGTTATTTGTGATCTGATGTCTGTTTTGTTAAATGGTTGGTTCACATATGTTGCTCATTTATTTATTGAAGTGTGTGTCTTTTTATTGTTAAGTTTTAAGTGTTCTTTACATATTCTGGATGTAAGTTACTCATTGGATATATTATTTCAAATATTTTCTCCCAATATGTGGCTTGTATTTTCTTTTGTTTTTATTTTTCTCAGAAATAGGCTTTAATTTTGATTACTTCCAATTTATCCTTTTTAGTTGTTGTTTTATGGATCGTTCTTTGGTATCTTATCTTGGGAATCTTTGCCAAACCCTATTTGCAAAGATTTTTACATTTTTCTCTTCTAAATGTCTTATATATGTATGTTTTACATTTATACCTATGATTCATTTATATATTAAGAGAGAGGTTGTATGTTTTCAGAAAATCATGCAATAACTCTAGACTTCTCATTTAACCAACCCACCACACACAGAGTTTTCACTATTAACACTTTGCATTAGTATGTGAACTTTGTTAGAATCGATGAATCAATATTATTCTATTAATTTTAGTCCATAATTTACATTAGTGTTGACTGTTTGTGATGTAAACTTCTGTGGTGTTTTACAATATATTACTCTGCTCATATTTACATCCTAACATTTCCCATTTTAACTAATTTCACATATACAATTCAGTGTTGTTATTACATTCACAGTGTTGTGCTACTATCCCCACCATCCACTCCCAAATTTTTCCATCACCTTAAATTGAAATTCTGTATCAGTTAAACATTATCTTTGCTTTTTCTATCTCTTCCCTGGTCCCTGGTCGCCTGTATTCTAGTTTCTGACTCTATGAATTTGTTTATTCTAGTTATATCTGTTCATATAAAATTGGTATTTTTATTCTGTAAATGTCTGGTGGAATTCCACAGTAATGGTCTCTGGGCCTGAAGTTTTCTCTGTGAGAGACTTTTCTTTAATAGTTATATGTCTATTCTGGTTATCTGTTTCTTTTTAAGTGAAATTTGGCAGTTAGCATATTTCAAAGAGTCTATCCCTTTCAATAGTTGACAGGATTATTAGCGTACCCTTGTTCATAGATTGCATTAATTTCCTTTTAATGTCATAGGATCAGGAGCAATGTCCTCTTACATTTCTTAAATTAATGATTTTGGGCTTTGCTCATTTTTTAATCTGATAAGTCTGGCTAGAGGAATATCATTTCCATTGATCTAATAAACACAGGTTTTATATTAATTGATTTTATATAATGTGTTTCTGTTTCGTATTTTATTGCTTTCTGCTGTCAGCCTTATTATTTCATTTTTATGCTTATTTTGGGTTTAACCTGTAGTTCTTTGTGCAGTTTCATATGATGAAAGCTTAAGTATGTGATTTGAGACCTCTCTTCTTTTCCAATAGGGGCACCTAGTTGCCATATTTTCGTATGTTGTATTTTCAGTCTTACTGTCTTCAAAATACTTTCTTATATCCCTTTTTATTTTTAAGAGAACAACTTCATTGATATATAATTCAAATTCCATACATTCTACCCATTTAAATTGTATAACACAATGGTTTTTGTATATACCGGAATTGTTCACTTATCCCCAAATTGAAAAGACAGAAAGAAACAATACACTAGACAGATTTCCCTTCAGAGACAAGATAGCATGTGTATGGAGTTAAAGAGAAACTGTTATGGGGATGTAAAATCCCTAGAGCGAGGTGAAAACTTGAGGAAAATATTGAGTCCCTAAAGAACTAGACATAATATGATCCAGTGTGTAAATACAATCCCCTTATTACCCTGTTACGTGCAGAATCTGTATCCTGAGAAGAGACTGAGCATGATTTTACTTCTTTATAAAAAAAAAACAAACTCATTATATCGTTTGACCCCATTAAATCTTTTGGGCTAATGAAGTAGCAAATGTGATATTATTATAGAAAGCCCTTTTTCCTGTGCTGCCTGAGGGAACTCAAAAGTAAAATGATCTATTGTGATCTGTAGCTCAAAATGATTTCCAAGATATAGGCTGTTGTCTCATCTGCATCTTCTTAAAATCAAAGAAATCATTCAGAGCTTCAATTTGCTCTTCCAGGACCACAGGGGAGAATAGCAGGGACCAGGAAGTACAGAGATTTTCTTGAGTGAGAAGGGTGAGTTTCTGAATTTTATTCATATTATGTCCACTCTATTTTGAGATGGTATTACAAGGAATAATACACCCCACTTTCACCCTCATCTATGTAGTCCTAACACTCAAGGGAAAATGATGGAAGAATCTGTTTGACAGATAAAAGAGAATGTTCAGAAAAATTAGGTGCCTCAGGGTTCCTGTATCTCAGAGGAGTTCTATGGAAAGGGAACTTCCACTGTTGTAGATTTGGGGCTTTTACTCGGTGACTTGAGGCCGACATTAATCCTCACCTGGAATCTGGTTCTTTAGTTTGGATCCTGAAACATTGTTCATGGTTTCTACTCCATGAGGGTCCAGTCTGCCTTAGAGGCCAGTTGCAGATTGCTAGGGCCTCTGCTTCTGATTTTACTAGTCAAGGGAGGCCTTAGGTGAATAAAGATTTGATGAGATGAAAGAAAATAATTCTGTATTGGCCCAATTTTCTTTTATCTTCTCCCTTGTTCTTCACAGCAGTTAAATTTTCATGAGGCAGCTCTATGTATTATACATTAGACTAAGTTGTAGGTGTTCTTTATTATATTTAGCTTTCCGGACTAAAACACTGGAAAATTTGTGCTACTTGGTATCAGGGGTCGATGTTTGGAAAGTCTCAGACTCTCTCATTAGGGAAGATAATGTGGGAATATAGGATTTGCTACTAATGTAACCCTTTTTTCTTATCCCATAGATACCCCAGACAATAATGGCTCCTGGAAATGGCTCTTTGGTGACTGAATTCTTACTGGTCGGGTTAACAGAACACCCAGACCTCCAATTCCCCCATTCTTCCTCTTTCTAGCGATATATACATTCACTGTGCTGGGAAACTTTGGCTTCATAGCTCTAATTGCCCTGAATTCTCACCTTCACACCCCCATGTACTTTTTCCTCTTTAACTTGTCCTTCATAGACCTCTGTTATTCTTCAGTCTTTACCCCCAAAATGTTGCTCAACTTTTTATCAAAGAAGAATATAATCTCCTACCAGGGTTGCATGACACAGCTCCTCTTCTTCTGTTTTTTCGGCGTCTCTGAGTGCTACGTGCTGACATCCATGGCCTATGACTGCTATGTGACCATCTGTAATCCACTCTCATATAACATTGCCATGTCCCCTGAAGTGTGCTCCTACCTCATTTTTGGTTCATACTTGATGGCATTTTCTACTGCTATGATCCACACTGGATGCATGCTGAGACTGACTGACCTTCTGTGATGCCAACACCATCAACCATTATTTCTGTGACATCCTCCCTGTGCTGCAGCTCTCCTGCACAAGCACCTATGTCAATGAACTGGTGTTGTTCATTGTAGTGAGCATCAACATCATTGTGCCCAGTCTCACCATCTTCATCTCTTATGGTTTCATTCTCTGCAGCATCCTGCACATCAGTTTCACTGAAGGCAGGTCCAAAGCCTTCAGCACCTGCAGTTCCCACATAATGGCTGTTTCTCTGTTCTTTGGATCAGGTTCATTCATGTATCTCCAGCCATTTTCTGAATTGTCTATGGATGAGGGAAAAACTTCCTCTGTCTTTTACAGCAATGTTGTTCCCATGATGAACCCTTTAATCTACAGCTTGAGGAATAAAGATGTAATACTTGCCTTGAGAAAAACCCTGAGTTGGAGAAGGTTCTTATGTGTATGTAGTTTCAGAAATAGTGGTTTCTGAATTACAGTAATTCAGAGTAATAACAGTAATATTTGGTGGTAGCTTCCTTATCCTATTACTTGCTTATCATAGTGTAGGAAACTGTAGCCTTCTCTCAATAATTTATTTCTGATCTTGTAGATAGGTCTTCTTTTCCTCAACATTTGCACAATATTTTTCTCCTCACCTTTTTTCCTTTTTGAGAATATTATTAAGAAAAGAATTTATTATTGCTGCTTTTTTATTATATGTTTGAACTTTCTTTTTTTTTTCCTCTTGGAATCAGATTACTGATTCTGCAGCAAATGAATAAAGTAAAACCATGGAGATATTTTATCATTGGAGGGGGAACATCCTTGTTTGCCAGTTGTAATTTGCCGTTGGAAGAATGAGTCAAACAACACATCTGCTCTCCTGTCTTTCCATCTTCAAACTAAGCAGGTGTCTATCACCTTCAAATGCCAGTGTTTTCACAGAGATAGAAGATTCCATAAAGACTATAAAGAATAAACCATTTTGTAGCTGTAATACAATGCACTATGCTTCTTTTCAATGAGGGTTTTTTTTTTAATTACACCCAAACAAATATATAGTGTATTGTCAATATATGTTTACTGCTTGGAGAGGGAAGTGAAACCAAGAGAGGTTAATGATTCATCTCAAGTGACACAGTTTCTCAATAAAAAGTCTAGAGTAAATTCTAGGTTCTTGAATTCAAGTCACTTGTTCTTGCTAGTATACTTTGCTTCTTTTTTATTTTATTCTTTTTATTTCAGTAGACATGCAATAAGAGAGAACATTTATATTTTGAAATTAACTATGCTTTGTTCCAGGAGGATACATGACTTTCTTTCATGGGTTTTGCTATTTTTGTTTTTGAAAATAGTTTCAGGTTCCTTTTATGGGAATTGAGGAGGTTTTTAAGGATAGTATAATTTAGAGATGATTGACTAAAATACAAAACTGACTTATTTTTTAAAATAAAATAAAATAAATTTAGAATGTTTGCTTGTGCTGTATTTCAGAGGATATGGGGTATAGGAAAGAAAGGATACTAGCAACATGTCATTAGGCCAGGACCCAAAGAAATGCACAGTCAGTAATAAGAGACACAGATAATAAAAAGACAGTACTTGGGTGTGAGTGGTCAACAAGGATTTAGAAACTGTATTTCACCCAGAATTGTATGTGGTGCCATAGCATGCTGTAATTATGCTTCACTGTCCATAAAGCTGTTGGAAAACTTGTACTTCATAATGATTGTAGTTGTGTTTTGGAAATGAAGGTTGGAACTCACATGTTTTCTCTGCGTAGGATGAGGTTTTTGATTTTTTGATGTTAAGGAAAGGCTAAAGTCACTGGGCTGGTGGACCCAGGAAAAACTAAACTATACCTTTATCTGTTGTCTTTCATTTATTACCAATATGGGTTTTCGGTTCTAAAAATGCAAATGCTGCTGGGACAGAATTCATTATTTGAAAGTAACATTTTTTTTTATATTAAGTTTTGACGACATCTTTCCTAGAATAAATTTTGGTTTATTTTTCTTTTGAGAAAAGAGGCAAAAGACCACTTTAAAAAAATCCTTAAACCGGTCTGTTGGAATTGAATTCTGACCTCTTTTAGGACATATTCCAGGCTTAGTCCACATTCCTGTGAATTTGAACCTATTTGTAAATGGAATTTTTGAAGGTATTATTGTTAGTTAGGGTATGGGTTCATTTGTGAGTAGAATATTTGAAGATCCTATTTAGATAAGGCCTAATTGAATCAGATGAGCCTTAATCCAAGGGCTGAAGTCTTTAAAGCAGATGAAAGTTGGATGCAGTTAGGAGAAGCCAGAAGTCTGTAAAAGACCAGAAGAATCCAGAAAGTAAGGCAGTGTGATGGAAAATATATGTAGCAAAGGCAGAGATGCAAGCTATGAAACCTCCAAATTGTCAGCAAGATATCACAGGAAGGCTCAAGGCTCCATGAAAATCACGATCTTGTTGACCTTGATTTTGGGCTTGTTGCACCAAAACCAGGAGGCAATAGATTATGGTTGGATAAGACAACCTATTGTGTGCTATTTATCATGGTTGCCCTGAGAAACCAAGATATGGTCTCTCAAGGGTCAATTGAAATGTTTTCTAAAGTAACTTTAATATTTTCTATTTTACCATTTTTCTAATGTCCACTAAATATTTAGTCATTGTGAATGTTAGCTTTGCTGATTTGCTTGTTTTTTTCTAGATGTTTAGCATTGCTGAATCCTTCTCTTTTAGTTTTAGATGACCACTATTAAGAACCTGTTTGATTTCCACTTAAGTAATATTTATATAAAAGTTCACCTAGGCTGGAGTTTCTTTTGCTTTTTTCCTTTTCTTTTCAGTCCCTTTTGATAAAACTATTTATCTATTGAAAAAAAGTATTTCTAAATATGTAAGTAAGTACCTGGGCTATTTGGGATCCTCTGTAGACACTCTGCAGAGGCACCAAGGTCTATTCCTAAACTGGAGGTCTATTCTAAACTGAGGTCTATTCTCACCTGGGATAAAATGAATACTACAACCACTCACTGAACTCATGAGGGTTAAATAGTATGGAAATATCCTCATTCTTATCAATATCATTACTGGTATTGGAAGCAGGATTTGATGAAATGCTTTCATTACATACTGTGCATGCAGCTTGAAGTAGAAACAAATCCCTGATTCTTATCGTTTTGTTCCGTTTTTCTTACCACCCTCCTTTTGTTATGGTAACTGTGTTTGTTTCCACTTAAGAATGGCCAAAAGATACCACATGCCCCCGCCCCCTGCTGCCAAGATCCTCCAACATCCCAGTGCATATGATTTGAAGGGGACCCTTTTACTCCACATTTTATTGCCAAGACAGCATTAACAAGTGATGATAGAGTAATAACAGGTATCTCAGGAGAAATAACAAAATCTTACATTATAATAAGGGGAGAGGAAGGTTTACATCATAAAATTGCATTCAGTACTGTATAAAATGATACCAAATGTTTTGTGAAAAAGTATATAGTTCTTACCATGAATCTTATTTGTTACTTAAAGAAAAATAGTAAGTAAGCATTTTAATAATGTGAGCTCTTCCTAATTAACTTCCAGATTAAATACAACCCAATTAAAATACCAGAAACAATTTTTATAGATTTAGACAATTTTTCATATTTATTGCAATGTATGTACACTTCAACTTGCTGAAGTATAATTGAAGTACATTTAACTGAACATATTAAAAGGTACAATTTGATTAGTTTTGATGTCTGTGTATACCTGTGAATGCATCACCACAATCTGATTGAAAAAAGTGGTTTTTCTTGCCCTGTTGTAATCATTCTTCCCTTGATCTTTGTCTCTAGGCAACAACTGATGTGTTAATTATCAAGGTAGATTGTCTGCATTTTCTGTAATTTTAGAATTGAAATCATCAAGTATGTTTTCTTTTTTTGCCTGGAATTTCTTCTCTCCAAATAATGATTTAGAAATTAATTCATGTTGTGGCATGTACCCTCAATTCATTCCTTTTTATTGCTGAGTCATACTCCATTTGATGGATATGTCACAATATATCCCCAGTTCTGGGAAGACAGCAGATTAGGATTGACAGAGCAAAATTCTCCTCCATGAAAAAACTCTAAATAAAGGACAGGGACTTCTCCAATCATGTTGAGTATGTACTCAGAGCCTGGATTTAACACTGGTGTGTGTTCGGCCTGGAACGCCACTGGGGAACAGGTGTTTGGTGCCAGCTGACCAGTGTGAGAAGGGAAGCAGCCTTCTACATCCTGGGCACCCTCCTCAGCACTTGGTTCAGGTGATAACCCTTTGTGGACTTGTGGCTGAGAGCCCCTGTGCCAGAGACTGGTGGTGGAGCAGGCAGACGAGTGCAGAGGGGGACAGCATTCTATGCCCTGTGCAGCCATCTTTGAAGTTAGCTGGGGAGATGACCCTTCACAGCCCCACAGCCAAGAGCTTCCTTGAGGGAATTCAGGATTTGGTGGGCTTGTGACAACATCTGCTCTTCCTTCATGGAAGCCTGTGTTGTGCACAGCCTAGAGGCAAGGGCGCCACGTGGAAGTGCTAGGAGGCCTCCCCCAATCCCAGGGACTTGCGGATGCACAGCAGATAAGGAATGTGAGGCATTTGAGCTGGAAGTTGAGACGCACAGCTCTGCAGCCCCAGAGTATTCCACCCGTATCCCCTGGAATGGCCGGGACCATTGTGTCCTGGAGTGGACTCCCTGCCAGACTATAGGGCACAACCCCCATGCACAGGGCTGGCAGTCCCCAGTGCACATGGAAAATTGGTGCACCAATTGGACTTCCACATGGTTTAGACCCCAAATCAGTACACAGATGAAGTTGGGGGAGAACTGACTTGAGGGTAAGTAGTGGCTCAGAGAAAGGTCAGGGAAAGTGCACTCCACCAAGCTGTAGCTCTGTCAACTTATAGATAAATGTTCAGATAAGCCTGCATATCCTACAAGAACCTAAATCAAGATAAGAACCCTATCAAGATAAGCAAGTGCCAAGAAGCCTAAAACAACAGAAAATTATAAAGCATATGAAGAAACCAGAAGATATGTATGACCCAAATGTCCAAATTGAAAAGGCAGAGGAGACACAAAACTTGGAGCAGTTAAACAGAGAAGTACACAAAAACATCAATGTTCAGGATATGAAGGACATGATAAAGACCCTAGAAGAGCATAAAGAATAATTTGTAAGAGTAAATTAAAAGAATAGTGGATCTTATGGAAATAAAAGATATTGTTGATCAAGTTAAAAATATTCTTGAGACACATAACAGCAGATGTGAAGAGGCAGAGGAATGAATTAGTGAACTTGAACACAGCATGATGGAATACAAAAGCATAAAACAACAAATGGTGAAAAAAATAAAAAAAAAATTTCAAACGGAGCTCAGGGAAATGATGGACAACATGAAGTACACAAATATAGCAATCATTAGTGTTCCAAAAGGTGAAGACGAGTAAAAGGCTAGGAAAAGTATTTGAAGGCATTGTTGGGAAAAGTTCCCAACCCTCCTAAATGACATAAGTATTAAAATCAAAGATGCGCAAAAAAACCCCAAATAGAATAAACCCAAATAAACCCACTCTGAGACATATTCTGATCAGATTGTAAAATGCTGAAGAGAAGGAGAAAGTTCTGAAAGCAGCAAGGGAGAAGCGATTTACCACATGCAAGGGAACAACATCAGGCTAAGTACTGAGTACTGAGTGGGCAACATGGAGGTGAGAATGCAGTGCTTTGACATATTTAAAATTCTGAAAAAGAAAAATTGAGGGAGAGCATAAAATTTTCACAGACAAATAAATGCTGAGAGAATTTCTTCACAGGAGACCTGCCCTACAAGAAGGGAGCTATACCAGCTGGGGAAAAAAAAAAAGATAGGAGAGAGTCCTGAGAAGGGCACAGAACTGGAGTATTAGTAAGGGTGACTTAAAGGAAATAGAGAGAGAAAAAATAGATCTGACAAATAAAAACCAAATGATAAGATGGCTGATTGAAGAACAGCCTTGACAGTAATAATGTGAATGGATTAAACTCCCCAATTAAAAGATATAATTGGAAGAATGGATTAAAAAATATGAACCATCATATTTTCTCTGTTTAAAAGAGACTCATCTTAGACCCAGCAATACAAAGAGATTGAAAGTGAAAGACAGAAAATATGTACCATGCAAGCTACAGCCAAAAGAAAGCAGAGATAGCAATACTACTTTCAGATAAAATAGACTTTAAATTTAAGGATGTCATAAGAGGCAAAGAAGGACACTATATACTAATAAAAGGGACAATTCACCAAGAAGAAATAACAATCTAAATGTTTATGCACCCAATCAAGGTGCTCCAAAGTACATGAGACAAACATTGGTAAAAACTGAAGGAAGCAATAGGTGTTTCCACAGTAATCATAGGCAACTTCAAAATAACACTCTCTCTTATAGATAGATCAACTAGACAGAAGAACTTTATAGAAATTGAGAACCTAAACAATGTGATAAATGAACTAGACATAACAGAGATATATAGAACATTACACCCCAAATTACCAGGATAGTGCTCAAGGAACTTTCTCCAGGATAGATCATATGCTCAGGCATAAGGGAAGCCTCAATAAATTTAAAAAGAGGGAACTTATTCAAAGCACATTCTCTAACCACAATGGAAAGCAACTGTAAGTCAATAACCATCAAAGATCTAGAACATTCACAGATATCTGCAGGTTAAACAACACACTCTTAAACAATCAGTGGGTCAAAGAAGAAATTGCCAGATAAATTGCTAAATATCTAGAGATGAATGAAAATGAGGACACAGCATATCAAAACTAATGGGATGCAGCACAGTTGGTATAGAGGGGGAGATTTATAGCTCTAAATGCTTACATTAAAAAGGAAGAAGAGTTAAAATCAAAGAACTAATGGAAGAACTGAAGAAGCTAGAAAATGATCACCAAACTAACCATAAAGCATGTAGTGGTAAAGAAGTAACAAGGATTAAAGCAGAAATAAATGATATGGAGAACAAACAAACAAAGAAAACAATAGAATAAATAAAACCAATAGTTGGTTCTTTGAGAAGATCAACAAAATGGAGCAGCCCTTAGCTAGACTGACAGGTCAAAAAGAGAATAGACCCAAATAAACAAAATAATAAATTAGAGGGGGGACATTACTGTGGATCCTGAAAAAAAAATTAAAAATCATAAGAGGATACTATGAAAGATTGTATGCCAACAAACTAACAATTTAGAGCAAATGGATAACTTCCTGGAAACTTATGAACAACCTAGATTGATCAGAGATGAAATAGAAGACCTCAAAAAAACAAACACAAGTAAAGAGATCCATTCAGTCATCAGAAAACTTCCTACAAATAAAAGCCCAGGGCCAGATGGCTTTGCAGGGGAATTTTACGAAACTTTCCAAAAAGAACTGACACTATTCCTTCTCAAACTCTTTCAAAAAACTGAAGAAAATCAAACACTATCTTACTCATTTCATGAAGCCAACATTACTGTAATACCAAATCAGATAAAGAGGCTACGAGAAATGAAAACTTGTAGGCCAGTCTCCCTAATGAATATAGATGCAAAAATTCTCAACAAAATACTTGCAAATTGAATCCAAAGACACATTAAAAACTTATACACCATGACCAAATGGGGTTCATCCCAAGTATGCAAGGATGGTTCAACATAAGAAAATAAATGTATGTGATATAACACATTAACAAATCAAAAGTGAAAAATCAAGTGATCATCACAATAGAAGCTGAAAAAGCATTCAACAAAATTCGGCATCCATTTTTGATAAACACTTCAACAGGTAATTGAAGGAAACTTCCCCAATATGATAAAGGGTATTTATGAAAAACCCGCAACCAGCATAGAACTCAATGTTGAGAGACAGAAAGCCTTCCCTCTAAGATCAGGAAAAAGACAAGGATGCCTGCTATCACCACTATTATTTAACATTGTGCTAGAAGTTCTAGCCAGAGGAATCTGGCAAGATAAAGGAATAAAAGGCATCCAGATTGGAAAGGAAGAAGTAAAACTGTCATTATTTGCAGATGATATGATCTTATATTTGGAAAACCCTGAGAAGTCGATGACAGCTACTTGAGCTAATGAACAAATTCAGCGAAGTGGCAGGATAGAACATCAATGCATATAAGTCAGTAATGTTCCTGTACACTAGAAATAACCTAATTGAAGAGACACTCAAGTAAAAGATTCCATTCTCAACAGCAACTGCAAAAATCAAGTACCTAGGAATAAACTTAACCAAGGATTTTAAAGACTGCTACACAGAAAATTATATAACTTTACTGAAAGAAATAAAAGGGGACATAAATATGGAATATCCATCTCTTTAGGATCTTTTCATCATACAGAGATGGAAAGATACTTCATGTTCATGGATAGGAAGGCTAAGCATTGTTAAGATGTCAATCCTACCCAAACTGATCTACAGATTCAATGCACTTCCAATCAAAATTCCAAAAACCTACTTTGCAGACTTGGAAAAGGTAGTTATCAAATTTATTTGGAAGGGAAAGGGGACTTGCATTGCTAAAAACATTCTATAAAAGAAAAAGTGGAATGACTTACACTTCCTGACACTGAAGCCTGGTATAAAGCCATAGTAGTCAAAAACACCATGGTACTGTCACAAAGATAGACATATTCACCCATGGAAACAAATTGAGAATTTGGAAGTAGACCCCTAGATCTACAGTCGACTAATTTTTGATAAGGCCCCCAAACCCATTAAACTGGGACATTACAGTCTCTTCAACAAATGGGGCTGGGAGAACTGGATATCCATACCCAAAAGAATGAAGGAGGGCCCCTACATCACACTTGATAAAAAAAAATTAACTCAAAGTGGATCAAAGACCTGAATATAAGAGGCAAAACTCCTAGAAGATAATGTAGGGAAAACGTCTTCAAGACCTAGTATTAGGAGGTCAATTCTTAGAACTTAAACCCAAAGCACAAGCAATGAAAGAAAAAAATAGATGAACACTCCTCAAAATCAAAACCTTTTGCACCTCAGTGGAATTTGTCAAAAAGGTGAAGAGGCAGCCAATGTAATGGGAGAAAATATTTCGAAACCATGTATCTGATAAGAGACTCATAGCTTGCATATATAAAGAAATCTTACAGCTCAATGAGACAGTAGTACAAACAGCCCAATTATAAAATGGGCAAAAGGTATGAAAAGACATTTCTCTGAGGAGGAAATTCAAATGACTAAAAAATACGTGAAAAAAGGTTCATCTTCACTAGCTTTTAGGGAGATGCAAATCAAGACCACAATGAGATATCATCTCACACGTGTAAGAATGGCTACCATTAGACAAACAGGAAACTACAAATGCTGGAGGGGATGTGGAGAAATTGGAACTCTTACCTACTGCTGGTTGGACTGTATAATGGTACAGCCACTCTGGCAGACAGTTTGGCAGTTCCTCAGAAAACCAGATATCAAGTTACCCTAAGATCCCCTAATTTCATTTCAGATAGTATACCCAGACTATCTGAAAGCAGTGACATGAACAGAAATTTACACACCAATGTTCATAGTGGCATTGTTCACAATTGCCAAGAGATGGAAACAATCCAAATGTCCTTCAACAGATGAGTGGATTAAAAAATGAGGTATATACATACAATGGAATACTATGCAGCAGTAAGAAGGAACGAGGTTGTGAATTGTATGACAGCATGAATGAACCTTGAAGACATAATGCTGAGTGAAATAAGCCAGACACAAAAGGAGAGATATTGTATGTCACCACTAATGTGAAATCCATGAAAAATGTAAAATAAGTATCTTATGATGTAGAATATGGGGGACCTAGAGATAGACAGAGGCTAATGAGGGGGGAATGATAATCTAATGTGTACAAATATGGTAGTGAGGGTGAATCTAATGGTATGAGAATGGTCAGGTGTGACTATGGTTTGTTAATGGTATTATAAGTATCAGTTATGCATTAAAGGCGAACATGTTTGTAAATGGTTGTTTAAAGGCAAGTAACCCACAAAGTAGCACCACAAACCTAAATAAGTGTTAACTGATGTACTTATAAGGTATGACACTGCTGCAGAGGGTTAACAACAGAGTGGTATATGGGAAAACTATCCATTACATATTAAAGGCTATATTTAATAGTAACACGACACTAATACTAGGGATGAATAATTTGCAGCTGATAAGAACCCTGGGATGTATTATGTTATAATAATTGTTTAAAGTTGAGAGTTATGATTGTACAACTAAGTGAAGACAATGTAAGAAACTGATCATTTATCTTGGTATTGAATATATATTAAATGAAATTAGATACCCACTACTTAATAAATGAAGCCCTCAACTTCTGGCTTGCTCTTGAGAAACTTAAGGTTGTAAATGGAAGGCTGAGCCCTCCTATAATTATGCCTAAGGGGGCACCTCCAGGAAACCTCTTTTGTTGCTCAGATGTGGCCTTTCTTTAAGCCCAACTTGGCAAATACATTCATTAACCTCTGCCCCACAAGGGATATGACTCCAGGGGAATGAATCTCCTTGGCTGTGTGGGTCATGACTCCCAGTAATGAGCCTGGCCCTGGCAGTGACTGATTGAAAATGCCTACTCTATATAAATATGTGTGTGTGTGTGTGTGTGTGTGTGTGTGTGTATTTTTTTTTTTTTTTCTGATACTGGGGTGTTGGAATAACTGGAAGGAGGTAAATTACATGGTGGAACTGTAATCTATAACTCCTTTGAAATTTGCTCTATAGCTACTTGTTGAATTTTTATTTGAAAGTCTTCATCTTTCTGTATATACCGTATGTTGCATAATAAGGAAAGAACTGAAACTGTGGAACTGTAACCCATAACAGTTTTTGAACTTACCTATATATCTGCTTGTTGAGCCATACATCGAAAGTTAACACCTTTCTGTATGTAGGTTATATTTTACAGCAATGGAAATAGCTGAAGTTGTGGAACTGTGGCCCATGAGATTCTTTGAATTTGCTCGCTAACTACTTGTTAAATTGTACTTTGAAAGTTATCAGTGTTAGGTACATATGATAAAGCTCACAATAAAAAATGCATTAAAAAGAGAATAAACCCCAATGCTAAATCTGAAATTGAAATCATTCAGACACTAAAACAACACATTGGTGCATTCCTCAATAATCTGAATATGGGATAGCATTTTCTAACTGTTTTTTAAAATCCTGATTCATTAAGAAGACATTAATAAATTTTACTACAAAATTTAAAAAATTTGTGGCAAATAAAAGGACTATAAAATGACTCTCTGCCACTTCAGTGTTATTTCTGGTGTTCTGCTCCTATCTGCCTGCTGATAATATAGTTTAAGAGTCTTCAAATAGCTGTGCAGCTTTTATGGTTGCATTCAGAGAGAAGAAGTGGCGTGTTTTCTCCATCGTACATAGGATTGGAGCTACATATTTTATTTATACAGAACTCAAGAAAATCCAGGTAACATATATAGGCAAAAAGTTGTTCAGTCCCGGGGCCATTAGGGGTTGCAGAAATAGACTGCAATAGGAATGAGGAAACTTTTTGGGATGATGGAATTGTTCTTCATCTTCATTGTGGTCCTTTTGTAGGTAGGTACATGTGTTTGCCCAAACTTAGTAAACTGGTCAGTTAAAATGGGTGATATTTACTATATGTAAATTACACTACAATAAATTTGATTTTTAAAACTTAGGGAAAATTTTTAAAAATTGGTAAAAGACCAGAACACATAATGCACAACAAAGATGGAAAGTGACCTGTGAACATATGAAATGTTGTTTGTATTCACAGTAAGAAAAATGCAAATTTCACACCGACATTCCATTCCTCACCTGTCAAAATAACTGCACCAACCAATGTAAATGGCTCATTTTATTCAGAAGCCATTAAAGCAGAAGAGACAGAGTTGAACTCAACTCCACTGAAACAAAGGACTGCCAGCTTTTTAAGGGCTGGGAGTGGGTGGGAGGAAAAGCACTGGAAGATAGTAAGGCAGGTGAATCACTGGGTTGTGTGAGTGATATGCAGAGATGCACTTAGGATGGTTTGGTTCCGTGGAGATGGATGAGGGATTTACTGCAGTTAAGACCTCTTGGTTTGGAATGTTTTCCTTTGTGGTAATTGGTTGGCCTGGTGGCTGTAAGGTCTGGGGGAAAGCAGGAGAGAGATAAGGAAATGCCCAGCTAGACCCTCTCAGGCACCGTAGTAGCTGAGGTGAGAGGCAGAGAGGAAAGAGAGGGGGGAAGAGCACGTAGTGGGTGAGACCAATATTTACAATAGTTAGGGTCTAGTGGTCCTTGTTCATTTTCTTGTTGTTGTGGGTGTTGTTTTTCCCCCTTGCAGTTCCAGTCATTTTTATCTGCATTCTTAACAGCTAGATTAGTTTCAAGGTTGTGAGGATAGGGTGCCAGAGGAGCAAGAATAGATTGGTGAAGAGAAGAAAAACAGTCTTGGTCACACCTGTTGGAGAGATGATAAATAGCAGCAGCAACAACAGCAACAAAAAACTTGACTAGTAGTAGATTAAAACTGTGGGTGAAGACACATTTATCTACATGTCTGTTAAGAATGCAAATTGTTTCAAGCCACATAGAGGGGACTCTGGGAGTATCCAACAAAATCACATCTGTTTACCTTTCGATCCAGCAGTCCCACTTACTGGAATGACCTAGAAGTTACGTCTCCAAGAATATGAAAATACTTAAGCACGTAGTTTTCATATGGCCATTGTGCGTGAGAGTAAAACATTAGAAAAAATTAACACTCATATATAAGAGACTGTAGGAATAAATTATTATACATCCACAAAAAACAATTTTGCCTTTTGGAATCATTTTAATTGCCTATATATATTTACTAAAATAAAATAACAGGGATAGGAAAATCTCTAAAATGGAATATAAACAGACATATTAACAACTATATTTTACATTAAATACCATAACCACTGTGAGGATGAAAACAGCTTTGAATTATGATTTTAAAACCATTATTTTGACTTTTACACTTAGACCAAACAGAAAAACAACAAAATCTTATAAACAAATATCGAACTGTTCTAATACATTTGTTTTACATGCTATCAAACATTTCAAATTAATGATCTCAGCTTCCACCTGAAGGAACTATAGAAGTAAGAGCAAATGGAAGCAAAGAAGCAACACAGGAAATACTAAACATCACGGCAGATATTAATAAAAAGGAAATTTAAAATCAACAAAAAAATAAATCAAAGACTTTATTCTTTTAGAAGATAATAAAACTGACAAACTTTTTACCTGACTGATCAGGTAAAAAGAGAGAAGACACAAATGACCAATATCAAGAATCAGTGAAATGACAACTCTACAAACATAAGATATTAAAATGATTACAAGTGAATATTATTAAGCCAAAATTGATAACCTGAATTATACCTTACCTTTTAAAGACATTGAATAAGAAAATCATCCTAAAAGAAAACTGTAGGCCTTCCTGGATTATTTTATGGTAAATTCTACAAAATACGGGAAAAAATGCCAACTCTGCAAAAACATTTCCAAAAAAATTGAAGAAGGGGGAATAATTCTTAACTCATTCTGTAAGGCCAAAATTACCCCAATACCAAACCTGACAAAACAAAGGCTACAAACAAATTTCCCTCTTGAATAGATGGAAAATCCTAAACAAGATCAAATTCAACAATATGCTTAAAAGATAATATAGTGGGTCAAAGGGGTTTATTCCATAAATTCAACATTGGTTCAACATTTGAAAATCAATCAATATAATTAATAATTTAAAATTGTGTGTGTGTATAATACAGTCCCTTTTCAAAGACTTGCACACAAATTCTTATACCTGCTTTATTGACTATAGCAGAAAACTAGAAACAGCACCAACATCCATCACCAGGTAAATGGATAATCATTTTGTGGTATATCCTACAGTGGAATGCTATTTCACCAATAAAAGTGAATGAACTGGTGACACACACAAAAACATGGATGAATCTCAAAATAATTATGCTCAGTGAAATGTAACCATTTAATATGATTAAATTTGTATAAGATTCTCAAAAATAGAAATGAAGCTATAGTGAAGAAACCAGATCAGTGGTTGCCTGGGAGGTGGAGAACATGGAAGTGTTGGGAGAGGGAACTACCAAGAGGCATGAAGAAACATTTAGGGGGGGATGGATATATTCACCATATTGATTGTAGTGATGACTTCACGGGTGTATCCATTGGTCACCTCTCATCAAATTGTACACGTGCAGTTAGTTGTGTGTCAATTATACCTTGACAAAGATGTTAAAAAATACAGACAGAATGAAAAGAAAGAAAGTGAAGGAAGGAAGGAAGAGAAGAAAAGAGGAAGGAAGGCAGGAAGAAAGAAAGGGGAGGGAGGGAGGAAAGGAGGAAGGGAAGAAGGATGGAAGGGAGGGAGGAAGGAAATAAGGAAGGAAGGAAGCTAGGAAGGAAATGAGAAAGAGAAAGCAAGAGAGAGAGAAAGAAAGGAAGGAAGAAAGAAAAAAAGAGAAGGAGAAAAAGAGGAAGGAAGGAAAGAAGGAAGGAAGCAAAAAAGAGAAAAAGAGAAAGAAAGGGAGAGGAAGCACAAGAGCTGAGCTAGTTCACTTTCTACCCTCAAATGCAGTTTTCACAGTCATTCATGTTTTTACAGGGACTATTGAGGGTTCCATAGGATCAATGGAAAGAGATGTTACTCTAAGCCTCTGCACAGGATGTAATGTGCCACTGGAAATGAATTTCCCTTTTTGATGGTGGAGGCTGGGAGAGCAACAGCTAGAAACATACCTTGAGTGAGTGAAATTTTTCAGTGTGATCATTAAATATCATTCTTGGAAGAAATTAGTCTTTAGACATGAAGGCCATTTCCTCAAGGTCTTATTTTCTACCTGATATTTGTAAGGGAAATCTAGTATTCCATAACATGCATTTTCCCAAGGTTTGAATCTTTTACACTTACTTTTCCTCGCACAGGAGAATATAATTTTTCTAAATATTTTTAAGAATATAACTTCTTTAAAAATATGGAAATATATGGGTGTCTATGTATGTGCATTTGTGGGTATCGTATATAGTAGATTTTCATAGACTCAGGAATACAGAGAATTTTGAAATCTACTTTAAGCTAATATAAATATTTTCTTATGTAAGATACGTTTTGAGTACATTATAAGCTTCTTCATCTCATTTGTGTTATGGTGACGCACAATGGAGAATAACAACTTCCATAATTCTCCTATTAAGTAATTAAAACTTCCTTTTGAGATAGGATTATGATTTTCAATCTTTTGAGTTTAGTTATGGTCTTCTTTCTTTGTTACCTACACATATTACAGATACTAGCATAAATATCTCTTTATTCAAAATTATTTATCTAGTTAGATAAGATTATCCTTAATTAAGTCTAATATTAACATGTATTTCTTTGGTCTATATCAGAAATTGTTAGGTATCAGGAACCAGAGACCTTTGAATCCCATAAGAGGGAAATAAAAATGAATGGATTGAAGAAGCTGCAATCCTATGTGAACATTTCCTTAAAAATGTGATTACAATGCACATAACAGATCCTTGTCACTGAATTCTGTCTGAGATAGCTTTAGCTTTTCTACCTGATGATAGAGATCCAAGAATCTGGATTCTCACAGGAGGCCTGGCACTTTGTGGTAGAAACATATCAGTGCTTGTACTTGTGTGGGCAGCAGAATGGCCTTCCTGGTAAGCACAGTTAGCTTAGTGAATCAGACTGTCCTGAGCTGCATTCAGGGGACCTGGTGGGACAGAGAGGCAACTCATAAGCTGGTTCAGCTTGGAATTTACTCTGCTTCCTTAGGTTAGTAAAATGGCAACTATGGAAAGTCAGTGTAAAGGTGAGTTAACTATGGACAATTTGTGGAAGAAACTGTCACCATTGTTTCTGCCTACTGAAAAAGCAGGCAAAGAAAATGGCAGATAATAGGTAGAAGACATTTAATGTTTAAGCCTGTGTGGACAGGGAGTGGTAGGGAAAAGATCTTAGGGCCCATCACATCTCTAGCTGGTGTGCTTGAGAAAAAGGAAGAATTCCATGGGAAATAAGGTCTGGAAGTGGTGTGCAGAAGAGAATTATTTAGGTCCATCTCCTAGGAATATGCCCATAGTCTCAGTATCCTGAGATTTCCAAGGGAAATCCATCACTTTGTAAGTTGAATTTTTGAGAGGTAGAATCATCAGTTACCTATGAGTTTTTCTAGAAGGGTGAATCTTCCTTCCAGCAAGCAGCTTCATTGCCTTACCATGAGCTAGACATTTCACTGTTACTGGTTTCTTCTTTCATTTTTATGAAGGTTCATTAATTTGGGAATGATACTTTCCAGGAGATAGATATATGGCAAGAGATAAGGAAGGCCTATGAAGTCAAGTGTATAATTATGAGCCAAGTGTACAGTTATTTTTGGACTCACCCCATGATCAAGGATTAAGATTATTTTCTGTCACAGCCTAGTCTGATACCACTTACTGAGTGTCTCTAAGCTAGTTATCAGAGGCAGAAAGGGATAATTGTCAATTCACCCAACTAAATGAAAACATAATCTATCCCAGTTTTTCTCAATATGGAAGCATGATAGGACCCTGCAGATTCACTTGGGAACAGCTTTTCCAACTAACACACCTGGGATTCATTAAGGACCTGCGTAATTACAATATCATGGAATAATTTGCTGAAGGTATAGATATGTATGTGTGTATGTGTGCACAAACTTCAATAAAAGGGGTGATATCTGGTATCTATGGGGAAGGGAAGAAAATTGGGTTGTTAATGTTAAGAAACAAGAGGAACTTAGTTTCAAGAAAAACAATGAAGAAACCTCTTGCCATCACCTTTAGTGGTCTTGACTACTACCCTGGTGTGTTCCATACCTCATTCCAATGACTTTTCTCAGCACATTCTTTACATCCTTATTTCTCAAGCTGTAAATCAAGGGATTCAGCATGGGGATGACTGTGCTGTAGAACACAGAGGCCACCTTCTCCTGTGCCATGTTGCTGCTGGATGCTGGCTTGAAATACATGACTATCATGGATCCATAAAAGACCCCAACAGCTGTGAGATGAGAACCACAGGTACTAAAGGCTTTGGACCTGCCTTCAGCTGATGGTATTCGAAGAATGCTGATGAGTATGAAGACATAAGAGATGATGATAGCCATAATTGTTGCCAGTGCATTAAATCCACCTAGAAGTATTACCAGAAACTCACTGATGGAGGTACTGGAGCAGGAGAGCCTTAGGAGAGGAACTATGTCACAGAAGTAATGGTGGACGACATTGTCCCCGCAGAAGGAGAGTCTGATTATGGACATAGTGTAGGCCATAGCTCCAACAGTTGCCATACTATAGACTCCAGTCACCAGCACACTGCAGACCTTTTGGGACATGGTGACATTGTAATGCAATGGACTACAGATAGCTACGTATCTATCATATGCCATGGCAGTCAGCATGTAGCACTCAGCAATTGCAAAATCACAATAGAAAAAAAGTTGTGTCATGCATGCAGGGTAGGAAATAATATTTTGCTCCAATACAAAGTTTCCCAGGAGTTTGGGGGTAACAACTGAGGAATAAAAGAAATCGATGCATGCCAAATTACCAAGAAAAAAGTACATGGGAGTGTGGAGCTTGGAATTAAAAGTGATTATGAGGACCAAACCGAGGTTTCCCAGTACACTGACCACATAGATCCCTAGAAATAGGAGGAAGAGAGGCAGCTGAAGTTCTGGTTCATCTGTTAATCCCACAAGGACAAACTCAGTCACTGCAGAATAATTTTTTCTGGCCATTTCCTTCAGGAAACAGAATATGAAACTAGGAACAAGAAAAATCACAGGAAGTAAGAAAGCTATGTGTTGTGATAGGGAAAAAAAATCCAAAACTGATAATCAAACAAAAAATTTAATGCTTGTCAATAATAAACTTGTGAATAATACATTTCATATCAGGATACTGTTACTTCCAGCCAAAGATTATCCTTACGTGTACAGAATCAAAGAATAAATGCAATATGATCTTTAAAATAATTGGGAAATATCAGAATAGGGCAAAGGTGCCAATGCTTTTTGTGCCCTCAAAGATTTTTTTCAGTGTCTGAATCAAACAGAAACTCAGAAAGTATGGATTGAACTGCCTCTACCTGTTACGGTGTTGGAATCCTAGGCTGGTAGCATATGGTTTTATTAAGTCATAGAAAGTGATTTCAGGGTTAGTGCTGAGTCTTTTTTGTGCACTGGGATCTGGTTTCTCCTGGAATGCAGAGTACTCCTCAAGGAGAAACTTTAGTTAGTGAAAGCATTTCTTAGGGTCAGGATCCCTAGTCCCAAAAGGAAGTGCAGGGCTTATGAAGCTTCAAGTGAAGCATTTAATTTATTAATTTAATTAATTATCAGTTTAATTTGTTCAACTTAGTTCTGGAGTTCTTGATTGAAATGAATTAGTACTCCTTTATGTGTGTGTGTGTGTGTGTGTGTGTATATATATATATATATATATATATATATATATATATATATATATATATTTTCTTTCTAGGAAGAGTTTTTGATCTGATGTGGGTGCCTCTTAGGAAAACAATGAAATATAAAATCTTGGAAGAAAAGCTAGTTTTTTCTAATGTCAAACATTGTACATACCACAATAAACAGAAAACCCTTTTCCTCCAATTTCAGTTGTTTTGGCTTAAGTATTAACCACACATATTTTGGCCAACAGAAGTTTTACTAGAATTTCAATTTGTGATTCTCCTAAATAATGCTACTTCACAGTGAATGTTTTAGGAAAGTATGCTCAGCATTTATGTACTTACTTGAATGTTGTCAGAAGCAGAGTTGTGGCTCCCACTTAATTTACGTTTTCCTCTTGTAATATTGGATAAATTCACATAGTCAACTTCATGTCAAACACTGTCCAGTACCTTGCTGATTTTGTTTGTAGTATGATGTTATTAGGACATAACATCAAAAATTCAAATAACTATTTAGAATGAAGAAATAAATCCCCCTCTTTCCATCTCTAAAGCTAGGTTCCTGCACTGGCTGTGTCACTAACTCACTGTGTGACTTTGGGAAAGACATTTCTCTTCTCTTCTATGGATTTGGGCTGATTATCTCTAAGGTCTGTTTCAGCTCTATGACTGAATGATCCTGTGGTTCTATCCTAAGTGAGTAATAATAATATCCCCTTCCACCTCCTGATGCTGTGTTGCCTTTCCTATGCAAGGGAATACTTTGATTAGTTTGTCAGACACAGAACACCAGGGAGATGGATGAGTACAGTATTCTCTCAGGATCACAGGATTCCGTGGAAGACTCTCAGAGGTAAAATTCTCCTGACAAGGAAAAAACAAAACAAAACAAAACAAACAATGACTAAGTTATACTTGCCCTCAAAATAATTGGTCTCTCAAAACATGAGAATTTCCAATGTTCAGAACCAAAATTTCTATCTTATTCCTAGAAGTAGAAAACCTTTTGCAGAAAAGAGGTATGAGTCCTCTTGTCTGGAATGATCGTAGGATTATCACGAAGATGCGTGGCAGTTTGGTGAGGGTGCTCTCACTCATCTCTGTGCTCCAACCAGTACAGCATAGTAACTCTTTCTTTGCTATTTTTAACTCTTTGTGCTGTACCTAAAGTCCTTTAATATTCACTAAACATCCTAGTAGAAGCAACAATAATCCAGATAGGAAGATCCATCTCCTTTCTAAATATATTCTTCACTGGTTTTGGTGCAGTTTTACAGGAGGGATCTCACCAGAATCCTCACCAGAAATAGAGCCAGATGTTTTGTTTTTGGTCATAGCCTCTCAGAGTCAGTCTAACTCTTACCAACAGAGAGGTCTTGGGGCTTCTGGACTTCTTACATCTAAGGACTTCATTTTCTTGGAAAGGGGGTCTTTCTCTTGAGAAGATTAGGCCCTCATAAAGGACATGCTCTGAGAGAGAATTTATTTTTGATATAATTCTTCACAGAGTTTTTCCCTATTAAATCTCACAATGCTCAAGGCAACAAGGGTTTCCAGATGAATCAGGCAAAACTAATTGCTTTTTTCCCTGTTTTTCCCTCTTTCTATCATCATTGATGTTTCCAACAACAATTACCTTTGTAGAAATCAAATCAAATAGATTAGTGATAATGCTTTTTCTGGTTTTTAAAGATACCATTATGCAAAATACCAGAAAGTGCCAGGCTTTCATAAAGGGGATTTATTGGGTTACAAATAAGGCCATAAAAGTGTCCAAACTAAGGCATCAACAAGAGGATACCTTCACTGAAGAAAGGCCAGTAGCATTCAAAACACCCCTGTCAGCTAGGAAGGCTCATGGCGGTGTCTCCTGGTCCTCTGCTCCTGGGTTCTGGTTTTAAAATGGCTTTCTCCAAAATGTCTAGACTTCTAACTTAGCTTCTCTCTCAGCTCCAGTGCATTCTTGCTTGTTTTCCCAGGGTATTTCTCTTTAATTATCTGGGAGGCCCTTTCTTAGTTTCTCTGGGGCAAACTCTGGGCTTCATCTCTTAGCTTAGCATCTCCAAAGGTCCTTCTCTCTGTATCTCCCAGTGTCTCCAAGAATCTGGGTCTCTGTCAGCTCTTAGTTTTTCCTGGGGGCAAATTCTGGCTAACATGTTTTAGCTTCTCTCCAAAATGTCTGTCTCAGCTTCGCTCATGTTCTCCTCTCCTCTCCGTGAGCTCTCTTAAAGTACTCCGATGATCTAATCACTGGATGGGTGAGGTCCAACCTTCATGGAAATGATCCAATCAAAAGGCCTCACCTACAGTTGGGTGGGTCCCATCTCCATGAAACAACCTAATCAAACATCCCCCTCCCCCCACCTTATCAAAAGACTAATAAGTCTGTGCCCACAAGATTGCATTAAAGAACATGGCTTTTGTGGGGAACATAATAGATTCAAACCAGCACAATCCTTTACAGTTCAAATGTTGTACTGAACACTTTCATATACTTCTCTTCATTAATGCTTTGGAATTTAGATATTTTATTTTAAATCAAAAGAGGTAGGTAGTTTTCCAGGACAGACAAGATTGATGAGAAAAATAAAAGGACATTTACATAATAAACAGTAACTATTGAACAGCCTAGATAATTTTTTAATCGATTTTGTTCTATTTTGTGTACCTGAGTCCTCTCATAAACCACAGAGAATGTAGGATTCAATCACTGTTAGATTAGCTATTTACATCTGTTTTAAAAAAAAGAAACATTGTCTGTTAAACCTTTTTAAAATATTCTTTATAAGCAGCATTCCTAAATACAGGGCCTAATATCTTGGAAATTATTTCAATTATTTCATTGACCTAGTTATAAAAAGGGTTTAGTAAAACTAAACTTGAGTAAAATGTAAAAAACAAGTTTCATGCCAATATCTTCTCAATCCATCTGTTCAATAGTATAAGAAATACATATTGAGTTATCACTATTTTGGTGTCATATCATATTTGGTAAAACCTTAAGAACTATATTAAATAATAGTCATAAACATCCATAATTAGTGGGCCCTCACTTTTCTTCCTTGATTTAATAGAAATCTTTTTATAATTTGATATGAAGTTGTTTATATTCAGTGTAGTGTTTGTTATAAATTTTTATTACCCTCTCCTTCTAAGATTAAGGGCATTATATCAGGAAAAAGTGATCATTTTTAATTAAATGTATTTTTGGTATCTATTAGTGTAATAAATTGCCTTGATATTATTTTTTTCAATATTGAAACTGCTTTGCATTCACGGAACAAATAATTTATGTCCTATAATAATTTAATACATGCTATTTCATTTAGAACTGTTTATCTATGTTCGTGAGTGAATTGTTCTCCATTCTCTTTGTTCTCCTTGCCAGTTTTATTATCAGGGTTATGACATAGGCAGAATATTGACTATGGAATTTTCTACATCTTGCTCATGCTTGGGAAGAATGTAAATAATGCAGGAATTATTTGTTCCTTGAAGGTGTGCTTGAAAGTCACCAATAAACTTCCCATTGTGCCTTTTGTGTGAATGAAATTCTGATCAGCAGTCTCCTTTTTTTTCACAGTTATTAGTTATTTCAGGGGTTCATCATTTTTTGTCATTCTTAGAAATTTATATTTGTATTTAAATTATCCCTTTCAATAAATCTACCTAAAGAATTATCTCATATGTTTTCTGTTCTTTAATATATTGGTGATTATATTGCCTTTCTGATTGCTAAAACTATTTACTTATATTTTTATTAGTAATTTCTGCCTGGGCTTTGTTATTATTGTTTTCTTTTAAAGACAAGAATATTAGTTTTATTTACTAAGGTTATTGCACTTTAACTTCTAATTCATCAGTTTCTGATTTTATCTTTATTTAGTGAGAATATTTCATTTGTTTTTTCCTGTTTATTTTCTCTCTTCTCTTGAATGTTTAATTTATTTTCAGTCTTTGCAGAGTATAATAAAAGTTTTAAGGTAGTGGCTGTATCTTACATATGTTTTAATGTAAAAATGTTTTCTTTGGCATTCTTTTCTCCATAGCTTTTTGTTTTAATTCTTATTTGTTTTCTTCCTGATCGAAATAATTGTTCTGAAGTTTTCCTTTTCTGTATACTAACTACTTTAATATTTTATTGTATTACATTCAGAAAATGTGAAATGTGATTTAAATTTTTGTTTTTATTGTGTTTAATTTTTTTAATTAGAAAAGTTTCAGGCTTACAGAAAAAGCATGTAAAAATTACAGTGTTCTATATGCTCCCTATTTGCCACTTTGTATTAGTGTGGTATCTTTGTTACAAGTGATGAAAGAATATTAAAATTATACTATTAACTATAGTCCATAGTTTACATTAGATGTATTTTTCCCATATACCACCCTATCATTAACACTTTGTATTAGTATGGTACATTTTTTATAATTCATGAAAGAATATATTTATTCACATACTATTAGCTGTGGTCCATCATTTATAGTAGTTTCACTGTGTTATACACTCTTGTGTTTTATCTTTTAATTTTTATTCTAGTAGCATGTATATAACCTAAAATTTCCTCTTTCAAGCACATTCACATATATAATTCAGTGCTGTTAGTTACACTGACAGTAATGTGATACCATCACCACCATGAATTTCCACAATTTCTACAATCAATCTAAATAGAAATTCTGTACAAATTAAGCATTAACTCCCCAATCTCTACCCCCAAAGCAGCCCCTGGTAGCCAATATTCTAGATTCTAACTCCATGAGTTTGCTTATTCTAATTATTTCAAATCAATGAGATCAAACTGTATTTATCCTCTTCTGTTTGGTTTATTTCATTCAACATGATGCCTTCAGGGTCCATCCATGTTGTAGCATGTATCAGGTCTCCATTCCTTTTTACGGTTGAATAATATTCCACTGTATGTATATACCACATTTTGTTTATCCATTTGTCAGCTGATTGATACTTTGGTGCTTCCACCTTTTTTAATTGTGAATAGTACCTTTATGAATATCAGTGTGCAAGTGTCTGTTTGGGTCCTTGCTTTCAAAACTTCTTGATATATACCTAATAGTGGGATTGCCAGGTCATATGGTAATTTTATATTTAGCTTCCTGAGGTACAAACTGTCTTCACAATGGCTACACCATTTTACATTCCAGTCAGTAATGAATTGAGTGTTCCTATTTCTCTGCATCCTCTCTGACATTTCTAATTTTGCTGTTTTTAATAATAACCATTCTAGTTTGTGTGAAATGGTATCTCATTGTGGTTTTGATTTGCATTTCCCTTATACCTAATGAGGTTAAGCACATTTTCATTTGCTTTTAGCCATTTGTATATCTTCTTTGAAGATCTATCTATTGAAGTCTTTTGCCCATTTTTAAATCAGAGTGCTTGAATTTTTAATGTTGAGTTGTAGAATTTCTTTATATATCTGGATATTAAACAATTATTGGACATGTGGTTACCAAATATTTTCTCCCATTGAGTAGGTTGCCTTTTCACTTTCCCTACATTTTCCTCAAGTTTCATAGTCCTAGTTTTTATATTCAGGTATTTAATCCATTTTGAGTTACTTTTTGTATATGGTATGAAATAGGAGTTCTATTTTATTCTTTTCAGTATGGATATCTGGTTCTCCCAGCACCATTTGTTAAAGAAACTGTTCTTTCCCAATTGAGTGGATTAGACAGTCTTGTCAAAACTCAACTGGCTGTAGGTGTTGAAACCAAGAAATGAAGAATTAACAAATGATTATGATTCCTGAATCATTATATAGATGTGTTTTTCTTTCTATATTGCAGAATAGGCTGAAGTTAATACCTGAATACTGAAACTGAGTTAGTCTCACCCTTGTTTATAGTTACTGTTTTTCTGGTTATTATAGCCTAGTCACAGCCCTGATTACAGTTACTATTGTAATGGTTTTTCTAGCCTAGTCTCAACCTTGTGTAGACTTACTAATATAATGGTAACAACTCCACCCCCCACCCCTTGTTTGAATCCATAAAAACCCTGAACTCCTTAGATTAGGGGAGACAGATTTTGGGGCCAGAAGGCCAACTGATCTCCTGTTTCATGCCTAGAATTAAATTATTTCTCTCTTTGTAACCCCTGTGTCATAGATTGGCTGTTAGGCGCATCAGGCAGAGTACCCACCACTTTTTTCCTGTATGAGGGTCTGTTTCTGAACTCTCAATTTGATTCCATTGGTTGATACATCTATCCATGTACCAGTAACATCTGTTTTGACCACTATAGCTTCATAATATGCTTTAGCCAGGAAGTGTGAGTCCTCCAACTTTGTTCTTCTTTTTCAAGATGATTTTGGCTATTCCAGCCCCATTATCCTCCCAAATAAATTTGATAATTGGGTTTTCCATTTCTGCAAAGGAAGTTTTTGGAATTTTGATTGGGATTGTGTTTAATCTGTGAATCATTTTGGGTATAATTGACATCTAATTGATATTTTGTCTTCCAATCCATAAACATGGAATGTCCTTCCATTTATTTAGGTCTTTGATTTGTCTTAGCAATGTTTTATAGTTTTCTGCATACAAGTCCTTTGCATCCTTGGTTAAATTTATTCCTAGATATTTGATTTTTTAGACCCTATCATAAATGGATTTTTTTCTTGATTTCCTCCTCAGATTGCTCATTACTAGTGTATAGAAATGCTGCTGATTTTTGCATCTTGATCTTGTACCCTGCGACTTTGCTGAATTCGTGTATTAGTTGTAGTAGATTTGTGCATTTTTCAGGATTTTCTATATGTGGGATCATGTAATTTACAAATAGTGTAAGTTTTAGTACTCCCTTTCCAATTTGGATGCCTTGTATTTCTTTTTCTTGCCTAATTACTCTGTCTGGAACTTCTAGCACAATGTTGAATAACAGTGGTGGCAGTGGCAACCTAGTCTTGTTCCATATCGTAGAGGGAGACCTTTCAGTCTTTCACCATTGAGTATGATATTAGCTGTGGGTTTCTCATATCTTCCCTTTATCATGTTGAGGAAATTTCCTTCTAGTCCTATTTTTTGAAGTGTTTGTATGAAAAAAAGATGCTGGATATTGTCAAATGCCTTTTCTGTGTCAAAGGAGATGATCATGTGATTTTTCCCCTTCATTTTGTTAATGCGGTATATGACATTAATTGATTTTCTCACACAGGCCATCCTTGATACCTGAGATATAACCACCTTGATCATGGTATATAATTCTTTTAATATGCTGTTGGACTTGATTTGTAAATATTTTGTTGAGGATTTTTTCATCTGTATTCATTAGAGACATCTGTCTGCAGTTTTGTTTTCTTATAGTATCTTTTTCTGGCTTTGGTATTAGGGTGCAGTTAGCCTCATAGAATGAAATAGGCAGCATTCACTTTTTGTTTTTTTTTTTTTGGAAGAGTTTGAGCAGGATTCGTAATAATTCATCTTGTGTTTGGTAAGATTCCCCTGCGAAGCCATCTGATACTGGGCTTCTCTTGGGAAGTTTTTGGTGACTGATTCAATATTGTTACTTGTAATTGGTCTGATGAGATCTTCTATTTCTTCTAGAGTCAGGTTAGGTTGTTCTTGTGTTTCTGGAATTTTCTCATTTCATCTGGTTGTCTAATTTGTTGGTATACAGCTGTTCGTAGCATCCTCTTACGATCCCCCTTTTTTTCCCTTGGATTCAGTAGTAATGCCCCTGTCTCATTTCTGATTCCATACATTTGTGTGTTCTCTCTATTTTTCTTTGTCAGTCTAGCTAAGGGTTTGCCAATTTTTTTTGTCTTTTCAAGGAACCAACTTTTGGTTTGTTAATGCTCTGTATTATTTCTTTATTCTCAATTTCACTCATTTCTGCTTAATCTTTGTTATTTCTTTCCTTTTGCTTGCTTTGTATTTAGTTCTTTTTCTAGTTCCTCCAGGTGTGCTGTTAGGTCTTTGATTTTTGCTCTTTCTTCTTTTTATATGTAGTCAATTAAGGCTATAAATTTCCTTCTTTGCTGCATCTCATGTGTTTTGATATGCTGTGGTTTTGTTTTCATTCAGCTTGAGATACTTACTGATTTCTACTGCAATTTCTTCTTTGACCCACTGACTAGGTGTGTTGCTTAACTTCCATATATTTATGAATTTTCCAGTTCTCTGCCTGTTACTGATTTCTAGCTTCATTCCATTATGATCCGAGAAGATGCTTTATATAATTTCAGTCTTTTTAAATAAATTGAGACTGTTTTGTGATCCAACATGTGGTCTCTCCTTGAGAACGATCCGTGCATACTTGAAAAGAATGTATACCCTGATGTTTTGTGGGGCAGTGTTCTGTATATATCTGTTAGGTTTAATTTATTTATAATATTATTCAAGTTCTCTGTTTCATTACTGATCTTCTGTCTAGATGTCCTATGTATTGATGAGAGTAGTGTGTTAGTCTCTGAGTATTGTTGTAGAGACATCTATTTCTCCCTTTTGTTTTGCCAGTGTTTGCCTCTTGTATTTTGGGGCACCATGGTTAGGTACATAAATGTTTATGATTGTTATTTCTTCTTGGTGAATTGCCCCTTTTATTAATATATAGTGTGTCGTCTTTGTCTCTTATATAACAGCTTTTGACTTAAATTGTTTTGATCTGATATTAGTATAGCTACCTCAGCTCTTTTTTGGTTACCATTTGCATGGGATATCTTTTTCTGTCCTTTCACTTTCAACCTATTTGTGTTTTTGGGTCTAAGGTGAATCTCTTATAAACAACATATCATTGTAACATTTTTTTTTTTTTTTTTTTTGCCATTCTGCTGATCTGTGTCTTTTGATTTGGGAATTTAATCCATTAACGTTCACTACTATTGCTATAAAGAAAATATTTACTTCAGTCATTTTGTGCTGTGGTTTTTATATCATAATTTTTTATTTGCCTCTCTTTTCCTTTATTGCAATCTCCTTTTCTGTATTGTTGATCTTTTGCAATGTATCTAACTGGTCCATTTTCATTTCTATTTCTTTATATTTAAAAATACTGTATTTGTAGTTACCTTTGATGTTTATAATACACAACTTACATATAAAACCTACTAATTTGAAAAGATACTAACTTAGCTTCGTTATCACACAGGTTCTCTTTTCCCATATCCCTCCATTTCCTCTCTTTATGATGTTTTTTTGTCTCACTTTACCACTCTGTATTTTGCAGGTCCATTACCAGGAAGTATGCCTATTTATTGTTCAGTTTTACTCTGACTCTTATAGGAATTACTGAGTACAGTTGTATATTGAGGATACAGTACAATTGAGTTTTGCATTTACCCTTTTCATTTACCTTACTGGGGATCTTCATTTCTTCACACTACTCCAAGCCACTCTCTTCTGTTTTTTCCTTTCAACCTGCAAAGCTCTCTTTAGTATTTCTTGTCTGGCAGGTCTCTTGTTAATGGACTCTCTGTTTCTGTTTATCTGTGAATATTTTAAACTCTCTCCCATTTTTGAAGGACAGTTTTGCCAGATAAAGAATTCTTGACTAGCAGTTTTTCTCATTCGGTATCTTAAATATATCATACTCTTACCAACTTGCCTCCATGGTTTCTAATGAGAAATTGGCCCTTAGTTTTAGCGAGGATCTCATGTATGTGATGAATCACTTTTCTGTTGCTCCTTTCAGAATTCTCTCTTTATCTTTCACATTTGACATTTGAATATGTATGTCTTCAGAGTAGATCTAGTAGGATTTATTCTGTTTGGAGTACATTGTGCTTCTTTGACACATATATTTATGTCTTTCTTAGGAGTTGGGAAATTTTTGACCATTATTTCTTCAAATATTCTTTCTGACTCTTTTCCTTTCTCTTCTCCTTCTGGGACACCCATGATGCATATATTTCTTTGTGTCATACTGTCACTCCAATACCTGAGACGCTATTCCAGTTTCCACTTTTTCTCTATCTGACTTCTTCTGACTGTATGATTTTGATTGTAATGTCTTCTAGTTCACTGACTCTTTCTTCTGCCTGTTCAAATCTGCTGTTGTGTGCCTCTAGTGTATTTTTAATCTCTATTATTGTACCTTTAATTCCTATAATTTCTGTTATGTTTCTTTTTATAATTTCAAATTTTTCTTTATGCTCATATTGTCTTCTTAATATTCTTTAGCTCTTTATCCATATTTTCCTTCATCTCCTTGATTTAGGAGATTTTTTTGTACTTCTTTTATTTGTTTTTCCAAATTCTATGTCTCTTCTGAAGTTTCAATTTGTTCTCTTGGCTGAACTATATTTTCCTGTTTTTAGTATGGCTTGTATGTTTTTTTTTCTTTCTGATATCTGAGCATCTGATTATGTTGATGATTTAACTCTGAAGTTCAATTTCTTCCTTTTTTGGGTTTTATTGTTAATTGGATTAGTGTTAAGGTTCTTTTTGATGCTTTGCCCAACTTATTCTAGATTTTTAGAGTAGAGTGTGCTTAATTGTTTAAATTTTCTTAGCTCTTCTTCATCTGATTCTTGCCCTGGGTATGTGGTATAATTTTTTTTTTTTTTTTTTTTAAATCATCATTTTATTGAGATATATTCACATACCACGCAGTCATACAAAACAAATTGTACTTTCGATTGTTTACAGTACCATTACATAGTTGTACATTCATCACCTAAATCAATCCCTGACACCTTCATTAGCACACACACAAAAATAACAAGAATAATAATTAGAGTGAAAAAGAGCAATTGAAGTAAAAAAGAACACTGGGTACCTTTGTCTGTTTGTTTCCTTCCCCTACTTTTCTACACATCCATCCATAAACTAGACAAAGTGGTGTTTGGTCCTTATGGCTTTCCCAATCCCATTGTCACCCCTCATAAGCTACATTTTTATACAACTGTCTTCGAGATTCATGGGTTCTGGGTTGTAGTTTGATAGTTTCAGGTATCCATGTGGTATAATTTTTAACATTGAACTTTTTGGGCAATTTTTTTCACTTCTGTTAGAAAGCTTCCTTTTCTCTGTTCCTTCTCCACGAATCTTGATCTGTTCTGTTTGTTTTTGTGCAGAATTTTCCCCCAGCTCCTATTGCTTATTTAAATTTTCTTCCTCACTGAACTGTTTTTTTTTTTTTTTTTTCACCTTTCAGTTCTTAGACACTCCTATCTTACATCAGTTCAGTTTTACCTCCCTCCCTTTTTTTCCGTGAGGATTTTCTGCCTCCAGATTTTTCCCCATTAGGGCATCCCACCCTGGGGAGCTGGATTGGGTCAATCTTGAAAATGTAGGTCACTCCAGAAAAGTTTGTTTTGTATTTAAGTGGTCTGGCCAACAGAAACTGGATTTATTACATGCACCTATTCTCAACAGGTCTGCCATGGTGTCTACCCCTTCCTCCCACACTTGGGGCCCTTTTGTATGCAGCATAATTCAGTGGCTTATTTCTGCCCTGAGTATCTATGGACTTGGGCTCCTGCATATGCATGGGGTTCTATCTTATTTTCTTTTTTCACTGTGACATTATCTTTATCTGTGGTCCATTCATCATTGTTGTGTACATATTAACACTATATAACAATTACAAGACATCATCTTGGGTTGTACATTTTTTTTGCTTAACAGTCCAAGTTATTTTCTGTTTCACCTAGTCATCATAATTATGTTTAGCATTGTATAAAAAATAGAAACTGACCAACATAGTAGAAATTTCAGACACAGCTTTTACTTAATCAGTATTTGTTAGTACTAAACTAATGAAAGGAACTTCAGTGTCCTTCCTTACTACTTATTACATAATTCTGCACTTGACAGACCCAAATCACTTTGCAAACCTTCATTTTTGTTTACTTTTCATTAATAGGTCATCAGGCAAGATTCTGAATTCATGGTTGAATTGTGTGGTAAAGCATTCTTGTTAGATGTTTTCCCACTCTGATATTCCTGATATAAGCTCCAGCTGAAAGCTTTTTTACTTTCATTTTAGAGTTAACATTTCTTCAGTATGAAAACTTTAACAAATGATGAAGGAATTCAAGACCACTGGACTTCCCTTCATTCTATACACAGACAGTGTTTTATACAATGTTAAACCTCATGTATTTTCCACATGTTGCTCTGAAAGTAAAGGAAATTTCACATTTTTTTTCATTGAGTAACTACTCCATCAAATATTATCTGTTGTTCTCCTCAAGTTTCCTCTTTCTGGTAAAGACTTCGCTATCTGGTTTTCTGGTTAAGGGTTATTCATACTCTGAGCGATGCTTGTGCGTGCCAAGGTTGGAGTTCAGCTGAACTCTATTGGAGGCAACTACAGTTATATGGTTCCTCCCAGGATAGTACAGTCATATTGTTTAAAGGATAGATTGTAACTAAGGTCATTTGCACATTGATTACACTGTCATAGAATTACACTCCTGTGTGAGTTCCTTTTTAAATGTTAGGGCTGGGGCTGAAGACTCTTCCATATTTACAACACCTTTGATGTGAGTTCTCTCATGTCATCTAAAGGCTTTGTCACAGAGATGACATTCATATCATTTTTCCCCAGTGAGTTCTTTCATGTTGTCTAAGGATATAAATTGACTGAAGGATTTCTCACAGAGATGGCAGACATATGGTTTCTCTCCAGTGTGAGTTCTCTTATGTTTTCTAAGGGTAGAACATTGAATGAAGGCCTTCCCACATAGGTTACATTCATATGGTTTCTCTCCATTGTGAATTCTCTCATGTCATCTAAAGTTAGTCCTATTACTGAAATATTTTCCACATGGATGGCAACCATATGGTTTCTCTCCAGTGTGAGTTCTTTCATGTTGTCTAAGGTTGGAAGATTTACTGAAGTCTTTCTTCATAGATGGCAGCCATATGGCTTCTCTGTCTCATGTTGTCTAAGGAAAGAACTACTCCTGAAGGCTTTTTCATGGAGATGTCAGTCATATGATTTATGTCTAGTATGAATTTGATTATGTTGACTAAAGGATGGCTAGTCATTGAGGAATTTTTTAAATTGTTTGCTCACCTAGGGTTTCTTTCCCATGTCAGTAAATGTGAATGAATTCTTATCCAAAATTATTACTTTCAAAGGCATCCTGTTCATTGTAAGAAATCTGCTTTGACCAGATGGTAGATGTGTCCTTCTTACAGATATGTTGCATGGTTATTATTTATTGCTTTTTATGGTTATTTTCCCTGTGTGGACTCTGGCCTTGAGGAAATTTTAATCCTTTTCTCCATAGTTCTTCTCCTTGTTCCACTGGGAAGTCACTTCTGATTTGCAGATCTGATACCATAAAATCCAACTGGAGGTGGGACATGCTCCATGTAGAAATTCAGGAACCAGGCTGACAGTGTTTCATCTTCAATAGCTGAAGCCCATGGTCATTCTAGGAGTCAACAATCCAGTCAGCAGATGTGGAATAGGATCAAGGCTTTTATGTGAGAGGTTTTCATGTAAGAGTCTGAGGATGCCCAAGCTGTCCCATTGCTGTGGACATCTCCCTATCTTCTACACCTGAAAGAAGTTCTTGTCTTCACAGAAGATGTGGCACCATAGTTAGTAAGGCCCAATAAGGAGACTTTGCTGCTCTGTCAGAGTTTCAGTTGGGTCAAAAAACTGGGTCAGGCACCCTATCCTAGCTTTGCGGCATAGCACAAGATGCTTGGCACTCACTGTTTAGCTGTGGATTTGCGCCCTCTTCGGGAAGGAATCTATAAAACCCAGCTGAAGTTGGGGCATGCTCCACGTGGTCATTCAGGAGCTGAGGCTGATGGTGTCTGCCATTTTCAACAACCGAAGCACAAGGTCTTTCCAGTAGTCAAAATTCAGTCAGCAGATGTGAGGAAAGATCAAGGCTCTTTTGTGGGAAGTTTTCATGGGACGATCCTTGGTGTTGGGGCACTGCCTCAGGCAGGCATGCAGCTGGCTCTCCTCGATATACCGATTGTGCAGGCAGTAGCACCCTGGGTCAGGAGGCCCAGTTGGGCCTTGAGCAGCCCCAAGCCCAGATGCCCTGATTCAGCCTTGGGTCCTGACCAAGCCACATGATGTGTGAACATGGAGCTTACAACCTACCAAAGGTCCTGGCATGGGTCCCTCAAGCCCTGGAGTGCAAAGCAGACCCTCAGAAGGGCAGGAAGCAGGAAGTGTGGCAGAACAAACATGATGCTGCTGGCCCAATGATGGGGTTCTGTCTTGCTGCTGTGAGTGGCTCTATCATCTGTGTCCATAGTAGGAGGAACCCAGGCCATGCTTCTTCTATATGACTTACAAACCACATGGGAAGAGTGAGGGGGGAGGGTACAGACTGGTCAGTCTGGGACAGAAATATCCTACCTTCTTTTGTAAATTCTTTTTCTTTTTCTTCGACTTCAGCATTTGTGGAATTCTTTTCCACTCTCCATCATCCTCCGAAGTTCTAAGCAAGGGGGTTTGTACTTTTCTTAGCCAATTCTGAAGGAAAACTTTTCCAGGAGTTTTCTTTTGTCCCCATGCTGATCTATTCATTGTTTTTAATTAATAACTTTCTTGTATCTAAAAGCTTCTACATCTGATACATTATTTTTCTGATTATATCCTTGCATCCTTGAATAATATTTTTAAAAGTGTGAAAAAATTTTTGTCCTTTAAAGCTTGAAAATACTTGTTTGTTTTCACATGTAAATAATAATTGGACTGGAGAGGGAATCCTTATGGTCATGGCTACAGTTACTGGTAGATCACATTGTTGCTGATAGGAAGTTTGATGTTCATCTAATTCTCATTCCTTTGCAGCTAGCATGCACTTTCTCTCTGGAGATTTAGAATGTGTACTCCTTGGGGTTCATTACTAGTTGTGTAATTTTTGTTTGATTGTTTTTGCATTTCTGGCCTCTTCCCAATGTAAGATTCAAGTTTTGGATCAAGGAAGTTTCCTTCTATCATTTTGTTTGTTTGCTTGTTTATTGCTTTCCCTCTATATTCCTCCTTCACTCTTTCTGTAATTTTTATTAAGGAGATGTTATATCTCCTCAATTGCATCCTTGACTCTTAATTTTCTTTCAGTAGTTTCTAAGTCATGACTTTTCTGAGGTATATTGTAGGGGAATTTCATGATTGAATTTCCAAATCACTAATTTATTCCTCTGACATATTCATTTGGTTATTCAACCCTTGGACTGTTTTTTTTTAAATCAGTTAACTTTTAAAATTCCATTAACATTCTCACATTGTTGTGAATAGGTATAAAACAAAAGAACACACGTTTTCCAATAGTTTTTATCATAACAAGTCTTCTGCCTTTTAAAACATCTCAATCGTGTCATAATTCTTGCCACTAATACAAGTGGAACGTATTTGCTATTTCCATTTACAGATGCATATTATTATTGTAGAATGAAGTCATTAATTTTCCCTTCTTTCTTTTCTTCCCAGAAATTGGCATATTTTCTTATTAATTCTGATGTTACTTCTTAAAGCTACTTGAATTTTGTAGTATATAATGTCATCAGCAAAAAATGAAATAATTTCACATTTAAAAAATTTCCAAATATATATAAAATGTTTAATTTTATTGTCTTAGGACTTTACTAGAACTTCAAGTACACTAAACCAGTTATAACAGCAGCAGACACACATCTTTTATATTTCCAATTTTTATTAAAATGAATTTAATATCTTTTTGTTTGAAGTATGAGTTGGGCTTCTGGTTCTATTTTAGATAGAGTAAAGACATGCAAACTTTTTTCCCTTGTTGAATGCAACTATACAACTAGTTCATAATTGGGCAGTGTATTAGCTTTCTATTGCTGCAAAACAAACTAACACAAACTTAATGACTTAAAAACAACACACACTTATTATCTTACAGTTTCCATGGGTCAGGAGTATGGGCTTGGCTTAGATGGATCATCTGCTCTGAGTTGCACAAAGCTGAGATCTAGTTATCGGCCAGACTGCATTCCCATCTGGAAATTCAACTAGGGAAGGTTCTGCTTCCAGGCTAACTCAGGTTGTTGGAAGTATTTTGCCCCTTGTGTTTCTAGGTTTGAGGCACTCAATTCCTACAGGATACCTACAGTTCCTTGCCACATGGCCCTTTCTATAGGAACTTTGCAACATAGCAGCTTACTTCATCAAGGCCAGCAGGAAAGCTTCTAGCTCCCAGTCTGCTATGGGGGAGTTTTATGAGGTTAACATAATCATGGAAGTGACATCCCACCACCTTTTCTGGACATGATTGGTTAGAAGCAAGTCAAGATTCCACCCACACTCCACATTCACGGAAAAGGGATAATACAAGAGTTTGGATCTTTGAGGGTCACCTTACTGGTGTGTCCGTTATAGGCAGTTATTTGACAACTCAGAAAAGTAAATGGCAGCAGGAAGATCAGGGAAGAACATCAGAATTTGAAGTCCTACTGAACTGAAGAACTTCAGCAAAAGCCAAAGCTGCATAGTATAGTTTCTAAAATATCCACACCATGATAAAAGTTTCTCAGTATACAAATAGCCAGGAAAATTTCAACATGCATTGGGAAAAAACAGTTAACAGGTGCCATTTTGTAGATGATACAGATGGTAGAATTATTGGGCAAAGAAGATATTGTAAAAAATTCTTGAATGAGCAATAATGAGCACTCTTGAAATAAAAGTTAAAATAATGTGGACATTTTTATTAACTCTGAAAGTCATTTTGAAAATAATTTGTGAATGGATTATATCAACATTTTTATATCCCTTAATGCTTTATATACTTTATACAGTATTTTTACATCCCTTAATGCTTTCCTTTGTGTTTTTATTGAATCCTGTTCTCTTTGCCTGTGCATTTTTATCTTTATGCTTAACTCCTTATGGAGCTTTTCATGATACTCTCCTCACCTATACTAAATTAGATATCCTGCTTCTCTGCTTGTACGACACTGTAATTACTTCAAGAAAGAGTCCAATGCTGTATTTCACTTGAAAATCCAGCCCTTAGCATTTCTTGCATGAGTAAATGCTGCCATCAATTCATGGATATTATAGGTCTGTTGACATTACTGTTTTCTTAATTTTTATTTGAAATATTTATATAATTATTTTATTTTGGAATACTGTAGACTCCCAGGACAATGCAAAAAATAGGACAGGGAGGTAGAGTGCACCTTCTCCCAGCTTCCCTCGATGGTAGTATCTAACATAACTATTGTACAGTAACAAATATTGCACATGTTCTCATTTGTGGGGTTGGGGGTGTTCTGTATATAGTAATATGCAGTTTTATAACATATGTGGATTTGTGTAGCCACAGCCTAAAGATACAGAGCTGTTCCATCACCACAAATAAAATCTCTCATTTCATCTCTTTGTAGATGCACTCCTCCCCATCACACACACACACACACACACACACACACACACACACACACACACCTCTAACCTCTGATAACTGCTAGTCTTTTCTCCATCTCTACAGTAGTGGCATATTTAAAATGTTATATAAATGGAATTATGCAGTATGTACTCTTTTGAGATTGGCTTTATTTAATTCCATAATCCCCTTGAGATGTATTCTAGTTGTTGGGTGGATCAATAGTTCATTCCTTATTAATACTGAATAGTATTTATTGTATGGATGTGCTTTGTTTAACCATTGACCAGTTGAAAGACATTAGGGTTGTGTCCAGTGTTGGCCTGTTATTAATGAAGCTGCCATAAACATTTTAGACAGATTTTTCTTTTCTTTTTTTTTTTTTAATTTTTATTGGGATTGTTCAGATACCATAGAATTATCCAAAGATCCAAAGTGTACAATCAGTTGCCCCTGGTACCCTCATACAGCTGTGCATCCATCACTGCACTTAATTTTTGTTCAATTTTTAGAAACTTTTCATTACTTCAGACAAGAAATAAAGTGAAAGATGTGAAAAGAAAAAAAAAAAAATAAAGAAAAGGAAACTCGAATCCTCCCATATCCCTAACCAACCCCCCTCAATTGTTGAGTTGTAGTGTTGGTTTAGTACATTTGTTACTGTTTATGAAAGAATGTTGAAATACTACTAACTGTAGTATATAGTTTGCAATAGGTATATATTTCTTCCCTATATGCCCCTCTATTATTAACTTCTAGTTGTATTATCATACATTTGTTCTGGTTCATGGAAGAGTTTTCTAATATTTGTACAGTTAATCATGGACATTGCCCACCGTAGGATTCAGTTTTATACATTCCCATCTGTTCTAGTTTGCTGATGCTGCAGAATGCAAAACACCAGAGATGGATAGGCTTTTATAAAAAGGGGGTTTATTTGGCTATACAGTTACAGTCTTAAGGCCATAAAGTGTCCAAGGTAACACATCAGTAATCAGGTACCTTCACTGGAGGATGGCAAATGGCGTCTGGAAAACCTCTGTTAGACGGGAAGGCACGTGGCTGGCATCTGCTCCAAAGTTCTGGTTTCAAAATGGCTTTCTCCCAGGACATTTCTCTCTAGCAAGCTTGCTCTTCTTCAAAACGTCACTCACAGCTGCACTCCATCCAGTCTCTTTGAGTCAGCATGTTTTATATGGCTCCACTGATCAAGGCCCACCCTGAATGGGTGGGGTCACACCTCCATGGGAGTATCCCACCAAAATCACCACCCACAGCTGGGTGGGGCACATTCCAAGCAAATCTAACCAGCACAAAAACGTCTGTCCCACAAGACCACAAAGATAATGGCATTTGGGGGACACAATACATTCAAACCCGCACACCATCTTTTGACCTCCAGCTTTCCTTCTGGTGACATATATGACTCTAAGCTTCCCCTTTCACCTCATTCATGCACCATTCGGCACTGTTAGTTATTCTCACATCTTGCTACTGACACCTCTGTTCATTTCCAAACATTTGACTTCATCCTAGTTGAACATTCTGCTCATACTAAGCAACCGCTCCCATTAAGACTTGTCCTAAATCTTGGTACCTTATATTTCATGTCTATGAGTTTATATATTACAATTAGTTCTTATCAGTGAGACCCTGCAAGATTTGTCTTTATGTGTCTGGCTTATTTCACTCAGTATATTGCCCTTGAGGTTTTGTCATCAACCCATTTTTTTTAAGGTGGTTTTGTTCACACACCATACATTCCATCCTAAGTAAACAATCGATGGTTCTCTGTATGGTCACATATTTATGTGTTCACCACCTTCACCATTATCTATATAAGGGCATCTACATTTCTTCCCCAAGGCAGGAGGGAGAGTCAAAGAAGGTAGAGAGGCAAAAGAAAGAGGAAAAAAAATGACAGCTAGGAAGCAGCAAAAGGAAAAGTAACCTTAAATCAAAGTAAAGAGTCAGACAACACCACCAATGTCAAGTGTCTAACATGCCTCCCCTATCCCACCCTCTTATCTGCATTTTCCTTGGTATATCACCTTTGTTACATTAAAGGAAGCATAATACAGTGATTCTGTTAGTTACAGTCTCTAGTTTACGTTGACTGCATCCCTCACCCAATGCCTCCCCATTATTAACACCTTGCAAAGTTGACATTTGCTTGTTCTCCCTCGTAAAACAACATATTTGTACATTTTATCACAATTGTTGAACACTCTAGATTTCACCAAGTTACACAGTCCCATTCTTTATCTTTCCTCCTTTCTTATGGTGTCTCACATGCTCCCAACCTTCCTCTCTCAACTGTATTCATAGTTATCTTTGTTCAGCGTACTTACATTTCTGTGCTACCATCTCCCAAAATTGTGTTCCAAACTATGCACTCCTGTCTTCTCCTATCACTCTGTAGTGCTCCCTTTAGGGTTTACATGGCTGGTTTTACTATCTGCCAGGTACATGTATGCTGGTTTTACTGTCTTTAGGTAAAATGTTAGCCTTTCTGAACCTCTGATTTTGTCATTAAGAACTGATAGGTTGGATTAGATAACCTTCATTACCATTAGAGATCTTTTATTAGTTTCTAGTGTTCTGTGTTTTGATAATATAAACTTTAGTTAATAAACAGGAGAAGGAATTCTAATGTATTGGGGCATAATATAGGTACAAAGAAAACTTATCTGCTGTTTCCCTGTGTAGTCTGAGTGAGGAAAATTGATAACTTTGTAAAGGTTCCTCCACTTATTTACTAATACATGAAAAACTGAATTGTTAGTTTACATTGTTTGTCCTTCTCTTACAGCCTCATCTTTGCAATGTGGCCAGGAAAATCCACACTTTTGTTCTGACCAACTTCTTTACACCTCATTGTTGAAGCAGGGATCCTCTGCCTTAAATATTATGGGATGGCTGAACACATGACACCTAACATTGGACAGATGAGACTGGCAGCAGTTTGTTGGCCACATATACTCACAGCCCAGGAGAGGAGGCCCCACACACTCTGTAGGACCACACAGGGGTTGCACTTGGGATCAGAATGAACCAACAGGGGCTGTGGGAAGTAGGCTTTGTAGTGATGAGGATGGAGTGTCCCTTGTTCCTGAAGGAGGATGTGATTGACATGTTTGAATAATTTCATGGGCCTGCAGGGATGTGAAACCCATTAGGTTGAGGACTGGTGGCTTGCAACTGGTCTGGCTGACAGGGCAACTTGCCTGGTGTGGAGACTTTCCACTGGGTGGGGGTGCATATCTGGTGAGAACAGGGGAACTCATGGTTAGTCCTTTGGGATCCTGTGAGCATATAAGTCAAGGCAGTACTTTATATTGCTTCTTAATTTCAGTCCTCACAAAACAATCTTGTTCAGGCATCCGGGGCAGGGGGTGGGTGGGGAATCTTTGGAGAAGTGTGAAGGGTTTGAGAGCCAGAGATATATCAGCAGTATTCCCAGAGGAGAGCCATACACATATCTGGGAGTTTGGATACAGTCCTTCAGGTATCTCTATTCTTTTACTGTTATTGTTGCTTATAATTCTTACCCATAGAAATTCATTTATTTATTCACTCAATAAATGTTGTTTGAACACCATGTCATTTTCTGCTCTAGGGCTTGGCAGTACAAGGAAATAGAAAGCAGACATGGTTGCTGATGTCACAGAGGAATGGACAGGCATTACCCAACTATGTCAGCATTGTGTTAAAGTACAATTGCAATAAATGCCATGAAGGAGAAATTCGGGCTTCCGTATATTCGTATGTCAGAGAGCCTCCAGATTCTCCTAGGAATCTGGATACCAGAACAGAACTTACAGGAATTAAGGAAATTGAATCCCAAAGACATATTGAAAACTGCCCAAGATTGAAGAACTATTTTGGAGCACATCTGTCCTATCTCCTAAATCCCAGTACACTGATTTTCTTCTGATTCCTTACAGTGTGAAGAGTCAAAACTCTTGAAGGTTAGTTCTTTATTTCAATCCCTTCTTCCTGTTTTATATCGATCCATCTTTTATGTCTTTGGCCTAGTTTTGGTCCCAATCTACTTGCAACAGAAGAGCTCTGTATTGAATGTGAAAGCTACTTACAGTAATAGATTTTCCTCAGAAGTGTGCATCTCTGTGTAATTGTAACTGAACTTAGCAATTAACCACTCAAATTTCGTTAGTTCTCTTGATACTGTTTGATATTTATCATGAAATCTACAATCATTTTGCTTTATTTCTCATTGTTTTTTTAATAATATGTGATGGTATACAAGTTAAATATCCTAAATTCTAATCACCTCCTAACTGATCTCCCTGCTTCTCGCCACATCCTGCACAATTTAAAATCAATAGAAAATTTGCAAGATTTGCAATTTGCAATGATCACCCAGATATTCTTCATTTGAATTAACCGATTGTTAACATTTTGCCACACTTGCTATAGATTTCTCTTTCTCTGCACCACTCTGCACACTTACATGCACACACACGCACATGCACATTCACACACACACATAAACACTCACACATACCTACATACACATATGCTGTACCATTTGAGAGATGGTTAGAGATGCCATGACACTTCCTCTTTAAAACGTTCAGTTTATGTCTCCTTCAAAACCACAATACAGCTATCACATACCATGTTCCTTTGTTCTACAGTAATCTAGAGTCATTCCTTGCTTTTTTTTGGTTTCCTTTTTTATGACATTGACATTTGTAAAGAATCATGGCTAGTTAATTCATAGTTCATACCTCAGTTTGGACTTGTTTTATTGTTTCCTTATTATTAGATTCAAGTTAAGCTATTTTTCTCCCAGATAACTACATAGAAACTACATAGAAAATAATATCAGATGGCACCTGATGGTAATTGTCTCATTGTTGATGGTTAAGTTTAATTATTTGGTTAAAATTGTTCCCAATTAATCTCACCATTGTAAAGGTATCCCCTTCCCCTTGTTATTAAGTAATCTATGGCATAATACTTTGAGGCTGTGTGCCTGTCTTGTCTTTGTTGCCTGATAATTTTTTACCCACTGATTTTAACTTTCACTGTGATTCTTACCTAAATCAATTATTATGTTCCTTGCAATGGTGATTTTCTAATGTTATTTATTTTACATTTATTAGTTCACTTTCTTCTGCAAAGAAAGCTTTCCCTTCTCTAATATGTTTTACTTTATCATTGTCATTATATTAGTGTCAATATGGATTCAAGGATTTTTCTAAACTATTCCTAAAATTCATTTCAATGCTTAAATGTTTCTAAATTTGGTCAGCAGGAACCCCTTCAAGTTGAATTGTTGTCCTTTTGACATGATTCCTTAATTAATGAATACTGTCTTACTCTATGGAATAATAAAATGTTCCAAGCTTATCTTGGATTTATATGCCTACCTTGCAATCTGCCATTTCTCCCTGAAGCCCTGTTTTCTGGTAGTGGGGAATGGTATTTAGGATCCAAATTACATGGAAGGGCAAGGTGCCTTGTATAGCCAAAAATATCTTGAGAAAGAGGAATAAAGTGGGAGATCTCACACTACCTGACTTTGAAGCATATTACAAAGCTACAGTGGTCAAAACAGCATGGTACTGGTATAAAGATAGATGTACCTACCAATGGGATCAAATCAAGTTTTCAGAAATAGACCCTCTCATCTACAGACAATTGCTCTTTGATAAAGCAGTCAAGCCAATGCAACTGGGACAGAGCAGCCTCTTCAATAAATGGTATTTGGAGAGCTGGATATCCATGTCCAAAAGAATGAAAGAGGACTCCCATCTCACACCTTATACAAAAATTAACTCAAAATGGATCAAAGACCTAAACATTAGCACTAAGACCATAAGACTCTTAGAAGAAAATGTAGGGCAATATCGTAAAGATCTTGTGATAGAAGGTGGTTTCCTAGACCTTACACTCAAAGTGCAAGCAACCAAAGAAGAAATAGATAGATTTTGGGATCTCCTCAAAATTAAACACTTTTGTACATCAAAGGACTTTGTAAGAAAAGTAAAAAGGCAGCCTACACAATGGGGACAATATTTGGAAACCATGTATCAGATAAGGATTTAATATCCAGAATATATAAAGAGATCCTACAACTCAACAACAAAAAGATAAATGACTCAATTTAAAAATGGACAAAAAACTTGGACAGACACTTTTCTGAAAAGGAAATACAAATGGTTCAAAAACACTGAAAAGATGCTCAGCTTCATTGTCTATTAGGGAAATGCAAATCAAAACCACGATAAGATATCATCTCACACCTACTAGAATTGCCATTATCAAAACAAAACAACAACAACAAAAAACAGAACATTGCAAGTGCTGGAGAGGATGTGAAGAAAGAGGCACACTTTTTCACTGTTGATGGGAAGTAGAATGGTGCAGCAATTCTGGAGCAGTGTGGCAGTTCCTCAGGAAGCTAAGTATAGAATTGCCATATGATCCAGCAATTCCATTACTAGGTATATCTCACAGGAAATGATTGCTAAGACAAGAATGGACATTTGTAAACCGATACTTATAATGGCATTATTCACAATTGCCAAGAGATGGAAACAGTCCAAATGTCCATCAACAGATGAGTAGATAAACAAACTGTAGTATGTACATATGATGGAGTATTAGACAGCTGTAAGACAGAATAAAGTCACAGAGCATATTACAATGTGAATGAACCTTGAGGATATTATGTTGAGCAAAATTAGCCAAAAGCAAAAGGACAAATCCTGTGTGGTCTCACTAATATGAACTAACACTAATGAGCAAACTTTGAGAGTCAAAACGGAGAACACAGGTTATCAGGAGACAGAAAGAGGTAGATATTGGGCATTTGATGCTGAAGAAATACAGAGCATTCAACAGGATTGACTGTACAGATCCAGAAATGGATAGCACAATACTATGTGATGGTAGCACAATATTGTAAGTACACTGAACAAAGATGACTGTGAGTACAATTGAAAGAGGAAGGCTAGGGACATGTATGATGCCAGTAGGAAAGATGGAAGATAAAGACTGGGACTATAAAAAATCTGAAACCTGGAGTGGTCAATTATGGTGATTAAGTGTACAAATATAAAAATGTGTTTACATGTGGGAGAAAAAATGAATGTCAACTTTGCAAGGTGTTGAGAATGGATGGTATTGGGGAAAAAAACACAATCAAGGAAAACCAGAGTATGTATTTAACAGTACATTGTAGTGTGCTTCCATTCATTGTAACAAAGGCAATATACCAAAGCTAAATATCTATAACAGGGGAATATGAGAGAGGGGTGTGGGATTCTTGATGGTGGTAGTGTTATCTGACCTTTGTATTTTATTTTAATTTTTTCTTTTATCATTTTAATTATTTTTCTTTCTTTCTTTCTTAATTTTTTTTGGAGCAATGAATATGTTCAAGAGCTGATTTGTGTTGATGAATGCTCAACTATATGATATTACTGTGAACAATTGATTGTACACCATGGATGACTGTACGGTATGTGACTATATCTTTATAAAATTGCAAGGGAAAAGATAAACAGAGGGATACAGGTGCTGGAGAAGACATGGAAAGAGGGATATATCTTTTCACTGTTGGTTGTGAAGTGGAATGGTGCAGCCCATCTGGAGGGCAGTGTGATGGTTCCACAAGATGGTAAGTATGGGTTTCCCATAAGCTCCTGCAACCTCATTATTGGGTATATACTTGAAAGAACTGAGAACAGGGACATGAATGGACATTTGCACACTGGTATTTATGGTGAGAATATTCACGATTTGCAATGGATGGTTTTGGCCTAAGGGTATATCAACTGATGAACAGAATGGTGAATTGTGGTGTATGCATACAATAGAATACTGAGTGGATGTGACTACATGAATTGGATTTTGAAGACAACATTTTGAGTGAAATAAGCCAGAAATGAAAAGACAAACATTATAATGCCTCACTAATGCAGACTAACTATAATGTGCAAACTCTGAGAATTGAATCTTAAAGCACAGGTTATCAGGGGAAGGCTTATTGTAAAGGTCCCTAGATTATAAGCTCTTACAGCAATCACATCTATTCCTGAGTTGTAATGGTTTTCTCTAAATTCTGAGATGTTGAGCTCTTTGTGTATAACCTAGTCTCTCCCTAGAACTTCGAATATCTTTGTGACACCCGAGACTCAGAGCTAGAGTTTGTCAGCTATGAATGTCAGTATTATCCCATACAGCAACTGTTAAAAAAGCTGAAAAGAGTTCAGAATTCAATTAGAGATATGAATGCAACTGATCTGGTTGGGACTAAGGCAAGTCAGACTACAGGGTAAAGGATGATACTGATCTTGTTTTAAAACTTCAAATTCTGTGTGAGACCAAAGGGAGATATGTTTATTTAGTGCAAGTCTATTTTCTGTAGCACACCTGATAATTTAACTTCTACAGTCAGTTTACTCAAACACCGTAATTACCTGGAACTTTGAATAGGGAGTGAGATATTGTTGGTTTGTACAGGTTACTGTGAAACCCTGATACATCCCAAAGTAACTTGGGCAGAGGATAAATATGTATTTGCAAAGTCCTCCTGAGTGACTGGGGGAAAATGCATAAATATTAAACTTATTCACCTGAGGAATTACTGATGTTCTGACAGGCACTGGGGACTATCAGTTTAGAAGGCTGAGCCCTCAGCTGCCCTTACGAAGCTTGTTTTGCCAAGGAGAGGTTAAGCCCATTTATAATTGTGCATAAGAATCACTCCCAGAGAAAACTGTTGTTGCTCAGATGTGGCCTCTTTCTCTAAACCAACTCAGCAGGTAAACTCACTGCCCTCTCCCCTACGTGGGACATGACTCCCAGGAGTGTAAATCTCCCTGGCAACATGGGGCATGACCTCCAGGGATGAACCTGGACCTAGCATCGTGGGATTGAGAAAATCCTCTGGACCAAAAGAGGAAAGAGAAATGAAACAAAATAAAGTTTCAGTGGCTGAGAGATTTCAAATAGAGTTCAGAGGTCATTCTGGAGGTTATCTTATGCATTATATACATATCTCTTTTGAGTGTTTAGTGTATTGGAATAGCTAGAAGGAAATACCTGAAACTGTTGAACTGCAACCCGGTAGCCTTGATTTTTGAAGACGATTGCATAACTATGTAGCTTTCATGGTGTGACTGTAATTGTGAAAACCTTATGGCTCACCCTCCCCTTAGAAAAATGGGAACAAAAAATGGACAGATGGGTAGAAAAATGGGAACAAAAATTAAATGAATAATAGGGGAGATTGGGGGATGGGAGGTTTTGGGTGTTCTTCTTTACTTGTGTTTTTATTCTTGTGTTAATTTTTTTAATTCATTTTTATTGAAATATATTCACATACCCTGTAGTCCTACAAAGTGTATACTCAGTTGTTCACAGTACCATTATATAGCTGTGCGTTCATCACGAAAATTAGTTTTTGAACATTTTCATTACCACACACACAAAAATAATAAGAATAAAAAAATGAAAAAGAATAATTAAAGTGAAAAAGAACACTGGGTGTTTTTTTGTTTGTTTGTTTTTTGCCCCCATTTTTCTACTCATCCATCTGTACACTGGACAAAGGGGAGTGTGGTCCATATGGCTTTCCCAATCACAATGTCACCCCTCATAAGCTACATTTTTATACAATCGTCTTCAAGATTCATGGGTTCTGGGTTGTAGTTTGATAGTTTCAGGTATTTACTGCTAGCTATTCCAATTCTTTAGAACCTAAAATGAGTTGTCTATATTGTGCATAAGAGTGCCCACCAGAGTTACCTCTCAGCTCCTTTTGGAATCTCTTTGCCACTGAAGTTTATTTCATTTCCTTTTACATCTCCCTTTTGGTCAAGAAGATGTTCTCCATCCCACGATGCTGGGTCTAGATTCCTCCTCTGGAGTCATATTCCATGTTGCCAGGGAGATTCACTCCCCTGAGTGTCAGATCCCATGTAGGGGGGAGGGCAGTGATTTCACCTGCTAAGTTGGCTTAGCTAGAGAGAAAGGGCCACATCTGAGCAACAAAGAGGCATTCGGGAGGAGGCATTAGGCACAATTATAGGGAGGCCTAGCCTCTTCTTTGCAGCAACAGATTTCCCAAGGGCAAGTCCTATGGTAGAGGGCTCAGCCCATCAAACTGCCTGTCCCCTATGTCTGTGAGCACATCACGCTACCATTGAGGTGGGGAAGCCCAACACCCCTGCATTCTCCACCAGCTCCTCAAGGGGGCTCTGCATATTTTTTCCATTATTTTTTTTAATAGACTCTTTTTTTTTTAAATTAACTATGTCAAAAAAAAATTTTTTTTAAACATGCAATAGAAAAAACTCTTGTGTTTATTTTTATTTTATTATTTTGGAGTATTGAAAATGTTCAAAAATTGATTTTTATGATGAATGCACAACTATATGACAGTACTGTAAACAATTGATTGTACACTGTGGATTATTTTAGGGTATGTGACTACAGCTCAGTACAACTGAATTAAAAACAAAGAATCCAAAGAATGCTTGATGATAGGAACTGTTTTGTTTTGCCCTTTTAAACTTGAATTTCATGGCTTCTGTCCATATTTAAAACAGCAAGTCTTCTCCCACCTTAGCACCCCAACCTCCACTCTGCTTTAGATACCCTCTAGCACTTCTCACCATTGGCTATATTATGTGTTTCCTTATTCATTTGTTTAATTATTTGCTTCTCACAAGAGTAGGGATAATATATTCACAGTATCTGGCACATAGTTGTTCAGTAAATATTTTTGACTGATTAGTTGACTGATGGCTGACTGAATGAATGAATTATGATGCTACAGTAAGGATTAAGGATTATTCTGAATAGTTGGAAAAATGGGCAGCAAACAATTAAGGAAGTTATTCTAGAGAAAGTGATCTTTAGATCCAACTTAAAGGAGTCAAGGTATGCAACACATTAGAAAGAAAAGAGGTTAAATGAAATTATAATAAGCATTAAAATGATTTTATCTTTTTTCCACTCTCCCAGACCAATATCCAACCCATTTTGGACCTCCAGAAGACAGGTTTGATCTTCAAAAATAGTAACAGTAGCTGAAAGTCTCAGGAAGATGCTCTTTTTTACTATAAATTATATTCCCTTAAAATTCTACTATGAAATGTCAATTACAAATCCCTGTTGTGTATTCAGATGCAAGTATTACTGTGAGAGTTTGCACATTCAGCTATTATTAGACATTAAGACCTTAAAACAGGAGTTTTTCTTAGCAAGAACAATTAACAAAACTAGGACTTTGATGTAAAAACTTGTCTGTTTGTGTGTGTGTTTGTGTGTGTGTGTGTGTGTCTGTGTGTGTGTGTGTGTGTGTGATTAAGTACATGCTTAGAAGATTAGGTAGGAAGAGAATAGCCCAGGACAACTGCTTCTTTAGTGGCTAGAAGTCTAGGGATAGAGAAAAAAACATTGAATGTTCAGGTAGGGCACTGAAAAGGAAGTGAAGGTCATCCAAAATAAACCACAGAGACATTTCAGTTTATCTTTATATGACCTCTGGCTTGAAACTAGTTACACTAACAAACAAACATAGATTAAAAGAAACAAACAAACAAACAAAATCAACAAGATAAAAGCTTTGCGGTTCTGTTTTCTACACAGACCTGGAGAGTATCCCACCCTTCAGAGCCTTTTTAATGGCTTCTTTGACATCCTTATTCCTAAAACTGTAGATAAGGGGGTTAAGCATGGGAATCACTGTGGTATAAAATACAGAGGCCACTTTCTCCTGGATTGTGCCACTGGTAGATGATGGTTTAAAATACATAAAGATGATGGAACCATAAAATACCCCGACAGCTGCAAGATGGGAGCTGCAGGTACTGAAGGCTTTAGACCTGCCTTCAGCTGAGCGGATATGCAAGATGCTGGAAAGGATGAAGGCATAAGAGATGAAGATGGCTAGAGCACATGCAAATACATTGACTCCAACCAAGATCATCACCAAAAGCTCCTTGGTGTAGTCCCTTGAGCAGGAGATACTCAGAAGAGGAAGAATGTCACAGAAGTAATGGTGTATGACATTAGTTCCACAGAAGGAGCGACTAGATATGTAGCTGGTGTGAACCAAACCCCCTATAGCCCCGACTAGATACACGCTAGAGACCAGCATAAAACAGACTCTATGGGACATTGTGACATTGTAGAGCAAGGGGTTACAGATGGCCACATAACGATCATACGCCATGGCTGTGAGCATGTAGGAGTCATCAATACCGAAGAAGCAGAAGAAAAAGAGCTGGGTCATGCACTCAGGAAAAAGAGTGAAATTCTTCTCTGACACGAAGTTTACTAACATTTTAGGGAGTATGACAGAGGAGTAACACAGATCTATGAAGGACAAGTTACTGAGGAAATAGTACATGGGGGTATGAAGCTGGGAACTGGTCCTGATTAAAAAGACCAGGCCCAAGTTTCCCACCATGGAGATGATATAGATCAATAGGAAAAGGAGGAAGAGGAGGAGCTGGAGCTCTGGCTGCTCTGTTAACCCTTCAAGTATAAACACAGTTATTGAACAATGATTTCCAGTATTCATTCTTCTCCTACTTGTGATAGATTGAGTGGTTTGGGGAAGAGATTCTCCTTAGACAAACATTGTCGTCTGACAGCATTTAGTGATCCAGGATCTGGTGAAGGGCATAATTTCCAATTGATGTAGAATTTCAGGAGTCTGAAACCAAGAGAATAAAATATTCTTTTAATTGAAGTCATTGTCCAGATAATAAAAACCGGCTTCAATTTTTATTACTCCTTGTGACATTTATTACTCCTTGTGATAACCATTTTGTCTCCATAAATTAGCTTTAAATTCTCCTATAAAAGGAAAAATACCCCTTCAGTTATTAAGTCACCTTTAAAGAAACTCTATGCAGAGCTGTTACACAATTTTGTTGTTTTCTATCTGCAACATGTTTTCTCTTCTGATATTTTGGAAATTGACCTCTCCCTTAATGATGTCCCTTGAATTTCCTATTTAAGCTTGGCGTCTTGCATTTGCTCACTCAGTCCTTGACTCCAAGTTATGGGGAGCTTTGGTTTCCCTCAAGGATTTTCACATTCCCTCTGAGATACTGGTTTCAAATTTTCCTTTCCTTGCCTATACCTATGTTATACAGATATGAGAGGAATGAAACCATGCTGAATGTAATAGGATAAGGGAATCCTAGAAAGGTAAGCTATTTTCATGTGTTGAAAGAAACTGAGAAGGAAGATAACAGCAGAAGGTGCAGCCTGCATTTACTGAGCATCTATCATGTGCCAGGCATGATGTAAGGACATTATATATGTGCTGTCATTTAATATTATTAAACACCCATGAAAGAGATATTGTCTCCATTTTGCAGATGGACTGACTGACAGAGAGAGACAGAGAAGCGATTAAGTAAATGCTCTAAGTTACAAAGCTTGAAGGCATATTATTTTTATTTTAGAAAAGAGTTATGTAAATTTTCCAATGGTCACATAACCACTAAATATTAAAACCATTGTCTGTTGATTAAAAACTTCATGTGCCCTGTAAACCAACTCTTTTTGTTTTTTTTCTGAAGACATTATGGTATCTTCTGTGCAACTTAAGTTTTTGTGTTGCTCTTATTGTTATTGTTGTTAAATCATTTCCCTTAATATTTTTTCCTATTTTTAGTAAGAAAATGCTAAAGTAGCATATTATAAATTTGGATAAGCACTGAAAACATTTTATCCTCATGTTATAGTAAGATCTTATGTCCCTTCAATAACCTTAACAAAGAAAAATAAAAGGAATGATGTGCATGTGCACACTTACACATATATGTTATCATGTGTAAAAGTGACTCCCAATGCCCAATTCCTAAAGTATAAAGTTGCTAGATAAAACAACAACAAAAACAATTGGGTATGCAAGTTTTTCCTTATTAATCATTAAGAATATATGTGAAATAAAAGCATTGCCTCTTTAAAGATAGTGAGAAAAATATTCTGCATATATACTTTCAGTTGCAAAGGCTGGGATGAACCAAGACTAAGGGTACAAGGACTAGACGGGGGTCAGTGAAACATTGCAGGGAAGGACAATAAAATATAATATAATGTATCTAGGTTCCTTGGATATTATGTGAACAACCTTATTCCCTCCCATTTCCAAAACATTCCTCTGGTCAAACCAGACTTATTCCCACATTCTCTGTAATTTTGCTCATATTCTTACTTCTATCTGCCATTCTACTATCAGGTAAAAACCCACATTTTTTCAAAGCCATTTATGAGTTTCATCCTCCAGAAAAATGTCTTTTTATTCCATGTAATTTATTTTGCTTTGACTTCTTCCCTCCCACCAAAAATACTATAACTCTGTTAGAGAATATAGCATAAATTTCTCATATTATAGTTGTGCTTTAGTTGTTGCAGGTGGTAAAGAGCTGAGGATTTGAATTCAAATGGAACTGTATTCATTTTCAGGCATGGTCACCTCCTGACTCTGGGTAGGTTAAATCTCCAAGATAAACCCATTTCTTCATATATAAAACAGAGATAATAATCCCCACCATCTGTAGTTTTCACCATGGTTCATTCATTTATTCACTCACCAGCTGTCTAGTTTCACTAGCTTGAGAGTCTTCTATGTGCCCGTGATACAATATTGAATGAGACACATTCTTGCTCTTATAAAGCCTGTTTTCTAATGGGGAAGGTCATAAGCCCACAGACAAGAGATGTAGGATTTGGAGTCAAATAGGGAAAAATACTATGAAGAAAATAAAGTTGTGTAAGAGAAGAAGTTGGTAATTTAGGAGGGTAGTCAATGAGGATTCTCTAAAGAAGTCGCAGTTGAACTGAGTCCTAAATGAAGTAAAAGGGACTGACAACAGATTGTTCTGGGAAAACGGAACATCAAATACAAAGGCTCTAAGACAGACAATGCTTGACCTGTCTGATAAACAGCCAGAAACCAGAGTGGATGGAGCAGACAGCAAGGAAGAGAAGGGTAAGTGTGGAGGTTGTCGATTGAGCTAGGTATCAGATGCAGGCCTTGGTAAAAACTTTGAATTTTATTCTAGTTGTGATGGGATACTTTTGGGGAGTCTGAAGATGGCAGAATGTTATATGCTCTTGCTTATCTCTTTAAAAGGATCACTCCGTGTTCAAGATGGATTAATGCCCCCCACAAAAGTCATGTTCACATCCCAACCCGTGGTCCTGTGGGTGTGAACTCACTTGTAAATAGGACCTTTGAAGATGCTATTAGTTAAGGTGTACCCAAACTGAATGAGAGTGACCGTTTATGGAAACGCCAAGGAACCCCAAGGATCACCAGCAGCCAGCCACAGAATGCCACAATCGTTGGAGAGGCCTGCTGATTCCTCAGTGGGACTTCTTCTAGCCTCAGAACTGTGAGCCAATAAATTCCTGTTGTTTAAGCCAATCCATTGTATGGTATGTTTTAGCACCTGAGAAACTAAAACACTCAGGCTCTAGTTACCGTGTCAAGAATACTCGTTAAAGAGTTAAGAGTAGCATCAGGGAAATGAGGTAGTGGATAAGATATTCTCCATTTGAGAGATGATGGTGGCTTGGACCAGACTGGTAATGGTGGAGATGATAAGAAGTCAGCATCATCTTGGATGGGTGGTACTTGTTGAAGGGTTGGATGTGTGAGTCTGAAAAAGAGTAAGAAGAATGGGATCAAGAGTTTCCGCCTGGGACCAGGTCAGTGGTGGTGGTAGAGAAAAAGGTTTAGGGAATATTTTTCCTCTTTTCACATATTAAGTTTGAGATATCTATTAGGTGACCAAATGAATATATTGAATAAAAAACTGAATATAAGTCTGCAGTTAATGGAAGAGGTCTGACAGGACATCATTTTCTGAGTCATAAGTGCATGTATGTTACTCAAAACTGTGGAATTGGATGAGATCAGCCCAATATGATATATACAGAGAACTTACTACAGTGCCTCATACATGGCAAGTTATCAATAAATTTTTCTCTTTGTCCAATTGTTACTGTTATTACCAGAAACTGAGCTAACCAGTAAGGATTTTTAGAGTTTCTATTCCATGCTCTTTCTATTCCTTATCATCTCCTTACCTCCTTGAATTGCTCCCCATTGCTGTATGTCCAGAGTTGTAGTCCAACAGAGCATATATCATAATGAATTGGCATAGTGTAGCCCGGAAGCTGCAACTTAGCACAGACGCTGTCTGTTTGATTTCTTCTCTCTCTTCCCTCAAATTCTACCTAAATAGTGATTTCTGCACATTTTAAGTACCTCATATTTTCCTAATCTTCAAATAAAGCAACATACCCAGAGAGACATAACATTATATTTTCTTTTAGTTCTTTGCCTTTACTTTGATTCCATTCACATACTTCACATTTCTAAATAGTCATTGGCACATTTAAATAGTACCACAAATAGTGACAAAATATAATTCAGTGCTATGTTCCAAAGTGGATAAACTTCACATAAATATTTAAAACATATTCTGTGTGGACTGTGACAGTAACAAAAATGGTTTGATCCGGTACAACTCTACAGTCGATTTGTTCAAACACCACAATTGCATGGAACTTTGAATAGGAAGTGAGATATGGTAGGTTAGTATAGGCTGGAGTGAAATAGTGACACATCCTAGAGTAATTTGGGCAGATAATAAAAAATATATTTACAGCCTCCCCCTCCCCAGCCCCGAGGATCTGGGGGAAGGTGCAGATGTGTTGGACATCCTCACCTGGACTGATGTTGATGTTGTCACAAACATTGGGACTGGCGGTTTGATATGCCGAGCCCTCGATCATGGGACTTGCCCTTATGAAGCTTGTTACCGCAAAGGAGAGTCTAAACTTGCATGCAATTGTGCCTAAGAGTCTCCCCCTGAGTACCTCTTTGTTGCTCAGATGTGGCCCCCTCTCTCTCTCTAACTGAGCCATCTCGACAGGTGAACTCGCTGCCCTCCCCACTACGTGGGACCCAATTCCCAGGGTTGTAAATCTCCCTGGCAATGCAGAATATGACTCCCAGGGATGAATGTGGACCTGGAATCATGGGACTGAGAGTATCTTCTTGACCAAAAGGGGGATGCAAAATGAGACAAAATAGTTTCAGTGGCTGAGAGATTTCAAATGGAGTCGAGAGGTCACTCTGGTGGACATTCTTATGCACTATATAGATAATACCTCTTAGGTTTTAATGTATTGGAATAGCTAGAAGTAAATACCTGAAACTACCAAACTCCAACCCAGTAGTCTGGACTCCTGAAGACAATTATATAATAATGTAGATTACAAGGGGTGACAGTGTGATTGTGAAGGCCTTGTGGATCACACCCCCTTTATCTAGTGTATGGATGAGTAGAAAAATGGGGATAAAAACTAAAGGACAAATGGGGTGGGATGGGGGGATGATTTGGGTGTTCTTTTTTCACTTTTATTTTTTATTCTTGTTCTGGTTCTTTCTGATGTAAGGAAAATATTCAGAGATAGATTGTGGTGATGAACGCATAACTATGTTATCATACTGTGGACAGTGGATTGTATACCATGGATGATTGTATGGTGTGTGAATGTATTTCAATAAAACTGAATTAAAAAAAAAAAGAAACCATTGCCTAACACATCATGTTTAGGATGCTTCCTTATATTTTCTTCTAGGAGTTTTACAGTTTGGTTCTCATATGTAGGGCTTTGTTCCATTTTTAGTTCATTTCTATATATGGTATGAAGTTGGGCTCCACCTTCATTCCATTAGTCTATAATTATTTTTTGTTAATGTTGTGAGGTAAGAATGGAAGTGATTGTATTTTTTTTTTGTTGTTCTTTGCTCTTCCTCCTCCTCCTCATCCCCTCCTCCTCTCTTCTTCTCATCCTGCCACTTCTCCTTCATCTCTCTCTCCTCTTCCTCCTCCTCCTCTTTTCCCTGTTTTTATTGATATTTAGTTGGTCCAATCACCTTAATGTAGGAGCCTGTCTTTCCTTGATTGAATTTTGTTTGTTCTTTTGTCACAATTAAATGACTTGTATATGTGGGTTAACTTCTGGACTCTATAATCTGCCCTATAAATCTGCCTATTTTTTGACAATACCACACTCTCTTGATTATTGTAAAGTCATTTGAAGTCTTGAAACAAGGTAATGTGATTCTTCCAATATTATTATTTTACAGAAATGTTTTAGCTATTCTCTTTCCTTTGGCTTTTCATGCAGTTTTGAGAATACTCTTTCTACAGCACATTCTGAATGGAATTTAATATAATTGCATGGAATATGTGCATCAGTTTAAAGAGGATGGCCGTATTAACAATCATGATTCTTCCAATCCATATACATAGTTTATTGTGTCTTTTATTTGTTCTTTGATTTATTTAATTACCATTTTGCATTGTGCAGATCATGCACATATGTTATTAGATTTTTACCTAAGTTTTTCATGTTTATGGTGCTATTGTTATGGTACTGCTTTTTAAACATATAAATCCCCCCTTTTCATTACTACTGTTTAGAAATATCATTGACATTATATCCTTTACCTTTATTGTAATTATTTCTCATAAGACTTTAAAAATATTTGTTCAGAATTTCTTCATAGGCAATCACTTTATTTGTTAACAGATATAATCTTATTTCTTCTTTTAAAGTCAGTATGCTGTTTATTCCTTTTTCTTGCCTTATTGCACTATCTATGACCACTGACATAAAGCCAATATGAGTAGTGGGAGTGGAAATCCTTATTTTGATTTTGAAATTGGTGTAAATGTTTCAGTCTTTCAACTTGAAGTGTCAAATTGTCTGTAGATGTTTCTACATGCCCTTTATTAGGTGAATAACACAATGTTCAGAATTCCTACAGTATCATTCTCTAGGCCTGAAGTTTTCTTTGTAGATGTTTTTAAACTGAAAATGCAATTTCTTTAATAGATGTATGGCATTTCTGGTTGCCTATTTCTCTTTCAGTAAGCTTTGGAACTTTTTGTCTTTGTAAGTATTTATCCATTTCATTTGTTGTCAGGATTACTTGCATAAAGTTTTTCATATTATTTACTTGCTTTCCTTTAATGTGGTAGGATTAGTCAGTAGAAATGTCCTCTAAAACTGCTGATATTACTAATTTGTGTCTTTTTTTAAAAATCTGCTCAGTCTGGTTAGCAGATTATCACTTTTATTGACCTAAAAATACAGCTTTTACATTAATTGATTTTATATATTAATTTTTGTTTCCTGTTTTACTGCTTTCTGCTTTCATCTTTACTTTTTCACTTTTTTTCTTGTGTTGAGTTTAACCTGCACTTCTTTTTGCAGTTTTATAAAATGAAAGCTTAATTATATGGTTTGAGACTCTCTTCCAGTATAGGTACTTAGCAGCCATACATTTCCCTATAAGCTAAAATTAATGATATTACACTTTTTCACATGTTGTCTTTACAGTTTTGCTGACTTTAAAATAAAAAACCTACTTTATTATTATAAATATTTCAGTATTATTCTTTTATGTTAACTTCATTCATAATATAATACACATACGAACAGCTCTCTTTTAATGTTAAGGTTAATATATGCTGGAGTGAAATAGTGACACATCCTAGAGTAATTTGGGCAGATAATAAAAAATATATTTACAGCCTCCCCCTCCCCAGCCCCGAGGATCTGGGAGAAAGTGCGGATATGTTGGACATCCTCACCTGGACTGGTGTTGAGGTTGTCACAAACATTGGGACTGGCAGTTTGATGTGCTGAGCCCTCGAGCATGGGACTTGCCCTTATGAAGCTCATTACCACAAAGGAGAGTCTAAAGTTGTATGTAATGGTGCCTAAGAGTCTCCCCCTGAGTACCTCTTTGTTGCTCAGATGTGGCCCTCTCTCTCTCTAACTGAGCCATCTCGACAGGTGAACTCGCTGCCCTCCCCCCTACATGGGACCCGACTCCCAGGGGTGTAAATCTCCCTGGCAACGCAGAGTAGGACTCCCGGGGATGAATGTGGACCCGGCATCGTGGGACTGAGAGTATCTTCTTGACCAAAAGGGGGATGCAAAATGAGACGAAATAGTTTCAGTGGCTGCGAGATTCCAAATGGAGTCGAGAGGTCACTCTGGTGGACATTCTTATGCACTATATAGATAACACCTCTTAGGCTTTAATGTATTGGAATAGCTAGAAGAAAATACCTGAAACTACCAAACTCCAACCCAGCAGTCTGGACTCCTGAAGACAATTATATAATAATGTAGATTACAAGGGGTGACAGTGTGATTGTGAAGACCTTGTGGATCACACCCCCTTTATCTAGTGTATGGATGAGTGGAGGAATGGGGATAAAAACTAAAGGACCAATGGGGTGGGATGGGGGGATGATCTGGGTGTTCTTTTTTCACTTTTATTTTTTATTCTTGTTCTGGTTCTTTCTGATGTAAGGAAAATGTTCAGAGATAGATTGTGGTAATGAACGCGTAACTGTTATCATACTGTGGACAGTGGATTGTATATTATGGATGATTGTATGGTGTGTGAATGTATTTCAATAAAACTGAATTTAATAAAAATAAAAAAAAAAGGTTTGATCTTTCCTTCCTTAACAAAGCATTAGACACAAAGATTCTTCAAAATATCTTAATATGATAGAAGCTGTGGGTGATGGTGTGTCTCAGGAGTGTGGATACCTAAACAAGTGTGTTTGAGGATCAGAATGTTCAAACCTCAAAAAATAAACGTTTGATGTTTTGGATGGAAGCAGCTGATTTAATGGAAGTACTGACTAGGTTTCTCACCCTGGAACTACAACTGGAACAGAAGAGCAAGCACAAAAACTGATTAGCTGGAATGTAGGAGTCAGAGACAATATGGGAGTCCCTTTGTTTTATTTTTAAGGCTAGGTTTGGGAGCTTTTCTGAAACTGTTGTTAAAGCATAAAGTAAGGAAGGGTGTAATTTCAAATGTTCCATATAGCGGTTTATGAAGTGGAATGAGATTCAAGAGCATGAGTTTTTATTCAGAGATTGACCTCTTACTAAATCAGCACTGCTGGATAAGTAGGGTAATTTCACTGTTCTTTTTGTAAAAGAGACAGTTCTGATCTGCCTACAGCAATGTAAAACTATGTTTTATTTAAGTCTTGTGAGAATGTTTTGTAAACTTCAAAGTTTAGTAGAAATGAGAAATATTATTAATATGAATGGACTTTACATGGAGAGGAAAGCCAGAGTTAGAGGCCAGGAGCACAGATACAGAACCAGTGGAAGGAGAAATGGGCTCCACACATTGCATGCTCTGTGCCTACCTAACGTGAAACAGATACTGCATGCCTGTTCTTTCTTGTCTATTCGGTATAAAACAGTAGCTACATCAGTAACCATCTTTCAAAATTCAATTTCATCCAAAATATCTTATCAAAGGCAAGTGGAATTTTGTGACTTACCCAAATATTTTCATCGGGAAAAGTACAGCTGTTTCTATATGACTTTTTATATTTGGTCTCACATAGCACAAACACACATGCACACACACACAATTACAAGATAATTCTATCATCAAACTAACAGCCCAGCATCTTTCTGATCCTGGTAGAACGATGGAGTTGATTCTGCATAAGAATTCAAGGAATATTGATGAAGAGTAACAATTTAAGGATGAACCAAGCAAAGTAAGAAATTAATTCTACTGACCTTCAGTCCTCTATTGTTGAAGGGAAAATTTTTATTTAGGTTGCTTTGAACCAGGAGGAGATGATTATGAGCAAAAGTTCCCCTTAGGGGGTTCTTCATCCCAGTAATTTGAAACGGTAGGGAAGGAACAATTACAAAATACATGTTTGTTGGCAATATGGCCATATTCCTCTTGATCCCTAGGGTATTTAAAACAAACATCAAACATTTTCCCCTAATTGTTGGGAAAGTTAATAATGATTCCATAGTAAATAGCCAACTTTTGGCACCCTTTGAAAAATTAAATTTCTTTATCAAAATAATGAAATAATATTGAATATTTATTAGCATTTTAATTGTCTATACATTTAGGCTGAACCCACTCTACATCTCCTCACACCGGAAACTTGAAAATTTGTTTTATTTTTAACCCATCTGGAATTTTTAGAGCATTATATATGGAAAAGGAGAAGGTGGCCTTGCTTCCTTTCTATGAGTCAAAAGGTGTAAAACCTGGGCTCCAGAGCATTTTCTTTGTCATATGTCTATGGGAAGCAAATGTCCATACAGTTTTCCAATTCAGACCCAATTTCTTGCTAAACCATCATGATTTTCTGCTCATTTCTTTATCAATTTTTAGTAGCTTTGTTGAGGTATATTTGACATACAATACACAGCACATTTTCTAAAGCGTACAACTAGATGTTTTGGACATTTGTATTCACTCATGAAAACACCGCCTATATCAAGAAAATTAATATGTACACTCCCCTCCAAAATTTTTTCATGCTCCTTTGTAATCTCTACCTCTCAACCTTCTCTCACCCATCCTAAGGCAACCATGGATATGCTTTCTGCCACTGTAGACTAGTTTGCATTCTCAAAAATTTTATATTTATAGATCCATATGATATACAGGTTTTTAGTCTAATTTTTTTTACTCGGCATCTTTATTTTGAGATTCAGTCATGGTTTTCTGTGTATTGATAGTTTCTTTTTATTTTTGAGTAGTAATCCATTGTATGATATGTTGCAAATATTTATCCTCACCTGTTCAAGGACATTTATATTGTTTCCTGGTTTGGCAATTATTAATTATGAACACTCACTTACAAGACCTTGTATGAAAACATGCTTTCATTTTTCCTTCGGGTTGTATTACAGGTGTGTTACAGGTGTAGAATTAGTTTTCTTTTTGAGACACTGCCAAACTATTTTCCAAAGTGGTTGTATCATTTTTTTTCACCTTTTTAATTCAATTTTATTGAGATATACTCACAAACCGTGCAGTCATTCGCAGTGTACAATCGGTTGTTCACAGTATCGTCACGTAGTTGTGCGTTCATCACCACAATCAATTTTTGAACATTTTCATTACCACACACACAAAAGAATAAGAATAAAACTTAAAGTAAAAAAGAACACCCAAAACATCCCATACCCCTCAACCCCCCCATTATTCATTTGCTTTTTGTCCTCATTTTTCCACTCATCTGTCCATACACCTGATAAAGGGAGTGGGAGCCACAAGGTTTTCACAATCCCACAGTCACACAGTGTAAGCTATATAGTTATACAATCGTCTTCAAGAATAAAGGCTACTGGGTTGCAGTTCAAGTTAATGCATTTTTGAGACTCCTTTTTGTCAACAGAATACTTTTCCTGAGGTGGAGCATGGTGTAGTGGTTAGTTGCATAGATTCTGAAGTAAAATTGCTTGGGTTTGAAACCTTGCTCAGCCACTTATCAACTGTGTGACCTTGGGCAAGTTAGTTTAGTTAACCTTTCTGTGCCTCAGTTTTCTCGTCCATAAACTGGGGATTATAATATACCCTATCTCATAGGGTTGTTTTGGGGATAAAATGAGATAATCCACCTAAAATGCTTAGAACATTGCCTGGCACATAAGAAACCCCCTTCCCTATGTTTATTATTATTTAATATATGTAAAATTCTGTAAAATTATTCTCAGAATATAAAATGGGACTTTTTCTTGATGGATATGATATAAAGATGGATGATTTTCATGGGCAGCAAAAGCAAAAGGTGGATACATGCAAAAAAAATTAGAGGAAATTATAGAATGAGGCAAGTCTTAAATACTTTTAAAAGTATATTTAGAGGCGGGGCAAGATGGCAGACTGGTGAGCTGTATGTTTTAGTTACTCCTCCAGGAAACTAGGTAAAAAGCCAGGAACTGCGTGGACTGGACACCACAGAGCAATCTGTCTTTGGGCATACTTCATACAACACTCATGAAAACGTGGAACTGCTGAGATCAGCGAAATCTGTAACTTTTTGCGGCCAGGGGACCCGCGCCCCTCCCTGCCAGGCTCAGTCCCGGGGGAGGAGGGGCTGTCAGCTCCAGGAAGGAGAAGGGAGAATTGCAGTGGCTGCTCTTATCGGAAACTCATTCTACTGATTCAAACTCCAACCATAGATAGACCGAGACCAGACACCAGAGACTCTGAGAGCAGCCAGCCCAGCAGAGAGGAGACAGGCATAGAAAAAAAAACAACACGAAAAACTCCAAAATAAAAGCAGAGGATTTTTGGAGTTCTGGTGAACACAGAAATGGGAAGGGCGGAGATCAGGCCTTGAGGCGCATATGCAAATCCCGAAGCAAGGCTGATCTCTCTGCCCTGTGCACCTTTCCTTAATGGCCCTGGTTGCTTTGTCTATTAGCATTTCAATAACCCATTAGATCTCTGAGGAGGGCCGTTTTTTTTTTTTTGTTTTGTTTTGTTTTGTTTTGTTTTAAATCCTTTTTGCTTTTTCTAAAACAATTACTCTAAGAAGCTCAATACAGAAAGCTTCAAAGAATTGAAATTTGGGCACGTCAAGTCAAGAGCAGAACTAAGAGAGCTCTGAGACAAAAGGCAATAATCCAGTGGCTGAGAAAATTCACTAAACAACACAACTTCCCAAGAAAAGGGGGGTGTCCGCTCACAGCCACCATCCTGGTGGACAGGAAACACTCCTGCCCATCGCCAGCCCCATAGCCCAGAGCTGCCCCAGAAAACCCAGTGTGACGGAAGTGCTTCAAATAACAGGCACACACCACAAAACTGGGCGTGGACATTAGCCTTCCCTGCAACCTCAGCTGAATGTCCCAGAGCTGGGAAGGGGGAGCAGTGTGAATTAACAGAGCCCCATTCAGCCATCATTTGAGCAGACTGGGAGCCTCCCAACACAGCCCAGCAGCCCAGAACTGCCCTGGGGGGACGGCACTCACCTGTGACATAGCACAGTCATCCCTCAACAGAGGACCCGGGGTGCACAGCCTGGAAGAGGGGCCCACTTGCAAGTCTCAGGAGCCATACGCCAATACCAAAGACTTGTGGGTCAGTAGCAGAGACAAACTGTGGCAGGACTGAACTGAAGGATTAGACTATTGCAGTAGCTTTAAAACTCTAGGATCATCAGGGAGATTTGATTGTTAGGGCCACCCCCCCTCCCCGACTGCCCAGAAACACGCCCCACATACAGGGCAGGCAACACCAACTACACACGCAAGCTTGGTACACCAATTGGGCCCCACAAGACTCACTCCCCCACTCACCAAAAACGCTAAGCAGGGGAGATCTGGCTTGTGGAGAACAGGTGGCTCGTGGACGCCACCTGCTGGTTAGTTAGAGAAAGTGTACTCCACGAAGCTGTAGATCTGATAAATTAGAGATAAGGACTTCAACTGGTCTACAAACCCTAAAAGAACCCTATCAAGTTCAGCAAATGCCACGAGGCCAAAAACAACAGAAAATTATAAAGCATATGAAAAAACCAGACGATATGGATAACCCAAGCCCAAGCACCCAAATCAAAAGACCAAAAGAGACACACCTAGAGCAGCTACTCAAAGAACTAAAGATGAACAATGAGACCATAGTACGGGATATGAAGGAAATCAAGAAGACCCTAGAAGAGCATAAAGAAGACATTGCAAGACTAAATAAAAAAATGGATGATCTTATGGAAATTAAAGAAACTGTTGACCAAATTAAAAAGATTCTGGACACTCATAGTACAAGACTAGAGGAAGTTGAACAACGAATCAGTGACCTGGAAGATGACAGAATGGAAAATGAAAGCATAAAAGAAAGAATGGGGAAAAAAATTGAAAAACTCGAAATGGACCTCAGGGATATGATAGATAATATGAAACGTCCGAATATAAGACTCATTGGTGTCCCAGAAGGGGAAGAAAAGGGTAAAGGTCTAGGAAGAGTATTCAAAGAAATTGTTGGGGAAAACTTCCCAAATCTTCTAAACAACATAAATACACAAATCATAAATGCTCAGCAAACTCCAAATAGAATAAATCCAAAAAAACCCACTCCGAGACATATACTGATCACACTGTCAAACATAGAAGAGAAGGAGCAAGTTCTGAAAGCAGCAAGAGAAAAGCAATTCACCACATACAAAGGAAACAGCATAAGACTAAGTAGTGACTACTCAGCAGCCACCATGGAGGCGAGAAGGCAGTGGCACGATATATTTAAAATTCTGAGTGAGAGGAATTTCCAGCCAAGAATACTTTATCCAGCAAAGCTCTCCTTCAAATTTGAGGGAGAGCTTAAATTTTTCACAGACAAACAAATGCTGAGAGAATTTGCTAACAAGAGACCTGCCCTACTGGAGATACTAAAGGGAGCCCTACAGACAGAGAAACAAAGACAGGACAGAGAGACTTGGAGAAAGGTTCAGTACTAAAGAGATTCGGTATGGGTACAATAAAGGATATTAATAGAGAGAGGGAAAAATATGGCAAACATAATCCAAAGGATAAGATGGCCGATTCAAGAAATGCCTTCACGGTTTTAACGTTCAATGTAAATGGATTAAACTCCCCAATTAAAAGATATAGATTCGCAGAATGGATCAAAAAAAATGAACCATCAATATGTTGCATACAAGAGACTCATCTTAGACACAGGGACACAAAGAAACTGAAAGTGAAAGGATGGAAAAAAATATTTCATGCAAGCTACAGCCAAAAGAAAGCAGGTGTAGCAATATTAATCTCAGATAAAATAGACTTCAAATGCAGGGATGTTTTGAGAGACAACGAAGCCCACTACATACTAATAAAAGGGGCAATTCCGCAAGAAGAAATAACAATCGTAAATGTCTATGCACCCAATCAAGGTGCCACAAAATACATGAGAGAAACATTGGCAAAACTAAAGGAAGCAATTGATGTTTCCACAATAATTGTGGGAGACTTCAACACATCACTCTCTCCTATAGATAGATCAACCAGACAGAAGACCAATAAGGAAATTGAAAACCTAAACAATCTGATAAATGAATTAGATTTAACAGACATCTACAGGACATTACATCCCAAATCAGCAGGATACACATACTTTTCTAGTGCTCACGGAACTTTCTCCAGAATAGATCATATGCTGGGACATAAAACAAGCCTCAATAAATTTAAAAAGATTGAAATTATTCAAAGCACATTCTCTGACCACAATGGAATACAATTAGAAGTCAATAACCATCAGAGACTTAGAAAATTCACAAATACCTGGAGGTTAAACAACACACTCCTAAACAATCAGTGGGTTAAAGAAGAAATAGCAAGAGAAATTGCTAAATATATAGAGACGAATGAAAATGAGAACACAACATACCAAAACCTATGGGATGCAGCAAAAGCAGTGCTAAGGGGGAAATTTATAGCACTAAACGCATATATTAAAAAGGAAGAAAGAGCCAAAATCAAAGAACTAATGGATCAACTGAAGAAGCTAGAAAATGAACAGCAAACCAATCCTAAACCAAGTACAAGAAAAGAAATAACAAGGATTAAAGCAGAAATAAATGACATAGAGAACAAAAAAACAATAGAAAGGATAAATATCACCAAAAGTTGGTTCTTTGAGAAGATCAACAAGATTGACAAGCCCCTAGCTACACTGACAAAATCAAAAAGAGAGAAGACCCATATAAACAAAATAATGAATGAAAAAGGTGACATAACTGCAGATCCTGAAGAAATTAAAAAAATTATAAGAGGATATTATGAACAACTGTATGGCAACAAACTGGATAATGTAGAAGAAATGGACAATTTCCTGGAAACATATGAACAACCTAGACTGACCAGAGAAGAAATAGAAGACCTCAACCAACCCATCACAAGCAAAGAGATCCAATCAGTCATCAAAAATCTTCCCACAAATAAATGCCCAGGGCCAGATGGCTTCACAGGGGAATTCTACCAAACTTTCCAGAAAGAACTGACACCAATCTTACTCAAACTCTTTCAAAACAGTGAAAAAAATGGAACACTACCTAACTCATTTTATGAAGCTAACATCAATCTAATACCAAAACCAGGCAAAGATGCTACAAAAAAGGAAAACTACCGGCCAATCTCCCTAATGAATATAGATGCAAAAATCCTCAACAAAATACTTGCAAATCGAATCCAAAGACACATTAAAAAAATCATACACCATGACCAAGTGGGGTTCATTCCAGGCATGCAAGGATGGTTCAACATCAGAAAAACAATCAATGTATTACAACACATTAAAAACTCGAAAGGGAAAAATCAATTGATCATCTCAGTAGATGCTGAAAAAGCATTTGACAAAATCCAACATCCCTTTTTGATAAAAACACTTCAAAAGGTAGGAATTGAAGGAAACTTCCTCAACATGATAAAGAGCATATATGAAAAACCCACAGCCAGCATAGTACTCAATGGTGAGAGACTGAAAGCCTTCCCTCTAAGATCAGGAACAAGACAAGGATGCCCGCTGTCACCACTGTTATTCAACATTGTGCTGGAAGTGCTAGCCAGGGCAATCCGGCAAGACAAAGAAATAAAAGGCATCCAAATTGGAAAAGAAGAAGTAAAACTGTCATTGTTTGCAGATGATATGATCTTATATCTAGAAAACCCTGAGAAATCAACGATACACCTACTAGAGCTAATAAACAAATTTAGCAAAGTAGCGGGATACAAGATTAATGCACATAAGTCAGTAATGTTTCTATATGCTAGAAATGAACAAACTGAAGAGACACTCAAGAAAAAGATACCATTTTCAATAGCAACTAAAAAAATCAAGTACCTAGGAATAAACTTAACCAAAGATGTAAAAGACCTATACAAAGAAAACTACATAACTCTACTAAAAGAAATAGAAGGGGACCTTAAAAGATGGAAAAATATTCCATGTTCATGGATAGGAAGGCTAAATGTCATTAAGATGTCAATTCTACCCAAACTCATCTACAGATTCAATGCAATCCCAATCAAAATTCCAACAACCTACTTTGCAGACTTGGAAAAGCTAGTTATCAAATTTATTTGGAAAGGGAAGATGCCTCGAATTGCTAAAGACACTCTAAAAAAGAAAAACGAAGTGGGAGGACTTACACTCCCTGACTTTGAAGCTTATTATAAAGCCACAGTTGCCAAAACAGCATGGTACTGGCACAAAGATAGACATATAGATCAATGGAATCGAATTGAGAATTCAGAGATAGACCCTCAGATCTATGGCCGACTGATCTTTGATAAGGCCCCCAAAGTCACCGAACTGACCCATAATGGTCTTTTCAACAAATGGGGCTGGGAGAGTTGGATATCCATATCCAAAAGAATGAAAGAAGACCCCTACCTCACCCCCTACACAAAAATTAACTCAAAATGGACCAAAGATCTCAATATAAAAGAAAGTACCATAAAACTCCTAGAAGATAATGTAGGAAAACATCTTCAAGACCTTGTATTAGGAGGCCACTTCCTAGACTTTACACCCAAAGCACAAGCAACAAAAGAGAAAATAGATAAATGGGAACTCCTCAAACTTAGAAGTTTCTGCACCTCAAAGGAATTTCTCAAAAAGGTAAAGAGGCAGCCAACTCAATGGGAAAAAATTTTTGGAAACCATGTATCTGACAAAAGACTGATATCTTGCATATACAAAGAAATCCTACAACTCAATGACAATAGTACAGACAGCCCAATTATAAAATGGGCAAAAGATATGAAAAGACAGTTCTCTGAAGAGGAAATACAAATGGCCAAGAAACACATGAAAAAATGTTCAGCTTCACTAGCTATTAGAGAGATGCAAATTAAGACCACAATGAGATACCATCTAACACCGGTTAGAATGGCTGCCATTAAACAAACAGGAAACTACAAATGCTGGAGGGGATGTGGAGAAATTGGAACTCTTATTCATTGTTGGTGGGACTGTATAATGGTTCAGCCACTCTGGAAGTCAGTCTGGCAGTTCCTTAGAAAACTAGATATAGAGCTACCATTCGATCCAGCGATTGCACTTCTCGGTATATACCCGGAAGATCGGAAAGCAGTGACACGAACAGATATCTGCACGCCAATGTTCATAGCAGCATTATTCACAATTGCCAAGAGATGGAAACAACCCAAATGTCCTTCAACAGATGAGTGGATAAATAAAATGTGGTATATACACACGATGGAATACTACGCGGCAGTAAGAAGGAACGATCTGGTGAAACATATGACAACATGGATGAACCTTGAAGACATAATGCTGAGCGAAATAAGCCAGGCACAAAAAGAGAAATATTATATGCTACCACTAATGTGAACTTTGAAAAATGTAAAACAAATGGTTTATAATGTAGAATGTAGGGGAACTAGCAGTAGAGAGTAATTAAGGAAGGGGGAACAATAATCCAAGAAGAACAGATAAGCTATTTAACGTTCTGGGGATGCCCAGAAATGACTATGGTCTGTTAATTTCTGATGGATGTAGTAGGAACAAGTTCACTGAAATGTTGCTATATTATGTAACTTTCTTGGGGTAAAGTAGGAACATGTTGGAAGTTAAGCAGTTATCTTAGGTTAGTTGTCTTTTTCTTACTCCCTTGCTATGGTCTCTTTGAAATGTTCTTTTATTGTATGTTTGTTTTCTTTTTAACTTTTTTTTTCATACAGTTGATTTGAAAAAAGAAGGGAAAGTTAAAAAAAAAAAGAAAAAAGACAAACAAGGAAAAAAAAAAAAAAGATGTAGTGCCCCCTTGAGGAGCCTGTGGAGAATGCAGGGGTATTCGCCTACCCCACCTCCATGGTTGCTAACATGACCACAGACATAGGGGACTGGTGGTTTGATGGGTTGAGCCCTCTACCATAAGTTTTACCCTTGGGAAGATGGTTGCTGCAAAGGAGAGGCTAGGCCTCCCTGTATTTGTGCCTAAGAGTCTCCTCCTGAATGCCTCTTTGTTGCTCAGATGTGGCCCTCTCTCTCTGGCTAAGCCAACTTGAAAGGTGAAATCACTGCCCTCCCCCCTACGTGGGATCAGACACCCAGGGAAGTGAATCTCCCTGGCAACGTGGAATATGACTCCCGGGGAGGAATGTAGACCCGGCATCGTGGGATGGAGAACATCTTCTTGACCAAAAGGGGGATGTGAAAGGAAATGAAATAAGCCTCAGTGGCAGAGAGATTCCAAAACGAGCCGAGAGATCACTCTGGTGGGTACTCTTACGCACACTTTAGACAACCTTTTTTAGGTTCTAAAGAATTGGGGTAGCTGGTGGTGGATACCTGAAACTATTAAACTACAACCCAGAACCCATGAATCTCGAAGACAGTTGTATAAAAATGTAGCTTATGAGGGGTGACAGTGGGATTGGGAATGCCATAAGGACCAAACTCCACTTTGTCTAGTTTATGGATGGATGTGTAGAAAAGTAGGGGAAGCAAACAAACAGACAAAGGTACCTAGTGTTCTTTTTTACTTCAATTGCTCTTTTTCACTCTAATTATTATTCTTGTTATTTTTGTGTGTGTGCTAATGAAGGTGTCAGGGATTGATTTAGGTGATGAATGTACAACTATGTAATGGTACTGTAAACAATCGAAAGTACAATTTGTTTTGTATGACTGCGTGGTATGTGAATATATCTCAATAAAATGATGATAAAAAAAAATAATCATGAAAAAAAAATATATATATATATATATTTAATTGGAAAGGGTACCAAAGGGTTTAAATGGGCAGATATTAATGTCAGAATTGTGACCCAGGAAAGTTTTACTCAGTAAGACTTCTATGTAGTATATCTCTCACTCTTTTTCTATATTTCTTACTTGTTTTCATAAAGTTCCTTGAGCTTCGGTTCATTTTTTTAAAATGTTCTGCAGTTCCTGAATATGATATCTGGCATCTAGTAGTTGCATGTCACTTCTTTTTTTAAGAAATGAATCAATAAAACAGGGAATTACATAGCAGTTAACAAGTTAGTATAGAATAGATGAACAAAATAGAAGCCTGATTTAGATTAAACATTTATGATATAGAGCATCCCAAACATTATACTGTTTCTCTAGCCTTCCCACTTTCTCTCATTTTTTGCTTCTGTTGCTGATGCCTTTTTTTTCTGTCCTTGGCAAATTTTTTTGTTCTTGAGATTGTTCACATACCATCCAAAGTGTGCAATCAATTGCCCATGGTACCATCATTCAGCTGTGCATCTGTCACCACAATTAAAATGTTTTTCTATTTTTAGAACATTTTCATTGTTCCAGAAAAGAAATAAAGACACACAAAAAAAGGAAACTCAAATCCTCCCATACCCCTAACCACCCGCCCTCCATTATTGAGTCATAGTATTGGTATAGTACATTTGTTACTGTTGATGAAAGAATGTTAAAATACTACTAACTGTAGTATATAGTTTGCAATAGGTATATTTTTTCTTATATGCCCCTCTATTATTAACTTCTAGTTACAGTGTCATACATTTATTCTAGTTCATGAGAGAGATTTCTCATATTTGTAGAGTTAATCAGAGACATAGTCCACCACAGGATTCACTGCTTTATACATTCCCATCTTTTAACCTCCAACTTTCCTTCTGGTGACATATGTGACTCTGAGCTTCCCCTTTCCACCACATTCACACACCATTCAGCACTGTTAGTTATTCTCACAATGTGCTACCATCAGTTCTGTCCATTTCCAAACATTTAAGTTCACCCTAGTTGAACATTCTGCTCATAATAAGCAACCGCTCCCCATTCTTTAGCGTCATTCTATATCCTGATAACTTACATTCCATGTCTATGAGTTTACACATTGTAATTAGTTCATATCAGTGAGACGCTGCAGTATTTCTCCTTATGTATCTGTCTTATTTCATTCAATATAGTGCTCTCAAGATTTCTTCATCAACCCATATTTTTTAAGACAGTTTTGTTCACCCCATACATTCCGTCCTAAGTAAACAATTGATGGTCCCTGTATAGTCACGTATTTATGTATTCGGCACCATTGCCACTATCTGTATAAGGACATCTCGACTTCTTCAACAAAGGAGGAGGAAGAGTCAAAGAAGGTAGAGAGACAAGAGAAAAAGAAGAAGAGAAACAAAACAAAACAAAACACGACAGCTAGGAAACAACAAAAGGAAAGATAGCATTAAACTAAAGTAGAATAAAGAGTCAGACTCTATCACCACTGCCAAGAGTCGCATACCCTTCCCCTATCCCCCACCCCCCCTTATGCATTTAGCTTTGGTATATTGCCTATGTGACATTAAAGGAACCATAATACACTGTTTCTGTTAACTATGGTCTCTAGTTTGCATTGATTGTATTTTTCCCCAATTCCACCCCATTTTTAACACCTTGCAATGTTGATATTCATTTGTTCTGCCTCATGTAAAAACATATTTGTACCTTTTATCACAATTGTTGAGCACTCTAGGTTTCACTGAGTTATACAGTCCCAGTTTTTATCTTTCCTCTTTCCTTCTGGTGTCCCACATGCTCCTAACCTTCCTCTTTCAACCATACTTACAATCATCTTTGTTCAGTGTACTTACACTGCTGTGCTGTCTCCCAAAATTGTGTCCCAAACCTCTTACTCCTGTCTTTTCCTTTCTGTCTGTAGTGCTTTAGTGTTTTCCTGTAGAGCACGTATCTTTTTCACAAACTCTGTCATTGTCTGTTTGTCTGAGACTATTTTAAGGTCTCCCTCATATTTGAAGGACAGTTTTGCTGGATATAGGATTCTTGGTTGGTGGTTTTTCTCTTTCAGTATCTTAAATATATCACCCCACTTCCTTCTTGCCTCCATGGTTTCTGTTGAGAAATCCGCACATAGTCTTATCCAGTTTCCTTTTTATGTGATGAATTGCTTTTATCTTGCTGCTTTCAGGATTCTCTTTTTATCTTTGATGTTTGATAATCTGATTATTAAGTGTCTTGGGGTAGGCCTATTCAGATCTATTCTGTTTGGGATATGCTCTGCTTCTTAGATCTGTAATTTTGTGTCTTTCATAAGAGATGGGAAGTTTTCATTGATTATTTCCTCTATTATTGCTTCTGCCCCTTTTCCCTTCTCTTCTCCTTCTGGGACACCCATGACACATACATTCCTGCATTTCATTTTGTCTTTAAGTTCCCGGAGATGTTGCTCATGTTTTTCCATTCTTTTCTTTATCTGTTCTTTTGTGTGTAGGCTTTTAGTTGCCTTGTTCTCCACTTCCTGAGTGTTTTCTTCTGCCTCTTGAGATCTGCTGTTGTATGTCTCCATTGTGTCTTTCATCTTTTATGTTGTGCCTTTCATTTCCATAGATTCTGTCGGTTGTTTTTTCGAACTTTTGATTTCTAACTTATGTGCACCCAGTGTTTTCATTATACGCTTCTTCTCTTTTGCCATTTCTTCCCTAAACTTTCTGAGTTGATTTAGTATTAGTTGTTTAAATTCCTGTATCTCAGTTGACATGTAAGTTTGTTCCTTTGACTGGGCCATAACTTCGTTTTTCTTAGTATAGGTTGTAGTTTTCTGATGTCTAGGCATCTGGTTTCCTTGGTTACCCCTGTCAGGTTTTCCCAGACAAGAATGGGCTCAGGTCTAGTAGAAGCCAATTGTATCATGTCTCCCTGAGGGTGTCTTAGACTGATACACCCTGTGAGGGTTCAGGCACTGTGATTTTCTGCCTAGCAGGTGGCACCTGTTAGCTTGTAATTCTTGACTGGTGTGAGGAGGTGTAGCTGTTTTCCCCCAGGCTCTGGGGTCTGGTTTTGAGTGGAAAGTGGGTAGAAGAGCTTGGCACTGCCTCTTTCCTCTTGGAGAAGATATACCCCCTAGCGAGGGGTCATTAGCATTTGAATAGTCTCTGACTCTGCTATCTCTGCCCTTGTCTGGGTCTGAGTGCTAGGAATTGAAGATGGCTGAGGCTTTCTCCACTGAGCTGAAAAAGGGACAGAATACCCCCATTCAGGGTCAGTCTGCGGACCCTCTCACTTTCACCCATCAGCCAGAGACAGCACCTAGTCCTCTGGGCTTGCCCTCCCTCCCAGAGAGGTCCTCCGATTCTCCAAGGTCAGTTGTCACCAAAAGCCTCTGTCTGCTTGTTGGGGATTCATAGCTTATAGTGAGCAGTCCATGCTTGTTAATTAAAACCTAATTTGGAGCTCAGCTGAGCTATATTTGCTTGCTTAGAAAGTGTTGCTCTCTAGCACAGCCAGGCTTTGCAGTTTGCCCTGGGTGAGGGGGCTCTCAGGCTTTGCAGTTCAGGCCACAGGGAGAGGGAACTCCTGGCTTGGATCCACAGTTTTACTTAGAGATTTTATGCTGTGATCTCAGGCATTCCTCCCAATTATGATTGGTGTATGGTGAGTGGATGGTCATGTTTGTCCCCCTCATGGTTATTCCAGATTATTTACTAGTTGTTCCTGATTGTTTATTAGATGTTCCAGGGGGACCGACGAGCTTCCACTCCTCTCTATGCCGCCATCTTCTTCCAGCCTAGTTGTATCATTTTGCATTTCCATCAACAGTGTATGAGAGTTTCATTTCCTCTGCATCTTCATCAACACTTTATGGCCAGTCTTTTTCATTTAGACATTCTAATAGATGTGTCATGGTATTTCATTGTACTATTCATGTCCATTTTTCTAGTAACTAATGATGTTGAGCATCATTTCATGAGCTTATTTGCCATCTTCTTTGGTAAATTGACAGTTAAAATAATTATTTTCTTTTAAAAAATTGAGTTTCTTTTTTCCTTAATATTGAGTTTTGAGACTCCTTTGTAAATTCATGATATCAGTCCTTTATCAAATATTTGATTTGCAAATACTATTTTGCAGACTGTGGATAGTCCTTTGGTTTCATAACTGTCTTTCAAAGAGGAGAAGTCTTTAATTTTGGTGAAGTCTAATTAATCAATATTTTATTTTATGGATTATGCTTTCAATGTTGTATCTAAAAATCTTGGCCTAAGCCAATGTCACAAAAATTTTTCCCTGTGGTTTCTCATGAAAGTTTTATAGTTTCAGATTTACATTTAGGCATATAATCCATTTTGAGTTATTTTTTATATGGTGCAAAATATGTATTAGAGTTAAATTTTTGCATAGGGATATCCATTCTTTCCAGCACCTTTGTCAAGATCAACTGATCACCTCTGTGCATGTCTGTTTTTGGGCTCTTCATTCTGTTCCACTGATCTTTTTTGTCTACATTGTGCCTATACCACACTGTATTGATAACTGTAGTATCTAATATGTCTTGAAGTCTGGAGTATAAATCCTCTAACATTGTTCTTTTCAAAGTTGTTTCACAAATCCTAGACCCTCCTGAATTTTAGAATCAGCTTGTCAAAAAAAAAAAAAAAAAAATGCCTACTGGAATTTTGATTGGGACTGAGTTGAATCTATAAATAAATTTGAGAAAAATTTACATCTTAAGAATATTGAATCTTACAAAGCAGCATCATTGTTCCCCATAATAGTTCTCCATTTATTCAGGCCTTTAACTTCTCTAGGCAAGGTTTTATAGTTTTCATTGCAAAGATGTTGTACATATGTACATATTTTGCCAGATTTATCACTAAAGCTTTCATATTTTTTATGCTTTTACAATGGTATTTTAAAAAAATTCAGTGTCCCAGAGTTTATTTGTAATGCATCAAAAATGGCTGACTTTTGTATATTGATACTGTATTCTACAATCTGGCTAACCTCACTATTTGTAGCAGTTTTTTTTTAATGTTCTAGCATTTTCTCAATAAACAATCATGTTGTCTCTGATTAGAAATGTTTACTTCCTTTCTTAACTGTATTGATTTTTGTTAGTTTGTTATTATCATTGTTATTGTTATTATTTTTCTTTATTCCACTGACTAGAATCTCCTGTACAAATTAAGGAAGCCTCCTTTTATACAAAGCATATAGAGAGTTTTTATCATTAATTAATGTTAACTTTTGTCAAATGCTTTTTCTGTGTCTATTGTTAGCCCATATAGTTTTTCTCCTTTACCTTGGTGATGTGATTGATTATATTAACTGATCTTCAAATATTGTAACAGCCTTGCATTCCTGGAATAAGCCACACTTGATTATGATGTACAATTCTTTTATAGATTATTAGATTCAATTTGCTAGTATTTATTTGGGCAGTTTTGTGTCCAAGGTTATGAGAGATATTGTTGTATAGCTTTCTGTCTTTGTACAGTCTTTGTCTTATTTTTAGTATCAGGGTAATAATGACTTCATAAAATAAGTTGGGAATTGTTTCCTCATCTTACTATTTTCTGGAAGAGATTGTGTAGAATTGGTGCTAATTTTTCTTTACATGTTTGGTAGAACTCTAATTTGGGCTTGGAGATTTGTTTCTCAGGAGCTTTAAATTAGAAATTAATTTTTAAATAATTACAGAAGCATTCAGATTATCTACTTCTTATTGCTTGAGTTTTGGTAGTTTGTGTTTTTTAAGGATTTGGTTCATTTCATCTAAGTTGAATTTATGCACATAAAGTCATTCATAATATTCCATTACTATCATTTAATGGCACAAAATCTGTAATCATATCCCCTATTTACTCGTAATATTGGCTTTTTGTTTCTTCTCTATATTTTATCTTTGTCAGTTTTGCTGAAGGTTTATAAATATTGATTTTTTTCTAAAGGACCAGCTTTTCCTTTCATTAATTTTTCTACTGTTTTCAATTTTATTGTTTTTTGCTCTTATCTTTATTATTTCTTCCTTTGGATTGCTTTGGGTTTATGTTGCTCTTATTTTGTTTAGTTTCCTGAGGTAAGAACTTAGATTATTGATGTTAGACCTTTAATCTTTTCTAATATATGTGCTTTATTGGTATAAATTTTCATCTCAGCACCGTTTAGCTGTATCACAAATTTTAATATGTTATATTCTCATTCTCATTCAGTTGTATGTAATTTTATATTTCTTTGAGACTTCTTTAGCCTATGGGCTATTTGAAAATGTAATGTTTAATTTCAAATTGTGTGGATATTTTCCTTTCATCTTTCTGTTATTGATTTTTAGTCTGAGTCTTTCATGATCAGAGTATATATTCTGCATGATTTCACGTATTTTAATTTGTTAAGCCTTATTTATTGGCCCAGAATATTATTTATCTGAATGATTTGTGCTTGAAAAAGATGTGTATTCTAGTGTTGTTTGGTAGAGTGTTCTATAAATGTCAGTTAGATCCTATTGGTTGATGGTGGTGTTTGGTCTTCAATATCCTTCCTGATTTCTGGTCCAGTAGTTCTATCAATTGCTTAGAGTGAGGTGTGGAAATCTCTACCTATAATTGTAGATTTGTCTATTTCTTTTTTCAGTTCTATTGGTTTTTTACTTCATGTATTTTGATGCTACATATACATTTAAGTATAGCCACATAAAAAGTCTACACGACAAAACACACCATATCTGAGGTCAAAAGTCTAGCCACTAATTGGGAACTGATAACTGAGATGTATAGAATTGATAACCAGAGGTTGTAAAGATACCCCCACCCATAAATAAAATTAAGAGGGCAAACAACCCAATAAAAAGTTGGCAAAGGGTATGAACAGCCAGTTCACAGAATAGGAAACCTAAGGGCCAATAAACAAATGGAGAGAAGTTTTTCTTCATAGTATCAGACTCATAAGAGTGCTCAGAATACCACCTTTCAAGGCCTCTGCTTACTGTACTATATGTTTAGCATTATTTTTCTTTTTTGCCTTCCTCCCACCCTTTCTCATTTCCTGGCTCCTTTCCTCTCTTTATTTCTTTTTGGATTTCCTTTTCAGCCCTTAGAAATTTCATTCTTCTTCTTCCTCATCATTCTGTCCTCCATGGAGTGGTGTACTGTAGTAACTAAGTGATTGTACTCTATATCAGACAGATTTGGATTCCAGGTCCAGGCTCTGACACTAGCTAGCTGAGTGACCTTGGGCAAATAACTTCTCTAAGACTGACTTACCTGTAAAGGAGGAGATAATAATAGTTCCTATTACCTACATGATAGAGGTAATGCATTAAATTTCTTAGCATAGTGTCCAGCACAAAGAGAGTACTAATCAATAGCTATATTGATTCCTTCAGAGTCTGTCCAAGGCATCATGGCTCCATAGTACATCTGAAAAATTTTCAGAATTAGGAGGAAATTCCAAGGCCTGAGCCTTAGCCTATGTGATCCCTCTGGCAAGTAGATTCACCAGTGTCTGTTTCCTTCAGGTACCCGTGCACAGGTTGAGTCCTCCCAGGTCTATCTCCTATAGGAACTTGGTGATGGGAACCTGTAAAGTTCACTGTGCTCTCTCTCATGCCCCCAGGTGAGGCTGTCTATCTAAGAGAAGAGGGGACCCTCTTTCCAGGTGTGGATTCTTTTTCTAATCTTCTGAGAGAATGAGGTCCAGTGAGACAGGAATTCTGCCTTCCTGTTTCTTAGTAAAAAGGCCATAGGTAAATTGGGAGGCAGGAAAGCCTGGCTCCAGATTCCTTGTGAAATTATATCCCTGAATGTCCTCACCTGTAAAGAAGTCACCCTGCTCCCAACTTATGGGATGGACCATATCCTTCCTACCTTATGGGCTCATTGTGAGGGTAAGACCAGTTAAAGGTGTGAAAAAATTAAACTGTATTTCACTACACATATGAAATGTCATTTGTTATTATTCCTCTGACTTGAAAATTATAAAACACTTTTTAGGGCTTGGGTTTTCTTCTCTAAAACTGACCCAAACACCTTGTATATCCACCTTTCAGGGAGGTATCTGTATTTTGACAAAACTTCCTTAGCTAAAGAGTCTCAATATACTGTCATTTTAGGAAGGAGTTATTTGTAATGGAATATCAAACCAAGTACATATAAAATATATCTACATTTTGGCATGTCGGTTTACATCTACTTAGGGACCATGATGTCATCCACATGTGTGTTGCTCACAAACATACACAGGGTGTGATTTTAAATGACTGAAGGGGAAACAGTACAGTGCTTCCCAAATTGTGGACAGGGCACAATTTAAGGCAGGCTTGGGAAACCTTCATGAAAACAACCTGGGCTCATTTTTGTACAGACCTAACTTTGCTTTTTAAAACGTGCTGGTAAGAAGGTCAACAATTTTTGTATTGAAAATGGGAACTCTTTTAGGAAGTAGGATGTAAGATAAAATGTGAGACTTAAAAAAATTGCAGCAAGCTTAAACTGACTTCCCCCTCCTTTTGCCCTGTCCCCAGTATTCTCTCTTATCAGCCTTTGGAGTTACTTTAGTGGAAAACTTTAGGAATTATCATGAAGAACATATGACCAGGACTTGGAATATTTCATTTGAAAGCTGGCTCCAATGCAAAATGCCTTAGCCACTGTCTTCCACATTTCCTTCAATATAATAGTACAGAAATTCTGTATTACAGATAAGTGCATTATTAGGAAAAACCTGCCAGCCTGTTCCAAGAGGCCCCACAGAATGGCAGTTATGATCATGGTATATTAATCATAGTCTAGAATCTGCCCTCAGCCTTGCAAATGTAGAACCCTAATTTATCTGCACACAAACAGGAAATTGATCTTTGGGGAATGGATTTCACAATAACAAAGTTCAACAAGCTGATATACATGAGCAGAATGCTATTTTTAAAATTACAACAAAATTAAGCTAATTGAAGATATTATCTGTCTCCTGATGTATTCATGTTACATGGGAGATCAGTTCATAACCTGAAGGCCAATATATTAATTTAAAAAGAACACTCGCTGTTATTACAGGAACTTGCATAATGCAATCTATATGACTCATTCTTTCCCTGTAGAGAGAGGCCTGAGTGTGAAGCCAAATAATAATTAACAGTTGACTAGGTTGGAAAATTGAACAAAGTGGCAAGAATCAACGATTCTCGAACTTTTGGATTTTATGGGTCAGTAAATGGAACAAAAAGGAGAGGAGGGGAATTAGAACTAGGCATAGGCTTCATTATTCTTAATTTGCAAAGTAATTGCATTAAAACATGAAGAAAAGATTTGTTAAAAAAGCAACTACCATCACAAAAAGGATTTTTCAACATCAAAACTTGAGGAGTGTGAAAAGACAGAGGACAAAATTCAGTCACGTTCTCTCCATGGACTGGTGAAAATGTTATCACAGACTGACACCAGGCGCACACCAAAGCTGGAAAATGACCAGGTTAGAGACTTTGATTTCCTGATGCATGTACTTTTCAATGTGAATCACCTGATGATAGAAGAATACTTGGAATTCTCTGGCTCTAAATCTCTAAATCCCACTTCTGCGATAGAAGGCCTTGCCAAAGAGACCAGAAAACTGCAAGTTCAATGGTTAAGCCTCCTTCTTTAATGAGCAATACTTATATTCTAACTTTTGTCTCTGTGAACTTTTCTTTCTCTATGGTCTGTGACTGGTCAACTTCCATTTCCCACCTATTCTTGCAGACCGATTATTTTTAAAATAAATTAACTTATTGAATAATTTATAATCAGTTACTACTGTTCTGGAAATCATTCTATTCATGAAGGTGAAATGTGTATCTCTTTTGTGATACTGTATAAATTAACATACAATTTTAACTCTTAGAAGGGAATGTATTTTCTAATCCCGAAATCATTGGTGAAAGTTGCTCTGCTGCCTGTCTTCCAAGATCAAATAATATCTGCCTTAGTAAGTTGGCAAAATTATTTTGAGAATCAAATAAAGTAATGCATATAGAAAAACTTTGCAAACCATATAGGGCTGGGTATATATTGGTAGTTATTTGTATTTTTCATTATAAAAGCTGGAGATGCTAATAGTGATTGAGTCTCATTATTCAGGTTCCTGATGCCTCAAGGAACTTGAATCTCTTCTCCAACAATCTATTTTTAACCATGCCTTGCAGCATTCAAATTTTACCCCCTTTTACTTCACTTTCTCACCTGATGTATCCTTTTCTAAACTTTGTTAATTTTTTCTTGCTGACTCAATCCCAGAATGAACCTGGAACAGCCTCTCCACATAATCAAATTGGCCATAAAGAGGTAACATACTTAAACAGGGTGTCACTCACGAAACACAGTTTGGTTTCAGACCTAAACTTGTAGCACCTCAGTATACTTTTCTCTCATCCTGTGGGCTAAAGCCACATCCTGTCTAGTGAGGTATAAATCTCAGCCCTGTAATAAGGGGTTGTTCTTCCAAATTTGTTCGCTCCTTTTGTAATGTGCTTAAGTCCTTGAAGCAGTCATTGCTCCCTATTTCTGTTCTTCCTGTTGTGTGATAGTGTTCTCTTTATTCCTTGGTACTTAAACTTCTGTTACCACTTCATGATTCTTTATATCAAACTTTCCCTGTTCAAACTACTATGTGGTTTCTGTTTCCTGACTGGACAAGACAAGCTTTAGTTTCACTGATTTTTTTCTATCTTTCTTTCTTTTTTAGAAATTTAATTTATCCCTATATTTCTTGTTTCCTTAATTCTTCCTGCTTTACATTGAATTTGCTGTTCTGGTTTCTCAAGGAAGTCAAAAATTGGGATATAAATTTCAGAATCATCAGTTTGTAAAAAGTAATTAAAATATATTTAAAGCTATTTAATTAAGCAAATCATAATGACTAAATTTTTGGAATACCTTAATAAGCCAATCAGCAGTTTGCTTTTGTGTCATTTAATCTATACAGTTACAACTCTGCAAGAAAGATTTTACCATCTTCATTGTATAGAAGAAGAAACAAAGGCCCACAGCCAGCAAGTGACAAAGACAATTCTTTACATGAATTCCTCCCTCTATTAACTTAGGGGCCTGCTTTCCTTCCTCAAAATGATAGTTACAGTTTTATTAATGAAGATTTCTTAGCCAAAAACAGCACATTTTCCTTTGGACCAAAGTTTAAGCAACCAGGAGAAAAAAGGATAACACTAAAAGGGCCTTGATTTCTTCAGTAGTGTTAAAAGAAAAACTTTGCAACTTTAACTTACTGCCTGAATTGAAATAGCACATTTATCATGCTAAATCCAAAACTTTGGGCAAAAGAACAAAGGAATGTAATGGGGAAAGGACTAATGTCACAGCCAACACATATGCAGAGTATCCAAAAATACAAAACAATAGTGGTTCGGACTCAGCATTGACCCCTGGCTGTGTTGGGGAATATAAAGACAAGCTGAGGTTTTGTAATACTGCAAAACAATAGAATCAGTTACTCTTCCACAGAGTCCTCCTATCTCTCCACATCCTCTTTCACTAATGGCTTCAACTCCCAGCCAAGGCCTTTTCTAGTTCTAAGACCAATAGTCAGCCTTTGCAGATGATATAGTATATGGGTACCTCTGCTTCACCCATAAGAGACCTGCCTCGGGTCCTAGACAAAAGTCCTTCTTTATACAACTTCTTTATGTTTTAGAAGTCACAGGATGGGGTTGCTCCTCTTCCATTTTTAAACAGCTACTAAACTGTTAAAGCAGGCAGTTGGAAGAATAATTAGATAATCACCAAAGTCAAGATAAAGAAGTACTAGAGTAAGGGGAAAGAGAAGAGGAAGAGAGGATCCGGAGGAGAAAAAACAAAGAGGGAAATAAAAAGTGAGGGACAGAAGGTCCTGGCTGTTTTGCCAACTGGGAAGAGACATTCCTTTCTGGGCAGGATAACTTATGTGACCTTGTGCAAGTCATTTTATTCAAGTCTTAGCTTCTTAATTTGCAAAGAGCAACTGTGACAATATGTGTTTTCTGTCACTCAAAGTTTTTTATGAGAAATGCACAAACACCTTTTGTAAGTAGTGCAGTGCCATTGAAGTGCTAGCTACTGATCTCTCTCTCTTATCACTTCTCAGGAAGGCAGGCCAGCTGCTGTAGCACCTTGCTCAGGGAATATTTCACCTCCTTATTTCTCAGGCTATATATCAAAGGGTTCAGCATGGGAGTAACCAGGTTATTCAGGATCTGAACAGTTGCATTAAGCCAGGGATTGGGGGTGGGTTGCAGATAGATGAGAACCACTGGCATAAAGGAGAGGAGGATGGCAGTGAGGTGGGCACTGCAGGTGGAGAAGGCACGGCATCGGCCCTCTGTAGATCGGATTTGAAGAATGGAAAAAATAATGAAGCTGTAGGAAGTGAGGATGAGAAGGAAGCAGCTGAGGGGCATGAGGCCTACACTGATGAGCCCCACCATCTCCAGGGCTGAGGTATCTGCACAAGCCAGCTTCAGCATCACTGGAATATCACAAAAGTAATAGTCCACCTCATTGGGGCCACAGTAGGGCAATTGGAAGGTGAGAGTAGTTAGAAAGGTGGCCTGAATACAGCCAAAAAATGAGGTCCCCATAGCCAGGACAGCACACATTCTGTGGCTCATGATAATCGTGTAGCGCAGAGGAAAACATATGGCAACGAAGCGGTCGTAGGCCATCACTGTGTACAGGAAACACTCAGTGCAGCCCAGGAAATGGTAGAAGAAGAGCTGGGACACACAGCCCGCATAGGAGATGGCTCGGCTGTTCCCTGAGAGGTAGAGCAGCATCTTGGGGGAGCTCACCGAAGGGAAAAATATGTCACACACAGACAGCTTGCACAGGAAGAAGTACATGGGAGTGTGAAGGCATGTGGAGGCAACAGTTGCCAGTAGGATGAGTAGGTTCCCCATCAGGGTGAAGATGTAGAAGGACAAAAACAAGGCAAAGAGCAAGGTCTCCAGATATTCCGTGTGTGGGATGCCCAGCAGGATAAATTCAGTCACCACTGAGAGATTCCTCATATTTGACAGAATGCTGGACTTCAAAAAAGAACACAGGAGTCCAACCTTTGAATACTGATGTCAAAACAAGAAGCTCTCTGATGGATAGATTGGTTTCATTTTCTGACAATCAACCATCAACCTTTTATGTAGGGACATGTCTATAAAAACATAAGGACAATAAAAATTCTTGATTATATTCTGGAACTTTTAGTTTTTGCCAGGTGGATTTAGGCTCTCTACAACCTATCTTTCCCACAGATTACAATTTCAAATTCTAGGTAAAATACAAACACAAAAAATTTCCCAAGTACTCTGACAAGTAAACAAAGGGACGAAGATTGGGGGAACTAGTCAAAACTTGGAGAAGAAACAGCCCATGAGGTATGAGTTTTCATTTTTTTCCCTCTCTTTTCTCTTGTGGTTTTGAGCTGAGGGCAGACCCCTATTAAAGAATTGTGTGGTAGCATCTCAACATGCCAAACTTCCAGTGACCACTGGAGCTTAAATAATAGGAGTTCCCATGATCAGAAAGGGTAAGGGAATCCCTGTTCTTCCCTCTTACTGTCTTTTTATTTCATCTTAGCCCAAAGGGCAGCTCCAGTTCTGGAACTGTGTGGCAGCAGCATGAGTAGTAAAAACTTTGAGAGAAACTCCATTTTCTAGACAGAGCATCAGAAAAAAGAAGCCCCTGGATGGAGGAGCATGTGTAGTTGTGTAGGTGAATTCCTGTCAACAACAGCTGAGGAAGATGACTAGGCTGTGCCTGAGCTGTGCTTGCATGGAATGAACCCAAAGAAGCAAAGCAAAGGCTTTGAGAAATGAACTACAATTTAAGACATTTCCCACCTCTCAAACTAACCCTTGAGACCTGAACTACAACTTGAAACACTACTCAGGACTTGTGCTAAACCTTGAGAACTGACCTAAAATCTAAAATTCCATCAAAGTCTCATATTAATCTTTGAGTGGTACGTTTGAAGAACGAACACAATACAGTATATCAGTCTTTGAAAACTGATTGAAAACTGAACTGACATTGGCAACACTGCTCACAGAATACAAGAGGACTACTTGTCTGATGCTAACTGGATTGATAATCTATTTAAACAGCAAACAAGCCAACACAAAAACAATATTCTCCAGAGAATTTTAACAAGATCCAGAATCTAAATAATATATCAAACAAGTCCAAGAAGAAGCAATCTAAAATTATTCAACATGCAAACCAAGAAAGCATCACCAATTCTCAAGGGAAAAGGTGATCAACCCTGAGATGACCCAGAAGTTAGAGTCATCATACAAAAATATTAAAGCTTCTATTATAATTATGCTCCATAAACTACAGATAAACACACCTAAAATAAATGAAAAAGATAGAACTTAATTGAAAATTAAAAATTAAAAGGTATTGAAAATTCTTTTCTGTGAGAGCAGTGATAAGAGAATGAAAAGATAATCCACAGACTGAGAGAAAGTATTTACAGATTGCAAATCCAGCAAAGGATTTATACCCAGAGAAATAAGTAACTCCAGCCCCCCAATGAAAATAGGCAAAACATTTAAACACACACTTCAGCAAAGAAAATATACAAATGGCAAATAAACACATAAAAACATACTCAATGTCACAGTCTTGGAAAATGCAAATTAAAACCACAATCATATACCACTGTGCACTTAAAACAAACCAACAAAATCAAGTATCATAAGGATGTGTAGAACTGTCATTAATAACACTTCTAGGTATTTAGTCAAGAGAAAAGCAAACATGCTTACATAAAAACTCATATACAAATGTTTATGGTGGCTTTATTCATAACTGAAAGAAACAGGAGCAACTCAAATGCCCCTCAACTGGTAAATGATAAACAAATTGTGGTTCATCCATACAAGGGAATGCTTCTCAACAATAAGAGAATGGGATATTGATTCACCCAACAATATGGATGACTCTCAGATTCGTTTTGCTAATTTAAAGATGCCAGACCCAAAAGACTACGTACTTTCTAAGACATTTTGAAAAAGCAAAATTATAGGAATAGAGTACAGCTCAATGGTTGCCAGTATTTGGGCTTGCAGGAGGGATTGATTTCAAAGGGGCAGTGTAAGGGCATTTTTGGGGATGATTGAATTTTTATATGTTTTGATTTGGGTCAAAGATACATGATTGTGTTCAATAATTCTAAACAATAATTCTATACAATAAAAAGAGTGAATTTTACCCAATATAAATTAAAAAGTGCATAAAAGGCCAAAAAATACATGTTGACTGTTTCATACTCATTCTATCTTATCCATTAAAAGTATGTTTAGGGAGGTATATTATTGTCCCCCAGATAATCTCAGATATTGAAGGACATATTAAAAACATTTATAAATTAAAACTTCAGGATTGTATCTTTCTTGGAGATATCCTCTTTGACCTTATTGCTGTTTTAAAACCATACCATCTTTTAGAGTAACAATCTCAATGTTTTATTACCTGTTGCAAATAGCAAAATTTAATCATTAGAAATCATAGTTCTGGCTTTTAATTCTGGCTTTGCCACTTATTAGTGTGTGTGTGTTTGAATGAGTTACAAGACTTTTTTAATCCTCATTCACAAAATATGAATAACAAAAACAATAAAACAATATATGTTTTTCAACTTCATAGAGATTTTGAAATATCTGTGAAAAATAACTAATAAACTATAAGCCATCATTGTAAATGATAATGTCATTGTTATGGTCATTTCATTCTGCCTGTCCTAAAATTAGCTTTTTAACTTATTCAGATCCTGATAATCTAGAATTGTTTGTATGCAATCTTTCACTTGATATAATTATTTTGCAGACTTTAATCATAGTCCTGTTAGCTCTCATTTTCCCTTGATGAAGGATTATTAATATTTACTGATCAGAAATTGGGCAGTCACTGAGGTTTTTATTGCCTTTGTTTCCTTTTCAAGCAAGCAAAAAATGAATGATTACTGAGCCAATACAAAAGATAGCTATAAGGCAGAAATCGATTCATGTTATCTTGGTAAGTTAATGCATAACATGAACCATGGAAACAAAAGACAATAGGCAGGTCTAAAAATGTAAGTTTAAATAGTTGTCTGTTAAAGTGTATCTTTCTGTTCATTTCCAGTCTTGCAAAGCCTGGTTGATTTCTGTGGTGGTTTGAAGCTTTATGTACCCCAGAAAAACATATTTTTAAATCTAGTTCATTCTTGTGGGTGTGTTCATTCTTGTAGGGCCTTTTGATGAGGTTACTTCAGTTAAGGTGTGGCCCAGCCCACTCACAATGGGTCTTAATCCTATTACTGGAGTCTTTTATAAGCAGAATAAAATTCAGACAGAGAGAAAGCCATAGGAAGCAAGAAGCTGAACATTAATGGAACCCAAAAGAGAAAGGAGAGACCAGAAGATGCCACCATGTGCCTAGCCAGGTAGCAAATTAAGGACCAAGGATCATTGGCCGCCAGACCCAGAACGCCTCAGTCTTCAGGGAGAGAGCATTGCCTTGATGATGCCTTGATTTGGACCTTCTTTTAGTCTCAAAACCATGAGGAAAAAAAACAAAACAACTGTGAGCAAATGATTCTCATTGTTTAACCCAATCCATTTCATGGTATTTGCTTAAGCAGCCCAGACAATTAAAACAATATCACATCCAGTTTTCAGGATCATTCAAGCTTTCTCCAATCCAGACACACTAGAAGTTAATCTCAATTGCAAATTAGCAAATTTCAATATTCAGCGCTATAGTCAATAGCTAATGCATAAACAAGAAACCAGCTGTGAACAGGAAGCCAACATCTGTGCTATAAATATTGAAATATAAACATTCCAAAAGAAAATAACACGTGGTTTTGCTCTTCCAGCTGTCATGAAGAACCTTGTAGCAGACCGTTACTTCCAGTGAAAACAGCTACAAATCCTATACTAAGCAACTATTTGAAGGCATCAAATACCTGGTGTTGCAGTCAGGCCTTAAGGGACCAAGATGTTGGAGAGAAGAGATGTATAAAGAAATGAGCCTAATATTCATCACTCATTTTCCCCTCAGGCTCTTGCTGATTTAGCTGGGCTGAACAAGAGTCTAAGAAGCAAAGTAGGAAGCAGCTGAGAAGTGAATGGAGTTTTCTGCAATCTCATGGTACTATGAAAACAATTGCAGCACAGTATTCTCCAAGAAGAAAGAACTCTAGAACATATGCAAGTACTTAGTTGGGAAACTTAAAGGGTTATGCCCTACAAGTTGTACAGAGTTTGCAAACCACCTCCAGTTAGGTTTGTCCTTGACTGGATTGAACTGATGTGCCCTTTTATGGCCCATCGGAAGAGAGCACTTATCCACTCTAGAGAAAGATATTTTACAGCGTGTTTCCAATTTGTCATTTACATTTGACATTAAAAAAAAAACATGCCAAGAAATGAGACAAAAGGAAAAAAAGAAAAAAAACAATTAAAACAGATCAACAGGTGACTCATATTTTGGAATTACTAATTACTGGAACTGATTTTTTTAGATAACTGATATATTCAAAGAAATAAGTAACAAAAAGAAGAATAATGCCAGAGAACTGGAATCTTTAAAATGTAATTCTAGAACCAAAAATCAAATGAAATTATTAATTCAATAGCAGGTTTAACAGTATACATGACTCTGATGTAGAGTAGTTTCATGTGCTGTGATGCAGGTCAGCAGGAAACATGGAGACTGAATCACAGAAATAAAAATGGATAGAAAGTACAAGATGATTATGAGACATATGGGACATGGTGAGAAGTCTAACATATATGTAATTGGAATTTCAGAAGGAAAAGAGAGAGAAAAAAATGAGACAAAATATTTGACGATATAATGTTTAAAAAATTTCCAAAACTGATGAAAAAGATTAACTTGTTGTTTCCAGAATCTAAGTAAATTCCAAACAGGATAAAAATAAAGAAAACCATAGGTAGAAACAACATAATAAAACCGTTGGAAAGAAAAAAAAAACAGATAAAATATTTTAAAAAGCCAGAGAACAAATACATATTGACTGAGTAAAGTAACAATATCATTGAAAGCTCAAACTACAAGAGAAATGACAGATGCTCAAGAACAATTAAATTATGTCTTTAAACTGCTAAGCTAAAAGAAAAAAAAAATGCCAAACTTGAATTCATATCCATTAAAATCCTTCAAAAATAAATGTGAAAATCCATTTCTAAACAAACATGGAGATAAGGAAGGAAATACCAAAGGGAGTTCTTTTAAAAAGGCAAATTCTTCTAAAAGAAAAATAGAATTCAGAAAGAATTTTTTTAATGTAAAGGACAAATTTTGGTTAAATCTAAATGAAAACATTAAGATTGACTGTACAAAACAATAAAAATGATATCTTGATGGGTCAAAATATTTGTAGTATTAAAATGCTTGACAACACAAAAAATGGAGAGAGGAAAGTACAGTTAATGTGTTCTAAGGGGTTAATATGTTCTACAGTGGTAAAAGACAAGGATGCTTGTTTAATCATGTACCCATCGAAAAGAGTGGAAGAATATAAAACTAACAATCCAGAAGGAGAAACATGAAGATTAAATAAAATAGGAAAGCAAAAATGAATTGGAGTAATCAAAGAAACTAAAATATATTTAGAAACAATAAAAGGAGGAAGCACATTGTGGTATATTCATTCAATGGAATACTGTACAGCGATGATTTTCAGTGTGTGGCGCTCTGCATGGAACAACACGAATGAATAGAAGCCAGGAATAATGGAAACCAGACCCAAAAGGCCTCACATGATCCCACTTATATAAAATTCAAAAGCAGGCAAACTGATGGAATTCAAAATAGTAGTTACTGATAGAAAAGTAGAGCTTGAGAGGAGATACAGGGTTTTCTGTGTGCTAGTCTTCAATTTGTTAGTGATTATACTGTTCAAAATTGTGTATTCTTTATATGAAAATACATTGAACTATATACTGACTATAGTTTATAATATTTGCTATACTTTAATAAAACTATTAACTTAGAGAAAGAGAAAGAAGGAGAGAATTACCCAAAATCAAAATGAATAGTAAAATGCTGGATGTGGAGAAAATTGAAGACTCTGATGAAAGAATCAGTGATGTCCTGAGGAAAGCATTCTGTCCCTACTGGCAAATTCTCTGTAAATTTCAGACTTATCCAGAGCCTGTCCTTGGAGAGGCTCAGCATATCCTCAAACTGAAAGGCTCTGAGTTCCCTGACCCTTGCTAATGATCAGGCACAATGATGAATTTGGCCTTTGAGGGACTAAATCTGAAACAGTGAGTCTGTGCTCCACTTGATTTCTAAGCCCTTTCCAGGAAAAACTCATCTCAAAGAACCAGGGATTACTAAATATCTAGCAGCTCCAAATATTTGGCTCCCAGAACGTCAGTGAATGAGGAGTGAAAGGCGTCAGAAAGAGGTGAGAAGAAACTCTTGCTCACATTGTTCACTGGAAACTCGGTAGAATTGTCTTCAGTCTTGTAGCAAGTTAACCCAAGTAACATTCTCTGGTTCCCAGAAGAGCACAGAGCCTTCCAGCCTCAAGAGCATTTGCTGTGGAGATGAACACACTCATTCCCCCTGGATCACTTCCTTCAGATGCCCTTGGGCATTTCTCATGATTCAGTCAGTAGTAGCTCTGAGGGAGCAACTAGATGAAGGTTAACCACATTTGTCTCCCCAAATAAAAAATAATAGTGAGATGCTTTGAAATGAGAAATGCCTACAGCCCTTCACGGCTTCAGGTTTACTTTTTTTTTTTTGCCCATCTCTTACATGTGTAAGTCTGCATGTGATATTGTTTGTTACACCTCTACTTTAATTATCTAAACATTCCTGTGACTATATAGCTATCTACAATGTGCATCACTATTTTAGGCAGGATTTAGTAACTAAGAAGTAATTATTTAATTAGTATCTCATGTGTTCTCTAGGTAATATACCTTTTTAAAAGCCGTATCAGTAAACTAAGTTCAAAGGAAGTTTATAAGTTGGTAGAGTGACTGTAAATCATCCCATATGAAGATAGTTGAATAAAAATAAGAGATAATTTTGATTGAGCATTTGCCAGGTGTTGTGCTAAATTTTTAAGATCAGTAGTTTTGTTTTTGTATTAAGTCTCAAAACAATCTTATTAAGTAGTGTGGGAGCCCAGGGCTAGGTCAGCTAATGTTTAAGTTAACCTCCCTAAGGAGAGAGGGGTGTGCAGATGGTCAGTGTAAGCTCGGCACCTGGCCCTCCTTGCGTGGATGTCAGCCCATGCCTTTGCTCTTCTCCAGAGCCCCTGAGGTGTTATCTGACACCCTGAGAATAATCTTTCCCCTGCATCACAAACCGCCTCCCCTTAATGTACCTAGGTCCTCATACTCTTTAGAATGTCTTTGTTTTGGGCCTCTGTAACTGGCCTTGCTAATTCTCGCTTAATTGTGGAGTATTTTCACGCTGAGCACTGTACTGGCTGCCATCAGAACAGCTTGACTGAATTCCTGCTTCACTCCTGTAAGTAAGTTCGCATAATAAAATTTATGTCTCACTTCGTTCCTGGAGTTTCCTTTCATCTCCCTGCTGGACCAGCCCCCTGCAGGCCAGAACAGTAGGAGAGGAAATAAAATCACAGAGACATTAATAACTCAGTCACATACCTGGAATATGACTGAGCTAAGATCAAAATCCAGGTTTTCTGATTGCAGATTCAAAGCTTCTAACCTTTCTGCTCTAAAGACTCCCAGGGATATTTTGCCTAGAGAAGCAGACCATGGCACTCATATTCACATACGTGAAGTGCAGCTATATAGATTTGTTATGTGCTTTTCCATGGTGAATAACCATAAAAAGAAGTGGACCTATCTTAGTTTGCCAGGTCTGCTATGACAGATACTACAGAATGGGTTGGTTTAAACAATAGGAATTTATTGTCTCACAGTTTTGGAGGCTAGAAGTCCAGCATCAAGGTATTGGCAGGGTTTTCTCCTGGAGTCTGTAGCATTCAGCAATCCTCTGTCACTTGGCAGTCTCTCTCCTTGTGTCTGCTTCTCTGGCTTCTACTGACTGCATCCAAACTTCCTTTGCTTATTAGGACTCCATCATGTGGCTTAGGGCCACCTTGATTATTTCAATTTGTCTTCTTCTAACTAGAGTATTCAAAGATCCCATTCACAAATGGGTCTCACCTTAGCTAGAAATAACATCTTCAAAAGTCCTGTTTACAAACAGGTTCACACCCATAAGAATACAGATTAAGACTCAAACATGTGTTTTGTGGGGAACATGATGTAATCCCAACAGGAACTAATTAATAAACAGTTAAATTTCATTTCAGGATAGAAAGAAAAAAAATTCTAACGAGGTAAGTTACCTTGTATAGGAATAAGTTCCCCATCACTAGAAGGGTTTAAGTATGGGTAAGATGACATTCCTTCAGGATTGTGATGAGGGAGATTCCTAACTGGAATGTAACCTTATTGTCCCTTATAATTTTGAGATTATTTTATGACATGGACTGTCTTTTCAAATATATCTAGGTAGGTTCACTAAAGCTTAACAAATGGTTCCCATGGTGAACAAGTGGCTTTGATTTAAATATGGTAAATCTGTCCACCTCTCTAGGAAAAATTATGGATAGAGCTATAGTAGTTCAATAACAGTTTAAAACCATTCTAAACGCATTTTAAAGAGAGAGAATCACATGCTATAGGGAAACCCAAAATGCCACAGAAGATGAGTCCCTTAGAAGCTTCTTGGGGTGCTTTTATATATGGTCTATATTTTTAAAAAAAGAAGAAAAAACCGGACTTATGTAGAACATAAATATGTCCAGCTCTGTACTGAATGCTTTATGTGCTTTATCCTCCTTAGTCCTTATCACAGCTCTATGAGACAGGTTCTGGTAATTCCTGTTTTACCTTAGGAAACAGGAGACACAAAGTGTTTAAGCAAAGTGACAAGTTCATACATATGTTAGAGGGTTGAACTGGGTTCCAAACGTAGAAGAGTAGGAATGCTTTTCTGAGTTGATGCTAATTCTTACTAAAACTCATTAATAAATCATTGTAACTTAATGTTATTTTTATATTGCTTTGTCTTTATTATGTAATTTTATGCTCTCTTAATTCCCACCAAATTTCTGTAGAATAGTAGTAAGCAACCCCAATTTCCAAACAAGGACACTGAAATTCAGAGTTTATAACTTTGCTAAAACTGAAAAGTGAAGAGCAAGTCATACGCAAATCTTCTGACTCCACATTTAGTGTTCGTCCCACTACACCTCCACTATCTCAAAAGATAGACTTGTTAAAGAGAGCAATTGCACCTGTCTGAGGGAAAAGTCACTCACAGATTCATTCTTCAAACTTGTGTAAGTCTTCCCTGCAGCCTTGCAAATCTGAATAGTTTATGGCACCAGGTTAAAGCTCCAGAGAGGGAGACTGGTCTCTCAAGATCATACTCTGTTTGAGTCAGTAGGTCCCAGAGCTACAGAGAAATTTCTCTTTCTGAATATGATTCCCAAGAGCATACCTAAGATTACGGTGTAACATAAAGGAAAATTTGCATCATGTTTACTTCATTTAGAAGTAACAGCCCATCCTTTTGTTTAAATCCTGCTTCTCAGTTTCAGTATTCAGCAAGCGTGTTAACATATTTTTACATATAACTACCTGAAATGGCTTCACATTCTGGCAGATCCTCCACTTTAAATGAGAGGTGAAGCTTTACTTTTACAAGTGCTTGCGTCTGCATTAACACATTGCAGGACGCACAAAAACATTTATATAAGAAATGCACATAGTATTTCTGTTGGGCTGGGGATAGAAGATTGTCATTCTCTCAAAGAAGCTGAAGAGGAGCTAAGCAAGCATGGCTCTTTGAACTTTGAAGCCTAGAAGATTGATGTGGTTATAAGTCAGAAGGGAAGGATGATTTTTTTCATAAGATTCAGGATATTCATATGGAAACGCATCCAACAAGACATTCTGCTGGAGATGTAGATTTGTAAGTCATCCTCCTAAACGTAAGAGCCAAAGCTCTGAAAGGGCATGGTGCTGTACTCATATCAGAGTTCTCTTCCCCATGGGTTTACAGGCATGAAAGACTTCTGAATAACATACAGAAGATAGAGGGTGAAATGGCTAAATCATCTTAAGAGAAATTATTTCATTATGATTCCACCTAGAGTCATGAAAAGAGTCAATATATTGTCCTTGCATAGTTCGGAAAAGGAAAATTTAAGGAAAATTTTAGTGTTAATTATTATTACAATAGCCATCTTCCCTAAACCCCTCCCATTTTGTCATTATAACTCCTACACAATAATAAATCTCTAACTTCATTGACAAAAGAGGCTGCTGGGGGGGCAAGATGGCGGCATAGAGAGGAGTGGAAGCTAAGTAGTCCCCCTGGAACAACTACAAAAAACCAGAAACAACTAGTAAATAATCCAGAATAACTGGGGGAACAAACGAGACCATCCACTCATCATACACCAACCTGAATTGGGAGGAATGCCCGAGAACACAGCATAAAATCTGTAAGTAAAACCTGCGGATCCAAGTCGTGAGACCCCCTCCCCCATAGCCCGAGCTGCAAAGCCTCGTGGTGCCAGAGAGAAGCTCTTTCCCAGCAAGGGTATATAGCTCAGCTGAGCTCCAACCGGGGTTTTAAGTAGTGAGTGTGAACTGCTCACTACAGGTACACATCCCCAAAAAACAGACAGAGGCTTTGGGTGATGACTGACCTTGGAGAGCCGGAGGGTCACCTTGGACTGGGTCTGAAGGGGACTATCTGTTTCTTTTTCGGCTCAGTGGAGAAAGCCCCAGTCATATTCAGTTTCCAGAGCTGTGACTTGGGGAAGGGTGGAGACAGCATAAGCAGAGAGTGAGACCATTGAAATGCTAATGACCTCCACCTGGGGACTCTGTCTTCTCTAGGAGGAAAGGGGTGGGGCCCTTTCCATTCAGAACCAGACCCCAGAGCCTGGGGGAACATGGCCATACCTCCTCACACCAGTCAAGAATTATAGGCTAACAGGCATCACCTGCTGGGCAGAAAAGCACAGTGACCTGAGGCATCACAGGGTGGAGCAATTTTCTAAGACACACCAGCAGGGAAACCAGATACTGAATATTTCTTCCCTCTGGGACCTGAGCCTGTTCTGGTCTGGGAAAACCTGATTTGGATAACCAAAGAAACCATGCCTAGACAACAGAAAATTGCAACCTACACTAAGAAAAACAAAGTTATGGCCCAGTCAAAGGAACAAATGTACACTTCAACAGAGATACAGGAATTTAAACTAATGCTGAATCAAATCAAAAAGTTTAGAGAAGATATTGCAAAAGAGATAGAGGCTGTAAAGGAAACACTGGGCATATATACGGCAGAAATCAAAAGTTCATAAAAACAACTAGTAGAATCTATAGAAATGAAAGGCACAACACAAGAGATGAAAGACACAATGGAAACATACAACAGCAGATCTCAAGAGGAAGAAGAAAACACTCAGGAACTGGAGAACAAAACACCTGAAAGCCTACACGCAAAGGAGCAGATGGAGAAAAGAATGAAAAAATATGAGCAACGTCTCCAGAAACTCAAGGATGAAACAAGGTACAATAATGTACGTATCATTGGTGTCCCAGAAGGAGAAGAGAAGGGAAAGGGGGCAGAAGCAATAGTAGAGGAAATAATTAATGAAAATTTCCCATCTCTTATGAAAGACATAAAATTACAGATCCAAGAAGCACAGCGTACTCCAAACAGAAGAGTTATGAATAGGCCTACGCCAAGACACTTAATAATCAGATTATCAAATGTCAAAGACAAAGAGAGAATCCTGAAAGCAGCAAGAGAAAAGCGATCCATTACATACAAAGGAAGCTTAATAAGACTATGTGCGGATCTCTCAGCAGAAACCATGGAGGCAAGAAGGAAGTGGTGTGATATATTTAAGATACTGAAAGAGAAAAACCGCCAACCAAGAATCCTATATCCAGCAAAGCTGTCCTTCAGATATGAGGGAGAGCTCAAAATATTTTCTGACAAACAGACAGTGAGAGACTTTGTGAACGAGACACCTGCCCTACAGGAAATACTAAAGGGAGCACTACAGGGTGATAGAAGACAGGAGTGCGTGGTTTGGAACACAGTTTTGGGAGATGGTAGCACAACAATGTAAGTACACTGAACAAAAATAACTATGAATATGGATGAGAGAGGAAGGTGGGGAGCATGTGAGACACCACAAGAAAAGAGGAAAGATGAAGACTGGGACTGTGTAACTTGGTGAAATCTAGAGTATTCAACAATTGTGATAAAAAGTACAAATATGTTGTTTTACAAGGGAGAACAAGCAAATGTCAACCTTGCAAGGTGTTAAAAATGGGGAGGCATTGGGGGAGGGATGAGGTCAGCATAAACTAGAGACTGTAACTAATAGAATCATTGTATTATGCTTCCTTTAATGTAACAAAGGTGATATACCAAGGTGAATGCAGATAAGAGGGGGGGATAGGGGAGGCATGTTAGACACTTGACATTGGTTATGTTGTCTGATTCTTTATTCTACTTTGATTTAAGGTTATTTTTCCTTTTGCTGCTTCCTAGCTGTCATTTTTTTTTCCCTCTTTCTTTTGCCTCTCTACCTTCTTTGACTCTCCCTCTTGCCTTGTGGAAGAAATGTAGATGCCCTTATATAGATAGTGGTGAAGGTGGTGAACACATAAATGTATGACCATGCAGAGAACCATCGATTATTTACTTGGGATGGAATGTATGGTGAGTGAACAAAACCATATTAAAAAAAAAAATGGGTTGATGACAAAACCTCGAGGGCAATATACTGAGTGAAATAAGCCAGACACATAAGGACAATTATGGCAGGGTCTCACTGATAGGAATTAATTATAATATGTAAACTCATAGACTTGAAATACAAGGTACCAAGATATAGGACGAGGTTTAAGAATGGGGAGTGGTTGCTTAGTATGAGCAGAATGTTCAACTAGGATGAACTTAAATGTTTGGAAATGAACAGGGGTGTTGGTAGCAAGATGTGAGAATAACTAACAGTGCCGAATGGTGTGTGAATGAGGTGGAAGGGGGAAGCTCAGAGTCATATATGTTACCAGAAGGAAAGTTGGAGGTCAGAAGATGGGAATGTATAAAACTGAATCCTGTGGTGGGCAATGTCCATGATCAACTGTGCAAATACTAGAAATTGCTTCCATGAACCAGAACAAATGTATGACAATACAATTAGAAGTTAATAATAGAGGGGCATATAGGGAAGAACTATATACCTATTACAAACTGTATACTACAGTTAGTAGTATTTCAACATTTTTTTCATAAACTGTTTATGTACTATATCATGTACTATATCAATATTAGGAGTCAACAACTGAGGGGGGTTGGTTAGGGATGGGGAGGATTAGAGTTTCCTTTTATTTTTTTCTTTTTTCATCTTTCACTTTATTTCTTGTCTGGAGTAATGAAAAGTTTCTAAAAATTGAACAAAAATTAAGTATGATGGATGCATAGCTGTATTAGGGCACCCAGGGGCAAGTGATTGTACACTTTGGATCTTTGGATAATTGTATGGTATCTGAACAATCTCAATAAAAATAAAAAAAAAAAAACCTTCAATCATAATAAAAGAAATGTGAATTGAAAAAATAAATAAATAAATGAATAATAGGGAGGGATGGAGAGGATGGGATGTTTTGGGTGTTCTTTTCCACTTCAACTTTTACTCTTATTCTTTTTTGTGTATGGTAATGAAAATGTTCAAAATCTGAATGTGATGATGAATGTACAACTATATATTGATGCTATGAATAACTGATTGTACACGGGGGATGATTGTATGGTATGTGAATATATCTTAATAAAATTGAATTGAAAAAAAAAAAAAAGAGACTGCCAGGGCTTTGAAGACCATCTTCTTTTTACCTTTCATGACTATATAACCTCAAGTTTACCAACATTTTCAACAATTCCAGATATGCTATGGCTCCATAATAATTTGCCTTACTGTGCTGTTTTAATAGGGCAGTATCTATGTAACAAATAATATAAAATATAGTTTTCTTATATCATTTAAGGAAAAGACATGTTGTTTTCAACAGGCTATAAATCTATATTCCAAAGAATTTTGAAGATCAAAGAAGTTGCATTATATAAAAAAGATTTGAGGATGAATGTGACTGACCTAAAATTTAGGCCCCTTTTTTTGAATACACAAACACTGAAGGAAAATGTTCAAAGCTATCTCCCCACAAATCTATTTCAGTGTTATTTTGTCAGAATATTAGCCTTCATCTGTTTCGTATTAAAACTCTGGAGCCCCATTCAGTGGCTGTAAATACCTTTGAGTTGTCAGGTAACAAAGAAATGACAGAGATCAGTCTTTCTGGCTTTCAGATTTTTAACAGTCTTGATTGAACCTATGATGATTTTTGCATCATGAGAATAGGCAATAGAACATCTCAAAGTCAGGTTCTGGAAATAAATTTTCACAAATAATTTATAATAGCTAACCCCCTTCATACATTGAAACAATCTTAAAAATTACTTTCTAGCTCAGTTATCTCTCATCACCATAAATAAATTGCCATAGAAAAGCAATTGAGCTATTGTCAAGTGAAATAGAATGGGGGATTTGGGTCCTCCTCTTTAAGGCTCTCACCTGGTGATGTAATTTTCTTCTGTGGTCTCTGAGCATGTCTGGCTTACCACATCCATCATCTTGATTTCCATTTAGAGCCTAGTACTCCCATTATCTTGGGGCCAAGAATATGGAATAGACTCATACTCATTTTCTAGAATTTATTGCAGCCACACATCAAAACTGAAGCAAGAACCAGGATTATCTAAGTGTACTTAGCCTTAAAGAAAGGGGTACTGTACAAGGACCAAAAATTAAGGGGAATACAGGATAGGAGTATACCCCAAATAGTGAATTTTTATTCATTATTATATTAAAAGTTCCATTTAGGGAAAAAAAAAGAAGAGATAAAAGATAAACAATATCTGTAATATTCTCTGACTATATATTATGTCACTCAAGTTGGCACCCTACATATCTTTCCCTCCTTTTGCTTTATACCCACTGTTAAAGAGTTCACAACAGACAGGATCATTGAGAGAATGATCAAAGATTCAACTGAGGGGTGGTGTGGAGAAGGCAACAGCCAAGGAGATGGAGAAGGTTTGAACACAGAAGTGAAGTGCAAATTGCATAAGGTTGTGTCATGGAATCTAGGTAGGGAAGTACTTTTGCATGAGCTTTTATATCTGATTGATTGGAGGTCACTGGAAATATAAAGTTACTACTGTTGCTATGGGACACAAAATAAGTGGCTGTACAGATGGCAACACACTGGCTGGAGAAATTTGGTGGCTGAAAATATTAAAGAGGGCTCAACAGGGGATTTGAACAGGCACAAGAAAAAAACAGTGAACTTGAAAATAGGAAAATTGAGAGTATCCAGCTTGTGGAACAGAAAAAAAAAAAAAAAAAAGAAGAATGAAGGAACAGGGCCTCAGAATCCTGTGGGATATCAAGTATACCAACATACACATAATGGGAGTCTGAGAAGAGAAGAGAGAGAGAGGAACATAAGGAATATTGAAGAAATGATCAAAAACTACCCAAATTAGATGAAAATCATTGATCTTAGCAATTGAAGAACTCAATCAACTCCAAGCAGGATAAACCCAAAGAGATTCACATCAAGGCACGTCATAATCATAATCGATCAAACTGTCAAAAGCCAAACACAAAGAGAGAATCTTGAAATAGCTAAAATTTAAAATCCTAACAATATTAAGTACTGGAAAGGGTATGGAATTACCTGGACAACTCATACATTGTGGGTGGGCATGTAAAATAGCACAACACTTTGAAAACAGTTTAGCAGCTATTTATGAAGTCATACATACATCTGTCTATGAAACAGCAGATCTATTCCATGAGAAATGAAAACGTGCACACAAAGATATTTATGAATTTTCACATTAGCTTTATTCATAAGACTTTTAACAATCTAAATGTCAATCAACAGATAAGAAGAAAAGCAAATTGTGGTATACTGCTACAATGGAATATTACTCAGCAAATACATAAAATAATGTATAGTATATGATTCCATTTTTATTAAATCTATAATATCAAAACAAATATATTGTGAAAGAAAGAGTGGTGGTTGAATGGTGCCGGGTGTGAAGAGGGTAATTGATTATGAATAGGCATGAGGAAAATGTTTGCGTTGATGAAAATACCCTATCTTTTGATATGGTAGTAGTTACTACAGGAATATTATATTTTTCAATACTCATTGAACCATAAACTTTAAATGAGTCTTGTTTGTTTATGCAATCCCAATTCAGATCTTTTATAATATACAAATATATTCAAAGTATACTAATATAGGAAAATCAATGTTAATATAGTGGTAAACTTCATATGTTTCAGGATGCCAACTTCTCTCCTTACTGCCATTTTGGGTCTCTGAGTTTATTTTTGGAAGCAGATAACTTGTTTTCTAGGTTACACTGGGTCAATCAGAGAGAGAGGAATTTTGCCCCAGGTTTTACCATATCCATTAATGATTTTGATGAGACTTTGGACTAAGAGTTGTTACTGATATGACTTAAGGATTTTGGGATATGGGGATTAGATGAATATATTTTGCATGTTGGAAGAACATGTGTTTTTGGGGTCCAGAGGGTGAATCGTGGTAGTCTGAATTATGTACCCTGTTTACACATGTTCTTAATTTTAAACCGTATTACTAAGGGTATGAACCTATAGTAAATAGGATCTGTTGAAGACGTAATTTTTAGTTAAGATGTGGCTCAACTGAATGAGGTTGGGGTTAATCTGGATTACTGGAGGCCTTTATAAATAGAAGAAATTCGTATATAATCAGAGAATGCCATGTGGAAGAGCAAGAAGCCAGAAGTCAGTGGAACCTAGAAGAGAAAGAGAGGACATTGCAATGTGACACAAGGCAAAGCTGCAGGCAAGGATGGCTGGCAAGCCAGCACCAGAGTGTTACAGACTTTGGGGAAGAAGTCCCAATGGCCAAAGCTGAAACAATCTGAGAAAAAAATGTAGTACTAGATTATAACCCAAAGTATAAAGTAAATATCCATGGGTCTACAGTGATATAAATAAATGAGTAAATAAGTCAACTGGGGAGAAGGGACAAATCCCTGTGCAGAAGAATTTCCAAATATTTATGAAGATATCTCCCCCCACAATGAGATGGAACATAAACTTCTCATTCCTTAAGTGTAGGTTGCACATAATGACTTCCTTCCAAAGAGTATAGTATGAAAAGAGGGGGGAAATGATAACTTTACCATGGAGAAAGCTGATGAACATTATCTCAGCCAGGTGGTCAAGGTTAACATCAACATGAAGTAGATTGCATAAATTGGAACTCAATCAGAGATTGTTGATACTTCCACTAAAATAATAATAATATATCCTTTTGCAGCAGTAACTAAGGCTATTACAGTTAAATATTTAGTGCCCTCTCTTCTTAAGTATAAACAGCAAAGACTTTCCTCAATGCCAGCATAGGTGAACTTATTTTTTGCTCTGAACAGGATCATGATGATCTAGATTGGTTGTTTGGGTTCCAGGTTATTCCAAGTTATTGTGCGTCTACTGGAAATTGCCATAGAAGGAGCTCAAAGCTAATATTTCTAAATCATTGTATAGAAGCAGCTCATGGTGTCTCCAGTTATCTTGCAGATCCTTGCAGAACTCCAAATTTAAACTTAATTCATTTGAACTAAAATACAATACATATGCAGTACTTTGAGGGGTGGTTAATGGGTGAAGATAGGGTTGATTATGTATTGGTTTTCCTATAATTATTTTAGAGAAGGAAATAATTGTCAAGAACCGACTAGGTGGCAAGCACTTATGTACTGGGAAAGGAACAGTGAATCCTCTGTAGTGGAGGGTACCTTCTTGAAGATTACAGTCTAGTGCAGACCTAGACAATAATCAGGCAATTACAAGTAGGGGGTTTATTGTGGTACATGAATAGGTCCTTAACTCAGAGTTAAAAGTTCTGATTAGGATTTCTGAAATAAGAGGTAGAGTAAATAAGCCAGAAAATGAAGGAACAAGAAGGGATATGGTAGCAAAGAGACTGTTCCAGGTTAGCAGTGTGCAAAAGGATAGAGATTTTAGCCATCAAATTGCTATGATTTATGTTGTTTATGCCCTGGAAGGAATAAAGGAGATTGGTAATAACCATCAGAGGATGGGCTCTTTATTATTGTTGGGAACTGAGTTTTTATGAATTGTATGTAAGAAGAGGGGAAAAGTGATGGTGATGGCTGAATGGGTCTATTTGTCCATGTAATCCTTAGAATTTCACCTAATCTGTCTTTCAGTGTTACATATGAGGGAAAACTTTGGGTGGGAAATAGCATCAAGAAGGTCATGGAGGCCACAGAGTAAGAAATTATGTCAAAAAATGCCCCCAGATGAGGGAAAATATTTACAGAGTAACTAAGATAAAACACATCAACTCATACAATGGAATAGCCAAAGATTTAGATCTGATAAAATAATCCTCACATTATTGTTCTCCAGGAGAATGTTCTTCCCTCTAGCATTTTCTTCAGAGCAACATTGACATCTCTGTTCCTCAGGCTGTAGATCAGGGGGTTCACCATAGGCACAATGATAGTGTAAAACACAGAAGACACTTTTCCTTGGTCCTTGAGGCTGACTGATGACGGCTGCAGGTACATGAATGCTGCAGAGCCAAAGAAGACAGCAACAGCTGCAACATGGGAGGTGCATGTGCTGAAGGCTTTGGACCTGCCCTCAGTGGAGCGAATGCGGAGGATGCTGGCAATGATGAAGATGTAAGAGCTGATGATGGTTAGGCTAGGGACAGGGATGTTAAATGCACTAAATATTAGAATCAGTAATTCTTTGACATAGGTACTAGAGCAGGAGAGCTTTAAGAGGGAAAGAAGATCACAGAAATAGTGGTTGATCACATCACATTTGCAGAAATGAATTCTGAACATGCAGCCTGTATGAGCTGATGCACAAACCAGGGCTATAATACAAACCCCCAGAATCAGGCAGCTACAGGCCTGATAGGACATGATGACATTATAAAGCAAAGGATTACAGATGGCAACATAGCGGTCATATGCCATTGCAGCCAACATGTAACACTCTGCAATAGCAAAAACCAGAAAGAAATAGAGCTGAGCCATGCATTCTGGGTAGGAGATGGTGTTCTCTCTCAAAAAGTGCACCAGCATTTTGGGGGACATGACAGTGGAATGACAGAGATCAATGAAGGACAAGCTGCTGAGGAAATAGTACATGGGGGTGTGCAGGGGAGGACTGAGCCCAATCAGTGTGATCATACCCAGGTTCCCCACCACTGTGACCACATAGATTCCCAGGAAGAGGAGGAAGAGGGGCAGCTGGAGTTCAGGGCATTTCGTCAGCCCAGCGAGGATGAACTCAGTCACTGGGGAATGATTTCCTGCTGTCATTTTCCTCTGGGCAGTTTCTGAAAGAGAGAGAGAAAATAATCATTGTTGGAAGGACTTCATTTTTATTCCCCTTTTAGAGGAGGGCACCCCAGGTCAATGATTCATGGTTTGGGGGTTCCTGTTCTCTCTACATAACCATTTAATTCTTGGTCTCTTTATCTAAGTAAAATTTGTCATAATTTAATACAAAGTTTTATTTTCAAATGTAAGTTCACTTCATATAAAATATTTTAGCCATATTTATAATAATTGAAAACCTGATTGTCTTTTTTCTATTTTGAATATTTTAATTATCTTTAAGCCATGTTTTCAGTAGTGAGATTCCCAAACTTGAATATTCAGAGGAGCCAGTGTAAAGTAGTGAAACTGACAGTGGTAACTTGGTGAGAGCAAGGCCTGTCTAAGGGCAGTAGCCTTTAATAACCTGCAACTAACTTCTGCTGGGATTAATAGAGACATTGTAATTGCCAGACCTTTCCATTTTTAACTAATAATCAGGTAATGTGGATTTTTACATTAACACTTCATATTTTCAAATATTTTTTTCAAAATGAATCAATACAAACAACAGTTATTGTGTAGATGTACCACCTGGATGGGCCCACGGTTGGCTGGTTTCTGGCCCTTGGTTCAAGTGCCTCAGCCTTTACTTGAGGGAAGCAGTATGAACAGTGGTTACACAGCCAGGCCCTAAAGACAAAGTGACTATATTCATATTCTAGCCCCATCATTTACTGGCTCATAACCTTGGGCAAGTGAAATTACCTCATGTGTCTTGACTTTCACATCCATAAAAGAAAAATAACACTGTTAACCTCCTCATGATAAAATTGATTGAGGCATCCTTGGAAAGTGTTGACTCTCACTATTGCATGGTTTGTTTTACCTATTACACAATACCAATTGTAAAATAAGGTTAGGTACTCACTTCAAATTATAAAAGTAGCAATAATAATAGTATCTCAAGCTTTTCTCTCTTCTCTTTCATCTTTTGTTAATTAGGAGAGAGACAAAAGGCATAAAATAAGGGGACACATAATTGTAATTGTAGTCCCCTAATCTCTTAAGCAGTAAGTAGATGACTTAATCATTACATTAACCAAAGTAAAATTCCAAGTGGATTGGAGTTGAATATGAAAATATAAAATAAAGAATATCTAAAAATTTCTCACTTCTACACCAAAATAAACTCAAGATGAATCATAGATTTGAGCATAAACTAGAAAACGTCTGGATGACAACAATTAAGAAAATCTTTGAGATCTCGGAGTAGTCTAAGATTTTTCAGAGAGGACTCTCACACACACACAAACAAACAAAAAACCCTAATTATAAAAAAGTGGCTGGTTAAGGTAAAAACAGCTCTTTAAAAGACACTACTAAGAAAATGAAAGGCAAGCCAAAGACAATACATATAAATATATGAAAAAGAACCTTTATCCTATATATATAAATAATAGTTACTTTTACTAATATGAAAAAAATCAAATTAAAAAATAAGCAAAATATTTGAACAAATACCTCACAGATGTATAAATGGTCAACAAGCATATGAGATACCAGTACTCATCCACATTGGGATGGGTAAATTAAAAAAAAAACAAATTTCAAATATTGGTGAAGACAAGGAGCTACTTGCTTGACTAATCATACATAGCTGGTAGGGTGGAAAATTGTTTAACCTCCTTGGAAAACAATTTTGCAATTTCTTATAAATTTAAACATATACTTTCATTAAATTCAATTCCATTCCTCAGTATTTACCAACAAGAAATGTAAATAAATATTTGTCCACAGAAAGACTTTTACGAAAACGTGCGTAACAACTTTATTCATAACAGCCCCAAATTGGAAACAATCCAAATGTTCATTAATAGGGTGAATAGCTAAATCATGATACATTCATAGAACAGAATACTACTTAAAATTGATTAGCAATAAATCAAAAATATATGCAAGAATACAAAACTGAAAAACATAATGTTGACCAAAAGAGACCAGATATACAAAAGAGTACACTTCAGTGGTTGACTGTACTGGGACATGTGGGCATTTTGGAATGATTAAAACGTTTAATATTTTGATTGAGCTAGTGGTTACATGGATATGCACATTTTTCAAAACTCATTTAAGTGACTTGTGTGCCAAAACAGGTACATTCATTTCATTGTATGTAAATTATAACTCATTAATTTTGATAAATATAAACAAAGTAACTCAAGAAAAATCAACGAAGATAAAGAAGAGCTATATAACAATATTATAAATTTGTCCATATATATCTCATGTATCACAGCATGGAAAACTACACACATTCTTTTGAAGGGAACATGGAAGTTTTACAGAATTATTCATAGGCTGGGTCATAAATCAAGCTACAAAACCTTTTCAGATATTTTCACTGGTCTTCACGTTTATGATGACAAAACATCATTCTTACAGGATATATTCTAAAATATAGAAAATGGCAACACCCGTAAGTAATTAAAAAATGATTCCTTAAAAACTAGGAATAGATGGGAACTTCTTTAAACTGATTTAAAAACACTAGGAAGAAATAAAACTGTTATTTGCTGATATCATGGTTGAGTAGGTCGAAAAATCAAAATAATATGAAGAACAAGCCTTTGTAATTAATAAATTAATCCAATATGAATTCTTGTTGCAAGGTGAATATTTTTCAAAAATGTGTTATACAAAATCAGGCTTAATTTTAGAATGTTAAAATACTAGCACAGAAGGATTGTCTGCTGGCCAGCCAGTCAACACTTCTGACTCTGGGAGGAAGCAGGCCTTCTAGCCCCTGAAACTGAAAAACAACTTGGGAGTGCACACAGTGAAAGGGGAAATGGATGACAGCATCCGGGATTAAGCGGTTGATATACCTGGTCAGCAGTAGCAGCCTATAAGTGATGAATTCTGGGAAGAAGGTGGAATAGGTGAGGCCAAGCAAACTTCTCCTCCATGAAGAAAACTAGATGAAAGGCAGAAAACAGCCAGGACAGCGGTTCCAGGGTACAAGCAGCCAGAAAAGGACCTCTGCAATACGTAGTGGGGACTTGGATGAAAAAGTGGAGAAATTATGTCTGAAAGGACAGGGTGTGAGCCCTATGCTAAGCAGGGGGGGAAGCAGCTCTCCACTCCTGGGAATGCATCTTGGCAATTAGCTGGGGAGATAATCCTCCTCAACCTGCAGCTGGGAGCTCCCATGAGGGAACTCAGGAAATTGCAGACCTGTGTTGACTGCATTTACTCTTCCTCCATGGAAGCCCATGGTGTGCATGGGTTAGAGCTGGGGATGGGAGAAGATGCCAAAAAATGGTGTATACATATGATGGAATACTGTGCAGCAGTAAGAAGGAACAAGGCCCTGAAACATATGACAACATGGATGAACCTTGAAGACATAATGCTGAGTGAAATAAGTCAGGCACAAAAGGAGAGATATTGTATGTTATCACGAATATGAACTCCCTGAACAAAGTAAATCAGTGTCTTACAATGTAGAATATAGGAGACCTAGAGATAGACAGAAGCTAGTGAAGTGGGAATGATTACCTAAAATGTACAGACACATAATGAGGGTAAACTTAAAGGTATGGAAATGAACAAGGTTGATGATAGTTCACTAATGGGATTATAAGTATCAGTGCTACATTGAAGGCGAACATGGTTGAAAGGGGTTGTTTAAAGGCAGGTATCCCACAGATTGGCACTAAAAATATAAATAAGTGCTTGCATGGTTTACCTCTAAGGTATGACACTGGTACAAAGAGTTAACAACAGAGTGGTATATGGGAAAAACTACCTATTGCATATAATAGACTTTATTTAATAGAAATACCTTACCAGTATCACAGTATTACTAGGGATGAATAATTAGGGTCTGATAAGAGATTTGCGGTGTTTTGGGTCATGATAATTGTTTAAAATTGAGAATGATGATGATTGTACAACTAAGTGAAGATAATGTGAGACATTGAGTGTTTATCTTGGACAGAACATAATGTGAAATTAGGAAACTCCTACTTAATAAGTCAAGCCCTCGATCTTGAGGCTTGCTCTTGTGAAACTTATGACTATAAAGAGCAGACTAAGCCTACCTATAATTATGCCTAAGGTCACCTCCAGAGAACTGCTTTTGTTGCTCAGATGTGGCCTTTATCTCTCTAAGCCCAACTCTAAAGAAATTCATCACCCTCCCTACTACATGGGACATGACTCCCAGGAATGAGCTTGGGAGTGGAGTGAGTCTCCCTGGCAAGGTGGGACATGACTCCCAGGAATGAACCTGGCCCTGGTGTTGGGGGATTGAGAATGCCTTCTTGACCAAAAAGGGAAAAAGAAAGGTAACAAAATAAGGTTTCAGTAGCTAGGAGATTTCAAATAGAGTTAAGAGGCTATCCTGGAGGTTACCTTATGCAAGCTCCAGCTAGATATTCCAAATGGCTACAGTATACCAAGACCCAATCAACCGTATTCCCCAAAATTCTAAAGAATACCTAGGTCCCAATCTGAGACTCTGTAAAAGTTTCCCTCACTAAGTTTATTTTTCAGAAACTTAAATCCCCAGAATGTTCCTATGTCCCGAAACCCAAAGTCAACAGCCTCTCCAAGAAACATCAACCAAATGCATCCCCTTTCCCCATAATGTCAGCACCCCTTTTCAATATGAACAAGTTAGGGTGGTCACTGCCCAGATATCCCTGAAGATTGAGAAAGTGATCAAATGAGAGGGAGGGTTAGCAAGACGAGATAGGATTTAACAAATAAATTTTTTAGTTTCTAGGGTACTAGAATAGCTAGAAGGAAATAACTCACATAGCGGAACTGTAACCAATAACATTCTTTGAAATTTGCTCTATAACTACTTGTTAAATCATACTTTGAAAGTTATCACCTCACCTTTCTGTATATGTTATACTTCACAATTGAATTATCATTATCATTATTATTACTTCAGTTGATATCATTTATTCCGATTTTATCACTCTTATCTCTCTTCTCACCTTTCCAAAGTTGAAATTTCAAGACAATTTTTAAAATTCTTAAGCTTATTGGCATAAAATTTTTCATAATGATTTATTTTAACTTTATGAAATATTTGTGTCTATTCTGTTTCTTCATTCCTGAAATCAGTGGTTTGTGTTTTTCCTCTCTTTGTCTTGATCTATAAGTTTTTTCATTTTATTAATAAATTTAAATAACCAACTTCTGGCTATGTTGATTTTATGATTTATTTTCTATGTGATTGTATACACTTCTTTGGCATGGTTTCATGTTCTTTTCCTAATTTCTTGAAATGGAATGTTAAATCATTATCTTCAACTCTCATATGTACCCAAAATGTATAAATTTCCTTCTAACCCTCACTGTAGCTGCATCTCAAAATTTTGATATGATAAATTGTTAATAGCATTCAGTTTAAAATAGTTTGTAAATTCAGTTTGATTTTTTTTGTACCATGCATTAATTAGGAGTGAATTGTCAACTTTCTAGAAGTTAGGCTTTTTTGTTGTTGTTATTCCTTTTAAAAATGGGTCTTAATTTGTTGTATTCAATTAACATACTCTGAAACCTCTAAATTATTGCAATTTGTGGAAATATTGTTTATAATACAGTATATAATCAAGTTTTATAAACATTCCAAATGCACTTTAATATGTTGTCCATCCTTCCAGGGCCAGGTGAGATACATCTACATCTATCTATCTATCTATCTATACATAGATAGATTTTTTTGGTTTACCAAAAAAATATATAGAGAGATATATATTAATTGTGCTATTCAGATCTTGTAAATGCATAGTGATCTTTTGGTCTAACAGTCTAATAGCCATTGAGAAAGATATGTTACTTTGTTCCACTAGAATTTCCGATTTGTTTATTTCTCCCTTTAGTTCCTAAAATGTTTCTTCTAAGTGTTTTGAAATTATGCTTTGGGTACTATACAGATTTAGGAATGGAATATCTTCCTGTTAAGGTAACCTTGGATCAAACCCTTTGGCATAATGCAATATCCTACTTTATTTCTTATAACACATCTTGTTTTAAAGCTTCCTTTGTCTCATTTTTTTTCCTTAGTCTTTGCATAGCATGTTTTTATCTATCCTCTTTCACTTGATCTTTCTGGGTCCTTATATTAAAATGTATTTTTGTAAGATGCAACAAATGCAACTAAAATTTTATATGATAGCTCTTAAACTAGCAAAAATTTAGCATCAAATATCTAGGAATTAATATAACAAAAATATGTGCAATGCTTATATACTAAAAAACTTAAATAATACTGAGAGAAATTAAAGAAAACCAACATTGAAGGAGGGGTCTAACACGTTAGTGGATTAAAAGACTTGATATTCTAAAGCTATCAAATCTCCCCAGATTCATATATATATATATCCAACATAATCCTTTCCCTTGTATAACATTTAAACTTGGATAATCAATACTTAAAACACCAAAATATTCCCAAAGGGATGATTTAGCTACTTTTGGTGATCTCTTAGGATTTACAGAAAATATCAGCTTATCCAGATCAAAAGACAAACAAAATATTCTTAAAATCTCACAAATATTGGACTCTAGAAACTCAAAATAGATGTTGTGTTAGCCTTCCTGATCCATACCCCTTTCTCCTTGACTCTGAGTCCACTTAATATACTTATACAGGATCAGTAAATGCCGTTCTTTCTAGAATCCAACTCATCTCAAAGGTCAATATTTCAGTTGCTCAATATGAAAAGGACGTGGACAAAGTTCATCTTCTTTTCATACTCGAAAGTGGCACATGCACTTACAATGTCTTTGTTGATAAAATCATGTTATGTGGGTTGATTGCTTTACAATCAGGTGTTGACAAACATATTTGAAAGCAGAGTGTTAATTCAGGAATTTCCCAATGTGGTTGATCATCAGAGTAATCTAAGGAGGTGACTGTATTTAACAAGAATTATAAATGTGACAAAGTAAACATGATTATAATGCAAAGCAGAAGTTCCTGAAAGACCTCCCTAAACTCTTGGTCCTGTTCTTGAGACATCTTAATCTCTGTAGAATACCTCCAATAAACAGTATCTATTTCTAGTTCTTCTGAAGGTTATCTCCATATCTCTAAATAATATATTCATATTACTCTTTCTAGATTTATCAACTTTGAACATTTCAACTTTTTGTTACATTACAAATGGGTTTACTTTACTTAAACCAGTACTGCCACCACCCCTCTCATTCCAATATTTTATTCTTAGTACCTTCTAGAACTTTAAAAATATCCTCAAAAATCTTTATTCATTGTTTCAAAATTCTCTCAATTCATCTGGAGAGAATTTTTGTTTGTTTAAAACAGATGTCCTACCCCTATACAGGTTTAGCAAATCTGAATCTGTGAGGGTGAGGTTTAGGGATCTGAACTTTCTAAAAACAAAACAAAAATAAAACAAAAACAACAAAAGGCTCTAAAGTAATTCTGATGATTAGCCAGGTTTGGGAGTATTGGGTTAAGAACCCGAAGTCACTGTAGTGACGTGCTTTAGGACTTTTCTCACTCTCTCTGCTTTATTCAGGAAACATTATTGAAAGGCGTCAACATGACACACAAGCTGAGGATTATAGACATAAGAATCAAAATGGCTCATTCTCTGCCCTAAGGGAACTCATATTCTAAATTCTATCCTGTTACATATTTTGCAATATTTTAGATTAGGTGTCCTGATCATCTAATTTACATATGAAATTAAACTGGAAGAAATAATCAATTGAATTGATTGTTACTCCATCCCAAAATGACTGTACTGAGGAATAGTGAAGTACTACTATTTCAGAGACTTGATTTTAAGGATGTCTAAAATTCACCATACAAATATCATTTTCTATGTGTGCCAGGAGTTTAGGAAGCACTGTGTTATGCATATCACATTACATCTAGAGTTTGTGTTTAGATATGGGTATCTTTTAAGGGGGGACATTGATAAGATCAAAGGAATGGAGAAGCTGTGAAGAACTTGGAAAATATTTGCAGGTAATTGGGTAATTAGCAGGCATCTTCAATTACCTGAAAATGGATTTTAAAAGGTAGAGAGACTTATTTTGTGCATGGTATTAACAAGATTTAAAGATAGTTTGCTTAATAAAAGAAAAAATATTCTAACAATTTGTGTTGGTAAAAAACAGAATGAGCTGCTTGTCTGTAATCATTGGATACTTTCAACCAGATAATAGGAAAATGATCCACTCTGTAGAAAGAATTTCCTTAATTGCTCTTAGAATTCAGTAAGAAAATCCACATTATCTTTTTCCCTCTCCACCCTTACTCCATGTAATCCACCTTTTGGTTCTGAAACATTCGGCTTATTTCAGGCCCTGAAATACGTCACATTCTCTCAGCTGTCTGCATTTGTATGTGCTGTAACTTCTACAGGAAATTGTTACCAACCCCTTTCTCTCAGTTATCTGGTGAATGTTTATTTTTTTTCAAATCGCATTTAAATTGAAATCATCATGGAAATATTCTCTAACTCCTTGGATTAGATTGGACCTTCCTACTACATACTGAGAAAGCAACCTGAAATTTCTAAAACAGCACATATTTAGACTGTGAGCTGTATTATTAGCTGCATGATGGGCCAAGTTATTCTTATTTTCCTTGGTACCCAGTAACTACTGTAGTGCCTGGCACATGACAGGTGCTTAAAATGTATTTTATGAAGAAATAGATGAGTGAATGAATGAATGAATGTATTAAGAGCAATGTTTGAATTCCCGTAGTTATTACTTCTATATCTAATGGTATTAAATCATAAGTGTTGGTTGAACATGCTCACCTATCTTCTGCCTGGAAACCTCGATGCCCAGTTTTATTTGCAACTTTCTCTCCTTGGCTTGCTGTTGGCAGTCTTAGCTCCCCAGCATTCAGCTTCTTTAGTGCTGAGAGGGCCGGACACAGTCCTGGGTCTCAGTGTCCTTTTTGATGCTGGTGTTCATCACAGGTCAGCATTAAAATTTCAGTTTGTGTCTCTCCAGCTTCAGGGTAGCAAACATCATCGCCTTTCTCGGTCACCTGAGCAATTCTGATTGCTGGGCTATGAAGGTTTGTCCTGGGTTAGATATGCCAGGCACCAAATAACAGAGACAAATACTCCCTAAGGATTTCCATTTCTCATAGAAATCAACTCTTGAGAAAAGATGCAATTTCAGTTGACATTTCCCAAGTTGTCTTACCTTTTCCTTTAAATGGGATTCCCTGACAACTCTAAGCTTGTCAATTAGTGGTAAAGCTTAGTGCATAGAGACCATAATTACATGGGGATTTTGTTAAAATGCAGATTCTAATTCAGCATGTCTCAGTGGGGTTTTGGATTCTGTATTTCTTACAAATTCCTGGCCAATAACATTGATTTTCCACTCACATTGTGATTAGGGGTTTTAGAGCACAAGGTCACATCCTGACAAGTTTTATCTTGCTGTGACTAGGCTAGAAATTTTAAAACAATGAATTAAACCATGTATTGCCTTGTATAAAATATGTTTAATTTTACATGTTAAGAGGCAATATAGTTACTTGATTCAAAGGTCAAATCTATACATAATTGTATTTTAGGCACACTAGACTAGTATTTAGGCATAAGATGAGATTCATAATTTGGCCATTTCCCTTACTTTATAATATTGATGAAAATTTAAAGTCAAATAATAAATGTGAAGGCTCTTTGAGAACCCACCAAATGAATGAACAAGTGAAAAACAAGGATATAAAGAAATGCTAAAGAGATATTATATATGTTTGTTCTATATTTGGTAAACTGTAGGGAGCACTGTAATTTCTTCTATCACGTTAATAAGACAGAGCAGCATCCAGATACATTCATCTGGCAGCAATGAGTAGGACGTTTTCACTGGGGGAGAGACATAAAGCAATTGAATATTTAAAATAGCATGCAAAGTCACAATTATGAAATGTTAAATGCCCTGAAGTGGTAAGCAACAAAATGAGGGGGGACAAGAGATGTTTTAATGGTGAAATTGACTTGAAAGGGAAACTGTAAATTATGGAGAAAAAGAGCATGGAAGTAGTGCTACATAATATGTAGCAGAATTTGTGGCTTTCATGAGCAGTCGACACATGAACAGCCACTCCATGACTTATATAAAGATAAGAAAATCTTGTCTGGGCTGCTTTTATATAAGTAATTGCTGTCAGGTGTAGCAATCTGAGTTTCATAATGAAGAATGTCCTAGCTCTGTTCCATTTTGCTTTTATTGGCACAACTTTGAAGGATGTTAATTATTTTGCTTATGCCAAAAAAGTAAGAATTTCTTGGAAGATACTCAGAGGACAGCAACATGGTCATATAAGGAACTGGGAATTTTTGATGTGTAGAAATGACTGCTTTAAGAGTCCTTAAACCTACGGCAGTTACCTAGGGGTCATGCAAGCACTGTGAGTAAAATCACGAGTCCTGGAGCCAAACTTCTTAGGTTTATTTCTGGGTTTGTTTTCAGGCTCAATCAGCTTATTATGTTTGAGACTCTGGGCACAATGCATAAACTCTCTAAGCTTCAATTTCTTCATCTTTAAAATGGGAATAATACTAGTACTTGCCTTGGAGGAATACTGTAAATATTAAGTAAAGTGATATATTTAAAATGCTTGATACAGGGCTTACCATTTGTCAAATCTTAATGTATGTTACTCTTATCATCATGATAGCAGTTCTTGTTGTCCATATGATTATCGAAAATAAAATTAGGGATCCTTTAATCCCCCAGTCTCTCTCTCTCTCTCTCTCTCTCTCTCTCTCTCTCTATATATATATATATATATATATATATAAAGTGTGATTTTATGCATAATGCTTATCTGACCAATGAAAATTGTGAAAGTTCCAAAGACTCCCAGAGAACTCCTTTCCATATAGTGTCATTGTAATACAGGTTTGAAGGACAAGGGCACCTGAAGGGGAATTTTGGAAATGCATTACGTGGGGGGGAGGGGGGTGGAGGGGTGGAAGTATCAAGAATAAACAAACTTCAAGAATTAATCTAACAAATTACATATCTCAGCAGACCGAAGACTAGTTTCTGATATAATGTCATCACAGTGATTCTACGAAGGAGCATGCTCTACTGTCCAGAATTTTCTTCAGGGCATGTTTGACATCCTTATTCCTCAGACAGTAAATAAAGGGGTTCAGCATGGGAACAACAACAGTATAAAACACAGAGAACAATTTCCCTTGGTCCATAGAGCTGACAGATGATGGTTGCAAGTACATGAATGCTGCAGACCCAAAGAAAACAGTGACAGCAGAGATGTGGGAGCTGCATGTGCTAAAGGCTTTGGACCTGCCTTCAGTGGAGCGGATGCGGAGGATGCTGGCAATGATGAAGATGTAGGAAACAAGGATGGTTAGGGCAGGAGTCAGAATGTTAAATGCACTCAAGCACAGAACCAGTAATTCATTGACATGGATGCTGGAGCAGGACAACTCCAGGAGTGGGAAGAGATCGCAAAAATAATGGTTAACCACGTTGATCTTGCAGAAAAAGAGTCTCACCATGAAACCTGTATGAATTGTAGATCCAATGAGGCCTAAAATATAAACTCCCAATGTGAGCCAGAAGCAGATGTGATAGGACATGATGACATTATAAAGCAATGGATTACAGATGGCAACATAGCGGTCATATGCCATTGCCGCCAACATGTGACACTCTGCAACAGCAAAAACCAGAAAGAAATAAAGCTGAGCCATGCATTCCGGGTAGGAGATGGTGTCCTTCTCTGTCACAAAGTTCACCAGCATTTTGGGAGTAACAACAGAGGAATGGCAGAGATCAATGAAGGACAAGCTGCTGAGGAAATAGTACATGGGGGTGTGCAGGGGAGGACTGAGCCCAATCAGTGTGATCATGCCCAGGTTCCCCACCACTGTGACCACATAGATTCCTAGGAAGAGGAGGAAGAGGGGCAGCTGGAGTTCAGGACATTTCGTCAGCCCAGCGAGGATGAACTCAGTCACTGGGGAATGATTTCCAGGATCCATTATCCTCTTGGCAGATTCTCAAGTTAAAAAAGAGAAAATAAGTGTACCATCTCATGTGCGTGTGTGTGTGTTTGTGTTCAAGTGTGTGCACAGGTGTATGTATGGGTAAGGGAAGGGAAATTCTCCCTACTCAGAAGTGATTCATAGTGCAGAGTTCTTTTTATCTATTCTGGGAAAACAGGTTATTGAGGTTGACCAGAGAAGGAATCAGAGACTTCAAGGGCATTGTAATTGACATCTCAAAACTTTTTAATAGAAAACATCAATTTAGGAATTTAAAAGTCAGTCAGAAGGAAGGTTCTTCTAAGGATTCTCATCTTTTCCTCTCATATTTAATATGTATATATTCATGTCATGCATATAAATGCATAATGATTAAATTTTCTTTTAACCATAATAAGAAAGGGTAGTGAATGAGTTCTATAATTAATAAACATAGGATTCACACATCTCTGAAAACTAGTTATATTAGTCCTTACTAAAATCCCAACTCAAAATAGCAGAGTGGCCAGACAGCTGCTAGTACCTTTCCATCCTGAGACTTTGTAGCTTCCATGGTCCCAGCTTCCTTCATACAGAACTTCATTCTGCAAGCCAAGAACATAACTTCTTAACCAATCCCATGTTTATAACTCAACAGCTTCACCAACATTGAGAAACTGTCCTCCCTTCTTTCTAATCTGAATAACCCCAGGGAAGTAGTATAATGTCCTAAATTAGGACATGTATTCCTCTCCTGTGCCTGGGGTAGCAATAGCCTATGATTGGTCTACCGTAACTTGACTTCATGGTTGAAAGGGGTAGAGGCCAGAAGACTACTAACTACAGCTCCCAATGTGAGAAGGGGTTGTGTATGACAAACAATAAGCATCTTCAGTGCTGCTTTTTTTAAATCATGTATTTTGCATGTGTTCTACAGAAGTTAAAGAAATGGATTAGTAGACCACACTTAAAATACAATTAGCAATTTTAATCTAAGGTCAATTCTAATCTATGTATTTCCAAAGAAAACAAATAGAATCTATAAATTGGAAATCCATAGTCTTCCTTAGCACCCAAGCATCAGCTGGATTACCATGTGCCATTTGGAATACAATACTTTACATGGAATATAGGGAAATGAAACAGTTTAGGGATTTAGATCTTGCCATAAAAAGTAGATGAAAGAACTGGGTATGTTTAACTAGCAAAGAAAAATCCAAGTAGTACATGATAGCTATTTTTAAATGTTTAAAATGTTGCTATAGTGAAGAGGTTTGGACTCTTTTTACTTGTCTCCAAGAGGCTGAAGAGAGACTACCTGCTGGAAACTATATTTTACTTCACAACACAGAAGATTCTAATGGTCAGATAAACCCTGAAACGGAATCAACATCTTAATGTGCAGCAAACTGTTCATAACCAGAAATATTCAAGCACAGCCTGAATAACCACAAAGCGGGTATCATTCAAGAGCACAAACACTGGATGAAATATTTGATTAAAGCATTTTATTATATCTTCCAATTCCAGTATTTAAAGATTTTATAATTTTAAAGTGTACTGATTATTTCCTTAGACAGTCTTGGGTTCAAATCTCAGCTCAACAACATACCTAGCGCTTGTCGTGGGCAATTTTTCCATTCTCCAAGCATCTAAAAAATGAAACTGCTAATATCTATCTCTTGGGAGTATTGTAAAACTAAATGAAATGTTGCTTGCAAGGTGTTTGGCATAGTTCCTGTCTCCTGGTAAGAACTTAATAATGTTAGTATTGTTGTATACTTGAAATCTATTGAGTTTCTTTCTAAAATATCTTTCATTTACCCACAATTTTCATTCCCATAATCATGACCATAATTTATTTTCTCAGTATATTTCCCTTGTTTCTTTTCCTACGTGAATATACACAATAATACAGAGATGCGGAAGTATCTCACTGCATGTAACCCCTTAAAAGTCATCAATATTCTCCATGGTTTCCAAATAAATATCAAACCAAATATCTTTCAGTAATTTGTCTTATCTGACAATATATTACCTTTATCACTTTTTTGATGCCCCCCAAAGTATCATATGCATTGACTATTCCACAAATCTCAGTCTTGATCCATCATGTTCTCTCATTGTTCATTTTCTTCAACCTTTCTACCCTATGAATCCTATTTAATTGTTAAGGCAAAACTGAAAATCTCATGTTCTATGGATCCATGAATTTGTTTCTTATATTTACATTTATAATTTAATTCTGTAACTGATTAATTATCGAGTTATTTATTGATTTTTCTTCTGAAATAGTCTGTAAATTCAATATAGTGTCTCCCTCAGTGCCTTGCATATAGCAAGCCTCAGTAAATGTGTCCAATGTGTCAGTAAATGGTATTGCTTAGAAAATTTTAATTTGGGGACTAAATAAGATTACCTGACAGATATTCCCAAAAGTGGTTCCTGACAGACCTAACAAGAAGAGATGATGATTTTTTTTAATTCTAAAAACAAAGAATTGTTGAGGAACGATGGAAAATTTGAAAGAAATTTAGAGGTATTTTAGCATAGACTCAATGTAAGTGAACAAAGACATCTCTATGCCTGAGTTGCAATGAGCAAACAAAGAAGTGTTTACCATAATTTTATAATGCAGATGACAGGGAGATGATAAGAGAACATGTGCTCACTGGAGAGGGTGAACGTTGCAGGACAGGTAGCCATATATATATATACGTATGTATATATATATCAATGTGCATTTCCATGTGCTCTGGGAGGCAGGCTAGCATGGAGGCCTCTAAGAATTTATGAGTTAAAATTTGGGATCGAGACATACCCCTCCTTCTTCCTAGAGAGCTCAGTTCTGTGCCTTTTCTCCTCCATTGCTCTGGAGTGGAAAATGTTTCTGAAGATGCTAGTGGATAATTGAGTAATAACCATGTAATACTCCTTCATGCCAAAAGAGTAAGCACCTAAAAGTCTCCTTTGACATTTATTCTGAGTCACTGTTCCTGATCTCTGAGGACTTGGATGCCAACATCACCTGGCCCTCTGCAAAGATTGCCTGATATGACATCAATATTTTATACTCTACGTACAAATACTAAGGGCCTCATTAGAAAGAATCATAATGGCTTCCCACTACGAGTTAATACCTGTGGGATAAGATACAATTAGGATGTCCCTTTACCTCCATTGGCTCCCAAGTGTTTGATAGTTTCACATAGGTATGTTTTATTGCTCTTGTTAGATTAGTGGTTGGAAACAAGGATGTGACATATTATTAGCACTCCAGTGGGTTTAATGCTAGGTCATTTAAAAATTCAAATGTTCAGGGAATATTGAAGATACAGAATAAAGGTATTTTATAAGTACTAAAGGTATTTTATAAAGTCATTTCCAACAGGGGAAAAAAATGAAAACCAAGGAAAACAACCTACTATGTCAGATTTGAATGTTTTATTGTAATTGATCTCTACTAACTGTATTTAACTAATATTATGTGCTCATGGTATTGCTTAGAAAATTTTAATTTGGGGACTAAATAAAATTACCTGACAGATATTCCCAAAAGTGGTTCCTGACAGACCTAACAAGAAGAGATGATGATTTTTTTTAATTCTAAAAACAAAGAATTGTTGAGGAACAATGGAAACATATGCATTATACACATTATTTTATTTATTGATGTGGTGGCTAAATTTATTTGTCAACTTGGCTAGGCTATGGTGCCCAATTGTTTGGTCAAACTGAAGTTTTGATAGTGCTGTGAAGGAATTTTGTAGCTATGATTGACATCTATAATCAGTTGACTTTAAGTAAAGGAAATTACGCTCAGTTATGTGGGTAGGCCTCATCCAGTCAATTGAAGGCATAAAAGCAAAATCTGAAGTTTCCTAGAGAAAAAGAAATTCTGCTTGCAGATCTGCCATATGAATTTCAACTTGTCAAATGAATCTCTTCACATATATATGTGAGTATGTGTGTAACTCTCAGCGAAACTTACTCCAACTAACACAGAAAGTAAAAGCTGATTCTGTCTAAAGTCCATCGCTGTGAAATAAAACTAGTGGTCCATAAAACCACTAACTGTACAGGAGAAACTGTTTTTTTTCTTTTTAATATTAAAATATACTCTATCAGAGGGAATGAAAGCAAATTCAATATGTGAACATTATCCAAATTCATCAGTGGCTGGTGTTAAAATAAATATACTGTATCATGCTCTTTCCTTTTACATGCATACTCCTGTAATGGTACTTGATAAGTCCTATGCACCTTGTACTATTTCTCTTACATGTAATAGAGATTCTCTAGCTCTCTTTTTGTTTTAGAGTTTTACTTCCATTTTGGAATCTAATATCTCTCTTTACTATTTTAATAGCATATCTTCCACAAACTCAGAATCACTAAAAATGGTCCAGATGCTTTTATCCTCCTTAGAAAAATTAAAAGTTTCAGTATGTAAATAAGTGCTAAGAAATATATATAATTTTTTAAAAATAGTTATTCCTCCTATCCCTCATCAGTATTACATGAAAGTAGTGATGCTATTAGTTCAATAAATGGAGAAATAAAATAAAAATCACACACATATAACCCTTGTAAAACATATTCAAGCAATACAAATTCATATTGGTATGTAATGTATGCACATATGCACATGTGCTACACATAAAATATACCAATATATGGATCACATACACATATACACATGTATGGATAGTCAAAACCACACCATTCTGTATTGAAACTGAAATATCTGGTCTTCAACTCAGAGGAACTCTTCTACAGAGAGATGGGGAAATGTATAAAAGCATTGCTACCACCAACAAAAGAAGATGTATGAGCTCAGAGACTGACAGGCAGAAGCACGGGGAGCTGTTGCCACCAAGAGCTGCTAAGACTAATGAATGAGAACTATTACTTCCCAGGAAAAATGGCAAGAATTTTCTCTTCTCAAGAGCACAGATGGAAGCTTAATTAGGACAGAAAGAAATTTCTGGCTTAGAAGTCACCTTCCCAAACTATTATCCAAGTTTGAGTCACCCTTTCCATTTATACTACCCCTCTACTAGGTAGAGAAGGAGATTCACACATTCTTGGTTGAAGTTCCAGGCAACTATATAGTATTTGCCAAAAATTTCCAAAATGGATTGTGAGTCTTTGGGAAAGAGGGTTACCCTTATTGATCAGAAAACAATATTCCAGCTTTAACTTGTCCATGTGAATAAATGATCCATATAATTTCAAATTATAGTCAAGGAAGATCACTTCTAAATCTGGGTAGAAAAGTAAGAGAACTTTCACAGAAAATAATTAATGAGGGTGGTATTCTCAGGTAAATGGAGGTTCTTTCTTATGGATGAAAGAATGTTTCATAAAGAAATGTCAAAATACACAAGGATGTATTCTTCCTTGGTGATCATTATCAATCTTTTCCACATAGTGTTATCTCCTTGAGGGTAGAGGATATATCTTATCACCCATCATATCCCTCCAGATTGCTTAACACAATTCTATGCAATTAGTAAGCATTAGGGATTGAATTTTATAGAGTTCAAATGGCTAAAAGTTATTTATTTTAGAGATCACTTTCTCAGAAGTATTGTACAACAGGCCAGGTACAAAGTATTCAGAAGATAAAGGGATAATGACCAGGTAGATCCACTACATAAATTATGATAGATAAGTCTTGCCTAACAAAGTACCATATTCTATTCATCTGGAATATAATAACCCACCCAAAAGCCTTTGAAGATTTTAAAACCATGATTTGAGTAATATGAATTATTCTAAGTGGACACAAGGGCATCCCAAAAATGATCTGGCCTTCCATGTGAGTGACACTATGAATCCAGTCCTAATTTGGCAACTTTCTTCCAAATAATTAAGTGCTGATAATATTCTCTTTACATGTTTACATACATTTCTGTCTCTGAACTGTTTGCTTATTGAACTTTATCAAGGATTGTAACATTTGCTAAAATGAAATGTTCTCTTTCATAGGAACATTCGGCTTTCAAATATCTTATTTAGTGCAACTTTGACATCCTTATTCCTCAGACTATAGATCAGGGGTTCAGCATTGGCACAATAATGGTTTAAAATATAGATGACACTTTCCCTTGGTCCATGGAGCTGACAGTTGATGGCTGTAGGTACATGAATGTCACAGAACCAAAGAAAACAATGACAGCTGAGATGTGGGAACTGCATGTGCTGAAGGCTTTAGACCTGCCCTCACTGGAGCGGATTTGCAGGATACTGGCAATGATAAAGACATAGGAGCCAAGGATGGCAAGGGTTGGGAAACAGATATTAAATGCACTAAAGCACAAAACTATCACCTCATTGATGTAAGTGCTAGAGCAGGAGAGCCCCAGTAGTGGAAAAAGATCACAGAAGTAATGGTTTATTGTATCAGCCTTACAGAAAATCACTCTTAGCATGCAGCCTGTGTGAGCTGTGGCACCAATCATTCCCGTCATATACACCCCAAGTACCATCCAGGAGCAGACTGAATTGGACATGGTGACATTATAAAGCAATGGATTACAGATGGCAGCATAGCGGTCATATGCCATTACAGCCAACATATGACATTCTGCAATTACAAAAACAAGGAAGAAATAGAGTTGAGTCATGCATGCTGCATAGGAGATAATACTCCTCTCTGACACAAAGTGCACCAGAAGTTTGGGAGTAACAACAGAGGAATGGCAGAGATCAATGAAGGACAAGCTGCTGAGGAAATAGTACATGGGGGTGTGCAAGGGAGGACTGAGCCCAATCAGTGTGATCATGCCCAGGTTCCCCACCACTGTGACCACATAGATTCCCAGGAAGAGGAGGAAGAGGGGCAGCTGGAGTTCAGGGCATTTTGTCAGCCCAGCGAGGATGAATGCAGTCACTGTGGAATGATTTCCAGGGTCCATTATCCTCTCTTCAGGTTCTAAGGGTAAAAAAAGAGAAAATAAGTACACTGTTATGTGTGCATGTATCTGTGTTTGTGTTCAAGTGTGTGCACAGGTGTATGTATGTGTGTAGAGGGGAAAGGAAATTCTGTGGAGAACATGATTTTCTCCCTCCTCAGAAGAGATTGGTAGTGCAGAGTTTTCCATCTACTCTGGGAAAACCAGTTATTGTGGTTGACCAGAGTAGGAATCAGAGACCTCAAGGGCATTATAATTGACATATCATAACTTTTTCTTTCTTTTAACTGTAGTCTCTAGTTGGCATTGATTGTATTTTCTCCCCAATACCACCATATTTTTAACAACTTGTAAGGTTGACTTTCATTTGTTCTCCCTCATGTAAAAACATATTTGTACATTTTATCACAATTGTTGAGCACGCTAGGATTCACTAAGGTATACAATCCCAGTCTTTTTCTTTCGTCTTTCCTTCTAGTGTCCCACATTCTCCTAACCTTCCTCTTTCAACCATACACACAGTCATCTTTGTTCAGTGTACTTACCTTGCTGTGCTACCATCACCCAAAATTTGTTCCAAACCTCTTACTCCTGTCTTTTGCTTTCTGTCTGCAGTGCTTCCTTTAGTGTTTCCTGTAGAACAGGTTTCTTGTTCAAAAACTCAGTCATTGTCTGTTTGTCAGAGAATATTTTAAGCTTTCCCTCATATCTGAAGGATAGTTTTGCTGGATATAGGATTCTTAGTTGGTGATTTTTTGCTTTCAGTATCTTAAATATATCACATCACTTCCTTCTTGCCTCCATGGTTTCTACTGAGAAATCCACACATAGTCTTATAAAGCTTCCTTTGTATTCATGGATCACTTTTCTCTTGCTGCTTTCAAGATTCTCTCTTTGTCTTTGATGTTTGATAATCTGATTATTAAGTGTCTTGGCGTAGGCCTATTTAGATCTATTCTGTTTGGGTTATGCTGCACTTCTTGGATCTGTAATTTCGTGTCTTTCATAAGACATGGGAAATTTTCATTGATTATTTCCTCTATTTTTCTTCTGCCCCTGTTCCCTTCTCTTCTCCTTCTGGGACACACGTGACGTGTACATTAGTGAGTTTCAGGTTGTCATTAAATTCCCTGAGACATTGCTCATATTTTTCCATTCTTTTCCCTATCTGTTCTTTTGTATGTAGGCCTTCAGGTGTCTTGTTCTGCAGTTCCTGAGTGTTTTCTTTTGCCTCTTTAGATCTGCTGTTGTATGTCTCCTTTGTGTTTTTCATCTCTTGTGTTGTGCCTTTCATTTCCATAGATTCTGCTAGTTGTTTTTTCCAAACTTTAAATTTCTACTTTATGTTCGCCCAGTGTTTACATTATATCCTCCATCTCTTTTGCTATATCTTCCCTAAACTTGTTGAATTGATTTAGCATTAATTGTTTCAATTCCTGTGTGTCAGTTGAAGTGTAAGTTTGTTCCTTTGACTGGGCCATCTATTCATTTTTCTTAGTGTAGGTTGTAGTTTTCTGTTGTCTAGGCATCTGGTTTCCTTGGTTACCCAATCAGGTTTTTCCAGACCAGAAGGGGCTCAGGTCTCAGAAGGAGGCAATATTCTATCAGGTTTCCCTCATAGACACACCCTGTGAGGCCTCTAGCCGCTGTGCTTTTCCTAACCTGCCCAGCAGGTGGGCACCTATCAGCTTGTCGCTCCTGAATAGTGTAATGAAGTGTGGCCCTCTTAATTTCTGTTTTGGCTGTTCTCCCCCAGGCTCTGGGGTCTGTTTCTAAATGGAAGGCCAGTAGTAGAGCTGGGCACCACCTCCTTCTGCTTATGGGAGATACACCCCCTAGGGTGTCATCTGCATTTAAATAGGTTCTTTGTCTCTCTGACTCTGCTGTCTCCACCTGTCTTAGTTTGCTAATGCTGCAGAATGCAAAACACCAGAGATGGACAGGCTTTTATAAAACGGGGGTTTATTTCACTACACAGTTACAGTCTTAAGGCCACAAAGCATTCAAGGTAACACCTCAGCAATCGGGTACCTTCACTGGAGGACGACCAGTGGTGTCTGGAAAACCTCTGTTAGCTAGGAAGGCTGCTGGCGTCTGCTCCAAAGCTCCAGCCTCAAATCTGCTTTCTCCCAGGACGTTCCTTTCTAGCAAGCTTGCTTCTCTTCAAAACATCACTCCCAGCTGCACTCTCTTTCCTCTTTGAGTCAGCTCATTTATATAGCTCCACTGATCAAGGCCCACCCCGAATGGGCGGGGCCACACCTCCATGGGAACATCTCATCAAAATTATTGCCCACAGCAGGGTGGGGCACATTCCAAGCAAATCCAACCATCACCAAAATGCCTGCCCCACACAAGACCACAAAGATAATGGCATTTGGGGAACACAATACACTCAAACCGGCACATTCCACCCCCTGGAACCCAAAATGACATTATCTTTCCAAATACAAAATACATTCATTTCATCACAATATCACAAAAACTTAAATCATTTCAGTAACAAAAGTTAAGTACAAAATCCCATCAAAATCAATTTAGGCGTGGTGGGTCCTAAGGCACAATTCTCCTTTAGCCTTGGATCTGTGGACTTAGAACAAGTTATATGCTTCCAATATACAAAGGAGGGACATTCATAGGATAAACATTTCCATTGCCATAAGGAGAAACAGTAAGGAAAACAGGGTGAACAGGAGCAAAACAGTTCCTAAAACCCACAGGACAAAGTCCATTAGATTTCAAAGTCAGAGAGTCATTTACAGAACAATGTTGCATCCTTGGGGCTTGAGAGAGCGGGAGTCTAACCCTTCCTAAGGGCCTTTTCGGCAGCCCTTTCCTCTCCAAACACTTGGGTGAGTGCTCCAACACTTCCACACATTGGGGAGACCACCTTCTCGGCTCCACCCTCCTCAAACATCGGGGCAGCTCCCGGATTCCCTTCCATCTCCGGGGCACACGCTCAATCCCTTCAGAACAGTGTGGTGGCAGCCAGGCTCTCCTCAATTCCCTGGAAATGTGTTCCACCCTCTTTGGGACCTCGGGTGGCAAAACTCTTCCAGAGCATCAAGGCGGAAAGCCCGCCCTCGACCTCCAGGGCAAACTCACCCTTTCCATGGATGTGGGCTGCTCCGCTCTCCCAGCCCAAGACCTCCTGACTCCAGACCTCAACCTCCATGGCTCTGTCTTTGAAGAGATTTTTCCTTTAATCTTTTCCTTGTCTGTCTCCTCCAGTCCAGACTGGCAGCGGCTCTGTCTATAAAGTTCTCGCAAAAATTCTGTTGGCTTTGCATGAAGCACACAGGGGTCAAAGCCATCAGACAATAGGAGTTTCCACAAATCCTTTCTGGATAATTCCATCTCCAATCTTGGCTTGTACTGAAATGGCGGCTGGGTTCCATGTTCAGTTACATCCTCACGTTGGGCTGTAGCTTCTGGGATTCCACCCCCTGGAAGCTCATAATTTTCAGCTTCTGGTCTCTTTGAACCCAAGAGTTCAGTTCTAAGTTTATCTCTTTCTGCTCGCATTTTACTATAAGCTGCAAGGAGAAGCCAGGTTACGTCCTCCACACGTAGTTTGGTGATCTCCTCAGCTAAGTACTCCAGGTTGTCACTTTTAAATTCTTCCTTCCATCTGACACCAGGACTCAATTTTGCCAAATTCTCTGCCACTTTAAAACAAGGATCGCCTTTCTTCCAGTTTACAACAACATATTCATCATTTCTGTTCAAGGCCTCATGAGAAGTATCTTTAGAGTCCATATTTCCATAAACAGTCTCTTTAAAGCAGTTTAGGCCTTTTCTATCAAGCTCCTCACAATTCTTCCAGAAACTCCCCATTATCCATTTAAAAAGCCGTTCCAACATGTTTGGTATTTGCAAACACAGCAGCAAATCACCCCACTTCTCTGGTACCAAAATCTGTCCTAGTTTGCTAATGCTGCAGAATGCAAAACACCAGAGATGGGCAGGCTTTTATAAAACGGGGGTTTATTTCACTACACAGTTACAGTCTTAAGGCCACAAAGCATCCAAGGTAACACCTCAGCAATCGGGTACCTTCACCGGAGGACGACCAGTGGTGTCCGGAAAACCTCTGTTAGCTAGGAAGGCAGCCGGCGTCTGCTCCAAAGCTCCAGCCTCAAATCTGCTTTCTCCCAGGACGTTCCTTTCTAGCAAGCTTGCTTCTCTTCAAAACATCACTCCCAGCTGCACTCTCTTTCCTCTTTGAGTCAGCTCATTTATATAGCTCCACTGATCAAGGCCCACCCCGAATGGGCGGGGCCACACCTCCATGGGAACATGTCATCAAAATTATTGCCCACAGCAGGGTGGGGCACATTCCAAGCAAATCCAGCCATCACCAAAACGCCTGCCCCACACAAGACCACAAAGATAATGGCATTTGGGGAACACAATACACTCAAACCGGCACACCACCCTTGTCTGGGTCAGAGTGCTATGAACTGAAAATGTCTGAGGCTTTCTCCTCTCAGCCACTCAACTTAACAGAGAGAAAAACCAACAGAAAGCCCCCTTTCCATGGACCCATGATTTCACTCTTCAGCCAGTGGTAACACCTGGTCTTCTGGGCTCCCCATCCCAGGACAGATGAGTCTTCTGGTTCTTTAACGTCACTAAAAGCCTCTGTCTGCTTGTTAGGGGTTTATAGCTTGTATTCAGCTGTCCAAACTTGTTAATTAAAACCCCAGTTGGAGCTCAGCTGAGCTATATTCACTTGCTCATAGGAGTGCCCTGCTGCCCTCTACCACAGCGAGGTTTTGCAGCTCAGCCTCCCATGGGTGAAAGGGCTCTCAGCATGGGTCTGCACATTTTAGTAAAGATTCTGTGCTGCGATCTCAGGCATTCCTCCCAATCCAGGTTGATGTACAATGTGTGGACAATCATGGTTGTCTCCCAGCAGTTATTCCAATTATTTACTAGTTGTTCCTGGTTGTTTATTAGTTGTTCCAGGGGACTGACTAAATTTCACTCCTCTCTATGCCACCTTCTTGCCTCTCCTCTCCCACATCTTACAACTTACAACTAAAAAACACCAAATTAGGAATTTAAAAGACAAATGAAGGAGGTTGTTTTCAGGGTTCTTGTTTTTTCCTCTCGTATTTAACATGTATGTATTAATGTCATGGATACTAAAAGGCATAATGATTAAATTTTCTTTTAACCATAATAAGAAAAAGTAATGAATGAGTTCTATAGTTAATAAACATAGGATTCATACATCTCTGAAAACTGGTTATATTAGTCTGAGCTATTTTCCTTACTAAAATCCCACCTCAAAATAGCGGTGTCGCTGGGCAGCTGCTTAGGACCTTTCCATGACACTGTGTACCTCCATGGTCCCAGCTTCCTTCACAAGAACTTCACTCTGCAAGCCAAGAACATAACTTCTTAACCAATCCCACATTTATAGTCAACAACTTCACCAACAGTGAGAAACTGTCTTCCCTTGTTGCTAATTTGAATAATCCCAAGGAAAAAATGTCATAGCCTAAATTTAGAACATGTATTCCTCTCCTGTGCCTGGGGTAGCAATAGCCTATGATTGGCTGAAAGGGGTAGAGGCCAAAAGCCTACCACAGTTCCCAAAATGAGAAGAGATTTGCATAACAAACATTAAGCAACTTCTGTGTGGCTTACTTTTTAGTCATGTAATTTATGTGTGTTCTACAGAAGTTAAAGAAATGGATTAGTAGAACACATTTAAAATGCAATTCATGATTTTAGTCTAAGTTCAATACTAGTCTATTTATTTCCAAAGAAAACAAGTAGAATCTACAAAACAGAAAACCATAGTCTTCCTTAACACTCAAGAATCAGCTGGATTATCATGAAATCAACTGTCTTAATGTGCAGGAAATGACTCGTAACCAGAAATGTCCAAGCACAGCCTGAATAATCACATAGCAGATATTATTCAGGGACACAAACGCTGGATGGGATATTTGCTTCAATCGCCTTTATTATATCATCCAATTCCAATATTAAAAGATTTTATAATTTTAATGTGCACTGATGTTACCTTAGGCAGTCCTTGGCTCTAATCTCAGCCCACCACATACCTAGTGCTTGACTTGGGCAATTTTTTCACTCTCCAAGCATCTAAAAAATGAAACTGCTGATGTTTGTCTCTTGGGGGGTGTTGTAAAACTAAATAAAATGTTGCTTGCAAGTTGATTAGTATAGTTCCTGGCTCTTGGTGAGAACTTAATAAATTTAGTATTGCATTATATTTGTAATCTATTGAGTTTTGTCTAAAATATCTTTCATTTAATCACAAATTTCATTCCCATAATCATGGCCATAATTTATTTTCTCAGTATATTGAACCTGTTCCTTTTTTTCTACGTTAATATGCACAATAATAAAGAGATGCAGAATTATTTCACTGCATATTAACCTCTTAAAAGTCATCATTCCCTGAATTGTAGGGCCTATCTCTAAACTTTGAGATGCTGATCCCCTAGCGTATAACCTGATTGATCTCTGGAACAATGCATATCTCTGAGACACCTGAAACTCAGAGCTAGAGCTCAGCAGATATGAATGTCAGTATTAGTGCATACAGCCACTGTCAAAAAAAAAAGCTGAAAAAGAGCCCAGACTTCAATTAGTGATATGAATGAAGCAGGTCTGGTTAAGACCAGGGCAAGCCAGGCCAAAGGATAAAGGTTGAAACTGATTGTGTTTTAAAACTTCAACTTTCATATGAGACCAAGGGAATAGATATCTTTTTGGTACAGGATCTAAATTTTCTAAATGGTACAACTCTACAGTCGATTTGTTCAAACACCACAGTTGCATGGAACTTTGAATAGGAAGTGAGATACGGTAGGTTAATATAGGCTGGAGTGAAATAGTGACACATCCTAGAGAAATTTGGGCAGATAATAAAAAATATATTTACAGCCTCCCCTCCCCAGCCCCAAGGATCTGGGGGAAGGTGCGGATGTGTTGGACATCCTCACCTGGACTGGTGTTGATGTTGTCACAAACATTGGGACTGGCGGTTTGATGTGCTGAGCCCTCGAGCATGGAACTTGCCCTTATGAAGCTCATTACCACAAAGGAGAGTCTAAAGTTGTATGTAATGGTGCCTAAGAGTCTCCCCCTGAGTACCTCTTTGTTGCTCAGATGTGGCCCTCTCTCTCTCTAACTGAGCCATCTCGACAGGTGAACTCGCTGCCCTCCCCACTACATGGGACCCGACTCCCAGGGGTGTAAATCTCCCTGGCAATGCAGAGTATGACTCCTGGGGATGCATGTGGACCTGGCATCGTGGGACTGAGAGTATCTTCTTGACCAAAAGGGGGATGCAAAATGAGATGAAATAGTTTCAGTGGCTGAGAGATTCCAAATGGAGTCGAGAGGTCACTCTGGTGGACATTCTTATGCACTATATAGATAACACCTCTTAGGCTTTAATGTATTTGAATAGCTAGAAGTAAATACCTGAAACTACCAAACTCCAACCCAGCAGTCTGGACTCCTGAAGACAATTATATAATAATGTAGATTACAAGGGGTGACAGTGTGATTGTGAAGACCTTGTGGATCACACCCCCTTTATCTAGTGTATGGATGAGTGGAAGAATGGGGATAAAAACTAAAGGACAAATGGGGTAGGATGGGGGGATGATCTGGGTGTTCTTTTTTCACTTCTATTTTTTATTCTTGTTCTGGTTCTTTCTGATGTAAGGAAAATGTTCAGAGATAGATTGTGGTGATGAACGCATAACTATGTTATCATACTGTGGACAGTGGATTGTATATCATGGATGATTGTATGGTGTGTGAATGTATTTCAATAAAACTGAATTTAATTAAAAAAAACAAAAGTCATCATTATTCTCCATGGTCTTCAAATAAATTTCAACCAACCATCATATCGTTCTAAGATTTGTCTCAACTGACAATATATTACCTTTAACATTTCTTTTTTTTCCTGTCCCCAAAGGTATCACATATGTTGGCTATTCCACAAATGGATATTTGAAATGCTCTCACTCTTGAACCCACATTATTCCCCTATTGTTAATTTTCTTCTAAACTTTCTGCCCTATGAATTCCTATGTCATAGTTAAGGCATAACTGAAAACCTCATGTTCCATGGATCCATGAATTTGTTTCTTATATTTGCATTCATCATTTAATTCTGTAACTGATTAATTATTGATTTATTTATTGATTTTTCTTCTGCACTAGCCTGTTCACTTAATATAGTGTGTACCACAGTGCCTTGCATATAGTAATCCTCAATATGTATGTGTCCAATGACATTTTTGAAAGAAATTTAGAGATAAGTTAGCATAGACTCAATATAAGCGAACAAAGACATGTCTGTGCCAGAGTTGCAATGAACAAAGAATTTACCATAATTTTATAATGTAGAGAACAGGGCAATGATAAGAGAACATGTACCCTTTAGGGAGGGTGAACTTACAGGACAGGTGGGGATGGATATATATATCTCAATGTGTATGTCTGCATGCTCTGGGAGGGAGGCTAGCTTAGGGGACTCTAAGAGTTTATGAGTCAGATATTGAAATTGAGACATACCCCTCCTTCTTCCTAAAGAGCTCAGTGCTGTGCATTTTTCTCCTCCATTGCTCTGGAGGGGAAATGATTCTAAAGATGCTGGTGGATAATTGTGTACTAACCTTGTAATACTCCTTGATGCTGAGGTTGAAAACACCTATAAGTCTCCTTTGACAATTATTCTGAGTCACATCTCCTGATCTCTGAGGATGTGCATGCCAAGGTCACCTGGCCCTCTGCAAAGATTGCTTGATATGACATCAGTATTTTATACTCTCTTTATAAATACTGAGGGCCTTATTAGAAAGAAACAAACAATAATAATGGCTTCCCACTAGAATTTTATCCCACAGGTAATAACTCTTGGGAAAAGATACAATTAGGGTGTGCCTTTTCCTCCATTAGCTCCCAAGTGTTTAACAGTTTTCTATAGGCATGATTTATTGCTCTTGTTAGAATAGTGGTTGGAAACAAGGATGTGACATATTACTAGCACTTCATTAGGTTTAATGCTAGGTCATTTAAAGACTTAAACCTTTAGGAAATTTTGAAGACATAGATTAAAGGCATTTTATAGAGTCATTTCCAGAAGGAGGAAAATTGAAAACCAGGGAAAAGAACCTACTATGTAAGATTTGAAAGTTTTATTAAATTGGTCTCTACTAACTTTATTTATCTACCATGATGTACTCATAGTATTGTGTAAAAGTTTTAATTTGGAGACAAATAAAATTACCTGACAGATGTACCCAAAAGGAGATTCAAACAAACCTAACAAGGAGAGATGATGATGTTTTTATTCTAAAAACAAACAGAAAAAGAATTGTTGAGGGACAATGGAAACACATCATGCATTATATAGATTATTTTATTTCTGTATATCATGGTTAAATTTATTATTAACTTGGTTAGGCTATGGTGTCCAGCTGTTTGGTCAAACAGTAGTCTTGATAATGCTATGAAGGGATTTTGTAGATATGATTAGCAGCTGTAATCAGTTGATTTTAAGTGAAGGAGATTACCCTCCACAGTTTGGATGGGCCTCCTCCAGTCAGTTGAAGGCCATAAAAGCAAAAGCTGAGGTTTCCTAGAGAAGAAGAAATTCTGCCTGCTGATCTGCCATATAAATTTCAACTTGTCAAATGAATCTCTTCACATACATGTGTGTGTGTGAGACTCTCAGCCAAACCTGCTTATAACTAACACAGAAAGTAAAAGTTGATTCTGTCTAAAGTCCATTGCTGTGACATACTTGTGGTTCATAAAACCAGTAATTGTATGTGAGGAACTGGTTTTTTCTTTTGAATTTTAAAATATACTCTATCAGAGGGAATGAAAGGCAAACTCAGTATGTGAACATTATCCAAAACACCATAGTGGCTATTGTTAGAATAAATACACTGTATCATGTGCTTTCCTGTTAAATGCATCCTCCAGTAATGGTACTTGATAAGTCCTATGTACCTTGTAGTTTTTTTTTGTTTTTTTTTTTTTTACAAGTAATAGCTCTCCTCTTCCAAGATTCTCTACCTCTCTTTTTGTTCTAGAATTTTATTTCCATTTTGGAATCTATCTAAATATCTCTCTTTATTATTTTAATAGCATAACTTCCACAAGTACTCAGAATCACTAAGGATGATTCAGACGCTTTTATCCTTCTTAACATATTTTAGAAGTTTTCATACATAAATAAATGCTAAGAAACACATACAATTTTTAAAAAGTTCTTCCTACCTGTCACTCATATGTATGAAAAAAGTTACTGAATGCTGTTTGTTCAATATGTGCAGTAATGAAATAAAAATCACACACATATAACCTTTGTAAAACATATTTAAGCAACACAAATGCATATTGGTATATAATGTATGCACATAAGCACATGTGCTGCACATAAACTATACCCATATATGAATCACATACACATATACACATATATATGGATAGACAAAGCACATGCAAGTATAGTTACTTTTGGTAGGATTAAAAAAATGGGGTATGGAGATAAGGACTGATTAGTACATAGAAACCCAAGAAGGAAGTTTCTTCCTGTTTTCAAGGAGGAGAATACCGTCTTCTTTCTCCTCACAACTTTGGGTTTTATGGGGAAAGTTAAAGGTTGATATCTCAAGGGGTGTGAATATCTCATGTTGGATGGAAAGCTGATGACAAAGCCAGCATGGTTTCAGATATGTGAGACCAGTCAGATGATTTTAAATACACACTTGAATCATATGTAAATGCTCATGCTGGATCAAAGAGGGTTCAGGATCCCTGCTCTCTGGGCACAGCATAAAGGTAATGAATAGACAAAGGTGTGATGTTATTTGAAGATGCCCATGTTTGTCTCCTTAATGCAACTTCCTTGGAGACTTTGATTTTCAGGGTATCAGAAAGAACACAATCATGGGCTGTCATCTAGAAGACATTGTAATACTGAAACTGAAAAATCTGGTCTTCATCTCGGAGGTGCTCTTCTAGGGAGAGATGGGGAAAAATATCCAAGCACTGCTACCACCAATGAAAGAACATGTATGATCTTAGAGGCTGACAGGGGGAAACACTGGGAGCTGTTGCCACCAAGAGCTGCTGAGACTTACTAGTAAGAACTATTACTTCCCAGGAAAAATAGCAAATTTTCTGGTCCCTCTTCTCAAGAGCACAGATGAGAGCTTAATTAGGAGAGGAGTAGAGAAGGGAGTTTCTGGCTTGGATGTCACCTTCTCAAACTATTATCCAAATTTGAGTCACCCTTTCTATTTACAAGACCCCTCTACTATGTAGGAAAGGAGATTCACACCTTCTTGGTTGAAGTTTCAGTCAATTTTATACTGTTTGCCAAATATTTCTGCTTATTGTTTTTCCAAAATGGATAGTGAGTCTTTGGTTAGAGGGTGTGATGGTTAGGTTCATGTGTCAGCTGGGCCAGGTGATGGTGTCCAGGTGTCTGATGATGCAAGCACTAGCCTAACCATTGCTACAAGGACATTTGTGGCTGGTTAATAAACCAGAAAGGTGTTTTATTATATCATCAGTCAGTTGACTGCCACCTGTGACTGATTACATCAATGGAGGGCATGTCTTCCTCAATGAGAGAATTCAGTCAGCTGGATTTAACCCAGTCTTTGAAGGGAGAGAGAGAACCTTCACTTCTTCAGCTAGCCAGTGAAGCATTTCCTGAGGAGTTCATCAGACACCTTCATTGGAGTTGCTAGTTCACTGCCTCCCCTAGAGAATTTGGATTTGTGCATCCTGTCCTATGGAAGTTGGACTCATGCATCCCCACAGTTGCATGAGAAACTTTTGTAAAATCTTATATTTACAGATACCTCTTGTTGATTCTGTTTCCCTAGAGAACTCTAACTAATACAGAGGGTTAGTTGTTATTGATCAGAAAACAATTTTCCAACTTTAACTTGTCCATGTGCATAAATGATCCATATGGTTTCAATGCATAGTCAAGGAAGGTCACTTCTAAATCTGAGATTCTATAATGTGGGTAGAAAAGTAAGAGATCCTTACGGAAAGGGAGTAAGGAGCGTGGTATTCTCAGGAAAATGGAGGTTTGTCCCTATGAATGAAAGAATGTTACATAAAACTTATCAAAATACACATGATGTATTCATTCTTGATTGTCATTATCAATCATTTCCACCATATTGTTATCTCTTTGTGGGTAAAAGCTATGTCTTATCAAACTCATCATATCCCTCCATATTCCTCAACACAATTCTATGCAATTAGTGAGCATTAGAGATTGAATTTTGTAGATTTCAAAGGTTAAAATTATTTATTTTAGAGATCACTTTCTCAGAAGTATTGTAAACAAGGCCAGGTACACAGAGTATTCAGAAGATCAAGGGATAATGACCAGATAGATCCACTACATAAATTATGATAGATAAGTCTCGCCTAACAAAGTGCCATGTTCTATTCATATAAAGTATAATCACCCACACAAATGACTTTGAAGATTTTAAAACAATGATTTGTTCTAATACGGGTTACACTGAATGGACACTAGGGCATCCCAGAAATGATCCGGCCTTCCATGTGAGTGACCCCATGAATCCAGTCATAACTTGGCAACTTTCTTCCAAATAATCCAGTGCTGGCAATAATCTCATTACTTCTTTACATACATTGCTGTCTCTGGGTTGTTTCCTTATTGAAGTTCTCAAGGAATTAAAACTTTTTGCTAAAACAAAATGCAATTCCTTTTTTCAAGCATCTTATTTAGTGCAACTTTGACATCCTTATTCCTCAGACTATAGATCAAGGGGTTCAGCATTGGCACAATAATGGTATAAAACACAGAAGACATTTTCCCTTGGTCCATGAATCTGAGAGATGATTGTTGTAGGTACATAAACATTACAGAACTAAAGAAAACAGTGACAGCTGAGATGTGGGAACTGCACATGCTGAAGGCTTTAGATCTGTCCTCAGTGGAGTAGATTTGCAGGACACTGGCAATGATAAAAACATAGGAACCAAGGATGGCAAGAGTTGGGACAAAGACATTAAATGCACTGAAGCACAAAACTATCACTTCATTGATATAAGTGCTGGAGCAGGAGAGCTCTAATAGTGGGAAAAGATCACAGAAGTAATGGTTTATTGTACCAGCCTTACAGAAAATCACTCTTAGCATGCAGCCTGTGTGACCTGTGGCACCAATCATTCCCATCATATACACCCCAAGTACCATCCCGGAGCAGGCTGAATAGAACATGGTGACATTATAAAGCAATGGATTACAGATGGCAGCATAGCGGTCATATGCCATTGCAGCCAACATATGACATTCTGAAATAATAAAAAGAAGGAAGAAGTAGAGCTGAGTCATACATTCCAGTTAGGAGATGGTGTTCTTCTCTGTCATTTTGGGGGTAATGACAGTGGAATGACAGAGATCAATGAAGGACAAGCTGCTCAGGAAATAGTACATGGGGGTGTGCAGGAGAGAACTGAGCCCAATCAGTGTGATCATGCCCAGGTTCCCCACCACTGTGACCACATAGATTCCCAGGAAGAGGAGGAAAAGGGGCAGCTGGAGCTTAGGACGTTTCGTCAGCCCAGCAAGGATGAACACAGTCACTGGGGAATGATTTCCTGCTGCCATTTTCCTCAGGAAATTTTATGTAGGAAGAGAAGAAAAATTAAGGTAGATTTTCATTGTCCAACCACTCAAGGACATGTGAAATAATACACAAGTCTCATCAACTTAATATCTCCAATTCTCTTTGCCTGTCAAAGGCCCTGGGATCACAATAATCTGGGGCATGTAAATAAATATAGGATTGAATCATCCCTGTTTTGTTCTATGCTATAAGAGTAGGACTAAGAACTGCCTAGTCCCTGAATCCCCACAGCTGGTCTGATAACTTTGATTCATTGTTCTCAGCACTATCCATACCTAATTTGTGATCTTTTCAACTCTCCTGCAGCACAAATATTAGTATGACTATTTTATATATTAGATAACTGAGGCTCATAGAGGTTGAATATTTGCCCATTGTTAAGCGTATAATAAGTGATCAAACATGTGAGAGAAGGCCCATCTGTCCCTATATAAGGCCCTTTCCAATTTCACCTTCCATCTCTTCTTTCAGCTACTAATGTCTGTACTCCTATCTTTTTCTCTTTGTAGTATCAGAAAAACTGCTCATAGCAATTAATGTATGGGAAAAATTCATGTAAAGTACCAACAATAGTGTACTGACTACTGATCCAAGCTGGATTCCCCTTTAGTGAGTACCCTGACGAATGACACCACTCCAAAAATTCAGAAGTGTTGACCCTGGAAAATAACTGGATTCTTAACATTAAGTAAGTATATCACTCAACTTGAACCCCATATGCAAGAAGGATGAGAGCTTCCTAATGAAGAGAATATAGCGGTGTGGAACACTCAAGCCAAAACTCACTCATTCCAAAGACACTTATGGTGTGCCCACCATGTGCTAAGGTATTTTTTAATAACCTGATGTGGTCCATGATCCTTGGGCAATATGTTCTTAAGGACCAGGGCTGCAGAATGGCATTCTCACATGATTCTTGGATTATGACAATGGTGTGTGTGTTGTCTTGGTGTATTTTTCACTCACCTTCAAGCCAGATGTTTTAAGAGCACTCCATCAGGGGCACTCAAGATAATGCAGAAAGAATGTTTATCTCTGGGTTGTGGGTTTAGAAGGAAATTGATGAGTTCCTGGCATGGGATACTGTGATGACAGTTCTATTTTCAAAGAAAGAGATCCAAAAGATACCATCAAAAATTAGTAGTGTATCAAAAAACAAGTGTATGAATATTTAGATAAGAATGATAGAAAGGGGATGTTACTATTCATTGATTACCATGTGCTTGGAACTGTGCAGTCACTTCATAAACACTATCTGGTTTATTTCCCCCAGCAACCCTATGCCATACAAGCTTATTACTCATATTTTATAGATGAGGAAACTGAAACTCAGAGACCTAAGTGACTTGCTCATGGTGACACTGTGGCTTCTCAATATAGACGTGGAGATGAAAGTTCTGACAATGGCTGTGGGAAATAAAGTTGTCACAAAGTACTTGAGCTAACAATGATAACTGCTGGAAATACTGTGCGGCCAAAAGCAAAGCGTGTGCAAAAAACACATGCTAGATTCCAAGAATGTAAGAGCTGAAGAAACATTATATGGTGATAATTAGCAATAATTGAGTGATTTCAATTAGGCAAGAATCTAGAATAGATCCCAGTAAGTTGAATCCTGCGTTTGTTACTTATCCATGCTCAGATCACTCAGTGTAGTGTGAATAAAGGACCCAACTAGGTTTACAGCATGAAATAAAGACAAAAAACCATTATCGTTCCCAAATTGTCAGTTGCAGCTAAAGTGCTATTAAAAGCAAGGTTCCATTCTGACACTAAAACAACTGTCTGAGTTACTTGTGCTTATACTGTGTGATCACAGCTGAAAATAGGAAACTATAAAGCCAAAATATAATTCTACATTTTAGTACTTTGCTTTCTTCTTCCAAGATTGTATTGGTACAACACTCTTGATGATTACTATGATGTAACAAAGACAATCTTGGTCTTTGGGATTGGCAGTTTTCACATACTTACTGCTTTGTTGATTATTGTTTAACTTAAACTTGTGTTTAAAAAAACTAATTATATGTTGAAAGTTTGGGTTTTTTTAATATTAGGAAATGATTTCTCAAAAAATAAGATGTTTCTCATCTATAGGTATAGAGTTCACTCATGATTGTGAAGATATCCTTGAGTGAGGGCCTTTATTTTTTAAATAACTTTAGAACACTGCAAAAATATCTTTTAAAATATGTAGAGTTTAGTAGTGGCACTAGGAAAAACTGCCTTGAGATTCACAATCATTAAAAATGATTAAAGGGGAAATGTTAAATTGTATATATGGTGACAGAAAAAAATTTTTTTTTAAATCCATGGAACTACACTATAGAAACAGTGAACCCTAAGTTAAACCATGGGTTTTAATTAATAGTGCAATTATAAAAATGTGCTATTATCAATTGCAGCAAATGTTTCACCAATGCAATATGTTGGTAGTGGGGTAGGGTATAGGAATCCTGTATTTTATGCATAATTGTTCTATAAGCACACAGATTCTCTAATAAAGAAAAAAGAATTAAAACAAACAAACAAAAACCATTCTATCAATAATTTAGATGAAACCACCAAAGAAATTACTATGCGATTCAAAGTTGACATTAACATAGAAGACATTAATAATACTGATTCAAGTAGATATCATTAGACTGTGAATATGAACTGATACTGTAAAGAAGAAACTTAGCAGTAATATGCATAACATTTGCTGTGGAACATCAATTCATTAATTTTGTAGATATTTTGGCACCCAGTATGAGCCAGATATTATTCTGGGATCTCAGTAAAGAGAAATGAATAAGATAGAATTCTTGCTCTTCAAAATCTCAGTCAGAAGGTGGAGAGGCAGACTAGAAAATGTAATAAACATTATGATTGCATAGGTTCTACATAAACACAGTGGGCAGTGGGGGTCAATGAAGGCTTCCAAGACAAACCTGAGTTGGAAGGATAAATAGAAGTGAGCCAGTCTGTACAACATTAAAAATTGAGAAACAAGGGCCTAACATCTCATCAATTTCAAAAGCTCTGGATCAAGAGAAAAACAGCTAAAAATGCCAATAAATTGCAAAGGATTCATTAAAAGGAGCATAATATCCAGAATGAGGGAAGTGATAGCCATGCAAGCAAAACTGCATCTGGGTGCTTATTTTAGGATGGTCATTTGCCATTTACCACTTCTAAATTATAATTATCCAGGAAAATTGAATATTTGGATCAAGATAATTTACGTCAAATATCTCTACAACTAATAACACAGAAAAGGGATCAGAATTATTGGGTGTTACATCAGAGGGCAGAGCTATGTCCAATGAGGTTATTTTTGCCTCAACATCAGAATCTTTCTAACCATTAAATATGCTGAAAGTAGGATGGGTTGAATTACAAAAAAAAGATAATTTTCTGTCTTTGAATGTGTAACAGCAAAATACGAGTAACCATTTTTTAGGTTGCTTTAGGAAAATCTTGCATTGTGAGGAAACTAGACTTCACAAATGTCCTCTAACATTCTGAGATTGAAAGGTTCTAGGACAGATACGAGTCAGTTACTCACCCTTTCTCTACCTAAAAACCTGAGTCCAAGTTTAGACCAAGTGTCCTCTAAAGGAAATAGCCCTTGGTGATGTGATGATGTTGGTGGTGGCAGTTCAAAATAGAGGCCTCTTGGCTCTGTTTTACAGTAGGGTTCAGAACACAGGTCTCAATTTCTGAGTTGCTTATGTAGATATTCTGAATAAAAAATCATGATTCCTTACTGTATCTTCCTCATATTGCTACTTGAAGCACTAATCAAAGTGGCATATTGTTTTCACACAGAGTTTGTATATTTAAGAGTTCTCATTAAATACATACAGATAGAAGCTCCCTGGAGATTTCTATCACCAAGGATGAGCTATTGGGGAAAACGAACAATTAAATTTTGCTTTTTTTCATCCTTCACATGACACGATCATTAACTCCCCAGCGTATAATATTTTCTCTCAGTGTTGACATCATAGACAGTCTTTAGTCATTAGTTCTAGTCATTATCAGCCAGAAATCAAGATTCAGCCTACATTGTTCTAGGAGGTCCTCATGACAAATACCTTCCACCATGAATATAATTTCTGAAATTTTAGAAGACACGATGTCCATCTCTTTCTATTTATTTAAAGTTTTGGGAAATATTTGACTATATTTAATTATTAGGGGTGATTGCTCTTTATAGTTTTCAATATACATCATTTTATAATGTATAATAATCATAAAATAAGACCCAGATTTATTGAACACTTACTATCTGCCACATGCAATTCTAAACTTGTTACATTTATTAACTCTTTTAATTCTCACAACAGTAGTGTGAAAGATAATGTTAGGTTGAATCCTGTCACAATTCCTTGTTATTCTGCCTATTATGGGAGAGACACAGAAAGTTTGAGTAATTTATCCAAGCTTATTATCCAGATAGTAAGTTGTAGTTTAGTTTGCTCATAAAATGATTACATTTGGTACATTATTTACATCTTAAAGCATTCATTCATTTACTTATTCAAGAAATGTATAATGTACCATGTTATGTGTTAGGATATAAAATCAGAAATTCCAAACTATAGTTTTAAAATTTGTCTACAACTGAATTTAATGCATCTATAGTAAACCATTAAATAGCACTCACTAGTGTTAAATAGTGTTCTAACTACTCTATTGTTTCAGCCCTCATATTTTTATATATACTAATATCCTTATTTTATGGATGAGGAAACTGAAGCACAGATAATAACATCTGGAAAAGTGAAATGAATGGCAGCAATGTCACAAGGGATGGGAAGGAGGGCTTGGAAATACTGTGTTATAAGGTAGATGTTGATTCCATAAAAATGTATATTGTCAATCCTAGAACAACTACTGAAACATTTAAAAAATAAATAAGGCCTTTGGGCTTCTAGATTAAAGCTTCCTTGTCATAAAATAAGTAACTAAATAAATTACAGCTATAAGAGACTAATGTGTTGTCAAGGATGTTTCTGTATATATTCATGGGGGGTGTAGATCTTTAGTTACCTTTACTAGTACTTCTTATCCTGGCTTTGGTATCAGGTTAATTCTAGCTTCATTAAATGAGTTGGAATGTGGTCTCATCTCTTGGATTTTCTGGAAAATATTGTATTTCTTCTTAAATATTTGGTAGAATTTACCAGTGAAATCATCTGTTCTTGGAGCTATCTTTTATGGAAGGTTTTAAGTACAAATTCAATTTCTTTAATAGATATAAAGCTATTCAGGTGCCTATCTCTTCTGGGTAAATTTAGGTGAAGGTCTTTCAAGAAATTGGTTTTTGTCTATGTAGCTTTTCACAAACTCAAACCTGACTTCTTTAGGTTATGGCTCTAATGTCAGTTCAGTTTCAGAAGCGGTTGCAGTGCTATTTGGATCTGCTCTGCATGTGTACCAATCTGTAGCAAGTCTCGGACCTGGGCAGTGTTCAATTCTCAAAAACTTCTGTGTGCTATTTATGATCAGATCCATAAACCTGTGCATCTTGGAGATGATAGGCTCAGAAATTTAAGCACAAACTTCATTGGATTTTGTTTCTTTTGTTGTTGTTGTTGTTGTTGTTTTAGCTCTCTACATTTTCAGCGCCCCTTCTTCATCTTCTGGCTGAAAGTTAGATTAGTTTAGTTTTCCCACTCTGCTTCTGCTTCACATTTCTCTAACATTATCTATCTTCAGGTAGAAGTGGAGAGAAGATAAAGAAAAATGCAACAGACATTTCTTGAAACCCCAATATCCCTTTCTCAAAGTTATAGACATTTGTCTGGCTGCCACTACCACCATCACTGCTGCCACACAAGAATTAAGCATATCCTTCACTCTCTCTGACCCTTGAGATCCCCTTTTTCATTCTTGCACATTAGAAAGTTCTTTCCTTGGAGCTCTTTCTGTCTACAAAGAGAGTACGAATTTAGATGTTAAGCTGATTTTGAGACCAGGCTTAGGAAGACAGGAGTTTAAAAACAACAGGAAATTAACTGTTGGATTCATACCAATTTCCTTCTCCAATCTTCCTGATACTGTTTATTTTTCAGAGTCTTCAGATAGCAATGCCTTGCATTCAATGTGAGAAACCAGATGGAGTGTGCTTACTCCATCTTAAACAGAACCAGCAACTTTTAACACTAATTTAGTGAGCAGGAATGTTTAACTTCATGAAGTCTAATTTGCCTTTTCCAGTAAATTGAACAATTTAATTTGGTAAGCACAATGTAGCAAAACTGACACAAGATGAAACAGAAAATCACATTAGTCCACTCACCATTAAATAAATTGAAAAAAAAAAAAAACTTTGCTGCAAAGAAAACTTATGGCTTAGTGGTTTCAAGAACCTTTTAAAAAGAAATAGTGTCAATTTTCAACACTCTTTTACAAAACAGAGTAGGAGGAAACACATGTCAATTCATTTTATGAAGTAAGTGTAACCTTGATTCTAAAACCTGACCAAGACAATACGAGAAAGGAAAACTAAGAAGCTTAAGTATTTAACAAAATATTACCAAGTGGAATCCCATAATATACAAAAAGGGTAACACAACATGACCTGTGGGGTTTAACCCATTAATCCAAGTTGGGTCTAACATTTGAAAATCAATCAAAATAATTCAATATTTTAACAGAATAAGGAAAGAAATCAAAGGATATCTCAATGGATGCAAGAAAGTAGCATAATATTTAATGATGAAATATCAAAAGTTTTTCCCTTAAGATTGGGAACAAGGGAAGATTGATTTCTTTTGCCAAATTTATCCAAAGTTGTACCAGAAATCCTAGGTAGAACAATTAGGAAATAGAAAAGTAGGAGGGGGAATAAAATTGGAAAGAATAATAAAACTTTCTTTATTTGACATGATTTTATGCATGGAAAGTCCTAACGAGTCCACAAACCAACTATGAGAACTAACTACTAAATTTAGAAAAGTTACAATATACAATGTCATACAAATATCAAATATATTTCTATATACTACTATCAAAAAATTAGAAAATGTAATGAGATAATTCTATTTAGATTAGTATCAAAATACTTCAAATACTTAAAAGTAAGCATAAGGAAAATAATACAAGATCTCAACACTGAAAGCTATAAAACACTGTTTAGAATATTTAAAGAAGACCTAAATAATTACAGAGATATTCCATATTCATGGATTTGAAGGTATAATAAGTTAAGATGCCAAATTCATCTATTTACTCTAAGCAATTCAAATCATGATCTTAGCCAACTTTTATGGTAGAAATTGATGAGCCAATTTCAAAATTAATGTGATATTATAAAGGTCCTATAACAGACAAATTAACGTTGATAAAGAACAATGTTTGAAGACAGAATCTTCAAGTCTGGCTTTATTCTCTATAAAGATACCATATTCAATGCAGTGTGAAACTGATATAAGGATAAATATCTAGATAAAAGAAATAGAATAGAAAATCCAAATTAGAACCATACTTACACAGTCAATTAATATTTTGACCAAGGCCTTATAGTGATTCAGTAGGAAAAGAAATCTCTTCAGCAAATTGCATTGAATCAACTGAATATCTATATGGGGACAAAACAAACCTCAACCTTTACTCCATACCATAAACCAAAATTAATTTGTGATGGATCATAGATCAAAACATAAAAGAAAAACCCATAAAGCTTTTAGAAGAAAACATAAGAGACTATTTTCATGACTTATAACATAAATGCAGTGATTTGCTCTTTTGTCTTATATTATTTTGTAATCATTTTATCATACTGCAGCATAATTTTAGTAGTCAGTAATATTGAGAACATATAGCATATTGTCAGTAGGCTATAATTTACCTAGTAAATTATCTATCTTTGGACTTCTTCCTTTTTTCTGTTGAATTTTCAATGAGTTGGCATTAATATTTTTTCCTTTGGAATGTTTTGGGATGATAATTTCTCAACATTAGATTTATTGGGTCCAAATGTAGGAACATATTTATTAACCTTGGTTAAGATTTTAAAATTGTTTTTTCAAAGGATCCACCAAGATGCTTTCAAGTCCCTTTATGAATCCCCCTGTTTTATTATTTTTATGCTTTCACTATTCCTGCTCCCTTTCTCCCTCCACTATTTTTTTTTTTTAACGCTAACTCGCTCTATTTAAAATCGAATTTAAGGTTCCTTTTCTCATTGGAAGTTTTTCCTGATATTTTCCCCCATTTTGAAGTAATTATCCCTCTTCAGTGCCCCCCTGCAAAAAATCCTCCATTTTTGTATATCATTGCAAAATTTTCTTTGAAGGCAGGGTCAGTGGCTTATTTGACTTATAACCCCAGCTCCTGTCACTATGCACTACAAAGAATAATAGTAAATATTTACTGAATGAATACATAAAGAAATAAATCTACCAAAAGTGTTATAGGGTTTCTGCAGCCATGTTCTATGTAGTGTGATTCATTAGTATTATTTTGCTAATTGAAAAGAAATAAAATGGTATCATAGTTCACATTGTTTACTGTATTTAAATTATTAGGTTGCATATGTTTATTATTTTGGTTTCCTCTTGCATTAACTATATTACATTTAATTATATGTTTTTGAAGTCATCATGTTGCTATGTTGCTTCTTTTTTCTATTCAATTTTTACCTATCTGTAATTTTTTATATTATTGATAGATTTTTTGATAAAGCTTGTTTTGGAGTAATGGCAGATAGATGGACAACAAGACTGAGCACTTAGATACAACCTGATTATAAAAATTATTGTATATCATATAAAAGAGTTTAGATTTTACTCTAAAATGAATGGATAGGCTGAGAAATTTTAAAGCACAGGAATAACATTATTAGATGTGCTTTCACATAAATAGAAAAGCATGATTTTTTTAAAAGTTAATTTTATTCAGCAGTTTTATTATTTAAACAAGTAAAATTGATTTCTATCAGATTACAATAACCACACATATTCAATGTAAGAAATTTATACATAAATTTATGTCAGAAGAAATGCAAATAATCCAACTAATTAGACATAACTATTTTATCATGATTATTTAATATATTGTGACCAGTGCTTTTGAATCTTATAAATAACCTAGTAATGTATGTCTTTGTGCATAAATATTAATACAGAGATTGTCATCTCTTCCAAATTGCCAAGTAACTTGTAAAATATATTTGCTCTCCAGTCTCCCTTCCCTCCAAACACAATCACCATGATGACTCAAAAGCCAAGGAAAACTCTTACTTCTAAGTAAGATTTGGAGATTGTTCTACATCCACCAGGGGGCAATAGAGCACAGTTTGCAGAATACACATGCTCAGGTGGAGACCAGACTAGAGCTATTTATTGTCAAGTTACCTATTAGCTTATTAAGTTTCTACTACAGATCCAAGATGCTGCCTGAATCTCCACTATCTGTAAAGCTAATATAAGCTTAATAGGATAAGAAGGTGGGACTAGTGGTCATCTTGGTGCAGGGAAAAATAATGAGGAACAGACCAGAAGAGGCAGGAAAGATCTGAAGTGACATTTCTGTATGCTGTATTCTTTTGAAGCATCTGGAGCAAGCAGAGAATGCATGCAGGTCCTCATTCTTGACCAGTCCTCCCTTACATCCTTCAATCAATTCATGGATTTGCTTTTGGTTTGGTAGGGTAGATCACAAACTGTTTCACTGTGACCTTTAAGCATCCATCTTTTGTATTTGCCTTTTGCATTCACTGTTGTGATAAAGGGGGCTATTTAAATGCAGCCTAGAGGCACAGAGCCTTAATCACCACCCTTTTCTCACATTACAGGAACCTGAGTCTCCAAAGAGGGAGAGGATTAAATCCTATTGCTGATCTGTATGGGTCCACAGGAAGTTGCAAATCCCAAGGGAGCAAAATGACTGTGTTAGTGTTTTACAAAATAAAACTGGCAGCAGTAAAAAAAAAAAAAATGAAATAACCATTCAGAAAGGAAAATATGATTGAATAATGTAAATAATTGTTATTCTTTTCAAAAATATTTTGAAATGCATAATAATGGTTTAAAACAAAAGAAGATAATAAAAACTGAAATTCTTTGATTGAGGACAAGTTTGGCTACCATTGATCTGGTTCGATTACTTAGGAGGAGAAAATCCAGAACAACTGGTCAGGCCCTTCTCCACTCTTGAACTATACCCAAAGAGAGCTTGATCTCAATGAACCAGTTATCTCCAAGTTTCTCTTTACTTAAACTCTCCCTCTCTCCCTCTCTGCCTCTCTCCCTCTCTCCTTCTCTCCCTCTCTCTCTCTCTCTTTCTTCACTTGTATGTATGCATGCAAACATATGTACACATATTTATATAATTTCATTGAATTATTCAACAAACATTGACTTTCAAAAGAGTCTTTAGATCAGAAGCTTTTAGATTCTTCGTCTCTTAAAAGGATTAGTGAACAATATAATAGCCAACATATCTTAAAGCTTTATGTTGTAATAACCTATGATATGAACAATGTGTTTCTCATTGGGGGTGGGGAGGCAACAGAATCAGCAGCAGCACCATACCTTTTGGAAATAAATTTAGTTCTTCCTCTGTATTTTTCTGTAATCACAATAATGTAATGAATACTGTGGATTTGGTTTTTCACCTAAGTGCTTTCAAGATTTGAGTATTTGCTACTCCTACTTAAATGCCACCTCTATTCTCTTTAACAGGAAATGACTCACAGGGTCATTTCTCTAGCAAATACTAACTGTAAGGCCATGGTACATGCACTTAGACCTCAGAAGGCGTAGTGACATTTTCAATAAGATTGGAGATGCTCGTGGAGAATGTGTGAATGAAAGAAGGGATTTCCTGTGCACCTGCCTGTCCCCAGGAGGTACCAGCCTCCATTTGTGTTCTCCATTCTGGTTGCTACATCAAAGTTAATTTTCACTGCTATACTTATTAACAGACCTAATAAAATGGAAAATTATTTGAATTATATCTTATTTGGAGAGTCATTTTCCACATCCTGAATTTAATTAATGAAAGAAAATCGGGGCATAGAAGTATTTCAGCTTTTCCAAAATTACCCTAATTTTATTCTTCAAACATGAGGACAGAGTAAATATACTTCTAACCATTATTTTATATGATTTTGAACTGGGCCTATTCCATAAATGGGAAAAAGCTCTCAATCAGAAAGTTCTCAGAATGGGACGGGTGGGGAATGTAGCTGCTCTTGGCTGTACTGATTAGTGGCCATAAATAAAAGGAAAAGGGAGTAAGATTAAAATTAGTTGGTAGTGCCTGTTGGCCTCCTCCTGAATATCTTAGTAAAAAGAAATTTAGAGCAAAACCTGAAGTATGCAAGTATTCCCACAGACCAAAATTACTCTAACTGTAGCCTCCAAAATAAAGGCAAACTAGACATCGTTTTGTGTTTGTATTTAAATAATTGTAAACTGTGTCAATTCCATAGATGGGACAAAGCCCTCAATGGAAAATGCTTTTATAAGGAAATGTGTGGGGCATTTATTTGTTGGAAATGGTGTCAGTTTGGGTGAATTTGGCAGTTCATGCTGATGGATAACTTCTTACTAACTGGGTCTTTTTGGAGGCTTTCTTTTCTCTTTTAGGGAATGATACAAAAGAAGTGGAGAATTTTCCCAACTGGATTATTGTGATTTGCTTGCTTATCATTTTCTTTTTTGTTTGGTTTTTACTATTTAGCTCTTCATCTATCTGATATTTATTTTAATGCATATTGTAAAGTGATACATTTCCCCAACTTTCAATTTTCCAAACATTAAGATAAGTTTTTCTTTCTAATGGTTTTAAGATACTTACTTCTTTGAATACTAACTTCTAGCAATGCTTTTTTTTTTTTTTTTTATCACTAGGAACCTTTTTAAATTGATTGCCAGAATAAAAAAAAATTAAAAAATAAAAAAAATTGATTGCCCCGCTGATTTTCAGTCAGTAAATTACTATCTCTGTTTTGACAAATAATACTTGGATATAATTCTGTTAAACTTCCATCTCTGTATTCTCATAGAGAGCCTGGAACTCTGGGACCGAAAGCATACTTTTTTTGTGAGGCCGGTGGACATGTGCTCAAGACCAAAACACAGTTGCAAGCCTAGGAACAGAGATAGCAGATTGTTTACTGCAACTGTCTTTCTAGGACCTATCCCAGTAGTGTTTTTGTCTTCCCATGTGCTTCTAGCCAGACATAACAATCTACTCACTGAGACTGACACGTTCAGAGGAGCTTATCAGTCTATTCCTCAGAGCTCAACTCTGCTGAGGAGTGGAGAGACCCAGGACAGTTTCTGCATCAGTGGTGAAGCTCAGAAGCATATCTTCTGCAATAGTTTCCACTTGCTGCTATAAAAAAATCATCCCAAATTTAGTGGCTTAAGACAACATAAATTTATTATTTTATGGTTCTGGAGATCAGAAGTCCAAAACAGGTCTCACTGGTCTGAAGTCAAGATGTCAGCATTCTTTTTTCAGGCCGCCCTTTCTCTTGTTTTCTCTTCTTCCTCCCTCTTTTACTTATAAGAACCTTCATGATTACATTGTGCCCACCTGGAAAATCCAGGATTATCTCCCCATCTCAAGGTCAGATGATCAGCAAACTTAATTCCATTTTTAACCTTCATTCCCCTCTGCTGTATAACCCAACTATTCATATTCTGGGGATTAGGTCTGGACATCTCTGGTGTCGTGCCGAACCAGTGGATGAGCTTCTTGACTAATGAAAAATCAGATTCCATCAATAGTCAGTTCTTTCTGGATGGAGGGTCATCATGAGGCACTCAATAAATCTACCCAAGCAGTTTCTGGATTTCTAAGGTATCCAGATAGTACCCACTTATCTGTCTCTTTATTTCCATCAACAGTGGTCTAATAAATGTCACTTTTGAGACTCATTCACAGAACAAGGGATCTGGAAGTCAAGAAAGTTCTACAGCTGCTGAAAAATATTGGATAAATCTTTGAGATTACTCCATATTTGTTTCAAAATTGAGAGTTGAATTGTTGCTGGAGGTGAAGTAGGTGCATGAGAACATAGACCTGAGAACATAAGCTGCCTGTCTGGCTTGTTTTGAACGAGACAACATGCCTGTTTTATTAGTACAGAGAATTGATGCTTGAACATGTTTGACAAGAAAATATCTTTCATACACTTGGTAGCTTTTTGAATATGCATACTCTTGATGGCCTGAGCCATTTCTCTGCTGTTCTTAAATTGAGCACGAAGATTTGAACCTCTTGATTTTGTGGGGTTTTCTGGGTCAAGTGAATGGTGAACCATTTTCAGAGATCACATCGGGCCACATACGGGAAGAGTAAAATATTTTTTTAAAAACCTTCACATAAAAAATTAAATTCTATGTCCATAAGCAATAGTCAACAAAGAATACAGTAACTAAAGAACAGCAAGACCCTGGTTTGCTCCTTCTTGGGTTCATTCTGCAGGGTGATTGGCTTTTGCTATTATCCTGCCTTGACTGGACGGCTTTATGTGAACACAGAACTTGCTTTTTCCAACACCCAGCTTTTCTTGTTGAGCCATTCTTTGTGAAGAATCCTGCTTTTTATATCACACGTGTGAAACTCTTAAACCAACTGGGAGTTAACAGAAAATCATAGATCAATCACTCCAGTGTCAATTTACACCTTAAGAGGAAAGGAATACCCTGATAACACTGAATTAGTAGTCGATGTCCATAAGGGCTATCAAAGTTTGGGGCATAAGGACACTCCAGGATAGTATGGTGTGAAATGAAGGCACTGGAGCAGCCCCCACCCATCCTGAGTCATCTTCACTGATCATTGTTTCTATGGTCCTATTAGTGGAAGTTGGTTAGAAGAAATCCACACATCTAATCTGGACTTCAAAATAAATTATAGTTTGCTATGTATGTATGCTCACAGATCTTAGCATATAGGGGACCTCAAGAAATAACCTGCTTCAGAACTTTATTAAACAGATTTTTTTTTTTTTTTGAGATAGCCATTACAATTCAGGAATAGATTTGACTGCTTTCTAGGTAAAATTTCAAATGAGAAATCACAGGAAAGGACACATTGTATCATCTAAATTTACTTATTTTTAATTTAAAATATATAATATTTAATCATGAATATAAAATTACACATTATAAAATAGATTGGTAGTTCATAAAATAAATTGACTAGATATATAGTTTAATTAATACATTAATTAATAAGCTATATAATTAATGATTATATAGTTTAGTAACCATTGGGCTTCATAACCTCCTTTCTCTAGGCCTCAGATTCCTCATTTGAAAGGATGGGGAAGTTATGAGATATTCCTAAAAGCCCTTAAGATTCTATGACAGGAAAAATAGCTGATATTACTTAAATGTCCTAGATTCTCAGCACTGCACTAAGTGCTTTAAAGGCATTTTTCCATTGAACCTTTTAATAACCGTATGAGGTAAGTAGAGTTACTATTCCCATTTTTCCTATAACTTGAATACAGGACCTGACTACAGGTCTTTTTCCTCATAGAATCTCTTGTTTGCCCAGACCCTCTGTCCATGAGTTTAGGGAGAAATGAGTAATGGCTGGGACACAATTGGGAATCATGAAGAGAACGATTTTAACCTGGTTAACTTGCTCGGCATCAGCTGCTCTTTCTCCAGCATTGTCCTGACATATTGACATATCAGGTGACAGAATAGTGCTGAAGTTGACATCCTCAGTTTTCTGCAGCACCCAGCTCACTCCACTGGCTTCCTTGGAGTCTGGGCTGTGACCTCAGTGACTCTGGGACTGACTATACTAAATTGGGTTCCTTGGCTCCTCAGCGGGAAGCCACTGTCTGGGAACGAATCTCAAGTCTTTTTCCAATATTGCATGGGGAAGCCCTTCTGACCACGGAGTCTCACTTCCTGCTTCAGTCCCATCCCTGTGCTTCTGAAGTAGTGGAAAATGGGTCTTTAGAAGTCATGGAGGGCTGAGGGGAAGACTCTCCAATGCAACCTGTATCTTCAGCCCTGTAGTATGTGCCAAGTCAGCAAATAACCGTGGGGTCTGGGCCCCATTTCTCCTGTCAGTACAGTAATCCCTCAATTCTGTATTCTGATGTAATACAGTTATGCAAGCAGCAACCAAGATTAAGACCAATCAGATATTCCTTGTGGCCTGGCATTATTTATGAACAAGCACAAAGAGAGTGAGAATAAGGAAAACATTTGGGAAGGAGAAGAAATATAGATTAGGGTAGCCCAACAGGGAAAGAATAGAAAAGAGAACATAGAATATAGAAAATGCAAATTAGGTCAAGTTTCTGCACTCAAATTAATTGCATTCATTATCTGTTGGACTGTTAGGCTTCTATAGTGTCAATAATAAATTGAAAAATAAAAGCAATTTAAAATGCATTATCATTCATTAATATAAAAACTTCAGTATCTGGACTCTGTCTCTCTCAGTAGTTAGCAAGGTAACATAGCAAAGAGTGAGACCAGTTTAATGTGCTTAGCAACCTTAAGAGAACTCACAATAAACTCTGCATCATGGGGAAAGTTAACATAATACCTCAAGCCCAGCTTCAAAAAATAAACTTGCAAAATAATTTATATAAGCAAAACCCCTCTCCATAGTGCAACAACTTTCACAATTCTCCACAGGTCCATTGCCTTACTTTCACTTAGGATCCTACAGTTACAAGAAACAAATATGGCAGTTACTGAAAGAAAAAAAAAGAGAGGGGGAGAGAAATAATGAAAGAGAGAAGGAAATTTTCAGATTGCTCTTTAGGAGTTTCAACACTCAGCAACATCTGGTAATCTTCCCTTTCTTTTGTGGCATACATCAACCAGATTCATCCATAGATGTTTTCCTCATCGTCCAACATCTAGAAACAAAATGTCCCATAATCACCTAGATAATATGAGTAAGGTAGTTAATATTGTACTATTTAACCGTACCTTAATCATAAAAGATGACTGAAAAACAATTAAAAATCAAAGGGTCTTACCAAACATAGTTAGGAAATACAAAATTTCAGAAAGTTAAAAGATTATCTGGAAGTTGAAAGGAAAAGAGGATCAAAAAATAAAAAAATGTTTGAAATACTCATGAACTACAAAAATCTGCCCCTTAAATTAGTCCCTAACATAATTTAACCCAAATCTAATTGACGATTCCTTTTAAAGTCACCCCATTCCATAAAGTTATTGTAGGAGTGATAAAATACTGAAATATGGACCAAACCTCCTGCAGCAGTAATCAGAGTCAGGAAAGATCTGAGTGAGTGAAGAGCAACCATCACAAGGTAGCATCATGGAATCCAAGGGTCCAGAGAGCCTTCGTCTAAGCCTTCTTATTTGTTTATTTGGAGGTTGCTAGAAAGAACAATGGCAGTAGAGAGAATGGGAGATGAATAAATAGAGCTAAGGATGTAGACCACTGTCTGGAGAGTTTGGGAAGTAGAAAAGAACCACAGTGATAATGATCATTTGGTTTGTGAACATATGACTTTGAGATACTCAGCACCTTCCTGATCCTATGTCTTATGAGCATAAGTTTAAACCACATCCTGCTGACTATGAGACTCTCCACTCAATAAAACAAAACATCTCTTTATCTGAACCTCCATAATTGTGGTTGTTTTGAGTTGGAAGCAAATTTTAAGAGAGATACAGTGGCCCCTGTCACTTTTCCCTCAACCTCTAGTCACTGTCAGCAGCTGGTTATGTGGATTAGCATGCACAGAGACTTAAGCATGATTAGCTTAACTTTGGAAAAGTAAACACCCAAGATATGTATGACTCCACATTAGGATTACAACAACATAGAACATTATTGTCTAACATTTGAAAACAATCTAAATGGTATAGTTGACAGAGCTGAGGACAGAGAAACTGGAGATCTCTGATCCAGACCCAGTTCTAGAGTGAAATTGCTACGTGAGCTCAGTTGTGGAGAAGGGTCATAGAGGTAGGTGGCTGAACTGGAACAGCCTACATCTGACTTGTTCAAAGATTAGCAGATGTTAAGTGTTAAGTACTTCCCATGGGAGTATAAGAGAGCAGAGTCCTCCCCTATTCTGCTAATGAAGTGCCCTTCCCACTCTGTGCTTGACACTGGCTGAACTGGCAAATGGTCTCAGCCGACTTAGATCAAACTCAGGGTCCACAGTGTTATTGGGCCTCCACTGCCTCGTAGCTTCATATAGAAGTAGAATGTCTATATAATTTATTTTACAAATCAGAACACAAAAACATCATGTGTAAACTCTGGGTAATCAGGGCCCCTTCTTACATAGACGGTCCTTCACAGTGTGAAACCCAATAATCTTATTATTTCCTTTCCACCATTTCCTTCTCTCTCCCTACTGTTTCTTCTCCTCACTTCCGCTCTCACCTCCAGTCATCCTCCATTCTGCCAATATAGTTTTCCCTGAAAATGGTGTGCACATCACATACTCACGCTTTCACAGAAGTCCCTTTCCCTCTGCTTCTGTGCACTTCCCCACCCTCTTTGTCTGACATTCATTCATCTTCCCACTCCGTTCATTCATCAAAACCACCCCTTTTCTGAAAAGCCGTCTGAGAAACTCCTGGGCAGAAATAGTCACTCACTTTGTGCTCTTTTTGTTCATAGTTCTGACAGTAGATTGAAATTATTAAAAAGAAAGGACACTGGAGTCAGAATGCATAACATCTAAGCCTAGCTTTGTATCTTATTGGCAGGGCAAATTACTTCTCTGTGTCTCGGCTTTCAAGGTACAAAATGGGGATACTACTACTACTTCATAGGATTGTGGTGAGGATTGAGTTAATATAACTAAAGTGCTTAGGAATAATACCTGGCATATGATAAACTCTAAAAAAAATGTTTTCTGTTGTTATCACATTTTATTCTGGGCAAATCTGTAATCTCTGATTTTACCATCAAATGATGGACTCTTTTAGGACAGGCACCTTATTTATCTTTGTAGATTTAACAATGAGAGTAGTATCTGTACAAAACAGGCATTTAATAAATACCAGCTGGATAACTTCTTAAGGGTGGCTGTGGAAAAGTAGATTTAAGGGCATCAGGCCGAACTCTGGCCAAATCAAAATCTAGAGAAAAATGCATTTGCACACCCTCATATCTGCTTTCTTGGTGACCCTCCCCACATCTATAAACAGAAACATCTCTTTCTTAGCCATCATCTCATTATCCCAGATATTATCTGATCTCTGTAATATCCAGGGGTATTTTCATTTGAAAAGAGAATGTATGATTGTGAGAAAATTCACTTTTTAAAGGCAATATTTCAGGCATGAAAAAGGTAAGATATTTTGGAATACATGTCCTGACCAGCATGAATGAGAATACACCCTTATGGAAACTTTAAGATTCACTCCACATCTCCTGTCCCTCTTTCTTGCTTCATTATATTAGGAAGAATACTGGTGAATTCCTCTTTCAGGAAAGTGTCTAGACTGAGCTTTTTGTTTCTTTGGCAGATCTGACCTCGGCCCTCCCATCTTCTCCTAATCTGGAAGCTCCAAAAATAAAGTATTGAATAATTGAATGAACACGTCTGGGGAATGTTCTATTTTTTAAAGTGATTTTCAATATTCCTGAAATAAAAGTTGTTTTACTCCAAGAATTTTCAGATTGTTGCAGGCAGCCGAAAGGAAGGAATGGAAGAAAGCCCTGGGAGTTGCTAGATCTGGCTCCCCTACGCAAAACCAATTACCCTATTGCCTAAAGGGAACAGTTCAGTTGAGAAGAGGACAAAGGGACAGTTGCCATAGAAAATTTAGTTTTCAATTAAGAAAAAGAGAGAGGAGGAATTAAAACCCAGTGTGCAACTCCACGTCTATTTTCACATGTCAGAACACTGAACCTAAAGGAGCTTTTCTGTAGTGACTGAATCATCTCCAACAGATTAGCACAGGAGCCTAGCTCCAGAGCATAATGGAATAAATGAGTGGTAAAATAGAGGCTTTTACTCTGGTATTAGTATGTCGCGAATTAACCATTCACCAATCCGACACTTAACATAATTAAATTTCAAAAGGCTTCTACTTTTAAAAATGGGTTCAAAATTAATTCTTATGTAACCTGTGAACCTGTGAGTGAAATCAGGCTTAGTTGAACGAGCAATAAAAAACAAAGGAGATCTTGTGATAATGGATTTGCATTCCTTTCAAAATGGATGTGACATGTAACTTCAATATTTTGTTTTGTCTTAAAATGTTACTAAGAGTTGAGTCATTAATATGCATGATGCTATCTTAATAAAGAAGTCTGGACCTCTGATAAGCAGTTGCTTTTTTCAAGCCAGTTACTCTGGATGGCCAAGTAGCAACATGTGAATCTACACAAATGAGTCTAAAGTAAGGCTCAGCCATATTCTCAAAAGCTACCAAAGGGAGCCTATTTACAGAGGCCAGCATCCCAGAGACTGGATTTTAAGTCCATCTCCCTCCTTGAAAGCACCAGTGTGTCAAGTGCAGAAGGGGACAGGTTGGGTGAGGACCATCCTCTGAGGAGAAACCTCTTCTAAGAGTTCAGACCTCAGACCTCCATGCCTTACTTTTGGAAAACGTGCATAAAAGCTACGAAACCTCACCCACCTCACTTTCTGACGGATTTTCCCCTTAGCAGAGACCAAAGAACAGCAGATTGACACAGCTCCCCATGAAAGTGGTATTTCTTTAAGACTCATGTGCCTTCCATATATGCATATCAAGGCCTGGACTTCTGCAACACCTTGAAAAGACATGCTTCCCAGCAGAGTGTTTTATGTCTTGGAAGGTATATGTATATATATACAGAGAGAGAGATAGATAGATATCAGTGGAATGGATGAGAGGGAAAATGCAGTCCCATTAGTACCATTCTTCTGGGAACTTGAGTAAGTTTGAAATCATCATGGTGGCATGGAGGGGCTCTTGGATCTTTTGTGTGATGCTTCCTTCCCCAATAGCAGAGTCCTTTGGGATGTTTCTGAGAATCCTCAGAAGGTGAATGCACCAGGCTAGATGCGAAGCAAGTGTGGCTCAGAAGGAGGATTGTGAGATACTGGACCAGAGGGCCATGACCCAGGTCAGCTGAGAAATTAACAATAAAAGCCTCTCCTTACATGGTCCAGAAAGCTGTGTAACAAGAGGGTTGAAGATTGCAGGTGATAGGAGGAGGTGCAGGTGGGGGTTTGCTTGAGGACAGAGTGTGCTCTCCAGCTCTTGCTGCTTTTTATACTCTGTGATTTTCCCCTTTGCAGTTTTCCCCAGGTGATACAATCAAATATTGCAGCACCTTCATCTGTGACTTCTGTCCTCTGGAAAGACACAGAGAGAAAGGTGTGGAACTTCTTATTTCTGTTTGGTCCCTTCTTCTTGCTTTCCTATGGCTGTGTTCTACACAGGATGTCCCATCCTATCTCATCATGGAACCAGTGTCCTGGGTGCCTACACCACAGATATCCTGGAGTTCAATGCACCACTGGCCCCCATGGTTACCATTTCCTTTAAAAGGGTATGAAAGATGCTCTTATCTTACATATTTTATGCTTCTTTGGTTATCACACATGAAGTTGAGTGCTTCTTGTTAGTACCTTATCTCTCCCTAACTAGAAATATTTCTAAGCTTTGGGGGAGCAGTCTTTCTTAGTATTTAGGAGCAAAAATCTTGGATTCATGTTCTGTCCCTGTCACATTTATCTATGTATTCTTGATCAAGAAACTAGTCTCTAAGCCTTAGATAATGATCAATAAAGTAGGGATAATAACACAACTATCATAAGGTTGTTTTGAGGATTAAATGAGATAATTTTCTATGGCATTAGCATAAAATCTGACAAGTAATAAGGGTCCTATAAGCGATCGTCTTCATATTACTGCATCAAAGACAGAAACTTTAGGCCCAGGTGATTTGAAGCTATTTAAAACACTTATAAACTTGATATATCCAAGGATTTAGAGAATTTTGGAAGGAAATTTTGGTATTCAGGAGTGATGTCCAGGGATATTTGGCAATGAAAAAAAGGGGACAGTGGAGCTGAATTTCCTTGTTATTTCACAGTAAATCAGCAGGTTTCCTCATTGGAATTTTAATACCACAGTGCTTAGTACTTCGATCAGAGATACAAAGGGTTGAGGTAAAATTATCTGTTCTCTGGGCAGTTGATGCAATGGATCCAGGGAAGTGCAAAATATCTCTGCCTTCTATCACATTTCAGATCAAATCAGCATCTTCCTCAAAGCTGCTGTATAGCCATTTGTGAACCAAAATAGATAAATTCAATATTTAGAAATCTTATTTCATATCAAGAAATGAGGAGACCATGCAAGGACAATTATATTAATCAGTGTTTCCTTTGCAATTGTTTTTAATAGGAGGAGCAGAATTCTTTGGCAGGTAATGGAGTAAGCCCTTTGAACTTAAACAAGTCTGGCAACCCCAACTGAAAGGTAGAGAGGTATGATTAAGTTTCAAGGACTAAAAAAGAAACAGCAATACCTTTAAAGTTATGAATAGAAACAAACATAAAAATATATACATTGTGTATTGTAGACCAATAAGGTACCATGGAAATCATACAGTCCTGAGATTTCAAGCTTTTTCCAATGGGATCCTGTCCAGAAATCTAATATATATAAAGTAGATGCAAGGGAAATTCTCAATAAAAATACTTAACATGGAAGCCTTGGAGCTTTCAGTGGTTGAAAAACCATTGACTTTATCCTATAACCTGATAAAATCCTGCTAATGGCTGGTCCTAAAATGGAAACAGACCCAATTCTAAGATGCTAGTTATGATATCTTTCACCTTCTTTAGGCAACTGGAGTTAACCGTATTTGGTTTTGGACCTTCAAACAGGGAGATCAGGCCCGAAGCCAAGCATGGGATGGAGGGCAGAGCTTTTTGCTAACAAATTCTATATCATTCCCTTTCTAGACAGTTGGGAAGGAAAGAGAAAACACTTAATCTTTCCTCTAACATGCAGTATGCCTAATATTAAATAGAGAAGATTCTATCACTCTGTCAATCAGTTATTAAAAATCTCTTCTACTAATTGCTTTTACTCACAGACACAGTCTCACTCATAGTTTGGAGAGAAATAAATGGAAAAGATGAGCAAATGGTGCAATGGGAAAGACCCTCATTCCATGTCAAGTGGTTCCCCACAGAAGAGAGACAAAATAATGACCACCATGTTATAATTCTTGAAGCATGGGGTGGGGAGGGAGAACCTATGTAATATGAAAATGAAATACACAAAAAGATAAAGCATTGTGGTAACAGTGGTCCATGCCATTCAGAATGCATTGAAACATCAAAGTCATTGTTACATCTGAGAATTACAAAATGAAATTTCAAATGTTGGGGCAGAGTGAAATCTAGGTAATCCACTCAGCCATCCATTCTTATGCACTCTCAGGAATGTGTCCTGTCCTGCCCAATAATATTTTCAAGGCTAATTTCACTTCCTTATTCCTCAAGGTGTAGATCAGAGGGTTCAGCATTGGTTCCACCAGATTCATCACAATTTGAACCACTGTCCCCAGCATGGGGTTGGGTGTGGGCTGCAGGTAGACAGTGATAATGGGCCCATAGGCACAGAGGATGGCAATGAGGTGGGCACTGCAGGTGGAGAAGGCATGGCGACGGCCCTCAGTTGAACGAATACTCAAGATGGAGACTGTGATTCGAGTGTAGGATGTGAGGATTAGGACAAAGCACACAAGAGATACTAAGCCAACGTTGGTGAAGCTCATTCTCTGGGCTAGGGATATATCAGCACAGGCCAAGGGCAAGAGTGCTGGGATGTCACAGAAGAAGTGATCCACTTCGTTGGGACCACAGTATGGCAAGGTGAAAGTGAGGAAAGTCAAGATACTGGAATGAATACATCCTAACAGCCAGGTACCCACAGCCAGGCCCACACAGATTCTAGAATTCATGATGACTGAGTACCGCAGAGGATAACAAATGGCAGTGAAGCGGTCATAGGCCATCACGGTAAACAGGAAGCACTCAGTGCTCCCAAGGAAATGGAAGAAAAAGAGCTGGGAGACACAGTCCTTGTAGGAGATGAGTCGGCTCTGTCCTATAAGGTAGAGCAGCATTTTGGGACAGGTCACAGAGGAAAAGCCCATGTCAAACACAGACACGTTCCCCAGGAAGAAATACATGGGAGTGTGAAGGCGTGAGGAAAAAATAACAGCCACAAGGATTAACAAATTTCCCAGCAGGGTGCAAGCATAGAAGGGCAGAAACAGGACAAAGAGTATAGACTCCAGGCCTTCTGTGTGCGGGATTCCCAACAGGATGAACTCGGTCACCACCGAGCAGTTCTTCATCTCCATGAGAGCCAGATCTGGGGAAGGAAGAGGAAGCAGAGATGCTCTGGCTTGTTGTCAATAGAGCAAACATACTGAAGAAATGAAATTTGTGATTTAAATGACAGTGTTTTGTTTACAGATTTGGAAAGATAGCTCTGATCCAAATTGCAAAGCACTGTAATTGGACTATAGCTGTCATGGCCAGCCTACAATTTCTGTACCAAGTATTTTCATTGCACATGTTTCAAATGCCACATGTTCTTTATTAAGACAATACTTTCAGAGTATGCTAGAGTAAGGATTTTCAAAGGTAAGAACAGGGTTCCCTCAGAATCAGATGGAGGCTCTTTCATATCTCTGGAACTATGAAATTGCAACTAGAGAATCATTTGTGAACCACTACTACTAACCACATTAGAGCTTTTTTTTCCCTGGGCTATCACTTGGGCGTTTGGTGGGGTGTGCACATAGAGTGTGCCTTACAGATCACCATGGCAGGTGAGCCCTCTCTCTTCAAACCTCCCTGTCTAGTGACTCCCTGATCCGTTGGATCAGTCGAAGTCCACCCAGTCACCTCGCAGGTGCGTGGGAACCACTGATTCAGCCCACAATGCTCTCATTCTGGACAGGAGATCAGGGCCCATGGTAGACCCTCAGCCAGAGTCTGGGACCTCCCAGTCCAAAGCAGTGAAGTCCAGGGATGTGGCCAGATGAGGTGTGTGCCCAAGGCTTCGGAGGGGTCTCTCTGATCCTGTGGCCTGCCGGTGCACAAGGAAAGAGTGCTGGAGCTGGGAGAGGTGCTGGCAAGCCAGGAGCTAGTGCCAGGGCTGGGGGCTTTTGGGGAAGGCACTGCCCTGCCAAACGGCTGCACCGAAGGTGTTCATTTATATTTGTAGTCCTTTTGCTTTTTTAAAAAAATGCAGTCATACAAAGCATAGAATCAGTTGTTCACCGTACCATTATATAGTTGTGCATTCATCACCAAAATTAATTTTTGAACATTTTCATTACCACACACACAAAAATAATAAGAATAAAAATTAAAGTGAAAAAGAACAATTAAGTAAAAAAGAATACTTGGTGCCTCCCCCCCCCCCCATTTTTCTACTCATCCATCCATACACTGGACAAAGGGGAGTGTGGTCCATATGGCTTTCCCAATCACATTGTCACCCCTCATAAGCTACATTTTTATAAACTCATCTTCAAGATTCATGGGTTCTGGGTTATAGTTTGATAGTGTCAGGTATTTACTGCTAGCTATTCCAATTCATTAGAACCTAAAAAGGGTTGTCTATATTGTGCATAAGAGTGCCCACCAGAGTGACCTCTCAACTCCTTTTTGAATCTCTCAGCCAATGAAACTTATTTCATTTCATTTCACATCCCCCTTTTAGTCAAGAAGTAACCACATTAGATTTTATCTCTGTTTTTCCAGTGAGTCATAAAGGTTGAACAATCACCATTTTACAGTTTAAAATACTTATATAACATGATGTCAGCTCATCTGATCCTCACGATAACCTCTGAGGTAGAACTGTAGAAAAGAAACCATCCCAGCATTAGGAAAGCTAAGCAATTCTTCCAAATTGAGGTCACAGGTAAATGGCAGAACCAGGGATCTAAACCTAATCATTTTTCATGACATCAGTCTTGCCACTGTCCTGCATCTGTGATGGATTCTGGCATTACTGACCTTATAAAATCTTGCCTCATTGTGACCCATGTTTTGCCTTTTAACATCACCAGGCATCTGAAAATAGCCCTGGACAGGTTATCCTGTCTCCTTCCCCCTCTATCTCCATTAAAATGTAAAGTCCGGGAGAGCAAATAATTTGTCTGTGGTGTTTACTGTATATTCTCAGTGCCTGAAGAACATCACCTGACACAGAGTAGGTCTACAATACATGTTTGATGAATGAAAGAATGAAATACCTCATTCACCTTCTGGCAATTACTGGATATCATCTTGGTTGTTTCATCTTGCACAATGACTAATTTGATACTATCAGATAGTGGTCTTCTTAAAGAACCCTGTAAAGTAGCTTCACCTTCTATCTGGTCCTCTTCTGCCCCATTACCCTAAATATGTAGAATTTCTTTGTTTACAGCCAGGGTACTGGTACCCAGAGAGAAGTTCTGCACTGTGCTTTCAAAGGTGACCAGACCCAGAGAAGAGCTACGCATAATCTATACTGCTGCCAAAAATGTTCTGGGAGTTTCATCAAGAGGAGTCACACATCACAGAAAGAATTGAAATGAGGGTGTCCAGATGTAGACTGATGTCGAGTTTCCATTCTTTTAATTAAGTTCAAATTCCTGGTTATAAAGGGCAATAATAAGAATTGACCTGTGAGTTGCCAGGTCAGCATGATGGGTTGAAAGAAAAACGAAGAAAATAATTTCCTACTTTGTATTCATTAGCCCTGTGTTCCTGTTCATTGTGAACTCTGAGGACATTTGTAAGTCCAGGACTCCAAGTTCTCCTCTCCATTAGAGGCAGAAAAGAGGAGTAGGAAAAAGAGATGAAGGTGGCACTTGGGTTACTTACAAAGAGGATGTTCTGATCCCTTTACCATCTGTCTCTAGGATCATCAACCCAAATTTGCCTTTGACATAACATTATAAATCAGGGTTAATGATCTCCTCCCATAATCCAGACAGGTCTTCTCAGTCAACTAAATCTAGACCATAGGACATAAAACTGAATGTGCTTCTGTCTTCTGCAAAGATTTCTTCCAAGAAACTAATAGCTGCATTGTCTTCTCATTTATGGAAATTGAAATGTCCTTGGAGCCCTTGGGATCTCGTTTCTGAGTGTGGCCCTGGTTCAAGGAGCTGCTGAGAAAAGGGAGCTAATTAAAAGTGGGTGAATGATCCAGTGAAACAGAATATGGTGATGTTTCTCCCTTGGGGCATTGCTGTGACAGGAAAAAGATCAATTTCTCCTTAGATCTTCTCCTACTTCTCAGTTAATTTTTTCTTTTAATATTTCAGTTTGGAAATATAGTCTCCCTTGCTACACTCCCCAACAAGCAGTTTTGTCAACTGACAACATTGGCTTCCCTAAATAAGAATTGTTCTCCACATGACTTTTTCAGTGTTATTTTAATGGATCAATCAACAAATGTTTTTTTAAGTACTAGTATTATACCTAAAACAAGACGTTTTCCCTGAATCTGGACTTCTCCTTCTGTGAAGAGAGTCAAGAACCTTTGAAATTCCATATATTTGTGAAATATAAGAAATGTTTATCTTACATATAACACAGGATTCACATAGTTGTCAAAGAAATAATAATATATAAAATCTTAAATTAATGAAAGTGAAGGGCTTAACAAAACAAAAATTTTTCACTTTAAAAAGAATAAGAAAATGGATTTACCTCTGTAAAGATGATTACTAGAAAAAAAAGAGAAGGCACACATATGCAATATGAGGAATGAAAAGAAGGACAGAAGCATATGGACTAAGCAGATAAGAGATATTAGAATATTTGCCAATAAATTTGGAATCCTTGATAAAGTGGAAAAATCCTAGAAAAATACAACTTATCAAAACCAGCTCAAAAAAGAAATAGAGACTATGAAAAGGCATGTTTATTAGTTTCTATTGCTACATAACAAAATTAGTTCAAATCATAGTGTTTAAAAAAAAGACATTTGTTATTTCATGGTTTCTGTGAACAAGGAATCCAGGCACAGCTTAGCTAGATACCTCTGGCTCAGGGTCTCTTGCAAATTTATAGTCCAGCTGTGAGGTGAGGCTGCACTCTCCTCTGAAGGCTCAACTGGGGAAGGATCCACTCCCAAGCTTCTTCACATGGTTATTGGGAGACCTGGAACCTCTAAACAGGACTGCTTCACAGCACGGTGCTGACTTCTGCAAAGTCAATCAATCCAAGAGACAGCAGGATAGAGCAAGTACACCCAGGATGGAAGCCACAGTCTTTTACAACCTAACCCCATCACCTCTACCACATTCTATTCACTAGAAGCAAGCCTAGTTTATAGTCATCTACGTTATATTCCATTTCTTGCTGCTTGGTACATACAGATTTATTATTATTATTAAAATTTTATAATATTTTTTATAAATGTACAAAAGGCATATATTACAATAAAGGTAATCTTTAAAACTGGCTGCATTTTTTGTAAACAAAAATTGATGTTATAAAGTTCATTTTAAAGACTGTAATAATATTAATAAACTATAAAACATAGAGGTATTTATTCCCAAAAAAGAATACATCCTGTTTAATTATCTTGATTTTGTTACAGAAAACAATACATGATTTTTTCATACATGTTTTAAGAGTTTAATATCTTATATTTAGTTTTATTCACCATGTTTATGTTAAAATACAGATTAAAAATTGTTTCATATAATGGGGGACATGGACAAAAACAGTTTTAAAAACCTGCTGTTAAGAATTCTAGGCTTTCATGCTTAAAAACAAATTTAATAGGATTCATCTTTTGTTAATAATTGGCAATGTTAAAAGTGAAAGATTCAGGCTTCTATTTCTAGGCTCTTCTCAATTGTTTATGAGTAGATACCTGGACTCTATTCTCAGAAAAAATATAAGAACTTGGATATAATCATCACTATATATTTTAACATGGTCTTGAAATACCTGAATTTGATGGGATGAATACAATTTCTTAAGTTCAACACGAGCAATGCCAGTTATTTTTATCTCCTTTAAATTTGAATCTCTATATCATTTTTCCTCATAGTTTCTCTTTTCAATCATAAGTCCAGCATAGGTATAAATTACATATAAATGGCTAGGAAGACAAACAATTTAAACTATAATGATGACCGTAATGAGTACAGTTGACTCTGTTCAGTGAATATTACCACCCAAACAGTAAATGAAACATGAGTATATATGTCCCATATCCTCAAATTTCTGCACTTGCTCACACAACCATATACCCAGAGGCTCTCAACACATTTTTTGTTTTAAAGAAAAGTATATTAAAATATTTTCATAATATATTTTTGTTTAAAAAAGTAGTATTGACAGGTGTGTGCCATTGTTACACTTAATGATTTAAAGTCCTGCAGTCATCTTTAGGAATCCCTGGGGGACTGTAAACCCTAATTTCAAAATTTTGCTTTGCAACTCGGAACATGCTCTGTAACACTCAGAATACACTTCCCACATTTCTAGATACAGGGTCTGTACACTATCAAGGAAGACCATCCCCTTGCTAATAATCTCCTTCAGTTAAAGTCTGCCCTCTTGAGTTTCCTAGCAAATGCTCCCTGTTTTATTCTATGTACTCTGCTAAAAGAATCTGATCCCTTTTCTAGTCAGCATCCTTTTCCAAATTTGAGATCAGCAGACATGTCTGTCTTCTCTGTAATGAAGAGTTTAATTTCCAACAATTTCTCTTACATTATGCCTTTTGGGTTCCTGACATTTCACCATCCTAGTTTGGCAATGCCCCACTTATAATGTGATACTTGGGCTCAAAGGCAATATCCGAAGTATAATGGCACTTAGATTTTGCATGGAACAAAGGAGAACTCAACAAATAACTATGGAATGAAAGAATGAATGACTTTCTCTTTCCCTTTTTGCAATTCTTTGTGTTGGAGTCAATTTGCTCCTAATGTCTGGGAATCCATTCTTCCTTCTCTAATTAAAAAGAAGAAAAGTAACATTTCCTAGAGATTTATCTTTTCAGGCCAAATTTCTTTGTTACTATACTTTTACATCTTAAACTGGCATTATTTTTCTTTCCCCATGAAAAAGTGCTTTCAAGAAGGCAGTCACTGCAGAGATGATTCACATTCCATAAGCCAGTCTGTTTTTATGTTTAGTCTCTCTATTCATATCCCTTTTGTTTCCTTCAGTATCCATTTAGTAACATCATATTTTAAAGCTCTAGATTCTTACAGATCTACTAAAGGAAATTAGAATAAAAATGTAACTGGCAGTAGTATCCAGGGTGATGGCAGAAGAATTAATCAAAGTATGAGAGTCACAAAGATTTGAGACCATTTTGTAAAACTGCTTCTTAATTGGAGATTTTCTTCCAGGTATTTTAACCTTTCATTTTAATAAGACACATTGATCTCTTTTGGTCCCAGATTCTGTGTCTTGGATATCCTTTTCCTCAATACTACCTATTGCAGGTGCCCTAGAGACTCTATCGTGTTAAACAGCATCTCCTGCTGAGATGATGAGCTGTGCAGAGTGTTGGGGAAATATGCAGATGTACTAAGAGTTTTCAAACTAACATAAAAGAAGTGACTTAACACCATACCACACTGTTAAAGTGTTAAGGATTGGTGAGGGGTGTTTTTAAGATTTCTCCGCTATTAAATTCATCCAAGAGAGCATGTTCCAGTGGAGCTTGTAAGGAGATGTTGCTCTGTCTGGAGATGAAAATAACAGAGAAAAGAGAACTTTAGCCATAACTAGCTGTAATGGGCTGAGGAGCAAAAGTAGGACTGAAGCCTGACAATTGCCAGATGTCCCACCTTCCTCTCTGTACTCCTTTCCCTCATATAAACCATTTTTCTTGAGTCATTCTATCAGACCTTCCTTTCTTTCACTCTCCTAGCCTGGATCCCACAATTCTAGACATAATATTTTGGAAACCGCTTTTGGCTAATGCAAAAATAGAAAGTAAGGAATATGCAAATGGGCCAATGCAGAAAAAGTAATATTGATTTAAGGGTAATAGTTATGCAAACTTCTATCTGAACCAGAAACATTCATGATTACTAATAATCTTCCTAGAAAAGGTCAAAATTAATAGTTTGGTGTGATTATGGCAAAGTGTTCTATAACATTTGGCTTCTGGCCTTTAGAGAAATTGTGTATTTTATATTCTTCCAGAGAACAGAAGAAGGCAATGAGGGAGCTCCATTTTACTGAGTTCTTAGGAAGTTCTGGGGGCTTGGTATCGCAAGGTTTTGTTGGAGAACTAGGACAGCAAAAGTCGGCCCAATATAGCAAGAACAAAGGCCATATATCTATATCTATTTCTATCTATGTAACCTATCTGTCTCTATATCTGTTTATATTTCTATTTATGTGTCTATCATCTATCTGTCTGTCTGTCGTCTATCTATCTATCCAAGTAGCCCATCAGGTCAAACATAATTGCCAGTTCCACCCTAATAATCTAGTTATAATGAGGAAAGAGCAGTGCCAACCCAGAAGAACTTATGTGATATAAAGATGAGGCAGGGGTTCAGCATAGGTAGAATTTTCTGCATGACTAAAATATGCAGATGGATAATCCCTCATAGAGAATACTAGAGGATTGTTTCTGTGGAGATGAAGAAACATAAAGCTCCATGACTTCCGGTGTTACCTTTTGTCATCCCAGCCTTCTCAAAGGGCCTGATCCCACCTCTGGGTAAGCCACAGAGCTCACAGGCATACAAAGACCACAGCTGACACCCTGTATCTCAGGAAGATCAGACTAGGGCATCAGGAGGAGAATCTCTCTGTCTAGGGCTTCTCTCAGCTGAGATAAAATAATCATATGCTGTGACAATGTTTGGTACTTTTGCCTAATGAATATTCCAAGGTGCTGACACCATCCCTTTGGTGTTTTATGGGTGCAATGCTCATGTACTGATTGGGACTGGGAGAGGGAAGTTGAGTGACTTCTGAGGTGGGTGTGGTTGTGTTCTTGAACTTCCAAGGTGAAAGGAGATTCTTTATATGAGCAATGGCAGTGGCCATTTACCTCATGCCCAAGAGAATTGTCCAAAAAGCTATCTCCAGTACAAAGATGAAAGAAACAGTACATTCCTAGATATGAGAGTGGATCCCACCCACATGGGCCTGCTGAAGGCACAGTTCCTACTGTGTGTGTGAGGTGCTGCAGAGTTCCCCTTATGCTCACCATGTTCTATAATGTCCATTCCTTCATGGCCCAGCCCTGATCAGCAATTCAACCAGTGCCCTGGTGAGACCAAGTCAGATCCACTCCTAAACACTGTCAACACAGCCTTGAAAAGAGTTTTCAAACTCAGCTGGCCTCTATAACAGAGGTCAGCAAACCAGGGCCTTGGGGCAAATCCTGCCCACTGCCTATGTTTGTAAAGAAAGTTTTATTGGAACACAGCAAATCCATTTTTTAATGCAATTTTATTGAGATATAGTCACATACCAGATAATCATGCAGAGTGTTCAATCAGTTGTTCACAGTATCATCACATACTTGTACATTCATCACCAAAATCAAATTTTTAATATTTTCATTACTCAAAAAAAAAAGAAAAAAGAATAAAAATTTAAAAGACACTGAAAACATCCCATACCCCTTATCCACACCCCCCCCCCATTATTTATTCATTTTGGGGGGTTTATTTTTTTACTCATCTCTTCATACACTGATACACGGAATACCAGTAGCAAGGTTTTCACAATCACACAGTCACACCATGAAAGCTATATAGTTATACAATCATCTACAAGAATCAAGGCTACTGGATTACAGTTCAACAGTTTCAGGTATTTCTTTCTACCTATTCTAATACACTAAAAACTAAAAAGGGATATCTATATAATGCATGAGAATAACCTCCAGAATGATCTCTCAACTCTATTTGAAATCTCTCAGCCACTGAAACTTTATTTTGCTTTACTTCTCTTTCCCCTTTTGGTCCAAGAAGGCTTTCTCAATCTCACGATGACAGAGCCACCAGGGTCATCCCCATGAATCATGTCCCACATTGCTAGGGAGATTTATACCTCTGGGAGTCATGTCCCACATAGGGAGAAGGGCAGAGTTGGCTTAGAGAGAGAGGCCACATCTGAGCAACAAAAGAGATACTCTGGGGGTGACACTTAGGCATAATTATAAGTAGGCTTACTTCTCTTTGCTGTAGTAGGTTTCATGAGGTCAAGCTCATAAGGGTTTGACTTATTAAATTAGTAGTCCATAATGTTTGTGAGAATTCAGGAATTCCCCAGGTAGGGAAGTTTAATATTTCCACCTTTTTCCCCAGTCACTCAAGGGTGCTTTGCAAATAGTTTTTATTCTCTGCCCAAATTACTCTGGGATATATCGGGGCTTCCCACTAACCTGTAAAAACCAACTAGACCTCACTCCCTATTCAAGCTTCCATATAATTACAGTGGTTGAATAAAATGACCATACAAGATAAATTGGATAGTTTGCTACAGAAAATACAGATTTTTCCACCAAATAAACATCTCTTCCTTTGGTCTCACTCAGAAGTTGAGGTTTTAAAACACTGTCAATATTGTCCTAAACCCTTTAGTTTGATTTGCCTTAGTCCTAACTAGATCAGCCTCATTCATATCTCTAACTGAAGTATGATCTCTTTTTCAGCCTTTTAAACAATTGCTGCATGGCGGAATGTTGATTTCCATAGCTGCCAAACTCTAGTTCTGAGTCTCAGGTGTCACACAGATACCTGAAATTCCAGGGAACAACCAGGTTTTACACAAAGAGCTCAGCATCTCAGAATTTAGAAATAATCCTAACAACTTAGGAGTAGATGTGACAGCTGTAAGAGCTTACAATTTAGGAAACTTTACAGTTCCCTGATAACCTATGCTTTCGATTTCAATTCTCAGAGTTTGCACATTATAGTTAGTCCCTATTAGTGAGGCATTATAATATTTGTCTTTTTGTTTCTGGCTTATTTCACTCATACTGTCCTGAAGGTTCATTCACCTAGTTGCATGCCTCATAGCTTCATTCCTTCTTGTCACCACTCAGTAGTCCATTGTATGTATACATGACAATTCACCCTTCTGCTCATCAGTTGATGTACCCTTAGGCCACCTCCATCCATTGCCAAACATGAATACTGCCACCATAAACACCAGGGTACAAACTCTCTCAGTGTCTGCTTGTCTGAAAATATTTTAAACTCTCCCTTATTTTTGAAGGACAGTTTTGCCGGATATAGAATTCCTGGTTGTCAGTTTTTCTCTTTCAGTATCTTAAATATATCATACCACTGTCTTCTCACTTCCATGGTTTCTGCTGAGAAATCTGCACATATTCTTATTGAGCTTCCCTTGTATGTGATGGATTGCTTTTCTCTTGCTGCTTTCAGAATTCTTTGTCTTTGACATTTCACAATCTGATTATTAAGTGTCTTATTATAGGTCTATTTGGATCTGTTCTTTTGGGGGGTACACTGTGCTTCTTGGATCTGTAGTTTTATGTCTTCCACAAGAAATGGGAAATTTTCAATGATTATTTCTTCCATTATTCTTGCTGCAATTTTTCCCTTCCCTTCTCCTTCTGGGACACCCATGGCACGTATGTTCATGTGTTTCATGTTGTCATTGATTCCCTGAGACCCTGCTCGTATTTTTCCATTCTTTTCCTTATCTGTTCTTTTGTGTATGCAATCTCAGATGTCCTATACTGTAGTTCACTAATCCTTTCTTCTGCTTCTTCAAATCTGTTGTTAGTCTCCATTGTGTTTTTCATCTCTTATATTGTGCCTTTCATTACCATGAATTCTGTCATTTGTTTTTTCAAACTTTCGATTCCTTTCTTATGTTTGCCTAGTGTCTTCTTTATATCTCCCCTCAACTCATTGATTTGATTTTTGAATTGATTTAGCATGTTTATTTGAACATCTTTAGTTAGTTTGCTCAACTCCTCTATCTTGTTTGAGGTGTAAGTTTGTTCCTTTGACTGGGCCATGTCTTCATTTTTCCTAGTGTGACTTATAATTTTTTGTTGGTGTCTAGGCATCTAGTTCCCTTGATTAGTTCATTCTAGAGGTCATTTTTGCTTTTTCACATAGGGTTTCTTGTTGTTTGGCTTTGTTCTTTATCTGTTTTTGGCATTAAGTTCAACTTATTTTAGACTTCTACAATAGCTTCTGTTTAACTGATCAGAACTTTTTAGCTCTTGTTATTCTGACTCTTGCCTTGCCTTTATGGAAACTTTTTTTTGAAGGGGTGTCTACCCAGATATGATTGAACCCAATCAGATTTTCCCATTCCAGACAGACCCAGTTCTCAGGAGGAGGGTGTAATCAGCAACCTGAAGATGTAACCTGAGGATGAGAGCCAGCAGGTTGTCAGGCTTTTTGTGAGGCTTCCAGACTCTGTGCATTTCCGCTCCTGCCCAGCAGGTGGCACTTGTCAGCCTGCAGCTCGCCATAGGCATAAAGAAGTGTGGTGCCTTTAATTCTCACCAGAATATGTCTCTGTCAGTAGAGGCAAAAGACAAGCTTAAGCTATTTCTTTTTTTTTTCCTGCCTCTGGGGCCTGAATTCTCTGAAGGAGGGCCACCATTTGAGCTGCACCCCCTCCCCCTTTTATTGGGGAAGGTACACCTGTATGGAATTATCTCCTTCACTTGACTTCTTACTTTGTCTCTGAGACCTATCTTAACTCCACCCTTGCCTGGGTCAATGCTGACAATTGGAAATGCCTGAGGTTTTCTCCAATGAGCTACTTAGAATATTTGGGGGAATAAAAGGAAAAAAAAAATTCCCTTTCAGAGGCAGTCCCAAGCCCCCAAGGTTTGCCAGTCAAGAGCTAGAATTGGTACCTGGCTCTATGTGCCCCTTTTCTTGGGGTACGGCCCCTTCACAGTATTCTGACCTCAGCCAACTCCAAAAGCCTTTTTATTTTTTATTTTAGTTTATTTTATATTTTTTTCCGCTAGCTCTGCCTCTTATCTGCCAGGAACCTCCTATCATTGTTCCTTTCCTGCTTGCTCCAGGTTTATCTGTGCTCATAACTTGCATTCAGTAGTCCAAATGTGTTAAATACAACTTTATTGAAGCTTGGTTGAGCTACTTTCCCTTGCTTGTAGTGGGGATCACTTCTGCTTCCCACAGGGAAGTATTCCATCTCAGCCTACCATGTCAGTAGGAGAGAAGCACCAGGCTCCACAGTTTGGGAACTTTACTTACAGTTCTGTGCTGCAATCTCAGCCCTTCCCCCATCCCAGACTGGTTTACAATGTCTATCCGGTCATACATGTCCCCCAAACAGTTGTTCCAAACAGACTCTGGCAATTTCCTAGTTTCTCTATAGGACTAACTAAATACCACACCTTACCATGCTGCAATCTTGCCCCACCTTCTAGGGGTTGCTCCACATCCATTTTTAAATATTCCTTCTATGGCTGCATTCATGCTTCAAGAACAGATTTGAATATTTATAACAGAGACCATAAGGCCAACAAAGCCTAAAAATATTTAGTATTTTGACCTTTAGAGAAAGTTTGCTAGTGAGCTATTCTTTGAGAATAGGGAAGACATCACAGTCTCATATCAATCTGAATCACTTCCCAGGTGTGTTTATGAAATAATAAAAAAACTTACAACTGGCATGGATAGATTTTTTTGAATTATTTTACTACCCAAATGAAAAGAAAAACACTTTTACCGACAAGTGGACTAGTGACCTCCTTACGAAGTAATCTGGCCCCCCACAAGTTTCTTCAGGGCTCCTTTAACTTCTTTGTTTCTCAGAGTGTAGATTGTGGGGTTCAGCATGGGGGTGACTACATTGGCAAAGATCTGCACTGGAGTGACCAGCACCTCGCTCAAGGATGGCTGGGTGTAGACGAGGGCACAGGGTCCAAAGAACAGCGTGACCACCGTGAGGTGGGAGACACAGGTGGAGGCCGCCTTGCGCCTCCCCTCAGCAGAGTTCATCTTGAGGATCACAATGACGATGCGGACGTAGGATGCAAGGATGAGGAGGAAGCAGGTCATGGGCACAACACCGATGTTGGTGAAGCTCACCATCTCAATGACAAAGGTGTCACCACAGGCCAATTTGACCACAGGGAAGATGTCACAGAAGAAATAGTCCACCACGTTCGACCCACAATACGGCAGCTGGAAGGTCAGTGTCGTGAGAACTGTGGCATGAAAGGAGCTGGTGAACCAGGTGCCGGCAGCCAAGAAGGCACACACCCTGCGGTTCATGATGATGGTGTAACGCAGGGGGTGGCAGATGGCAGCAAAGCGGTCATAGGCCATCACCGTATACAGCAGGCTCTCAGTGCAGCCCAGTAAGTGGTAAAAGAAGACCTGGGACATGCAACCACCCAGTGAGATAACATGGTTCCTCACCAACAGGATGGCTAACAACTTTGGGGTGCTCACAGAAGAGAAACTAATGTCCAACACTGAGAGGTTGCAAAGAAAGAAATACATAGGGGTATGGAGGCGGGAATCAGATCTCACAGCTAAAAGGATGAGCAGATTTCCCAGCAGAGTGCAGAGGTAGAAGGTCAGGAAAACAGCAAAGAGCACGGTTTCTTGCCCCTCTGTGTTCGGGATGCCCAACAGGATGAATTCTGTTACCGAAGTGTGGTTCTGTATCGCCATAGAAGTTAGACTTTATCCTGAATAGAGGAGAAAAATCACAGTAAGGTGAATCAGTTTCCATTGCTTACTACCCTTCCCATTGTTCATGCAAGATTGGAAGAAATATGGCATAATCATTAGATTCATAAAGAGAAGGGCAGTTGTAGCTGCTATTAGTGAAAGGACCAGCAAATATCCCTGAAAAGGAAGTCTGGTCTGGGAGTGAGGACTGAATGCAGCCAACTAGATAAGTAAATTAGTGTCATCAGGTAAAGAAAAACAAATGACCAAGAGAGTCGAAGCATGGAGGATTAAGATAGGAATGGAAAGACAAAGAAAGGAAAGGAAATGGAGCAAAGAAGAGGGAAAAGATGACACATTAATATTTTGCATAGAATTTTCTAACTAAGCCTCAGTATAATCCTGTAAGATAAGTATTACTATTTCCATTTCATAAATGCTTAAAAAATAATTCAGGTAAGTTAAATAACCTGTCTGACTTCTCATATACAGCAGGTAAGAGGTCCTGAATTCAAACCAAAGGATGCTAAATTCATTTCTTTATAGTTGGGAAAGACAAAAATAGCTATGGAAATGCAAATAAAAGGAAAATTAATATATTTTCCGAACTGAAAGGATTTTAAGGATGATTTAGTTTAATCATTTTTTTTTTTTTAATTTGGACTTCTTCAACCACAACCCTAAGAAGTATCTATACACAAATGCTTAAAATAGTGAAAAAAAATTTTTTCCCAGGTCTTATCATTCCATCTGTACAAAATCCTGGCTTTCCTGTTCCTTTTTTGTTGTTTTAAGGTAAATTTCAATTTTCACTGTAAATCTTACCCATTGGACTTAGACTTACTTTTGGGGGACATAATAAACAAGACTTGTAGAAAAATCCTCAGAAATCTGGAAGCAAATAACAGTCCTCTGTGCTTTGGTTTAAACATGTCTTATGTTGTTCAAATGCTATTTAAGAGAATTGGCATTGAGTTTCTCCCTGATATTCCTTGTATTCCCCCCATCTTTTTTGTCTGCTGTTGTTGATCATTCTGTAATGAATTACACAATGAAAAATGCTACAACTGCCTTCCTTACTGTATTTCTTTTAGTGCACTCTAAGATTTCATCAGCCATCAAAGCAACTATAACACCTGAAACTGAATTTTCTCATATGTGAAATTGTAGGGAGGTTTTCACACTAGTTTCTATATTCAGTGCCAGAACCACCCTTTTTGGTATCTTTTGCCAAAAGATATAGTTATTATTTATATAAAGTTATTATTTATATAAAGTTATTATTTATAGTCTTCCCATTTCATCCTTTTGGTATTCACCCATCATTCAAGCCTATCAAAGCCTACTCATGGGTTATGCCTGTTATCTAATATAGACTCTATTCTTTGCAGCATGATGTGCATGGTACAGTTATGAAATTGCTAATGTTTCCCATTGAAGTTTTGAGGGAGTATTCACAGAGGAGGAAATATTCAGGGTCTATACTGTGAAAGACCCTAGATGAAGGGATAAAAGTCTTTAGTAAAATGATGAACCTCATATTTTAGATAAATGGCTTTGGTTACAATGTACAGTATATTTTTACAGGGTGAATAGCCTGGAGCTAGGGAGACAAGCTAGGAAACTAGGGCAACTTCCAGGCCAGGGGGAAGAAATGTTGAATTCATATACACTTATGAAGTAGAGTCTATAAGTCTTAGTAAATAATTAGGTGTGAGGGCAGGAGGAGAGAGTGAAGAAAGAGAGAGGATAATCTAACCTGAAAGACAAGTTGGATAACATAGTGCTATTAAATGAGATAATAGAATATAGGTAGAATTCAATGAGTTATAAAATGAAAATCTATTTTTTTTCAAGGTAAATGATAGGATTACTTTTGTACCTTTCGTCTTTGAGTCTGTGAACCAACTGATTAACGATGTCCAAAAGCCAATTGAATGCATGACTCTGAAACTAAACAGAGAACCCAGAACTAGATATGTAACTAAAAATATGGAAGTAAATCAGATTAGCACAACCCTAACATTGAGTGATAAATTAGAAGAGTCCAGAAGGGAGACCGTGAGAGAAGAGCTGGGAGCACTTGAGAAGTCTGGGGAGTTGTGTGTCCCTCCTTCCCTTCAGCCCCTCACCATTCCCCAGATGAGTCTGTGGCTCAGATACACTGTTAAAATCAGTGAATGTAAATAAACAAAGATAAATAATATTTATTTAGTACTCACTCTGTGCTAGCAAGACTATTCTAAGTACTTTATGAATAATAACTTATTTAATCCTCCTAACAACCATCTGTAGCATTTACTATGATTATTCCCAACTTAGAGAAGCATTATGGCAAGACAGGTTACCAGACAGCAATCAGTGGAAGCAAATGAAAACAGAGATACTGGTGAGGTCTGGGGATAAGGAAGAGTCACATGATTGCAGTTGGTTCTTTTTAAGTTATGATTATTTCTGAGAGTTTTAGAGCCTCATCCTAGGTGCCAACTATCCTTGTTTGGGGGAGAAAAAGAAACTTCATACGGTTGTATGGGTGACATTTCATAAGGTGAGTCAAACCGTTGGCTGGATATAGAGGAGGATGAGTATTTATTTGATGTATTAGGGTATTGGCATTAATTCCTGAAAATGATTCACTGAGTAAGGTCAGTCATTTGAAATCTGAGAGAATGGCCATCCAAGGACAATACTCTGTGAGTGTGTTTGGATGGTGATTTCATATTTCTTATCTTCAGCATGTTCTAAGATTACATGAGAACAATTATTCCAGGGGACATTTACAGACAAGGAGACCAATTTTAATATTCTAATGGGTAATTCTATGGGTAGTTCCTTTACTGTAGACATGCATGTTTAATCACCAGATCAAAAAGAGCCATAGAGCTAATATATTGGTGTAGTTATAGAATTGATCTTTGGTGATTAAACCTGCAAGAACCAAAGCAACAATCTCAATTTCTCTTTCAAATATTAGATGAATGGCTAGAGTCCACTAGAGAAGAAATTTAACCTAATCTTATAAATACAAGATCAGAAATTAGGTCTAATATATGATTATATGTTATAGAAGAAACACCATTATAATGATTCTATATCCATTCCACCTGATGCCTTGAAATTATAAAAAACACTTTATATGCACACACAAATTTGTGTATGTGGGGGTGGGGTGGGGGTCCCAATAGTATTCAATTTATTAAAAGAGTGCTCCACACCCAAATGGCTAAGAACCACTATTCAACATACTAAACTAGACAAAATAATACATGTCCTCTAAGATGAAGCAGTTAACACTAAACATAAAATATAAAATAAAATTGCATTCATTTTCCATAAAGGAACAGTGAAAAATTTGTAACTACTCTAGTGAATGCAAATGCTAAAACAGAAACAGTAAAATGCAGAGGAGTGAGAGGGATGGAGAATACAAAGGGAAAGAGAGAGAAAAAAAGCAAAGTCTGTAATAAAAAATACATGCTCACACCCTTCATGTATACAATGTTCTGGTCCAAGTCAAATGAAAGCTTATTCTCTTCTATTCTTCTGGCATCCCTTACGGATGATTTTCTGGGTCACCTTATTAGAAAGGACTCTACAGACTGGCTTGATCCTGGAACCTTTAGGCTTGTGGTGTTTCTATGTATCTTTCCTGAAACCAGTCAGGGTCTGTGCAAATAAACCCCCAAACCAGACCCCATTTATCTGCTGATCCTTTCTGCAGGCTCTAAAGCCTCCCAAAAGAGTGAGTTTCAGAAGCTTAAAGAGAGCTGGCCTGTTCCAAGGGACCGTATCCCCTGAAGTCTGCCTTGAGTGCCTACGGCTTAGAGGTTACATCATGTTCTCACTAGTTTGTAGAGATGAAAGTTTAATACAATAATGGGACATAACCAATTAGTCCTTGCACACAAGGTGATGGAACTTTTGTTTAAAACTGTTCGGGAGGGGCAACCACATACCATGAAGAACATTCAGTCCATTTTCTCAACTGAAAATACGCAGTGCTACTTAGAAAATTTTTCATTATGACATCAAAACTCACAGTGATTAATTCCTCCCAAAAGCAATCAGAGGGTTCAGGATTGCCACAGAAGCATGAGAGTGTAAATAGTTTTTTTATATTAATTTTATTTACACATGCTCCATATCCACCAAATATACCCTCCCTCCACCCCCTTCTCTGTATCCCAGGTAAACTCTGTTCTCTGTCCCTGTGGATTTTCTAATTATAGGCATCTTTTATAAGTGACATTATGCAATATTTGTCCTTGCATGTATTGCTTATTTCACTGAGAATAATTTGTTCAGGGTTTTTCCATGTTAAAGCATGTCTCATAACATCATTCTTTCTTACAATTAAATAATATTCTATTGTGTGTATGTACCACATTTTGGTTATCCATTCATTTAGTGACAGAGTTTTGGGTTGTTTCTGATATTCAGCTTTTGTGAATAATGCTGCTGTAAACATTAATGCACATATATCTATGTAAGATCCTGTTTTCACTTTCTTTGAGGCCATACCTAGAAAAGGATTGCTGGATCGTATGGTATTAATACATTTAACTTTTTCAGGTTCTACCATGTTGCTTTCCACAATGGCTGCACCAATTTATATTCCCACCAACAATGCTTTAGAGTTCTAATTTCTCCTTTTCCTCTCCAATACTTGTTTTCCATTTTTTAAAATAATAACCACTATTGTGAGTGTGAAGTGATATCTCATTATGGTTTTGATTTGCGCTTCCGTAATCACTAATGATGTTGAACATCTTTTCATATGCTAATTGGCCATCTGTATATCTTTTTTGGAAAAATGTCTACTCAAGTCCTTTGCCAAGTTTTTAAATTATGTTGTTTATCTTTTTTGTTGTTGCATTGTAAAAACTTTTTATGTATTCTGGATATTAAGCCTTTGCCCACTATGTGGCTTGCAGCTGTTTTCTCCCATTCCACTGGTTGCCTTTTAACTTTCTTGTTAATGTCCTTTGATGAACAAAAGTTTTAAATTTCAATGAAATCGAATTTATCTATTTCATTTACTTTTGCTTTTGGTGTCATATATAAGTAAACCATCACCAGTGGATAGATTTTGAATCATACAATCTGGGTTCAAATCTTGACCATGTAATTACTGATGTATGAAAGTGGGCAAGTTCCTTAAACTGTCTGAGAACCATTAAAATTTCCTTATCTATAAATTTGAGATGATACTTTTCACATAATGTTTTATGAATTTCAAATGAGATGCTGTGCATGTAAAGAACTTTTTTGAAATATAAATCTCAAAATATGAAGAATTAGTATTATTTTAATAATTTTTAATAAATAGTAATTATTAATTTAAAAACGGCTGGTAGACTATCTTGAGGAGACCTAGAGAATTGGAATTTTATAAAACCAGCTCTATTGTGCTGTAATTCATAGACCATAAAACTCACCATTTTAAATTGTACAATTCTGTGATCTTTACTAAATTTTCTGATTTGTGCACGTAACTCTAGAACCACAACTAAATTTTAGAACATTTCTGCAACTTAAAACCAATCCCTGAATCCATTTGCAGTCACTGGTGTTCTCACCCAAGCCCAACGCATCCGCAAATCTACTTTCTGTCCTTTCTAGACAATTCATATAAATGGAATCACATAAAATGTGACTTTTTGGGTCTGATGTCTTTAGCATAATGTTTTCAAGGTTCTTACATGGCATGTATCCATACTTTAGTCTGTTTTTATGGTCAAATAATACTCTGCTGTATGGATATACTATATTCTGTTTATTCATCCATCAGCTGATGGACTTTTGGGTGGTTTCCACTTTGGGGTTATTATGAATAAGCTAATATGAACAGTTTTGCAAGTTGTTGTGGGAGCATATGTCCTTGTTCCCTTGGGTTTTATACCTTGGAGTGTAGTTGCTAGATCTTGACTGTTGGTACTTCAAATTGAGTTACATACAAAACTATCTTAAAGGAAAAATATTCATGTCAATATACATTTTTCCTATATGTTACTTTATTTTAAAACATAAGGCTACATGTAAACTCTTGTTCAGCTTTTCTATTTTATTTGTGATATAATAATAAAAACAAATAATATTATTTGTTTTATAATAATAAAAACAAAAAGGGACTAAATGCAAAAAATATATAGAACAAATAAAATTCTAATAATCATTAATTTGATCTCTTGAAATATAGTTTTTCTGAAACCAAATAACTGATACTGAGATTAATCAGGGAAATATATATATATATATATTTGTGAGTATTATGTGTTACTTGTAAGCATGATTCATTAGTCTGAATTGTATTCAACCATGGTTTGTCATCCTTATCACTGTTTTTCACCTTATTTCTTTTAAAAATGACCTTTTAATGTTGCTAATATGTTATTTTTACTGGCTAATTAATTAAATTATGCAGGAATTACAACAATAACAAATAAGAGATATAAATTATTTTTTGATATTTCATATTTACTATACTAAAGCTAATGACCTTTGATGTCGCTGTGTATCAGATATGCATATGATGTAATTATGCATACTTACTGAACATTCTAGCGTGGATTCTTTCAAATTTCACAAGCTTGCCTTAGAAGCCACATGACAACTCAATTTTTCTACCAATTTTCTCTATTTGAATACCTAGAAAACACTCTACATATCATGCTCTAACAAACATTTGGCATTTCCTAGTTTGATCAGATATAGGTACTAAATTTAAGACGTTATTTCAATTAGAAAATAACCAAACCATCTACATAATTTATGTTATCATTATGTTATTCCTTAATTTATTGTCAAAATGAAATTCCAAAGTTCTCAAAGTAAATGTGGACCCCAATTTTAAAAACACTGACTATGGTTAGAACTATAGTTAGAGTCTATTAACATTTTGTTTCTTTGACTGAGTGCATGGCCTTTCGTGAGCTTCAATATCTCTTAATTTAAAAAATGGATTTACAAATACAGTTGAAGACCAATATCTTATAAATTTTTGAAAACTATATTATGTTGAGTTGCAAATTAATCAGGATGGACTGTGATATGTTGTGATAACAAACAATTCAAAAATTATTGTGCCTTAACCCACACAGATGTTTTTCCCCACTCATCCCTCACGTTCAGTGCTGGTGAGTGGGGTGAGGATTGGGGTCGCTTAGATCCCTAGGTTGACTGGGTCCCCATCTCAAGACGTGTTGCCATGGTCACCATGGCAGAGGGGTGGGATATTGGGAGATGGTAAAGTGTGCATTGGCTCTTTAGGGATTCCGCCCAGAAATAACATACAATTTCTGCTCCCATTCCATTCCAAGTCCCATTGCACAGGCACATGAACTTACCTAACTTTAAAGAGTAGAGAACTGAAAGTTAATAAACAAACTGAATGAATTTGAAAAAATAATGATTAAGAAAAAAGAAAAAGAAAACATCTGGAGTATTTGGAAGAAAAAAACAACCAAAAAAGGAAAACCTTAAAGGACAATATATATACACACACTGTAATTAATACTTTCTTTATGTTCAAGTGTTATTATCTAAATTGTATATTTAGTCTTCCATACTAAGAATTGTGAAAATTTATATTGTTTAAACCTCTTCATATTCTCCGAAAGAAAATACAGAAGCATCATGAATTCACTCTCACTCTTATTGATATGCAAGAAGAAAATGGAAGATAAGATATTTATTTTTATATATAACCACACTGAACTTTCCCAAGGACTTCCATATGCTAAATAACAACAAAATAAGTGCACTTGAAAAATTCTACTTGGACCCCCAAAATAGACAGAAGGTTAGTGAGGCCCTCAAGCAGCCTTCCCAGGGTTTCATTACTTGGACTGATGTGGGAAAGCAGCAGAAATGTTTGTGGATGCTTGACAATTTGGAGACCATGGCAGAAATGGGTTAACCCCAGGAGATGTGGACATAGATCTAAACAACCAAGTGGCAAGATGGGACATTGTGCATACCATAGGAGGGCAAAGGAAGGTTTATCACAGTGGAAAAGTGGGCATCCCTGCCACTAATGCTGTATTATTTAAGTTCCAGAGCTTAGAATCAATTCTAGGGAGATGGAGGATGAGGGGAGAAAGCTCAAAATTCACTGGGGTTATTTGATGAGTGTGATTATGTTAGTGTTTCCTACCATTTGGCAGAAATGGAAGCTCAAGACAAGGGGAAAAAATGTTCTGTTATGGAAAATAAAGGACATTACATTTTGCACATCTGAGCTTGTAGCTTATGAAAAATAGATTACCATTATGTATTGTCTTATGTTTGAAATCATCTTAAATTATGGTTCCCGAGAAGTATGACGTGGACGTCAATTATGTACACATATCTGGGTTTGAATCGGGACCTGAGAGTAAAAGGGTAGGAGTGGAATTGTGGGTGAAAATTAATAGGCCTAATTACATTTCATGGACTTCAAAAATTATTTGACCTTGTGTTATTTCCCTTGCAACATTGTTCTTGCCCATGGAGCTTACACCTCATTTCACGTGGCTCTATGACCAGACTTGGTCTGTTGCTGATTCACAGGGTCCTCTCTCGAAATGTCCCCATGGAAACCAGATGCAGAGAGAAAGAAGAGGACAGAGAAATAGCCTAACAATTAATTTTAAGCCTGTTTTTTCCTTTTCTTCATAATAGAGCCAATGCTTTTAGGGTAGTTTATACCAATAAAATATAAATCTATGTATAATACAGTATATATTACTGAATTATAAAAAAAAGCTAAAGAATAAAAAAGAAATTACAACTAATGGTATTTTTTTCATTTTCTTGCCATTTATATAAGTTAGCCTCTCCTAGATCTTTCTTCTAATACCCACATTCCCAAACATTCAAATCCTATTAGCCAATAAGACTCAGTACATATGCCATTTCCTCCATTAAACCCACCCTGATATTCCCAGAGGCAGATCAAATTATCTTCACTCATTTGAACCCCTTCAGATTTTAACAGTATCTTTCTTACAACAGGAGTATGTAACTTATTTTATAGTTGCATAAAGATCTGTAAGTTATCTGTTCATTCTCCAGAGCAGCTGGCTAAGAGTCTTAGTAGATTCTCAGTGAATGCTTTCTATGTTAATATGCCAGTTGATTAGAATAGGAGGAGGCCTACTAAGCTTCAGGTACCTTGATGGAGAACAGAATTCCTAATTTCACACATTCATTTCTGTGCCCTCATTGAGCTATGGAGACCTTTTTCCTCGTTTTTTAGGGCAGGTTTGTATATGCGTGAACTCTGAGGTCACTGATATAAGCATTTATCTCTTTATTTTAACAGAAGTGGTTTGTTCATTGCTGATCTTAAGGACTTTTTTTTATATTTAATTAAAAACAACAGAGTTCATTCTTTTGGCATAATATTAAAATATCTTTCTTCCTGTGGATTATATTGTGTGTGTGCACCTGTGTGTGTGTTTACGTATTTCTACATGTATATGTAAAGTAATTTAAAATTCCTTAATTCTCTGAAAATAACTAAGAAAGTATTTATTTCTTCTACATTTTGGGTTTCAGAGGGAGGGATGATATGAGTTATAAGACTTCACAACATGCATTGATGGAAAGAATCAGCAGGTATCTGGTTAATTTAAACCAAGAGGACTGTCAGGGTTGATAACTGAGCCCTCTACATTCCCTCTTGAAATCCAGTGAGTCTCTAATTGCTTACCCTGGCCCTGCTACTCTGTGTAACTGCCTGGTTTTAATCCTGCTCTTCACCATGTTGGGGCAATGCCAGCTGTGAGCACTGAAATGTGACTGACAGATTCCACTGATGCGCCTTTGACAGTGAGAAATATCCACACTCAGAATATGGAGCCACTTGAAGCCCTGACATGAAGTTCTCCCTGTTGTCCCTGTTCTCTCCTGTCAATTCCAGTCAAACCTATTTAATTGCCCTGTAACTGGTGAGTGGCATTTTTATCACTAACTCTCTCTAAAGAGGTAATGTTATAGGATCTGCTTTTGTTTTGATGCAGTGATATAGGAAGTATCAGCCTTATCTTGGAAACAATGGAAAACTGATCTGAACAAAAATGTGCCTAAAACACCTGTAGGGAGGTGAGTGTATGTTTGCTTGTGTGTGAGTTGCAGCCATGCTTAGTCTTGCCTTGTAATAGCAATTGCAGAGAAAACACAAGACCATAAACATCTTAACAAGGCTTCTTGCATTGCCCAACCCAATTCCCAGTCTTATTAGTTTACTTTGCCCCATGACACAACTCAAAAGTGGCAACCAAAAATTAGTGGGGAAAAAAGCCAAAGTCATAACGAGCATGAAAGACATCTCATAGGAATGAGTACCTTTGAGATTAATTAGCTAAGAAGTTCTCTTCTCAGTGATTCCCTTAGGGACTTCTTATAGATTGATACAAGTGGTAAGAAAAGTTTCTGTTAATGTGTCTTTTATCTGGAGATTTCCATTACCTAATAAAAGAAACAAGGACGGTTTATCAGTTTCAACAAATAGTGTTAATAGGAATGAACCTAGAAAACACATCTGTTATCAATAGACACATCATATGTGGTTCATGGGAGACATCATATCAGAACTGGGGCTTGGGAGTAAGACAAACAGGGCTGACTACTAACTGGACCACGCATTACAAGTGTGATTTTGAACAAATTGCCTATACTCTCAATTTCAGTTTTCTAACCCATAAGGTAGAGATAATAACAATAAACACCTCATCACGTTATTATGATAATTAGTTGAAATAAGAACCCAAAGGACTTACCACAGTGCTTATTATATGGCAAGTACTTTATACATTTTAGCTATTCACAGCAAAATTTTACATTTATTTTCATCTCAAATATTTCCTGGTGGTAGCTTTATTTATTCCTTTTCTAGACACAGTTATAATTTCAATAAGTCTATCAATATGCTCTTCTAATTTCTATTCAATCTATTATAAACTTTAATTTTGTATTTTTTATTCTTTCAGTTGCTTTGACAAATTGTCAATGACTGGTAGTAATTACAAGCATCAGCATTGTGATTTCTGATGTTTCCTGAGAATTTTGTGTCCTGTTGAATTCATTTGGGCAAATTGGTCACAAGGTCTTTTGTTCTGCTTATCCTCCTTACTAAATCTTTAGTTGTATCTGCCTCTAATTTGTTAACTATAGCTAAAACCCAAATAGATGTTGCTTTGACATGTACAGTGTAATTCCAACCAAATTTGAATATTTTTCACTTTTGTGGGTCCATCAAGGGTTTATCATTTCAGTAAGTTTACGTGAGTCATTACCACTTGAAGGAAAATAGTAAGAACTTAGGACTCAAAGTCATGCCCAATTTTGCTTTAATCTAACATGTTATAAAAGTATAAATAAATTTTTAAATGCATATATTAAAATGCTTTATTATCTACAATATTTGGTAACAGTTATTAACTCAAACCCTGTGCTAAGCTTTTTACATAGATAGTGACATTTAATCTAAACAGTGAAACTAAGTATTACCTACCATTTTCCTCTCCATAATACCTGTGAAGAAACTATGCTCAGAATTTGCCCAGGACCACATAGATGACAAGTGGCCAAATGGGAACTCAAACCAAGATCTTTCTGACTATAAAGTTCAGCACATTCTTGAATGTTGCTTTCTCCCACCAGTGTTCTTGAATAATTGTTTCCAAGGGAAAATTCTGTATGTTGAACACTACTTTTGTAAGGTATTTCTTTTTCTTTTACTTACTAAGAAAAAGAAAAAAGGGGAAAGTAACATACTTATCAAATTCCTATTATGTTCAAGACACAGAATAAGTACTTTAAAGGAATGGAGTCAACCTTTACAAAAAAAAAAAAAAACAAACAAACCATGAAGTAGATTTAGATATCTCTATACTAATAAAAATATAATGATTTAAATTAGCTAAATAACTTGCTAAAAGTCATAAAACTTATATGTTAAGATCAAATTCAGACCCTATCTTTCTGATTTCTTACTTCTCTCAGCATAAGCTGCTGTTCTTCTCAATAGAGCATAAGTCTATTCCTGGGAGGTGCTTAATAGCATGTGACACGTGTGTAGATGGATGTTCTGGCCATCAACAAAAAACTTATCTGGAACTCATACTTTTATTCATTCAAGAAATGAAAGGTGTAAGTACCCATGTGTCCCTTTTTCTTTACCTCCCTACACAGTTATCTTTTTGGAGTTCATTACCAAACTTGTTTGGACATAATGAAATGATGCTTTATGCCATAGTGTAACATTGAAACACAGAGGAGTAAGAATTGAATTCAGCCTGAGATAGAGAAATTTCACAAAGAAAACAATTTTAAATTTGGATCTTGAAGAATGAGTAAAAGTTTGTCCAGCAGAGGAATAAGGGAAGGGTATCCCAGGAGGAGAGAATAAAATTTATAAAGACACAGAATTGTAAATGATTCTAATTTAAAGTGTTTTAAAACTTTTTCCAATGCCTATACAGGATTATTCATTTCTGCCTTCATTTTATTACTCTATATTTTATTAAATATTCTTTACATCATGTGGTCATTGGGAGCTAGGTGTACACTGGAAAAACACGTTCTTGAACTGTTGGTGTGAGCCCATTGTAAGAAGGACCATTTGACGAGGTTACTTCAGTTAAGATGTGGCTCACTTCAATCAGAATGGGTCTCAGTCCTATTACTGGGTCCTTTATAAGAGAATGAACTTCAGACAGAGAGAGAGAAAGCCAGAGGGAGCAGCTAGAAGCTGACCATCAGCAGAAGAGAAGGGAGAAACCAAGAGATGCCAGCAGCCGGCCCTGGAAGGCCTCAGTCTTCAGGGAGAAAGCATCACCTTGATGGTGCCTTCATTTGGACTTCTATCTTAGCCTCAAAACCATGAGTTAAGATATTCCTATTTTTTTAGCTAACTCTTTATGTGGTATTTGCTTGAGCAGCCAAGGAAACTAAAACACCTTGCATTTTAATCATTTCTATATATGCCTCCAATATTTAATGATGAACTTCTTAAGAAAAATACTTATACATCTTTATAACTCCAGTGCTAAGGATAGCACCTTACACATAGTAGAAAGTTTTTTTGTTTTTTTGTTGAAGAAAAGTCAATGGCTGGATATAACCTGCAAATTGGTATCTTTAAGCAACAAAAAGAAGGTCAGTGTACTTAGATCATAGAGTATGTGTGAGAAAGTGTGCCAGTTTGGATATATTAGGTCACCCAAAAAGCCATATTCTTTAATGCAATCTTGTGGGGGCAGATTTATTAGTTTTTTGATTAGGATGGAAACTTTTGATTGATTGTTTCCATGGAGATGTGACTCACCCAACTGTGGGTGATACTTTTGGTTAGATTATTTCCATTGAGGTGTGGCCCCATTCATTCAGGGTGAGTCTTGATTAGTTCACTGGAGTATTTAAGAGAGAAGCTAGAAGCCGACCATGATGCCTGTTGACACTTAAAGATGCTTGGATTTTTGAACACAAGGATGTTTGGAGAAAGCTGTTTTGAAACACAACCTGGCAGCAAAGAACCAGCAGACACTGGCCACATGCCTTCCTACCTGACAGAGATGTTCCGGACGCCATCGACTATTCTTCAGTGAAGGTATCCTATTGTTGACACTTTAGTTTGGGCACTTTTAATGCCTTAGGTCTGTAAATTTGTGACCAAATAAACCCCCTTTATAAAAGCCAATCTATTTCTGGTATTTTGCATAATGGCAGCTTTAGCAAACTGGAACTGAGAGATGTGGGTGTTGCTGGGTGAGCATATGACTTTGCAGAGACTAAAACAGTAGGTTGAGTTGAATTAACAACTTCACAGATACTCTGCTAAGTTACTAAGTTGTTTTAATTCAAACTATGAACAACATTTTTGAAGTCTCTAAAGAAAGAGAGTAATATTATGTGGTTTGCATGCTGGAAAGGTACCAGCTTAGGAAGTGAATGGATTGTGACCGTAATATTTCTCTGGACACCTGTCCAGATCCCCGCAGCACACTCCAGTGGCCACCTACACAATGTCCTTATGCGCTGAAGGTTCCCCATGGCCTCTGGCTGAGTGCAGTCTCTGGCCAAGCAAGGTGGCCCAGGCTGCACAAATGGGGCTGGCTGAAAAACCTGGTAATTTATGCCCACAAGAAAATCTGCCAAACAATGAGGGATAGAAATTGGTAGAAAAGTACCCCAGCTCCTTTTGCACCCTAATTGGACATTTTGGAGATTGTTATACATTGTCTCTCACAGGTTCCCCAACTGGAGCAAGACCCAGTTTTCTGGTGGTAATCAGTTCTTTGACACCTACTTAATTAGCTGCCCATTATTGTTTCAATTCCCCACTCCTTTTCCATGTTTCCTGGGATCATCCCGAAATACAAACTCTTGGGTAAATCCAAACCTAAAATAAAATTCTTTCTTTTCTCATTTCCATGGCAGAAGGAAGTCTTGAGGGTAAGCTGGCAATAATATCTTTGGGTGATATCTGCACATATTGATAGCTACAACTAACCCACTGTTTTGGTTTGCTAAAACTGCCAGAATGCAATGTACCAGAAATGGGTTGGCTTTTTCAGTTGGGATTTATTAGGTTGCAAATTTACAGTTCTAAAGTCATGAAAATGTCCAAATTAAGGCATCAAGAGGTAGACGCCTTCTCTGAGGAAAGGCAGCTGAGAACCAGGGTTCATCTGTCACATGGGAAGGCACATGGTCACATCTGCTGGCCCTTCTTCTCCTGGGTTCTGGTTTCAAAATTGCCTTCTCCAAAATGTCTCTCCAGAATGTCTCTCTTAACATCTCTGAGCTTGCTGAGTTTCATCTGTCTTTTATCTTCTCATAAAGGACTCCAGCAAGGGGTTTAAGACCCACCTTAAATGGGTGGGGGTCACATCTCCATGGAAACAACCTAATCAAAAGGTCTCACCCTGAATAGGTCTCCCCCACAGGATTGGATTAAAATAGCATAGGCTTTTCCGTGGTACATAATAGATTCAAACCAGCATACCCACCAATCCATTGTGGCTGTTTAAAAAATAAAACAGACATTTTAAATTTTGGAAAGTCATACTTATGTATTTCTAAAGAAAAGCAACAATAGCAAATAAATGTTGATATCTTCACACAGTGAGATACTACTACTCTTTGATGAGAATGAATTGATTTCAGATACATGTGGTACATAACTATCAGAAAAATAATATTTAAATGAAAAAAGCAAATTGCAATATGATTACACTAACATAAACTTTGAAAACTTGCAATCTGTTTTTTAAGGACACTGACATATTGAATAAAATTCAGGGTAATGGTAGCATTCGGAGGAGTAAAGGGAACAGGATCAGCTCCCTACAGGGAACTTCCAAGGCAAAAACACTACCCTTTTTCATAAACTGGTAGTGGGATGCAGGTTTTCAGGGTATTATAGTTCTTTATACATTATATTTTATTCAAAAATATTGTTTTCTAACTGTTTAATGTTTCACAAAACAAATTTAAAAAAAAAAAAACTCCAACAGGAGCAATGGATGGATTTTTCATGTCGTCATTATTGTAAGACATTACTGGAACAAGCAGGAAAATAATATTTTTAAACAATGGAATGGAAAATGAGGGGGTGATAAATAATAGGCTAGATTATTTCTCACCAATTTAGCATTCTAATAATCACAGGCATCACCCCTCTTGCTCAAAGTGAACTAGCACAACATATAATAATGTCATTATTCATTTAGTTTGGACAATTACCTTTGTAAAGTCAGTATTCCTGAAAAGAAAATGCAAAGCGAGTGACCTAAGACATGATTTCTTCACTATTCATTCAATTGAATCAATTTGAATAGGGTTCCAGGGAGAGCAGAGAATAAGCAGTACGGGCGTCTATACCTATGGACACTCCTTTAAAACCTCTCTCCACGCTTCCCCCAAGACAAGTCAGTAGTGATCATCTTCAGCTCCATCTCTGGTTTCCTTGTCCTAGCTGGCTGTTTTGGATGCCCACATCATAGTTTCTCTTTCTGGGAGCTGTAGGGAAAACAGAATCCATAGGTGAAATTGAAAACAGGCATTGGTTAAGTGACAAAATTATGGAAGAACAAAAATGAACAGTGATTGAAGACTACAATGATATTTATCAGAAAGTGTGGGGGTGAACAGAGAAGACTTTTAAAAAATTAGATTCCACCTGGGGTCAGGGCAAGGGTGCACCTTCTCAACCATGCTTGAGGCCAGTGTCTCAGGCAATGGTGCTGCTGCAGCTCACGCCACTCAAAACAAGCTCTAAACCTCAGCTTTAATGTCTTGTGCTTGTCTGGCCTCCCTGCTGTTTGACCTTAATTCTCCATTTTAACCCTGCTCCTATTCCACTTGATGGCTTACCTGGTTTGGGTATTCTCCCATAGACACTATCTCTCAAATCTTCTTACACTGCCCCTTAAAATACAGAACACAGAAAAGTCTTGTTCTACCATCAAGCCCAATGTAGCCTTCCACATCCTAGGCTAGACCAGACATTCTGGCCTCCTGTATAGGTGGAAAGAGAGCTCAGACCATCTAGAAGTACAGGAACTTCCGGCACCTTTCAGAACTGCTGCTACAAGCAGAGAGGTTGGATTTTTCAAAGAGATAGAGAGACCTTTTGGACATGGCATTCCTCAAATCCAGGATGAGCTGGAGGAAGAAGCCTGCATAACAGAAGGTCAGGGGAATTTTGTTTTTCCTACAAAGACAATCACTTCTGGATGGCAGAGTTGATTGATAACTGCCCAAGGAATTTTCTCTCACCCCTAAACAAAAGATTGAGGAATATGTTCCTTCTTCCTGGAAAACACTTCTTATCCCTTCTTCATCCAGAAAAAAATCTTCGACCTTCAACACCCCCTCTTTAAGGTCCCTCCCCTACCCCACCAAAATGTACTTCATAACTTCTGCCTACTTTCATACCTTGATGATAGTATTTATCATGGATATTATAGTTAGTTATATATCTGTTTATTTCCTCCAGAAGACTCTAAATTCCTTTCAGGTGGGGTCATGTCTTCTTCATCTTTGCATTCCCAATACCTACAAACATATTCATCACATGACATTGAATGAATGAAATGGAAGAGAATAAGATGCCATGTCTTACAATTATTCTATTTTGACCATCTGTTCTTGTTTCAAAATGGCTTTCTCCCAGGATGTTTCTCTCTCGGAGTCTGGGGGTATTCTCTTAGTTTCTCCCAGGCAAACTCTGGACTAGCAGAAGTCTACTTTCAATAGCCATCTCCAAAATGTCTCTCTCAGCTGCTTTCCAAAATGTCACTGTCAGCTAACTGCTCTCCAAAATGTCACTCTCAGCTGCTCTGAGCTCCTTCTGTCTGTGAATTCTTTTATAGGACTCCAATGATTTAATTAAGACCTACATTGAATGGGTGGGGCCACACCTCCATGGAAATAATCTAATCAAAGGTATTATCCACAATTGGGTGGGTCACATCTCCATGGAAACAACCTAATCCAAAGATTCCAACCTAATTAACGCTAATGCATCTGCCCCCGCAAGATTGCATTAAAGAATATGGCTTTTGGTGGGACATAATATATCCAAACTAGCACACCATCTGAGGAGCTACAATCAAGAAATTGACATACAGCCTGCATAGGAGATGGCTCAGCTGTTCCCTGAGAGGTAGAACAGCATCTTGGTAGAGCTCATGGAAAGAAAAAACATTCAAACATAGATGGCTTGCATAGGAAGAAGTACGTGGGAGTGTGAAACCAAGTGGAGGAGACAATTGCCAGGAGAATGAACAGGCTTCTCCATGAAGGTAAAGATGTAGAAAGTCCAAAACAGGAAAAATAGCAAGGTCTTCAGATCTGTGTGCAGGATGCCCAGCAGGGTGAATTCAGTCACCACTGAGAGATTCCTCATTTTGTGATAAAGACCTTGAAAAGGGACCCAAGTCATCAAAGTGGACACTTACATTAAATTGGATACCTTTATCAAATTATCAAGCTTCTTGATGATGAGTGCATTGGCTATGTGTTTAACAAGCAAAAACCAGGCTTCTTATGCAGAGCCAGATCTAGCTAAATACTTAAGATAATCTGAAATGATTATTTCAGAGCCACAAGTTCTGGAAGGAATGTGTTGTAGAAGTAGATTGTTCTCCTCTACGACAACATCAGATGTAAGAGACATTCAAAACATTTTTTGAGTTAGATGTCTTTACATTATTGTTTAATTCATGGATTTGTGATGTTTGTGCATGTTTATATTTTGAACTCTCACCATCTCCTCAAATAACAACTGTCTCTATTCATTACCCTCTGCAAAATAACAGAAAATAATTGTATTAGAAATTTTTAAAAAATCTCCTGAGTTGAATCCTAGCCTTGCCACTTATTGGCTATAGGGTTTAGAATAATTGACACATCCTTCAGAGACAGAGTTTCATCATTCACAAAATGGACTCATAATGGTTATAATAACAATAGCAACAACAAAATATCCTCCAATTATTATGTTAAAGTTTATGAAACATCTGTAAAAGAAGTGTCTGGCAAAACTACAAATCATCATAAAAGGTGTTCTTCAATGTATGTATTTTAAACTTAGTCCTTTGAGTGTCTTATTTTAATGTTGGGATTCTATAATTTTTTGCAAATTATTGAGTAGATTCTGACCATGTCCCCTTCAGATTACATCCTTCTGGACTGGGGAGTTTTAATATTCCCAATTCTATCAGTGGATGCTGCTCCAGTCCTTCTAGTTCTTTTAATATTTCTTAAGTGGACTTGAAGTTACTCTGAAATATTAAGCAAAAGAAACTGCAAGGAAAGCATCAAATTCCTGTTATTGTGCTGCAGTAAAGAATACACTGACCCATATAGAAGAAAGGCAAAGAACAGGACTAATAAGGTAGATTGTACAATTCAAGAACAGGATATGACACCGGCAAGATCTGTGGAACTCTGCCTCTCATTAGTCATGCAATAACAACAACAGTAACACATGCCACTTAATGACTTTAAGGCAGTGGCAAACAGCAGAAGTCATTCAAGAGCAGTTCGCATCATTGTTTTTTAATAAGGTGATGCGATGGTTAGGTTTATGTGTGAACTTAGCCAGATAATGGTGCCCAGTTGTTTCGTCAAGCAAGCAGTGGCCTAACCATTACTGCAAAGACATTTTGTGGACTTAAATCATCAGTAAGTTGATTGCATCTATGACTGATTAAATCTGCAATCAACTAAGGAAAGTATCTTCAGCAATGAGAGGCATTTAATACAAATCAGTTGAAGGAGGCTTTAAAAGGAGAAGTGATGACTTCAGCAGTCAGAAACGAGGATTTTCATCTCTACTTCAGCCAGCCAGCTTCTCCTGGAGAATTCCTCAAAAACCATCAGAGCTGCCAGCTTGCAACCTACCCTATGGAATTTGGATTCATGCACCCCCACAGTTGGTTGTTTCCCTAGAGAACCCTAAATAAAACAGGTGGGAAATGTCTTCATGTCTTCCTTCCTTCTGGTCATTCCTGGTCTTGAATTTAGCACCATACCTACTTAATATCTCAGTTAGTGTTAGAGATCATGTAACCAGCTTTTCCATCCCTTTGACGATAGACCTCAGTGTCATCTCTAACAGGAGCTTTCAAGTCCTAGAACCACATGCAACAGGTAGAGTCCAATTATAGTCTATGGCAAGAGTCATTGAAAAACATCTCTAAAGAGCATGACCAAGCCAGAATGGGCCATCCATATACCGCCCTAGAACTGTGTAAAAATGAAAATAATAAAGAGAAAAACAGCAGCATTCTGGCCAGGAGAATGAAAAGCAACCAAACAATGGGACAACATAGCAGGTAACATTAGGGTAAGAATTGGAGCTAATCTATCATGCATGAGGTCTTGGTTTTGTGGGAATGCAAACAGCCTGCTTGTTATGACTATTCCAGCCACACCTTCAGAGTCATTCTGAGCTACTCATGTTTCTGTGAGCTCTGGATGCCCTGCTTTTGTAGCAAAGGCTCTCAGAGGTTTCAGCTCCTTGCCAATGTCAGACGTCATGATATTCTGTGATTATGCAATCACGTATGATTTTTAAGTCCATTTCAGGATAAAGACGTCACCGACCAGGAAGTCATTAGTGTGTAAAGGGCAGAGGCTAACAGTGAGACATGGGCAAAAGTTCAAATATTCACACAATCCCCTGGGAGCAAAGTCAGCTTTTCCAAGGCATTATAACAAGACCTCACATTTACTGTTTCCAGGCAGAGCACAGCAAGCTCCAGCCAAAAGATCTTTGATTCTCCTCCTGCTTATAAAGAATTGTATCTCATAGGGTTTGAAAGTCTAGAACTGTACATGCTCACTCTCCCTGATTGCTTCCTTGGAACTTTCTTTCCAAACCCTGAAGTCCTGCTTGGGACTCAGTGATAGCTCTGAGGGAGCAAATAGTTTGTCAACCTTTTTCATCATCCAAAATGAATAATACTAATGAGATCATTGGAAAGCAGTGCTTTGAAGTGGGAAATGACTGCATTCCCCCAAAACCAAGACCTCATGCATGATAGATTAGCTCCAATTCTTACCCTAATGTTACCTGCCATGTTGTCCCATTGTTTGGTTGCTTTTCAAACAAAATTCAGGACCTTGCTTATGATATCATTTGTCTCGTCTTTTTTGTTAAATTACCCATACATTCCTGTGACGTATAGTTACCACTAATAAACTCCACCATTTAACACAGAAACCTAATCAGTTGGTGTGACAGTTTGAAGTACCCCAGAAAAGATCATGTTCATAAAGCTAATCCATTCCTGATGGTGTGGACCCATTGTAAGTAGGGTCTTTTGGTGAGTAGGATTCTTAACTTAAATTGAGATTTATCTTATCTCATTCATGGTGGGTCTTAATCCACTTACTGGAGTCCTTTATAAGAAGATAAAAGACAAAGAGAAGACACGGAAAAAAGCCCCAGTGAAGCTCAGAGAGAAAAGCCAGAAAACAGAGAGGAAGACACTGAAACCAGAAATCGGAAGCAGTGAAACTGGGGAGAGAAGGGAGAGCCCAGCAGATGTTGCCATGTTTCTGGCCATGTGAAAAGGATCTGAGGATTGCAGGTAGCCAAACTTTGGGAAGAAAACATTACTTGTTGATGCCTTGATTTGGACAGTTTCACAGCCTCTGAACTGTAAGTCACATGTTAATAAATCCTCATTATAAAAACCAGTCAATTTCTGATATATTGCATTTTATCAGCTTTAGCAAACCAAAACAGTTGGCAAATATTTATTATGTATCTACTATCATTATGTGTCCTTCAGATCAGTAATCCTAAAGAGAAACATTGATATACTGGGTACATTAATTGGAAGGTGTCTAGTATAAATAAAGGAACCGAAAACTACCTCAAAAGAAAAGTGAATGACTAAAATAATAGCTAATATAATAGTGGAAAATTCATTGAAAATAACGTGTGCTAAGGGTTATGCTAAATTATTAAATTAATTATTACATTTAATCCCAAAAGAACCTTTATAAGTTAGTTGGTATTATTTGACAAACAAAGAAACTGAAACAGCAAAAATAACTTGAAGAAGATCACACAACTAGAAAGAGACTGAGCTGGTACTCTTTAATTTCAAAGTCAATGCTTATCAACCGCTGTGATATGACTTCCAGCATCTTCCACCCAAAGAAGAGAAATAGGCACATACTGTTGTCTTCATCTGCTTGCAGTGCTGGTAGGTGGACTTGTTCCATGCAGCAGACCCAGGAATCAAAGCAGATGTGATAGAAAGACAGCTATATGTTCAATGAAGAAGGGGACTGCTCAATGATTAGCAAGTGTCCATGTATGAAATAAGCAACCTTATGATGTAGTTAGTTCCTTGTCAATGGAAGTGATCAAGAAGATGTAAAGAGGACCATTCTTTCAGATATGCCATGAAGGAGATTCTCAGTTTGAATGAGTTGCTTGTTACTTAAAGTTCTGTCTAACTCTGAAATGCTTTGATCATATTATGTCCTAAATCTTTCCAGTGCTACTAGTCTAACACAAGTGGAACTCTAATTTCGTGATGATATAATTACTAACCCTATAGCCAAAACAATTATGAAGATGGAGATAGTAGTTACAAAACTAATTACTGCAATACCAAACTCTTTATAAAACATTTTTAAAGAGGAGAGGCTCATGCCATGAAAGTTGTTCAAAAGCTCTTTAGACAAGATCCCAGTAGCCTGTTAGGATGTCCTAGTGAATAGACCACAGTTTTAATAATAGCTGGCATTACTATGCATCTCTAATATATACTTGAACTGTGCTGAGGGATTTAACATAGTATCTCTTTCAATTCTCACCAGAAATCTGAGGCAACTATCATTATTTTGCCCCTTTTTCAGTAGAAAATTTACTCTCACAGAGTTGAAGCAACATAACTCAGGTTGGTGAAAGAAGGAGCTTTATCTCAACCCAGGATGTTATGACTCCTGTCTGAAGTATCAAGAAACAGAAATTTATAGCTATTATGACTTTCAAATATTCATTCACCATATATTGTAGCTCACACTTGTATTACTTTAGTTTTACGATACCCTTTTATGTTCTTTTAATTAATATTCAGGAGAGCTCTCTAAGGCAGCTCCTATTAACACCATTTTACAAACAAGGGCATTGGAACTTTGGAACTCACAACAATTGTGTCTTTTCTAAAGTTAGATAGCAAAAGATCAAAGTATTCCCAGGAATATGATTCATATATTTGTGTGCTTTGTGTTGCCAATCATTTTCCTGAGACCCTACTCAGATTTTTCCATTTTTCCTCAATTTGTTCTTTGGTGTGTTCAGATTTGGTTGTTCTGTTCTCTAGTTCCTGGAGTCTTTTTTCTTCCTCTTCAAATTTGCTGTTGTGTTCCTCTAGTGTATTTTTCATTTCATCTGCAGTATCTTTTTTTTCCCACAAGATCTGCTATTTTTCTATGTATTTTTTCAAATTCTCCCTGATGCTCTCCTAATGTCTTCTTAATATCCTTTATCCTAATATCCTTTATCTCCTTAACCATTTCATTGAAATTATTTAGGAGATTTGTTTGAACATCCTTGATTAGTTGTTCCATCTTTGATTTAGTTGTTCCAAATTCTGTGTCATCCTTGATTTTTTAATTTGACCATTTAGCTTGGCCATGTTTCTTAATGCACCCTGTAATTTTTTGCCAGTTTCTGGGCATCTGATTACCTTGATAAGATTAATTTGAAAGTTGGTTTCCCTTTCTTGTCTAAGATTTTGTTGTCGATTGGGTTCTCATTGAAAGTCTTCTTTGGTACTCACCAGTATTTCCCCACCAAACTGGGGCTGGAGTCTCATGCAGTGGATGCAGACCCATTCCAAAGGGACTTAGAGACAGGATCAGAAAAGCAGCTACCTGGAGTGCACTTTCCCAGCTTTCCTAGCAGATAATGCTCTTCTGAAACCTCTTGCACACACAGGCCTCCCTCTTCCAGACCAAAGCAGCCAACGAGGCAGGGTCTGGACTGATCCAAATCTGCCTGCCTCAGGGGTTGGGGATGAGCACCACAGACTATGATGGTGCTTAGTCACTCACTGTAGCTTCTCTGTGGAAATAGTTGCTAAAAGCACATGAAAACATGCTCATCTTCACTACCTCTTAGGGAAAGACAGTTTGGCAGTCCCTCAGGAAGCTAAGTTTAGAATTTCCATATGATCCAGCAATCCCACTACTCGGTACATATCCAGAAGAACTTCAAGCAGGAATATGAACAGACCTTTCACACTGATGTTCATAGTGACATTTTCCCAATTGTCAAAAGATGGAAACAACCCAAGTGCCCATCAACAGAAGAATGGATTAACGAAATGTGGTATACACATACGATGGAAGTAAGAAGGAATGAAGTACTGAAGCATGCAACAACATGGATAAACCTTAAGGGCATATGTTGAGTCAAGTAAGTCAGCCAACTATTGTATGATCTCACTAATGTAAACTAATTATGATATGTAAAATCATAGTCATAAAATCTAGAATATAGGTTACCAGGTGATAGAATGAGGCTAGAAAATGGGGAGCAGTTGTTTAATATGTGGAAAATTTTTAACTGGGTTGAACTTAAATGTTGGAAATGGATAGTGGTAAAAGTAGCATGTTATTGTGAGCATAATTAGTAGTGCTGAATTGTATGTGAATGTGATTGGAAGGGGTTGTTTAGAGTCATGTATGTCACCAGAAAGAAAGCTAGAGAATAAAATATGGGAATGTATAACGCAGTGAACCTTGTGGTGGGCGATGGTTATGATTCACACTACAAATATAAATAAGTTCTTTCATGAACCAGAGCAAATGCATGGCACTTTTATAAGGAGTTATTATTAGAGTGATATGTGGGGGGAAATGTACCTATTGCAAACTATTAACAGTAATATCTTCATATTCTTTCATCAACAATAACAAATGTACCACCCAATACGAGGAGTCAAAAATAGAGGGGAAAAGGGGTATAGGTGTTTTGGGTTTTCTTTTGTATGATTGTTTTTTTTATTTTTCTTTTTGAAATAAAGAAAATGTTCTAAAATAGATTCTGGTGATGAATGCACAGCTATGTGATGATAGTGTGAGCCATGGATTGTATACTTTGGATGGATTTTATGGTGTGTGAATTTTTAAAATACTATGTCACTAAGGAAAAGAAAATAGATTTACCTCTGTAAAGATGAATACTGGAAAAAAGAGAGAAAGCATATATAAGGATTATGAGGAATGAAAAGGAGGACAGAAGCATATGGACTTAGCAGATAAGAGATATTAAAATATTTACCAATAAATTTGGAAACCTTGATAAACTGGAAAAATCCTAGAAAAATACAACTTATCAAAACCAGCTCAAAAAAGAAATGGAGACTATGAATAGATATATTTATTAGTTTCTATTGCTACATAACAAAATTAGTTCAAATCATGGTGCTTTTTAAAAAAAGACATTTATTTTCTCATGGTTTCCATGAATAAGGAATCCAGATGCAGCTTAGCTGAGTGCCTCTGGCTCAGGGTCTCTCAAATTTATAGTCCAGCTGACAGGTGGGGCTGCACTTTCCTCTGAAGGCTCAACTGGGGAAGGATCCACTCCCAAGCTTCTTCACATGGTTATTGGGAGACCTGGAACCTCTAAACAGGACTGCTTCACAGCATGGCATCGACTTCTGCAAAGTCAATCAATCCAAGAGACAGCAGGATAGAGCAAGTACACCCAGGATGGAAGCCACAGTCTTTTACAACCTAACACCATCACCTCTGCCACATTCTATTCACTAGCAGCAAGTCTAGTTTATAGTCTTCTAGACTATATTCCATTTCTTATAATGGCTGCTTGGTACATACAGGTTTATTCATATTATTTAAATTTTATAATATTTTTTAAATGTATAAAAGATGTTTCACAATAAAGTTAATTTTTTAAAACTGGCGCAATAAACAAAAATATTGATATTATAAAGTTTAAATAGTTTACTAATATTAATAAAATATAAAACATACAGGTGTTTATTCCCAATAAATAAAGAATACATCCTGTTTAGTTATCTTGATTTTGTTATAGAAAACAATTCATGATTTCTTCACACATGTTTAAAATTTTAATATTATGTTACTGTTTTGTGCACCACGTAAATGTTAAAATATAGATTAAAATTATTACACATATTGGGGGGGGGTGGGAATGCTTTATTTTTAAGAACTCCTGTTTAGAATTCTAGCATTTCATGCTTTAAAAAATAATTTAATGGTATTCATCTTTTGTTTCTAAATGGCAATGTTAAAAGTGAAAGATTCAGTGAAAAATACCTGGTCTATAGTCTCCATAAAAATAAAAGAACTTTGATATCATCATCAATATATTTTAACATTATCTTGAAAAACAAGAATTTAATGGGATTAATACAATTTCTTGCACTGAACATGAGCCTAGCATGCCAGCTTTTTTTTTTTAAATCTCCTTTATGAATTTGAAGTTCAATATAATTTGTCCTCATACTTCCTCTTTTTAACCATATGTCCAATAAGCATAAATTACATATAAATAGCAAGGAGACAATTTAACTATAATGGTGACCATAACTAGTGCAATTGGCTCCATTCAGTAATTACCAACAAGACATTGAGTGAAACACGAGCATATACATCACATATCTTAAAAGTGCTGCTCTTGTTCACACAACCACATATCCAGAGGCTCTCAAAAATTGTTTTATAGAAAAGTGTATTAAAATATTTTCATAATATATTTTTGTTTAAAAGAATAGTACTGACTAATATAAAGTGCTGCAGTCATTGTTAGGAATCCCTGGGGGATTTTAAACCTTAAAATGAAAATTATGCACTGCAGGACTCAGAACATGCTCTGTAACACTCAGAGTCCACTCCCACACTTCCAGATACGGGCGTTATATACTTTCAAGGTAAACCGTCCCCTTGCTAATAACCTCCTTCTATTAAAGCCTACCCTCTTGAATTTTCTAGCCAGCGGTCTCTGTTTTGTACATTGCACTCTGCTAAACAAATCTAATCCCTTTTTCCATTCAGCATCCTTTTCCAAATTTGATGTCATCGGTCTTATCTGTCTTTTCTGTACCTAACAATCTAAATTCCAGCGACTACTTCTCTTATATCATGCTCTTTTGGATTCCTGACATTTCACCATCGTAGTTTGGTGATGTCCCACATATGTGATGCTCAAGCACTTAGATTTGGAATGGAACATAGGAGGGCTCAGCAAATGACTATAGAATAAATGAATGAGGGACTTCTTTCCCTTTTTGCATTTATTTGTGTTGGAGTCATTTTGCTCCTAATGTCTTGGAGCCCATTCTTCCTTCTCTAATTGAAAAAGAAGAAAAGTGACAGCTTTTATCCTACTCCCAGTACCTTGTTTCCTAGAGATTTATCTTTTCAGGCCAAATTTCTTTGCTTCTATACTTGTATGCCTTAAACTGGTGTTATTTTTCTTTCCCCATGAGAAGTTGCTTTCATGAAGAAGGCAGTCACTGCAGAGAAAATGGTGTTAAACTCCATAAGCCAGTCTGTTTTTATGTTTAGTCTCTCTATTAATATCTCTTTTGTTTCCTTTAGCTTCAACTAACTAACACCATATTTTAAAGTTTCAGATTCTTACAGATCTACTAAAGGAAATTAGAGGAAAAAAGGTTTTCTCAAATCAGGTCAGAGAGTTAACTGGCAGTAGCAACCAGGGTGATGGCAGAAGCATTAATCAAAGTATGAAAGCCACAAGGAGAAAGTGATACTTGTGGGGAGAGATTGGATACCATTTTGTAAAACTGCTTCTCAGCTGGAGATTTTCTTCCGGATAGTTTAACCTTTTGTTTTAATAAGACACATTGATCTCTTGCAGTCCCGTGATTCTAGGTCTTGGATGTCATCCTTTCCTCAAGGCTACATATTGCACGTGCCCTAGAGACTCTGTTGTGTTAAATGGCATCACCTGCTGAGAAGATGAACTGGGCAGAGCGTTGGGGAAAAATGAAGATGTACTAAGAAAGAGTTTTCGAACTTACATAAAAGAGGTGACAACACCATATTAGAAAGAATTGGAGAGGGGTGTTTTTAAGATTTCTCCACTAATTCATCCAAGAGAACATGTTCCAGTGGAGCTTATAAGGAGATAGGGCTCCCTCTGGAGATGAAAGTAACAGAAAAAAGAGAACTCTAGCAATGAATAGCTATAATGGGCTAAGGAACAAATGTAGGGCTGAAGTCTGACAATTGCCAGTTCTCCCCTGTTCCCCTCTGTACTCCTTTCCTCATATAAACCATTTTTCTTAGTCATTCTATCAGACCTTCTTTTCTTTCACTTCTCTAGACTGGATCCCAGAATTTTAGACTTAATATTTTTACAAACTTCTATTGTCTAATTGCAAAAATTGAAAGTAAGGAATATGCAAAAGCACTAATAAAGAAAAATAACATTGCTGAATGATAATACTTATACAAACTTCTGTCCAAACCAGAAATAGCCATGGTTAGTAACAGCCTTTCTAGAAAAGGTCAAAATGAGTAGTTTGGTGTGATTGTGTCAAAAGCTTCTAGCCTTTGGAGTAATTATGTATTTTATTTCTTCCAAGAATTAGAAATGGCAATGGGGGAGCTCCAGTATACTGAGACTTAGAAAGTTCTGGGGGCTTGGCGTTATGACATTTTTTGGGGGGTACTAGGAAAGCAGAAGTCAGCCCAGTACATGTAGAACAAAGGCCATGTATCTGTGTCTATCTATATCTACCTTTCCCTCTGTCTATCATATTTTTCTCTCTCTCTCGCCCATCTCCTCCCCCTTTCCTCCCCTCCCATCTCTCTCCTCTCTCTCTCTCTCTCTCTCTCTCTCTCTCTCTCTCTCTCTCTCTCTCTCTCTCTCTCTCTCTCTCTCTCTCTCCTCTCTCTCTCTCTCTCTATCTATCTCATCTCTCTCTCTCTCTCTCTCTCTCTCTCTCCGTCTCCACTAGCCCATCAAGCCAACCATGTTGCCAGTGCCACCCTAATGGTCTAGTTACAATGAGGAGAGAGCAGTGCCAGCCCAGAAAAACTTATGTGATGTAAGGATGAGGCAGTGGTTCAGCATAGGTAGAACTGTCTGCATGACTAAACTTTGCAAAATTTTAGAATCCCTCTTAGAGAACTACCAGTGTTTGTTTCTCTGTGAAGATGAGGGGACATAAAGCTCCGTGACTTCTGGCATTACCTTTTGTCATCCCAGCCTTCTGAAAGGGCCTGATCCCACCTCTGGGTAAGCCACAGAGCTCACGGGCATACAAAGACCACAGCTGACACCCTGTATCTCAGGAAGTTCAGACTAGGGCATCAGGAGGAGATTCTCTCTGTCTAGGGCTTCTCTCAGCTGAGATAAAATAATCATATGCTGTGACAATGTTTGGTAATTTTGTCTAATGAATATTCCAAGGTGCTGACACCATCCCTTTGGTGTTTTATGGGTGCAATGCTCATGTACTGATTGGGACTGGGAGAGAGAAGGTGAGCGACTTCTGAGGTGGGTGTGTTAGTGTTCTTTAACTTCTGGGGCAAAAGGGGATTCTCTATATGAACAATAGCAATGGTCATTTACCTCATGGCTGAGAGAATTGTCCAGAAAGCCATCTCTGGTACAAAGATGAGAGAAACAGTATATTCCTAGATATTAGAGTGGATCTCACCCACATGGGCCTGCTGAAGGCACAGTTCCTACTGTGTGTGAGGTGCTGCAGAGTTCCCCTGAAGGTGTGCTCATCATGTTCCTCATTGTCCAAACCTTCATGGCCCAGCCCTGATCAGCAATTCAACCTGTGCCCTGGTGAGACCAAGTCAGATCCACTCCTAAACACTGTCAACACAGCCTTGAAAAGAGAGTTTTCAAATTCAGCTGGCCTCTATAATAAGAGTCAGCAAACCAGGACCTTGGGACAAATCCTGCCCACTGTCTATGTTAGTAAAGAAAGCTTTATTGGAACACAGCAAATCCATTTATTAACTACTTTCTGTGGCTGCATTCGTCCTGCAAGAACAGATCTGAGTATATGCAACAGAGATCATAAGGCCCACAAAGCCTAAAAATATTCACTATCTGGACCTTTAGAGAATAGTTTTGCTAGCCTCTCGACTCTGAGAATGGGGAAGAAATTGCAGGGATGTCAATTTGAATTGTTTCCCAGGTATATTTATGACAGGGAAAAAAACCTTACAAGTGACATAAACAGATTTTTTTTAAAAATTATTTTACTTCCCAAAAGGAGCAAACCAATTTTACCCACAGGTGGACTAGTGACATCCATCTGAAGCAACCTGGGCCCCCACCAGTTTCTTCAGGGCTCCTTTAACGTCTTTATTCCTCAGAGTGTAGATTGTGGGGTTCAGCATGGGGGTGACTATAGCCAAAGAGCTGCACTGGGGTGACAAGCACCTCGCTCAGGGATGGCTGGGTGTAGACGAGGGCACAGGGCCCAAAGAACAATGTGACAACCGTGAGGTGGAAGACACAGGTGGAGGCCGCCTTGCACCTCCCCTCAGCAGAGCTCATCCTGAGGATCGCAACGACGATGCGCACGTAGGGCACAAGGATGAGGAGGAAGCAGGTCATGGGCACAATGCCAATGCTGGTGAAGCTCACCGTCTCAATGACAAAGGTGTCACCACAGGCCAATTTGACCACAGGGAATATGTCACAGAAGAAATAGTCCACCACGTTTGACCCACAATACGGCAGCTGGAAGGTCAGTGTCGTGAGAACTGTGGCATGAAAGGAGCTAGTGAACCAGATGCCAGCAGCCAAGAGGGCACACACCCTACGGTTCATGATGATGGTGTAACGCAGTGGGTGGCAGATGGCAGAAAGTGGTTGTAGGCCACCACCGTATACAGCAGGCACTCAGTGCTGCCCAGGAAGTGGTAAAAGAAGACCTGGGACATGCAACCACCCAGTGAGATAATGCAGTTCCTCACCAGTAGGATGGCTAACAACTTTGGGGTGCTCACAGAAGAGAAACTAATGTCCAATACTGAGAGGTTACAAAGAACGAAATACATAGGGGTATGGAGGCAGGAATCAGATCTCACAGCTAAAAGGATGAGCAGATTTCCCAGCAGAGTGCAGAGGTAGAAGATCAGGAAAACAGCAAAGAGCACGATTTCTTGCCCCTCTATGTTTGGGATGCCCAGCAGGATGAACTCTGTTACCAAAGTGTGGTTCTGTATCGCCATAGAAGTTAGACTTTATCCTGGATAGAGGAGAAAAATCACAGTAAGGTGAATCAGTTTCCATTGCTTGCTACCTTTCCTATTGTTCAAGCATGTTTGGAAGAAATATGGCATAATCCGTAGATTCATAAAGGGAAGGGCAGTTGTAGCTGCTATTAGTGAAAGGACCAGCAAATATCCCTGAAAAGGAAGTCTGGTCTGGGAGTGAGGACTGAATGCAGGCAACTGGATAGATAAATTAGAAGATTTTATTTTACTGTCATCAGGTAAAGAAGAACAAATGACTAAGAGAGTAGAAGTACTGAGGATTAAGATCGGAACAGTCAGTGGCAGAGAGATTCCAAAAGGAGCTGAGAGGTCACTCTGGTGGGCACTCTTACACACAATATAGACAACCCTTTTTAGGTTCTAATGAATTGGGGTAGCTGGTGGTGGATACCTGAAACTATCAAACTACAACCCAGAACCCATGAATCTCGAAGACAATTGTGTAAAAATGTAGCTTATGAGGGGTGACAATGGGATTGGGAAAGCCATAAGGACCACACTCCCCTTTGTCTAGTTTATGGATGGATGAGTAGAAAAATAGGGGAAGGAAACAAACAAACAGACAGACAGACAAAGGTACCCAGTGTTCTTTTTTACTTCAATTGCTCTTTTTCACTCTAATTATTATTCTTGTTATTTTTGTGTGTGTGCTAATGAAGGTGTCAGGGATTGATTTAGGTGATGAATGTACAACTATGTAATGGTACTGTGAACAATCGAATGTATGATTTGTTTTGCATGACTACATGGTATGTGAATATATCTCAATAAAATGGAGATTTAAAAAAAATATATATATATATATATAATTATGTTACCAGCTGAATGGTATTCTAAAAAGAATAAATTAAAAAATGTCAAGAGTTTTTTAAATAAGAGGAATATGCTTCTAATAGCAGTGTCAAGTCAAACGGTCAAGAAGAAAACATCATGCCTTCTCATCCATTTGAAGCCCTCGATTACACTTGATTTTGAATGTAGCACATGCTACAGCCTAATGCAACATATTTCCACAGCAGTTGGAAAGGGAAAACACAGGCTTGTAGCTTGCAATGACTTACACTGCTCTCGTTGAAGCCCAGGACAAGGGTCAAGGACATGAGTGTTGTGACACTGACTTTTGGTGCCCAGCTCTTGCAAAGAAAAAGACTCTAATAAGAGCATATGCTTATTGCTGTGCTGTCACCTGGTGAATCATCTCCCTATGGAAGGCCTGTGCTCTGAGGATGGCTGCTTGTAGACCTCCTGAGGGGGCTTCCGGGGGCTACACTTACATCCTCATCTTGATGCCTCTGCCCCCTCCACCTCCAAGCACACTTTGTAGAAGCTTAACATCACCTGGCTCTGTTCTGAGCCTCTTCACCAAAGAACTTATGTGCTCTCTCTGGCACCCAGATATTCACAGAATGAATGAAAGACCTGGCTTTCTACCCACTTCCTCAGCCTGGAAACTCTCCCCTCCCCGTTCTTGAACCCTGAACATGCAGCTGAACATGCAACATGGCTCTGCTCCTGAAGTAGGCTGGTGATCTCTCTCCTGCCCACTCCCACTGCCTCAGTTCGGGCCTGCATTGCCGTCTTTCTGATTCTAAGATGCACTTTTTAAAATGTTTTTGGTTTTTTTTTTTTAATATTTTAACATCACTGATATATGTCTCACAATAGTTGTTAGCCTGGATTAAAGTTGAGTTCTGCCAAAAAAAAAAAAAAAAAAGATCGGAACAGAAAGAGAGAGAAAGGAAAGGAAAAGGAAATGGAGAAGAGAGAAAAGATAACACATTAACATTTTGCATAGACTTTTCATAACCATTTTCTAATTAAGCCTCAGTTTAATCCTGTAAGATAAGTATTATTGTTTCCATTTCATAAGTGATAAAGAAATAATTCAGGTAAGTTAAATAACCTGTCTGACTTCTCATATACAGCAAGTGACAGGTCCTGAATGCAACGAAAAAATTCTAAATTCATTTTATTATCATTGAGGAAGGAGACAAAATAACTATGGAAACAAAAGGAAAAATTAACATATTCTCTGAACTGAAAGATTTTAAGGATGATTTAGTTTAATCATTCATTTTTTGTTAGGACTTCTTCAACCACAGTCCTCCAAGTGACTATAAATAAATACTTCAAATAGTGAAGACTTTTATTTTTCCCAGGACATATCATTCCATATTTACAAAACCCTCACTTTCCTCTTCCTTTTTATAGTTTTAAGGTAAATTCTATTTCACTGAACATTGCTCTTAGATTTACTACTTGGGTACATAGTAAACAAGACTTGTGAAAAATCCTCAGAAATTTGAAGGCAAATGATGGTTTTCTCTGCTTTGGTTTAAATATGCTGTATGTTTTTCAAATGCTGTTTTAAGTGTGTTCGCATAGAGTTCCTCTCAGATATGCCTTGTATTCCATCCCCCCACACACTGTCTTCTTTGTCTGCTATTGCTGAACACTGTAGACTGAGTTATACAATGAAGAATACTACCTTTGCCTTCCTTACTGTATTTCTGTTGGTCCACTCTACCATTTCATCAGCCTTCAAAGCAACTCTGGTAACACCTGAAACTGACATGTCTCATATGTGAAATTGTAGGGAGGTTTTCATACTGAATAGTTTCTACTATTCAGTGTCGGAACCACTCTTTTTGTATATTTTGTTTTGTTTCTATACAATTATAGCTCATCATCATCCAATTTCTTCTTTTTGGTATTCACCCATCATTCAACCCTGTCAAACCATACATGTGGGTTTTTGACTCTATACTTGCAGCATGATGTGCATGTACAGTTATGAAATTATTAATATTCATTAATATTTCCCACTGAAGCTTTGAGGGAAGTCTTCACAGATAAGGAAAATAGTCAGGGTCTGTACTTTGAAAGACACTAGATGCAGGGGCAAAAGTCTTTAGTGAAATGATAAACTTCATATTTTAGATAAATGGCTTTGGTAACAATGAACAGGATATTTTACAGGGTGAATAGCCTGGAGCTAGGGAGACAAGCTAGGAATCTAAAGCAACCATCGAGGCCAGAGGGAAGAAATGTTGAATTCACATGCACTTGTGAAGTAAAATCTTTAAGTCTTAGTAAATACTTAGGTGTGAGGGCAGGAGGAGAGAGTGAAGAAAGAGAGGGAATAATCTAACCTGAAAGACTAGATGAATAGCATAGTGCTATTAAATGACATAATAGAATATAGATAAAAATCCATGAGTTATAAAATGAAAATCTATTTTTTTCAAGGCAAATAAATAGGATTACTTTTGTATCTGTTGACTTTTTGGAGTCTACAAACCAACGGATTAGTGATGTCCAAAAGCCAGTTGAATGCATGACTCTTAAACTAAACAGAGAACTCAGAACTAAGTATGTAACTAAAAATATGGAAGTAAATCAGATTAGCACAACCCCAACAGTGTGTGAGAAAGTAGTAGAGTACTAAAAAAAGACCGTAAGAGAAGAGATGGGAGCACTTGAGAAGTCTGGGGAGTTGTGTGTCCCTCCTTCCCTTCAGCCCCTCACCATTCCCCAGATGAGTCTATGGCTCAAATGCACTGTTAAAATCAGTGAATATAAATAAACAAGGATAAATAATACTTATTTAGCACTCACTCTGAGCTAACAAGACTATTCTAAGTACTTTATGTACATTAACTTATTTAATCCTCCTAACAACCATCTGTAGCATTTACTATGATTATTCCCAACATAAAGAAGAATCATAGCAAGACAAGTTACCAGACAGCAATCAGTGGAGCCAAATGAAAATAGAGATACTGGTGAGGTCTGGGGATAACAAGAGTCACATGATTGAAGTTAGTTCTTTTTAAGTTATGATTATTCCTGAGATTTTTAGAACCTCATTCCAGTCCCATCTATCCCTGTGTGGGGGAGAAAAAGAAGTCTCATACACTTGTGTGGGTGACATTTCATAATGTGAGTCAAACACTTGGCTGGATATAGAGAAAGCTATCAGGATGAGTATTTATTTTTTTTTTGCATGACAGTAATGACATTAATTCCTGAAAATGATCCATTGAGTAAGGCTAGTAATTTGAAATCTGAGAGAATGAACCTCCAGAAACAAAAGTCTGTGAGTGTGTTTGGATGAGGATTTCTTCCTTTCAGCATGTTCTAAGATTCAATCAGAACAGTTATGCCAGGGACATTTATGGACAAGGAGACCAAATTTTAATATTCCACTGGGTAATTCTGTGGCACAATTCCTTAACTGTAGACATGCATTTATCATCACCAAATCAAAAAGAGCCACAGAGCTTATATGTTGGGGCCAATGTAGAATGATCTTAGGTGATTAAACCTGTAAGAAACAAAACAATCTAGTTTCTCTCTCAAATAGTAGATGAAGGGCTGTAGGACATTAGAGAATAAATTGACACAATGTCACAAATACAGGATCAAAATTATGTCTAATATATGATGCTAAGCTGTAGTAGAAACTCCATTATAATGAATCCGTATCCATTCCACCTAATGCCTTGAAATTATAATAAGTATTTTATGGATACACACACAAATGTACACTCACACATTTTTCTGTGGGGAAGGTCCAATAGTATTGTGTTCTTAAAAGAGTGTTCAACTTTCAAAATGACTAAGAACAACTATTCAACATACTAGACAAAATAATACATGTCATCTATGATGGAGCAGGTTAAAACTAAATGTAAAAAATTAAAATAAAATTGTGTTCATTTTCCATAAGGGACATGAAAAATTTGTAACTACTGTAGTTATTGCAAATGCTGAAATGAAAATAGTAAACACATGCTGTACAATGTGCAGAGAGGAGGAGCAAGAGGGATGGGAAAATACAAAAGGAAAGAGAGAGAGCAAAAAGCAAAGTATGTAATAAAAATGCATGCTCACACCCTTCATGTATACAGTGTTCTAGTCCAGGTCAAATGAAACTTATTTTCTTCTATTCTTCTGGTTTCCCTCAAGGATGATTTTCTGGGTCACCTTATTCGAAAGGACTTTACAGACTGACTTGATCCTGGAACCTTTAGGCTTCTGGTGTTTCTATGTCTCTGTCCTGAAGCTATTCAGGGTCTGTGTAAATAAACCCCCAAACTGGACCCCATTTATCTGCTGATTCTTTTGACAGGCTCTAAAGCCTCCCACAAGAGTGAGTTTCAGAGTCTTATAGAGAGCTGGTGTGTCTAAGGGACCATATCCCTGAAGTCTGCCTTGAGTCCCTATGGCTTAGAGGTTACATCATATTCTCACTAGTTTGTAGAGATGAATGATTAATAAAATAGTGGGACATAACCAATTAGTCCTTGTACACAAGGTGATGAAACTTTTGTCTAAGACTATTCTTGAGAAACAACCAGATACTGTGAAGAACATTCAATTGATCATATCAACTGAAAATAGGCAGTTCTACTTTGAAAATTTTTATTCCTGCTATCAAAACTCACAATGATTAATTCCTCCCAAAACCAGTCGGAGGGTTCAGGATTGCTACATGTGCACCAGAGTGTAATATTTCTTATATTAATTTTATTTACACATACTCCATAACCACCCAACATACTGTCCTTCTGACACCTTTTCCCTATCCCCTGGTAAGCTCTACTGTTTTCTCTGTCCCTGTGGATTTTCTAATTATAGACATCTCATATAAGTGACATCATACAATATTTGTCCTTATGTGTATTGCTTATTTCACTGAGAATAGTTTGTTCAAGGTTTTTCCATGATACAGCATGTCTCAGAACTTCCTTAAAGCTGAATAATATTCCATAATGTGTATGTACCACATTTTGGTTATCCCTTCATTTGTTGATGGAGTCTTGGGTTGTTTCCAACATTTGGCTCTTGTGAATAATGCAGCTATAAATATTGGTGCACTAGTATCTGTGTGAGACCCTGTTTTCACTTTCTTTGGGGTCATAGCTAGAGTGGGATTGCTGGAACATATAGTAATTTTACATTTAACTTTTTGAGGATCCACCATATTGCTTTCCACAGTGGCTGCACCAATTTACATTCCACCAATATTGCATTAGAGTTCCAATTTCTCCTCATCCTCTCCAACACTCGTTTTACATTTTTTAAAATGATAGCCCATCCTTTTGGGTGTGAAGTGTTATCTCAGTGTGGTTTTGATTTGCACTTCCTTAATCACCAATGCTGTTGAGCATCTTTTTATATGCTTGTTGGCCATCTGTATATCTTCTTTGGAAAAATGTCTACTCAAGTCCTTTGCCCATTTTTTAAATTAGGCTGTTTATCTTTTTGTTGTTGCATTGTAAATGCTTTTTATATATTCTGGATATTTAGCCTTTACCCAGTATGTGGCTTGCAACTATTTCCTCCCATTCTGTAGCTTGTCTTTTAATATTCTTGATAATGTCCTTTGATGTACAGAAGTTTTTAATTTTGGTGAAGTCAAATTTATCTACTGTTTCATTTTCTTTTGCTTGTGCTTTTGGTGTCATATCTAAGAATCCATTACCAGAGGATAGATTTTGAGTCATATGATCTGGGTTCAAATCCTAATGATGCAATTAGTGATTGTATTAGTTAGGGTTCTCTAGGGAAACAGAATCAATGAGAGGTGTCTCTGACTATCAAATTGTAAAAGTGACTCACACAACTGTGGGTAAACATGAGTTCAAATTCTGTAGAGCAGTCAGAAAGTGTCAACTCCAAGGAAGATGTCCGATGAACTCCTCAGAAAATGAACCAGCAACTTCGACAAACTCCTCAGGAAATGCTTCACTGGGTAGCCGGAGAAGTGAAGGTCCTCCTTCTGTTTTGCTTATTAGTCTTCAACTGATTAATTGGATTAAATCCAGCCAATTGCATTCTCTCATTGTGGAAAACACACCCTTTGGTGAGTCATCAGTCACAGCTGCTGTCAATTGACTGATGATTTAATAAACCAGCCTGTTGGTTTATTAACCAGCCTCAAACATCCTCACAGTAATTGTTAGGCCAGTGTTTGCTTGACCAGACAGCTGGGTACTATCACCTGGCCAAGTTGACACATGAACCTAACTATCACAGTGATGTATGAGCATAAGTTCCTTAAACTATTTGAGGATCATCAAATCTCTATCTATAAAATTGAGATGATATTACCTTTCACAAAATGTTTTTATGAATTTCAAATGAGATACTGTGCAGGTAAAGAATTTTTTGAAATATAAATCTCTGTAAATATGAGAAATTAATAGTATTTTAATAATGTTATTTAATAGTAATCATTTTTTAAATGGCTGATAGACTGTCTGAAGAGACCTAGACAATTGATATAATATCAGCTCTATTGTGGTATAATTCACATACCGTAAAACTCACCCTTTTAAATTGTACAATTCAATGATTTTTAGTAAATTTTCAGATATGTGCACATTACTCAAGAGAACCCCAACTCAATTTTAGAACATTTCCGCCACTTAAAAAGAATCCCTCAACACATTTGCAGTCACCCTTGTTTCCACCTGAATTACCAGGCACACACAAATCTACTTTCTGTCTTTATAGATTTGTCCTTTCTGGACATTACATATAAATGGAATCTTATAATATGTGACCTTTTGTGTCTGGCTTCATTCACGTATCATAATGTTTTTCAAGGTTTTCACATCTTGTGGCATGTATTAGTACTTCAGTCTGTTTTATGGTCCAATAGCATTCCATTGTATGGGTATAATATATTCTGTTTATTCCTTCATCAGGTGATTGACATTTGGGTTATTTCCAGTTTTGGGTTATGAATAATGCTAATATAGACAATTTTGCAAGTTCTTCTGTGAGCATATGTCCTTAATTCCTTAATTCCCTTGGGTTTTATTCCTTGGAGTGGAGTTGCTAGATCTAAACTATTGGTATTTCAACTTGAGTTACATAAAAAACTATTTTAAAAGAAAAATATTCATACATTTTTCTTATGTGTTACTTTATTTGCAAAAATAAGGCTACATGTAAACTCTTGTTTAGCTTTACTACAATAATAAAACAACAATGGACTAAATGCAAAAAAATACAGAACCAATAAAATTCTAATAAGCATTAATTTGTTCTCTTGAATTATACAGCTTTTCTGAAACCAAATAACTTATACTGACATTACTCAGAGAAACAATACTTACATTTACTAGTCTTAGGTTTTACTTCATTAATTTGAAATGTATCCAACCATTTTGTCATCCTTAACATAATTTCATCTTATTTCTTTTAAAAATGACCTTTTAAGTTATTATATATTATTTTACTGGCTAATTAATTAAATTGTGCAGTAATTGCAACAATAATAATAATAGATAAAAGTTATTTTTTTAACTTTACTAAAGCTAATGAATTTTGGATTTTGCTATGTATTAGATGTGCATCTGCCCTAATTATGCATAGTTATTGAACATTCTATCATAGTTTCTTTTAAATTTCACAGGCCTGCATTACAAGCCACATGACAACTCAGTTTTCCTACCAATTTTCTCTATTTGATTACTTAGAAAACTCTTCACATATCATGTTCTGACAAGCATTTGGCATTTCCTAGTTTGATCAGATATAGGTACTAAATTTAAGAAGTTATTTCAATTAGAAAGTAGCCATCCACATAATTTATACTATTATTATGTTTTTCCTTAAGTTATCATCAAAATGAAATTTCCAAGTTCTCAAAGAAAATGTAGATCCCAATTTTAGAAACACTGAGTACAATAAGAGTATTAGCATTTTGTTTCTTTCACTGAGTGGGCCTCTCATGAGCGTCAGTTTCTCTTAATTTAAAAAAATGGACTTATAAATATGGTTGAATAACAGTATCTTATAAATTTTAGAAAATAGATTGAGTTGCAAATCAATCAGGATGGACTGTTATGTGTGGTAGTGAACATGTCAAAAATTGTAATGCCTTAAGAGTGATACAAGACATGAGTGCATGGTCTGGAACACAATTTTGGGAGATGGTAGCACAACAATGTAGGTACACTGAACAAAGATAACTATGAATACGGGTGAGAGAGGAAGGTTGGGAGCATGTGAGACACCAGAAGAAAGGAGGAAAGATAAAGACTGGGACTGTGTAACTTGGTGAAATCTAGATTGTTCAACAATAGTGATAAAATGTACAAATATGTATTTTATGAGGGAGACCAAGAAATGTCAACCTTGCAAGGTATTAAAAATGGGGAGGCATTGGGGAAGGGATGCAATCAACATAAACTAGAGACTGTAACTAATAGAATCATTGTGTTATGCTTCCTTTAATGTAACAAAGGTGATATGCCAAGGTAAATGCAGATAAGAGGGGGGGATAGGGGAGGCATGTTAGACAGCTGACATTGGTGGTATTGTCTGATTCTTTACTCTACTTTGATTTAAGGTTATGTTTCCTTTTGCTGCTACCTAGCTGTCATTTTTTTTCCTCTTTCTTTTGCCTATCTACCTTCTTTGACTCTCCCTCCTGCCTTGTGGAAAAAATGTAGATGCCCTTATATAGATAGTGGTGAAGGTGGTGAACACATAAATATATGACCATACAGAGAACCATCGATTATTTACTTAGGATGGAATGTATGGTGAGTGAACAAAACCATATTAAAAAAAAAAAATGGGTTGATGACAAAACCTTGAGGGCAATATACTAAGTGAAATAAGCCAGACACATAAGGACAATTATTGCAGGGTCTCACTGATAGGAACTAATTATAATATGTAAATGCATAGACATGAAATATAAGGTACCAAGATATAGGACAAGGCTTAAGAATGGGGAGTAGTTGCTTAGTATGAGCAGAATGTTCAACTAGGTTGAACTTAAATGTTTGGAAATGAACAGAGATGTCGGTAGCAAGATGTGAGAATAACTAACAGTGCCAAATGGTGTGTGAATTAGGTGAAAAGGGGAAGCTCAGAGTCATATATGTCAACAGAAGGAAAGTTGGAGATCAAAAGATGGGAATGTATAAAACTGAATCCTATGGTGGGCAATATCCATGATCAACTGCACAAATACTAGAAATAGCCTCCATGAACCAGAACAAACGTATGACAATACAATTAGAAGTTAATAATAGAGGGGCATATAGGGAAGAAATATATACCTATTGCAAACTATATACTACAGTTAGTAGTACTTCAACATTTTTTCATAAACAGTGACAAATGTACTATACCAATACTATGAGTCAACAATTGAGGGGGGTTGGTTAGGGATATGGGAGGATTCAAGTTTCCTTTTCTTTTTTTCTTTTTTCATCTTTCACTTTATTTCTTCTCTGGAGTAATGAAAAGTTTCTAAAAATTGAACAAAAATTGAGTCTGGTGATGGATGCACAGCTGTATGAGGGTACTCAGGGGCAAGTGATTGTACACTTTGGATCTTTGGATAATTGTATGGTATCTGAACAGTCCCAATAAAAATTAAAAAGAAAAAAAAAAGTACACCATTCCATTATCATTCAGAAATCAAAAAAAAAAAAAAAATTGTAGTGCTTTAAACCCACACAGATAAGTTTCCCCACGCATCCCTCATGGGCAGTGCTGGTGAGTGGGGTGGGGGTTGGGGTCGCTTAGACACCTAGATTGACTGTGTCCCCATCTCAACACGTGTTGCCATGGTCACCAGGCAGAGGGATAGGATTTTGGGAGACAGTGAATTGTGTATTGGCTCTTTAGGGATTCTGCTCAGAAATAACACATATTATTTCTGCTTCCTTTCCATTGGCCAAAACAAGCATATGAATTTACCTAACTTTAAAGAGTAGAGAACTGAAAGTTAATAAACCAACTGAATGAATTTGAAAAAATGATAAAAAAAGAAAAAGAACACTTGAAAGAAAACAAAGAAAAGAAAACCTTAAAGGACAGTGTATACACATATATATGCTGTAATTAATATTTTCTTTATGTCTGAGTGTTATTATCTAAAGTAAGTATTCAGTCTTCCATACTAAGAATTGTGAAAACTTCTTATATTGTTTTTAAACCCTTTTGTAGTCTCCAAATGAAAATAAGTACAGTAAGATCATAAATTCACTCTCACTCCACTTTATATGTAAGAAGAAAATGGAAATATTTCATTTTATCCATAACCAGGCTGAACTTTCCCAAGGCCTTTTATGTGCTGATTAACAAGAAAAATATTGGATTTGGTAAAATTCTACTTGAACTCCCAGCACCCTGACTCCTTTTTAGTAATTATGAAGTCCTCATTTCCAAGGACTGAAGAAGGAATTCATAAGGATGTGTTAGAACAGCACATCACAATTCTGGATGCTTAAATTAAAAAACTCGACCTGATATAGGACAGGAACGATAAGGTAAAAACCCTAGCTGGGTAAGTTTTCCTTCTTTCCATGTTAAGTGAAACCTCTTGGCTGGGGGATGGGATGAGCTAAGAGGAGTGAAGGAGAAAAGAAGGATGAGGGCAGATCATGTAAGCCCAGTCAGTTTACAAGCACTGGCCTTATTGTTACTGTGAGGGTATTTCAAGGATTTAAATAAGTAGTCAGTTGATTGCATTTATGACTGATTACTTCTTCAATCAACAAAGGAGATTGCTTTCAGCAGTGAGAGGAATCACCTCATCCAATTAGTTAGAGACCTTAAAGAAAGAACTGAGAATTTCAACAAGCCAAAAGAAGTATTTCTATCTCTACTTCTGCCAGCCACTTTCTCCTAGGAATTTCAATATCACTGAGTTCCCTAATTGTGGCTGCCCTATGAAATTCGGTCTTACCAATCTTCAAGGTCTCCTAAGCCAATTCCTATAATAATAATCTTTAAAATTGCATAGATAGATAGGTAGATAGAAAGATAGATAGATAGACGAATGGATGGATGGATGGATGATAGATGATAGAGAGATAGACAGATAGAGTCTGTTAATTCTGTTTTCTAGGAGAACACTAACTATGCACTACACCTTCAGTGAGTCTACAGGTGGGAAAAGAAAGTGACAGAACCATCCTCTAAGTTTAGTGATCCAAAGAAGAGGAAACTTGTGGCCCTTTTACCATCTGCAACCCTGGGAACCAGAAGCCTCCCTGAAATGTCCCAAGCCCAGTGTCATGGGTGGCAGCAGAGATGAAATATATAAGCAGACTGAACTTTCCCAAGGCCTTTAATGTGGTAATTAACAAGAAAAATACTGGATTTGGTAAAAACCTATTTGAACCCCCAACACAAACAAGAAGTCAGTGAGGCCCTCAGGCAGCCTTCCCAGGGTTTCATTACCTGGGTTGATGTGGGAGAGCAGCAGAAATGTTCTTGTGTCATAAACAATGTACAGTGTTCCTGAGACAGACATCAATCCAAATAACAGGGTAATGGTTAAGTGGTTCTCCAGGGGAGAGTGAAGGATGGATGACAATTTGGAGTCCATGGCAGAAATGGGTTAATCCCAGCAGATGTGGATGCAGGTATAGATAACCAAGTGGCAACAAGGGACATTGTGCTACCATAGGAGGGCAAAGGAAGGCCTAACAGTGGAGAAGTGGGCATTCCTCCCACCAGTGCTGTATTATTCAAGTTCAAGGGCTTAGAATCAATTCTAGGGAGATGGAGCATGAGGGGAGAAAGTTCACAATTGACTGGGATTACTTGAGTGTGGCTATGGTATGTTTTCTACCATTTGGCAGAAATTGAAGCTTGAGACAATAGGGAAAAAGTCCAGTTATGGAAAAATAAAGGAAGTTACATTTTGCACATCTGAGTTTGTGGCTTATGAAAAGTAGTTCACGATTATGTATCCTCTTATGTTTGAAATCGTCTTAAATTGTGGTTCCCAACAAGTACAACAGGGACATCAGTGATATATACATAACTGTGTGTGAATCAGGACCTGAGAATAAAATGGGTAGAAGTGGAATTGTGAGTGAAAACTAATAGACCTAATTACATTTAATGGACTTCAAAAATTATTTGACCTTATGTTATTTCCCTTGCAACATTTTTCCTGACTGTGAAGCTTATACCTCATTACATGTGGCTCAGCTAACCAGCTTTGGCCTATTGATGACTCACAGGGTCTTCTCTAGAAATGTCCCCATGGAAACCAGTTGCAGAGAGAAAGAAGAGGACAGAGAAATAGCCTAACAATTAATTTTAAGCCTGCTGTTTCCTTTTCTTCATAATAGAGCCAATGCTTTTAGCATAGCTTATGCCAGTCAAATATAAATCTATATATAATACAGTATATGTTACTGAACACAAAAAAGCTAAAGAATAGAAAAGAAATTACAATGAATGGTTTTTTTTCATTTTCTTGCCATTTATATATATTAGCCTCTCCTAGATCTTTCCTCTAATTCCTACCCACGTTCCCAAACTTTCAAACCCTTTTAGCCAATAAGACTCAGTATATATGTCATCTCCTTCATAAGACCTACCCTGGTATTCCCAGAGCCAGATCAAATTAACCTCACTCAGGAATCACTTTAGATTTTAACTGTATCTTTCTTACAATAGGAATGTATAACCTATTTATAGTTGCATAAATTCCTCTGTCTAAATTATCTTTTCATTCTCCATAGCAGCTAGTTAAGTGGCTTTGTAGATTCTCAGTGAATGCTTGCTACATTAATATGTCATTTAATTAGAATAGGAGGAAACCTTCTAGGCCTCAGGTCCCTTGATGGAGAATAGAACTTCTAATTTCACACCCTCATTTCCATGCCCTCATTGAGCTATGGAGACCTCTTTCCTCATTTTGTAGGGTCTATATGTACGAGTGATCATTGAGGTCTCTTCTAGATCAAGGATTCTATTTAATAATCATGGTATAAAAGTAAAGTATGATTATGGTGCATTTAGATTAGCTTTTGTTGTGGGTCTGGTCTAAGCTTTCCCTTTAGTTCATCTTACAATTGGCCTCCAAGGGCTTAGGCTCAGCTCTATAAATAACATCAGCTGAGGACTGTGGGCCACACTACATGAGGATATCATTTACAAGGAGATGCACAATTCAATCCTACATTTAAGTATAGACTTTCACCTATGTTCAGGCTCCTGTGCCTAAGGACTGAGGGGATATAAAGACAAAATTAGTAGTAGAATATATATGGGGCATGCAATGCCTATAGTCAAGGAATTTGCAGTCTATGAAGTAGATAAGAAAAGTAGGAAGATAATTATAAAACTTTATTCAAAAGTAGAAAAGATCAATACAAGTTTTAAATCCTGAATTAGATACCAATCCATTCCTTTGAATAGCAGTGAGCTTCATTTTGTACTGTGTGTAATTTTACATTTATAATTTTATTTCTCTATGTCCTATTGTTTGTTCATATGTTAAATAAGGACATTGCTTTACATAACATTTAAGGTCCCATTCACCTCTAGCCTCTTTCATCTAAACAGACATAAGCATTTACCTCTTTATTTTGACAGAGGTAGTTGGTTCATTGCTGACCTAAAAGAATTTTGATGATATTTAATTTAAAACAACAGATTTCATTCTACTGGTATAATATTAAAATTATCATTCTTCCTATTGACTATATTGTGGGTGTGTACCTGTCTATGTGCATATTAAAGTGTTCAAAAATTCCTTAAGTCTCTGAAAATAACTAAGAAAGTATTTATTGCTTCTACATTTTGGGTTTCAGAGGGAGGGATGATATGAGTTATGGTAAGGCTTCACAACATGCACTGATGGAAAGAATCAGCAGATAGCTGGTTAATTTAAACCAAGAGGATTGTCATGGGTGATAAATTGAGCCCTCTGCATTCCCTCTTGAAATGCAGCGAGTCTCTAATTGCTTACCCTGGCCCTGCTACTCTGTCTAACTGCCTGGTTTTTATCCTACTCTTCACCATGTGCGGGGCAAAGCCAGCTGTGAGCACTGAAATGGTACTGACAGATTGCACTGATGCACCTTGGACAGTGAGAAATGAACACTCAGAATATGGAGCCTTTTGAAGCCCTGACACGAAGTACTCCCTATTGTTGCTGTGCTCTCTTGTCAATTCCAGTCAAAGCTATTTAATTGCCCGGTGGCTGATAAATGGCATTTTTAATACTAACTCTCACAAAACAGTTAATGTTATAGGATCTGCTTTTGCTTTGATTCAGTGATATAGGAAGAATCAGCCTTATCTTGGAAACAATGGGAAAACTAAATGAAAATGTGCTTAAATGTGTATGGGAAGGAGACTGTATGTTTGGAGGTGGGGTGGGGGTAACACCCAAGCTTAGTTTTGCCATGTGATAGCAATTGCAGAGAAAGCACAAGACCATCCACATCTTAACAAGGCTTCTTGCATTGCCTAACCCAATTCCCGGTCTTATCAATTCACTTTGCCTCATGACACAGCTCACAAATGACAATCAAAAATTAGGGCAGGGGAAAGTCAAAGTCTTAATGAGCATGAAAGACATCTCATAGGAATAAGTACCTCTGAGATTAATTAGCTAAAAAGTTTTTTTCTCAATGGTTCCCTTAGAGACATCTTATAGATTGATATAAGCGGTAAGAAAAGTTTCTGTGATTGTGTCTCTTATCTGGAGATTTCCATTACCTAATTAAAGAAACAAGGACCATTTTCTCAGTTTCAACAGTGTTAACAGGAATGAACCTATTATCAATAGACATGATAATTCATGTTATTATCACGAATAATATGTTGCTCATGAGAAACATCATAGCAGAACTGGTGCTTGGGAGTAAGACAAACATAGGGCTGACTGCTAACTGGACCGTGCATTACATGTGTGAACAAGTTGCCTATACTCTCAATCTCATTTTTCTAATCTGTAAAATAGAGATTAACAATAAACACCCCACCATGTTATGATGATAATTAGTTTAGATAAGAATACGATGGACTTACTACAGTGCTTCGCATATGGCAAGAGCTTTATAAATCTTGGGTATTCACGACAAAGTTTTACAGTTTTTTTCATCTCAAACAATTTTCTAACGGTAGCTTTAGTAATTCCTTTTACAGATGCAGTTACAATGTCAATAAATTGATCAATTTGCTCTGCTAATCTAATTTCTTCTATTAAATCTAATATGCACTTTAATCTTGTATGTTTTGCCTCTTTAATTTGCTTTGACAAATTCTCAGTGACTGGAAGTAATTACAAGTATCAGCATCACGATTTCTGATATTTCCTGAGGATTTTATTTCTTGTTCACTTCATTTGGGCAAATTGGTAACAGGGTCTTTTGTTCTGCTTATCCTCCTAACTAAACCTTTAATTTTATCTGCCTATAATTTGTTAGTTATAGCTAAAACCTAAATAGATGTTGCATTAACATAAACTGTAATCCCAACTGAATTTGAATACCTATCACTTTTGTGGGTCCGTATGTCCAAGGGGTCATCAGTTAGTGACTTTAGGTAAGTTATTAACACGTGAAGGAAAAGTAGTGAGAACTTAGGACAAGAATCTTGCCCAATTTTGCTTCAATCCAACGTATACAAAAGTATAAAATAGTTTATAAAATGAATATGTTGAAATGTTTTCTTATCAACAATTTTGGGTAACAGTTATTAACTCAAGCCCTGCACTAAGCTCTTTATGTATATAACGGCATTTAATCTTCAGAGTGACCATAAATATTAGGTTCCTTTTTCCTTTCCGTAATAGATGTGAAAAAAAACTGCTCAGAGCACTTGCCCAAAGCCAGACAGATGGCAAGTGGCTGAGTAGGAACTCAATCTGACTATAAAGTCCAGCACATTCTTACACACTGCTTTCTGCCACCAGTGTTCTTGAATGATATTTTCCAAATAAAAATTCTGGATGTTGAACACTACTTCTGTATGTGTTTCTTTTTTTTCTACTTAAAGAAAATGTGTTCCTTAAGAAAAAGAGAAGAGGGGAAGGTGACATGTTTATCAGATCCCTATTACGTTCAAGATACAGGGTTGGGTACTTTAAAAGGAACTATCTGACTCAATCCTTACAAAAACCCATGAAATAGGTATAGATATCTCTAATTTACCAATTAAAATATAGGGATTTAAATTAGCTAAGTAACTTGGTAAAAGCCATAGAACTCATATGTTAAGATCAAATTCAAACCCAGTCAAATTTTTTTACTTCTTGCAGCCTAATCTATTGCCATTCTTCTTAAAATAGAGTATAAGCCTGTTCCTGGGAAATGCTTAATAGCATCTGACAAATGTATAGACGGATGTCCTGGCCATCCATAAAAAGTTATCTGGAAGTCATACTTTTAATCATTCAATAAACGAAGGGTGTAAGTACCCATCTGTTCTCTTTTCTTTACCTTCCCACACCCAGTTAACTGTTACTCTTTGGAGTCCATTGCCAATCTTATTTGGACATAATGAAATGATGCTTTATGCTGTAGTGTAACATTTAAACACAGAGAAATAAGAACTTAATTCAGTCTGAGATAGAGAAATTTCACAAAGAAATTACTTTCAATTTGGATCTTGAAGAATGAGTAGGTGTTTATCCAGCAGAGGAATTAGGAAAGGGCATCCCAGGAAGAGAGAATAAAATTTTTAAAGGCATGGAATTGTGAATGATTCCATTTTAAAGTGTTTTAAAACTTTTCCAACATCTGTATAGGATTACTCATTTTGGCCTTCATCTTACTACTTTATATTTTATATATTTCCATTAAATATTCATTATATTGTGGGGTGGTTTGAAGCTGTATGTACCCCCAGAAAAGCATGTTCTTAGACATAAGCCATCCTGTGGGTGTGAACCCAATGTAAGTGGGACCCTTTCATGAGGTTACTTCAGTTAAGGTGTGGCTCACCTCAATCAGGATGGGTCTCAGTCCTATTACTGGGGTCCTTTATATGAGAATGAACTTCAGACACAAAGAGAGAAAGCCGGAGGGAGCAGCTAGAAGCTGACCGTCAACAGAAGAGAAGGGAGAAACCAAGAGACTCCAGCAGCCAGCCTTGGAACATGGCAGTCTTCAAGGAGAAAGCATCACCTTGATTGATGACTTCATTTGGACTTCTGTCTTAACCTCAAAACCGTGAGCTAAGAAATTCCTATTGTTTAAGCTGACCCATTGCATGGTATTTGTTGAGCAGCCAAGGAAACAAAAACACCTTGCATTTTAATCATTTCTATATTTCCCTCCAGTACTTAATTATGAACTTCTTAAAGAAACATAGATCTTTATAAGCCAGTGCTGAGCATAGCAACTTACACATAGTAAGCACTCAATAAATAGTTGTTTATTGAAAGAAAGAGTTGATGACTAAATATAACCTGCAAATTGGTATCTTTAGGCAATGACAGGAAGGTCAATGTACCTAGATAGTAGATTATGTGTGAGAGAGATGTGGGTGTTCATGGGTGAGCATGAGGCTTTGCAGAGACTAACAAGGTAGGTTGAGTCTGATTAATAATTCCACCATACTATACTAAGTTACTGAGTTATTTTAATTCAATCTATGAACCACTATTTTTGAAGATCCTAAAGAAAGAGAGTAATATTATGTGGTTTGCATGTTGGAAAGGTACCAGCTTAGGAAGTGAATGGATTGTGACCGTAATATTTCTCAGGACACCTGTCCACATCCCCTCAGTCAACTCCAGCGCCCACCTACACAATGTCCTTATGTGCCGAAGGGTCCCCATGGCCTCTGGCTGAGTGTAGTCTCTGGCCAAGCAAGGTGGCTCAGGCTGCACAAATGGGGCTGGCTGAAAAACCTGGTAATTTATGCCCCCAAGAAAATCCACCAAACAATGAAGGACAGGAATTGGCAGAAAAGTACCCCAGCTCCCTTTGTACCCTAACTGGACATTTTGGAGGTTGTTACGCATTGTCTCTCAGAGGATCCCCAACAGGACCAAGACCCAGTTTTCCACAGTGGTGATCAGTTCTTTTACACCTGCTTAATTAGCTGTACATTATTGTTTCAATTCCCCACTCCTTTACCATGTTTCCTGGGATCATCCCCAAATACAAGCTATTGGGTAAATCCAAACTAAAATACAATTCTTTGTTTTCTCATTTCCATGGTAGAAGGAAGTCTTAAGAGGAAGCTGGCAATGATATCCTTGGGTGATATCTGTATATACTGATAGCTATGAAGAACCCACCAAACCACTGTGGCTGTTTAAAAAAAAAATATTTCTTACATTTTGGAAATTCGTACTTATGTATTTATAAAGAAAAATAGCAATAGCAAATAGATGTTGATATCTTCACACCCTAAATGTTACTGCACTTTGATAAGAGTACATTAATTTAATTTCAGATGCATGTGGTAACACGACTATCAAAAAAGAACATTTTAATGAAAAAAGCAAATTGCAATATATATTTTTCTAAGTACACAAACATGTTAAATAAAATTCAGGTGATGATAATTTTCAGTGGAAGTAAAGGAAATAGGATCAGGCTGGCTGGGACCTAGAGAGAACTTCCAAGGCAAAAACACTACTCTTTTTCATTAACTGGGTAGTGGGATACAGGTGTTCATTGTATCACAGTTCTTTATACTTTACATTTCATTCAAAAATATTATTTTCTAACTTTATTACTTAACACAATTTTTTTAAAAGGCATCCAACAGGAGCAATGAAGGATGGATTTTTGATGTCATTATTGTAAGAAACTAATGGAATGAGCATTAAAATAATATTTTAAAACAATGGAATGTAAAATGAGTTGATAAATAATAGGCTAGACTATTTCTCACCAATTTGGCATTCCAGTAACCAAAGGCATCACCCTTCTTACTCTAGGTGATCTAGCACACCATATAACAATGCTATTATTCATTTAGCTTGGACAATTATCTTTCTAAAGTCAGTATCCTGAAAAGAAAGTACAAATCAAGTGACTGAAGATGTGAAATCATTTCAATCATTTTTTTTTAGAACAAATTCATAGGGTTCCAGGGAAAGCAGGGAAAAAGCAGCACAAGCCTCTATCCCTACGGAAACTCTTTGAAAACGTCTCTCCACGCTTCCCCCAAGCCAAGTCAGTAGTCATCATCTTCGGCTCCACCCATAGTGTCCATGTCCGAGGTGTCTGCCTCGGGGGCCTACATCATAGTTTCTCTCTCTGGGAGCTGTAGATAAAACAAAATCCATAGGTAAAATTCAGAACAGGCATTGGTTAAGTGACAAAATTACGGAGGAATAAAAAGAAACAGTGACTAGAGACCACAATGATATTTTACAGAAGTGGGGGGGTGAACAGAGAAGGCTTTAAAAAAATTAGAGTCCACCTGGGGTCAGGGCGAAGGTTCTCCTTCTCAACCATGCTTGAGGCCAGTGTCTCAAATGCTGCTGCTGCAGCTCACTCTATTCAAAACAAGCTCTGAACCTCGGCTTTAATTGTCTTGTGCTTGTCCGGCTTCCCTGCTCTCTGACCTTGATTCTCTGTTTTTACCCTGCTCCTATTCTGCTTGATGGCTTACCTGGTTTGGGTTTTCTCCCATAGACACTTTCTCTCAAATCTTCTTACACTGCCCCTTAAATTACAGAATCCAGAAAAGTCTTGTTCCACCATCAAGCCCAATCTGGCCTTCCACATCCTAGGCTAGACCAGACATTCTGGCCTCCTGTATAGGTGGAAAGAGAGCTCAGACTACCTAGAAATACAGGAACTTCCGGCACCTTTCAGAACTGCTGCTACAAGCAGAGAGGTTGGATTTTTCAAAGAGATAGAGGGTCCTTTTGGACATGGCATTCCTCCAATCCAGGAACAATGGGATGAGCTGGATAACAGAAGGTCAGGGGAATTTTGTTTTTCCAGGAACAATGGGATGAACTGGAGGAAGAAGCCTGGATAACAAAAGGTCAGGGGGATTTTGATTTTCCTACAAAGACAAGCACTCATAGATGGCAGAGTTAAGTGATACCTACCTAAGAAATTTTCTTTCATCCCCAAACAAAAAAATTGAGGAACATGTTGCTTCTTCCTGGAAAACACTTCGTATCCCTTCCCACCTCTGTAAGGTCCCTCCTGTACACCACGAAAATGTGCTTCATAACTCCTGCCTTATTTCATACCTTGATGATATATTTATCATGATGTTCTGGTTAGTCATATATCTGTTTATTTCCTCCAGAAGACTCTAAATTCCTTTCCAGGTGAGGTCTATCTTCTTCATCTGTGTTTTCCTTATACCTAGCACAGAGTTATTCATCAATTGTCATCTGAATGAATGAAATGGAAGAGAATCGGATGCCGTCTTTTATTCTTACAATTATTCTGTCTTGACCATCTGAGCAGCTACAGTCAGGAAATTGAGTGATGGGACGAGAACTTCAGTGTGGACTCAGAGACGTTTGGGAAAGTTTTGAGACATACCCAATTTGAAATGTCTTGAGATATAATTCCAGATACCCCTTTAGGCTCTGGCTTACTGAGAATCGTTTAGAAACAGCACCAACAGGCTCTTTAGGAGCTGAAGAGAAGCGATGCCACTCTAGGAACATGTGCCTGCTCACCCCACTGGCTGAGGTGCGGACACAGGGACAAGATTCCGACTGATCTCTGATTCTGAAAGGTCACACGGGAGAAAAAAGCTTGCTTCTGCCTTTCCCCTCCTCTTCCATCACTCTCTTCCCAGTGTCCTTCTCTCCCTCCATCTTTGTGGAAACAAACTACACAACAGCTGAGTTCCCCAAATGTGATAGTGTTCTCAGTGCTAAATCATGAAAACAGTAGTTTACTGTATTGAGATAGCATGTTTCTTGTTCTTAGCCTATTTCACTCAAATGAATAGAGAAAGGTAGGAAGGAGCACCATTGTCAAACCACTGAGGAAACAGTGAAGTCAAAGACACAATGCAATGCACGTAAGCATCACAATACAGCCATATTGCCGTCAGGCTGAACGGAGCAATACAAGCCTAATCCAGATTTTCTAGCACCAACTCACACAGCACAGTTACCTTCCACGGATTCGTCTTATCTGCCCTCTCCACATTCTCCTTCACATGCTGCCCTTGCACAGCCAGGGCTTCTTTTCAGGTATAAGCTCAAGAGACAAGACAGGTGATGACAAAGCACATGAGTACCTTTGCTCCATCCAAAGGAGATCTGCCACAGGAGCCGGTCAGAAGTCTCTCTCTTTTTACAACTTCCTTATGGTCCAGAAGTCACCGCATGCTACTAGAAGCCATGGGGATGCACTGCTCCCCTTGGTTCACTAACTCCTAGACCAATCATGTGAGGTCTTATCCAGTGCAGGCATGTGAGGAGATAATCACAGCACCCAAGATGAAGAAGTATCAGGGTAAAGGTGGAAAGAGGAAGAGGGGATGCAGGAGGATAAAGAAAATAAAGACTGGGAGGCATAAGGCCCATGTCATTCTGATGACTGGGAAAAGCCCCCTCTCCCTGAACAGCTGTGTGATATGCTCAAGAGATCACAGGTGCCAGAGTCAGAAGACCAGTGCTCAAGTCCTCACGCTGCCATTCTCGCCTTATGTGTCCTTGGACAAGTCACTTTAGCTCTCCAAGTCTTAGTCCCCACCTTGTAAAATGGTGGTAATAATGTAACCTGTGCTTTCAAATTCAACCAAATGAAATTGCTTTATAAGCTATGATGTGCAGTTGAAGTGTTAGCTACTGCTCCCTCTGCAACTGGTCAGGAAGGAAGCCCAGGTGATGTAGGACCTTCCTCAAGGATGATTTCACCTCCTTATTCCTGAGGCTGTAGATCAAGGGGTTCAGCATGGGGGTGACCAGGTTGTTGAGGATCTGAACAGTTGCATCCAGCCAGGGACTGGGGGTTGGCCTTAGGTAGATGAGGACCACAGGCATATAGAAGAGGAGGATGGCTGTGAGGTGGGCACTGCAGGTGGAGAAGGCACGCCGGCAGCCCTCAGCCAAGCGGATCTGCAGGATGGAGTAGACAATGTGACTGTAGGAGGTAAGGATGAGAAGGAAGCAACTGAGGGGCATGAGACCCACACTGATGAACCCCACCATCTCCAGGGCTGACGTGTCTGCACAAGCCAGCTTCAGCATCACTGGGATATCACAGAAGAAACAGTCCACCTCACTGGGGCCACAGTAGGGCAACTGGAAGGTGAGCGTGGTTAGAAAGGTGGCCTGAATACAGCCAAAAAAATGAGGTCCCCATAGCCAGGAGGGCACACACTCTGTGGCTCATGATAATTGTGTAGCACAGAGGGAAACATATGGCAACAAAGCGGTCGTAAGCCATCACTGTGTACAGGAAACACTCAGTGCAGCCCAAGAAATGGTAGAAGAAGAGCTGGGACACACAGCCTGCATAGGAGATGGCTCGGCTGTTCCCTGAGAGGTACAGCAGCATCTTGGGGGAACTCACAGAAGAGAAAAACATATCACACACAGACAGCTTGCAAAGGAAGAAGTACATGGGAGTGTGAAGGCGTGTGGAGGAGACAATTGCCAGGAGAATGAGTAGGTTCCCCATGAGGGTGAAGATGTAGAAGGACAGAAAAAGGGCAAAGAGCAAGGTCTCCAGACCTTCTGTGTGTGGGATGCCCAGCAGGATAAATTCAGTCACCACTGAGAGATTCCTCATTTTGTGGTAAATCAGACCTTGAAAATGGACCCAAGTCATCAAAGTGGACACCTATCCCAAAGTGGACCCCTACATCAAATTATCAAGCTTCTTGCTGATGAGGGCATTGGCTATGTTTTTAACAAGCAAATACCAGATTTCTTATGCAGAGCCAGATCTAAAAAAATACATAAGGTAATCTGAAATGATTATTTCAGAGCCACATCTATCCAAATCCTGGAAGGAATGTTTTGTAGACGTGGATTGTTCTCCTTTGTGACAAATTCAGAAAGTCAGAGACATATTCAAGACATTCTCGTGTTAAGTTGGATAACTTTGTATTGTTTAATTCATGGATTTATGTTCTTTGTGCATGTTTATATTTTCAACCCTCACTATCTGTTCAAATAACAACTCTCTCTTCATTACCCTCTGAAAAATAACAGAAAAAAAAATTGTATTAGAAATTTTAAAAACTCCTGATTTGAATCCTAGCCTTGCCACATATTAGCTATAGGAGTTACAACAATCTACAAATTGTCTTTCATAGACACAGTTTCATCATCTACAAAATGGAAATCATAATGGTTATAATATCAACAATTTTGGCAACAAAAATATTCAATTACGTGGTAAAGTTTATGAATCATCTGGGAAAGAAGTGTCTGGCAAAACTACAAATCATCATGAAAAGTGTTCCTATACTATATGTATTTCAAACTTAGTTTTTTGAGTGTCTTATTTTAATATCAGTATTCTATAATTGTGAGCAAATAAGCATTTTATTAATTCATTATTGAGTAGACTTAGACCATGTCTTCTTCAGATTACATTCTTCCGGACTGCGGAGTTTTAATATGCCCAACTCTATCAGGAGATGCTGCTCCAGTCCTTCTAGTTCTTTTAATATTTTCTAAATGGACTTGAGGGGACTCTGAAATATTAAGCAGAAGAAACCACAGGTAAAGCATCAAATTCATGTTATTGTGCTGCAGTAAAGAATACAGTGACCCATGCAGAAGAAAGGCAAAGAACAGGACTAAGTAAGTAGGTTGCACAATTCAAGAACAGGGAATGACACCTGGAGGACCCACAGAACACTTCCTCTCATTACTCATACTAACAACAACAGTAATAGATATCATTTGGTGATTATTCACTGTATTCCAAGGACTAGGCTTAGCACTTTTGAAATATGATTTATTTCTTTAAATAAACTCATGAGGAAGCACTATCATGACTATTCTCATTTACAAATCAGGAAAATAAAGCTTAGGAAAAGTAAGTAAATTGCCCAAGGTCACAAAGCTAGTTTATGACAGAGCCAGTGCAGAACTGTTTCATTCCACTGTCCATGCCCTTATTTTTTTCTTTTTCTTCTATGTTCATGATAATCCATCCATATCTCACATTATCACTTGTACAGTCCTCATCATTCTCCATTTTAAACAATTTTCATAACTCAAAACACCCCATAGCTCTTTTCAACCCTTAATTATTTTGTCCCTAGTATTTGTGTGGTACTAGTAAGGTATTCCTATTAATTATAGTCCCTAGTATGCAATAGATAGAGTTTCCCATATACCGTTCTTTTGTCAACTCTCTGTACTAGTGTCATGTCTTAGAAGTATATCATGCAAGCACCTATCTATATTTGTAGTGGTGATCTGTGGGATACATGCCTTTAAACAACCCTTTCAATCCTGTTCGTCTTCAAAACAGCTCTGATACTTATAATCCCATCAAACAATCATCACCCCTATCTACTCCCATATGTTTGAATTCACCCTCATTAACATATCTGAACATATTAGATTATCATTCCCCCTCACTAGCTTCTGTCTATCACTAGGTCCCCAATATTCTACATTATAAGGCATTGATTTTACTGTGTCAGGGAGTTCATAGAAGTGGTTAACATACAATATCTCTCCTTTCGTGTCTGACTTATTTCACTCAGCATTATATCTCAAGGTCCATGCCCTTATTTATTAGAAAAAACAACTCATGTTTACCTCTGCTTTCTTAGACTGCCTGTTCCACTGCCAGGCAATGGCAAACAACAGAAATCATTCAGGATAGGTTCACATTATTGTTCTGTAATAAGGTGGGAAAAGTCTTCATGTCTTCCTGGTAGTTTCCAGTCTTGACTTTAGCACCACACCTGCTTAATATCTCAGTTAGTGTTAGAGATCATGTAACTGGCTTTTTCCATCCCTTTGACAATGGACCTCAGTGTCGTCTCTAACATAGGAGCTTTCAAGTTCTAGAGCTGCATGTAAGAGGTACATTCCAATCATAGTTTATGGCAAGTGTCATTTGAAAACATCCCTAAAGAGAATGATCAAGTCAGAATGGGTCACCCACATACCACACAGGAAGAACTGTGTAATAATGAAGATAGCAGAGAAAAACAGCAGCATTCTGGCAGGGGCAATGCTGCTAACAGCCCACTCTTTATGACTAGTTCCAACCACACCTGCAGAGTCATTCTGAGCTACTCACATTTCTGTGAGCCCTGGATGCCCTGCCTTTGTCAGCAAAGGCTCTCAGAGGTCTTGGCTCCTTGCCTACGTCAGACATCATGATATTCTGTGAGTGTGCAATCATGTTGGATTTTTAAGTCCATTTCAGGATAAAGACGTCCCTGACCAGGAGGTCATTAGTGTGTAAAGGGCAAAGGCTAACAGGGAAGCATGGGCAGAAGTTCAAATACTTACAGAGTCCCCTGGGAGCAAGGTTGGGTTTTCCAAGGCGTTATAACAAGACCTCACGTTTACTGTTTCAGGCAGAGAACAGTGATCTCCAGCCAAAAGATCTTTGATTCTTCTTCTACTTATAAAGAATTTAAACTCCTAGGGTTTTTAAATCAAGACCTGTACACACTCACTCTCCAGATTGCTTCCTTGCAACTTTCTTCCCGTCCCCTGAAGCCCTTTTTGGGACTCAGTGATAGCTCTGAGGGAGCAATTAGTTTGTCAACCTTTTTCATCATCCAAAATGAAAAAAATAGTAATGAGATCATTGGAAAGGAGTGCTTTGAGGTGGGAAACAACTGCAATCCTCCAAGACCAAGACCTCATGCATGATAGATAAGCACCAATTCTTACCCTGAGGTTACCTGCTCTGCTGTCCCTTTGTTTGCTTTTCAAACATCAAGCCTTTGCTTGTAATATCATTTGTCTCATCACTTTTTAAATTACCCCTACATTTCTGGGCCATATAATTACCTCTAACAGACACCACCATTCAACGCAGAAACCTGATCAGTTGGTGTGAAGGTTTGAAGTTGTATGTGTCCCAGAAAAGATTATGTTCTTCAAGCTAATCCATTCCTGTGAGTGTAGACCTATTGTAAGTATGATCTTTTGGTGAGTAGGATCTTTTTTTAACCTAATTTTACTGAGATACAGTCATACACCATACAATCCATCCAAAGTATACGATTAACAGTTCACAGTGTCATCACATATTTGTGTATTCATCACCATGATCAGTTTTAGGATATTTGCATTACTCCAGAAAATGAAATATAAAGAAAAAAGAAGACACCAAACATCCCATACCTCTTACCCCTCTGTCTTATTGATCACTATTATTGCACTCTGCCCAATTTTAAGACTTACAATGGAGGTAGGTTAATTAAGGCAGTGTAGTATTGTCAGAGATAAAGATCAGTGGAACAGAATATAATGAATCAGTATTGGCAGTCATTTGTTAAATCCAAATTTCTCAGTTATACTTTCTTCCTCTCATTTGAACTTTCTCTCAGTCTTCAGGGATATCTGGGCAATGACCATTTTAACTTCTTTGGGCTAGAAAGGGGTATTGACCTTATGGGGTAGAGGCATGAAACTGATTGCTATTCTTGGAGTGATGGGTACCTCTGGGTTTCAGCACTTATCTGGCAGAGGATCAATCTGGAGGCCTTAAGTTTCTGAAAAAAAAATCTTACTAAGAAAAACTTTTATAGAGACTTAGATAGAGCCCAGTGCACTCCCTAGGGTTTTCAGGAATACTGTTGGTTGGGGCTTGGCATACTGTGGTAGTTTGCAATATCTGGCTAAAGTTTGCTTAAGAGTAACCTCCAGAATAACATCTTGACTCTATTTTAAATCTCTTTGCTACTGAAATTTTATTTTGTTCCATTTATTTTCCCCCTTTTGGTCCAAAAGGCATTTTCAATCCCGCAATGCCAAGGCCAGGCTCACCGTGGGAATTATGTCCCATGTAGGGGGGAGTATAGTGAGTTTATTTGCAGAGTTGGCTTGAAGAGAGGCCACATCTGAGTGAAAAAAGAGGCCCTCTGGGGGTAAATCTTAGGCATAATTACATGCAGACCTAGCTTTGCCATCACAGAAATAAGCTTTGTAAAGGCTAGCCTCAAGATCAAGGGCTTGGCTTAAGCAATTGTGAGTCTCTAGTGCCTAAGTGAATATCAGGAATTCTCCAGGTGGGGAAGTCTAATATTTCCACATTTTCCCCCAGTCCCTCAAGTAGACTTTGCAAATGCTTTTTTATTTTCTGCCCCAAATACTCTGGAATGTATCAGGGGTATTAACTTAACCTGTACAGAATAATAGGATCTCATTGCCTATTCTAGTTCCATGTATTTGGGTTGTTTAAATAAACTGAGCAGACAGGTTAAATTAGTGTGCCTCAGTAAATTTAAATTTTGGACCAAGTAAACATCTCTTCCTTTGGTCTCACACAGAAGTTGAAGTTTTAAAATATAGACAATATCATCCTTTACCCTGTATTCTGATTTACGTTAGTCCTAACCAGTTCTGTTTCATTCATATCTCTAATTGGAGTCTGATCTCTTATTCAGCTTCTTTAACAGTTGCTGTATGGAATAATGCTGACATTCAGAGCTGCAGAATTCTAACTCTGAGTCTCAGGTGTCACACAGATACCCGATGTTTCAGGGAATGACCAGGTTATACACAAACAGCACAGGATCTCAGAATTTAGAAATAACAGTTAAAACTCGGGAATAGATGCAACTACTCTAAGAGCTTACAATCTAGGAACCTTTACAATGAGCCTTGTTTGAACATTCTGTACTCCTTAATTATCAATTGCCCATTCTCTGCCCATTCTCTATCCCCTGATAACCTGTGCACTCAAATTCAACTCTCAGACTTTACTCATTATAGTTAGTTTATATTAGTGAGACCATACATTATTTTTTCTTCTGTTTCTGGTTTATTTCACTCAACATAATGTCCTCAAGGTTCTTTCACCTTGTTGCATGCCACACAACTTCATTCCTTCCTGCTGCCACTCAATATTCTGCTGTATGTATACACCACAATTCATCTTCCAGTCATCAGTCAAAGTACTGTTAGGCCACCTCCATCCATTGCAAATCATGAATGCTCCTATCATAAACACTAGTGTGCAAATGCCTACTCATATACCAAATAACAGGGTTGCAGGATCATGTGGCAACCCTATACTTAGCTTCCTGTGGTACCACCACACTGCCCTCCACAGGGGCAGCACCATTTCACTCCCCACCCCTCAAAGTGAATCTCCCTCCACATATCTCTCTCCACATCCTCTCCAGTCCTTGTATCCTCTGTGTATTTTTTAAACAGTTTTTTTCACACATCATACAATCCATCCTAAGTGTACAATCCATGGTTCCTGGTATAATCACATAGTTATGCATTCACCACCACAATCTATTTGAGAACATTTTCATTTATTCTACAAGGAATGAAGAAGAAGAGAAAATAGAAAAAATAGAAACAAACAACAAGGATCCCCACACCCCTCCCTTAAGTCCCCCTCTTATTGACACTTAGCTTTGGTAAATTGCCTTTGTCACAATTGATGAAAGAACACTACAATGTTACTGTTAACTGTAGACCCTAGTTTTCATTACATGTAGTTTTTCCATATACCTTCCCATTTTAAATACCTTGCCATGGTTGCATGCAATTGTTCTCCCTCAAGTAGGTGAGTAGGATCTTAAGTTGAGATTTGTCTTACCTCATTAGGGATGGGTCTTAATTCACTTACTGGAATCCTTTTGAAGAGGATAAAAGACAGAGTGAAGACCCAGAAAAAAGCCTCGGAGAAGCTAGAGAGAAAAGCCAGAAAACAGAGAAGAAGACACTGAAGCCAGAAGCTGGCAGCAGTGAACCCGGGAGAGAAGGGCGGGACTTGCAGATGTCACCATGCACTTGGCCATGGGACAGAGAAGTTGAGGATCAACAGTAGCCTGTCTTCGGGGAGAAAACATTGCCTGTTGATACCTTGATTTGGACATTTTCACGGCCTCAGAACTGTAAGTTGTAGGTTAATAAATCCCCATTGTAAAAACCAGTCCCTTTCTGTATATTGCATTTTGTCAACTTTAGCAAACCAAAACAGTTTGGTAAATATTTATTATCTATCTACTATCATCATGTGTCCTTCAGGTCTGTATTCCTAAAGAGAAACATTGATATACTGGGTACATTCATCAGAGGGTGACCAGTTTAAATAAAGGGACTGCGAACTCTCTCAAAAGAAAAGTAAATGACTAAAATAATAGCTAATATAATAGTGAAAAATTCACTGAAACTACCCTGTGCTAAGGGTTACACTAAATTCTTAAATTCCTTATTACATTTAATCTCCAAAAGAATCTTTATAAGTTAGTTGGTATTATTTGGCAGGCAAAGAAACTGAAATAGCTAAAATAACTTGAAGATTACATGACTAGAAAGAGCTGGTATTCTTTCAAAGCCAACGCTTATTAACTGCAGTATAATGACTTCCAGCAATTTGGACTTTCCACCCAAAGAAGAGAAACAGAGACATACTGTTGCTTTCAAATGCTTGCAGGGCTGGTAGGTGGACATGTTCCATGCAGGAGACCCAGGAACACGGGCAGAAGTGAGAGACAGCTGTATGTTCAGTGAAGAAGGGGACTGCTCAATGATTAGCAGGTGTCCATGTATGATATAAACAACCTTATGATGTAGTTAGTTCCTTGTCAATGGAAGTGATCACGAAGATGTAAAGAGGACCATTCTTTCAGGTATGCCATGGAGGAGATTCTCAATTTGAATGAGTTGCTTGTTACTTAAAGTTCTGTCTATCTCTGAAATGCTTTGTTCTTATTTACGCCCTAAAACTTTTCAGTGATACTGACCTAACACAAGTGGAACTCTAATTCAGTGATGAGAATTCTATTAACCCCATAGCCAAAACAATTATGAATATGGAGATAGTAGTTACAAAACTAATTATTGTGATACCAAACTCTTGATAAAACATTTTTAAAGAGGAGAGGCACATGCCATGAAAGTAGTTCAAATGCTCTTTAGACAAGATCTCTGTAGCCTGTTGGTGTGTCCTAGTGAATAGACCACAGTTTTAATAAGAGCTGGCATTTGCTAGGCATTTCTTATATTCAGGAATTGCTGAGTGCTCCAATGTATTATCTTTTTCAGTTCTCACCAGACATCTCAAGCATGTATCATTATTTTGTCCCTTTTTCAGTAGAAAATTTTCACTCTGAGAGTTGAAGCAACATAACCACAGTAATGCATTTGTTGGATATTATGACTCCTGTCTGAGTTATAAAGAAACAAATTTATTACTCATTCTGACTTTCAAATATTCGTTCATTATTAATTTCACCTCACACTTGGGGTTGCCTTAGTTTTCTGATGCCTTTTTATGTTCTTTTAATTAATTATCACAAGAGCTCAGTAAGGTGGCTTTTATTAATCCCTTTTTGTAAATAAGAGCATTGGAACTCACAGCAATTGTGATTTTCCTAAAGTTAGACAACAGAAGATCCAGGCATTCCCAAGCTTAGCTTTCTTTCCACTGCATCATCACTGCTTCTCTAAAAGATGCCATAGAAAAAGCAGCTGTCACTGTGTGAAGGGAGAATTATTAATAGATTCATTTTAGAGATTTGGAGAAATGCACTTTACACCCTTATAGTTATTCATTCCTGCCTGTATCTCATATTCCATGATGAGATCATGGCCTCAAAGTACAAACTAGGGAGAGAGAGACAGAAAGAGAGGAGAAACCTGCTCAGCTCAGCTCATGTTCTGTTTCAGAGGGAATGAATCACAGAGCTGCAAAGAAAGTTATGTAGATAACTCTCAAGAGAGCTCTCTTCTATAGTATAATTTAAGGGGAAATTTGCCTTATATTTTCATCATCTTTGTTTCAATTAGATGAAACAGCCTGCCTCATTTAACTCATTTTTCTCTCCTCCAGGTATTCAAGTTATTGGCATATTCCAGCAGCAATAGCCATCTGGTTTCTTAACTAATCTCTCAGCAGAACTTTCTGATTATAAATAGCAGGGCTAAGTCTGGGCAATTTTGATCCAGTGACAGGTGCTTTATTGTTTGTTGGCAGGGCTGGGGCCTGGGGCAGCAACCCACCAAACATAAATTCCTTCCTTTTATCTGCAAAAATTCAGCAGGGGGAGAAATGGACTCTAAGCCCAAAATGGGAGAGAGTAGGGTGTTTATTTTCTGAGCAACAAATTTCTTAAGCTGCCATTTTATTTTGTTTTATTTTATTATCTTTCTTTCCTTCTTTTTTTCTTTCTTTTCCTTCCTTCCTTTCTCCCCCACTCCTTCCTTCCTTCCTTCCTTCCTTCCTTCCTTCCTTTTGTTCTGGTTGGAATGTGCTCAGTTACATGGCTTCCTGAAAGTTTCATGGTTTCTTTGGAAGATGTACATTCCACATATGGAGGAGTTAAAGTAATAAAAACAGAAATAAAACCTATGAAACACATATTTTCTGCATTTTTCCTAGGGTGAGATGGAATGAAAGAAATATCAGAAGTTTGAATCCCTGGAAATCCTCTTGAGTGACTTGGTATCCTCCATCAACACCCATTTCTATGTGATCTGTCATCTGGTCGCCACCCCCACTTTCCAAGTCTGTAATCTGCTGGGATATGGCTCAGGTAACCACAGAAGAGTACACTACTGGGAGTAGCAGCCCCTGGAATCAGATCTACTCACTAGAGCAGACCAGGTACCAGTGGAAAAAGCACCAATATAGTTCTCAGATACAGTCCAGTCTGTCAAGCAAACTACAATATCCAATTTATACGGTACAAGCAGATCAAGGTCTGGGAAAAATAAAACTTTTTGTGTAAGCAACAGATATTCTAGAAGATGTAATTAGAGCATCCCTAGGAAAGTAAAAACCATGCATTATATATATTTTTATAAATCACCATAAGACAGAGCATGGGAATGCCTCCTCTGAACATAGATCTAGGGATGAGATGCAGGAATCCATAAAGGAGGACTGAAAATGGTAAACAGAACCCAATTCTAGGAGGACCAAGGTCATGACCAGGTGACCCAAGGAGAGACTTGGGCCCAGACAACAATGGTAGGGCCCTAATACCAGAACTGCAAGTTCAAGGAGAGAGTAATATAGCAGCAATGGAGACCTGAACCGAGGCCCAGAAAAAGGAGCTTTGAAGCCCACTTAAAGCTGCTTAAATGTTTCTCCCAAAAGATAGAATGGGTCCTCAAAACTGAGGCAGGGCTGGCCCTACCAAAACTGCTCCAAGAGATCCATCAGGGGCAAGAAGAGGGAAGCAGTTTGAGAATCAGAGTCAAAAATATGATGGAGCCCTAAGTGGAGTCTCTCCTGCTCCACTTTACTCCATTGAACTGACGAGTAAATTTACCTTTGAAAGAAGTACTTCTGGAAAGCTATAAAATTAAAAATGACTATAATTATAACAGTAGCTAATCATTATTTATAAACTATATAACAATAAGATAGAATGTTATTATACCAATATGGGATGTCACAAGTGGTGATTATAATAAGATATAACATCTACCTATTAATAGATACTTATAATTTTGATGAATACTGTTAAGTTTGAAAATCATTTGAAATTACTTTATGCAAACAGATAAAATTGGAAAGAGATTAGAAAGAGGACTACCTTTTCGTTTTCTGGCATTTTTTATCACCCTACCATTATACCATAAGTTCTTGATGTTCCAATCTATTTATAATTCCAAAATTCTTCATACTGTCTTACTCCTTCTTGCCATTGCTCATCTTTTCTCCTCTACTGAAAATGTTTTCCTCCCATGATTTTGCCATAACTCTAGTCTAATTCAGGTATAATTTTCTTTGAATCCTTTTCTCCCCAAATGGATTGGGTAGACTAAATAATCTTTTTAGCATTGTGTTACCACCCTGTCCATAAGTGATGCAAATAATTTCCATGAAAAACTAGAATCATCTATTTCCTATTAATTACTGTACCTTTAACATCTTACATGATGCATTGTATATAGAAGTGTTTAATAACAGTAGTAGAAGAGTTCTCTTTTTATATAAAGCCTGTTTCCCAATATTTCTGGTTGTACTCTCTTTGCAAGTGCAAGGGAAGATTGCACTTACCTGGCCCTTGAAAGTGTGGCCATGTTTCGGCCGATGATATAATAAAAATGGCATATATTCACTTCTAGGTGAAGGCATTTAAGCACCAGAATGAAACTCCCTATGCTCTCGCTTCCCCTGCATTGGTCGTCTTGATGTGTGTGTTATATTGGAGATCCCATTCCGTTTGAAGCAGCCTGCAAGGCTGACCATCACCAAGACCTACAAGGGTCATTGTGTGAGTGAGAATTAATCCTTTGGCACCTTAACCTTTGAGGTGTTTTGTGGTGGTGGTGGTGGTTGTTTAAACTGCAGCATAACCCAGCTTACCCTGTCTAAGACACAGTTCTCAGAGTTAGGTGGTAGAGATATTCAGGTGAATAAAACAAATTAAGTCCCTACTCTCACAGATATTAAAATCAGTGGGAAATATGAACTAGTTTATAGGAAATTAAAATTTAGTGTAATAAGTTTTAAGATAAGTGCAATATGCTGTTTGGAGAAGGCTGTTCGGAGTAAAAAAACAAAAAACAAAAAGCAAAAACTCTAAACTAAAAACTGAAGGATATTAGCCAGGACTAAATATATCCAACCCCAGCTAAATTAAATTTCCTCCTACTCTCCTCCTGCATTCAAGCAGCTGAACACAGCTGGAAAAAAAGCCCAACTATGGTGATTGGTCCTAGTTTAAATTTTTGACCACTAACAAGGGAGTGCTTGGCACTGCACCAAACTCACCTTTCCATGTCCACTCACACATTCATTCTCCTTTACAACCACTTCACCCTTTCAGTTTGTTCCTTAAGGCTCTAACATATCCTCCTCTGTCCTCTTTGCCTTGCTCCTACTTCACTGGAAAAATAGAAGTAGTCAGAGAAGAAACTCTTGCCTCCACATCTTTCAACCTGCCCACATCTGCAGCCATGCCTTTCTTCTTGCTATTGGGAATGAATTTTGCATGCTCTTCTCCAAGGCCAGCCCCTTCACCTTGTGTACTCACTAAGTTGATTTAAAGTTGACCTGATAGTGATTTAACCAGAGTTTGATTTATAATAATTTAGCAGACCTCCACCAATAGCCACATGCCTTAATTCCATTTTTCCTAATGTAATTTTCTTTAGAGTTCTTATCATCATCTTGCATATTATCTATTTAGTTTTTATTTGCTTTTGTTTCCTCCTACTAGCAAGGAAGCTCCAGGAGGATAAGGGACATTTGTCTGTTTAGTTCACTATAGTTTCTTCCCCTTCTTAGACCAATGCCAGGTACAGGGTAAGTTCTCAAAAGATTGTTTAATTAATTAATTAATAAAAATGGGATGGACTAGATAGTATTTTCAAGGAAAAGGATATTATCCAAAGTTTCAGAGGAAAAGAAAACCAAACTTCATTCTAGGAACTTAAATTAGTTCTGAATAGCTAGAGAAAAGAGCATAGATCTCGAGTGGCATTTTACAAAGCTGAGAAACAAAGCAGAGGATAAAACAATAATCATCTTGTAAAGCCTGGTTAGGAATTTCTCTCTGGATTTTTTTTCATAAGCGCTAAAGGGAAGCACTGATACTACATGATAGTATTTATTTTATTTATATAGATAAAATTCAATGGTCACCATTATGTTTGGCTCTTTGATAACTGTTCCCACACACATAGCTTCAGGAATTTGAGTCAAAATTTGAGGTTAAGTTTAGAATTTGTTGGCTTAAAATATAAGTGATGTGAGGTACTCAAAAGTCACTTTGGAAGTCATATTGGGATATCAATTTTTTTATCTTTCATCACAATTTGGATGAACATGCTGTTAAAGATTCTGGGTAGTTGAGTTCATAAATTTGCATTGTAAAGTTTCCCATTGTGTTATGGATCCAAATCATTGCTAATTTTCTAAGTATTAGAATCTGGTTGCATTTTCACGTTGGGCTACATCTGTTATCCCAGATAAAATGTGATCCTGAAGATGAAAATATTTGACCTAATCAGCAAGAGCTAGAAAATAGAATTTTGAGAGAATGAAAACATTGGTGTTAAAGGGATGTCCTCCTGGGGTCTACTCAGGAGAGAGAAACTCTTTGGGGGACAAACGATGTCCAAATTTAAGAAGGTGCATCAGCCTAATGGGGGGGACGTGCCGTCTGAGGGGCACATGAGCTCATGCAGACATGGGGAACTTGTGCAGACCACAGGAGGCCCTCGTCCTCCAGGGCAGCTGATGCACAGGGAGTGTGTGACTACTGATCACAAGGATCAGGTAAAAGAAGTCTAATGTCAGAAGAGACAAGGATGCCATCAACAGAGAAAATAATTGGTTTCAAATATGATCCTAAAGTCAGTTACAACAAAGATTCTAACGATAATTCGACATCTAAAATGAGCCACTGTTTTTCATCTCCCAATGCAAACGTGAACTTATTAAGGTGATCTGGGACCCCACTAGCCCTTAAAGTTTTGAAGATTTTTATTTTTAGAGCAAAATTCAGAATCTGGGTTTTTAATATAACGTAGTTTCCTCTGATAATGCAGTCTAATAGGATGTTGTGAAAGAGTCTTTGTGTCTATCCTGTAGATAAAGCTGATTCTCCTGAACTACAACTTAGAGATCATATAAAATGCTCAATCAAACCAGAGAAGGTAAAGAAAAAAAAAAAAAGAGGGTAAATAGAGACAAAGAACAAAGGCAACAAATAGAAAACAGTTAACAAACACAGTAGATATTAATTCAACTATATAAATAATTACTTTAAATGTGCATGGTCTAAATACATCAAGTAAAAGAGATTTTGCATGGATAAAACAACAAGAAGCAACTCTATATGTTGTCTGAAAGAAACTCACTTTAAACATGAAGACTCAGGTTAAAAGTGAAGGAGTAGAGAAAGATATACCACATTAACACTAATCAAAACAAAGCTAGAGTAGCTATATTAATTTTAGACAAAGCAGACTCAAAAACAAGGAAAATTATCAGGGATAAATGTTGGCATTACATAATGATAAAGGGATCAGTTCTCCAAGAAGACATAATCCTAAATGTGTACGCACTTAACAGGAGAACATCAACTTATATGAGGCAAAAACTGATAGAACTGAAGGAGAAACAGAATAAATACATGGAGTTAGCTTTTTGCCTGGGTTTTTTCTTGGTTTTCTTCTGGTCAATCAGATGCTTCGAGCAGATGGACTGTTTTAAGGAAGCCATTGACTGAGTTGATAGCACAATACCAGATGCTAGAAGACCCCTAGTAACTGTTGGGGATAATAGGAAATGGGTTTTGTGACTAATCTGTCTGAACATCCTCCCCTGCAGAGCCTGGGCTCAGTTTGAGTGGAAAAATACTGAAGCAGGGTATCTTCCATCCTTCCTGTGGGCAAGTCGGGAACAACCAGGAAATAACTGCAAAGGCAGGACAATCCACGAGAAGTTGAAAGCAACTTTTCTCCTGGGCTCATTGCCCAGATCAATAGCTCCTGGGAACACAGATGGTGCTTTATATTTTACTAGAACATTGAAGTACCAGCCTTGAAAACAGTGAATGAAATGTGTGAAAACACTAGTACACTCCAATGTTGATTATGAAGACCACCACTTGTTTAGATTTGAGGAATTTAGTTTGACAAAACATTTCATTGCATGGAAAATTAAAACCATATTGGTTTAAAACTGTATCTGTTTCTGCATTTTAAGGGAAGAAACCAAAGTAAGGCTGCTTTTTTGCTTTAGAAGGCCCTGCACTGAGTCCCCAACCGTATCCTAGTCTGGAAGCTGAAGGGTGAGAAAAAGGAGATGGAATAATAAATGTAGGAATTAATGCCCTGTGTAATAAACATAAACGGCCATCTGCTTGAGGGAAGTGGGTAGTTTTACAAGTTTCATGATTTTCAGGAAGCTGTCTCCTCCTGTTCCCTTTCTGATTGTTTGTTTTCTGTTATTCTAGGATATCACAATGAGTACTTTTTCAGATAGACTGTGGAGTAGGACAGTACTTCTTGGCTAAAGTTAGCTACAGGTAATCAGATACTCTGCAAATTTCACTGTACTTTAAATACTTTATTTAAAAACCTTTGTTCTTTGAATTTAGAGAAGTCTTTGAAAATCATGCCGTCTCAGCTAAACTACTGTTATCAAGAAAATATCTACCCCTCCTTCCTTTGCCTTTGGTCAGTTTTAAAGGGGAAATAGTATGATAGCAGCAGTGGGGTCAGAGAGATAGAATCCAAGGACAAGTTTACATTCAGGGGAAAAGGGCCTAGGGATTTTCCATTCAGCCATAAAGACCAAATTTTGGCATGCATCAGAATCACCTGGAGGGCTTGTTAAACCACACCTTGCTGCCCTCGTGGTTGCTGATCCAGTAGGTTCAGGGTAGAGCCTGTAAATTTGCATTTCTAGTATGTTCCCAAGTGATATGATGCAATTCTGCTTGTCCTGGGGCTATTCTTTGAGAGCCACTATTTTATTTTATTTAAAAAAATAATTAAAGAATTTGTAGATTTATAGAAAGATCATGCACAAAATAGAGTTCCCATAAACCCACCCCCATTTTGAACACTTTGCTTTGATGTGGTACCTTGTATAAATTGATGAAAATATTATTCTAATGTACTATTAGCTATAATCCATAGTTTACATTAGGGTTCACTGTTTGTATTGTACAGTCCTATGTTTGTTTCTTGTTGTTGTTCTAGCAACATATAAACCACTGAAAATTTCCCTTTTTAACCACTTTCAGATACATAACTTAGTGGTTTTAATTACATTCACAATGCTGTGTTACCATCACCACTATACATTACCAAAACATATACACTCCAAACAGAGACTCCACCAATTAAGCATTAACACCCCATTCCCTACCCCTGCCCCAGCCTCTGGTGACCTGAATTCTAGTTTCTGGCTCTATGAGTTAGTTTATTCTAATTATTTCATATCAGTGAGATCACACAATATTTGTCCTTTTGTGTCTGGCTAATTTTGCTCAACATGGTGTCTTCAGGGCTCGTCCATGTTGTCACATACTTCGATGGAGCCGATCTAGCTGGCAGAGACTAGATGTAAGCCTATTCACAGAAAGACTAAGTCTGTGCTTTAATATACACACCAGCCACCTGGGAGCCTTGTTACAATGCAGATTCTAAGGCAGTTCTTGGGGTTGCCTGGAATTCTGCATTTCTAACAAGCTCCCAGGCGATGCCACAGCCCTGTTCCACAGGTCACATTCAGCCACAAACTCAGAAGGAAGAAACTGGAGTCCGGGAAGGTTAGTTTCCACTGTGTGGGGAAAATCCTAAATGCCAGCCAGAAAGCTCTGCAGCTTGAAGGAACTCAGGCCCAGGCCATCCCCATGGTATTGAGTATGTTTTACTTGAGTGTTAAAAATTCGTGAGCATTTATGCTGAAATGGATAACAGAGCTCTAATTCAACCCCAAATTCTGTTTCATAGATGGGTTAAACCATTTGCCCACCATCACATAACTATTAAGGTTAGGGCCAGGATTCTAATAGTGGTTTTCTGACTAGGGCTCTTTGCATGCCTCACAAAAAAAAGGAAACCAGCATACAACAGGTTTGGGGTCAGGATACAGTGTGAGCAGTGGGGGCACGAGGAAAGTTGTGATGGAATATGAGGGATGATAAACCCACTGCAGGCTCAATAAATGAATCTATAAAAGACCAGATTTAATGAGGTGCAGTAGGGATAGTCATTTTTATATTGATACATCAGTATTATAGGGATTTTCATTAGGATACAATACATGGGACATAAGGGCCAGAAGAGTTCAGGAATGGAGAGCTCCTTTCTTCCAGATGGGGTGTGTGATCCAGCTTCAGCTCTCAGGCAAAGCTGCCTTTAAACTCATTCTTCTCTTTATTTTCCTAGATCAGTCAAGCTTAGAGGATTCAGAAGCTCCGGCTAGGCCTGAGGATTCCATTATAACCCCCTTACTGTGATGTTTACTGATTAAGAAGAAACATCTGTTGCCAACAGCTGTAACTCCACTCAACATGAAGAAAATCATATAGTTTAGGCTATGAAAGCCAACGTCAATACAGTCAAGAAGATCCCAAAAAGAGCCAGCTCTTGCCATGGACCCCTTGAGTCTCTTTCTTCATGATCTTGAGTTTCTATTGATCCTGATATTTGCTTTCAACCTCTCCTCCAAATTCTCCCTCTATTTAAAAATGGAAAACTTCAGGGATAGCCAGTCTGGTCTTGGTAAGTATTTAAGATAAACAGTGACTAGATAAATATGCCACAGAGAGTTCTCTAATTCAGGCATCCCCTAACATCGGTGCTGTAGCCTTCACTCTGGTGTCCCTGTCACCTGTTATGTCTCTTGTCACTCTGAAAAACCCAGGAGGAACATCACTGTCGATGAATGCTCTGAACTCCTCCAAGAAAGGGAACGTGTTCTGGGACCACTGACGCTGGCCTGAGGGGAATGCTTGGGGACAGGAAGAGGGGACAGAGAAGGAACGTCACTGGGCATCTTTTACATTCATGACAGAAAATTGATAAAATAGGTGTGAAACAAAAAAAACACATCACAACAGAAGAGAGAGTAAAAGAAGGGTCAGAAGCAGAGGAGAGGCACTTGTGTTTCTGGAGGACATCCTCAGAGTCCAAGGATGGAGGGGTCCACAGTTGTCTTCAGGAGATCAATACCAGCTTTCACAAGCTCCCTCAGGGGGGTACCTTGAAGTGGGGGAAACAACGAATTAGGAGCTGAGGGGCAGCCATGAGAGGAGAGATCATCTCTCCGTCTCCCTCACACCACCCTGACCGTCTCCCTCAAGTCCTGCCTCTATCTTTCCTCAATACCCCTGATTTTTCTCTTTCTCCTGCCCAGATTCTCTGACTCAGAAACACTCAGCAGCAGGGAGTTAATAAGCATCCAAGAAGTGAGTGCTCCAAGCCCAGTCTTCTATTTACCTAAGTACTGCGATGGTAAGGAGAATAAATTATATTGCTTGTCCTTCTCACAATTCACACCCCCCATCCAAGCCCCTTTCCATCTTTACTCACCCCCCAATTCTAAAATTTCACTCTCACGCCCACACCTGCCAAGGAACAAAGTGGCTCAGAGACCCAGAGAGCTCCCAAGCAGGATGGTGGTGGGGAGGTATCTTTGGGGGGCTCTTTCTCCCGGTCACCCTCCCCCAGGCCTGGAGGCTCCGTGGCTGGGAGCAGGGCCAGATTCCTAAAAGGGAAAGCATGGGGGTCTCAGGATTGTGCCCCCTACCTGCATGGATGCGAATCCAGTTCACAGCCTTCTGTTGCAGCAGCTCCCACTCGCACTTCAGGTCCTCACCATTGGCATGCAGCCAGAGCACAGCCAGGATGGTGGCCCAGATCGAGGAATCATAATTCTGTACAGTCGGGAGAGAATTCCCTGAAGCCTCCAAGTTGGAGTCAGAAGCCCCTCAAGCTGATGCAGAAAGCCCCACTCCCTCCTCACTCACTGCCCCCTCCACCAGCTACTAAATGAATCCCCTGGGGTCTCTTTACCTCCATCTACTGCTTGCAAGCATAAAGCCAGGCCCTGAACCTCAGGAAATGGTTCATTAAGTCTTAGGGCAGAGAGACCTTAAGTATTAAATCCAGTGTTACTACTAGGACAGTGCTTGAAACCCCTTGAAACCTCTCAGCAAGTGGTTACCCAGCTGTGATAAGAAAAACATATGCATAGTTGCTTTATATTTTATAAGGTGCCTTCAAGGTTTTTCATTTGAACCCTAGCCAAACAACAACAAAAACAAAACAAAACAAAAAAAAACAACAACAACAAAAAAATTTCATTAGGAATATCAACAACTACATTTTTTTTTAAGAAAGAAAACGGATTCATACAGCAATGAAATGATTTGATTTGTCCAAAGACAACTTTCTAGCAAATGATGGAGCTGGGAATAGAGCCCAAATATTCTGAATCTACAGTTTACATTACAATATTGCTCAATAGAAAGTCTCAGCCATAGAGCAGAAAACTGTCTCCTGTGAGTTTTCACCCTTTGCTCCTGGCTTCAGGTTTTAGAATCAAATGTATTAAGGAAAATTCCTCTTTCATTTCATAGCCTTTAAAATTTGGAAATAGCTATCATATTCTCTCTGAGTAGTCTTTGTTCAGATAATTTTTCTTAATTCTTTCAATCCTTCCTCTTTTGTCTAAGTGGTAAGAATCCCCATGCTTGTTTTTCCAGTCTAAAAACAAATATCACAGTGATTTTTTTTTCTAAATTGCCACATTTAGAAGCAAATGTACTTAAGAAATTCTATGACCACAGCCCAAGAATACAGCTTTTCAGACAATTTTGTTACTTTCTACTAATAAAGTTTCAAATTTGTTGATTGATACTAAGTTTGTATTCATATGAAAACTCTGGTTTTCATTTAACAACCGCTCTTATGTCATTTCACTTCTATTTTCTACTTTTATAGTTAGGAATTTAGAACCATAAAAAGAACTTTATTTTTATTCCTATTAAGTTTTTTATTTTCATGGAAAATTACAATTCATTTTTCAGATGTCTTTTGGGATCCTGATTCTTTTGTCCAATGTTCTATCTTCCGGTTTTGTCACCCTGCAAATGGGAAATCATTGATCTATATCTTCATCTAAAACTTCAAAGAAAATGTAGACCTCCAGAGAGATCAGGGCCTGATGGGTCTAAAAATCTGTTTCAGATTATAAATCAATTCATTATTTAGTGGTATGGGTTTTAAACTACTTGGTATGCAGTCAGTGTACTCATCGTTTTTTAAAAAAAAAATCAAATTCTTTATTGAAATTCAGATACATCACGTCTCTTGATTCCCTTGATTTACTGGCCTGGTTATTACATCAAAGAAGTAAATGTTAGTCTGACATGTTTTGTCTCGGTAAATCAAAACTAGCACTTCATGATTCTTGTGCCCTCTTCTGTCTTTACAAATTGTCCTTTTACTTTTTTGGTCTAGAACAGCATTGTCCAAAAGAAATATAATGCAAGGCACATAAATAATTTTTAATTTTCTAGAAGCTAGGTTTAAAAATATAAAAATAAAAAGGTGAAATTATTTTTGTAACATTTTATTTAACCCAAAATATTAAAAATATTATCATTTTAACATGTAATTAATATAAAAATAATTACTGAAATATTTTACATTTTTATACAATTTGAAATTAGTATGTATTTTACACTTAACAGTACACTTCAATTAAAAATTTAGTTCCTCTGTTGCATTACCCACATTTCACACACTCAATAGTCACATGTGACTAGTAGTTATTGTTAGACAACACAGTTTTAGAATATCTGGAATTTATTTAATCACCTTCTTCCACATTTTAAAAATTCAGAATGACTCTTGTCCTTCAGACTTTTGGCACCTGTCCTATATTTAATAATTTCTCAGTGATTATTAGACAAAAGTTTTAGCAAGTTACCTAGAAATTCTGAAATGTAATGTTTCCTTACCAGCAGACTTCAACACATTTAAAATAACTAGGAGGTCCCTATTAATACTTCACCTCACCCGGCTTCAATTAATTTTTGATAATGCCAACATCACATTCTTTGGTACGAAGAGGAATAATAACATGGGCTCCGAAGAGAGTCCTAGATTTGAATCCAGCTTTGTCACACCAATAGTATCTACCTCATTTAATTGTTATGAGGATTAAAGATGATCTTCAGTGCCGAGGGCTTAGCACAGTGCCTGCCACAGAGTAACAGCTCAATAAATATTAACTCTTATAACAAGGATGATTGACAGGGGATATAAGTAAAGTGGAAGACGGTTTTTGCTTTCTCTTTGTCATCCATCAACCCTAAACCATCAACTCATACTAACTGCCCATTAATTCCTTGTTCTTTCTTCTCTAATATAACTAGAAAAACCTTCAACCTCTATTTACTAGAAATTAATTTAGTCTATGACCCCCTATATTCTCTTTCCTCAGGTGGGTCTTGATTCATCCCCAATTCTCATTACTGACCCCACCCCTCAGAAACATACACACTCCTTTTTCTTCTTGGAACCACACCTTGAATGGAACTGCAGCCAGGAGGTCTTCCATGCTCCTACCTAGGACCACGGCCAGACCTTCATTCAGATCCCAGGAACCATCTGCCTTCTGGAGGGCAATCAGCTGCACAAGACGATGCTCTCCAAAGACTTTGGGGAGAAAAGAGAGAAAGGATGGGAAGTCGTGAATCTACTGCTCCCTTAGCATACTTGAGAAAGGCTGCAGAATTCAGAGACAAGCTGTAGCAAGAGTGCAGCGCTAAGCCAATCCTACCAAGATCTCCTTCATTCCTTCCCCTAGAAGATCTGCATTTTCTCTGTGACAATGTAGGTAACCCAAGTGATGTACTGACTCCAAGGGAGCTGCACTTCAAAATGCAGCAATAAGGGAAAGCTATGGGATGCTACGGATATTCAAGGACCCACAGGATGATGCTGTGAAAAAGTCTTAGCCAGTTTATACAGGTTTTAAAACTTTATTTTATATTTAAAAATTCTAGACAAATAGAGATTGAGTCTAAATTATTAAAAATTTCAAAAGAAAGCAGATATAAAGGAAGCAGGCTTCCTCGGCAAGTAGTTTAGTGTCTAATCCTGGTGGTATGAACATTGCTTAAAGATCACATAATTCTCTAAGGAAGTATTTTGTATTTAACTATCACATGGGATGATGAAATTAGAGCAACTTAGAAATTAGTAGGCAAGATAAACTATAACTAAAGAAACTAAGGCTCTGAATTTCAACAATCTTAATTTGAATCTCAGTTCTGCTAACTTACTTGGAGTGTGAAGAAAATATTTAACCAATGGAAACTTCAGTGTCCTCATCCATAAATTAGAGACAATAAAGCCTAATGCGTGTGAAAGCATGTAAAGTACCTAGAAAAGAGGTTGGCCCCTTACAGGCTCTCTACAAATAGTAGTTGCTATTATTAATTCACAAAAAAATCAGCAGAATAATACTGCTGGTAACTTTTCTTTCTATGTTGCTGAGAGAAGAGAGGATTTATAAGTGAGAAGTCTCGGAGCAGGAATCTTCTGAGTTGCAGGGATATCAACACAGGGTAGAAAACCAACACAAATGAAGAAACTAATCTGTGGGCAAGAGTGTGAAGTTTCGCATGACAATGCTAGTTGGTGAGGAGCTGCATAGTTGAGGGAACTCAGCCTCTGAGAAGTGAATTAAATTGTCTGAACTCACAAAGTTAGTGGTAGCACAGAGAGCTGAATCTACCTTAGACCTTGAGCCCTCTCCTTAACTAGCAACCTGAAGGATGAATGAGTAAATCAAGGGTAAGCAGCAAAGAAAATTTTAAACAAGTAACAATTGTACACCACAAACTCTTGCTACAATGATCAGAGAAACCAGAAATAAGTTGCCTAAATGTAAGCCCATTTTAATAGACCAGGCCCCCATTAGTAGTGAAATGTACTTTCACAGTTTAGCATGCACGTAAGAAGCTTGGCTGCTTAGCACACAATGCAGGGACCAAGGACTAGCCTTTGCTGACCAAGTCATCAGACTGCATCATGACACTCCACCCTCAAACTCAACCTGTAAAAGGACAGCCAATGAGACAAGGCCCAATAAGGCAACAACAGAGTCCTGCAGGGGAAGGGCCCCAGTCTACAGGCACACTGCGTGAAGAAAGACAGCATTAAGTGGCTGGTTTAACTAGTTCTCAACCCAGATTCCCCTGGGATCACAAGTTTCAGGGTCCTATACCATAGACTAATTAAGTTGGGCTGTCCCTGGCAAATTTAGGGCTGGAAATCTCACCCTCTGCCAGATGCACTTCAAATGAATTACCTCCTGGGTAGAGAAAGTCGCAAGAACAGCAGAAGGCTGCAGATTGGTTCTTCAGTCCCCACAGTTCAGAGAAGCAAATTCAGGATCCCCTCACCTGTATGGGGAGTTTCCAAGTCGGTCTCGTCCATGGAAGAATGAGTCCTTCCCATCTCTGGGGAGGTCTCTTTGGGAGACATGCATTTCTTCTTTTGTCTGACACCACGAGCATGGGGTGTGCCTACTCCTATATGTGTGACAGACAAACACGGGTGAGAAAAGGCTGTTGGAAAGATGCTCACCTAGAGTGTATAGGTCCCTGTTACTCATCAGCCTACAACGAGCAGTTAAGTCTCCATCATCATTCAGCAGGTAGATTTTTGGGGGAATAAGGAGTGCACCTCATGGGCCGTCCTGTAGGCAGAGAGTAGGTGAATGAGGCTTTTGCATAAGCTGAAAGACACCAGTACAGACACTGATACCGAAGCACCCCCTGCTCTCTGGAGTAGGCAAAGAGCCCTGATAATCTGAGACACATACTCTCCCGTCCACATCTGCCTCATCACCACCCTTACTGTGTCATTCTTCTTCTCCCATCCACCAACCTCCTACATAACGACCTCACCCTCTGAGCTCCTTCTTCTGGAACCCTTGACATAAGCTAAACAATCTTCTCTGCCTCTTCAGTCTCATCATAGAATGCTTCTTACAGCTATTTGTCTTAAATATAACTTGTCCTCCAAAGAACTGTTCTCCCTATATTCCTTTCAAACTGTTGTTGCCCGATTTACCACATTCCAAATTCTCAGGACTGAGAGGTGGGGTTGGCAACCTCTTCTGTCCCTGCCCCACCCTCACCTGGGTTACCTCCCACGTCTTCACTGCTGTCACCTCCCGTTTCTCTGTTACTTCCCATCAAGCACTGAAGCATCTGAAAGCCTCACTGTAAGGCCTGCCATTGTCTTGAGTGATCTCAAGACTAAATCTAATCCCCATGCCTTTCCTCCATTTCCTGGCAAGAGTGGGAAAATGTCACTTGTCCTATTGAAGGCTAATCCCTCCAGTACTGCCTGAGATCTCATCCTCTCCACTTCAACAAATACTCTTCTCAATTGACTGTTACTTTCCCCCAATATTTTCAGTTCTCTCTGCTGGCACTTTCCAGTTAGCATTACGACTTACTCATATCTCTCCCATTCTGAATATTTTAAGAGAGAGACAGAGACAGAGAGACGGAGAGGGAGAGAGAGAAAGAGAGGGAGATGGAGAGGGATAGGGAGACAGCAAGAGAGCGAGAGAGAGGAAGAGAGAGGGAGGGAGAGACATAGAGATAGAGAGAAAGAGAGAGAGAGAGAGAAATAACATGCAAAAACCCACCTCAACTCCACAATCTCCTCTGTAGATACCACCCTCTATCCTTTCCCCTTTTGGGCCAAACATTTTTCTAAAGTGCCTGTGTAAGCTGTTCCCGCTCTCTCCACCCCATTTTCCTGCCTACCATTTACTCTTTAACATTCTCTAATGTGGATTCTCTGCTGACCACTATACAATGAAATTTCTCTTGATAAGATCCGTAAGGACTTCTTTTGTACTTAACCCAATAGCCCTTTCACAGTTTTACTTTGACTTTTCTGCAATGTCTGATATTTTGATAACCCTCTTTGTTGTACCAGTTTCCTTTGGTTTTGAATATGTATTTCCTTCTTTTCTTCCTATGTCACTCCTTTTTGTTCTTGTTTGTGGACTGCTCTGCTGCCCATCCCTCAGACACATTCTTCGTGGACTTCAAGCTTTTCTTCTCACTTTATACATGCCCTCTGAATAATCTTACCCATTCTCCTGGCTTTAGTTATTACATCATGCTAATGATTGCTAGACACATCTCTTGATACCCGGTTTCTTTTCTGAACACCAGACACATCTATCTCCCTTCTATCAGACATCTTCATGTGGACACTCCACAGGCATCCCAAGAACAAAATGCTTTAAAAAGAACTCAGTGTTCTCCCTCCTGAACTAGCTCCTCTTCTGTTGTTCTCCATTGAAATAAATGGTTTCGTCATTCACCCAGTTGTCCAAACCATAAATCTGGGCATCATCCTTCATGACTTCTATCTCCACAATCAATCAGTCACTAAATCAACCTCCTTATAATCTGTCAAACATGGTCCTTTCTTTGTATATTCACTGATAGTGCCTCGGTTTAGACCACTTCTTCTTTCCCCAGTTTTATGTAGTAACTTGCTATCTAGTTTCCCTGGAAGTCTTGCTTCTTCAATCCATTCTTAACATTGGTAGAGGAGTAATGTTTATAAAATACGTTAATGACATCAATTCCCTGCTGATATTCACTCAGACTTCACCAAAATATGGCTCAAACTCTTTAGTACAGTTAACTGTAAAATAGAGATAATGACTTTAACTAAAATATATTGTTGTTGTGACATGTAGTTAACTTAAGATATATAAAGTACATAGAACAAGGCCTGGCCATAGTAAGCCTACACAAGTGTTAACTATCTTCATTTCATCAGCATCATTTACCAACCTCTTGGTCTTTTCTCACCATTCACTTAAGATTGTGACACCTGGTTCATGGGACTTCTTCCAAAATCTCACTATCATTTTGAGTCCAGCATCCACATGGATGATCCTGTCAACATCTAACACACTGTTTGTCCACTGAACTCCTCATTTTCCAAAATCTAGTCCCTGCTTTCCTTCCGTTCCCTTTCCTCTTGCTCCATTTTGCATTGCAAAGGCAAATTAAAATTAAAACTAAACACCAGCCAAACTAAAACACCTACATCACCTATATCACTCCTTATTCTTTCTTATATCTGGTTTTTGCACATGCTGATTCTGATATTTAACGTTCTTTTGTTCTCCATTCCTTGCCAGGATAATCTGCCTACCCTTCAGGTCTCAGTACAGATGTCAGCTATTTTGGGAAGAATTCTTTGCTTTCCACTCCACTCTCCTATCTGCTCTTGCACATCCTGGTCTTACCTATATTATGGTACTTTTTATACTTTGTTGAAAATCTGTTCCTCTGTTTGCAGTCCTCTCCCTTCCTCCTCCACCCTCAGATTATAATATTTTAGGGGACAGGAATTGTATTTTTTTCACCACTGCATCTCCAATGAGCAAGCATAGTAACTCATATATAATTGGTGCTAAAATAGTTAAATGTAATAAAATGAACATTGCATGAATGACATGGGACTCATCCTGAAGCACCATTGTATATCTTCCCTCCAGCTGTGGAATCCCATCCAGAGAATTTCTTCACCTGACCCCAAACCTCTTCACCTGACCCCAAATCTCAATAATCAAGCCTGCTTGGCTTATGCCTGAGACAGTCCTGGCTGTCAGCACCCATCCATTCTCTACCCATCTCGTGGTTCAAAGGCCATCTGCATGATCCTTAACTGTCTTCATCCAGAGGATGCATCAGCTTCAGATATAGACTACTCAATGTTTATGTTCACTTTCTATGTTTTAATGTTTCCTTGTCTCTTCCTTTGGATTATTTTGAATCTCCTTGCCAATGGGATATATTCTAGTTCCCTAGGATAGAACATTTTCTTAATACCAACCAGAAATCTTAGATGTGGAAGAACAAGGGGGAAAAAAAACAATGTAAGGACTTTTCAAAGCCTTTTCCTTTAAGTAATGTGCTTCAATATCCAGGCCCCCTTACTCATTTCACATGAGTTTGAATGGGATAAAACTCACCAGTTCCATAACATCTTGGTGTTGCACTGACAGAACCCAACAGAATTGGCCTCGGAATGTCCCTGCGAGCCATGGGACCCTGAACTGGCTGGTTGAGGGTCTTGTTGATGGCAATGAAAGCTGTGTGAGCACTTATAACTCCACACTCCATGCTGATATTCAACACTTCTTTTTTATCTTTTGCTGGAGTCTCCCTTAAGCCCATGTCCTTGACTTGGAGCAAGGACTTGGCAGCAAGGCGGTGAATGGTGAAGCTGAAATTAAAAAAAAAAAAAATCCTCTGACTTATGGAAAAATGCCCATGTGCCAGTCACCCAGGTTCCTCAAAAGTTATGGATGGCACAGGGGGAAAAAGCCAAGTAAGGGGAGAGATAAGACTTGGGTGGGTTAGAAGGGAGATGTGATGGTAGGGAAACAAGTAAGCCCAGAATTAAGAAAAGGAAACCAACCCTCTAGGAAGGAAAGGAGGGTGGAGAAGGAAGGAGAAGGAAAGAGAAGAGAAGAGAAGAGAAGAGAAGAGAAGAGAAGAGAAGAGAAGAGAAAATAAAGAAAGATGGAAGGAAGGAAGGAGGAAAGAAAGGAAGGAAGGGAAGGAGGGAGGAAGGAAGGAAATAGCAAAGGAAAACTGTAAATTCTCACTTGGCATCATGCTTGGGATGTAGATAAAATGTCACCTTATTCTCATAACTCTTGTCCTGGAGTGTGTATCTGAGGCATACTTGTCCTGTTGCCTCTTCTGGCTACAAATTAAGGAAGAGTAAAAGTGACAGAAGGGCGAGTTCTCCAAGAAAAGAGTCAGACTAGACCTGCCTCCTCCAACCCTACCCATTAAAAATTCTGGCTAGAAATCTGGTATCCCAGAAAGTCAGAGATCTGAAATGATGGGGAAAGGGACAGGCTGGCTACCCCTGGAAAGTGTGATCCCTTGATGAGATCCAAATCCACTTATCAGATCTACTTAAATTGTCTGGGGTGGGGCTTGAGGGCAGCGGCTACTCTGACTAGAGAACAGACACAAATGGGAACTCACCGGCATTGTCCCGGTCAACTGGGCATAGATGATTAACCTCTGACCCTTAAAGATAACAGTCTGTTCTGGGGAAAGCCTTTGAGCAGACAGACCTTGAGGCAAAGCCCAGCTCAAAGAGACATTCTCTACCACAGGCTGTAGAGAACGCTTCAGGGCCAAAAGAGCCTGGCGGGGAGAGAGAAAAGGATAACCATAAAAACATTAATAGCAAAGATAACTACTATTGATCGACTTTTTATTATGAACCAGGTGCTAAGTGACACCATAAATATCATGCATGACACTTAGTATAATCTAGGAGCTAGACATTATTACCCTTACTTTACACATGAAGAAGCTAAGGCTGAACACATAGTGACATAAATGTGAATGGAAGAAGTGTCTGAGACCCCTGGAGAAGTAAGGAAAAGAGATGGCATCAACTGGGAAGATAAACTTAGAAACATAACCAGAGGTGGAAGGTGCCTTCCCCTTGTGGTTACTGTTCACATGGACCATTGATTTCCCACCTCTTCCAATCTACTGAAACATACCACAGTAGTTCTTTCTCTTTATCTTCATATCCTTGGCATGGAGAATAGGATATGGAACTAAAAGAGGTCCTAAAACTCAGCCCTGGAGTCTCAATTGTGACATTCAAAACTCTTAGCTTTTCTGTCTCTGGTCTAAAACAAAAAGCCCCCACCCTCAATCAGCATTTCATCTCTGGGCTCCCAGCTACTAGAACCAGATACCATTTCTCCAGAAACCACACTGGGCCCTTTTACATAAGGGCAACAATAGCCCCACTAAGTATACAGTCCAAGAGCCTGGGGATATACAAAATGAATCTTGGAGGCGCACTGTTGCTAGTACCCTTGCCACCCTGCAAGGGTGGACAGACTCCCCTGGACACAGCCTGTCCCTCACCTTGGACTGCATCCTGTTCCTGCTGCTGATAAATTCTGAAGTTCCCCCAGCGACCCGGGCAATGCCTTTTATTAGGCTGGTGGAGGCACCTTCTCCAATTCCAAATGAGAAACATCTGCAATGGTAAGAGGTTCGAGGCTAGAGATAGGCACTAAAGCATGAAGTTATAAAATTAATACCTTACATTCAAAAATGAATAATAGTCCAAAATATGAAAAGAGGTAGTCTATTTTCTTGACCAAAGGTGTAATAACTACCATTTACTGAGCAGATCCTATATTCTAGGAATTATGCTAACCATCTTAATGATATAATTTATCACAAGACTCCTAAGAGGCAGGCTTATGTCTCATTTGGCAAATAAAGAACGGAAGCCCAGAGAATTGAAGCAATCTGTCCAACATCACACATGTACTAAGTTTTATAGAGGGTATTGTCTGTCTGACCACAGGAACCCCCTAGAAAACCACTGTATAACTGATGACTTTAATGCTACATTTAAGGGGGAAAAAAAAGGGAAAATAAAGTAATAATATAACTAAAAAAAAAAATTTCAAGTGTACAATTCAATGTTATTAATTACATTCGCAATAGCTTTTTGATCACAAGTTGGCTTCCAAAATAGAGATGTCTAAAAACAGAGAAGGTGTTGTAAAACTAAAACCAGCATTTTAGAGGATTTACAGGGAAATTTACAATTTCTCACTGAAAATTAATACACTGGAATTCTGGCTAACGTATTGGCCTCTTTTGGATTGGGTTAGTTTGAATCACCTTCCCAGGTCTAGCGACACCTGCATTAGGATTGATTCTCTGAACTTGTAGGTCTAAGGACCCGACATTCAACTGCAGTGACAACTGTGATCATGCTCTCTAAGACCCCAGTCTGCCAGCAACTTGACACCACTATCTTTAAATTTCCAACAGTATCGTGGAATGGTAGCTTATGTTCTTTATTGCTTACAAAGGGCATTTTTTTGCGTATTTATAAATGTTTTTATATCTAAATACAAAACTAAACAATATTTACTAATTATTAACTATATCCCTTGAGCCCACTTAAGTGCTTCATGTAGATGCTCACAATAAAGATAACAATTTCAGTAACAGCAAAAATTTATATAGCATTTATATTGTGTCAAGCACATTTCCTAATGCTTTACATAAGTATGCTCTTTTAACCTTCAAAGTAAATCTATAAGGTAAGAACTATTATTATCCCCATTTTCAAATGAGAAATTGAGGCTTTGAGAGTTCAGGTGATTTGCTGAAACGCTGGCAAGCAGAAGAACTGGGACTTAAACGTAAGACCTCTAACTTAAAATAGAAAACCCTAGGGGAGTTCTGTTCACAGCAATGGCAGAGTAAATTGTTTCAAATCAGTTGAGAACTAGAAGAGCTGTACACAATTTTCTGATAGTCTGTTTAAAATAGCAATGGGCTATCAAGACAATAAGGATCTGTGGCTAAAGACATGGGAGAGGAGGGAAGCCAAGAAGAGGCGAGGCTGGCATTTGGTGCCCCTTTTCTCCATGAAGCAAGTGCCAAGTACAAAAAAGATGATTGAAAGGTGGAAAAGTCTTAAATTTAGTAGTTTTATTGTGGTTATTTAGCAGAAAGTCCTTGTTCTTAGAAAATAAATGTGTAAGTAATGATAGATGAAGGGTTTTGATAGCTGTGGCTTGCTCTCAAAAGTTTCCGACAAAAAAAAAATAGTGATAAAATGTCAACTGGTAGACCTGGGTGAAGAGTATATCTGAGTATTAATTGTTCTATTCTTTCAAATTCTCTATAGGTTTAAATTTTTAAAATAAAATCCTGGGAACAAACATTATGTAGAGAAGACCTAATAAATGGAAGGATATATCATGTAAATAGATTGGAATATTCAGTACATCAGTACTGAATTTTTCCAAAATTGATCTATAAAATCAATGCAATTCTAATCAAAATTCCAACAGATTTTTTTATTTTTTTATTTTTGGTAGAAATTGAGAAGCTATTTCTAAAATACCAATACCAAGAACCGAGAATAACTAAGACAGTCTTGCAAAAGAACAGAGTTGAAGACTTACACTATTGTAAATCAAGATTTATCATCGAGCTACACTAATTTAGATGGTGTTTGTGGTAGTTTGGCACTGCTAGGTACCCCAGAAAAGGCCATGTTCTTTTAATCCATTCCTGTGGGGGCAGACCTACTGTGGGTGAGACCTTTTGATTAGGTTGTTTCAATAGAGATGTGACACACCCAATTCAAGGTGGGTCTGAATCCTTTACTGGAGCCCTTTATGAGAGGATAAAAGCAGAAATACTGAGAGAGCTTGGAGAGAGAGAAACGCCCTGGAGATGCTAAGACAGAACCCATAAACACTCAGAGAGAAAGCCACTGCCACTGGAATTACAAGCTGAAAGCAACGAAACCCAGGAGCAAAGGACCAGCAGATGCCAGCCATGTACCTGGCTATCTGACAGTGGAACCCCAAATGCCAGCAGCCTTTCTTCAGAGAAGGTATCCTCTTGCTGATGCCTTAATTTGGACATTTTCACAGCTTTAGATTGTAACTTGTAACTTAATAAATCTGCATTGTTAACAGTCAAACCATTTCTAGCATATTGCATTCCAGAAGCTTTAGCAAACCGAAACAGTATTGTTCTGGCATAAGGCTAGATAAAGAAACCAAAGGAATGGACAGAGGATCCAAAAACAATCCACACAGGTACAGATGCTTATTTGTGACAAAAATGGCACTGCACATTAGTGAGGAAAGAACAAAGTTATCAATAATGGCACAGGGCCAATTTGCTATCGAAAAGGAAAAGATAAATGAAAGCTAACCTCTACCTCACATGATGCACAGAAGTCAATTCCAGATGCACTGTGTATCACAATATAAAAGAAAAAAATAACACAACTTCTAGAACATAACAAAATAAACTATCTGCATGACCTCAGGTAGGGAAAGGTTTTTCTATAGAACACAAAAAACACTAACCATAAAGGAAAAGATGTGGACAACATTAAAATTAAGCATGACTATTAATAAAGAGGTACCGTTTTGAAGATAAAAAGGCCAGTCATAGAATAGGAAAATATATTTCTGGCACATATAGTCAACAAAGTGCTTGTATCTGGAATGAATTACAAATCAGTTAAAAAAAAAAAAATCAGTCTAACAGAAAAAAAAATAGGAAAGAGACTGGAAGGTGTATCACAAAAGAGTATCTCCAAATGTCCAATAAATATCAAAAGATGCCCAAATTCATTAGTTATCAGGAAAATACAAATTGAAACCATAATGAGATACTACTACACACCCATTGGGTTGACTACAATTTTAAAATACAAATAAAACCAAATTTTGCACAGGAAATGGGTCAACTGGAACCCTCATAAATGCTGGTATGAATTAAATTAGTATAATAACTTGGAAAACTGTTTGACATTCCCCAGAAACTCCACAACTATCAACAATTTCAACACAAAATAAATTCATATATGTGCCAAAAATACATGTACCAGGATGTTCACAGCAGCATTATCCTTAACAGCCAAACCAAATGTCCATCAGCTACAGAATGGATAAATTATCATATAGACATTTGCTGGAATACTATACAGCAATGAAAATTAACCATGGCTACATGCAAATATGTATGACTTTGAATATATTACTAAAGGAAGGAAGAGATACAGAAAAACAAATACTCTGTAACTCATTTATTTAATTTCAAAAATAAGCAAAAATAATCCAAGATGTTACAAATCAGGAAAGTCATTTCCTTTAGAGAGGAAGAAATAGGCAATGATTAGAGAGGAGTGTGATGCAAAGGGTTAGAGACAGAGGGTATAAGTAACTTTCTATTTCTTGAATTGTGTAGTGGTTTCACATGTGTGTTCACTCTGTGATAATCCTTGATCTGTATACTTATGGTTTGCTTAGTTCTCATATGTTGTTCTTTTATTAAAATATTGGTAGAAAAAAAGAAAAATCTGAAAACTTACCATTCAATTCTTGTTTCCCTTGTGGTTTAGAGAGAATAAGAGGACAATGATTTTGCATTGTGTTGTTGATGTTATTTAGAAAACTGCTTTTATATTTTAGTAATGAGGGAAAAAATGGTATAAAAAATTTGTCAACTGGTAAAAACTAAAATTCTTGAATTATTCTGTCCTCTGCAAAGAATGTCAACACTGGTATAAAGACCACAAATGGCATTATATCTCTCTCTTGGGTCCAGTCACCCAGAAGCCACATTCTCTTCATACCTGTGCCTCTCTCTGTTGCTCCTCACTTCTTTAATGACAGTAAATGTATCAGTAACTTCTCCATCTGTGAAGACAAAAAGCTGTAGAAAGAAAGAAGGCATTCATCAAGTTCATTTTTAAGATGCCAGGGTTTGCTCATAAAAAAACCCAACTAACTCATTCCGGAGGCTCTGTCTCCACTTCAGACAGGCATCAGAGCCCCTAAAGTGCCACTGTCATTTGGGCCATGTTCTTACATGTTCTGTTCTGAACCATCTTCCCTCTTAGCTTAATCCGAATCCTCTATGGCACTCTACGAGGAACTTCCATTGACCATGGAACTCAAGACGCAGAATTCCATTAAATACCTCTTGTCCTTTTTCTTTACTATGTGATAGAAGGTTCTCTGAAGTAAATACCATATTTCAATACTCTAGCAATGAAGTTCAGGGCCATAGATTCTTGAGCAAAGATCTTCTGTATTTCTGTTCCGGTTCTTACCTGCAGGGGGTGGCCTGGGATGGGGGGTCCATTGAAAATGGTCTGGAGTGGTGACAAGATTTCAGTGCCCCCTAGGTTTGCTTGCATAACCTTCACTTTCCTCAAGGCCTCCTCCATCATATCCTGGGTGTACCTCACACTATCGCTGAGGAAAACACATGCATCCAATTACAAGAAGACTACTCAACATCACCCAGTACCAAGCCCCTGCATGGTAGTAATTTGCATTACTACACATATTTTTATCACAGTTAATCAACCTTATCTGAAATCCCCAATGCTGAAGTCAAGTCTGCAGTCAACACTTGAACAAGCTAGTCCCTTTCTTTAAATTACCTTTTTGGGCTTTCTATGGCCTTTCTAGAAACTCACTGAAAGAATGCTTCATATTTAGATCCAAATCCAAAGATGTTGAAATAACAGCCTAAAGGCAAACTCTTCAGCAGCAAAACCAGTGTTTCCTGAAGGTAAGAGATCATGAGGAGACAGAGTGAGAAGGATCCTCTCAGACACACAGACGCTGAGAAATCTAACTCTTGAGGGGATGATCCTTGACCTTCCTCCCTTGTGCCTTGAGGTCCTTCTACTCCAAGGCTAGCCTGAGACTGCCCACAGCTTCTGAGAAACCCTAACTCAACCTCTGAGATTCCTCCACACTTGAGCATGCGACCCTGAGGAAGAAAGAAACTAGTTGTACCTTGGCAATATCCATGCGCGTCCTTCCTTTCTCCCGTTTACTCATGGAGCACTGCATGCTTCCCGAGCAGTCCATGAGGAAGATGAATTCGCCACACGTAATTGGTGGCTGGGCTTCTGGGATGCTGGGATAGAAACTCACCATTGCAGATGGATCTCCCATCAAAGACTCTACTCAGAAAGGATAAGGACACTGTAAGACCAAAAGAACTCAAGAATCCTCAAGGCCCTCAAGAATTAACTGTAGTGAGTTGAATAGGGAGCTGAGAAAGATCTCAAATCTGAAACACCAAGTGTGATCCTTACACCAAATCTGCTTGCAAAGGGTTTGAAGGGAGTGGTAAACCTAAGTAAAAGTGGGCTGTAGGGAAAGACGCAGAATTGATATGAAAGAAGAAAGACGGAAGAGGTTACCAGGCATGAGCAATGATTAAAATGCTGTAACTGGCTGCTAGTTTTAACATTGTTTCTGGCAGCCAGGCAAATGCATGAAACACCTTAGGTTAAGTTTCCAGCACTTGCCAAAAGAATCAGGCAAATTTATTTGCAGAGACAGACTTTCTCTTCAAATCAACTCAAGAGAAAATTCACCACATGGGTCCTTGTTTAAGTCTTTAATTACAGGTTTGAAAAAGTGAGGCTCAGGGACAATTCTTATGTTGAAAAGTTACATGAGCTGAGAGTACAAGTGTCATAGAGCGTGTGGTTAATTCCATTTGTTTGGGAACGAAGCACTCACTGATACTGTCCAGAAAAAAGAAAGGGAAACATGGGGATGCAGGTTGGACCCCAATGCCACCATCCACACCACTGTAGAGAGACGGGCCTTTGTGGCAAAGTTATCAAATATTTAAATTTGTGATTTTAACTTGGTGAGCAAGTAAAAGCTGAGACAGGAATTGAAATGTTAGTGTTGAGAGCAAGAGATGAAATGAGAATGGCTGGGTTATATCAACTCTAGTTTTACATTTCAGAAAACATATGAGGATATAGAATTAAATTCCAATGCCCTAATTTTACAATTGATTCCAAGATTATAAGATCAAACTCTAGGCAGCTCTAGGATTCAGTGTGACCGCAGGATCTGGCTCCGTTAAATCTCTTACCCATGGGATACTCCAATAACAAAACTGTTTTCCAAATAAAATGGGTGTGGCCCAGCAAATATTTGATGGAATACTGATTCAAAAATAACTTTTATGCAACCCAGATGTCTGGATATGCAATGGAAGGGTAGTATTTTTTAATGGACAAGATAAATTTCTTTCCATTTTGAGAGACAGATGATTATAGTAAAAATGGCACTGAACAAAGAAGTCAGAAGGATTGCTATGAGAATTATGTGAGTTGATATATTTAAACAATTTAGAATAGTATCAGGTACATGGTAAACATTATATATTGTATTATCTTCTAATATTCTCTAGACCTGGTTCAAATTATTTTCACCTCCATGAGTCTCAGCATCCTCATTTGTAAATGGACGTGTTTCAAATCTGAGCAATTCTGCTTTCCAGCTTCAGTTTTCTCATCTGAATAATCAAGGTAGTAACAGATGAAGTGATCTCATGCACATAAGGAACTCCGTTTAGGGTTTAATACAGATTAAGTTCTCAAAAATAATTTTTTAAATGAGTAATAAAATTTAATTTTTATAAAATGATTTTATTAAATTATAAATTTAATTTTTAAAAAATTAAACATATTCTTAATGTAATAAGTACTTCCTAAGTTTTTAAAACATAATATTTTGCATTTGCATCATGGAGTGGTATACCTCATTTGGCAAAAGTTAAAATGATTTTAGTGAGTGAACCTGCTTCTTAGAGTTGTCAGTTACTTCTCTGTGCAAATGGGAACAGTAAGTCATCTTGACCAAATATATGTTCTGGGAAGCCAGACATGAGTGGCCCTTCTTGGAGACAATGTTGAAAGGGATTCAGAAGATGATGTAAAGGCTGCCCCTGCTGACCCCCTTTGGTCATGGGGAATAGAAGACAAAAATCTGCATAGCACCCCTTCCATGAGGGTCTCTTCAAAGAATAGGGGCCAGTTATAGCAAACCTGTGGTAGAAACTAGAAGCCCCTCTAACCTTAGCATGGGCAGCTTGCCCTGAGGAAAAATCACTGAACATGTGAAAGCAAACCTAAGAGTTCCATTCTGTGAGCTCGAATATGAAGCTACCTTGGCCAGACATTAATATGAGAGAGTGGACTGGCCTCCTATCAAGGACCAACTATAGGGATCTGTCTCTGCAGCAGCTGTAGTGACAGACAAGCCTAACTCAAGCCATGCAACTCTGAACATGACTGTCACCAAGGTACTTCCATTTCACCAATGTAGACAATGCTCCAGAAGTGGCAGCACCCTCAGGCCTGCGTCATGGGCTCTGCAATCTGGTGACACCAAAGCACCGGAAGGCCGGAAGAGAGCAGCAGACTGACATGGGTTATCCCAATTGTAATTATAAGAAAAAATGCATCTGTATTAGGGAAAATTTAGAAAATAAGGGAAATACTTTTAAATGAAACTAAACTTAGTCTTGATCTAATAACAATTATTGCTTACACACTTCCTGTGTTTTAAAATCTTTTTTTTTTTTTCCTAATAGATGGGTTATTTTATACTGGCAACCAGTCTGTTTAACTTATTTTTCTTTTACTTAACATTTTTAGGAAGACTTTTTTCCATATTAGTTCAATTTTTCAATGTCTATTATTTTAGTAGCTGCATAGTAACTCATTAAGTATGCCTTCAATAGTGAACTTAGCCACTATAAGACATTTTGATTGTTTATTGATCCTTGATAACACTAACTGGCATGGAACATCTTGGTGGATGTTTTTCTATATATTTAGATTTCTTTCCTTAGCTAAGATTCCCAATACCAAACATTTTGCCTCAAGCAATCTATGAAGCTGACTCATCTTTTAAAACATGAAGCAAAATCAGATTTGAAAATCTTTGATAATTTAAAAGGTAAAACTAGTACCTGATGATTTTTATTTGTGTTTCTGTCAAGACTGATCATTGCTGCACATGCTTGTAAACTGTTTCCTCTTGTGACTTGTTTGTATCCTTTTCCCAATTATCCACTGATGCACTTAAATTTGCCTCTAAGTAATAATGACATGATGTTCATTAAACCTAACCATTTCTGCTTGCCCTTGTGTAAGTGACCTTAATGTTTCACACTGATATGTTTTCTCCGCTTCTGGATGGGGGAAAGAAAAGGAATTTGAGGGGAAACCTTTGAATTACCTTCTGGATGACTACCAGGGGAGAAGGAGAATACCTGGCTTTGCTTTTTGTTTTCCCAACTCCACGGCCACACTAGGCTTGTGCACCTCACAGTAGTAGATCAGGAGCTCCACATCGCAATCAAACTTGTGCCCATCAGCCAGAGAAACCTGAGGAGAGGCGAGCAAAAGAGACAGGTCAGAACCATCCCTGCTTGCTGCCTGAGGCTGAGGTCAGGGCAGAGGGCAACAGGCCTCTTCCCCGAGGGAGCATGGTCAGAGCAGGGGTGAGAATGAAGAGAAGGTGCTGGACATTAAATGGGGATAAAGAGGGAGCAGCATGACTCCTGAGTTAACAGGGAAAATTAAAGAACAATTAGGAAGGGATAGGAATGGGGCACCAGCAACAATAGTGCTCTCTTTCTAACCACCTGAACTTCAGTCTTCTTATCTCCAAGGTACTCAAGAGGACTCAAGGAGCAGTTGGATTTCACCTTCTCGATGCCATGCTGGGAGCTGATGGTGGCGACCAGGCTGAGTGTGTAGGGCAGGCCCTTCAGAGGAACTACAGGAGTCTTCATTTGAAGGCAACTTCTCATAGACTGTCCTGCAAAAAGTTACCTTAGTTCTGTTTTCCTTCCCGTAGGTTTTAGCACCCCCGCAAGTTCAAGCAGGTTTCCCCAAATAAGTCACCCACCACTAGTATTCCAAGGGGGAAGATTCCTCACCAAAGAGATTATACCGAGGATTCAGGATAGCTGGGAGCACATAGCGCAGGGCCCCATCGGCTTGCAGGGGCAGCTCCTGCACGTAGTGCAGGGTGAGTGCCACCTTGGACCCTGGGTGGAGGTTTCCCACATTGCAACAGAAGACATCCCTGGAGCTGATGTCCTCCTCCAGGAGGAAGGCCTGGTGGCCCTGGGAAATGGCATTCTCATAGTTGGCGTGAGCCTAAAGAGAACGGGGTGAGGGACAGGAAGGAAAGGTGACATCAAAGCCAATGGGTGATGAAGAGACGAGTGGTGCAGAAAAGAAAGACAGGTGGGAGGGATTGGAATCGGTCGTGCCAAGTTCCCAGCTATACTCTGAGTATCTCTGAATGAGTTCCTAAAATGGTTTTAGGAAAATAGCAGCTAGAAAGGAATGGAGGAACTTTCCAACATCAGCATTTTCAGTGATGCTTCCTTTGATGGTGATCCTAATGAGTATGTGGTAAGGAAATGAGCCAGGAGGAAGTACCTTCATCTTATCCTGTAATTCAGCCACAATTTTCTTCCCATCCACCAGGGCCTCAAAGCTATAGACAGCTGAGTCTTCATCCATCGGGAACACAAAGAAGGCCTCCACGGGAATGATATCCTCGTTCTCATAGTTTAAAGTTGCAGACACACCAGCCACAAACTCACATATGGACAAGTTCACAGAGATGCTCTTCAGTGGCACTGGGGATAGACCAGAGATCAAAGAGTTCAAAAAAGCTTAACAGGATGCCTCCTGCAGGCCAGACATTGTGCTAGATGCCAAAGATACACCGGCAGGTGTAATTAGGTAACCAGGCTTACCTGGCTCCTCTCGGCAGGTGAGAAGGCCACAGGGGCGCACCATGGTGGCACAGGGTTTCTGTGGAAATGACACATCAAGAACACAGTGACATTTTGGGGAATATCTATTCAAACACCATTATCTTCTGTGTTGCTCTCTGGCATTAAGAATAGATTCAGGGGGTTGATAATGGAGGCAGGAGGGAAACAGAAGCCTGGAAAGAAAGAGACAAAGATTCTGATAGTAAGGTTTGTTCTAAATGCCAGCTCAGATGGAGAAGCTGTAATATTCCAAAGTACACGCTAAAGAGGAAATCTCTGAAACACCCTAAGGCTGGTTCAAATACTGGCTCAACTTTTTTCAAAGGCAAATTTAATACACCACTCCTTAAGTGTATTGCATAAGTGTAATCAACTTCACCCATCTGAACCTCGGGATTCTCTTTCTAACATGAGAAACACAAGCTCTATGCTTCGTATTGATTTAATATATGTGTAGTCCCTGGCCTACATATGTGTAGTGCCTGGCCCATAGGAGGCATTTAACCAGTGATGGCAGCCATGAGTATGGTTCTCGTTATGGTTATTGTTAAATAAAGCTCTGCTGCTACTCAGAGATCTGTACATAATCTGGAATGAACCTCTGCAACTTAGATCATTATGACTTTTCAGTTGGGGCTCATAATTGAAACCACAGTTTGTTCTCTCTGATGAAGATATTCTGATATTTACAAATATCATATATGCAGCATGTCCTCTATTTTAAAGCAGACCCTCCTGAACACAGCTTCCAATTTTATTATAAGCTGGACAACCATTTTGTGGGATTTGGTAACAAAGAAAGAGATGAAGTTTCCATATCTAGATTATGCTTTACATTGATTCTTTTACCCAGAGAGTCAACAGGTGAGTTTGGGCCGAGTCATCTGCCTTAGCACCCCTGGAAGCTGGTTTCAGACCATTCTGAACCAGATTGATCCGAGCTGGCCCTTCCCTGTGCTGTTAGTGTGGCATGAGCTGCCATCGCCAACGAACAAGGGAGCTTTTCCCTAAAAACACACCTTAAGGAGCAAAAATGGCATTGCCTCCTGTGTAGAGAAGGCTGACGAGAAATGAACCCAAGTTGCTTGTTCAGATGCCCAGAGACGGGTAAGACAAGGAGAACTTCAGCCTTTGCTAAGGAACTTACGGGCCGGTGAACTCTGAGGTTCACTGTAACAACCATCACCTCAATGATTCTACAGCCTTTGGCAGGACTATTTCCAGGCCTTTGACACCCACTAAATAAAACATCACACCCTACTGCATCCATCTGATATCCACAGTGTTTGTTATACACCATGCCCCACTCCCACAAATCAGTGCCATTAAATCAGGCTTTGCATTCCACATCTGTTTTTATGTTGAGCAGTTCTGTAGTAAAATGGTTCACAATTTGACAGAAACACAGAGGGCAGTCACGGCTGTGGAGAGAGGAGAGAATGGTCAGGAAAAGGGCTTCCAGGCAGATTCCTTGATGGGGCAAGTTCTCTGGGAAAACAAGCTGGGCCTGAGGGAGGGAGGAATTTTTCATAATAAGAGGAGTAAGTGGAGTAAGGCAGGAGACTCACACAGGGGGTAAAACAGCTGGGGGAATTGTTAGGCAACCAAAGCTCACCAGCTATGCGTACTCACCAAGGGTGGCTGCCAGAGGAAGAGAGAGAAGCAGGTTTCTTCTACAAAGAAACCACCTTATTTCCTCATTCTTATTCTCATTCCGGGATCTCCCAGATCAAATCCCTCATTCAGAGAAATTTGCTGTACTGCACCCCTCTACTTCTACCCTTCCCCTTCAAAACTGCTCTGCCAGAATTAGTTCTGTCCCTCGGGAGGGCACTTCAGAAATGCACCTAGCAACAGGTTTGCAAAGAGGGGCCACATCAGCTGACCAAGGTCAAAGACCTGAATCTCAGGCAGCTGAGAGAAGAGGCGCCATCTCGCAGACCCAGGGGGTCCCCGCACTGCCGGGCAGAGGCGGTAAAGCCGACAAGAAGCTGGCTGGCTCGGCGCTGGGGCAGCGGCCGCACCCCTCCCGCCTGTTGCAGCGCAGGAGCTGGGAAGCCGGACCCAGCCAAGGAGACCTGAGGGTGGGATGCAGAGGGGGGTTGCACAGAAACGGAGAGTGATTTAACCTTTATATTCCCAGTCTTAAATTTTCAGTCTTCAGGCATTTTCTGTTGAAGGGCTTAGGGGCTGCAATCCAATCGGGGACAGGGGAAGTGGGTTTTGAAGCTGCATTTTCACAGGATAAAATTACATAAAATTGAGAAAGCGCCTATTGTCCATATCAAAGGATGGGAATATATAAAGTGGTGAAGAAAAGGAAAAAAAAAGGAAAGAAGGAACAGAGGAACAGGGCCCTTGACATGACTAAATACCCCCCCCCCAAACCCCACAAGAGTCTCCAAAAGTGCCAAACCTGCAGAAATTCCCCTGGGATCGCACATTAGGACTAAATTCCCCATCCCTTGGGCTGATAGTTAAACAAGCCCCAACAGATTTGGGGCCAGGAGGAAAGGGAGTTAGAAGGGCGGGTCTCAGCCCTCCGTGGCTGGGGGTGGGATCCAGCCCCGGCGCGGGGACCCTAGTCACCTACCTGCTCCAGCAGAAGAGATTCTCTCTGAGTCTCAGGAGAAAGGAAACAAGCACAGTTAAAACTTCCAGGAAGCCACGCCCCCTTCTAGGCACCGATGATAAAGAAGCGACCACATGATTAAGGGATCGACGGAAAATTCTTAAACGCTCGAGCATTAGTTTTTCTCTGCATCAAGGGAAAACTCTTAAACCCTGGGACATTTGCTTTTTTTCCTTTGCCTGCTCTTCGCTAAGGCACAATCAAAGGATCGACAAAGGAAAGAGAGTTGCGTCTATTTTGTTTTCAAATGAAAATGATGCACCAGTAACATCAACAAAGTATTGCTCTAACCAAGGGTTTACTAAGCTGTTCGACAAGCATTGCTAATAAGGAGTTGTTAGGCACTGAATTTTACTTTCTACTTTAAATCATTTGTTCCAAGATGTTATCCTCCGCATATCTTGGAGTTGGGGGCGGGGAGCGGAGTAGATGGGGAGGTGGGAGAACTAGGAACCAGAGTGGCAGGCAGTGCACACACTTCTGCCTTAATGAGAGAATCTCAAGTCACAGAGTCAAGTCTCCATCAGGTATCACTAGTATTTCATTAGGATCATAAAATCAAAATTACGTGTTAACAATCTAAGTAACTGAGACTATCCGGCTCATTTTCCTGGCTAAGGGCAGGAAGTGGCAAGGTTCCTATGTTTTCTCTATTTCAAAATGAACCTATTAAATCTGAGGTTTAAAAAATAAGTCTTTATTCTCACTGTTGAAGAGTCCATGTAGAGTAAGTATAAAATGCGGTGTCAAAGGCTCACCTTGATTTTGGTTTGTGACATGTTTGCTATGAGACGTTTGCTCTCCCTGAGTTTATTCTCTTGTCTGTAAAGTGGGAACGATGACAAACTCACCTCCCTAGGCTGTTGTGAACATCCAGAGGATCCTAGTGGATGTGAAAGAACTTTATATTATATATAGAAAAGCCAAATTATATCTGTCAGAACCACATCCTTTATTTACATGCATCAACCAGATTGTGAGATTGTGAGAAGGAACGATCCTTTTCTCTGGGCAGAAATCACAGCTGTTAACTTTATTTCCTGGCTGTGTCTTTATGCTGTTGATTTAGTAGTTGAGCAACAACAGGGAGAAGCTGAAAAAGTGGGCAGAATTTACTATCTGATCCAGGCTGGTCTAAAGACCAGATATGGCAGCTTGATTGGAAGGAACCGAATAAGGAAATGCATGTATGATGACGGTTATTGGAAAAGGATAATTACATTAAAAGTCCCTGAACCTAACACAATATACACAATTAAACAGATCTTTATAGCTACTTTAAAATATGAATACGTTTTATTTATTTTGTTTAAACACAACTAGTAATTTCATTATTTTCATATAAAATATTTAATGAGTCCAATGATGAAACTTTTGAAAGAAAAATATGTAATTCACTATTTTATTCAACATACACTTGTTGAGCTTCTACTCTATTAAAGACACTATTCTAGACATTGGCATTATGCAATAAGCAAGACAGAAAAAATCCTTTTCCCCATACAGCTATTTTGTAAAGGGAGGAGCTATTCAATAAACAAATAAGCAAATAAGTAAACAATATTTGGTAGTGAAAGTGCTTAAAGAAAACAAAATATGTAGTATAATAGAGAACGAACAGAGGCTAATGTCACAGGATAATATCTCTACTGAAGAATTTGATAATGAGGACACTGACTCCTCTCTGTGCTGCTCTCATACACCACCTGATGCTTTCTATACTGATAGTGAAGAACTAATTATCCCTTCTGCTATAGAAGCATGTTTAACAGAACTTTTACCCCAAAACACTCAAGCACAATTTCCAAATGATAAAAAGTGGAAAGGCCTTCCTATAATAACTGGAATAGATAATTCATATCCTTCAAGTCTGATATTAAAAGCTTATACTGAAGGAGAAGCTGAACAGTTAAAAACTGAAAATATTTTCAAGAAAGCAGAAATCCCTTCTCAACCTTTTTAGAGCTAGACAACATGTAATTATCTGGTCCTCTGTGTAAAAAACAGGACGGGGCTGTAACTTCAATCATAGATAAGTCATAAGTAATGTAACAAGTCTAAATACAGTTTTAATCAAATGTATGCTTATCAACATGATGTAATGGCTAAACTAATTATAGAATGAAATAAAAACTATATTAATAAGCTAGACATAAATAATAATCTCTTTTCTAATTTTTAGTTTTTCTGTAAGTAAAAAGTATGTTATATTGCTCTTACAGAAGTCATAGCTTAATTTGTATTAATTAGTAGAAATATTTTCAGTAGAGTTTTGCAAGCATTCATGGTTAGGTCTCTGAAAATGCTGCGGATATTCTCCTTTGATTTTTTTTTTAATTTTTATTTTGAAATAATTTCAAACATATAGGACTGTTGCAAATACAATACAAACCCCATACTGAGAACTCCAACACCTACCCCCACCCCAGATAGCCGTATCTACCAATTTTACATTTTGCTGCCTTTGCAGTACCTTTCTTTCTCTTTCCTTCCTTCCTTCCTCTTTCCTTCCTTCCTTCCTCTCTCCCTCCCCCCCCCTCTTTCAACTATATCTATTACCTTTCTATCAATATCTATCTACCCATTTATCATCTTCTGAACATTTGAGAGCAGGTTGCATATATCATACTCCTTGAACTCAACTCTTACATGTACATTTCCTACGATCAAGGATATTCACTTATGTCATTAAATTAACTGCAGTTAATTCAAGAAAATTAATATGGGTATAAAGCTTAAATTCTATATTCCAATTTTTCCTTATGTCCCCTTTGAGCTTTTCTCCTCCATTCTTAGATCCACTCCAGTATCACATATTGCATTGATTGTCATTAACTCTTAACTCTTATTTTTAATTAACTATATCAAAAAAAAATTTCTTTTAAAAAAAGATATACAATTTAAAAAAGCATTTCAAACAAACCATAACAAGGGAGTAAGAAAAAGACAACTAACCTAAAATAACTACTTTACTTCCAACATGTTCCTACTCTACCCAAGAAAATAACCTAATATAGCAACATTTCTGTGAACTTGTTCCTACCGTACACATCAGAAATTAACAAACCATAGTTGTTCCTGGGCATTCCCAGAACATTAAATTTACCCATTATAGCTTATCTGTCCTTATTGGGTTATCATTCCCCCTTCATTTATTGCTCTCTATCGCTAGTTCCCCTACATTCTACATTATAAACCATTTTTTTTTATCATCATTTTATTGAGATATATTCACATACCACGCAGTCATACAAAACAAATTGTACTTTCGATTGTTTACAGTACCATTACATAGTTGTACATTCATCACCTAAATCAATCCCTGACACCTTCATTAGCACACACACAAAAATAACAAGAATAATAATTAGAGTGAAAAAGAGCAATTGAAGTAAAAAAGAACACTGGGTACCTTTGTCTGTTTGTTTCCTTCCCCTGCTTTTCTACACATCCATCCATAAACTAGACAAAGTGGAGTTTGGTCCTTATGGCATTCCCAATCCCATTGTCACCCCTCATAAGCTACATTTTTATACAACTGTCTTCGAGATTCATGGGTTCTGGGTTGTAGTTTAATAGTTTCAGGTATCCACCACCAGCTACCCCAATTCTTTAGAACCTAAAAAAGGTTGTCTAAAGTGTGCGTAAGAGTGCCCACCAGAGTGATCTCTCGGCTCGTTTTGGAATCTCTCTGCCACTGAAGCTTATTTCATTTCCTTTCACATCCCTCTTTTGGTCAAGAAGATGTTCTCCATCCCACGATGCCGGGTCTACATTCCTCCCCGGGAGTCATATTCCACGTTGCCAGGGAGATTCACTCCCCTGGGTGTCTGGTCCCACGTAGGGGGGAGGGCAGTGATTTCACCTTTCAAGTTGGCTTAGCCAGAGAGAGAGGGCCACATCTGAGCAACAAAGAGGCATTCAGGAGGAGACTGTTAGGCACAAATATAGGGAGGCCTAGCCTCTCCTTTGCAGCAACCGTCTTCCCAAGGGTAAAACTTATGGTAGAGGGCTCAACTCATCAAACCACCAGTCCCCTATGTCTGTGGTCATGTTAGCAACCATGGAGGTGGGGTAGGCGAATACCCCTGCATTCTCCACAGGCTCCTCAAGGGGGCACTACATCTTTTTTTTTTTTTCCTTGTTTGTCTTTTTTCTTTTCTTTTTTTTTTTTTTAACTTTCCCTTCTTTTTTAAATCAACTGTATGAAAAAAAAAGTTAAAAAGAAAACAAACATACAATAAAAGAACATTTCAAAGAGACCATAACAAGGGAGTAAGAAAAAGACAACTAACCTAAGATAACTGCTTAACTTCCAACATGTTCCTACTTTACGCCAAGAAAGTTACATAATATAGCAACATTTCAGTGAACTTGTTCCTACTACATCCATCAGAAATTAACAGACCATAGTCATTTCTGGGCATCCCCAGAACGTTAAATAGCTTATCTGTTCTTCTTGGATTATTGTTCCCCCTTCCTTAATTGCTCTCTACTGCTAGTTCCCCTACATTCTACATTATAAACCATTTGTTTTACATTTTTCAAAGTTCACATTAGTGGTAGCATATAATATTTCTCTTTTTGTGCCTGGCTTATTTCGCTCAGCATTATGTCTTCAAGGTTCATCCATGTTGTCATATGTTTCACGAGATCGTTCCTTCTTACTGCCGCGTAGTATTCCATCGTGTGTATATACCACATTTTCTTTATCCACTCATCTGTTGAAGGACATTTGGGTTGTTTCCATCTCTTGGCAATTGTGAATAATGCTGCTATGAACATTGGCGTGCAGATATCTGTTCGTGTCACTGCTTTCCGACCTTCCGGGTATATACCGAGAAGTGCAATCGCTGGATCGAATGGTAACTCTATATCTAGTTTTCTAAGGAACTGCCAGACTGACTTCCAGAGTGGCTGAACCATTATACAGTCCCACCAACAATGAATAAGAGTTCCAATTTCTCCACATCCCCTCCAGCATTTGTAGTTTCCTGTTTGTTTAATGGCAGCCATTCTAACCGGTGTTAGATGGTATCTCATTGTGGTCTTAATTTGCATCTCTCTAATAGCTAGTGAAGCTGAACATTTTTTCATGTGTTTCTTGGCCATTTGTATTTACTCTTCAGAGAACTGTCTTTTCATATCTTTTGCCCATTTTATAATTGGGCTGTCTGTACTATTGTCATTGAGTTGTAGGATTTCTTTGTATATGCAAGATATCAGTCTTTTGTCAGACACATGGTTTCCAAAAATTTTTTCCCATTGAGTTGGCTGCCTCTTTACCTTTTTGAGAAATTCCTTTGAGGTGCAGAAACTTCTAAGCTTGAGGAGTTCCCATTTATCTATTTTCTCTTTTGTTGCTTGTGCTTTGGGTGTAAAGTCTAGGAAGTGGCCTCCTAATACAAGGTCTTGAAGATGTTTTCCTACATTATCTTCTAGGAGTTTTATGGTACTTTCTTTTATATTGAGATCTTTGGTCCATTTTGAGTTAATTTTTGTGTAGGGGGTGAGGTAAGGGTCCTCTTTCATTCTTTTGGATATGGATATCCAACTCTCCCAGCCCCATTTGTTGAAAAGACCATTATGACTCAGTTCAGTGACTTTGGGGGCCTTATCAAAGATCAGTTGGCCATAGATCTGAGGGTCTATCTCTGAATTCTCAATTCGATTCCATTGATCTATATGTCTATCTTTGTGCCAGTACCATGCTGTTTTGGCAACTGTGGCTTTATAATAAGCTTCAAAGTCAGGGAGTGTAAGTCCTCCCACTTCGTTTTTCTTTTTTAGAGTGTCTTTAGCAATTCGAGGCATTTTCCCTTTCCAAATAAATTTGATAACTAGCTTTTCCAAGTCTGCAAAGTAGGTTGTTGGAATTTTGATTGGGATTGCATTGAATCTGTAGATGAGTTTGGGTAGAATTGACATCTTAATGACATTTAGCCTTCCTATCCATGAACATGGAATATTTTTCCATCTTTTAAGGTCCCCTTCTATTTCTTTTAGTAGAGTTATGTAGTTTTCTTTGTATAGGTCTTTTACATCTTTGGTTAAGTTTATTCCTAGGTACTTGATTTTTTTAGTTGCTATTGAAAATGGTATCTTTTTCTTGAGTGTCTCTTCAGTTTGTTCATTTCTAGCATATAGAAACATTACTGACTTATGTGCATTAATCTTGTATCCTGCTACTTTGCTAAATTTGTTTATTAGCTCTAGTAGCTGTATCGTTGATTTCTCAGGGTTTTCTAGATATAAGATCATATCATCTGCAAACAATGACAGTTTTACTTCTTCTTTTCCAATTTGGATGCCTTTTATTTCTTTGTCTTGCCGGATTGCCCTGGCTAGCACTTCCAGCACAATGTTGAATAACAGTGGTGACAGCGGGCATCCTTGTCTTGTTCCTGATCTTAGAGGGAAGGCTTTCAGTCTCTCACCATTGAGTACTATGCTGGCTGTGGGTTTTTCATATATGCTCTTTATCATGTTGAGGAAGTTTCCTTCAATTCCTACCTTTTGAAGTGTTTTTATCAAAAAGGGATGTTGGATTTTGTCAAATGCTTTTTCAGCATCTATTGAGATGATCAATTGATTTTTCCGTTTCGAGTTTTTAATGTGTTGTAATACATTGATTGTTTTTCTTATGTTGAACCATCCTTGCATGCCTGGAATGAACCCCACTTGGTCATGGTGTATGATTTTTTTAATGTGTCTTTGGATTCGATTTGCAAGTGTTTTGTTGAGGATTTTTGCATCTATATTCATTAGGGAGATTGGCCGGTAGTTTTCCTTTTTTGTAGCATCTTTGCCTGGTTTTGGTATTAGATTGATGTTAGCTTCATAAAATGAGTTAGGTAGTGTTCCATTTTTTTCAATGTTTTGAAAGAGTTTGAGTAAGATTGGTGTCAGTTGTTTCTGGAAAGTTTGGTAGAATTCCCCTGTGAAGCCATCTGGCCCTGGGCATTTATTTGTGGGAAGATTTTTGATGACTGATTGGATCTCTTTGCTTGTGATGGGTTGGTTGAGGTCTTCTATTTCTTCTCTGGTCAGTCTAGGTTGTTCATATGTTTCCAGGAAATTGTCCATTTCTTCTACATTATCCAGTTTGTTACCATACAGTTGTACATAATATCCTCTTATAATTTTTTTAATTTCTTCAGGATCTGCAGTTATGTCACCTTTTTCATTCATTATTTTGTTTATATGGGTCTTCTCTCTTTTTGATTTTGTCAGTCTAGCTAGGGGCTTGTCAATCTTGTTGATCTTCTCAAAGAACCAACTTTTGGTGATATTTATCCTCTCTATTGTTTTTTTGTTCTCTATGTCATTTATTTCTGCTTTAATCCTTGTTATTTCTTTTCTTGTACTTGGTTTAGGGTTGGTTTGCTGTTCATTTTCTAGCTTCTTCAGTTGATCCATTAGTTCTTTGATTTTGGCTCTTTCTTCCTTTTTAATATACGCGTTTAGTGCTATAAATTTCCCCCTTCGCACTGCTTTTGCTGCATCCCATAGGTTTTGGTATGTTGTGTTCTCATTTTCATTCGTCTCTATATATTTAGCAATTTCTCTTGCTATTTCTTCTTTAACCCACTGATTGTTTAGGAGTGTGTTGTTTAACCTCCAGGTATTTGTGAATTTTCTAAGTCTCTGATGGTTATTGACTTCTAATTGTATTCCATTGTGGTCAGAGAATGTGCTTTGAATAATTTCAATCTTTTTAAATTTATTGAGGCTTGCTTTATGTCCCAGCATATGATCTATTCTGGAGAAAGTTCCGTGAGCACTAGAAAAGTATGTGTATCCTGGTGATTTGGGATGTAATGTCCTGTAGATGTCTGTTAAATTTAATTCATTTATCAGATTGTTTAGGTTTTCAATTTCCTTATTGGTCTTCTGTCTGGTTGATCTATCTATAGGAGAGAGTGATGTGTTGAAGTCTCCCACAATTATTGTGGAAACATCAATTGCTTCCTTTAGTTTTGCCAGTGTTTCTCTCATGTATTTTGTGGCACCTTGATTGCGTGCATAGACATTTATGATTGTTATTTCTTCTTGCTGAATTTCCCCTTTTATTAGTATGTAGTGGCCTTCTTTGTCTCTCAAAACATCCCTGCATTTGAAGTCTATTTTATCTGAGATTAATATTGCTACACCTGCTTTCTTTTGGCTGTAGCTTGCATGAAATATTTTTTTCCATCCTTTCACTTTCAGTTTCTTTGTGTCCCTGTGTCTAAGATGAGTCTCTTGTATGCAACATATTGATGGTTCATTTTTTTTGATCCATTCTGCGAATCTATATCTTTTAATTGGGGAGTTTAATCCATTTACATTCAACGTTAAAACCGTGAAGGCATTTCTTGAATCGGCCATCTTATCCTTTGGTTTATGTTTGCCAGATTTTTCCCTCTCTCTATTAATATCCTTTGTTGTACCCATACCGAATCTCTTTAGTACTGAACCTTTCTCCAAGTCTCTCTGTCCTTTCTTTGTTTCTCTGTCTGTAGGGCTCCCTTTAGTATCTCCAGTAGGTCAGGTCTCTTGTTAGCAAATTCTCTCAGCATTTGTTTGTCTGTGAAAAATTTAAGCTCTCCCTCAAATTTGAAGGAGAGCTTTGCTGGATAAAGTATTCTTGGCTGGAAATTCCTCTCACTCAGAATTTTAAATATATCGTGCCACTGCCTTCTCGCCTCCATGGTGGCTGCTGAGTAGTCACTACTTAGTCTTATGCTGTTTCCTTTGTATGTGGTGAATTGCTTTTCTCTTGCTGCTTTCAGAACTTGCTCCTTCTCTTCTATGTTTGACAGTGTGATCAGTATATGTCTCCGAGTGGGTTTTTTTGGATTTATTCTATTTGGAGTTCGCTGAGCATTTATGATTTGTGTATTTATGTTGTTTAGAAGATTTGGGAAGTTTTCCCCAACAATTTCTTTGAATACTCTTCCTAGACCTTTACCCTTTTCTTCCCCTTCCGGGACACCAATGAGTCTTATATTCGGACGTTTCATATTATCTATCATATCCCTGAGGTCCGTTTCGATTTTTTCAATTTTTTTCCCCATTCTTTCTTTTATGCTTTCATTTTCCATCTGTCATCTTCCAGGTCACTGATTCGTTGTTCAACTTCCTCTAGTCTTGTACTATGAGTGTCCAGAATCTTTTTAATTTGGTCAACAGTTTCTTTAATTTCCATAAGATCATCCATTTTTATTTAGTCTTGCAATGTCTTCTTTATGCTCTTCTAGGGTCTTCTTGATTTCCTTCATATCCCGTACTATGGTCTCATTGTTCATCTTTAGTTCTTTGAGTAGCTGCTCTAGGTGCTGTGTCTCTTCTGGTCTTTTGATTTGGGTGTTTGGGCTTGGGTTATCCTTATCGTCTGGTTTTTTCATATGCTTTATAATTTTCTGTTGTTTTTGGCCTCGTGGCATTTGCTGAACTTGATAGGGTTCTTTTAGGGTTTGTAGACCAGTTGAAGTCCTTATCTCTAATTTATCAGATCTACAGCTTCGTGGAGTACACTTTCTCTAACTAACCAGCAGGTGGCGTCCACGAGCCACCTGTTCTCCACAAGCCAGTTCTCCCCTGCTTAGCCTTTTTGGTGAGTGGGGGAGGGAGTCTTGTGGGGCCCAGTTGGTGTACCAAGCTTGCGTGTGTAGTTGGTGTTGCCTGCCCTGTATGTTGGGCGTGTTTCTGGGCAGTCGGGGATGGGGGGTGGCCCTAACAATCAAATCTCCCTGATGATCCTAGAGTTTTAACGCTGCTGCAATAGTCTAATCCTTCAGTTCAGTCCTGCCACAGTTTGTCTCTGCCACTGACCCACAAGTCTTTGGTATTGGTGTATGGCTCCTGAAACTTGCAAGTGGGCCCCTCTTCCAGGCTGTGCACCCCGGGTCCTCTGTTGAGGGATGACTGTGCTATGTCACAGGTGAGTGCCGTCCCCCCAGGGCAGTTCTGGGCTGCTGGGCTGTGTAGGGAGGCTCCCAGTCTGCTCAAATGATGGCTGAATGGGGCTTTGTTAATTCACACTGCTCCACCTTCCCAGCTCTGGGACATTCAGCTGAGGTTGCAGGGAAGGCTAATGTCCACGCCCAGTTTTGTGGTGTGTGCCTGTTATTTGAAGCACTTCCGTCACACTGGGTTGTCTGGGGCAGCTCTGGGCTATGGGGCTGGCGATGGGCAGGAGTGTTTCCTGTCCACCAGGATGGTGGCTGTGAGCGGACACCCCCCTTTTCTTGGGAAGTTGTGTTGTTTAGTGAATTTTCTCAGCCACTGGATTATTGCCTTTTGTCTCAGAGCTCTCTTAGTTCTGCTCTTGACTTGACGTGCCCAAATTGCAATTCTTTGAAGCTTTCTGTATTGGGCTTCTTAGAGTAATTGTTTTAGAAAAAGAAAAAAGGATTTAAAAAAAAAAAAAAAAATGGCCCTCCTCAGAGATCTAATGGGTTATTGAAATGCTAATAGACAAAGCAACCAGGGGCCATTAGGAAAGGTCCACAGGGCAGAGAGATCAGCTTTTCTTTGGGATTTGCATATGCGCCTCAAGGCCTGAGCTCCGCCCTTCCCCTTTCTGTGTTCACCAGAACTCCAAAAATCCTCTGCTTTTATTTTGGAGTTTTTCGTGTTGTTTTTTTTCTATGCCTGTCTCCTCTCTGCTGGGCTGGCTGCTCTCAGAGTCTCTGGTGTCTGGTCTCAGTCTATCTATGGTTGGAGTTTGAATCAGTAGAATGAGTTTCCGATAAGAGCAGCCACTGCAGTTATCCCTTCTCCTTCCCGGAGCTGACAGCCCCTCCTCCCCCGGGACTGAGCCTGGCAGGGAGGGGCGTGGGTCCCCTGGCCGCAAAAACTTACAGATTTCGCTGATCTCAGCAGTTCCACGTTTTCATGAGTGTTGTATGAAGTATGCCCAAAGTCAGATTGCTCTGTGGTGTCCAGTCCACGCAGTTCCTGGCTTTTTACCTACTTTCCTGGAGGAGTAACTAAAACTTACAGCTCACCAGTCTGCCATCTTGTCCCGCCTCCGCCTAAACCATTTATTTTAGGAGTGTGTTGTTTAACCTCCAGGTGTTTGTGAATTTTCTAAGTCTCTGGTGGTTATTGACTTCTAATTGTATTCCATTTTGGTCAGAGAATGTGCTTTGAATAATTTCAATTTTTTTAAATTTATTGAGGCTTGTTTTATGTCACAGCATATGGTCTATTCTGGAGAAAGTTCTGTCATCATTAGAGAAGAATGTGTATCCTGGTGATTTGGGATGTGATTTTCTATATATGTCTGTTAAATCAAATTCATTTATCAGCTTGTTTAGGTTTTCAATTTCCTTATTGGTCTTCTGTCTGGTTGATCTCTCTATAGGAGAGAGTGATGTGTTGAACTCTCCCACAATTATTGTGGAAACATCCATTGCTTCCTTTAGTTTTGCCAGTGTTCGTTTCACGTATTTTGTGGCACCATGACTGGGTGCATAAACATTTATGATTCTTATTTCTTCTTGTTGAATTGCCTCTTTTATTAGTATATAGTGGCCTTCTTTGTCTCTCCCAACATCCTTGCATTTAAAGTCTATTTTATCTGAGATTAATATTGCTACTCCTGCTTTCTTTTGGCTGTAGCTTGCATGAAATATTTTTTTCCATCCTTTCACTTTCAATTTCTTTGTGTCTATGTGTCTAAGATGAGTCTTTTGTAGGCAACATATTGATGGTTTGTTTTTTTTGATCCATTCTGCGAATCTGTATCTTTTAATTTGGGAGTTTAATCCATTAACATTCAGCGTTACAACTGTGAAGGCATTTCTTGAATCAGCCATCCTATCCTTTGGTTTATGTTTGTCAGATATATTTTTCCTTCTCTCTTAATGTCCTGTAATGAACCAATATTGAATCTCTTTAGTACTGAACCTTTCTCCATATCTCTCTCCCTTTTTTATCTCTCTGTTGGTAGGGCTCCCTTTAGTACCTGAAGTGGGGCAGGACTTTTATTAGCAAAATCTCTCAGCATTTGTTTGTGAAAGATTTAAGCTCTCCCTCAAATTTGAAGGAGAGCTTTGCTGGATAAAGTATTCTTGGTTGGAAATTTTTCTCTCTCAGAATTTTAAATATGTCATGGCACTGCCTTCTCACCTCCATGGTGGCTGCTGAGTAGTCACTACTTAGTCTTATGTTGTTTCCTTTGTATGTGGTGAATTGCTTCTCTTGCTGCTTTCAGAACTTGCTCCTTCTCTTCAGTATTTGACAGTCTGATCAGAATTTGTCTTGGAGTGGGTTTATTTGGATTTATTCTATTTGGAGGTCGCTGGGCATTTATGCTTTGTGTATTCATATTGTGTAGAAGGTTTGGGAAGTTTTCCCCAACAATTTCTTTGAATACAGTTTCTAGACCTTTACCCTTCTCTTCCCCTTCTGGGACAGCAATGAGTCTTATATTTGAACATTTTATTTTATCTATCATATCCCTAAGGTCAATTTTGATTTTTTCAATTTTTTTCCCCATACTTTCTTTTGTTCTTTCATTTTCTGTTCTGTGGTCCTTGAGGTCACTGATTCACTGTTCAGCTTCCACTAGTCTTATACTATGAGTATCCAGAATCTTTTTAATTTGGTCAACAGTTTCTTTTATTTCCATAAGATCATCTATTTTTTTATTTACTCTTGCAATTTCTTCTTTATGCTCTTCTAGGGTCTTCTTCATGTCCTTTATATCCTGTGCCATGCTCTCTTTGTTTGTCTTTAGTTCTTTGATTAATTGCTCCAAGTACTGTGTCTCCTCTGATCTTTTGATTTGGGTGTTTGGGTTTGGGTTATCCATATCGTCTGGTTTTATCATATGCTTTAAAATTTCTGTTGTTTTTGGCCTCTTGGCATTTGCTTTAGTAGATAGTGTTCTTTTAGGATATGTAGGATTATTCAAAGACGAATCTCTAATTTGTCAAATCTACAGCTTGGTGGCATACGCTTTCTCTAACTAACCAGCAGATGGCATCCATGAGTCACCTATTCCCTTCAAGTCAGTTCTCCCCAACTTTGTCTTTGTGGTGTATGGGGGTCTGGTTCTTGTGGGGTCCAATTGGTGCACCAAGTTTGGGTGTGTTGGTGGTGCTGTCCGCTCTGAATGTGGGGCATGTATCTGAGTGGTTAGGGAGGGAGGGTGGCTTTAATAATCAAACCTCCCAGGTGTTCCTGGAGATTTAAGGCTGTTGCAAGAGTCTAAACTTTCATCCAGTCTCACCACAGATTGTCTCTGCCACTGACCCACAAGTCTTTGGTATTGGCATATGGTCCCTGGGATTTCCGAGTGGGTCCCTCTTCCAAGTCATGCCCTTCTAGGGCCTCTGCTGAGGGAAGGCTGTGCTATGTCACAAGTGCGCACCATCCCTCAAGGGAAGTTCTGGGCCACCGGACCATGTGGGGGTATTCCCAGCCTGCTGTAAGGATGGCTGTATGGGTTGTGTTAATTTCCCCCTTTTCGCACAGCTCTGCATTCCCAGCTCTGGGACAATTAGCTGTGGGTGCGTGAAAGGCTATTGTCCATGCCTGATATTGTGGCATGTGTGCGTGTTGCTGGAAACACTTCCTGTCACACTGGGCTGTGGCTCCGGTGCCGGGCAGGAGCGTTCCCAGCCCGCTGGGAAGATGGCTACAAGAGGCATGGTTTTTTCCCCCTTTTGGCTAACCTCTGTCGTCCTTGCTCTGAGACAATTAGCAGCAGGTGCATGAAAGGCTATCTTCCATGCCAGAGATTGAGGCCTTTGCACAGCCCATTCCTGCTGTGCTTCACTGTGCGGTTCTCGCTGCTGTATCTGCAGCCACTTTTGGGTTTTTTTAAAAAAGAACTAGTCCACCTCCAAACGCCAATCCTTGGTTTCCCCACACCACAGCGTGGCTGCCAGATATTCAGCAGGCTCACTCACTTGTTTCAGAATGCAGACTCCCAGTTTCACCAAGTGCATGATCCCTGTGGATTTAGCAGAACTTGTCCAGCTGGTGCATCGCTGGAACTGGTGTTCTGGGTCACTTTCTGGCTTTTATCTAGTATTTTTCACAGAGGTGGTTTTTTTTGCCCTGTATCTCCTAGCCACCATCTTCTCTCCTTTGATCTTGATTCACCCATTCACCACACATCATTCGCCACTTGTAGTCAAATATTAAAATAGAATATGACTTAACTGGATGTGCCTTAAATCAAAAGCTCTATAAATACTCTATAACTTTGACAGGAGGGGTCTTCTGATCTCATATCCAACTACATCTGTAAGGGACAGCAGTTCCCAGCCTTAGTAACATATCAATTTATTTTTACATTGTAAACATTCCTTTTACCTTAAGTGCTCCTTTAGTAAAAATGTGTTCAAGTTAAATTCTTGTCTTAAGTGCTCTTTACTTTTAAACTGTTGTCTGTCCCTATGCTCTTAATTAAATGGAAAATTACTTAATGAATTCCAAAGTAACTGAACCATGAACTGATAAGGCTCAGGCCTTTTCTAACAGAGATCACAGGTTTGAGGTATAAAAGTCAAACCCTTAACACTACTATAGATTAGCTGTCTCCCGCCAAAAGCCTATCCTGGTGACTTAGTGTGGCTAGGTGTCCACCCAATATCCATTTTCACCCTCTTTTTCATAGTAACTGGAACCCAGAGTTTAGCCAGGTCTATGGCCATTCATAATACAGACATACCCCAGCCTCCCTGAAAGCTCGGTGTGACCTTGTGACCAAATTCTGGCCACTGGATACAAGAATTGCTGTGTGTCATGTCAGGATCAGGCCCTTTCAAAGAAAGGGTATGTCTTGCTCTTTGCTGTCTCCTCTACCTGCTCTCTTGTCAGATGCAGATATATTCTAAGCCATCCTGGGCCATGAGGACCAGGGGAAAACACACAGGAACAGAGAAGCAACAGCATAGAAGGGTCTTAAATCCATGATGCATTTATAAAGCAGAACAACCATATCAGCTCAGACTTTTATGTGAAAGAGTAATGAATGTCTCTGTGGTTTAGGACAGTCACTTGGGTTCTGTGCCAGAGAACCCCTCCCTATCCTAACAATATTCTTGCTTATGACCAATGCAGAGTGAAGTTTTAAGGAATCTATCCTCTTTTGAATATGAAAAGCACAGTTGCATAAAATGGAAAGAGATAATCTGTGAATTGTGAGAACACTGTCCAATTCATTGCCATATCCTCCAATGTAACACGTGGGTCCTGAATTATGCTGGTGCAAGTTGATCATAACTTGCTGCTTATTTTCATCTAGTTCTTCCAGAGTCATTATCCATGTCAGAAATAAGAACTGTTTGTCTTACCATACAGGTAAGACTTTGATAAGTTGTTTTGTTCATCATCTCATTTCCTGTTGTTCTCTTTCTTCAATGTCCTCTGTCTATCTTTGTCACCACAAAGCTTCATTTCATTCCCCTTTTCTGTTTATTCTCTCTTCACTGATGCTATTAGGAATTCAACTAAGATTTTCTATTGTTCTCATCAATACTAGAGCCATTTATGTGTTCATACAACTTATAAACCTTTAAGTAAATAAATTCAATTCTTTGATAAAGGAACAAATATATAGGAATGCTGACAGTTGTATAAACATACTTAGGATCTGTGTCAATTTTTAAAAAGTGAATGCTTCCTACTGTAAGACAGATTTCAAAATGATCAAATCAAAAAAATGCTCAGAAGTGTACACATGTCTTATAAGCATCTATTGCCTGACTTATTAGTAATAAGAGTTACAATCAGTAGGTGTAGTCTTCATATGACTACTGGAAACTTGCAAATTTAGTGGTTGGAGACATCACATGAAAACTGCATCCAGCAGAAACTTATTGCAGATGGATCAGCAGATGGGTACATGGAAAAAAAATACAGATCTAGGTACTACGTATTGAGTCCCCATTATAAACCAGGGTTCAGTTATTTTACATAGTAAGACAAGTGACTTTAATTTCAGACAGGAAAAAGAGTATCATCACGAAACCACTTAGTTGTTAATCAGAAATTCCTTAGAAGATGCTGATCATTGCTGAAGAGTATCATTTGTCCACAAATTACAATAAAATATGCTTTGAGCAAGCCAAAAGCACAAATAATTGTCCAAGGGGTAAGTATAGTTAGGAGGTGAAGACAAGCTCCAAGTATATTGTGTGAAGGATATATCGTGCCCATCCAGAAGATCAAAAATCTGAAGATAAAATCAGGAAGCAGATTTTATGCATTAAAAACATCTTGGATCTCCCTCAGAAGTAAGTCTGAGTGCTTTAGATTCAGATGGTCTGGGGATTGATTCCTACCCCTACTGTGTACTAATTGCGTAATTTTGGGAAAACAGTTTAATACTCTGAGTCCATGTCATCATTTGTAAGGTGGAACTGGTAGTAACTGCCTCACACGAATTTGTACAAATTCAATAAAATAAGACTCTTTAAAGCATCCATCACGTTTTGGCACTCTCTATGTGTTAGTTCCACTTTCCCTTTATTGGGTTGGCCTGGATGACTCCAAGGAATCCAGAAAACCATGTGCCATATAGATTTCTATTGTTATTAAAAGGATCCTGTGATTTCTTGTATTTTTCTAACTCTAATAACATTATTTTTGTTATCATTATTTATTTCCTTGTAGTTGCTAGCAGTTAAAACAAACAAAACTAAAGAAAAAAAAAGGGAAAGTTTCTAGCAATGAACTTAAGAAGATGAGAAATCTAGGTTCCATCCAATCTTGAGAAATATAAAAATCATAGGAGGACATAGTATGTGCCAGGATGTTTATGAATATTTTCTCATTTAATCTTCACAACCAGCTTATGAAACACTATTATTACCCCGTTTTACAAATAGCAATATTAAATTTCTTACAGAGGAGCATTTACCTGCTCAAGGACATGTAATAATAAGAAACAGACTGTTCTTCAGACCCAGAACTTTCTGCTTTCAGGGTGGGTACTCTTTTCATTATGTTATAATTTCTTCCGTAACCATGAGAAGTAAGAGAATAGATAGAAACTAGAAAGATGAAAGATGAGCAGGCCAAATCCCTGAGGTCAACAGAGGAGAAGTGAAGCAAAGACCGAGATGATGTCTAACAAAAGGAGTCTATGGCACGCCCATTCAAAACAAAAAAAAAAAACAGGGTTACCAGGAGGCAGCCGCAAGCGCTTTGATTCCTAATGCCTTTAAAGATTATCTTCACTATTATCTATTATTTCCTAATTGCTAAATTCCCTCAACATCTGCATTTAATTTCTCCCTGTGCTCGGAGGTCCCCTGCTCCCTGAATCTCAGGATACCTCGTGGAAAGGATTCAGGAGGGACTATGAAACCATTTAAAAACCTACAAGGGTGGGAAATACTTTCACTTCTGCTGACTCTGCAGAAGTCACCTCAGGTGATATGGCAGCCATCTGATAAGAAGCATCCTCTCCATGTGTGCATCTAAATGAAAAAGACCTTTGGGGTCCTTGGCTAGAGAAGCCCGGCCCAATCCCATGGACCCTGAGGAAGAAAGAAGTTTGAGATGAAGAGACCACAATTCCATAGAACAAATTGAAGATAAAAGGGAGGAAAACCAACATTTGCTTTCCTTAGCTGAGCCTGTCATAAGCTTTTGACCACGTAAGTGCTCAGAGTTAATCCCTATTTTTCTCAATTTTTATTTTTTACACTCACTCGAGAGACCGAGGTAGCAAGAATTGTTGGAAGCCATCACCTTTAAAAGCATACTTCTCATTTTTGTAATGACCACAGTCCTTTCCTGCACTCAGCATCTATCACGTACCAAGCACCACACAGTTGCTTAGAATTCAAAAATCAGTTGTTATATTCCCTGACATGGAGAACATTATTCCTACGACATTGGGAAAATAATAATCTCTGTGAAGGAAAGTATATAAAATACATCCTCCTGGTTCTCTTCCTAATTCTCTGAAGAATATTGATAGAAATATAAATCTATAGCTTCCTAAATAGCTCCTTTTCCTTCTCCTTTTCTTAAAATGCAGTATTTCTCAAGATTTGACCTTCAGTCCTATTTGTTCTTATTTTATCTTCTGTCTCCTAGTGATCTCATACAGGCTCAAGACATAAACTATCATCACTATACAAATAACTTCCAAAATTCTTTTCAGCATTGAGCTCCCTATAGCAAAACTGTTAATAACGAACCATTATAGAGCATCTTATTATGAAAACCTTTCATAAGCACCATCATATTTGACCTTTACAGAAATTCTGAGATAAAAAATATCTCAGTTAATAAAAACTACATTATTGGGTACTCATTATATATCAATCACAATTATAAGAACATCCCACATTTTCAAAGATCATAATTATAGTGGTGGATGTCAAAGTACAGATTGTAGGACACAAATGAGGCGATTAATCAGTGGTTTGCCAAGAACTTTCCCATTTTATCCCTTTGTCCTGCCTTAATTATTAATAATGCCCCCGATCACTCTCAAACGTGTCCTAGTTGGAATGGTAAATTTTAACTTATTAGAGTTGAGGCTGCTGGTACAGATTTGAAATGTTTTTCACTACTTTACAGATGAGAAGCTCATGTTCAGAGAATGAAAGGTACTTGCCTAGAGTCACACCACCAAAAATCAGAACTGAACTTGGGGCTTTAAACCTCTAATCAAGTTGTTTCTCATATACCACGTTGGTTTTTTCCTAGACAAATGTTAGACTCTGAGTTGAATCTTTCAGGAAAGCTGTATCTATTTATATTCATGGGTCCAACTCCCATGATCATTCCCAGTTCCATGTGTGCCTTTGATGCCTACAAACCCACCCGGTTATAGCTCTAGAAACAGTGAGCAGCTTGAATATTTAAGACATTTTAAAAATAATATTATGAGGTTACAAGAACAAACATTAAAAAGGAAAAAAAAAACATGATAGAGAATAAGAAAGATTTCTCATAGCTTTTCATTGTTTTCCATTTTTATCTTAAAGAAAATAATGTTTATACTGCTTTAAAACCAACAGAAATGATATTTAGAAATATCATGATTCTGGATGAGTAGAAAAATAGGGGAGGGAAACAAACAAACAGACAGACAAAGGTACCCAGTGTACTTTTTTACTTTAATTGCTCTTTTTCACTTTAATTATTATTCTTGCTATTTTTGTGTGTGTGCTAATGAAGGTGTCAGGGATTGATTTAGGTGATGAATGTACAACTATGTAATGGTACTGTAAACAATCAAAAGTACAATTTGTTTTGTATGACTGCGTGGTATGTGAATATATCTCAATAAAATGAAGATTAAAAAAAAGAAATATCATGATTCACCTTATATATCCTTGGCTTGATATATTAGCATGATTTATATTTTACTGTGTTTTGACTAGTTTGGAGGGGTGTTTGTGTGAGGGGATGAAGTAAATACTTGGGCCATGGTTTTCAATCTTCTTCACATGTTTTATTTTTATACCTCAGCATCATTCTGTGGAAACCTCCATGGGTATCCATGGGTAGGTTCTAAACAATTTCCCCAAATTTTGAATTATTTAGCATTAGCTATATTCATGCTAAATGAAGCCAGAATATTACAAGAGGGCTTTCACTCTTACCTGGCTACCTGTTATATGTCAGGAACCATATTAGAAGCCCGATATTACACTGTCCAATTTAATTCACTGAACAGTGCTTAGGAGATAATATCATGTCTAGTTTGCAGGTAAGTCAGCTGAAGCATAGCAAGGTAAGGTGACTTAGCCTATATCACAAAATTAGTAAATAATAGAACCTGGATTTAAAACCAAATCTGTCTGACTCAAAAATCTTGCCTTTCTTTGTCACTTATCTCCCCATAGTCTCATTCCCTCCTCCAGACAGACAGCGAGAGAGTTCTCCATTTTTCCCACGGTTGCATTGCAGCAATATCTTCCCATTCACTTGATCTTGCTTGTCAACATCTAACCCCTTTTTCATTACACCATTTATTTTGAAATCTACTATGTAAAGTAGTCTTTAAAAGTCTTTTCCTCGGAATGTGTTAAAATACCTTCAGAGCCATTATACTGTTAGCCTTCTCTGATCTTTGAGTCTAATTCCAGTTGTTGAGAAGCACACAGGGACCCTATGTAAAGCAGTGTGGGGTGGGGGACACCCCGCAGCCCTCACTCTTTCTTCAACAACTTCAGCACAAGCTTAAACTGGTTCCAGAGACTTCAGGACCATGTGCCCTTCCCTGAAGTCTGAAAAAAAAAGTGAAAAATACTAACTTTCCTCCAAAAAGATACCCCAAAGGATGGAAAGACTCAAAGATCACAATACAATAAATAGAATCTCTATAGATTTAATACCACAAAACAATAATGGCAAAGAAAATTAGTTGCAATGAGATTTTGTGACAATGTTCTTCCAGTTCTAGCTACTACATAAGCAGCTGAGAGGTGCTATCTAAATCTAGTTTCTAGTTCCTATGGTTGAGTAATTAATGTTTGTGCTATTCCAGCATGTTACACTAATTCCTTCTTTCATCCTTTGTTACTGTTATGGAATTTTCCACTCAGGGAGGTCTACAGCAGCCCTCTCCCCTAACCCTCTCCCCTATCCCATTTCAATTCTTCCTCCCAGGAAGGCATTTAGCACCGATTACCGGCAACTATGACAATGTTCAAGGCTCATCCTGTCTTTCTAGTTCAGGAATTACTCTACCTTCCCATGAACATCTGAATTCTTTCATTAGGCATGGAATCTCCAGCTAAAAGTATGCTCACTGCAAATATTGCTTTGTATAAAAATCAAATGACTTAAAACAATTTAAGGGCAAAAGGAATCATTTCAAATCATTCGACATTCATTCAAAAAAAATGTACGGGGCATCATTATTTCCTAATTCTATAGTATACTAGTGAACAAACCAACATGTTCCTCATGGAACTTACAGTCCAAGCATATCATAGAATATCCAACTTTTCATATATGCATGCATTCAATTCATTTCAGTCAACAAAATATTAAATTCTCTCAAAGAACAGTGTAACAATGCTGCAAATTCAATGACAAAATTATAGAGTCTTTGTTCTCCAGGAACTTACTCAATTCCATCAGAATTTCTTGTGTGCATAGAGTTTATAAGTAAAATTATCAATCAGTAACCATATAAATCAAAGAAAGGTTCAGAGAAATTCAGTAGGAACTACAATTAAAGCAAGGCAATTATAATTAGACAATTTTCATATACTTTGGATCTCAAAAAAACATATCGACCGTAAGAAGAAAAAGAAAATGAAAATATCATCTCTTCTAGATGGAAGATTTACAAGTCTTTCAACTCTAGCATTGTAACAAAAAGCTCCACAGCGTATCCTAGTGGCAGTTTCATGTTCTTAGCCTATTCACTTCATATAATTTCATAGTCATTTTCTTTTCTTTAAAAGCTGTAAAATAAATAAATAAATAATTTTAAAAGTTTTGAAATAAAATGAAAGCAGGAAACATATCAACAAACTGCATAATAAGAATTTTTAGTTCCACTGCTTTAAGGATTCAAACATTCCAATTGTTAGCAAGGATTAAATGTACTATATCTGCATCTTTAAATTTGCACATGGGGTTTCATCACTAAAACCTACAACCTACATAATACAGCTTAAGTGCTGACTTCTAAGTAACTTAAAATCCCAGGATGTTAACCAAATTTGTCACTGTTAGTTTATTTACACTTAAGGGAAAGCCTCTAAATAAGAAAATGGAAAAACTAAGGAAAATATCCATTCAAATGATATTACTACTACCCTAATCCTAAAGTTCTTTGCACTATGTAATAATCCATGGTCCTGATCCTCGTTGGGGGCCCAAATTGCTCTTTCACAAGTGTTTCGAGTACTTGACCACATACTTCAGTAACTGCAGAAATGCTCAAAAAAAGGAGTCCAGTGAATTAGGCTGGTCTATTTTAGGGCATTCATTGTTGCAATTGGTTGTTGACATTAATTAGATAATGTTCACCTGGTTGGTATTGAAATCTATGGTCTCTTAGACAATCCAGTGCTTCACCATGCAAATGTTTCATGTTGCTTCATATCCAAGAACATTCCTGAAAGAGCAAGTTATTTCCAGATTCAAGGGGCAAATTTCATTTACCAGTCCCTATGAGCCTTTGGTAGAATGTTGTCATCATGTTTAGCTCGATGTATTCTTCTTGGGTCCATCATGATTGAAACACACCCCCCATGTTCACATTCTCACAACTTCTCTCTCTACCCAGATCACCCCTGTAAGAACATGAGGAATCACACAGAGCTGAAGGAGTTCATCCTGCCAGGAATACCTCAGACAGAGGGGCTGGAGACTGTGCTCTTTGTCATCTTCTCATTCATCTGCTTCTTCACCCTGTTGGGCAACTTCTTCATCCTCATAGCCACTTATTCCTCTTCCACCCTCCACACCCCCATGTACTTCTTCCTAGGAATCCTATCCATTTCTGACATGTTGCTCCCCTCTGTCACCTGTCCCAAGATGCTATTCTGCCTCTCTGGCCAGAGCCAAGCCATCTCTTACAAGGGATGTGCTGCACAGCTCTTCTTCTATCATTTTCTTGGTTCCACTGAAGGCTGCCTCTATTCTGTGATGGCTTGTGATCGCTTTGTTGCCATCTGTCACCCACTGAGGTACACGCTCATCATGAAACCCAGAGTCTGTGTGGGCTTGGTCATAGGGACCTGGCTGCTGGGTTGTCTTCACGCCTCCACGCTGACCTCCTTTACCTTCCAGTTAACTTACTGTGACCCAATCACGTGAACTACTATTTCTGTGACATTCCTGCTGTCTTACCCCTGGCTTGTACTGACAGTTCACTGGCCCAGAAGGTGGATTCCATGAATGTTAGCCTTCTGGCTTTAATGCTGTTGCTCAGTATTTGTGTCTTCTACACTGGCATTGGGATTGCCATTTTGAGAATCCGTTCAGCAGAGGGTTGGCAAGAAAGCTTCTCCACCTGCAGTGCCCACCTCACCCCGCCATACTCTGTGCCTACGGACCTGTAATCATCATCTACCTGCAGCCCACACACCCAACCCCTTGCTTGGTGCCATGGTGCAAATACTAAATAATCTGGTCTCACCCATGCGAATCATTAATCTATTCCTTATGGAACAAGGAAGTGAAAAGTTCCCTGAAAAGGGTGTTCATTAATGTAGTAATTACTGTCCTGGGAAAAATTACATGTTCACACAATTGATTTTAGCAATACGGTATCTTACCACCATACTGCTATTTCTCCTCTTTAAAAAAAAAAAACAAGCAGAAAATGGAGACTCTTTCTCTGAATGTGTTATATTTTGTTGTCTAATAAGGTATCCCATGGTTATTTGTCTCTGTAATCCTTGTTACTCCAGAAAGAGCTGTACAATTAATATTTTTAGTGCCTCACCCCTGAGTAAGGAATCTGGGGGGTAGAGCAGGTAGCTGGAGCCAGATTCTTGTCCTGGTAATGTGCAGCCATGACGTCTTGTCAGGATGGTACGATTCTGTGGCAGTTCAAGCAACCAGCCTTAATTAGGCCCTATGTGTGCCAAATCACCCTTCATTTCATTTTTTGGCTTCAGTTAGAATGCATTGTGCCCCTTTTCTGCCATAAAATTTTCACGTCCTCTATGTTGCTAAGTGTCTTAGTTTTCCAGGGCTCTATGACAAACACCACAGACTGGCTGGCATAAAACAGTAAGATATTGCTCAAATTTTGGAGACTAGAAATCCAAAATCATGGTATTGGCTGGTCATGCCTTCTCCAAAAGTCTGTAGCATTGTGTTGGTGGCTTGTCAGCAATCCTTCATTGTATGGTGGACTCCTTCCTAGTGTAGCTATCCTTTGCCTTATATGGACTACAGTCATATTGGAATAAAGCCAACCCTGATTCAATATGGAGTCATCTAAATAGATCTTCAATGATTGTGTTTACAAAGAGGTCCATACCCACAGATCCCAGGGGTTAAGACTTGAACAATCATGTGGGGGGTGCATGATTGAATCTACCACACTAATGGTAACAATAACACTTAAAGAGCAGGGCTCTGCCTTCAGGGCATCATACTGAATATTCACATACATCATCTTACTTGATTTGAACAATACCCCTATAGATAGTGATCTCACTTTTGTAGAGGAGAGCTTTGAGGATTAGAGACTTTCAATAATGGACTCAAGGTCACACTTTACGTAAGCAGCACACCAGGCCCAAAATGTCACAGGATACATTACCTCACTCCAGGACCTAGTACACTGCATGATATTTAGAAGGTATTCCACAAATAACTGGTGCAAGAAGCACTGACATAAGTTAATAAATTGAACTTACTATGATCTGCATTTATTCAGTTCTGCTACCTTTTGGTATACCAGATGGCAGCACTGAGATAAAGCATTAAGTGTCTGGCCCTATGGAGTACATCTAATTATGGTCAAACCAGGGCTAGACCCAAGGCCTCTTAATTCCTACCATCATGGTTTTCCTAGTGCACCAAGCTGTTACTATACCAGATTACCCCTTAGAGCTAAGAAGTGGGAAAGCCCACCCTTCTCGTGTGTTTTGAAGAGAAAATGCTTTATTATGGGGTTCAGTTAAAAGGCCCATTTGATTCCCCACCAAGTTACCAATTGTCCTCCAAAAACAAGGGAATTGATAACTAATTCTCAATGTTCTCCGGAACCCAGTGGGAGAGTAGGGGTGCTATTTGTTGGGGATGCCACAGGCATACCAGCCCTTAGATTTCAAGACATTTTAGTCATTAGTAGTTTTAAAATCCAAAACACTCTCAAAGTTTTTATTCCATTTGAAATCATGAAAATGAAACAAATAAAAGGAAAAACCTCAAATAAACATCAATCGGTAACCTAACAAAAGGCATGAAGGTAAACAAGAGAATGGTGTGAGGTACATGAGGGGTTCTATGCACCCTCCTAACTGACTGACAGAACCAAGACCATAATCTTAATCCCACACTTTGGGAATCCTGTCCTAGATGATATGCAGGATCTAGGCAATTCCAGTATTATTTTGTTTTCCCATTGAAGCCAAGATAATGACCAGAAATGCCAACATGCCATGGTATCTGGAGGAGCCCAGAACATGTTTATGGATTGACACTCATCACCCTGATAATTATTTTTGCAATGGTTTTCCTTTCCTAGCAGAAGAAAGTTTCCGTAAGCACAGGCTCATGTTGGTCTGATTCACTGTTGTATCCAATGAATGGTAGCATCCAGTATACATTTGCTGACTGAATGGAACGCCACCTAGTAACACAAATCATGATGTAAATGCCACATTCTTGGCGTAGAAAGAGGAATACGAGTGAAATATTAGGGTACAGATCAACAATATGCCCTACTTTATATATATTCCCAAATTTGAATAAAACCGAAGACACATGAAACCCCAGATTTGAATGAACCTGAGAATGTTTTGGTCCTTCTAAATCAGTGTTGTATAGATGTCTCACATACAAAAATTAAAAAAAAAAAAGCTTTCCAAAGATTTTGTGTCTTTCCTTTATCTAACACTTTAGTAAGCACCCAAAATAAGATATTAGATTTGCCATAAAACACACATGTACAGCATGCACACCCACATGCCACTTCTTAAAACATACCACAGCTTTTATCCTTTCAATGGCCTCCAATGCATGACAGCAACCCCATGTTACTTCTTATTCCTTTCTTCAAGCCCTCCAAAGCCCTCCTCTCAGTCAATGTTGACACTCATTTTTTCTCATCAGAACTCTTTCTGCAACTCTTCCTTTTATTTTCCCTGTTTTATTTTCCACATTATTTTATTTTTCTCTGCCGTTTCCATTTTCCCATTCGTTTTCTAGCTTTTCCAGTTCTCTCCTTACCCCACACAGTGATTCTACAAAATAAAGGGCTGGGGAACAGGGCAATCAAAGACAGAATTCCAAAGAAGATAGAAGCAGGGAAAAGATTGTGAATACTCATAGCTTACTTTTTGATACCATGCAAGTGTGACTATATAAAATGAATGATTAACCCAAGGTAAAAAAATGAGTATACCATTTGGGGGCAATTTTTACCTTTTTTTCATTACTTTTTCTATGCTGTTGTTCATTATTTACAATGAGCTTGTAATATTCATTTTTTGAAAAGCTATTTTAAGAGAGAAAAATGGCATTTAATGTGGCGTCAAATGAAGTTGATTATCTGAACCAGGAAGTTTTAAGAAAAAAAAATCCAGGGCAATGCCTTAGGAGGAAAAATGTCAGGCATTTCAAAACCCAAAGGAATAATACAGTGTTTATGTTTTTATAAATTATGCCTAAACTAATTTATACTAGAATATTCTAATCCCACAGGGTCATGTGTTTTATTTTCCTTCTCACCTTGTTGCTGTCCTCTGTGGGTTCTAATCCTCTGGGTGTTCCAGGAACATATCTATGAGGAGCCCCCTCCCTGAGTATTAGAATCCAAGTCTGCTTCTGAGTGTACCTTCAGGTAGAGAACTAAGAACCATTAAATGAAGCTCTATTCTGATGTCATCAGATTAGGCCAATGTGAGGCCTTAATCACATATATTCCCCTAGCTTTTCTCTGACCTAGTGGCTACCACTTCTCCCTTATATTCTGACTGATTATCTGGAAATTCTCTAGTCCAGTGACCTTCCTTATGTCTCCCTGATGCTCCTGTGCTCCCCGCGGCCTGCCTCCCCACTGGGGCTAGAATGGTCTCATCATATTCTCTGTCTCTCTCACATACGCAAACATAATGCTGTTTAAAAATCCTCTGAAACTTCCCAATGTTCCTAATATAGAGACCATAGTCTTTAAAACTGGGCCCTGACTTGTCTTTTGATTTTCCTGTATCTCAATCTTGATATCAAAACTCTGTCCCTCTCTTTCCCCAAGTTCTTCAAACACTCGGTGCACATTTCCACGGGGCTTTGCACAGGAGACGGTCCCTCCTAGACTGTTTGCACCTGCCCTTCCCTCTGCTCTTCCTTATTTTCAGACCCCAGCTCAGACATTTTCTCAGGGAAGCCCTCCCAGACCACTGGGAACATGAACCCAGCCATATGAATTATGATGTAAATAACATATTTATTAACATGGAAGAGGAACAGGAAGTATTTAGGGTGCAAATACTTTCATACTCCTCTCCATTTTATTTTATAATCCATAGAACTTTTCTCCTAACATTTAACATATTCCTAAGCTATATATTGATAAATGGCTCCCTTCTCCCACCAAGCTGTAAGCTCTTTGAAGGTACAGATCATGGCTAATTTCCATTCACCAGAACTTGGTACAGTTTTGGCACTTTCATAGTAGCTGCTGATAAATTTTTGTAGAATGAGTAAATTGACCTCTTTGAAACCTCTGATCAGTACCACATCACTTTCTCTCCTTTGGCCAGCACTTTCTTGTCTTTACTTAGCTTCTTACTTCTTATCTGGCTTAGATTTTCTCACCATTATCATAGTAAGTTCCAAATTGCTTAAATCCTTCCTCCAGTATGCCTCCGTCCAATCTCTATGAACCCCCTGCCTTCTCCATCCCTGCTCATCCAGTTAGGCCTTCTTAAAGACAGATCACAAACCAGCCTAGCTGGCAGTGGTATGAAATCATTAGTACCTACCGTAGTTGCTTCCTGGGAATCCTGCTACTTTCCCCTGATGGAATTGCTCTCATGTCATTTTGCACTGGTACCGATAGGGTTTGGAACCTTAGACTTCTCAACTCCTGGGCTCTGACTCATAAAGAATGAAAACAGGATTCACCAGCAAACTGAGGACTAAGTGATCCGCAAGGTCTCAATATTCCCCATAACGGGTTCTATAGTAAGTTGATTGAAAAATGTGACTTAAACTTGAGACCCAGTGGTTACCCTCTCTCCTTATTGGCTGAATTGGAGATGGCAGGACCTGTAGTAAAGAAAAGAGAGAAAGGCTTTCCCTCCACTATGTTCATTACTCCATACTCTTTCCTGTCCCATGCTGAGAAGCCTGGATCAGGTGTACCTTTCTGTGTTTTAGTTTTTTCTACAATCTATGTTTGCATCACAGCCTTTCTGAATAAATGTTAATCTTCAGTAAATTAAATATCCTAAATGGTAAAATGCTTTGTTGCATGATCGTTTCTTTAATGCATCCTCCATATGTCGAGGAGAATAAAAATCCTGAGTATGTGGTTTTTGCTGAGTAGAAATGTAAATAAGACACTACCTTAAAAAGTCAAATTTTATTAATATGTGAATATTTAATATATTCTCAACACCTGTGGAATCTACATTTAACACAAATAACTGATCAAACATTGAGACCTTTGCCTATAAAGATGTAGATCAAATGTAACTTGTAATTATACTTCTGTTGCTTATAATATTTAGAAACCATACATTTTTACTCATACTCTCCATGGAGAAGGAACTGCAAACAGAAATATAAAACCATTTTTAGTTCTTTTATTAAAACTGTACAATGTGATTTGATTCCTGACTTTGCTTTTGTAAAGGGTACCATCACTCAAAATATTTAATCATTGGGAATTTAGAATACAAGTGTTTTCACTGTGAGCATCAAATTAAATTAGCACATGCTGCCATGATTCTAAAAAGTTCTGGCTGTACATATAAAATAATCCGTGGCATTTGCCTTCCCTGAGTAAATTTTTACCAAACCCAAGGTAAATTTAATGAGATTGTCTTTGCCAATCAAAAGTGCCTTTTGTGTCTTCTTTTATTTGTAGAAAATGTTTTTTTCAAGCCAGTCATCAGTTTCAAAGCATTAAGACAATCAAGGATAAATAGGATGGTGGGATTATAAACTTTTCATATCCTTTTAACATTAGTTGGATGGATGACACAAACACTGCTTTTTTTAACCAAAATTCCAGAAGTATTTGGAGTAGTGAAACTACCTAAATACTCCCTAAGCACTGAAACTTTGTGATCAGAAAGATCATAAAATTTGTGACCAAAAGGTAACTTCTGATATTATTTGGTTGGTTGTGTTGTTTTCGTGTGACTTTTCATACACCGGAGAAGTCAGACTGAATCTGCTCTTTCTTCCGCAACTCAACACTGGATCCCAGTTTTGTGGAACATGAAAACTTATTCAATTTAGGAGAGGGCCCTTTTGAAGAAAAAGCATATAAAGACAAACTTAACTTTCCAAGCTGAAAGAACATGCGGTCATGTGAACACACTGCTAGAAGCCCACCCCAGGACCTCAGAAGGGGCTGTCAGTGAGGTCCTTAAGGCTTAATCGTTAATCATTTCTTGGTGAACCTCCAACAGGCTTTCATTCTTTATACCATGAAATGGTACATGGTACCCTAGGCAGAAGTCTGGGAATCATCTGACAAGTACGTTCTGTTTTCTAAATAATTTCCCAAATAATCTCTGCAATCCCTTCTCTGTCTCTTTCCTATGCTTCATTGTTTCAATATGTCATAATAGGACTTCCTATGTATAGTTTCCTAACCACATTCAGTCTCTTCCTTCCAAATAGGAGCTCGTTGGGACTATACGTGTGATAGGATTAAGTGAAACTACATCTCTAGCCCCCCATCACCAAACACACACCAGCTGATCAAGGCCCTAAGAATCAGAGGGAACTGGGCAATTCCCTTTCCAGCTCTCAAGTGTCAGCTCCCCACCCAGGCTGCCTCCCCCAGCCTGCCCCACCCCAAAGTGCAGTGTCCACTCAGCCCTGCACATCGTAACCCGCCTTCCTGAATCCGATAAATCCCTTATGCTCTTCCCGTTGTGTTTTTGAGAACGTCCCTACAAGCTCTTCAAGGACTCTGTTGTGATATAACCTGTCTACGAAAGCAGTCACGATGCCTCCATAGCAGGGAAAGCTGATCAGTCCCTCCTCTGCATCAGCTGGATGCTCTTATCCCAGTCATGAGGTATTACAAAAGCAAGGACTTCAAGACTCCTAAGAATAAGGCCAAATCCCAGCTCCCTCCAGGGGGAGCTCCATTATTTCAGGAAAGTTATTTAACTTCTTTGATCCTTGCTTCCTTTGTTTGTGGAAGACCCCAATAGAGTTTTAAATAAGACTGAGCAGAGGGTGTGTGTCTAATGTCTCCCACCACCTTTTTATTATCTGCAGGCAAATGATTAGTACCTGGAATAAAAGGTACTCAATATTTGTTGAATAAATGAGAGCACATATGCATAAACAAGCAAATTAATGCCTTCACTGATGATTTTGTAATCCATTCCCCTGGAAAAAAAATATTTATTAGTATTCTAGGCTTGGAGGCTTTAACAGATACCAAGTAATATAAGACAGAGATATTTCTGATGGCCTCTCAGCCTATTACATCCCCCTTTCTTCTGGCAATAGCCCTTTCCCTTCCCTTTTGCAGAACTGCCCATCTCCAGTCTCCTGTACCCTGTACCCTGGTCTCAGGGGAGGCATGTGACTCAGCCTAGGAAGTGAGATGTGAATCTTGAGCAGGGCACAGACACAGAAGGCAGCTGAGGCTGAGTCATCTGATGGTTGTGCACTGGGGCTGCCCCACACCTTAGGGCTGAGGTCCCCAGAGCTGCCAAGCTCCCCTCCTTCCTGGGCCTAGAGTTTCATTGGTTTCTCTTATTCTCTGAGCTACCTCCAATTACTGTTGCTTGTGATAGATCAAGCCCTCATTCATACAGTGTAGTAAAATAGCTTACAACTTACTTATTTATAAAGACAGCACATGTCTATGAATAATTAGGAAATATAAAAATGCACAAGAAATGTCTGATATGTGTGCCAAATGAATTTTCTGAAAATGGTTATTCCATGAAGTATATTTTTACAAAGGAGATCACGAAAGATTTCGTCTTTAATCAGGTTCTCTCTCTCTCTCTCTCTCTCTTTCCTCTTTTCTCTCTTTCTCTCTCCTTCTCATTTCTTAGGTCCAATTATACCAATTTGATTGCTCCCTTGCTCAATGAGGTTCCCAACTTGGAAGATTAATACCCAAAGGAAGACCAAGGTTATTTAAATCTCCTGTGTTTTGGGGATTGTTATAGTTTCCATTCTAGAGTTGCGAGGAACCATCATTGTAAGGGAGCTGAAGCAATTTCGATTTGTTACACTCCATTTGAAAGTGATTGGAAAAAAAGAAGAATTCAGGATACTTGCCTGCAGTTTGCAGGTTGGTGGGGATTTAGGCAGGGGAAGATTCCTTCCTTCTGCCCAGAAAACAAAGAAAAACAACATTCAACAACACCAGCAGTTATGTCCCTGGTTTAACATGCAAGTGTCAAAATTTTGTCCTTCACTTTTCAGTTTTGCCATCATTCTCTACTTCCCTGACAACAGCAAGAAAGAAAAATTATAGATATAGATTAGATATAGGTAAGTCATGAAGCAGTAGGATTCTTCCACAGAAATGAGAAACCACACGTTGGTGACGGAGTTCATCCTGCTGGGAATCCCTGGGACGGAGGGACTAGAGACTGTCCTTTTCACCCCTGTTCTTCTCATTTTATTTGTGTGCCCTCCTGGGAAATGCGCTCATCCTTACAGCTATCATCTCTTCCTCTCATCTTCACACCCCCATGTATTTTTTCTTGGGAAACCTCTCCATGTTTGACCTGGGTTTCTCTTCAACAACCACTCCCAAGATGCTGTTATCCCTTTCGGGACAGAGTCCAGTTATCTCTTTCCAGGGCTGTGTGTCCCAGCTCTTCTTCTATCATTTCCTGGGCTGCACGGAGTGTTTCTGTACACGGGGTGATGGCCTATGACCGCTTTGTTGCCATATGTCACCCTTTGAGATACACAGTCATCATGAACCGCAGAGTCTGCTCCACCCTGGCCACTGGGTCCTGGATGGGTGGCTGCGTCCCACACTATTATCCTAACCTCCCTCACCTTCCGGTTACTCTACTGTGGCTCGAACGAGGTGGGCTATTACTTCTGTGACATACCTGCCGTCTTACCTCTAGCTTGTGAAGACACATCTCTAGCCCACAGGGTAGGTTTTACAAACGTTGGTCTTGTGTCTCTCATTTGCTTTTTTCTCGTCCTTGTTCCTACACTCGCATCGGGATCGCCTGTAACAAAAATTCACTCAGCAGCGGGCAGGCACGAGCATTCTCCACCTGCAGTGTTCACATCACTGCCATCCTTTGTGCTTATGGGCCAGTGATCGTCATTTATCTACCAGCCCAACCCCAGTCCCTTGCTTGGTGCTATTATTCCGATATTGAATAACCTTGTAAGCCCCATGTTAAACCCACTGATCTATAGCCTGAGGAATAAGGATGTAAAGTCAGCCCTGAGGAAGTATTTTCCAAAGAGGATTCTCCCTGGAGAAATAAATGAAAAACCTTAAGCTTTGTTGGATAAAGGTTGCTTCTCCATTTCTTAGGACAAATCTCATCTGCAGATTCCAAGGCATGCTGAAATGAAATGTACTTTGAATCAGACAACCACCTAAACTTGCCAAAGTTTTAAAATACATGCCTGTTTTTATATTTTAGTGTGTTTATAAACAGATAAATGCATAAAGTGACTTAGCAGACACTGGTTTTGACATTGAATTGATTGTTGTGTATGAACTGATTCTTGTGTATGGATTCTCTCCCAGCACCACTAACCCCCAAACATATGCCGTAGGTTTTTAAATCTTTGGAAAAATTAGGAGAGCACATATGCTTTCTCAGAATCTCAGTTAAAGTTCCTTTGTATAAATCTAGAAGGAAGAGTTAATGGAAAGGAAAAAAATTCAATAAAGCTTTGCATAAATACAGAGTATCAGAATCCCAGATCCTGTCTTTTTGGAGAGTATAACCTCCAATTTTCTGCCAACCAACACCAAAATTCAAACTGACTTAAGGTTCAAGGTAAGATTCTTCTAGTGTGCATATCACCTTTCCATTCCTTTGGAATGAATTACAGAGATACTTTGTTATCTCACCTTGCATTACTAAACCACAGAAGGATATGAACCTGAATCATTTCTCATTAGCTCCTAAAATAATCAGCTTCCATTTGCTATCATGCCCTCGATTTTTATAAAAGGTGGCCAAAGAAATCAAGTTTAAATAAGTTACTGAATGTTTTTACAAGATGGGAACACTGATGTATCTCTGTGTCTCTCATAGAAAAGGCCATGTTAGAATTTTCATTTAAATTCAGATAGGAATAATAAATTTGCTTCCCCATAGGAAAGGATGTGTTTCTTCCTTTCTCATGATAAGATCTATATTTTGCTTCCTCTCTACTGTATGTTCCAGAATGCTGAGGGAAAAGATGTAATTTTTGTTTATGGAAACTGTTACATTTTACACACAAAAAAAATTTCTTCTTCTGACTCTGTTTTCTTTTTCTTTTCATATTTTACTACACTGTTGTTTAGTAAGGTTAGTAAATCTTAAGTTTATTAGGGAATGAAGCAGAGAATAAGTAATGCACTTAAAAAAAAGCTATATTTTGGAAGTAAAAGAACATTCTTCATACTGGAGTACTTATTATCTTCTCTTATGTTCAATTCTTGTCTATCAATGTAGGTGTGGAGGGAGTGTGGGGGGAGCTAATAGAAACTATTAAATTGGCTCCACTGACAGGAGATGCCAACCATCAGTGTTCTGCGACTTGCTAGGTGAGAATCTCTAATGAGAGATACTGGAATTGCACCACACAGGCAGCTAAGTCATCATTTTCACTAGAAATCAAATGGACACAAATCCAATTCAAGCAACCTTAGTGGCACTTATGGCCCTTCCTGATAAGCAACAATTGGATTGAAAATTTAAACATGTCTAACATTAAAGGATGAAATCATGGTTCCATTTTCCTTCTCTCTCTAATATACTCATCAAATTAAGTATCCATTAAACAAGGTGACTTTCATTATAAGCATTCTTTAAACCAGGAAATACATCAGCCACTCCTGTTTTGTAGGCCCTGTCATGTCACTGTCAACCTGACTTGGTGACATTCACCTCTTGTTCTTCCAACAAACTCCAAGGATCTGTGCTAATTGCTTTCCGTCTTCCTAAATAGAAACACTCATGTTTCTTTCCTGTACTCCCCCTTTTGGCAGGCAATTCTAAAATAGATATATATTTCACACACCCTCCACTCTTCTGTCCTTTAAACACACACACACACGCACACACACACACTTTAGAAAACATTTTATATCCTGTCACTACAAAGAAACTGATGGCCACACTAAAAAATAATGAACACTTGGCAAGTTACAATGGCTTAGAAAATCTCTCCAAATTTACCCTAACCCTTTTTCTAATGTGTATTAAAATATAAATCCAGCTAGTCCTATTTCCTTCTCTTCCCCAGCTTCCTTTCTTCCACCTTCTACACCATCAAATTGACTTAAAAAAATTTAGACTTATTTCAGACTTACAGAAATGTTGCAAAATGGTACAAAGAATGTTTACCCCGGATTCCCAAAATGTTGATGTATCATACTTGCTTTATCTTCTACTTCCCTCACCCTCTATGTATGTATGCATGTGTATATTTATATATGCTTTTTATCTGAAACTAAGTTTAGTAGACATGATGAGCTTCAAACATAATGTCCCTTTTCCTTGTAAACCTCACTTCGTGTATGTTAGAGTTGTGTTTCCTAAAAACAAGGAAATCCTGGTTCCCCAACAATGGTGGCAGTTATCAAATGCAAGAAGACATGGCAAATGGGAGATGATAATGGGGCAGAAAACAAACATTTCTTTTTTCTGGCATGAAATCATTGCTGAATTAGCCAACAAGTAAAACACAATTCTTCCTTCTACTTGCTTGGTGCTAGCCAGTTGCAAACATTAGATACAAAAGAGTAAACAGGACACCTGTCAGGCAAATAACAGGATTGGTTTATTTTAAGGATACAGAAAGGAAGTGGCACAATCAGGATATATTACAGAGAGATCATCAACTCTCTGTTGAAAGTATAAAGTTCCTGGACCTAAATTTCACCATTGGACATGAAGATGTTCATGATCCTGTAGGAATGAGTAAATATGCATCAGAGCCTCTGGGAAAAACATTGATTCCTTTCAGACCCAGACTAATATAGCACATAGGCTATTCCTGTATAAGTGGGCTACTGACTGCCTCAGACTGTTCCATATTTACTCCATCAATCTCAGGATTGCACAAGTGCACAGCACAATTCAAGGCGAGAGTATGTGCTAACTCTGACATACACAAACTCCTCAGACATTGCTCTCCGACTGCAGCCCATGGCTTCTGGTCTGACTTCATTCCTGGACTAGCTGCTGCAGAATTAGAAAAGGAATTAGTTTCCCAGAATTCCGGGGGAGTCACAAGAATCCTCCTCAATATCACGTAACACTTGGTCTCAAGCTACACTCTTACACCACCCAATGCTGTTTCAGAATTTCACATTTTCTACAACCCAAAATTTTCCTGTGCTCTGTAATTAGCCAGAAACCCTGAAGTCAGATGGTCTGGGACAATGAAACACAGACTATATGGAAGACTTCTAAAACATGGTGGCTTGGCCCAAGAACGTCTCAATATTTAATCTCCACAGTTTTCCTCAAATCATCACCTTTGAGCACATGATATTAAATAACATCTTCTGAAACTCACTTAAGTGTACAAGAAACTGTTAAATGCCAGACCTTAACTGTTTGGCAATGGCTGCAGGGGGTGGAAATTGAGCAGTGTGTGATCCACTGTTATGCAATCAACCATAGAGTAAATCACCTCTGTACAGATTTTGGCTGGGAATAATACAAGGACATAAACATCACTTAGAGAGTTACAAATGTGGAATACCCTGATTATAAGGGGAGTTAGAAATGCTGTACTTAATTCACAGTTGGTGTGACAGGAACACAAGGCTCAAAAGGGAAATTAATAGATTAAACATCCATTGTATATTTCATTCAACACATATTTATTGATCTCTCATGTACAATGGTTAGATGCTAGGGGTGCAGAATTTAATAAAATGAGCATGTGCCTACTTTTAAGAAACATATATTAAAAGAAGAAGGGAGCCTTAAATAAAACCTGGAGGCTGCAAATATCTGAATCTTGCAAAAGATAGGAATATCTGAAATTTCTCTACCAAAGATAGGAAGAAGCACCTACAGCAGATTCTTTCCCAGGATATTGCAGCCTGATACAATAATAAACTTCCTCAAGGGATACTTCTCAATGTTGAATTTTCCTTCAAATTCATAGTTAATGGGTACCAGACAATCTGAATGACTGGCATCCAGACAGGGCTGACATAAAGATTTCTCCTTTCTCCCAGGTTTTCTCTGTCTACCCTCCTACCTCCAGAAACCAGTAAGCTGTTCATATGGTGTTTCGCTGCAACAGCAGTTGGTGTGAAATTGTATCATGTATTGTATTGACTCTTTGGCTGGGGATTTGCTAGATGACTAGGGATTTGCTTTTGTTATTAATTTTTTAGGTATTGGCTGGTACTATGAAAATCGCATTTCCACTTGGAATGTAGAAATGAAGAGCCTCCATGTTGGAGTAATTCAAGTTTGGAGAATAGAGGGACTTCACCCCATTCTTTCAGGAAAGAGCCCATAATGTAGACCCAAAAGAAGGAAACGTGACCCTGAATAATGTGCCTCAGCTTTAGAATAAGAGAAATATGAAATTCTGGAGGGTGGAATTTTGGACTCTTCATTTCTTGCAACTGTAATATACAAGAGGGTATATCATATTTGCATTTTAATATCTTTCTGAAAATTTAATAAGAAAGATTCGTGTTCAGAGTTGATACTCAAATAGTTTCATTTTCTTGGCATCATATTATTTGGCATATTTTAACACTGTTGTGAGTGCTCATCTTATAGCTTCTTCTGTTGAGCTATATCGAATACTGAGGTCACACATAATTCATGATGAGAATAGACTACAGAATGCATTTTTGGCTGAGGTTGCTTTGTGACCTTTCTGGTCTGAAGGAAGATGAGCAGGGTTGCCGGATGGGTGATCCAGCAGCCCTCTCCGGGTCGCCTGGGAATGAGCTGACCAAAGCCCATCTTGCCCTCTCCTCCCAGCAGAATGTGGAGGCAAATACAGGTGCTGCTGGTTTCACAATTTTGGAGGAAGAGAAACAGGATATTCTCTTGCATTCTTAATCTAGCTTTATCAGTATTAAAAATCAATATCATACTTTGATCCACAATTGAAGCCTTATGTTTATTCATCAATTTTTAATACTCTGAGATGAGGAAATGAGTAGAATGGTGATCGATTAGGCTCCTTCAGTATACATTATTCCATTACCCTCTCCTTGATGTTATGATACTTCACACAGGCAATTTACTTACAGGTAAATGGAAGGATTTATGAAATATGATTCAATAACTTCATTGAAAATGCTTCCTATCCTTAGCCTAATATGTATAAATACATACCGTGAATACTCCCCAAGTGCATGTCAAGCTTAGTTCTACAGTGAACACACAACAGAGAGAGTAATTCTCCATCAGTCATTGGAGTCACCTTAAATGACTGAAGACACTGCCCAAGAGAGATCAGTACCTCCCTCCTCTCCTAGCAGCACATCACGTCACGATGCCCAAGTCAGAAACCAAGGGCACACCTTTACTCTCTCACACTCCCACTTAGCAGGTCATCCACTGAGTCTCACCTACTCTATTTCTTAACGATTTTTTTTCTAAACATCATCTGTTCTCCCTCTAAAGTACCACCCTCTCATTTCATACCCTACACACAACCTTATGGATCTCTAAATGGAATCTCTGCCACTAATCTTGATTCTAGCCTTCTGCCCACACTTATTCCTATTTCATTTTTTAGAACTCTATCTATGTTGCCTCCAGTGTGAAGTACAAACTTCATCACATATCCTAGAAGGCCCTTCCAATCCAAGGCCCTCTCCCCTCATGCTCTTATCTCCAAATGTGGGAAACTGAGTTCTGGTCTCTTACACACTGTACTGTGGATCCAGGAATGTTTGATAAACCACTGCTAAATTATTTGATCTAGAACTCCTCTCAAATTGTATCTCCTCCCTAATTCCAAACCTGGAGAAGCTGATTTCTCCTCTGTGTCTCTCTAGCTTGTTTATATTGTCAGTAATGGGTGTCCTTCAGCAGTGTATTTTAGACAGTGTGAGAAATTCAGACTTGACTTGAATTCCCAGAAATACTACTTACTCTCAGTTTCCTGTTGGGTCCATTACTTCCAGGGATTCATTCTGAAAAATAACACCTCCTTCCTGCGAGTATCAGCAGGATTTGGTACTATTTGCTAAGCACCTATCATGTGTTGGGTCACGGAGCTAATACAGTAATTTTTAATTACTCATTCACTTTCCTCTACTTCCCAGCTAGGTTGGGAGAATCTTGAGGGGATTGTACATCTTCAGCACAATGCCTACACATAATGGACATTCAACAAATAATTCATTTGGAAATCAGTGCAGTTTCAGAATACAAAGCAACTTAAAATTTGGCTGGAGAGACAAGATGGGATCATATAAAACAATCATACTTTTTTTTTAATTTTTTTTTTTTAGTTTTTATTGAGATTGTTCACATACCATAAAACTATCCAAAGATCCAAAGTGTACAATCAGTTGTCCATGGTACCATCATACAGCTGTGCATCATCACCACAATTAATTTTTTTCAATTTTTAGAACATTTTTCATTACTCCAGAAAAGAAAGACAAAAAAAGGAAACTCCAGTCCTCCCATACCCCTAACCATTCCCCCCCTCCATTATTGATTCATAGTTTTGATATAGTTCATTTGTTACTGTTGATTAAAGAATGTTAAAATACTACTAACTGTAGTATATAGTTTGCAATAGGCATATTTTTCTCCTATATGCCCCTCTATTATTAACTTCTAGTTATAGTGTCATATATTTGTTAGAGAGATTTCTAATATTTGTAGAGTTAATCATGGACATTGTCTACACAAGATGCACTGTTTTATATATTCCCATCTTTTAATCTCCACCTTTCCTTCTGGTGACATACGTGACTCTGAGCTTACCCTTTCCACCACCTTCACACACCACACAGCACTGTCAGCTATTCTCACAACATGCTACCATCACCTCTGTCCATTTCCAAACATTTAAGTTCACCCTAGTCAAACATTCTGCTCACAATTGGCAACCACTCCCCATTTTTTAGCCTTGTTCTATATCCTGGTAACTTATATTTCATGTCTATGAGTTTACTTATTATAATTAGCTCATATCAGTGAGACCCTGCAATATTAGTCCTTATGTGTCTGTCTTATACCACTCAATATAGTGCCCGCATGGTTGCTTCATCAACCCATTTCTTTTTAAGATGGCTTTGTTCACACACCATACATTCTATCCTAAGTAAACAATCATTGGTTCCCTGTATAGTCACGTATTTATGTATTCAGTACCATTGCCACTATCTATATAAGGACATCTCCATTTCTTCCACAGAGAAGGAGGAAGAGTCAAAGAAGGTAGAGAGAAAAAAGGAAAAAAAAAAAGGAAGAAAAAAATGACAGCTAGAAAGCAACAAAAGGAAAGATAGCATTAAATTAAAGTAGAATAAAGAGTCAGGAAACATCACCAATGCCAGGAGTCACATATCCTTCCCCTATGTGCACCCATATGCACTTAGCTTTGTTATATTGCCTTCATTATTGCATAATACAATGTTTCTGTTAATTCTAGCCTCTAGTTTGCATTGATTGTATTTTCCCCCCAATCCCACCCTATTTTTAACATCTTGCAATGCTGACATTCATTTGTTCTACCTCATGTAAAAACACATTTGTACCTTTTATCACAATAGTTGAGCACCCTAGGTTTCCCTGAGTTACACAGTCCCAGTCTTTATTGTTCATCTTTTGTTCTGGTGTCCCATGTGGTCCCAGCCTTCCTCTTTCAACCATATTCATAGTCATCTTTGTTCAGTGTACTTACATTGCTGTGTTATCATCTCCCAAAATTGTTTCCCAAACCTCTCACTCCTGTCTTTTCCTTTCTGTCTGCAGTGCTTCTTTTAGTGTTTCCTGTAGAGAAGGTAGCTTGTTCACAAACTCTGTCATTGTCTGTCAGAGAATATTTTAAACTCTCTCTCATATTTGAAGGACAGTTTTGCTGAATATAGGATTCTTGGTTGGTGGGTTTTCTCTTTCAGTATCTTAAATATATCACCCCACTTCCTTCTTGCCTCCATGGTTTCTATTGAGAAATCCGCACATAGTCTTATCAAGCTTCATTTGTATGTGATGGATTGCTTTTCTCTTGCTACTTTCAGAATTCTCTCTTTATCTTTTACATTTGATAATCTGATTATTATGTGTCTTAGCATAGGCCTATTCAGATCTATTCTGTTTGGGGTACACTGCGCTTCTTGGATCCACAATTTTATGTCTTTTGTAAGAGATGGGAAATTTTCATTGATTATTTCCTCTATTATTGCTTCTGCCCCTTTTCCCTTCTCTTCTCCTTCTGGGACACCAAAGACATGTACATTCCTGCATTTCATTTTGTTCTTAAGTTCCCAGAGATGTTGCTCATATTTTTCCATTCTTTTCTCTGTCTGTTCTTTTGTGTGTAGTCTTTCAGGTGCCTTGTTCTCCAGTTCCTGAGTGTTTTCTTCTGCCTTTTGAGATCTGGTGTTGTATGTTTCCATTGTGTCTTTCATCTCTTGTGTTGTGCCTTTCATTTCCATAGATTCTGCCAGTTGGTTTTACGAAGTTTTGATTTCTTCCTTATGTACGCCCAGTGTTTTCATTTCATTATTCACTTCATCTCTTTTGCTATATCTTCCCTAAATTTTTTTAATTGATTTAGTATTAGTTGTTTCAATTCCTGTATCTCAGTTGAAGTGTAAGTTTGTTCCTTTGGACAATAACTTTGTTTTTCTTAGTGTAGGTTATAGTTTTCTGTTGTCTAGGCATCTGATTTCCTTGATTACCCCAATCAGGTTTTCCCAGACCAGAACAGGCTCAGTCTCACAGGAGGCAATAGTATCACATCTCCCTGAGCATTTGTCTTAGAAGATTGGTACACCGTGTGAGGCCTCAAGTCACTGTGCTATTCTGCCCAGCAGGTGGCTCTTGTCAGCCTGTAGCTCCAGGCTGGTGTAAGGAGGTGTGGCCCATGGCTGTTTTCCCCCAGGCTCTGGGGTCTGGTTCTGAATGGAAGGTGGGTAGTAGAGCTTGGCACCACTTTCTTCCTCTTAGGAAAATTACACCCCCTAGGGCAAGGCCATTTACATTTGAATAGACTCTCTCTGCCTGTGCATCTCTACCCTTGTCTGGTCAGAGTGCTGGGAACTGAAAATGGCTGGGGCTTTCTACACTGAGCTGAAAAAGGGACAGAAAGCCCCCTTCAGGGCCAGTCACAGCCACCCTCTGGCTCTCCAAGGTCAGTCGTCACCCAAAGCCTCTGTCTGCTTTTTGGGCACTCATATCTTGTATTGAGCAGTTCACATTTGTTAATTAAATCCCTAGCTGGGGCTCAGCTGAGCTATATTCACTTGCTCAGATAGTGCTGCTCTCTAGCACCACGAGGCTTTGCAGTTCAGGCCATGAGAGGAGGGGGCTCCTAGTTTGGATCTGCAGTTTTTACTTACAGATGATATGCTGCAATCTTGGACATTCCTCCCAATTCAGGTTGGTATATGATTAGTGGACAGTTACGTTTGTCCCCCAGCAGTTATTCCAGATTATTTACTCTTTGTTCCTGGTTGTGTATTAGTTGCTCCAGGGGAACAAACTAGCTTTCACTCCTCTATATGCTGCCATCTTCTTCCATCCACGATCATACTTATTATATGCCTATTAAATAGTTCTGACAACAATAGTCTGTCTCCAATTAAAATTGATATTCCAGGAAATTATCAGGTTTCCTCAAAAATTAAATGTCTTATTACTATAAAACTCCTAAAATAAGAAACAATCCATCTTTCCAAAATGAGGGCTGTGACTATAGAGAAAACAAAATCTCCAAGGGAAGACCAAGTTTATTTAAACTCCGTTATACTTGGAGAGATTTCTTTCTTTTAAAGCAGAAATAATTAGAAGCTGGCATACTTATCAAAGACTACATGAGGTATTTTGTGAAGGACTTTTTCTGTTTTGCGAATCCAAATAATGACCCTTACTGGCCCTAACATGTTTTATCTGCATCAGTGCTCTTTCTTGTCCTCCAACATCTCTGCTGCTTCTATATGAATTTAGAAGTAGGAAGAAATGAGCCTCTCGTCTTCCTGCGATTATGAGTATTTGTCTTCTGCTCTAAAGAAAACCGACAAGCAGGGAAAGCAGAGTGGTGCTGGGAGTCAAGGCAGAAACTAATGAACAAGGACTGACTGTGCTCCTTCAGGCTGGTGAAGGGAGGGAGGGAGAATAAGGAAGAGTGCTACTTGTTGGTTTTCCCTTAGGGAAAGTGCTAATGAGGATCACCTGAAATTGGACTCCTCCGTTTAGAGACAGCTATTATAAGGAAGAAGGACCTGTTGATGCAAAGTGAATAGCACTTTGTATGGCTTTTCTACTTCTCAGACCTACAAGACGTTTATTTCAAACTTCTGTTATGTTCTTTCACAGATGTGGACTCCAGCCTTGGCTCCCCTCTATAATGAGCGATGTCTGAATTTATCTTGCTGTAAATCACTAAGTTTGGAGATGGTATTTTATTTTTTGTTCTTATCTTTGTAATTATGTACTGTCTTGGGAAATGTTATTTTGGGGGTTATTACTTGTTCCTTTGAACTTCATACCCCATGCATTATTTTTGATTCTTGAAACACTTCCATTTCTTATGTTTTCAATGGAAGTGACAGACCCCAAATTCTCAGCAGCAGAGGAAATGCTTGGAGCTTCCTCCTCCTGCCTTGTCCCCCAGATTGCAATTCTTTGTGACCATGGACAGAAGCCCAACCCCAACCCCTTCCTTGAGTCTATGACTGGGATACTAAAAAATCACACGGACCTGTTATTGAGCACCCAAATCGGTAGCCTGAGAAACAAAGGTGTGAAACTATTTCCAAATAAAATATTGAAAGAAACAACTTCATTCATGAAAATAAGTCAGAAGGCTCAGTACTTTCTAGAGGAAATGTGAATATTCTTAACAGCTTCAAGGAACTGTGCTTTCTAGAAATTTGATAATTAGTTATATGACAGAGAAGAATAATTTTCAGAAAAAAATTGTGAGCCTGAAGGGAGTGAAGCAAGATTGAGAACTAGAAACATACAAAAGGAGGAGACTCTTCTGCAAAGCGTTTAACCTCTTGGGTACATTTCTATGAAGAAACTAACATGGAAGCACACATTTGATAAATAGTACCCATCTTATATTATAAATCTCCTTATCCCCCTCATTCAAATGTCTGATTTGCCTTCACAGTTTAGGGGGTGACAGTATAAAGAGTAAAGAAAAAGAAACAGGAAAGGGAAGTGTGTCCTCTCCCACTGCAAGGAGGGAGCTTCACAATTGGGCTAACTCCCCTCCAGAGTTGTCCAAAAGGATCACAAAGAGTTTACTGAATTGTTGATAAACAAGACCTATTTCTAAGGATGATAACTTCTGTGCAATATTATGAGGATTCTCAGAGCAACCATATCTTGTTGTGATTGCTTCTTGAATGATACATAACTAATGTGATCCAGTTGCACTAAAAATGGAGCAAGTCACAGAACCATGAACGATCCATGTGATTGGCAAAGGATGCCAGTTGCTCAGTGCTGAGGTCTCCTCACCCATCCTGCCTCACTTCCTACAACCACACACGGCCCAGGCAGGGTGGGGTCTGGAAGTCTCACCAGGGAGGCATGTGCTGTTGATTCTCAACTTCCTATTCTGTGTCATGTTTTAAGCTCAGTAACCCTGGTACTGAATTAATGGTTTTTATCAGACTGTGAAGTCCTTAGAGCTCCACTGACAGTAGCTCACACTCGTCCCTTGATGCCCACATGGAAAGAGAAATAGCCTCTCTAGGGGACCGTGTCCAGGAGTTCCAGGGCTAGGGCAGAGCTCAGCAGCAGCAGGAAGGACATACAATGCTGTTTTAGTTTGCTAATGCTGCAGAATGCAAAACACCAGAGATGGATAGGCTTTTATAAAATGGGGGTTTATTTCACTACACAGTTACAGTCTTAAGGCCACAAAGCATCCAAGCAATCAGGTACCTTCACCGGAGGATGGCCAATGGCATCTGGAAAACTTCTACTAGCTAGGAAGGCAGCTGGCATCTGCTCCAAAGCTCCGGCCTCAAAACGGCTTTCTCCCAGGACGTTCCTCTCTAGCAAGCTTACTCCTCTTCAAAACATCACTCCCAGCTGCACTCTCTTTCCTCTCTCTGAGTCAGCTCACTTATATAGCTCCACCGATCAAGGCCCACCCCGAATGGGCGGGGCCATGCCTCCATGGGAACATCTCATCAGAATCATCTCCCACAGCTGGGTGGGGCACATTCCAAGCAAATCCAACCAGCACCAAAAACTCCTGCCCCACAAAACTACAAAGATAATGGCATTTGGGGGACACAATACATTCAAACCGGCACAAATGCTGAGGGGTATCTAAGTGGAAATTAGAGAAATCCTTCCCTTTCCTTATATCAAGGAATAGACAAAATATCTTGTAGCTAGGAAATTCCCTTTATTCTGTTGACTTTCAATGAAACCAAATCTTGTATCAAGTTATCGTCACGCAATTTCCTAAGGCTAAAATTAAAGCCTGGGGCTGCTTGATCAAGCCCCTTTGCAGGATGAAGAAAATGTCGAATTCCCTTCTCTAGTAGCTGAGAGTCAGGGAATAAGGAGGACGTGTGCTGAAAACGTAACGCAGGGTCAAGTGATCTTTGCAAGCATATTCTATCAACACTTTCTTCCTAAGCTAAGTCTTGTATCCAGTCTCTCTGCTGTGGCATACACAGGGCAGTGCATATAGCGCCACTAACGTGTAGGAATGACAGTAATCGACTCGCTATTTGATGCTGTTTCTCTCAAAAGACGTTCACGCACGGTAGTGTCACCTGAAAACCACGAGCGTCACAGTCCTGTCTCACACAGTTCTGATATTTTATCCTATCTCTTGAAGGATCTTTATCACCACTACCCCTCAGTGCAACGGAATCGCTGCCTTAACAGTGCCATCTTCTGGCCGTTATGGGGCATTTCACCTTGATTCCAACGCCGATTTCCAGGGCAAGATTGAAAATCGAGTCGTCCTGGATCTGGAAGTCATTGCCACCACCGCCCCCCCTCCCCCAAATCAGAAATTAGGAGATCCCTGGATGCTTTTTATGCTATTCCAAGCCATGACCATCACCTTCTAAATAAGAGGACCTAGAAGGGTGCCCAATTGTTAGATGTGAAAGAATCCTTAAAGATTCTTAAAGATGACCTTGTCCAACCTCTTCATTTTATAAGTGTTGGCCACCAAAGCCATATGGGCAAAATGACATTTCAGAGCCACGCAAAGTATCATTGTGGAGCCACTGGCAGAACACTGATTCCTAATGTTATGCCCTTTGCATTATACCATAGGGGAAGAGACATTCTACTCCTGCCCACTTACCCATCTCCGACCACATGAAAGACATTTCTAGGACACTCCTCTGCCATAAGAATTGTAACTGTATATAAACATGCACAGATACACATCGCCACAAAAGGGTGTTCACCTTGTAATCAGAAATCCTCCAGAAAAAAAGAATTAAATATTCTGAAAATAAAAAATCCTATGCAAATAAAAATTATAAAGTTATTCTTGTCCCTGCTTTGAACTTTTTCCATTCTGACAAAAGCACTCTAAAGCCTTCCACAAACAGCTAAATGGAAAAAAAAAAAAAAGAAAGAAAAAGAAAAAAACCAAATGAATAGCTAAATCTCATTTTTGTATAATTAAATAAATTTATTAATGACCTCATTTTGTTTGAAAACAAAAGGAAATTTGTGTGTGTGTGTGAACATGCTAACTGTGGCACAAACCGTATTGGCAATCTAGATGCCGGTTTCAATGAAAGCAGGTCAACACATGTCGGAGATGAAGTACAGTGGGTTCAGCCAATGGAAGCAAAATGAACTAGACAATCTTTAATGACTTGTAGCTCTAAGTGTCTTAATTCAATTTTCTGCATGGTGCATAATCTACTCTGGATATGACATATCAGTTTATTAAGTTGGAAGGCAGGAGCTGAGGGAACAGTGCCATAGGGGAAGGAAGCTACAATACATAGAATGAAATGGTACCAGAATTGTTTCTATGCTCTGAAACATGTGATGAAATTTCTGTAATAATCCATTTCTCTTTTCTTCTTATTCAAAATCATGAAGGTATATTCATTCTGTACCAATGGGGACCTAGTCCATTCCTCTTACCTCTTCTCTAGACCTTTTATATCTGACTACAAAACATATGCAATAGATTATTCTTCTTTGTATTAACATTAATTGTCACAATGACCTTTGATTTAAAATGATCTCTGGATAGCAGTATCCAGATTAGCTTTTTCTGATTTTCCATAAAATATCTGTGAAAAATTGGAAACCAGAAATGCATAGAAACACTTAAAATATACTAGTGGCATCTCAATTATTGTCAGATTTAGGAATATTACCCTTATTATAAAAACTATGGAACTAATTGAGAATTGCAATCTTGGCTAACAAATGAAATCTTCTAGAGATAGTACTTGAGCCACACTAAAATCATGATTCAAGTTATTATAGTTCTTTTTAAAATCCCACAGCTATTAAGTGTTGGAACAAAGTTTAGGTAAAAATCATGTCTTTTCTGCAACTAGGGGATTATGGTGTTATACACTGCTTACTAATCCCAGAAAGTTATATTTTTTAATCTAATTTTGAAATGAAAATCTCTGCCTGGTCTTGAAGGAATTTCTGAACATAATCAGTGTTTGGGGGATTATGGAAAGTGTGAAAGATCTCTTTGCCCACATGAACTGATACTAATCTTAAAAATTGAGTTTGTCCAATCTTCTAGACATTAAAATTTGACCTAGAAAATCTGCACCCACTTTGGTGCAGTTGACTTGTAAAAAAACAGATTCTGGAACTTAGCTGTGTTTTAGGTTTGCCCTTGACCTGCTCCTGCTGTTCCCATGTTTTTGTCTTTCTAAGATCCATTTTTCAAGTGTCTCCCAACAGTTTTGAGACATGAATCAGTTCTTAGAATCTCAGAATCCAGCATACTGTCTTTTCTATATGGCTTAATAAAATTGACCTGTCATTCAACTTCCTTTTTTTTTTTTTTGCCCTTTCTTCCATTTCATAATATTTCTTCATCTTTAGGTAAAATTCTCCTTCTTGCAGAGCTAAATGAGCTAGAAAGGGAAGGAGACTACACAGTCTCAAAAACTGATGTGATGATCCTAGAAGAATGTCAGAAAATTAAACACTGTTCTGCTTTGCTAATGCTGTTATTTGCAAAACACCAGAAATGGAATGAATTTTATAAAGGGGGTTTATTTGGTTACAAAGTTACAGTCTTAAAGCCATAAAGTGTCCAAGGAAAGGTATCAACAATAGGTTACCTTCACTGGAGAAAGGCTATTGGCATCTGAAAAACCTCAGTTAACTGGGAAGGCATGTGGCTGGTGTCTGCGGATCCTGGGTTGTATTCCAGCTCTTCTTTCAGCAACCATGCATTCTTCAAAATGTTGCTCTTGGGGCGTTTGTTCTCTCTTAGCTTCACTGGAGCAAAAGTCTGCTTGCAAAGGCCGTCTCCAACATGTCTTTGTAAGCTGCAGCTTCTCTGAGTTCCTTCTGTCTGAGCTCTTACAGGGCTCAGGTAAACTAATGGAGACCCATGCTGAATGGGTGGGGCCACATCTCCTTGGAAATAATCTAATCAAAGGTATTACCCACAGTTGGGTAGATCACATCTCCATGGAAACATCCAATCAAGAGGTCACACCCTAATCAAAAAGATTAATCCATCTGCCCCCACAAGATTGCATCAAAGAACATGGCTTTTTCTGGGAGACAAAATATATACAAACCGGCACACCTAGGTTGAGTTGCTTACACCCTTATACCTCCTTCCCTCTGTTCCTTAACTCTTCCCCTATTTCATGCTCACTACTTATTTCTCTGTCCCATATGCTATGGATCCACAGCTCATTCGCTGTGCCATGATCCATGACCCACATTCCCTGTCGCTCCTTGAAGAACATTGGGAAGACTCCTTTCTCCCCTACCTCCAAAGTGATACAGATTCCCTGACATTTAGGTGGTTCCTTCAGCATCACCACCCAGGCAATCTGAACTTGGGGCAAGGAACAAGATGGTCACCAAGGATCAGAGCTAAATGTCTGAGTGGGGACCAATCAGTTCTAGCACTGGAAACACGACCCTGGAATTGGGAGAAGGTAGCCAGAAAAATCTTTAGCTACTGCCATCGTTGGGTGTAAGATCTAAAACTTTGGTCTTTCCACTGAAAAAAAATGTGTGAATGCATGTGTTGTGTAGCTTATGCTCATTAACAAATCAAATTATTAAAGATAGCATTATACTTATTATCAGACCTGAAAAATAAGAAATGATAAAATAAAATGAAGGTGAATGTTTTGTACTGATACAATTAAATCCATTTAAATGAAATATGTATTTAGCTCCTTCTATGTTCCAATTATTATGGTAGATGGCTGAGGTACAGCGTTAATAATGCAAGGTTGCTGGCCACAAGGTGTTTGTAATATATTGTTTATGTGAATGTAGGCAGGGGATAGTTATGACAAGTTTTAAACTACTATTTTAAATTCAACAATAATTATGTACTGGAAACAGTGATAGCCCAAAGTTAGGAGAAATCAATGCAGTTAGGGTAGGTTGGTAAGAGTTTCCCATAATAGAAGACGGTTGAGCTATAGTAGCAAGAATGGGAATCATAACAAATTACCTCATTTTGAGAGTCTACCATAGGCCTGGTAGTGTATAGGATACTTTGTATAATTTATTCTCATTAATTCTTAAAAGAACAGATGATAAAATTTATATTGAAAGTGATAGGCTAGAAACTGAAGCAACAAATTGCTGGTCCCCAAAGCTCCTGATGGCTCTACCATATTTATCACATGGGAGCCTGAAAGAGGAAGAGAAAAGATGCTTATGGAAAGACAATGAGACACAGATCATACTATAGCTTTTTTAGACTTTTTGTATTTTGTATCTTGGTTTCTCCAAGTAGGCACTCACTATGGGTGGAGAAGTCCTTGCTCAGGCAGTTGGATCCTGGAACTGCTGTTCTGGAGCACGTTCTGTCCTTTAATTAGTGTTTTTCATGGAGGAGAATCCTTGGCTGTCTCTCCTAATCCACCATCTTTATTACAGGAGGATTTTTCCCAATGGCAGCAGGTTGGAAATGGAAGTCAATGATCCATTGACTTATGCCAAATATAAAAGAAAGAAGAACCAGAGGAATTACATATTCAAAGCTGAATAGAGAAGAAAGTAAATCAGAAGCAAACAAAGTGCAAACGAAAAACTTATGGACAGATTTCAATGAGGTAGAAGAGAAAGTCTAGTGGCAGAATGGAGTGACATAACTCATGTCTGATATTTCAGAAGTGGGGTAGGTAAGGGTGAGGACAAGATCCAGGGAATGGTCCTAGGATGGGATCCTGAAATAAAATGGAGGTAAGGGGACTAGAGTTAGAGACTTGAGGCTAGGGGGATGAATGGCTCATCACTGACGATTTTATCATCACCCGAGATTGGAGGGGGGCTTGGGTCAGAGGAAGAATGTTCTCTTGCAAACAAAGACTTCAGCAAATGTCAATGTATGACCGTGAGAATAGCTGATGATAAGAGATGTGAGAGGAACAGCTGAATGGACTTCTGAGGGAGAGGAATAGGAGAAATGAAGGAGGGAGATTCAAATGTGACACTCCACAGGTAGGATTTGAATAACAGACTCACTTTTTCTATCAAGTTATTTGGAACATTTAAATTTTGGGACTCTTTATATAAACATCTACATTTCTGGGTTATTTCAAAAATCAGAACTATTATCAACAATTCATATGTCTTCCAATATGTCAACTCATCCCCACTTTTTGCTACATGAGGACAAATCAGAGGCATTATCAAATGTGAACTCACATTCTGACATGCTAATCACCATCTCCTTCTCTATAATTACTAATAAATAATTTATTTGTTAAAACAAATCTAAACCAACCACTGAAAAAACCAATCACGCAAATAAAAAACTTGTCTTAAATTGGGAAGGGAAGGAGAAAAGGAGTAAAGGAAAATTAAAAAAAAAAAAAGAAAGGACATACTCTAACAATGAAGATGAGAAGCTTATGTTCCATCCAATCTCAAGAAGTCATAAAAATCATAGAAGAACACAATATGCACCAGGTTTATAAGCATTATCTCGTTTAATTCTCAAAATCACCTATGAAATACAGTAATTTCTCTGCTTTGCAAATTAAAACATTAAGTCTCAGAAAGGATCATTGACCTGCTCAAGGACATATGCTAATGAGAAACAGGCTTTTTCTTCACACCCAGAACTTGCTGGCTCCAAGATGTGTATCTTTTCCTTAGGTTATAATTTCTTCCAGAATCATGAGAGAAGTGTATAGGTAGAAACTGAAAAAAAAAAAAAAAAAAAAAAAAAAAAACGAAAGCTGACCAGGACAAATCCCTGATGTCTATAGAGAAAAAGTCAATGGTATGATTCCCCGAAACAGAAAAAAAAAAGGGGCGGGGAGAGGAGTGGCCAAGAGGGAGCCATGAGCTCTTTAATTCCCAATGCCTTTAAAGATTATCTTCACTACCAAGTCTTATTTCCTAACTCCTAAATTCCCTCAACATTTGACATTTAATTGCTTCCTAAGCTCAAGGGCTCTTCCTCCCTGGCTCCAGGGATTCATCATAGATTGGACTCCAAAGGGATATGAGACTATTTACAAAACTACAAGCAGAAAACTGTTCACTTGTGCTAACTCCTTGGAAGTCAGATAAGGCAGCCATCTGATATGCAGCATTCATATCATACATAATGAATGAAAAGAAGTAGTCCTTGGTGAGAGAACCCAAGCCTAAGGAAAAGAAACATTTGGAATGGAGAGCCCACAACTCCATAGAAGAAACTGAATATAAAACATGAGGGTGGGGGTTGGGGAGATAGAACAAATTTTTTTTTTCCTTTCCTAGAGTCAATCATAACCCTTTTGACCACGTACTTGCTCAGAACATATCCTCACTTTTCTCAATTTTTACTTTTTACACTCATTCTAGAAACCTGGGTTGCAGGTATTGTTGGAAGTTAACAAACTTAAATGCTTTATTCTCATTTATATAATTCCACAGTCAGTCCTTTCTTGCCTTCATTCTGTAAAATACCACACAGAATTCACTCATTTATTTATTTACAATTCTTCATTAATCATTAATTCAGCATCTATCATTTGCAAATTGTTAGTGTTCAAAAATTTGTTGGATATGATCCCTGACCTGGAAAAGAATACATTATTATAACATGGAGAAAATAATAATCTTTGTGAGGAGAAGATATGAAAAATCATTTTCCTTGTTTTCTTATTCTCTTTCACCATTTTCTAAAATGCATTTCCGAAGATATTTCCTTCAGTCCTTTGTCCTTAGTTGGCCCTCTTTCTTCTAGTGATTTCACTCAGGCTTAAAACATCAACTATCATCTCCATACCTTTAACTTGCCAAATTACTGAGCATGTAGCTCCCTATAGCAGATGTTATAATAATGAACCGTGAGGAGGCAGGGCAAGATGGCGGACTGGTGAGCTGTATGTTTTAGTTACTCCTCCAGGAAAGTAGGTAGAAAGCCAGGAACTGCGTGGACTGGACACCACAGAGCAATCTGACTATGGGCATACTTCATACAACACTCATGAAAGCGTGGAACTGCTGAGATCAGCGAAATCTGTAAGCTTTTCTGGCCTGGGTACCCGCACCCCTCCCTACCAGGCTCAGTTCCGTGGGAGGAGGGGCTGTCAGCTCCAGGAAGGAGAAGGGACAACTGCAGTGGCAGCCCTTATCAGAAACTCATTCTACTGATCCAAACTCCAACCATAGATAGACTGTGACAAGACACCAGAGAATCTGAGAGCAGCCAGCCCAGCAGAGAGGAGACAGGCATAGAAAAAAACAACACGAAAAACTCCAAAATAAAAGCGGAGGATTTTTGGAGTTCTGCTGAACATCGAAAGGGGAAGGGCAGAGCTCAGGCCCTGAGGCTCATATGCAAATCCCAAAGAAAAGCTGATCTCTCTGCCCTGTGGACCTTTCCTTAATGGCCCTAATTGCTTTGTCTCTCAGCATTTCAATAACCCATTAGATCTCTGAGGAGGGCCCTTTTTTTTAATCCTTTTTTCTTTTTCTAAAACAACTACTCTAAGAAGCCCAACACAGAAAGCTTCAAAGACTTGCAATTTGGGCAAGTCAAGACAAGGGCAGAACTAAGAGAGCTCTGAGACAAAAGGCAATAATCCAGTGGCTGAGAAAAGTCACTAAACACCACAACTTCCCAAGAAAAGGCGGGTGTCTGCTCACAGCCATCATCCTGGTGGACAGGAAACACTCCTGCCCGTCGCCAGCCCCATAGCCCAGACCTGCCCCAGACAACCCAGTGGGACGGAAGTGCTTCAAATAACAGGCACACACCACAAAACTGGGTGTGGACATTAGCCTTCCCTGCAACCTCAGCTGATTGTCCCAGAGTTGGGAAGGTGGAGCAGTGTGAATTAACAAAGCCCCATTCAGCCATCATTTCAGCAGACTGGGAGCCTCCCTACACAGCCCAGCAGCCCAGAACTGCCCTGGGGGGACGGCACTCACCTGTGACATAGCACAGTCATCACTGAACAGAGGACCCGGGGTGCACAGCCTGGAAGAGGGGCCCACTTGCAAGTCTCAGGAGCCATACGCCAATACCAAGGACTTGTGGGTCAGTGGCAGAGACAAACTGTGGCAGGACTGAACTGAAGGATTAGACTATTGCAGCAGCTTTAAAACTCTAGGATCACCAGGGAGATTTAATTGTTAGAGCCACCCCCCCTCCCTGACTGCCCAGAAACACGCCCCATATACAGGGCAGGCAACACCAACTACACACGCAAGCTTGGTACACCAATTGGACCCCACAAGACTCACTCCCCCACTCACCAAAAAGGCTAAGCAGGGGAGAACTGGCTTGTGGAGAACAGGTGGCTCGTGGACGCCACCTGCTGGTCAGTTAGGGAAAGTGTACTCCACGAAGCTGTAGATCTGATAAATTAGAGATAAGGACTTCAATTGGTCTACAAATCCTAAAAGAACCCTATCAAGTTCAGCAAATGCCAAGAGGCCAAAAACAACAGAAAATTATAAAGCATATGAAAAAAACAGACGATATGGATAACCCAAGCCCAAGCACCCAAATCAAAAGATCAGAAGAGACACAGCTCCTAGAACAGCTACTCAAGAACTAAAGATGAACAATGAGACCATAGTACGGGATACAAAGGAGATCAAGAAGACCCTAGAAGAGCATAAAGAAGACATTGCAAGACTAAACAAAAAAATGGATGATCTTATGGAAATTAAAGAAACTGTTGACCAAATTAAAAAGATTCTGGACACTCATAGTACAAGACTAGAGGAAGTTGAATAACGAATCACTGACCTCGAAGATGACAGAATGGAAAATGAAAGCATAAAAGAAAGAATGGGGAAAAAAATGAAAAAATCGAAACGGACCTCAGGGATATGATAGATAATATGAAACGTCCAAATATAAGACTCATTGGTGTTCCAGAAGGGGAAGAAAAGGGTAAACGTCTAGCAAGAATATTTAAAGAAATTGTTGGGGAAAACTTCCCAAATCTTCTAAACAACATAAATACACAAATCATAAATGCTCAGCGAACTCCAAATAGAATAAATCCAAATAAACCCACTCCGAGACATACTCTGATCACACTGTCAAACTCAGAAGAGAAGGAGCAAGTTCTGAAAGCAGCAAGAGAAAAGCAATTCACCACATACAAAGGAAACAGCATAAGACTAAGTAGTGACTACTCAGCAGCCACCATGGAGGCGAGAAGGCAGTGGCATGATATATTTAAAATTCTGAGTGAGAAAAAATTCCAGCCAAGAATACTTTATCCAGCAAAGCTCTCCTTCAAATTTGAGGGAGAGCTTAAATTTTTCACAGACAAACAAATGCTGAGAGAATTTGCTAACAAGAGACCTGCCCTACTGGAGATACTCAACGGAGCCCTACAGACAGAGAAACAAAGAAAGGACAGAGAGACTTGGAGAAAGGTTCAGTACTAAAGAGATTCGGTATGGGTACAATAAAGGATATTAATAGACAGAGGGGAAAAATATGACAAACATAAACCAAAGGATAAGATGGCTGATTCAAGAAATGGCTTCACGGTTATAACGTTGAATGTAAATGGATTAAACTCCCCAATTAAAAGATATAGATTCACAGAATGGATCAAAAAAAATGAACCATCAATATGTTGCATACAAGAGACTCATCTTAGACACAGGGACACAAAGAAACTGAAAGGGAAAGGATGGAAAAAAATATTTCATGCAAGCTACAGCCAAAAGAAAGCAGGTGTAGCAATATTAATCTCAGATAAAATAGACTTTAAATGCAGGAATGTTTTGAGAGACAAAGAAGGCCACTACATACTAATAAAAGGGGCAATTCAGCAAGAAGAAATAACAATCGTAAATGTCTATGCACCCAATCAAGGTGCCACAAAATACATGAGAGAAACACTGGCAAAACTAAAGGAAGCAATGGATGTTTCCACAATAATTGTGGGAGACTTCAACACATCACTCTCTCCTATAGATAGATCAACCAGACCGAAGACCAATAAGGAAATTGAAAACCTAAACAATCTGATAAATGAATTAGATTTAACAGACATATACAGGACATTACATCCCAAATCACCAGGATACACATACTTTTCTAGTGCTCATGGAACTTTCTCCAGAATAGATCATATGCTGGGACATAAAACAAGCCTCAATAAATTTAAAAAGATTGAAATTATTCAAAGCACATTCTCTGACCACAATGGAATACAATTAGAAGTCAATAACCATCAGAGACTTAGAAAATTCACAAATACCTGGAGGTTAAACAACACACTCCTAAACAATCAGTGGGTTAAAGAAGAAATAGCAAGAGAAATTGCTAAATATATAGAGACGAATGAAAATGAGAACACAACACACCAAAACCTATGGGATGCAGCAAAAGCAGTGCTAAGGGGGAAATTTATAGCCCTATACACATATACTAAAAAGGAAGAAAGAGCCAAAATCAAAGAACTAATGGATCAACTGAAGAAGCTAGAAAATGAACAGCAAACCAATCCTAAACCAAGTAGAAGAAAACAAACAACAAGGATTAAAGCCGAAATAAATGACATAGAGAACAAAAAAACAATAGAGAGGATAAATATCACCAAAAGTTGGTTCTTTGAGAAGATCAACAAGATTGACAAGCCCCTAGCTAGACTGACAAAATCAAAAAGAGAGAAGACCCATATCAACAAAATAATGAATGAAAAAGGTGACATAACTGCAGATCCTGAAGAAATTAAAAAAATTATAAGAGGATACTATGAACAACTGTATGGCAACAAACTGGATAATGTAGAGGAAATGGACAATTTCCTGGAAACATATGAACAACCTAGACTGACCAGAGAAGAAATAGAAGACCTCAACCAACCCATCACAAGCAAAGAGATCCAATCAGTCATCAAAAATCTTGCCACAAATAAATGCCCAGGGCCAGATGGCTTCACGGGAATTCTACCAAACTTTCCAGAAAGAACTGACACCAATCTTACTCAAACTAATTCAAAACATTGAAGAAAATGGAACACTACCTAACTCATTTTATGAAGCGAACATCAATCTAATACCAAAACCAGGCAAAGATGCTACAAAAAAGGAAAACTACCAGCCAATCTCCCTAATGAATATAGAGGCAAAAATCCTCAACAAAATACTTGCAAATCGAATCCAAAGACACATTAAAAAAATCATACACCATGACCAAGTGGGGTTCATTCCAGGCATGCAAGGATGGTTCAACATAAGAAAATCAATCAATGTATTACAACACATTAACAAGTCAAAAGGGAAAAATCAATTGATCATCTCAATAGATGCTGAAAAAGCATTTGACAAAATCCAACATCCCTTTTTGATAAAAACACTTCAAAAGGTAGGAATTGAAGGAAACTTCCTCAACATGATAAAGAGCATATATGAAAAACCCACAGCCAGCATAGTACTCAATGGTGAGAGACTGAAAGCCTTCCCTCTAAGATCAGGAACAAGACAAGGATGCCCGCTGTCACCACTGTTATTCAACATTGTGCTGGAAGTGCTAGCCAGGGCAATCCGGCAAGACAAAGAAATAAAAGGCATCCAAATTGGAAAAGAAGAAGTAAAACTGTCATTGTTTGCAGATGACATGATCTTATATCTAGAAAACCCTGAGAAATCGACGATACAGCTACTAGAGCTAATAAACAAATTTAGCAAAGTAGCGGGATACAAGATTAATGCACATAAGTCAGTAATGTTTCTATATGCTAGAAATGAACAAACTGAAGAGACACTCAAGAAAAAGATACCATTTTCAATAGCAACTAAAAAAATCAAGTACCTAGGAATAAACTTAACCAAAGATGTAAAAGACCTATACAAAGAAAACTACATAACTCTACTAAAAGAAATAGAAGGGGACCTTAAAAGATGGAAAAATATTTCATGTTCATGGATAGGAAGACTAAATGTCATTAAGATGTCAATTCTACCCAAACTCATGTACAGATTCAATGCAATCGCAATCAAAATTCCAACAACCTACTTTGCCGACTTGGAAAAGCTAGTTATCAAATTTATTTGGAAAGGGAAGATGCCTCGAATTGCTAAAGACACTCTAAAAAGAAAAACAAAGTGGGAGGACTTACACTCCCTGACTTTGAAGCTTATTATAAAGCCAGAGTTGCCAAAACAGCATGGTACTGGCACAAAGATAGACATATAGATCAATGGAATCGAATTGAGAATTCAGAGATAGACCTTCAGATCTATGGCCGACTGATCTTTGATAAGGCCCCCAAAGTCACTGAACTGAGCCATAATGGTCTTTTCAACAAATGGGGCTGGGAGAGTTGGATATCCATATCCAAAAGAATGAAAGAGGACCCCTACCTCACCCCCTACACAAAAATTAACTCAAAATGGACCAAAGATCTCAATATAAAAGAAAGTACCATAAAACTCCTAGAAGATAATGTAGGAAAACACCTTCAAGACCTTGTATTAAGCGGCCACTTCCTAGACTTTACACCCAAAGCACAAGCAACAAAAGAGAAAATAGATAAATGGGAACTCCTCAAGCTTAGAATTTTCTGCACCCCAAAGGAATTTCTCAAAAAGGTAAAGAGGCAGCCAACTCAATGGGAAAAAATTTTTGGAAACCATGTATCTGACAAAAGACTGATATCTTGCATATATAAAGAAATCCTACAACTCAATGACAATAGTACAGACAGCCCAATTATAAAATGGGCAAAAGATATGAAAAGACAGTTCTCTGAAGAGGAAATACAAATGGCCAAGAAACACATGAAAAAATGTTCAGCTTCACTAGCTATTAGAGAGATGCAAATTAAGACCACAATGAGATACCATCTCACACCGATTAGAATGGCTGCCATTAAACAAACAGGAAACTACAAATGCTGGAGGGGATATGGAGAAATTGGAACTCTTATTCATTGTTGGTGGGACTGTATAATGGTTCAGCCACTCTGGAAGTCACTCTGGCAGTTCTTTAGAAAACTAGAAATAAAGTTACCATTCGATCCAGCGATCGCACTTCTCGGTATATACCCGCAAGATCGGAAAGCAGTGACACGAACAGATATCTGCACGCCAATGTTCATAGCAGCATTATTCACAATTGCCAAGAGATGGAAACAACCCAAATGTCCTTCAACAGATGAGTGGATAAAGAAAATGTGGTATATACACACGATGGAATACTACGCAGCAGTAAGAAGGAATGATCTCGTGAAACATATGACAACATGGATGAACCTTGAAGACATAATGCTGAGCGAAATAAGCCAGGCACAAAAAGAGAAATATTATATGCTACCACTAATGTGAACTTTGAAAAATGTAAAACAAATGGTTTATAAGGTAGAATGTAGGGGAACTAGCAATAGAGAGCAATTAAGGAAGGGGGAACAATAATCCAAGAAGAACAGATAAGCTATTTAACGTTCTGGGGATGCCCAGGAATGACTATGGTCTGTTAATTTCTGATGGATATAGTAGGAACAAGTTCACAGAAATGTTGCTATATTAGGTAACTTTCTTAGGGTAAAGTAGGAACATGTTGGAAGTTAAGCAGTTATCTTAGGTTAGTTGTCTTTTTCTTACTCCCTTGTTATGGTCTCTTTGAAATGTTCTTTTATTGTATGTTTGTTTTCTTTTTAACTTTTTTTTCATACAGTTGATTTAAAAAAGAAGGGAAAGTTAAGAAAAAAAAAGAAAAACAAGGAAAAAAAAAGATGTATTGCCCCCTTGAGGAGCCTGTGGAGAATGCAAGGGTATTCGCCTACCCCACCTCAATGGTTGCTAACATGACCACAGACATAGGGGACTGGTGGTTTGATGGGTTGAGCCCTCTACCATAGGTTTTACCCTTGGGAAGACGGTTGCTGTAAAGGAGAGGCTAGGCCTCCCTATGGTTGTGCCTAAGAGCCTCCTCCCGAATGCCTCTTTGTTGCTCAGATGTGGCCCTCTCTCTCTGGCTAAGCCAACTTGGCAGGTGAAATCACTGCCCTCCCCCCTACGTGGGATCAGACACCCAGGGGAGTGAATCTCCCTGGCAACATGGAATATGACTCCCGGGGAGGAATGTAGACCCGGCATCGTGGGATGGAGAACATCTTCTTGACCAAAAGGGGGATGTGAAAGGAAATGAAATAAGCTTCAGTGGCAGAGAGATTCCAAAAGGAGCCGAGAGGTCACTCTGGTGGGCACTCTTATGCACACTTTAGACAACCCTTTTTTAGGTTCCAAAGAATTGGGGTAGCTGGTGGTGGATACCTGAAACTATCAAACTACAACCCAGAACCCATGAATCTCAAAGACAGTTGTATAAAAATGTAGCTTATGAGGGGTGACAATGGGATTGGGAAAGCCATAAGGACCACACTCCACTTTGTCTAGTTTATGGATGGATGAGTAGAAAAATAGGGGAAGGAAACAAACAGACAAAGGTACCCAGTGTTCTTTTTTACTTCAATTGCTCTTTTTCACTCTAATTATTATTCTTGTTATTTTTGTGTGCGTGCTAAGGAAGGTGTCAGGGATTGATTTAGGTGATGAATGTACAACTATGTAACGGTACTGTGAACAATCGAAAGTGCAATTTGTTTTGTATGACTGCGTGTTATGTGAATATATCTCAATAAAATGATTAAAAAAAATAATGAACCGTTATAAAGAATCTTACTATGTCTCAATATCTTTCATAAACAACATCATATTTAATCTTTACAGCAATTCTGAGGTAAATATTATCTCTGTTGAATCTAAACCAAACATTTATTGGGTACTCATTATTTAGGAATCAGAATTATAAGAACATCCCACATTTTCAAAGACTGTAACTATAGTGGTGGATGGCCAAGTACAGATTGTGGGACACAAATGAGGGGCATATAGGCAAGGAGATTATTGAGTGGCTTGCCAAGAACTTGGTAGTTTTATGCTGGTTGTCCTGTCTTGATTATAATAATGTCCCCTGACTACTCTCAAAGGTGTCCTAGTTGGAATGATTAATTTTAACTAATTAGGGCTGAGGCTCCTGTAGCAGAAAATGCTTTCTGCTACTGTACAGGTGAGAATAAAAGGTACTTTCCCAGAATCAATCCACTAAAACTTGGGACTTTAATCCTCTAAAACAAGTTGTTTCTCATATGCCATGTTGGCTCTTTCCTAGACAAATATTTGAGTTTGAATTGACTATTTGAGTCTTCAAGGAGAGCTGTATCCATTTCTATTCTGTGTGCAACCCTAATTTACTATTTTAATTATCATTCTCATTTCCATGTGTATCATTATACCTAAAAACATGCATAGCTATAGCTCTAGAAATAGTGAAGAAGGAGGTTAGAGGTGTAAAATTGAAAAAAACAACAATAAATTCAAAAGAGCAAACAATCACCCTGAAGAAAATCCCAGTCTGAGATTGTATATTCATTATATATTTCTTATTACTTTTCTTTGATTTCAGTTTTTATGAAAGAAAATAATGCCCATACTGTTTTGGAACCAACAGAAACGTGACTTGTGTTTCACCTGGTGTGTCACCAACACCATGAAAACATGCAGAGAAAGCTGCAGAGTAACAATATTCTAGTTCCACTGCACATGTGTGAATTCTGAAAAGGAATCTCGTGGATCAGGCTGCCAGGTTGGTCTATTTTAGGGCATATAGTTGTAATAATTGGTTGTTGAGATTAATTAGATTATATTTACCGGTTTGGTATTGAGATCTTTGTTCTCTTGGCCAATCCAGCACTTCACCATGTAAATATTTCATTTTGCTTCATATCCAAGAACATTACTCAAGGTAACCCTCCAGATACGAAGCAAAAATTTCCTTTATCAGCCCCTTTGGTAGAATATCATCATCATGTTTAGGTTGATGTATTCTTCTTGGGTGCATGATGATTGCCACACAACCTCCCCCCCCATATTCATATTCTCACGACTTCTCTCTCTACCCAGATCACCCCTTTAAGAACATGAGGAATCACACGGAGATCAAAGAGTTCATCCTGCTGGGAATACCTCAGACAGAGGGACTGGAGACTCTGCTCTTTCTCATCTTCTCATTCATCTACCTCTTCATCCTGTTGGGCAACTCCCTCATCCTCATAGCCATTTATTCCTCTTCCACCCTCCACACCCCCATGTATTTCTTCCTAGGAATCCTATCCATTTCTGACATATTGTTCCCCTCTGTCACCTGTCCCAAGATGCTATTCTGCCTCTCTGGCCAGAGCCAAGCCATCTCTTATAAGGGATGTGCTGCACAGCTCTTCTTCTATCATTTTCTTGGTTCCACTGAAGGCTGCCTCTATTCTGTGATGGCTTGTGATCGCTTTGTTGCCATCTGTCACCCACTGAGGTACACGCTCATCATGAAACCCAGAGTCTGTGTGGGCTTGGTCATAAGGACCTGGCTGCTGGGTTGTCTTCACGCCACCACGCTGACCTCCTTTACGTTCCAGTTAACTTACTGTGGCTCCAATCACGTGAACTACTACTTCTGTGACATTCCTGCGTCTTACCCCTGGCTTGTACTGACAGTTCACTGGCCCAGAAGGTGGGTTCCACGAATGTTAGCCTTCTGGCTTTAATGCTGTTGCTCAGTATTTGTGTCTTCTACACTGGCATTGGGATTGCCATTTTGAGAATCCATTCAGCAGAGGGTCGGCAGAAAGCTTTCTCCACCTGCAGTGCCCACCTCACCACCATACTCTGTGCCTACGGACCTGTAATCATCATCTACCTGCAGCCCACACCCAACCCCTTGCTTGGTGCCGTGGTGCAAATACTAAATAATCTGGTCTCGCCCATGCTGAACTCATTAATCTATTCCTTGCAGAACAAGGAAGTGAAGAGGTCCCTGAAAAGGGTGTTCCACAATGTAATAATTACTCTCCTGGGATAAATTATGGGTTTAAAAGTTAATGCTTGAAATATTATATCTTACAATCATACTACAATGTCTCCTCTTTAAAATACGAAGCAAAAAAAAAAAAAAAGAGAGAATTCTTTCTCTTACATTTTTATATTTTATTTTCCTAATAAAAATTCTTTGTTTCTGTGTCCCTGTAATCCCTGTTATTCCATAAAGACCTCTATAACTAATATTATTTTTGGTGCCTCACTCCTGTGTAAGGTATCCAAGCAGCAGACCAAGCAACTGAAGACAGATATCTTATCCTTGTAATGGGCATCCAATGATGCCTGGTTGAGAACAGTGAAGTTTTGTGGCAGAGCAAGGAGCAGCCTTCAATAGGCTCTCTCTAGGCTGAATCACCCTTCTTTTCATTTTTTGGCTCCACTTAGAAGTCCTTTTCTGCCATAAAGATTCAGTTCCTACATGCTGCTGAAATTAGAATTAACATTTACATACCATGAGATTTCTTCCACTCACTGTGATAAACCTTTGACACATGTCATCTTTTTTTTTTTTTTTTTTTTGACTTGGGAAAGTATCTTTTTATTTTTATTTTTGCTTTTTAGTTTTTAAATTCAATTTTATTGAGATATATTCATGTACCATACAATCATCCATGGTGTACGATCAAATGTTCACAGTACCTTCATATAGTTGTGCCTTCATCACCCCAATCCATTTTTGAACATTTTCTTTAAAATCTTAACTATAGTTTTTTTTTTTTACATTTTATTTTGAAATAAATTCAAAGTTATAGGAACAGTTGCAAAAACAATACAAACCCCATGCACAGAACTCCAGCATTCCCTGATCCCCCCAATACCCCGATCCACTAACTTTAACATGTTGTCAGACCGCTATTTCTTTCCCTCTCTCCCTCCCTCCCTTCCTCTGTCTCTCCCTAGCTATCATCCATCATCTATTGCTCTGTCTTCCGAACATATAAGAGCTAGCTGCACACATCGTTGAACAAACACTATAATTCACATACACAATTCCCATGAACAAGAACATTCTTTTATGCAATCCTATTAAGCACAGCTAAGAAGTACAAGAGATTCAACAATGATACAAAGCTTACATTTTTTTTTTTTTTTTTTTGAAGATGAATGAGCACTTTTATTATTATTCTTTTGATGCTAGGATATCTACACTCTGGAAATGCAGGGATTTATACAGAGCATTCCTAGTTGCCACTTTTCTACTGAAACACCAAAATACTGTTTTTCCCGTTGGGTCTCTTGAGGTACAAACAGTCCATTGAGAATAATTTTTAAGTCACAGAATAGGCCAAGTGAGATAATGTAAGTTTGCTTTCATGTTCTCTGCATTCCTTCCTTTGTCTTCATTCTTCTTTTTCTCTCCTCAGAACCCTGGTGTCTGGGGCATTCTAGGTTTCTGGGGACCTACATTTCCAGATTCCTTACTCAGACCTACTGTCTTTTTTTTTTTTTTTTTTTAAATTCAGTTTTATTGAAATATATTCACAAACCATACAGTCATCCATGGTATACAATCAACTGTTCACAGTATGATCATATAGTTATGCGTTCATCACCACAATCTATTTCTGAACATTTTCCTTACATCAGAAAGAATCAGAATAAGAATAAAAAATAAAAGTGAAAAGAGAATACCCAAACCATCCCCCATCCCACCCTATTTGTCATTTAGTTTTTACTCCCATTTTTCTACTGATTTTTTTCAATTTTTTAACTTTGTTTATCAAAAAATTAAAAACAAACACGCAAACAACAACCAAAAAAACCCCACAACATTTCAAACAAAGCAATGGATTAAGGAAAACAAATAACCTAAAATAACTACTTTGCTTCCAATATGTTCCTACCATACCCCAAGAAAATTCATAAACCCTGTCCAAACAGAGGAGTAAGAAAAACAAATAATCTAAAATAACTACATTGCTTCCAACATGTTCCTACCATACCCCAAGAAAATTAACAACCCCTAAGAAAACAAAGGAATAAGAGAAAAAAAAAACCTAAAATAACTCTATTGCTTCCAACATGATCTTACTATATCCAAGAAAGTTTACAAACCATAATCATTCCTGAGAATTCCCATAACATTGAGATTACCCTCCATAGTTTATCTGTTCTTATTAGATTATCATTCCCCCTCCACTAATTGGTATCTCTAGGTCCCCTACATTCTACAGTATAAAACATTGTACATTTTTCACAGAATTCACATTAGTGGTAACATACAATATCTCTCTTTTTGTGCCTGGCTTATTTTGCTCAGCATTATGTCTGTTTTTTTTTTTTTTTTTTTTTAATCTTCATTTTATTGAGATATATTCATATACCACGCAGTCATACAAAACAAATCGTACTTTCGATTGTTCACAGTACCATTACATAGTTGTACATTCATCACCCAAATCAATCCGACACCTTCATTAGCACACACACAAGAATAACAAGAATAATAATTAGAGTGAAAAAGAGCAATTGAAGTAAAAAAGAACACTGGGTACCTTTGTCTGTTTGTTTCCTTCCCCTATTTTTCTACTCATCCATCCATAAACTAGACAAAGTGCAGTGTGGTCCTTATGGCTTTCCCAATCCCATTGTCACCCCTCATAAGCTACATTTTTATACAACTGTCTTCGAGATTCATGGGTTCTGGGTTGTAGTTTGATAGTTACAGGTATCCACCACCAGCTACCCCAATTCTTTAGAACCTAAAAAGGGTTGTCTAAAGTGTGCGTAAGAGTGCCCACCAGAGTGACCTCTCGGCTCCTTTTGGATTCTCTCTGCCACTGAAGCTTATTTCATTTCCTTTCACATCCCCCTTTTGGTCAAGAAGATGTTCTCCGTCCCACGATGCCGGGTCTACATTCCTCCCCGGGAGTCATATTCCACGTTCCCAGGGAGATTCACTCCCCTGGGTGTCTGATCCCACGTAGGGGGGAGGGCAGTGATTTCACCTGCCAAGTTGGCTTAGCTAGAGAGACAGGGCCACATCTGAGCAACAAAGAGGCATTCGGGAGGAGGCTCTTAGGCACAACCATAGGGAGGCCTAGCCTCTACTTTGCAGCAACCGGCCTCCCAAGGGTAAAACTTGTGGTAGAGGGCTCAACCCATCAAACCACCAGTCCCCTATGTCTGTGGTCATGTTAGCAACCATGGAGGTGGCGTAGGCGAATACCCCTGCATTCTCCACAGGCTCCTCAAGGGAGCACTACATCTTTTTTTTTTTTTTTTTTTTTTTTTAATCTTCATTTTATTGAGATATATTCATATACCATGCAGTCATACAAAACAAATCGTACTTTTGATTGTTCACAGTACCATTACATAGTTGTACACTCATCACCCAAATCAATCCCTGACACCTTCATTAGCACACACACAAGAATAACAAGAATAATAATTAGAGTGAAAAAGAGCAATTGAAGTAAAAAAGAACACTGGGTACCTTTGTCTGTTTGTTTCCTTCCCCTATTTTTCTACTCATCCATCCATAAACTAGACAAAGTGCAGTGTGGTCCTTATGGCTTTCCCAATCCCATTGTCACCCCTCATAAGCTACATTTTTATACAACTGTCTTCGAGATTCATGGGTTCTGGCTTGTAGTTTGATAGTTACAGGTATCCACCACCAGCTACCCCAATTCTTTAGAACCTAAAAAGGGTTGTCTAAAGTGTGCGTAAGAGTGCCCACCAGAGTGACCTCTCGGCTCCTTTTGGATTCTCTCTGCCACTGAAGCTTATTTCATTTCCTTTCACATCCCCCTTTTGGTCAAGAAGATGTTCTCCGTCCCACGATGCCGGGTCTACATTCCTCCCCGGGAGTCATATTCCACGTTCCCAGGGAGATTCACTCCCCTGGGTGTCTGATCCCACGTAGCGGGGAGGGCAGTGATTTCACCTGCCAAGTTGGCTTAGCTAGAGAGACAGGGCCACATCTGAGCAACAAAGAGGCATTCGGGAGGAGGCTCTTAGGCACAACCATAGGGAGGCCTAGCCTCTACTTTGCAGCAACTGTCCTCCCAAGGGTAAAACTTGTGGTAGAGGGCTCAACCCATCAAACCACCAGTCCCCTATGTCTGTGGTCATGTTAGCAACCATGGAGGTGGCGTAGGCGAATACCCCTGCATTCTCCACAGGCTCCTCAAGGGAGCACTACATCTTTTTTTTTTTTTTTTTTTTTTTTTAATCTTCATTTTATTGAGATATATTCATATACCACGCAGTCATACAAAACAAATCGTACTTTTGATTGTTCACAGTACCATTACATAGTTGTACACTCATCACCCAAATCAATCCCTGACACCTTCATTAGCACACACACAAGAATAACAAGAATAATAATTAGAGTGAAAAAGAGCAATTGAAGTAAAAAAGAACACTGGGTACCTTTGTCTGTTTGTTTCCTTCCCCTATTTTTCTACTCATCCATCCATAAACTAGACAAAGTGCAGTGCGGTCCTTATGGCTTTCCCAATCCCATTGTCACCCCTCATAAGCTACATTTTTATACAACTGTCTTCGAGATTCATGGGTTCTGGGTTGTAGTTTGATAGTTACAGGTATCCACCACCAGCTACCCCAATTCTTTAGAACCTAAAAAGGGTTGTCTAAAGTGTGCGTAAGAGTGCCCACCAGAGTGACCTCTCGGCTCCTTTTGGATTCTCTCTGCCACTGAAGCTTATTTCATTTCCTTTCACATCCCCCTTTTGGTCAAGAAGATGTTCTCCGTCCCACGATGCCGGGTCTACATTCCTCCCCGGGAGTCATATTCCACGTTCCCAGGGAGATTCACTCCCCTGGGTGTCTGATCCCACGTAGCGGGGAGGGCAGTGATTTCACCTGCCAAGTTGGCTTAGCTAGAGAGACAGGGCCACATCTGAGCAACAAAGAGGCATTCGGGAGGAGGCTCTTAGGCACAACCATAGGGAGGCCTAGCCTCTACTTTGCAGCAACCGTCCTCCCAAGGGTAAAACCTGTGGTAGAGGGCTCAACCCATCAAACCACCAGTCCCCTATGTCTGTGGTCATGTTAGCAACCATGGAGGTGGGGTAGGCGAATACCCCTGCATTCTCCACAGGCTCCTCAAGGGAGCACTACATCTTTTTTTTTTCCTTGTTTTTCTTTCTTTTTTTTTTTTTTTAACTTTCCCTTCTTTTTTTTTTTTTTTTTATTTTTTTTTATTTTTTTATTTTTTAATCATCATTTTATTGAGATATATTCACATACCACGCAGTCATACAAAACAAATTGTACTTTCGATTGTTTACAGTACCATTATATAGTTGTACATTCATCACCTAAATCAATCCCTGACACCTTCATTAGCACACACACAAAAATAACAAGAATAATAATTAGAGTGAAAAAGAGCAATTGAAGTAAAAAAGAACACTAGGTACCTTTGTCTGTTTGTTTGCTTCCCCTACTTTTCTACACATCAACCCATAAACTAGACAAAGTGGAGTTTGGTCCTTATGGCATTCCCAATCCCACTGTCACCCCTCATAAGCTACATTTTTATACAACTGTCTTCGAGATTCATGGGTTCTGGGTTGTAGTTTAATAGTTTCAGGTATCCACCACCAGCTACCCCAATTCTTTAGAACCTAAAAAAGGTTGTCTAAAGTGTGCGTAAGAGTGCCCACCAGAGTGATCTCTCGGCTCGTTTTGGAATCTCTCTGCCACTGAAGCTTATTTCATTTCCTTTCACATCCCCCTTTTGGTCAAGAAGATGTTCTCCATCCCACGATGCCGGGTCTACATTCCTCCCCGGGAGTCATATTCCACGTTGTCAGGGAGATTCACTTCCCTGGGTGTCTGATCCCACGTAGGGGGGAGGGCAGTGATTTCACCTTTCAAGTTGGCTTAGCCAGAGAGAGAGGGCCACATCTGAGCAACAAAGAGGCATTCAGGAGGAGACTCTTAGGCACAAATACAGGGAGGCCTAGCCTCTCCTTTGCAGCAACCGTCTTCCCAAGGGTAAAACTTATGGTAGAGGGCTCAACCCATCAAACCACCAGTCCCCTATGTCTGTGGTCATGTTAGCAACCATGGAGGTGGGGTAGGCGAATACCCCTGCATTCTCCACAGGCTCCTCAAGGGGGCACTACATCGTTTTTTTTTTTTTTTTTTTCCTTGTTTGTCTTTTTTCTTTTTTTCTTTTTTTTAACTTTCCCTTCTTTTTTCAAATCAACTGTATGAAAAAAAAAGTTAAAAAGAAAACAAACATACAATAAAAGAACATTTCAAAGAGACCATAGCAAGGGAGTAAGAACAAGACAACTAACCTAAGATAACTGCTTAACTTCCAACATGTTCCTACTTTACCCCAAGAAACTTACCTAATATAGAAACATTTCTGTGAACTTGCTCCTACTATATCCATCAGAAATTAACAGACCATAGTCATTCCTGGACATCCCCAGAACGTTAAATAGCTTATCTGTTCTTCTTGGATTATTGTTCCCCCTTCCTTAATTGCTCTCTATTGCTAGTTCCCCTACATTCTACCTTATAAACCATTTGTTTTACATTTTTCAAAGTTCACATTAGTGGTAGCATATAATATTTCTCTTTTTTTGCCTGGCTTATTTCGCTCAGCATTATGTCTTCAAGGTTCATCCATGTTGTCATATGTTTCACGAGATCGTTCCTTCTTACTGCCATGTATTATTCCATCGTGTGTATATACCACATTTTATTTATCCACTCATCTGTTGAAGGACATTTGGGTTGTTTCCATCTTTTGGCAATTGTGAATAATGCTGCTATGAACATTGGCATCCAGATATCTGTTCGTGTCACTGCTTTCCGATCTTCCGGGTATATACCGAGAAGTGCAATCGCTGGATCGAATGGTAACTCTATATCTAGTTTTCTAAGGAACTGCCAGACTGACTTCCAGAGTGGCTGAACCATTATACAGTCCCACCAACAGTGAATAAGAATTCCAATTTCTCCACATCCCCTCCAGCATTTGTAGTTTCCTGTTTGTTTAATGGCAGCCATTCTAATCGGTGTTAGATGGTATCTCATTGTGGTCTTAATTTGCATCTCTCTAATAGCTAGTGAAGCTGAACATTTTTTCATGTGTTTCTTGGCCATTTGTATTTCCTCTTCAGAGAACTGTCTTTTCATATCTTTTGCCCATTTTATAATTGGGTCGACTGTACTTTTGTCATTGAGTTGTAGGATTTCTTTATATATGCAAGATATCAGTCTTTTGTCAGATACATGGTTTCCAAAAATTTTTTCCCATTGAGTTGGCTGCCTCTTTACCTTTTTGAGAAATTCCTTTGAGGTGCAGAAACTTCTAAGCTTGAGGAGTTCCCATTTATCTATTTTCTCTTTTGTTGCTTGTGCTTTGGGTGTAAAGTCTAGGAAGTGGCCGCCTAATACAAGGTCTTGAAGATGTTTTCCTACATTATCTTCTAGGAGTTTTATGGTACTTTCTTTTATATTGAGATCTTTGGTCCATTTTGAGTTAATTTTTGTGTAAGGGGTGAGGTACGGGTCCTCTTTCATTCTTTTGGATATGGATATCCAACTCTCCCAGCCCCATTTGTTGAAAAGACCATTATGACTCAGTTCAGTGACTTTGGGGGCCTTATCAAAGATCAGTCGACCATAGATCTGAGGGTCTATCTCTGAATTCTCAATTCGATTCCATTGATCTATATGTCTATCTTTGTGCCAGTACCATGCTGTTTTGGCAACTGTGGCTTTATAATAAGCTTCAAAGTCAGGGAGTGTAAGTCCTCCCACTTTGTTTTTCTTTTTAGAGTGTCTTTAGCAATTCGAGGCATCTTCCCTTTCCAAATAAATTTGATAACTAGCTTTTCCAAGTCTGCAAAGTAGGTTGTTGGAATTTTGATTGGGATTGCATTGAATCTGTAGATGAGTTTGGGTAGAATTGACATCTTAATGACATTTAGTCTTCCTATCCATGAACATGGAATATTTTTCCATCTTTTAAGGTCCCCTTCTATTTCTTTTAGTAGAGTTATGTAGTTTTCTTTGTATAGGTCTTTTACATCTTTGGTTAAGTTTATTCCTAGGTACTTGATTTTTTTAGTTGCTATTGAAAATGGTATCTTTTTCTTGAGTGTCTCTTCAGTTTGTTCATTTCTAGCATATAGAAACATTACTGACTTATGTGCATTAACCTTCTATCCCGCTACTTTGCTAAATTTGTTTATTAGCTCTAGTAGCTGTATCGTCGATTTCTCAGGGTTTTCTAGATATAAGATCATATCATCTGCAAACAATGACAGTTTTACTTCTTCTTTTCCAATTTGGATGCCTTTTATTTCTTTGTCTTGCCGGATTGCCCTGGCTAGCACTTCCAGCACAATGTTGAATAACAGTGGTGATAGCGGGCATCCTTCTCTTGTTCCTCATCTTAGAGGGAAGGCTTTCAGTCTCTCACCATTGAGTACTATGCTGGCTGTGGGTTTTTCATATATGCTCTTTATCATGTTGAGGAAGTTTCCTTCAATTCCTACCTTTTGAAGTGTTTTTATCAAAAAGGGATGTTGGATTTTGTCAAATGCTTTTTCAGCATCTATTGAGATGATCAATTGATTTTTCCCTTTTGACTTGTTAATGTGTTGTAATACATTGATTGATTTTCTTATGTTGAACCACCCTTGCATGCCTGGAATAAACCCCACCTGGTCATGGTGTATGATTTTTTTCATGTGTCTTTGGATTCGATTTGCAAGTATTTTGTTGAGGATTTTTGCATCTATATTCATTAGGGAGATTGGCCGGTAGTTTTCCTTTTTTGTAACATCTTTGCCTGGTTTTGGTATTGGATTGATGTTAGCTTCATAAAATGAGTTAGGTAGTGTTCCATTTTCTTCAATGTTTTGAAAGAGTTTGAGTAAGATTGGTGTCAGTTCTTTCTGGAAATTTTGGTAGAATTCCCCTGTGAAGCCATCTGGCCCTGGGCATTTATTTGTGGGAAGATTTTTGATGACTGATTGGATCTCTTTGCTTGTGATGGGTTGGTTGAGGTCTTCTATTTCTTCTCTGGTCAGTCTAGGTTGTTCATATGTTTCCAGGAAATTGTCCATTTCCTCTACATTATCCAGTTTGTTGCCATACAGTTGTTCATAGTATCCTCTTATAATTTTTTTAATTTCTTCAGGATCTGCAGTTATGTCACCTTTTTCACTCATTATTTTGTTGATATGGGTCTTCTCTCTTTTTGATTTTGTCAGTCTAGCTAGGGGCTTGTCAATCTTGTTGATCTTCTCAAAGAACCAACTTTTGGTGATATTTATCCTCTCTATTGTTTTTTTGTTCTCTATGTCATTTATTTCGGCTTTAATCCTTGTTATTTCTTTTCTTCTACTTCGTTTAGGATTGGTTTGCTGTTCATTTTCTAGCTTCTTCAGTTGATCCATTAGTTCTTTGATTTTGGCTCTTTCTTCCTTTTTAATATATGCGTTTAGTGCTATAAATTTCCCCCTTAGCACTGCTTTTGCTGCATCCCATAGGTTTTGGTATGTTGTGTTCTCATTTTCATTCGTCTCTATATATTTAGAGATTTCTAAATATTTCTTCTTTAACCCACTGATTGTTTAGGAGTGTGTTCTTTAACCTCCAGGTATTTGTGAATTTTCTAAGTCTCTGATGGTTATTGACTTCTAATTGTATTCCATTGTGGTCAGAGAATGTGCTTTGAATAATTTCAATCTTTTTAAATTTATTGAGGCTTGTTTTATGTCCCAGCATATGATCTAGTCTGGAGAAAGTTCCATGAGCACTAGAAAATTATGTGTATCCTGGTGATTTGGGATGTAATATCCTGTATATGTCTGTTAAATCTAATTCATTTATCAGATTGTTTAGGTTTTCAATTTCCTTATTGGTCTTCTGTCTGGTTGATCTATCTATAGGAGAGAGTGATGTGTTGAAGTCTCCCACAATTATTGTGGAAACATCAATTGCTTCCTTTAGTTTTGCCAGTGTTTCTCTCATGTATTTTGTGGCACCTTGGTTGGGTGCATAGACATTTACGATTGTTATTTCTTCTTGCTGAATTGCCCCTTTTATTAGTATGTAGTGGCCTTCTTTGTCTCTCAAAACATCCCTGCATTTGAAGTCTATTTTATCTGAGATTAATATTGCTACACCTGCTTTCTTTTGGCTGTAGCTTGCATGAAATATTTTTTTCCATCCTTTCACTTTCAGTTTCTTTGTGTCCCTGTGTCTAAGATGAGTCTCTTGTATGCAACATATTGATGGTTCATTTTTTTTGATCCATTCTGCGAATCTATATCTTTTAATTGGGGAGTTTAATCCATTTACATTCAACGTTATAACCGTGAAGGCATTTCTTGAATCAGCCATCTTATCCTTTGGTTTATGTTTGTCATATTTTTCCCCTCTGTCTATTAATATCCTTTATTGTACCCATACCGAATCTCTTTAGTACTGAACCTTTCTCCAAGTCTCTCTGTCCTTTCTTTGTTTCTCTGTCTGTAGGGCTCCCTTGAGTATCTCCAGTAGGGCAGGTCTCTTGTTAGCAAATTCTCTCAGCATTTGTTTGTCTGTGAAAAATTTAAGCTCACCCTCAAATTTGAAGGAGAGCTTTGCTGGATAAAGTATTCTTGGCTGGAAATTTTTCTCACTCAGAATTTTAAATATATCGTGCCACTGCCTTCTCGCCTCCATGGTGGCTGCTGAGTAGTCAATACTTAGTCTTATGCTGTTTCCTTTGTATGTGGTGAATTGCTTTTCTCTTGCTGCTTTCAGAACTTGCTCCTTCTCTTCTGTGTTTGATAGTGTGATCAGTATATGTCTCAGAGTGGGTTTATTTGGATTTATTCTATTTGGAGTTCGCTGAGCATTTATGATTTGTGTATTTATGTTGTTTAGAAGATTTGGGAAGTTTTCCCCAACAATTTCTTTGAATACTCTTCCTAGACCTTTACCCTTTTATTCCCCTTCTGGGACACCAATGAGTCTTATATTTGGACGTTTCATATTATCCATCATATCCCTGAGGTCCATTTCGATTTTTTCAATTTTTTTCCCCATTCTTTCTTTTATGCTTTCATTTTCCATTCTGTCGTCTTCCAGGTCACTGATTCATTGTTCAACTTCCTCTAGTCTTGTACTATGAGTGTCCAGAATCTTTTTAATTTGGTCAACAGTTTCTTTAATTTCCATAAGATCATCCATTTTTTTATTTAGTCTTGCAATGTCTTCTTTATGCTCTTCTAGGGTCTTCTTGATTTCCTTTATCTCCCGTACTATGGTCTCATTGTTCATCTTTAGTTCTTTGAGTAGCTGCTCTAGGTGCTGTGTCTCTTCTGGTCTTTTGATTTGGGTGCTTGGGCTTGGGTTATCCATATCGTCTGGTTTTTTCATATGCTTTATAATTTTCTGTTGTTTTTGGCCTCGTGGCATTTGCTGAACTTGATAGGGTTCTTTTAGGATTTGTAGACCAATTGAAGTCCTTATCTCTAATTTATCAGATCTACAGCTTCGTGGAGTACACTTTCTCTAACTAACCAGCAGGTGGCGTCCACGAGCCACCTGTTCTCCACAAGCCAGTTCTCCCCTGCTTAGCCTTTTTGGTGAGTGGGGGAGTGAGTCTTGTGGGGTCCAATTGGTGTACCAAGCTTGCGTATGTAGTTGGTGTTGCCTGCCCTGTATATTGGGCGTGTTTCTGGGCAGTCAGGGAGGGGGGGGTGGCTCTAACAATCAAATCTCCCTGGTGATCCTAGAGTTTTAAAGCTGCTGCCATAGTCTAATCCTTCAGTTCAGTCCTGCCACAGTTTGTCTCTGCCGCTGACCCAGAAGTCCTTGTTATTGGCGTATGGCTCCTGAGACTTGCAAGTGGGCCCCTCTTCCAGGCCGTGCACCCCGGGTCCTCTGTTGAGGGATGACTGTGCTATGTCACAGGTGAGTGCCGTCCCCCCAGGGCAGTTCTGGGCTGCTGGGCTGTGTAGGGAGGCTCCCAGTCTGCTGAAATGATGGCTGAATGGGGCTTTGTTAATTCACACTGCTCTACCTTCCCAACTCTGGGACAATCAGCTGAGGTTGCAGGGAAGGCTAATGTCCACGCCCAGTTTTGTGGTGTGTGCCTGTTATTTGAAGCACTTCCATCACACTGGGTTGTCTGGGGCAGTTCTGGGCTATGGGGCTGGCGATGGGCAGGAGTGTTTCCTGTCCACCAGGATGATGGCTGTGAGCGGACACCCCCCTTTTCTTGGGAAGTTGTGGTGTTTAGTGAATTTTCTCAGCCACTGGATTATTGCGTTTTGTCTCAGAGCTCTCCTAGTTCTGCTCTTGACTTGACCTGCCCAAATAGTAAGTCTTTGAAGCTTTCTGTATTGGGCTTCTTAGAGTAATTGTTTTAGAAAAAGAAAAAAGGATTAAAAAAAAAAAAAAAAAAAAAAAAAACGGGCCCTCCTCAGAGATCTAATGGGTTATTGAAATGCTAAGAGACAAAGCAACCAGGGCCATTAAGGAAAGGTCCACAGGGCAGAGAGATCAGCTTTTCTTCGGGATTTGCATATGCGCCTCAGGGCCCTTCCCCTTTCTATGTTCACCAGAACTCCAAAAAATCCTCCGCTTTTATTTTGGAGTTTTTCGTGTTGTTTTCTTTCTATGCCTGTCTCCTCTCTGCTGGGCTGGCTGCTCTCAGATTCTCTGGTGTCTGGTCTCAGTCTGTCTATGTTTGGAGTTTGGATCAGTAGAATGAGTTTCTGATAACAGCTGCCACTGCAGTTCTCCCTTCTCCTTCCCGGAGCTGACAGCCCCTTCTCCCCCGGGACTGAGCCTGGCAGGGAGGGGCGCGGGTCCCCTGGCCGCAAAAACTTACAGATTTCGCTGATCTCAGCAGTTCCACGTTTTCATGAGTGTTGTATGAAGTATGCCCAAAGTCAGATTGCTCTGTGGTGTCCAGTCCACGCAGTTCCTGGCTTTCTACCTACTTTCCTGGAGGAGTAACTAAAACATACAGCTCACCAGTCTGCCATCTTGCCCCGCCTCTCCAAAGCTTACATTTTATATTTCCTTTTCCTCATGTCTCAACTGTGTCCCTTTGAGCCTCCTTTCTTCCATCCTCAGATCCCATCCAGGGTAATCCTTGGCATTCAATTGTCATCTATTTAGACTTTGTTTTTTTCCTCAATTGTGGAAACACATTACAGCCTAAATCTTCCCATTCCACCCCCTCCCTAGCCTTCCATTAGTGGGATTAATCACATTTAGAATGTTGCAATGCTATCGCGTTCCCACTATCCATTACTAGAAATTTCCTTTCACCTCAAACAGCAACCCTACACTCATTTCTTAACTCCCCATTGCCCCTTCCCCCATTTCTCTTAACCCATACTCTACTTTTCATCTCTATGGTCATATTCTCTGATAATTTCTTTGTGTTTACTGTGGGGCTTAAAATTAAACTCCTAAATCCATAACAATCTTGTTTTTCTTTGACACCAACTTAATTTCAATAGGACACATAAACTATGTACATTTACTCCTCCATTCCCCCACCTTTATATAGTTCTTGTCAAAAAGTACATATTTTACATTGAGGTCAAAACCACTGATTTGTCATTAGAGTTTGTGTATTTTATATCATGCAGGAAGTAAATAGTGGAGTTACAATTCAAAAATTATTGACTTCTATTTGTATTCCATTGTGGTCAGAGATTGTACTTTGAATATAGCTTAGAAGTTTCTGCACCTCAAAGGAATTTCTCAAAAAGGTAAAGAGGCCGCCAATTCAATGGGAAAAGATTTTTGGAAACCATGTATCTGACAAAAGACTGATATCTTGCATATATAAAGAAATCCTACAACTCAATGACAATAGTACAGTCGGCCCAATTATAAAATGGGCAAAAGATATGAAAAGACAGTTCTCTGAAGAGGAAATACAAATGGCCAAGAAACACATGAAAAAATGTTCAGCTTCACTAGCTATTAGAGAGATGCAAATTAAGACCACAATGAGATACCACCTAACACTGGTTAGAATGGCTGCCATTAAACAAACAGGAAACTACAAATGCTGGAGGGGATATGGAGAAATTGGAACTCTTATTCATTGTTGGTGGGACTGTATAATGGTTCAGCCACTCTGGAAGTCAGTCTGGCAGTTCCTTAGAAAACTAGATATAGAGTTACCATTCGATCCAGCGATTGCACTTCTCGGTATATACCCGCAAGATCGGAAAGCAGTGACACGAACAGATATCTGCACGCCAATGTTCATAGCAGCATTATTCACAATTGCCAAGAGATGGAAACAACCCAAATGTCCTTCAACAGATGAGTGGATAAATAAAATGTGGTATATACACACGATGGAATACTACACGGCAGTAAGAAGGAACGATCTCGTGAAACATATGACAACATGGATGAACCTTGAAGACATAATGCTGAGCGAAATAAGCCAGGCACAAAAAGAGAAATATTATATGCTACCACTAATGTGAACTTTCAAAAATGTAAAACAAATGGCTTATAATGTAGAATGTAGGGGAACTAGCAATAGAGAGCAACTAAGGAAGGGGGAACAATAATCCAAGAAGAACAGATAAGCTATTTAACGTTCTGGGGATGCCCAGGAATGACTATGGTCTGTTAATTTCTGATGGATATAGTAGGAGCAAGTTCACAGAAATGTTTCTATATTAGATAAGTTTCTTGGGGTAAAGTAGGAACATGTTGGAAGTTAAGCAGTTATCTTAGGTTAGTTGTCTTTTTCTTACTCCCTTGTTATGGTCTCTTTGAAATGTTCTTTTATTGTATGTTTGTTTTCTTTTTAACTTTTTTTCATACAGTTGATTTAAAAAAGAAGGGAAAGTTAAAAAAAAAAAAAAAAAAGAAAAACAAGGAAAAAAAAAGATGTAGTGCCCCCTTGAGGAGCCTGTGGAGAATGCAGGGGTATTCGCCTACCCCACCTCCATGGTTGCTAACATGACCACAGACATAGGGGACTGGTGGTTTGATGGGTTGAGCCCTCTACCACAGGTTTTACCCTTGGGAAGACGGTTGCTGCAAAGGAGAGGCTAGGCCTCCCTATGGTTGTGCCTAAGAGCCTCCTCCCGAATGCCTCTTTGTTGCTCAGATGTGGCCCTGTCTCTCTAGCTAAGTCAACTTGAAAGGTGAAATCACTGCCCTCCCCCCTACATGGGATCAGACACCCAGGGGAGTGAATCTCCCTGGCAACATGGAATATGACTCCCGGGGAGGAATGTAGACCTGGCATCGTGGAACGGAGAACATCTTCTTGACCAAAAGGGGGATGTGAAAGGAAATGAAATAAGCTTCAGTGGCAGAGAGATTCCAAAAGGAGCCGAGAGGTCACTCTGGTGGGTACTCTTATGCACACTTTAGACAACCCTTTTTAGGTTCCAAAGAATTGGGGTAGCTGGTGGTGGATACCTGAAACTATCAAACTACAATCCAGAGCCCATGAATCTCGAAGACAGTTGTATAAAAATGTAGCTTATGAGGGGTGACAATGGGATTGGGAAAGCCATAAGGACCACACTGCACTTTGTCTAGTTTATGGATGGATGAGTAGAAAAATAGGGGAAGGAAACAAACAGACAAAGGTACCCAGTGTTCTTTTTTACTTCAATTGCTCTTTTTCACTCTAATTATTATTCTTGTTATTTGTGTGTGTGTGCTAATGAAGTTGTCAGGGATTGATCTGGGTGATGAATGTACCACTATGTAATGGTACTGTAAACAATCGAAAGTACGATTTGTTTTGTATGACTGTGTGGTATGTGAATATATCTCAATAAAATGAAGATTAAAAAAAAAAAAAGAATTGAAGGAGAAAACAGCTGGTATCTGGAACAAAGCAGTCTAAACAAAAAAAAAAAAAAAAAAAAAAAAAACCCCAGTTGGAGCTCAGCTGAGCTATATTCGCTTGCTGGGAGAAAGCTTCTTTCTGTCACCACGAGGCTTTGTAGCTCAGGCTGTGGGGGAGTGGTCAACTGATTTGGATCCGCAGTTCTTACTTACAGATTTTATGCTGTGATCTCAGGCATTCCTCCCAATTCAGGTTAGTGTATGATGACTGGACGGTCACGTTTGTCCCCCTGCAGTTATTCCGGATTATTTACTAGTTGTTTCTGGTGTTTTTTTAGTTGTTCCAGGGGGAATACTTAGCTTCCACTCCTCTCTATGCTGCCACCTTAGATCAGCTCTGACACACGTCTTCTTATTTCATCTTCGTACCATTCCCCATAAGATAGTGTCCATGTTTTAAGAACAGAGTTTGAGGATTAAAGTTGTTCAATACCGCACCCAAGTCACAGATTACATTAAACAGCATACCAGGTCCTCAGGTCCCAGAATCCATCACCTCTCTCCAGAGCCTAGCATGGTTCATGATACCTAGAAGGTATTCCATAAATAACTGGTAGAAGAAGCACTGACATGGGTCATGTTTGTATATTGACTTTACTATTATGTACATTTATTCTATTACAATACCCATCGCACAGATAGCAGTGCTGAGATAGAGCATTAAGGTACATCTAGATATGATAAAGCCATGGCCAGACCCAGGGCCTCTTAACTCCTTAACTCCTCCTGTCATGGATTTCCTACAGCACCAAGTGGCCAATAGTCCAAATTACCCCATAGAGTTAAAGGTGTGGGAAAGCCTGCCCATCCCTTGTAGTTTGAAGAGAAGATGGCTCTTTTTAGAGTTCAGTTGAACGGCCCATTTGGTTCTCCCACCAAGTTAAATTTCCAATTGGCCCCCCAAAACAATGAAAATGATAACTAACTTTCAGTTTTCTCCAGAATCCAGTGTGAAATTAGGGGTGCTATTTATTGGGGATCCCATAGGCACACCAGCCCTTAGATTTCAAGACATTTTTGGTCATTACTATTTTTTATTCCACTCTACTCCCCAAAGTTTCCATTCCATTTAAACCATGAAAACAAAACAGAAAAAAAAGGAGAAAATCTCAAATAAAATCAATTACTAACTTAACAAAAGACATGAAGCAAAAAGAAGAGAATGGAGCTCTTTCAAGCATAAATGGTATATGTTACCTGAGGGTTCTATGCACCCTCCTAAGCTGACTGACAGAATCAAGATCACACAATCGTATTCTTCAACTTTGGAAACGTTGTCCTAGATGATATGCAAGTTCTAGGCAATTCTAGTATCAGTTGGTTGCCGATTAATGCTAGATATTGCCAGAAAAACCCATTTGCCATGATATCTGGAACAGGCAGAAGGTGTTTATGGACAGATGTTCTTCACACTTACAATAATTTATTTTATGGTTTTCTTTGATAGTGTATGAAAATTCCATGAGAACAGGAATCATGTTGTCCAATTCACTGTTGTATAAAATGACATAGTAGCATCCAGTTTATGCTTTTGAATCAAATATGGAATAAATGGAATAGCACCTATCCATGCAACTTACCTATTTGTTAATACGGAAAGAGAAACAGGAATCAAATCATTAGGGTACAGACCAACAGCATACCCTAATGTAAGTATATTTCTTCATTTGAGTAAATTTGAAGACACACGAAACCCAAAATTTGAATGAAACTGAGCCTCTTTTTAGCCCTTCTAAACCAGTATTGCCTGGCATATTAAATAATTTTTAATACCTGAATCTTTCCTATACCTAAAACTTTTGTTACGCGCCCAAAATAAGATATAAGATTTTATTTAAAAACACATACACAGTCACACACCATTTTAAAAATATACTCCAGCTATTTGCCTTTTAATATCCCATATTATTTCTTGTTCCTGTCTTCTAGCCCTCCAAAATCTCTCCTCTTAGTCCACATTGATTCTAATTTTTCCTCATCAGCACCCTTTTTGTAACTCTTCTGCTGACTTTTCACAAGTCATTGTCTGCCTTTTCTACTTTATATTAATCTTTCCTCCCTAGCTTTTCCAGTTCTCTCCTTACCCAAAACACTGAGTCTATGAAATAAAGGCCTTGAGAACCCCACAAAGATAGAATCCCCAAAGCAGCTGGAAACAGAAAAAAAAAACAGGATACTGACATCTTATTTTCTGTTAGCATTTGTGAATATGCTCATTTATAAACAATTGAAAGACTATCTATCCCCTCAAAGGTTAAAAATGTGTAATCAAATTTTGGGTGTTTTTTTTTCACATTCTTAATTATATCTTTCTGTATTACTTTCATTATTTTACAGTGAGCTCATAACATTTATTTTTTCATAGATATTTTGAAGAAAAAGTAAGGATATCTCAGTATGGGATGAAATGATTCAGATTATCTGAACCATGAAGTTTAAAATAAAATCCAGAGCAATTCCTTAGTAGGATAAATGGCACAATCATTTCTAAACCCTATAGTGTGGTTTATTTGTTTATGTTGTGTATAAATTATGTCCAAACTAATCAATAATAAAATGTTCTAATCCCTCAAAGTCAATTGTTCTTATTTTCAGTCTCACTTTGTTACTATCCTGTGAATTCTAGTCCTCTTGGTGTTTGAATCAAACTGGTTCTCAGTGTACATTCAGAATGAAGATCTATTCTGATGTAGATTAGGCTAAAGCAGGACCTTAATCTGCATATATTCTCACAGATTTTCTATGATCTAGTGACTACCATTTCTCCTTTTTTCTGACCAATTATCTCAAAATTCTATAGTCCAACAATCTTCCTTGTGTCTCCCTGATGGTGCTGTGCTTCCCCCACCTCTCTCCCCACCAGGGCTAGAATTGTGTGTTCATATTCTCATCCAGACACACACACACTCAAACATAATGCTGTTAAAAACCCTCTTAATGTTCCCATTGCTCCTAAACTAGAGACCATATTCTTTAAAATGACCTTCTGGACTCTGGATCACCTTTGGCTTTTGTGCCTCTCGTCCTTGAAATCACAGTTCTTTTCCTCTCTTTCCTCAAGCTTTCATATTTCCATAGAGCTTTGCACATGTGGCCGCCCTGCACAGAAGGTTTCTCACCTTGCCTGGCATCCACTCTTCCCCTTCAGATCTCAGCTTTCCTGTCATTCTAGGGAAGGCCTGCTTGACTCCTTGGAATACCACCAGCCATACACATTGTGATGTAAAAACATTTATTGACATGAGGGGAAAACATGAGTGAAATATTTAGGATACAAATATTCTCCCTTTATGTATATTGAATCCACAGAACTTTTTCTACCTAGCACTTACCACAGAGTTTATCATTATAATTTATATGTATAGGTTTTTGAACAGTCTCTCTCTCTTCCTGTACCAGGGTATAAGCTCCTTGGGAGCACAGATTTGGGCCTGCATAGTAGCTGCTGGTAAATTTTTGTAGAGTGAACAAATGACTTCATTAAAACCTCTAACTCATTAACCACATCGCTTTCTCTCCTTCTGCCAGCACTTCCTTGTCTTTACTTAGCTTTTTATTTACTTCAGATTGTCTGACCACTATTATAATTAATTCCAAGAGTTTTGCAGAAGAGAATAGAAAGGATGGGAGGGAGGTCGTTGGTGCATGGGGAATTTAGAGATGGAGTTAGAGGAGGGCCTGCATTTATGGTGGTGATAGACGTTAACCTACATGAGAGGCATGGTATGATGAATCAACCTAAGGTTTTAGGCTGGTGCAAGCAGGTGGTACTGGAGGCTTGGTAAGAGTAAGAGAAAATAGTCAAGCCACTGAATTACCTAGGTTAACAGATGCTGAAGTCTCTGGAGAACCAAGGGCCAGGTGAAATCTCCCTTTCATGCATGAATACCAAAGAGAATAATTTTTATTCAAATTGCTAAAAGTATCAGTTACTTTTAATATCATTTATAAAAAAGAGCTCAGCCTTGAAAAGTTGAGGCTTTTTGGAAGCTTTTGGCTTCAGGAAAGCCAAATATGTACATGAATAGTGTACACAGAACAGAATGTACACGAATAGTGTGCATAGAATATATATACAAGAGATCTGGTCGTGAGCTCAGAAAGGCTACCCTCCAAATATTAGCAATAACAAGCTTTCTACATTCTGGTATTAAAAAATTAGCATCTTCCCCAACAAAACCAAGATAGAGTAAGTCAAAAATTGGGACTCCATGAAGAGGAAGTGTATTTCCAATAACATGTTTCTATTTTGATGTTATATTAAAGTTGAGCTCTTCTGGTGACATACTAGCAATGATCATATAATCTCTCCTAATTAAAATGGTTTTTCAAAACTTATGATCACATCAGAAACCAATAATCTAAAAGTAAATTTCCAAAAGATATCTCAAAATATGGGGAAATTTTCCAATAAAAGGAATGCATATGGGAACGATTAAAAACAAAAGTACAAACTACAGAGTAGAGAAAGGAGATGGGGACAAAGGGGAGAAAGAGAATAATGATCTAAGCACAAACTGACTCCTGATCAAATATGAAGGTTGAGGAGAAAGGAAGAGTAAAGAATAGTAAGTCCATCTCTCTCCATCATTGTCTATACCCAACCCCCCCCCCAAGACTATGCCATCCTCCTCCTCTGCACACACTTCTTCAGCAGTGTTCCTTTCTGCAGTCCTTTGAAGAAAGCAACATAGCTGGATAGCCATAGAAAGAGAAAGGTGGTTCTTTAGGCAGATAAGACAAAGAGAGAAAACACCTGAAAATAATACACTACAGGCGGTAAGGTAAGAAACACAGGGTCTTTAAATAACAGGAAAAAGGAGTCAGAGAGAGAATAGGTTTGGAGAAAAAAGGAGTTAGTTAAGACATAAAAGAATGGACATCTAGAAATACAATAGGAAAATATAAAGGCTTTTTTCTTCTTCAGTGAAATTATAAAGGCTCATAATTCCTATGCCCCAAATTACATATTGTCAAAATATAAGAAGCTAAAATAAATGACAGAACAATGGGCAATAAAGACTCTTTCTTCCCCGAAAGTATTGCTGTAACACATCCCAAAGTAATTTGGACAGAGAATAAATATATATATGCAGGGGCCCCCTGAGGAGTTGGCGGAAAATGCAGAGGTGTTGGGCTTCCTCACCTGGATTGTTGCTGATGTTCTCACAAATATTGAGGACTGGTGGTTTGATGTGGCAAGTCCTCTATCATGGGACTTGCCCTTGTGAAGCTCATTGCTGCAAAGGAGAGGCTAAACCTGCTTATAACTGTGCCTAAGAGTCTCCCCTGAGTGCCTCTTTGTTGCTCAGATGTGGCCCTCTCTCTCTAGCTAAGCCAACTTGGCAGGTGAACTCACTGCCCTCCCCACTACCTGGGACCTGACTCCCAGGGGTGTAAATCTCCCCGGAAATGTGGGATATGACTCCTGGAAATGAATCTGGACTCACATCGTGGGCCTGAGAACATCTTCTTGACCAAAAGGGGGATGAGAAATGAAATAGAATAAAGCTTCAGTGGCTGAGATCTGAAATGGAGTTGAGAGGTCACTCTGGTGAACATTCTTATGCACTATATAGATAACTCTTTTTAGGTTTTAATGCATTGGAATAGCTAAAAGTAAATACCTGAAACTATCAAACTCCAACCCAGTAGCCTTGACTCTTGAAGACGATTGTATAAAAATGTAGATTACAAGGGGTGACAGTGTGATTGTGAAAACTTGTGGATAACACTTCCTTTATTCAGTGTATGGATGGATAAGTAGAAAAATGGGGACAAAAACTAAATGAAAAATATGGTGGGAAAGGGGAGTTGATTTGAGTGCTCTTTTTTACTTTTATTTTTTATTCTTATTTTCACTTTTTCTGGTACAAGGAAAATGTTCAAAAAATAGATTGGGGTGATGAATGCACAAGTATATGATGGTAATGTGAACAATTGATTGTACACTTTGGATGATTGTATGGTATGTGAATGTATCTCAATAATATTGAATTAAAAAAAAATCTTTTTGTAACAGTATTGCTTGCCACACACATCAGGAAATGAGTCCTATCTTGGTAATAGGTACCACAAAAGAAACTGCCCACTTCATTGGGGCCACAGTAGAGCAACTGAAAGATGAGGCCTGTGAGACAGATGCAAGCAGACAGCTCCTCAGACAGGTGCTCAGGTTCAGGACAGCACACGCCTGGTGGGTCATGACTGTATACCACAGCAGGGCGACAGATGGCCACAAAGCGGTCGTAGGCCATCACGGTGTACAGGAATCACTCGGTGCCACCCAGGGTGTGGTAGAAGAAGAGCTGGGATGCGCAGCCCCAGTAAGAGATGATGCAGCTTTGTCCCATGAGGTAATACATCATTTTGGGGGAACTCACAGAAGGGAAAAATATGTCAAAAATACGTCAAACATATGTCAAATATGTGGGGGTGTGAAGATTAGAGGAAGCCAGAATGGTGAGGAAGATGAGCAGGTTCCCCAGCAAGGTGACGAAGCAGAAGGCCAGAAACAGGACAAAGGGCACGTTCTCCAGCCCTTCAGTGTTAGGAATTCCCAACAGCATGAACTCGGTGATAAGTGTGATGCCTCCTCTTCATGTCTAGTTAGTCTTGGAAGATCAAAGGATGGTCTCATTGAGATGAGTTTTTCCTGAAAAACTAATACCTTCCTAGGACCCATTGGAAACTGAAAAGGCCTATGTAGTGTAAAGAAATTCTAAGTAGGAGTCAGTCTAATTCTGTCACTAAGCAGTGTGTGGCATTAGTAAAGTCATTTAATTATTTTCTAATTCCTCTTAAATAAAATATAACAGTGGAGGCAGTATAGAATAGAGGGCAGAAAGTAAACTTCACTATCAGATATATCTGAGGGTAAATGCCACACCTGCTCCCCACTCTGAATTCAGATAACTCTGATAAATTTCTGAATCTCCTCTGTATCTGTATAAATACTGATAATAATCTCTATCATGTTCTTATAAGGATTAATGCTTCCATGGTACAATAATTAATTAATTATTATACTTAATTATATTTATAATAATTAACATGTATAATACCTAGAGCAATGCCTGTTCCTACCCACCTTTGGTAAAAATTCATTCAGGGTATTAATATTCTGCTTTTAATGAGTCTTTATTCCACATTATTTCTCTTAGGTTGGCTTGAACAATTCCATGTGTCTGGAAATACCTACTGATTTGAGTGATCCACAAACCTGCTTTTTCTGTCATCAGCTGGAACAATTCAAAACTGAGAATTCTTCAGCAGACATATATTAAAACAAAATGAAAAATACATTCATGTAGTAAAAATAAGTCAGTTACCAATATTAAAGAAAACCATCACTTTTCAGTACAAAATTTACTCTCCCAGTATGTCTGCAATCTGCCTGAACACCTGCAATCATCACTGAGGTTTCTAAGGTTGAGTTCCACTCATCAGGGAATATCTTAAGACTCATGGAGTCAACTTTAGTATCAGCCCAAATGCAAATAGGGCCAGTTCTCACATTCTTCCCACCCTCCTCTAGTTGAAAATCTAGACCAACAGTGTCTGCGGCCCCCGAGTGAAGAGCAGTGATCGTCTCCTCAACAGAGAACAAATGTCTCTGGAGTTCCTTTGGGGCCTCTCCCCAGTGGGCTCTGACTAGAAAAGTCTGTAAAACATGGGGGGGCAATTAGAATGGAGACTCTCCTTGCTTCCCTCCTTCCTTCTTTCTCCCCTTTGCTTCTGCCTCCTTACTTCTCGGACTAAAATGCAGTTATGTTGCAGCATTAGTTATTCAGTCAGTATTTTAAACCTCTTTGATTAACAATAACTCTTGGGCATGTTTTTCTCCTACAAGAGAACCATCCACTGGGTTCAGGTATTTGACACAGTCCAGTGAACCTTGGAGGATCTGGGCTTGAGGAAAACAGTAGGATTAGGAAAGCAACCACATGAAAAGAGGCAACAATTCCATCTGGTGTTAAAACAAGACAAAACTAAAACAGAAAACGTGCAACTATTTTTTTTTTTTTTTTCAAAATTAGCTTTAGAATCTCTCCTCACTTCCACAAATGCCTAAATTCATACTTGACTCATTTCCTGAAAAAAAAAATTCTACTTTCCTTTAAGACTGTTACTAACGTTTATTTTAATTTACTTTAATTATTGTAACTTTATCCAATTTGTATTTTAAGAATTCAGTTGGATTGGGAAGTTCAAGGGTAGAATCAGTAGACCTATGAGAACATTATTTTTACTGGCTGCCCAACAAAACAAGCACACTAGCCTATTTTAAAAAGTCATAGCTAAAGCCTCTTTGAGGGAATACACAAGACACAAAAATGACAATTGTAATAAGGTTTAAGTAATTTTACAATATTCTAACAATCATTGTCCTTATTTATACCATGCTATAGAAAGAGTAGAGAAGACATTCTCATCTCCATGGTCTTGAAATAGTAATTACTACTTGCTGAGAACTTACTTTAAAAAAATACTAAAGTGTTCTGGGTCTCTACCTTTACATTTTTAAAGACAGAAAAAAAACAGAGTTCAAAAAGTTCAAATAATTGCCAAAGTTCACACCAAAAGTCAGTCATAAGCTTGGATTTTCAATCAGTCTCTCTGCACTTAAAATTTATGCTCGGTTCCAACAAAATGGAATAATCACTTTCCTGAATTAAAAAATAAACAGGCTACTTACTAGGTATATATACGAGAGGAACTGACAGCAGGTACACAAATGAATTTGCACACCAATGTTTATTACGGCCATTATTTACGATTGTCAAGAAAAGGAAATAGCCCAAATGTCCATCAATGGATGAGTGGATAAACATACAATGGATTATCATGCAGCTATAAGATACAATAAAGTCATGAAGCATGTAATAACATGGATGAAACTTGAAGATATTATGTTGAGCAAAATAATCCAGAAACAAAAGGACAAATACTGTATGGTCTCACTAATGTGACCTAACTATAATGAGCAAACTCTGAGAGTTAACGTTGAGATCACAGGTTATCAGAAGATAGAAAGAATGTAGAGTTTGGGCATTTGATGCTGAAGGATGTTCAACAGGATTGCTTGTAAAGATCCAGAAATGGACAGCGCAATAACCTGTGATGGTTGCACAATACTTTAAGTATAATGAACAAAGCTGAATGTGAGTATGGTTGAAGAGGAAGGCTAGGGGCAGGTATGACAGCAGAAGGAAAGATAGAGAATAAAAACTGAGACTGCATAACATAGTGAAACCTAGAGTGGACAAGAATGGTGATTAAATGTACAAATATAAGAAAGTTTTTACTTGAGGGAGAACAATTGAATGTCACCATTGCAAGGTGTTAAAATGGGACAGTATATGGAAAAAATTTATGTAATGCAGACTAGGGTCTACAGTTAACAGTAACATTGCAGTTTTCTTTCATGAATTATGACAAAGGCAATTTACCAAAGCTAAGTGTCAATAAAAGGGGGATATAAGGGGTATGGGATTCTTACTGTTGTTTCTCTTTTTCCTCTTTTCTTCTTTCTTCATGGAAGAAACGGAAATATTCTCTTTTGATTGTGGTGATGAATGCATGACTACATGATTATACTGGGAACCATTGATTGTAAACTTAGGATGGATTGTATGGTGTGTGAACAAAACTGTTTAAAAAATTAAAAGAAGGATACAAGTGTTGGAAATGAGGTGAGAGAGAGAGATACCCAATAACTGCAGGTGGGGAAGCAAAATGGTGCAGCCCCTCTAGAGGGCAATGTGGGGGGTCCACATGAGGCTAAGTATATGGTTGCCACATGTTATTAGACAAAGGCTTGGAATAACTGAAAGAAGGTCACGAATAGGCATATGCACACTAGTGTTTATGGAGGCAGTATTCATGATTTCTAATGGATGAAGGTGGCCAAGGGTACATCGACTGATGAACAGAAGGATGAATCATGGTGTATACATACAATGGAATACTCAGCAGCAGGAGAAAGGAATGAAGTCGTGTAGTATGCAAATAGGTGAATGAACCTTGAAGACATTATGTTGAGTGAAATAAACCAGAGACAAAAGAACAAATAACTATAATGAGCAAACTCTGGTTATCAGGGAATAGAAAGTGGGCAGAGAATGGGCAATCAATGATTAAGAAGTACAGAATGATCAAATAAGGCTTATTGTAAAGGTTCCTAGATTGTAAGCTCTTATAGCAGTTACATCTATTCCTCAGTTTTAACTGTTATTTCTAAATTCTGGGATGCTGAATTCTTTTGAGTATAGCCTGGTAATTCCCTCAAACATTGGGTATCTGTGTGAAACCTGAGGCTCAGAGTTAGAATTCTGCAGCTCTGAATGTTAGCATTACTCCATACAGCAATTGTTGAAGAAGCTGAATAAGAGATCAGACTCCAATTAGAGACATGAATGAAACAGACCTGGTTAGGACTAAGGTAAATCAGATGAATCAGATAAAAGGATGATATTGTCTATATTTTAAAACTTCAACTTCTGTGTGAGACCAAAGGAAGAGATGTTTATTTGGTCCAAAATTTAAATTGTCTATAGCACACTATCTAATTTAACCTGTCTCTCAGTTTATTTAAGCAACCCAAATATATGGAACCTAGAATAGGAAATGAGATCCTATGACTCTGTACAGGTTAATGTAATACCTGGATACAGTCCAGAGATTTGCAGCAGAAAATAAAAAAGTATCCTCAAAGTCTACTTGAGGGATTGAGGAAAAACATGGAACTGCTAAACTTCTCCACCTGGGGAATTCCTGATATTCATTTAGGCACTAGGGACTCACAAATGCTTAAGCCAAGCTCCCGATCTTTAGGCTAGCCTTTATAAAACTTATTTCTGCAATGGCAAAGCTAGGCTTACCCGCAGAGAGCCTCTTTGGTTGCTCAGATGTGGCCTCACTCTCTAAGCCACCTCTGCAAGTTAACTCACCACCCTCCCCACCACGTGGGACACGACCCCCAGGGTGATCCTGGCTCTGGCATCATGGGATTGAGAATGCCTTCTGGACCAAAAGGGGGAAAAGAAATGGAACAAAATAAAGTTTCAGTAGTTAAGAGATTTCAAATGGAGTCAAGACGTCATTCTGGAGGTTACTCTTATGCAAGCTTTAGCTGGATTTGCAACTACCACAGTACTCCAAGCCCAAACAGTATTCCTGAAAACTCTAGGGAGTGCACTGGGCTCTAAGTTTCTATAAAAGACCTTCTTAGTAAGATTATTTTTTTCAGAAACTTAAGGCCTCCAGATTCATCCTATTCCAGATAAGCCCTGAAACCCAGAGGTACCACTCTCTCCAAGAACATCAACCAGTTTCATGCCTCTACCCCACAAGGTCAACACCCCTTTCCAGCAAAAAGAAGTTAAAATGGTCATTGCCCAGATATCCCTGAAGACTGAGAGAAAGATCAAATAAAAGGGAGGAGGTGTGACTGAGAAATCTGGATTTAACAAAAGACCACCAATACTGACTCATTATATAGATATTTCTTTTTAGTTTCTAGTGTTTTAGAATAGCCAGAAGGAAATACCTGAAGTTGTTGAACTATAATCCAGTAGCCTTCATCTTTGATAATGATTGTATAATTATACAACAAAAAAATGTCATTTGCCTGTGTTTGTATGGATCTACTTCTGGATGTTTCTTCTGTTCCACTGGTCTATAGCTCTTTCTCTGACAATACTACATGGTCTTAGTTAACCTACCTCTACTGGAAGTCCCAAAATTGGGTAGAGTGCAATACTAGTGATGAGTAAGAGGGAGGGGTAAGGGGTATGGGATGTTTGGGGTCTTCTTTTTTCTTTTTATTTCTTTTTCTGGAGAATGCAAATGTTCTAAAAATGATCATGATGATGAACACACAAATATGTGATGATACTGTGAACCACTGATTGTGTACTTTGGAAGGATTTATGGTGTGGGCATATATTGCAATAAAATTACTTTTTAAAAAAAGTAAACATGCTTATTCATATATTCCTACCCATTTTCTTGTTCTTTTGCTTTCTTTTTAAAATGAAGATATTAAATTAGATTATCACAAAAGCTCAAAAAATTTGACTAGCTATGATTTCCATATATATTAAACAGATTTATTGATAATTTACATGTCACAAAACTCAACCATTTTAAGTATACAATTCAATGAATTTTAGTGTAATTTCAGAGTTGTACAACCACCACTACATCTAATTTCAGAACATTTCCTTCATGCTAAACAGAATCCTCACGTCCAGTTACAATCACCCCTTGTTCCCACCTCAGCTCTATGTATAACCACTAATCTCTGTATATTTGCATTTTTGTACACTTCCTATCAATAGAATCAGACCATATGTGGCCTTTTGTGTCTGATTTCTTTCACTGAGCATAATCTTTTTTGAGATTCATCCATGTTGTTGCATGTATCAGTACTTTGCTCCTTTTCATTGGTGAATAGTATTTCATTGTATGGATATACCATATTTTTGTTTCCTGGAGCATAGGCTGAGACTATACGTTTATTTGTAGGACCTATATGTCCTTAAAAATATTATTGGTACAGACTTAGAAACATTTTGAAGTTCTCAAGATTATCATCATCATCATCATCATCCAGTCAACAGGGAATTATTTTAGCTTGTAATTTTATTTTAGTTTGTAATCTTCTTTTAAGTTGAGTATTCCACTTTGTGTCTGAGTAATTCCAAGAATTATTTCTTCATGGGATTTATATATCTCATAACTAACACCCCTATGACTCATTAAACACACACACACACACACACACACACACACACACACACACATTAGGGAAAGTTACAAACATTAATGACCCTCTATTTAAACCATCTCATTTCACATTCCGAGAACTACTGTTCTTGGCAAAGCCTCAAAAGTCATTAATGTAACAAATAACATAACAGCAAAAAATCGTACCCTCTTCATACTAAGGGTTATCTCTAAACTTTCCATAGCATTAATTCATTCAACATGAACCTGCTGTAGAAATTCTGTATTTATCAGCCAGCCAGATTAATTCAGCTTCACAAGACAATTCACTCTCATATATGAGGTATATATAAATACCAATATATAAATTTACAAGGAGATATGAGAAATCAAATCCAATAGAATGCATGTTTTAGTGAGTCAGCATATTCTTTCCCAAAGAGGAAAAACTTACATTCAAAGCAAAATACCCTCTTTGGAGGTTCCTTAGTAAGTGTAAAGTCAAAGTAGAAAACTGGATGATCATAACCAAGTATCCTCCTGCTACAATTATTCGACACAGTTTTCTTTACCAAATCAGGATACCTGTCAAATAGGCTGAAATGTTCCTATCAGCAGGTTTTCCCTCTCCTCTGAACACTAGAGACATAGCACCCATCGGTTCAGAGTCCACTTATTTTTCAACAGCTTTACTGAGGTATAATTTACATATCATAAAATTCACCAATTGTGAGTGTAAAATTTAATTATTTTAAAAAAATTTATGGAGCTGTGCAAACTTTGCCAAAATACAGAACATTTCCATCACACCCAGAATTTCCCTGGACTTCATTTGCAATCCATTCCACTCCTTCTCCCAGGCCAGACAGCCACTAGTCTGCTTTCTGTCTATAAATTTGTCTTTTCTGGGCATTTCATAAGAATGGAATAGCTCAATATGCAGCCTTTTAAATCTGGCTTCTTTCCTTTGTCATAATGTTCTTGGGGTCCATCCATGTTGTACTATTTAAAAATAATTGTTCCTTTTTATTACCAAATAACATCCCATTGTATGAATATACCACATTTTGTTTATCCTTTCACCAGATGGGCATCCGGGATGTTTCCATTTGGGGATAATGCTTCTGTGGACATTCACATACAAATCTTTGTGTGCATCCATTCCTTTTTGATCTATCATCAAAGCCTAAACTCTTTTTTAAAACCTTGATAATATGATTATATTATCTTCTCTTTGATATCAGTAATAAGCCACATAAAATCTAACTAAATTGTAGAATGACTTCTGTAGATGTCTACTCTGACCACTTACGTATTTATTCTTACTACTTACTGTTTCAAAAGGTGTTCTTTCTCTGATCGAGTCAGCTTACTCTAACAGTTTATATACACACTGCCCCTAGGTAAACATACCTAACATATTTCAGAGATAAATTATTTCAAAATAGCTTGAAGCTGCAACAACTCTTTGGAAACAGAAATACTTCACCTTGAAATTGCAGGTAGTATCACTGATTTTAAATTTGGGGTCCTCTCCACTCTTTTCCTTAATTTCTCACACCACAGCAGCAGGTATACAAGGCAGCCTGAATGCCCAGCTTGTTTGCTCACAGTAGAGCTATCATGCTATCACGTACTTTAGAACCTGATAAGCCAGCTACAGCTATAGAGAAGTATATTACACATATTATTCTATTAACAAAAAAGGAAATCTATATGGAATCTTTGAGGAACTACAGAGCTGGAAAAAGGAAAACCAAGTGCATTCACTGGAGAAAAGACTAAGAAGCACATTTGGCTACAGATTTGAACCATATCCTTCAATTCAGTAATTAAATAAAAATTATTAGTGATTAAGTTGATATTTTGATCTAGTCTGGCACATTGAACTTTTATCTCAGTTATTTCTAAACTCAGGGAGAAATACAAGAGTGTGGTTTATTGGTCCCCCCAAACATTAACAAGGGGGAGATAATGCCACAGGTGGGTGACTGTATACGAAATGGATCAAATTGTGGGTTAGTCAGGAAGAAATCAGTGAGAGTATAAAAAGATACTGCAAATGCTTTGGGGTGACAGGGATTTGACTTAATAAGCCTGAGGACGTGTGGGTGCATTGGACTGATTTAAAGGGAAGTGGATGATGTAGCCAAAATTGAAGGGAGTCTCTAGTCCAACAGTTTTAGGGGCAGCTATGACTTAGTCAGGCCTTCATAGGTTTAGCAGAGCAAAGTTTGCTCTAGGATAAAAGAAACATTTTTTCCAACCTTGATCCCAAGACAATTGCTGCTAGCTCTTTCACTGGTTTGAATAGGGAGAAAAATTTTAAAGTTTAGGGAAGATTGTTAGAAGTACCTACGATGCAAAGAGCACTGTGTGAGGTGCATTAGAGCTATGAAGAGATATTATGTATAACTTTTACCTCAAAATGATTGCAGACTAGTTGAGAAAGTAGGTCTTTCATTAAAGATTGTTTGTTATTTTACTTTTTAAAGTAAATGTACTTTAAAATAAACGTGTTTATTGCAACAAAGGTCTCTATCACTACCATACAGGAACACCAACTTGTCACCTTGATGTATGAAGTATTCATAAAGATTTTAGAACCATATTCATCAAAATTCATTTCTGAAAGTCCTCCAATTAGCAGTGCCAGCTGGGAGGAATAAGAGTGCTCAAGTTAGACAAATATGACATTATAGAAGGATAAATTGGATAATATTCTTGAGGCTCCTTGTCTCCAGGCACAGGCACCCCTAGTCTAAGTACTCTGAGTTTCCCCTTTTGCCCAACTTTCTAGTTTCCTTCCTTCCTTGCCTTGGTGCTTTATCTGTACCTGCGTTCCCAAAGTACCCTCTATTGTTATTCAAAGCCCTTATCCGAATCATGTATTGATTATTTGTTTCATGTTGGTCTTCTCCAACAGGTTTTACACTGCATAAGGAAAGGGACCACATCCGTCTTGTTCACCACCATGTCCCCTGTGGCTAGCACTGTGACTTACAACTAATAAACTTTCAGTAAACATTTGATATTACTGTAATGGCTGTCCTTCTGACTCAATTCTGCTCTAGTCATTGAATAATGCTGAATAATGTTGAATAACGTAAAAATGTTGAATAATTACTTATGAATCATGTAACTATCCAAAACGATGATAAAACAATTGTCACCTTTATTTCACAATGAAAAACTTGAATATTTTAAGCAATAAGAACTATCTGTGGGTAGAAGAAATGGCACACTGTGGAATGTGATGCTCAGAGAAGGTATTATGAAAATGGTCCAGGATGAACAAAAATCCAAAAGATATGTGATTCTCATAAAGGCAGAGAGGAACATTCAGGGCAATCTAAATTAAGAAAACCATGCAAAGAAATATGTGGAGCAGGGTATGTCTTTAGTGTATGAAATAAGCCTAAATAGAATGGAGGGTTCCAATGGGGAAAAAATTTAAACAAGGTGAACATATATCTGTAGTAATTTGAAATACAAAAACAAATTCTCTGACACTGCCTTCAAAAGGTACAGTCTAATTCCTCTCCCATTGAGTGTGGGCTGGCCTTAGTGACTTACTTCCAAAAGAAAGAAAATAAAGTAAAAGTGAGGGTGAGAGAATGACTTTGGTGACAAAGACAATAGAAGGCTCTTTGGATTCCTGCTTCCTGCTTAGTGAATACTGGATCACTAAGATCCAAGGATCTCTTGGATCAGATCTGGGGGAAGCCAAGCAGGTTGTGAGGACACTTAGGTAGCTATGTGAAAAGGCCCTTGAAACCAAGGAAACCATGACAGCCATGGGAGGGCGCCATCTTGAAGCAGATCCTCCAGGCCTGGTCAAACCCTCAACAACTGCAGTCCTAGACAACAGCTTGACAGCAACCTCCTGAGAGGTCCTGAGCCAGTACCTCCCTGCTACACCAATCTCGGATTCCTGACCCTCTGTGAGAAGCCAAGTGAGACAATAAATGATTCTGTCTTAAGCTGCTGTTTTAGGGTAATCTGTTGTTCCACAAGAGGTAATGAATATGGTACATAGACAGGTCAGAGGAATGAAGAACTTTAAAATAAGAGAAATAAGGTTGTCCTTGAATGACAAAGTAGTGATATTAGTAAATCAAGTGATTGTATATAAATTTTTAATTTACATTCTAGACACATAGATGTTGTCCCCCAGATACAAGTCAGATAAAGGGCTCTGATTGACTGAATCAATTAACCAATCAATCAATGACTGACTGATGTAATGAATGAATGAATGATTATTGCTATAGAGTGGGAAGGAGCACAACAATCCTGTCTGTGCTTATTTTCCTGTCTTTCTACAAAGGGGATCCAGATTGCTTACCTGGTTACGTCCAGTACAGACTGTGTGAGAAGCAGAAAAGATATATTATTTTGGCAAATTGAAAAAAAAAAAAAAAGCTGGGTTAATCTGAAAAGGCTTCCTTGGAGGGGTAAACCCACTGATTTCCTTACCCTTTGTGTACCTATTAGGATGCCCAAGAAACACCCATTAAATGTAACTTTGCCCAGATTCCTCTGGGCCTCTGTTTCCACATCCTTAATTGAGGATAGAAAGCCTATCTACATCATAAATATGCTGTGACAATTATATCGGTTAATATGTGCAAAATAGTAAGAATACTGAATGCTACATAATAAGCAGGATATAAGTGTAGCTCTTACTATACAGAACTTATGATTCTTCAGTCCTTCTTATAAGGCAGATTACTATGGGAGGTTTAAGAGTTTGGTACTAGAGTCAGACTGCCTGGTTGTAAATACTTCTCTGTTATTTTCTTCATCTAGAAAAGGGAGGATCTCATAGTAAATACCTTTAAGGTAACTTAGTCAACGCATGAAAATTGTTTAGGACACTATCACACACATAGTAAACAGATTCGGAATGTTAGTTATTATCATTCTAGGTTTTTGAATGGGCAAATCCAAACTGATGGATCATTAGGCTGAAATTCATTCTATTAAATGTGGAATTTGTGTTAAAAAATTCCAAAAACAAATAGAAATTATGTTTAGTGGTTTAGTTTCAGTTAATCACATATATATTAGGTTTTTCTACAAACAGAGTGCACAATGGATACAGAACTCTGGTTCAAAAAGGCTCTTCTCTGCAAATTTACAGAAATCAGTTCTCCCATTTTTACATGAATAGATAAATAGCCAGCTTTTCACTTGAAACATGAGTAAAGTCCAACATCAAACTTCTTTAATGGTCAAAAAAAAAGCTCCAAATGCAATTGTTTTGTTATGGGAAGATATGGTTAAACCCAGAGAAGTTACAAACTAAGTTTAAAATTTAAACTTACCAAACTGTGCAATCCTTTCAGATTTAGACTTGATTATAAAATCTAGTTTGATTGAATGACAAGAGAGAGATTATAATAGAAGATGGTAAGGCATAAATTTTCAAAGAGAAAAAGAAGGAAAGAGAAGGAGAGGAAGAAAGAATAAAGGAGGGAGGTAGGAGGAAGGGAAGAATAAGGGAGGAAGAAAGGAAGGAATGAATGAAGGAAGGAAGGAAGGAAGGCAGTCCATGGTCTTAAAAACTTGCAGCTTAATGGTAATCAATTAAAACAGAGTTCCAACAAGTACAGACTGTGTGAAGCAGAAAAGATATATTATTTTGGCAAATTAAAAAAAAAAAAAAAGATGGGTTAATCTGAAAAGGCTTCCTTTGAAGGGTAAACCCACTGATGTCCTTACCCTTTGTGTACCTATTAGGATGCCCAAGAAACGCCCATTAAATGTAACTCTGCCCAGCTTTCCATTTGGCAACAATCCTGTTGTAAGAGTCAATCTGAAGCAACTCCCCAAAGAGTCTGAGAGAGAGGCACTGACCCTATAACTTATGCTCCAGAAACGTGGACCATCTGAGTTAACACTTTCCTGAGAGCCAATTTCACATCCTTGTTTCTCAAGGTGTAAATCAAAGGATTAAGGGAAGGCGTGACAATATTATTCAACACCTGAATAACGGAGTCGAGCCAGGGGCTGGAGGCAGGCCGCAGATAGATGAGCATCACCGGCCCATAGAACAAGAGGATCGAAGTCAGGTGGGCACTGCACGTGGCGAAGGCTCGACGCCTGCCTTCTGATGAGCTGATTTTCAATATGGAAAAGATGATGCGACTATAGGAAGTAAGGATAAGGAAAAGACACGTGAGTGTCACAACACCCACGTTAGTGAAACTCACTGTCTGAGCCAGAGAGGTATCTGCACAAGCCAGGGGCAGCACCACTGGGATATCACAGAAGAAACTGTCCACCTCATGGGGGCCACAGTAGGGCAACTTAAAGACAAGAAACACGAGGACACTTCCCTGTAGACAGCCCCCCAGCCAAGTGCTCAATGTCAGGACAATACACACCCTGCGGCTCATGATAACTGTGTATCGTAAAGGGTGGCAAATAGCCACAAAGCGGTCGTAGGCCATCACGGTGTACAGGAAGCACTCGGTGCCACCCAGCGTGTGGTAGAAGAAGAGCTGGGATGCACAGCCCCGGTAAGAGATGACACAGCTTTGCCCCATGAGGCAGCGCATCATTTTGGGGGAACTCACTGAAGGGAAAAATATGTCAAACGCAGAGAGGTTTCCCAGGAAGAAACACATGGGGGTGTGGAGGTTAGAGGAAGCCAGAATGGTGAGGAAGATGAGCAGGTTCCCCAGCAAGGTTATGAGGCAGAAGGCCAGAAACAGGACAAAGAGCACGTTCTCCAACCCTTCAGTGTTAGGAATTCCCAACAGGATGAACTCAGTGATGGAAGTGTGATTCCTCATGTCTGTGTATCAGGCAGCACTGGAAGAGCAAAGCGACAACCAAGCTGTAAGACTACAAGAAACCGAGAGACCGTCTTCCAAACAAAGTGATTTCTATCCCGGCAGCTGCTGCAAGCAAATAAAGGCTGAAAGCACAAAAGGAGACCAGTAGTAAAGCTGGCACTGCCACCCAACAGTTTGTCAAATTTGGCCTCGGTTTCTGCATCTGTTAAATTAGGTGGCAGAATAATTTATCTTTATAGTTGGCAAACCTCTTAGCAGTAATCAACATTTATCATCAGTTTTGTGTAATTTCTCCAGTCTGGTTTATCACACAAACCCACATATTTCAGATCCATCATCACTATGGAAAATGGTCATCAGGGTGCCAAACCCATTTTAATATTCACCAAGTCATAATTAATTTTTAAACAGGCCTACCTTCCAAAAATGTATATATGAAATCCCTAATGCAAACAAATTATATACACTTATCTATTGCTTTTTATTTTCAATACATTTCCATTCTTCAGCATTTATATTAAAGAGAAAAGCACACAATTTATATTTATTACCTGTGCACACATGCAGAAATTGGATTCAGTCTTAAATAGGGCATTGCATAAATAATAGAAACAACTACTGCTGGAAATTTCTCTCCTCAGATAGGTTTCTTTTCAATACTACAGACCGCTCAAATGCAAATGTTAATAATGTTAATTTTATTTAGATTTTTTAATCAGTGCCAGTCCTAGATAAACCTAAAAAAACTGAATTACATTTTCTGAATCTCCAATTTCTCCTTCTGTTATTTTGCACACCATTTTTTGTTAGCCCTCCATATGTTACCACTGGAATATAACTGAATTCACTCTGCCTGTGATCAATGTTCACTCACAGGAAATAGCTTGATAATTCTTTTCATATTAATTTAGAAATTGCTAATCTGTTACCATTTCCTACTTTATTTCCACTTTAACAAGGACAAAGGCTTATGCCATAGTAAAAAATCTCAGAAAGTGAAATTTATGGCAAGAATTGAGAGGTGGAAGTGGTACTGGGAACAGGAGCTCTTCATACCAATTTTGAAATCAATCTGCTAAGCCAGGCCCTATGTAAAGCTGGTCCTGCACGAAACATTTTAAATAGATTGAGAGCCTGGGAAAGATACAGACAGGAAGACAAAGACTCCCTTCTAGCCCCAAAATGAAATATTGAAACAAAATTGAAAATTGAGTTTGGACCTTGGTGATCAATTCAATCTCATAAATATTCATTTTCAATGTATCATGAGTCAGAGCTAGAAATATAAGGATATAAGGATGAATAAAATAAAGTACCATCCCTTAAAGAGGTCACTCTAGAGTCATATAAATATGGTTTTTAACTCTGACTTTTTCATTTTCTGGCTCAGGGGCCTTGGGCAACTTATTTGACCTTGCTAAGCCACATTTCCTTCAAAAGAAAAGTGGCTAATAATATTACCTGCTTCATAGGGTCTTTGTGAGGATGAAATGAGACAATAAAATGCTTCATTCATTCAAAGCTTGGTATTTAGTCATTGTTCAAAAAAGTTAGCTTAACAACTAAACTTCATGCATTTAAGACTGAGGTAAAGGTAATGAAGTAGTAACAGCAGATGTGATGAGAATACAATTAGATACGGGCTTTGAAGTACACACAGGATTTTTAAAAGGCAGAAAAAGGCACACAGATCAGGCAACTGTTATTTTCAACTTATCATCAATGGTGTGTTAAAGAAATATATCAGCAGAATTAAAGGATAACTTTGTAGCCTGAGAGTGCATAAACTCTCCCTCTAATCTGAACTTTACTGTCTCTAGCTCAGTAACCAGCTTCGCAGGCTAAATGGCACAAGTGTCCAGTCCAAACCCGCCCTGGGCAGAAGTGCCAATTTGACGATATATCTCAGATACACTTTCAAAACCCCTCTCACTTCTCCTCTGTAATCAGCACTTAGTTCCTTATCTCCATCCAAACCTATTCTCAAGAAAGAATCTGACATCTGTCCAAGGAAAAGTATTCTAGAAACAAATATCACTTAATTTTTTATAGAGAGTCGTGTGGGAAAGCACTGCATTCCCAGAATAGACGATTTTCAAGCAGGACTTATAGGCTCATCTTTTTGTGAAACAGCAGAAGAAAACATTCTCCAGCAAAAGAGGATAAACTAGATTATTTCTTCCAACTTTAAATTCTAAAATTCCATATTATTAGCTTTTGATAAATCATGTGAGTTTCACTGTTGCCATAGCCACTAATATTTGCATTGTAATCCTTAGTCTGTAATAGCACCATATTCATCTTCATATTCCTGTTAAAGGAAGGTATTAGGTTGATAGTAAGAGTTCACATTAAGAGTAAGTCACAAATTTCTAATTTCTATGCTAACTACAAAACAGGATTCACAGACAAAGAATCTATCCCCTTCAATATCAACCACCTCCCCCTAACAAGCCGCTCCTCTGCCACACATGCACATTTATTTATCCACAAAACTTCTCCATTTTTTTCTGAGTGCTGGCTTCCAAGTGGATTGTACAATGCAGAGTCTTATAAGAAAGTGCCTAAGTTCCTTGATTTTCTTCCTTCAGTTGGTTGAGCCAGTAAAATTATGTTCTCATAAAATGGAGAGTAGAAATGTAGCAGAGAGAGAGCAAAGAAAGAGAGGGCTCTAGGCAAGACAGAGATAAATAGAGGTAGGCAAAGTTTTAGACACGTACCAGCTGATGGAAAACATGTCTGACAAGGGCAAAGAGACTGCTCTAAAGTTTGTAGGCAAGAAGAACATGTGCCTTAAGCCAAAACTCTAGTTTGTATAAGACGCCATGGCACAGAGTGAAGGTTGGCACCTTCTCCTCTTGAAGCCAAGACACAGATCCACACTCAGCCCTGCTATGTAGTCTGGTCCCAAAATTATGGATTTGCAATGTTTTCCAAACTGGAGACTATTAAAGGGACTGGTTTCTTTTGAGACAATATCCCCAATGGCCAAATCCTCAGACTCAAGAAGCCTGACTGAGCAAAGGGAGTAATTAGATGTCTCCCTTTCTTTCCTCCTGCCCCCTTCCATTCCCTATCTAATTATTTCATAATATATGACAGTCACTATGAGGTTAGCATCACAACTTTATAGACTATTTGTTAAATATTCAATAAAGCGAGAAAAATACCTCATGTTTCTTCAAACTTATTATTACCAGTGTTAAGATTTTGGTGTTCACTTGCCAATCATTCCACCATAATGTTATTTTTTTCTTTAACTATCTGAACTCATACTATATATACAGTTTTGATTCTTTCTCCTTTAATTTAAATTTAATTTATAATTTTGCCAAAATATTTTTCATTATTCAATCATCACAACTATCATTTTGAGTTTTCATTTTGTTTTTCCCTTGTATTTACCAAAATAAACACTAGAGCAAAGGCCATGAATATAAGGGTTTTGAATATTGCTGCCAAATTATTTATTTCATTAGCAGCAGCATTTGTAAAGGGCCAATTTTACCAACCTTTAAAACTCTTAAATATGTTTATGTATTAACATATTTAAGAGTTTTAAAGTTTTTTTCATAAGCAATTGACATCCAACTATTTTTTAATATTTGTTTCTGCTTATTCTTAAGGCTAAATATTTTTCCAAATGTATGTTGTTGTTTTGTTTTTCTTTATAGCAATTCAAACAATGTGGTGTTGCTGTAGAGACAGACAGAGAAATGGAGTAGAATACAGAGCATAAAAGCACACCCCTTGCATCAGTCAATAATGGATTTAAGACAAAAGTGGCATGGAAGATCATGGGGACATATATTTTTATACCAATAAATTATGTTTGGGTGACTGGATCAACAGGGAAAGAATAAAAATTAATCTTTTACTACACACCATACACAAAATCAATTCCAGGGATAAAATAAACTTAAATTTGTGAGGCAAAACAACATAGCATTTACAAATTAAATTGGAGGCAATCTTTTTGACTAGATATAGAAATAATAACAATAAGGGAAACAGTGATATTTTTGGGTATATTAAAATAGAGAATATTATCAAAGGAGTAAAAATGAAAAGAAGAAAAGTGAAAGTTGGAGAAGTTATTTACAACACATTCATAACAAGGACTCATATCCAAAATATATAAAGCATCCCTAATGTTTATAAGAAAACTAATCAATCCAATAGGAAAAAAGGCAAATGATTGGACCAGACTTCACAAAAGAGGAAATACAAATAGCCAACACCCAAAAGAAAATATGTACAATCATTTTAAAAAATTAGTGAGATTAAAATTAAAATTTCAATAAAATTTTGGTAAAAGTAAATGTCAAAATGATTAATTTCTGAGCATGTGGAACTTTTATATATTGCTTAAAGGAGAGTAAATTTAAGGGAACACTTTAGAAAATGGTTTATTGCTTTCCAATAAAATGGAAGATGTTTTCCTCATAATAACAGAAATTTCCATGGAGAAACTTACGCACATGTTTACCAGGGTAAACGTATAATTTTCAAAGATTAGTTTCTGTAATAACCAAATATTTGAACACACTGATGTCTATCATTAGTATGTTCTACAATGGAACAATATAAATCAATAAAAATAATACATTTACAGCTACCCATATCAATATGTACAAGTCTTAGAAACATAAAATAGGGAACTTCCTCAACTAGATAAAGAACAGATAGAAAAAAACTACAACCAACATCATACTTGATGGTGAGAAACTAGTGCTTTGCCCTCAGATTGGAACAAGACAAAGATGTATCCTCTTACAACTCCTATTCAACATCATAATGGAAGTCCTAACTAATGCAATATGATAAGAAAAGGAAATAAAATACATAAAGATTCAGAAGAAAGAAATAAAAGCCCCTTGGTTTGCAGATGATATGATTGTCCATGTAGAAAATTCCAAAGAATTGCAAAAATACTCCTGGAACTAAGGGTACAAGGTTAATACACAAAAGTCAATTGCTTTCCCACATACCAGCATGAACAATTGGAATTTGAAATTAAAAGCAATACCATTTACATTAGCACTGAAAGACAAAATACTCAGTGTTCTTCTAGTTTGCTAATGCTGCCCTTTTGCAAAACAACAGAAACGGATTAGCTTTGATAAAGGGGGGTTATTTGGTTACACAGTTACAGTCTTAAGGTCATAAAATGTCCAAGGTAACACATCCATGATCGGGTACCTTCACTGGAGGATGCCCAGTGGTATCCAGAAAACCTCTGTTAGCTGGGAAGGCATGTGGCTGGCATCTGCTCCAAAGTTCTAGTTTCAAAATGGCTTTCTCCCAGGATGTTCCTCTCTAGGCTGCAGCTTCTCTTCAAAATGTCATTCTCAGTTCCTCTTGGGGCATTTGTCCTCTCTTAACTTCTCTGGAGCAAGAATCTGCTTTCAACAGCCATCTTCAAACTGTCTCTCATCTGTAGCTCCTCTCTCAGCACCTGTGCATTCTTCAAAGCGTCCCTCTTGGCTGTAGCAAGCTTGCTCCTTCTGTCTGAGTGTTCATAGGGCCCCAGTGAACTAATCAAGGCCCACACTGAATGGGCAGGGCCATGCCACCATGGAAATTATCTAATTAGTGTTATCACCTACAATTTGGTGGGTCACATCTCCACCGAAACACTCAATTAAAGAATTACAATCTAATCAACACCAATACATCTGCCCACACAAGACTGCATCAAAGATAATGGTTTTTTTGGGGGACATAATACATTCAAACCAGCATACTCAGGTATAAGTCCAAAAAAGTATATACAAGCTCTAGATGAAGAACACTATGCACCTCTGATTACAGAAATCAGAGAAGGTCTAAATAAATGAGGAGACATTCCATGTCATGGATATGAACACTAAATATCATTTATATTATTTTTAATAAGATGTCAATTTCCCCACAACTTGATGTATAGATTCAATGCAATCCCAATGAAATTCCTAGCAAGTTATGTTGTAGATATTGATGAACTGATCCTAAAAGTTTATCTGGAAAGGCCAAAGCTCAGGACAGCCAACAAAACCCTGAGGAAGAACAAAGCCAGAGGACTGACATTACCCAATTTTAAGACTTACTGTAAAGCTGCAGTGATCAATAGAGCATAGTATTAGAGAAATAATAGACAAATGGATCAATGCAACAGAATGGAGAGACCAGAACTAGCCCCACACAAATATAGTCAACTGATCTTTGACAAAGGAGCAAAGGCATTTCAATGTAGAATGACAGTCTTTTCAAAAAATGGTGCTGAAACAATTGGATATCCATATGCAAAACAAGGATTTACATCCAGGCCTTACAGCTTTAATAAAAGTCAACTCAAACTGTATCACACACCTGTGGTCTCAGAAGGAAAAGCAGAAAAAACGTTGGATGAAATGGTGAACAAAAATTTTTCCAAAATTTGTTGATTATGACTAACCAAAAGACCCAAAGAGTGGAACAAATCCGAAGCAGGATAAAACAAAGAAAACCACACACTAAGTCATAACATAATAAAATCACCAAAAGAGAAAAATATCTTAATAGCAGCCAGGTAAAAGACATATTAAACACAGAATGATGATAAGAATGAAGGCATAATTCTCCTCAAACTATGCAAGACAGAAGGCAATAGAATGACATGTTTGAAGAGCCGAAATTAAAATGTCAACCAAGATTTCTATATTCAGAAAATACACACTTCTAAAATGAAGGCAAAATAAGAGTAATTAAAAGAAACAAAATTTGGAAGATTTTGTCAAGAGCAGACCTGAACTACAATAAATGTTAACTGAAGGTCATCAGACAGAAGTAAAACTGAACCAGATGGAAAACTGAATCCATAGACAAGAATAAGATGAATAAAAAACTTTTTCATGCTTGAATCAAAAACTGTGGTTTATTCCAGGAATGCAAATTTGGTTTAATATGTGAAACTCAACCAGCGTGATTCATCATCAACCTGAAAATGAAAACCATGTGATCATTTCATAGATGCAGAAAATGTATTTGACAAACTCTAAACACTTAAAAACTCACAGCTAACTGGAATAAAAAATCTATGAAAAACTTATAGATAACATAAAACTTGATTGTGAGAGACTCAATGATTACCCCCAAGATCAGGAATAAATCAAGGATTTATGCTCTCACAACTTCTATTCAACAGTACACTGGTGGACTCATTTAGTGCAATAAGGCAAGAAAAAGAAATTAAATGCATCCAGATTGGAAAGGAAAAAATAAACTGTATTCATAGGCAACAAGGTCATCTCTGTAGAAAATGAATCTTCAAAAAGCTACAAGAACTAAGAAGGTTACAGGATGTAAGATCAATTTTCCAAAAAGCCAGCTGTATTTCTACACACCAGGAATGAATGATTATAAATTGAAGTAAAAATACACCATTTGCAATAGCAACAAACAATAGCAAACAGTAATAACTTTGACAAAAAAGTATGCCAGACCTGAACAATAAATACTATTACAACATGGGAGAAATTAAAAGGATACTGAGAGTGGGACTCACTATTGGTAAGATGTTAATTCTTCTCAAGTTGATCTATAGAGTCCATACAATTCTAAACAAAATCCTGGTGTGCTCTTTTGTAGAAATTGACAAGCTATTTTAAAAATCCATACGGAACTGCAAAAGGACTTTCAGTATCAGAGACAATTTTGGGGAAAAAAATGTTGGAGAACAGCTTCACTAGCAGATCAGGTCCAGTTGGAAATGAGTGTCAGAAACAAGTGCATGAAGAATATTCTAAGAGTGAGAAAGACTCTCCATTGCTGAGGTTGGAGGGAGCCACATGGAAAACAGAGGTTAATTCTGCCAACAACCAGTGAGGTTGGAAGAGGCCCCCAGCCCCAAGTACTACCCCAAGTCATAAGATTACTTCAAGCCCTAAATGGTAGAGGCTGTTAAAACTGAATGCATTCCAAGAGTGACATCATCAATATGGTAATGTAAACAGCCACTGAAAACTTCTCCCCAGAGATCCAGTGGAAAAAAAGGACTATTCGCACTTGTTCAGAACTTTGGAGAAAGGTATAGACTGGAGAAGGATTCTACAATGCTGAATCAAAGAAAGAGAAAAATATCAGGTAGAAAACTTCCATCCTGGACTGGCCAGTCCTCTCTCCTCCCAGACACCTTGGAAGTGAACAGAGTGGCAGCTGGGATCCCTCCCAACTCCCAGCAGGGACACAGAATATAAAATCTCTCACAGCAGTGAGACAGAGTCCCAACTATATGCAGACACAGAGAACAAAGCCCACAAGGACCCATCGCAGGACTTAAGACCCTGGGGAGGTCAGAATACAAAAGGGCAACAAGGAGGATTTTCTGAAATGGAGGAATAGAGAGGGAACCACAAAATCCTCTCCAAAAGCGGCAAGCATGCAGGCAGAGGTTACCCATATCAGCCGTGTGGAGACAGGGGAGGACATTTCAAGGCTCACATCAGTGAGGGACAAAGAGTCTGAGAAAACATGGAGAGACACTGTGTTTCCAGTCATGGATCCTGGTTCCCATCCCCCACCCATGAGGGAAGTAGTAGCAGGAGGCCTGATCCTTGCCTTTGGGAAGGCTGCACACTGGGGAAGCTGGAGGAATCCTCTGCCACAAGTAAAGTCAGGGACACAGACCCACACTGAGCCAGATTTGGGCTGGAAAAAGAGGGTATAGGAACTGTGCCGGTTTGAATGCATTATGTCCCCCCAAAAACCATGTTCTTTAATGAATTCTTGTGGGGGCAGACTATTAGTGTTGATTAGGTTGAAATCTTTGAATTAGGCTGTTTCCATGGAGATGTGACCCACCCAACTGTAGGTAATGCCTTTGATTAGGTTGTTTCCATGGAGGTGCGGCCCCACCCATACAGCATGGGTCTTCGTTAAATCACTGGAGCCCTATATAAGAACTCAGACATAAGGAGCTTGCTGCTGCACCTAAGAGAGATATTTTGGAGATGCCATTGAAAGCAGACTTTTGCTGATGCTTTGGAGATACTAGCCCAGAGTTTGACCCAAGAAGCTAAGCCCAGACATTTTGGATAATGCCATTTTGAAACGCAACTTGGGGATCAAGCAGACACCAGCCACATGCCTTCTGAGATAACATAGGTATTCCGGAAACCATGGGTGTTCTTCAGTGAAGGTACCCTATTGTTGATGCCTTTGTTTGGATACTTTTATGGCCCTAGGACTATAACTTTGTAACCAAATAAATCTCCTTTATAAAAGCCAATCCATTTCTGGTCTTTTGCATAATGGCAGCATTTGCAAATTGGAACAGAACCCTGCAGTTTCAACCCTACCCAGTCAAACACTGTGTGGCTCCAGAAGGTAAAGAGCTTTTGAGGACAATTAAGTCACTGACCAGTGCCATTTGTTGGGCAGGCAGGAAAATGAAGAGGAATTGCAAGGCTTTTCAGAGCCTCGCCAGACTCTATCCTAGGCCCATCAGAGCTGGTCTACACCCCCTGCACAGGAACCTTTTAGCTGAGAAACATGGACAACCAAACTGTCAAAGCAGTGCCCTAAATACAAATGCAGGTCTTACTGGATGGTGAAAAGCAGATCACTCCTGGGCCAGCTGTTGGCTGAGGAAGTGGTACCTCTCAGTTCCGCAGCCCAAGTCCCTTCCATGCAGAAGCCTGGGAGTCACCAGACACATTGTGCCCATAGGCAGGGGTCTCACTCAAGGTGCAAAGTGCCCAACCCCTACCCCCAGAGTCAGAAACTTCCAGGGCACATAGACAACAGTGGCCTTGACTGACCTGTTGCCTGGCTGGGGCCTGATCCAGTGCAATGCCACAGTTGGGGAAAGGCAGGCTTGTGGGTAAGAGGTGGCCCAAGGGCACCATCTGCTGGAAAGACAGGGAAAGTACACTCTGGCAAACTGCTTTTGTGACCTTCAATGCAAACCCAAGCAACTACAAAATCTTAGATGAGTGAGGGAAATCAACTTTCAAAATAATCTTATCAAGATAATCAAATGCATAGAAAGCAATAAAAAAAAAACACTAAGCATATGAAGATGCAAGAAGGTATGGCCAAGCCAAATGAACAAATTAATAAAGCCAGAGAAGTCACAGAATCTGGAACAACTAATCAAAGACAGTCATACAAATCTCTTAAATAACTTCAGCGTGTTGGCTAAAGGCATAAAGGATACCAAGAAGACACTAGAAGAGCATAAAGAAGAATGTGAAAGAATAAATAGAAAAATAGCAGATTTTATGGAAATGAAAGATACCGTATATCAACTTAAAAATTTACCAGATACACAACAGCAGATTTGAAGAGGCAGAAGAAAGAAAAAGTGAGCTACAGGATAAAGCAACTGAATTTGAATGTAAAAAGAACAAATGGTGTAAAAGATGGAAAAAATCTGTATTGGATCTCAGGGAAATGATGGACAACATGAAGCACACAAATAAAAGAATGAGTGGTGTTCCAGAAGGAGAAGAGAAGAGTAAAAGTCTACGAGGTTATTTTGAGGAGATAATTGGGAAAAACTTCCCAACTCTTATAAAAGACATAAATATGCAAATAAAATAAGCCCAATGAACTTCAAATAGAATAAATCAAATAGACCCACTCCAATATAAATAAAAATCAGACTGTCAAATGCTGACGAGAACCATAAAGTCTTGAAAGCAGCAAGAGAAAAGTGATCCACCACGTAAGACCAAGTTCTGAAACTTCAGTGGGCACCATGGAGACGAGAAGGCAGTGGTATGATACATTTATGATTCTGAAAGAGAAAAATTGCCAGCCAAGAATTCTTTATCTGGCAAAGCTCTCCTTCAAAGTGAGGGAGAGTTTAAAATTTTCACAGATAAACATATGTTGAGAGAATTTGTCAACAAGACAGCAGCCCTACAAGAAATACTAAAGGGAGTTCTGTCAGGTGAAAAAAAAGACAGGAGAGAGAAGTCTGGAGGAGGACACAAATTGAGAATATTGGTAAGAGTAACTTAAAGGATAAAAAGGGAGGAGAAAAAGTAGATCTGACAAATAAAAACTACAGATAAGATGGTAGAATCAAGAATTGCCTTTTCAGTAATAACTTAATATTAGTAATGTTAGTGGAGTAATCTCCCCAATTAAAAGATACAGATTGGCAGGGTGGATTAAAAAATATGATCCATTTATATGCTGTTTATAAGAGATTCACCTTAGATCCACAGATACAAATAGACTGAAAGTGAAAGGATGGAAAAAGATATTCTATGCAAGCTGTAAACAAAAGAAAGCAGAGGTAGCTATACTAATATCAGACAAAATAGACTTTAAATGCAAAGATGTCATAAGAGACAAGGAAGGACACTACATATTAATAAAAGGGACAATTCACCCAGAAGACATAACAGTCATAAATGTTTATGCCCCCAACCAAGGAGCTCCAAAGCACATGAGGTAAACAACTGGCAAAACTGAAGGGAGCAATAGCGGTTTCTACAATAACAGTGGGAGACTTCAATACACCGCTCTCTTCCATAGACAGAACAACCAGACAGAGGATCAATAGGGAAACAGAGAACAGAAAAATGTGATAAATGAATTAGACCTCACAGACATATATAGATCATTACACCCCCTAACACCAGGATATATATACTTCTCTGGTGCTCCTGGAACATTCTCCAGGTTAGTTCATATGCTGGGGCACAAAATAGGTCTTAATAAACTTAAAAAGATTGAAACTCCTCAAAGCACTTTCTCCAACCACAATGGAATGAAGCTGGAAATCAATAACCACCAAAGAACCAGAACCTTAACAAATATATGGAGGTGAAATAACACACTCTTAAACAATCAGTGGGTCAAAAAAAAATTGGAAGAGAAATCAATAAACATCTGGAGGTGATTGAAAACAAGAATACAAGATATCAAAACATCTAGGATGCAGCAAAGGCAGTCCTGAGAGGGAAATTTATTACTCCAATGCCTACATTAAAAAAGAAGAAAGACCAAAAATTTAGGACTTAATTGCTCACCTGGAGAAATCAGAGAAAGAACAGCAAACTAACCCTAAAGCAAGTAGAAAAAGAAAACTAACAAAGATTAAAGCAGAAATAAATGAATTGGAGAACAAAAACAATAGAGAGAATCAAGAAAACCAAAAGTTGGTTCTTTGAGAAAACCAATAAAATTGATAGACTCTTAGCTAGGTTGACAAAGAAAAAAACAGAGGGGATGCAAATAAATAAAATCAGAAATGAGAGAGGGGTCCTTACCATGGACCCTGAAAAAAGAACAAATCCTAAGAGAATACTATGAACAAACTGTATGCCAACAACCTAGACAACTGAGATGAAATGGACAATTCCCTAAAAACATGTAAACAACCTCTACTGACTCAAGAGGAAATAAAAGACCTCAACAAACCAATCACAAATAAAGAGATTCAATCAGCCATCAAAAGCCTTTGTACATAGAAAAGCCCAGGGCCAGATGGCTTCACAGGGAAATTTTACCGAACATTTCAAAAAGAACTAACACCACTCCTACTCAAACTCTGCCAAAAAATTAAGAAACAGTAACAATACCTAACTCATTTTATGAAACTAATGTCACTCTAATATCAAAACTGGCTAAAGATATACAAGAAAAGAAAACTACAGGCAAATCTCCCTAATGAATACAGATGCAAAAATTCTTGACAAAATACTTGCAAATCAAATCCAAAGGCACATTAAAAGAATTACATACCATGACCAAGTGGAGTTTATTCCACGCATACAAGGGTGGTTCAACACAAGAAAATCAATGTTATAAAACACATTAAAAAATTTAAAGGGAAAAATAACATGATCATCTCGATTGATGCTGAAAAAAGCATCAGATAAAATTCAACATCCTTTTCTGATAAAACTCTTCAAAAGGTAAGAAACAAAGGAAACTTGCTCAATATGTAAAAAGCATGTATGAAATCCCCACAGCCAGCATCTTACTCAATGATGAGAGACTGAAAACCTTCCCCCTAAGATCAGTAATGAGACAAGAATGCCCACTGTCACCACTATAATTCAACATTATGCTAGAAGTTCTAGCTAGACCAAGAAAAAGAAATAACATGGATCCAAATCAGAAAGGAAGACGTAAAACTCTCCTTATTTGCAGAGGACATGTTTCTATACTTGGAAAATCCTGAGAAATCTGTGACAAAGCTACTTGAGCTAATATATAAATTCAACACAATGGCAGGATACAAGATTAATGCACAAAAATCAGTAGTTCTTCTATACACTAGTAATGACCTGAGGAGGCAATTTAAAAAAAATCCATTCACAAAAGCAACTAAAAGGATCAAGTACCTAGGAATAAACTTAACCAAGGATTGAAAGGACCTTTCAGGAAACCACAAATGTTAGGAAGGATGTGGAGAAAAAAGAACACTTATTCACTGCCGCTGGTACACAGAAAACTATAAACCACTGCTAAAAGAAATCAAGGAACACTTAAATAAGTGGAAAGACATTCCGTGTTCATGGGTAGGAAGGCTAAACATCATTAAAATGTCAAGTCTACTCAAATTGACCTACAGATTCATCACAATACCAATCAAAATTCCAACAACCTACTTCACAGACTTGGAAAAGATAGTTATCAAATTTATTTGGAAGGAAAAAGGCTTCAAATAGCCAAAAACATTCTAAAAGAGAAGAATGAAGTGGTAGCTAATGCTTCCTGACTTTAAAGCTTATCATAAAGCCCCAGTGGTCGAAACAGCATGGTACTGGCAAAAGATAGGCATATTGATCAATGGAATTGCACTGAGAGTTGAGAAATAGACCCCAGATCTATAGTCAATTGATTTTTGACAAGGCCCCCAAATCCACTGAACTGGGACAGAATACCTCTTCAATAAATGGGGCTAGGAGAATTGAATATCCATAGCCAAAGGAATGAAAAAGGACAGCTATCTCACTCCCTATACAAAAATTAACTCAAAGTGGATTAAAGACTTAAATATGAGAGCCAGTGCCATAAAACTCCTAGAAAAAAATAAAGGGAAACATCTTCAAGACCTAGTAATAGGAGGTAGCTTCTTAGACCTTATATCCAAAGCACAACCAGTGAAAGAAAAAATAGATAAATGGGAACACTTCAAGATTGAACACTTCAAAGGACTTTGTCAAAAAAAGTGAACAGGCAGCCAACTCAATGGGAGGAAATATTTGGAAACCATATATCTGATAAGGGTTTGTTATCCAGTATATATAAAGAAATTCTACAACTCAACAACAAAAAGTCAAACAACCCAATTAGAAAATGGGAAAAATATATGAATAGACATATTTTCTGAAGAGGAAATACAAATGACTAAAAAGCACAGGAAAAGATGTTCATCTTTACCAGCTGTTAGGGAAATGCAAATCAAAACCACAATGATACATCATCTCTCGCCTATAAGAATGGCCACTATTAAACAATCAGGAAACCACAAATGTTAGGGAGGATGTGAAGAAAATGGAACACTTATCCACTGCTGGTGGGAATGTAAAATGGTACAGCCACCGTGGAAAACACTTCAGTGATTTCTCAGAAAACTAAACATTGAGTTGTCCCATCACTCATGAATTCTGCACTCATTATATACCCAGAAGAACTGAAAACAGTGACATGAACAGACATTTGCACACCAATGTTCACAGCAGCATTATTCACAATTGCCAAAAGGTGGAAACAATCTAAGTATCTATCAGCAGATGAATGGATAAGCAAAATGTGGTATATACATACGATGGAATATTATGCAGCAGTAAGAAGGACTGAGGGCCTAAAGTATGTGAAAACTTGATGAGCCTTGAAGACACAATGCTGAGGGAAATAAGCCAGACACCAAAGGATATTGTATAATTTCACTAACAGGAACCACCTAGAAAATGTAAACTCAGAGCCTTAAAATATAGAATATAGGAGACCTAGAGATAGAAGCTAGAGAAGGGGGAGCAGTTACTTAACATGTACAGATTTGTTAATGGGGTTGATCTTAAATGTTTGGGAATGGATATAGGTGATGATTGTTCATTGTTAGGATTATAAGTAGTAGCGCCTATTGAAGGTGAATATGATTGAAAGGAGTTCCCTAAAATCATGTATCTCACTTATTAATACTACAAATATCAATAAGTTCTTGCATGAACTACTCCAAAGATATGACACTTCTACAAAGAGTTAATAATAGAGTGGTATATGGGAAAATTTACCTATTGCATGCTGTGGACTATCTTTAACAGCAGTACCTTACTAGTACCACAGCAGTAATAGGGGTAAATAATTGGCAGAGGAGGGGGGAGGATAAGGGATATGGGGTGTTTGGGGTTTTCTTTTATGTGTGGTTGTGTATATGTTATTTTTGGGTAATGGTGAAGCTAAGCCTACTTATAAACACCAAAGAGTCACTCCCAGAGAACCTCTTTTGTTGCTCAGATGTGGTCTCTCTCTCTCTAAGCCAAACTCTGCAAATAAGCTCATTACTCTCCCTCCCCACCCCCACCCCCCATTGTAGGACATGAGCTTCAGGGATGTAAGTCTGCCCTTCAACATGGGACATGACTCCCAGGGAGGAGCCTGGCCCTGGCTAGTATCGCTCCTTGACCAAAAGAGAGGAAAATAATGTAACAAAATAAGGTTTCAGTGGCTAAGAGATTTCAAATAGAGTCAAGAGATCATTACGGAGGTTGCTCTTATGCAAGCTTCAGCCAGATATTACAAATTGCCACCGTATATCAAGCCCCAACCAACAATATTCCTGAAAATCCTAAAGAAAACCCAGGGCTTTAAGACTCTATAAATGTTTTACTTATTAAGTTTATTTTCCAGAAACTTAAAACCTCCAGATTGTTCTTATGCCAGATAAGCCCTGAATGTAGTGGTACCAGTCTCTCCTAGAATATCAACCAGTTGCATTCCCCTGCCCCATAATGTTGACACCCCTTTTCAATATGAAGAAGTTAGACTGGTCATTGCCCAAATATCCCTGGTGATTGAGAAAATGATCTAATGAGAGGGAGGAGTTGTAACAGAGAACTTAGAATTTAACAAATGCATTATGACTACTATAGACATTTCTTTTTAGTTTCTAGTACATAAGAACAGCCAGAGGGAAATATCTGAAATTGTGGAACTGTAACCCAGACTATACTTTGAAACATGCTCTACAACTACCTGTTAAAATGTATTCTGAAATTTATCACTTTTCTGTATATTTCAAAATAAAAATATCTAAAAATTAAAATAAAAAATAAAAACAAGTACATGGAGTTCTACCTTTCTCTACTCTTTATTAGAGTATCAACAAAAGACACCAGAAAGTATAGGTGGACTCAGCTTTGCCTCTTTCCTTACGCAAAGGACTAACAGTGCAAAAATTTTTATGATGATGGGAGGGTTGGATCATTCATCTCATAGAACCTCACTGTGTTTTACAAAATATAGCCTGAAAAGCTAGATCATTGTCTTTAGCTCCTAAGTAAAGTAAAACTCAGTAAATGGCATCACTGGCCTCCTCATGATGCAGAAGGTCACCCATCAAGTTGTGCAGCTCTCTCAGAAATCTAAGTAGTCCCTGGGTAGACTAGATAGCTGGGTAACAATTGTGTTTTTTCAAAACAGTAAGACAGAAATGAAAATTATGGGCATGTACTTTTGCAAAGAAGAGAAAATTAGTGTTTTATGAAGGTAATATGAGTTTATAACTAAAGAATCCAAGAGAATCAAATGGAACTTAATAGCTTTTGTAAAAATTATATAAAAGCTGGATAGAAGTTTAAATCTGCAAAATTGATAGCATATATTCCATAAAGAGATTTTGAAATACATTAACGAGCTAAATTGCAAATAATTATTGAAATAGCTTCTAAGATAGCACTCATATTTTACATTAATTATATTAAATATCCCTTATCCTATATTAATAAACCAATGTGAGAAAATTGGGTCATGTGATAGGTTAACCGGAGAACTGAAGGGGGGGGCTTCAGTTCCTCAAAATCCACCACATACAGGTGACAGTATTTCTGTTAGCACAAAAGGCCAGTAAAGCTGCTGGTTTTCCTTCTCCAAGACTAACAGTGCTTTGGAATTCTACTGCAGCAGACCAATTCTTCTTCTCCTTGTTTTCATAAAACTCTTTCCTGATAGCTCAGACATCTGTGAACTCTGGGAAAAAGTGTACTTTCCCTCTCTTTAGTTATATTAAGTCAATTTTAAATAGAATCTAAAAGTGCTCTAAGCCTAGAGGATAGAAGGCACAAGGCAGAGGTCTCTGAGCAGGTGAGAGAATCCCCAAACCAGGGAAGGCTGGGAACTTGCATAGCACATCTGCTGAGCCCCAGAGGAAGGAAGTTTAATTAGTGAGATATTTTATCTCGGAGTAGTAAAACTCTGATCATTCCTAGAGCATAGAAGATGCAGAGCTCTGTTTCTGGCTGGCTATAATCACCAGAGTTAAAGATTTATCAAAGAGACTATGAGCCCCACCAGAGAATTCTCCCTTTGGGGATGAAAGCCATATTTTCTATCCTTGAGTTTAAAGGAAAAAAATCGGGGGAAAAAACCTAAATCATTACTGCACGAGGAATTTTCAAACCCTCATTTGGAAATTAATTTTGACTGAATAAAATGCCATATAGAAAGATGGGTCATCAAATGCAGAAATGAGTAAAACAGGTACATTTGGTAGAAATTTCTGAATTTTTATCACAATGTTTTGCTCCTTCATCCATGAGGACCCTGGGGCCAAGGCAGTATCTCCTGAGACAAACCAATTTTAAGCTCTGATATTTAAAAAGAGCTTATTTCTATAGCTCATTCTTCTTGTGGTTTCATCTTTGTAAGACAAAAGAACTATACTATTCACCACTTTCTTAAAACCTTTAATTTTACCTTACAAAACAAAAACCTACTTGAAAAAATTTGGTAAGTAGTAAAAACTGGCAAAATCTCAGCATTTTTCACTATTGTGTACATTTGGTATTTATGGTTGTAGTTAATTTTCCCTTATTCTTCTTGAGCTTTGGTTTAAGTCACCTTAGTCATGTCCTCAAAATGCTAGAAAACCTCAAATTAATAAAATGTTTTCTCTATAAACCTTACTTAGCATTATGACTCTGAGTTGGAACCAATGGAAACATACCACTTCTCTCAGAGGCTCAAAGATGGCAATGCCTTGTTTCTTGTTGCCATAAGGCAGAAGCATCTTAGAAATTAGTGAAGAAATGTTCCTTTTCTGTCAGAGATGCCCAGTCTTCCAGCCAGAGTTTTCTTCAGTTCTTCATACCTTTTCATTTCTTTTCTCTTTGAATATATAATTTGAAGAACATCCAATCCACTCTAAAAGAAAAAAGAAAAAATACTTTGAGTCTGAGTTCATGAATAATTAAAATACTAGAAACAATTAAAAATTCTCTCATACCCCATATTTTTCTCTATTTTTTAGAAATATATTTTATTTTATTTGTTTTTTACCAAATGTAAGTATCCAGTTCTAGGACTCAGAGATAAAATCTAATCCTCTTCGAGCAGTTCTAATTCCTCTTGGGTGTCTGAACATATGTTGTGAGGTGATTTGGTCTTGGTTTACAGGGCAGATGACTGCTTAAAACCCTTGATAAGGAAATAATAAAATAATAAATAAGGGATGATTTTTAGAAATAGAAATGAACACAGGAGAAAGGAGTTGAGGAAAGTGATTGTTACTCTGCCTTATTAATTTGGTCAGATTTCAAGTATGACTAGGGAGTAAGGACCAGGGTAGAAGAGAGGAACAGACAGCTGGCAATGGCACTTAGCAGGCTCCAAGGAAGGCTGGAACATTACTGGAACCCAAACTTGACATTTCTGCTGCTGACGAAAGAGCTTTAGGAAGGTCATTTTTCTCTCAGCCATCCAAGTTGAAGATTTCTTTAAAATTTGTATTTATCCTGAATAATTCTCTGATGATTATAAAGACATTGTGTATGTTTGAAAGCATGTGTGCATGTCAATACGCATGTCCATTTATTTTTTCATTATTTGATTTTTTTTTATTTTCTGAAATGGAACCATTGTACATTGTACAAACCATAGCTATTGATAGAATAAATGAGTGAAAAGTAACACTGCTGTACATCACACTAAAAAAAAAATCATAAGAAAAAATTTGGTAATGGTGAAAAAAGGTCTTTGTCGGAGAGACAAAGACAGAGAGATGATTGAATAAAAGTTTGTCCATGGCAAAGTTTGGCCGCCTTCTGAATAGTTGCTAGTTTGGGTATATCTTTTCTAACTCTACAGAAAACAGAATACAAAATTTACCCCTCTTCGCTATCTCGCTGACTTCATATCGTCCTGGAAAAAGGAAGCCACCACGCCTTTTCAAAGCGCCACACTGATGCAACAGGGCTATGTAAAACATAAAAGCCAAGAAAACACTTGTGTTTCCCATCAAGAAAATGTGCTTACACGACTCATATGAACTATGTTCCGAGTAAACGCTGAACCTGCTTTCCTTCCCTTAGAAACAGGGCCCATCTAGAAGAAATGAAGAACCTGAGCCTCGTGACCACGTTCGTCCTCATGGGCATTCCCCACGCCCCCGCGCTGGACACCGCCCTCTTGGGGGTCTTCCTGCTGCTTTACATACTCACGGTGGTGGGGAACCTCCTCATCCTGCTGGTGATCCGGGTGGATTCCCACCTCCACACCCCCGTGTACTACTTCCTGGCCAACCTGTCCTTCATCGACATGTGGCTCTCCACTGTCACTGCGCCCACCATGCTCATGACCCTCGGCTCCCCAGGAGGCGGGGCCGTCTCCCTCGGCGGCTGCGCGGCGCAGCTCTATTCCTTCCACTTCCTGGGGAGCACCGAGTGCTTCCTCTACACTGTCATGGCCTATGACCGCTACCTGGCCATCAGCCACCCGCTCAGGCACTCGGGCCTGATGAGCGCGAGAACGTGCGCCCGCCTGGCCGCCGGCACTTGGCTCAGCGGCGCCCTGCACTCCGGGGTCCAGACGGCCTTGACCTTCCGCTTGCCCTACTGCGGGCCCCACCGCATCCAGCACTACTTCTGCGACGCGCCGCCCGTCCTCCAGCTGGCCTGTGCGGACACCTCAGCCAACGAGATGCTGATCTTTGTCAGCATCGGGGTGGTGGCCTCGGGCTGCTTTCTGCTCATAGCGCTGTCCTACGCGTGCATTGGCTGCTGCATCCTGCAGATCCGCACCGCGGAGGGGAGACGCAGAGCCTTTCAGACCTGCACTTCCCACTGCATCGTGGTCCTGTGTTTCTTTGGTCCTGGTGTTTTCATTTACCTGAGGCCAGGCTCCAAGGATGCTGTGGACCGGGTAGTGGCAGTTTTCTACACTGTACTGACACCTCTTCTGAACCCGCTTGTGTACACCCTGAGGAACAAGGAAGTGAAGAAAGCTCTGTTAAAGCTGAGAAGTGGGTCAGTATTCACCCAAAGTAAATAGTCAAGAAAAGCCAGATATGACTAACTTCTTTTATTTACATTAAGTCACCAACATGAATGTTGTACTTTGAAGGAGCATTTTAATTATCCAATGTTAATTTTTAAAAAATGTATTAGAGAAGTTGTAGGCTGACTGAAAAATTATGCATGAAATAGTTACCATCTACCATTCTGTTATTAACATCTTGGATTAGCATGGTACATTTGCTGCAACTGATAAAAGAACATTGTTATAATTGAACTATCAACCATAGTTCATGGCTCACCTTAGGATTCATGGTTTTTTTGTACAGTCCTATGGAATTTTTTTTAATTTTTTATTTTAGTAACATAAACAACCCCAAAATTTCTCTATTTAACCTCATTCAAATATATATTTCAGTGCTGTTAATTATGTTCCCAATATCATGCTACCATCACCACAAACCATTACCAAAACTTTTCCATCTTTCCAGATAGAAACTGTACAATTTAAACATTAACTTCCCATTTCCTACCCCTACCCTGTTTCCTGGTAATCTATATTCCAGTTTCTGACTTTATGAATTTGCTTATTCTAACTGTTTCATCTCAATAGATTATACAATATGTGTCCTTTTGTGTCTGGTTTTTTCACTCAACATGATGTCTTCTGGGTTCATCCATTGCTGTCACTTGTGTCAGCACTTCATTCCTTTTACAGCAGGATAATATCCCATTGTATGTATATATACCATATTTTGTTTATCTATTCATCGACTGATGGACACTTGGGTTGCTTCCATCTTTTGGCAATTGTGAAAAATGCCACTGTGAACATTTGTGTGCAAATATCTGCTAGAGTCCCTGCTTTTAATTATTTTTGGTGTCTACTTAGAAGTAGGATTGCTGGGTTCTATGGTATTTCTCTACTTGGTAATTCTGTACTTAACTTTCTGAATTACTGCCTGTCTTCCACAGCACCTGCACCATTTTACATTCCCATAAGTAGTGATAGAATGTTCCTGTTTCTCCACATCCTCTCCAAAGTGTGTAATTTTTTTAATTCATAATCTAATTAAATCACCATCATGAACATTAGACTTTGAAGGAGCATATCAATTACTTGATATTAATTTTAATAGAAAACTTAATGAAATTTTAAGTTTTTTCCTGCAAAATATCTATCAGAATCCCAATAAAAGCATCCATTTAATAGTGAAAGTCTGATCCTTCCAAGGAAGGATTATAGCCTAATCTTTCTTAATGTTCTACTAAGTAAGTCACCAGAGAAATAGCTTGTTTTACTTACTATTTTATATTTTATATTAAATATTTTCCAAAATTTCTATCCAGTTTATTTTGTGCAATTTTAATCAAAGCTCTATAAAAAGTACTTTCCATTTTTAAAAACTTCTATATTGAAAAAGTCATGTAATAGTCCCAACCCATTATATAAATAATCTGTATGCAGAAATTTTATGTTAGAAAGCACTAGACAAAAAATATGCTTGAATCTCAGGAAGAATGGTTTTATTTGCATTTATGATACAATAAAAACTGTAAAAATCAATTTAATTTTACTTTGGTTTCCAAGATTTTCAAAAGTAAGGATTTGTCCATTTATGGACTATGTATACTGGTTTAGTCACTGATATAACTACGTCCACTTTCCTTCTACATTTACAGAGCCCCTGGTTTCTTATCCTAAATGCAAAGCTCTTATCTTCAGCAACCTTAAAATTATTTTTGTAAATAAACAAGGGACGGATGTTAGATATAAAAAATAAGCAAATAACTTTAGAGACAAAAATATACAGTCATCAATTATTGAGGATATTTTCCATTTTTGCAACAAGGTCCTAGCAAGTATTCCCCATGTGATTGTGCTGTGACTGGCAGCTATAACTTTGTAATACACATGTGTTTGAGTTAAAGTATAAAATGGACTTTTATCAGTATCTAATATATAGTGGAATATTGTGGGGGTTGGTTGGTTCCTGGGGGAGGTAAGTCTTGGGCTATGAACCTCACAAGCAGTCATCCAAATGTACTGTCTTTTGAAAGTGTAAATTAATTTCTTTCAAAACATATGCTAAATTTAAACTCCAAATGTATCTTGTTAATGCAAAAAAATGACAACTCTACCTACGTATCAGGAAGAAAAGAAAAGAAAGCCTTGCTGCTAGACCTGAAAAGGGCTTCTCTGACTCCTCAGATTTGCAGTAGCTGCATTTTAAAGATGCTTCACCCAGAACCTCCTTCTGTGCTAGCTTGGCATATCTTGCTCTAAGTGACCCATGAGGTTTGCTGAGAATAAAATCATACTAACTATGAAGGCATTACCTATACAAACTGTGAAATAGTGGTCTGTATAAGATGTTAATTGTTGGTGTTCAATCTGATGAACCAAACTGGTATGGGTAGCAGATTATGTAACCCAACTCATTTTACAAAGCTGCAAAATGGGATACAGATAACAAAAATTACTTACCCATTGGGTTCACTTTGAATTTTTCCGATTTATTATAAAGTATCTGTGCTGACTTGCATATATTATGTCCCCTCAAAAGCTATGTTTTAATCCAGTATTGTTGGATATTTGGATTAGGTTGTTTCCATGGAGATGTGACTCACCCAACTGTAGGTGAAACATTCTGATTGAACTATTTTCATGGATGTGTGGACCCCACCCATTCACAGTGGGTCTTACTTAAATCACTGGAGTCCTATAATAGAGCTCACAGACAGAAGGAGCTCAGGCAGCTGTGAGAGACATCTTGGAGAAAGCCATTTTGAAACACAACCTGGAGCAAAGGACCAGCAGACGCTAGCCATGTGCCTTCCCAGCTGACAGAGGTGTTCCGGATGCCGTCAGCCATTCTTCAGTGAAGGTATCCTCCTGTTGATGCCTTAGTTTGGATACTTTTAGGGCCTTAGAACTGTAAATTGGTAACCAAATAAACCCCCTTTATAAAAGCCAATCCATTTCTGGTATTTTGCATAACAGCAGCTCTAGCAAACTGGAACAGTGTCACTCTTTTAACTCTCAATTAGACAAAATGTTATGGGACATTTACTATATATTAAGGCACATGATAAACAGTAGATACACGAAAAGAACAGACAAAGTCTGCTTTCACAGAGTTCAGGATCTGAGTGGGGAGAAAGATGAATGTAGCAATGTACATTGGGAGAAGTGTATTTGGTGCCCAAGGAGAGAGCCATTCCTAGTTTTAACTTGAAAATAGATTGGAAGATTCAAAACACTATAAACATGTGTATTTTAAAAACATGTTGAAAGTTTTAAATTTTTAAGAAAATATATAAGGTAAATATTTTTCAATTGAAATTTTTATTGAAATAATTATAGATTCACATAAATTTTTAAGAACACAGAGAGATCCTTTGTGTACCTTGCCCAGTTTCCCTCAGTAGTAACATTTTGCAAAACTATGCTGTATCACAGCCAGCATATTGATGTTGATACAATCCGCAGATCTTAGTCAGACTTCCCAATTTTACTTATATATATCTGTGTTTGTGTTGGGAGTGATGGGGGTGGAGGGGAGGGATTGTGAGTGTGTACGTGTATTAAATTCCTGACAAATTTAACACCTGTGTAGGTTTGTGTATCCACCATCAGAGTTAAGATATCAAACAGTTCCACAACACAAGGATCTCTCCTATAATGCTTTTCTTTTTTTAACTAATATATAAATATTAACCACTACATAAAGCTGTCAACTATTAGAATTTTATGTGTTAGAAGGTTAGATAAGTCAACTTTAGCAAAGTTTGTTTGATATTTTTTTGTTTACGTGTTTTACATTCTCTTTGTTCCCTTTCAGGGAGAGTGGAATTTGCCAACATGACTTCACTCATTTATCTGTTCAGTAAATAAATAGGTACCGAGTGGCTACTGTGGGCTATGCACTATGGGTGCAAAAATTAAGCAGACATAGACCCTAATTTCAAGGAGCTTGTAGTTCCCATATAAAAGAAACATGGAAAGGGTGCTTAAGAAGGGGAATTAGAAAAATTAGGCAAATCATTAAGGACCTTGTCTACAACACTAGGAAGATGAGTTTTAATATTGTAAGCTTAGGAGAGTTATTGAAATGGAGGACAAATAGTAAAAAAAATTGAATGAGAAACTAAAGTTTATGGAGAAGTTAAGTACACTGGAAAATTTAGACAGTTGTGATAGAACTCAGCAAGACAGAAAAAGTGATAAGGGTATGTTCTTTGGGTAGAATAAAACATCTAACTTTGGAAAAGTTTGGATTAAGTACTTGTGGAAGTTTCAGGTAAAATTATTTGGTTGGCTGTGTAGTTCAGGAGATAAGGCAGCTAAAGCCTACAAAGTTGAGCAAGCAAGAGGACTTTACGTATTCACTTTGCGCTGGCTGTTAAACATCCATTTTCTAAACATGGAGAAGGAAACTTCTATTCAAGGAGTAGCAAAAATCATTTGCTACAATGAGTAGCCAGATCAGGAAGGAAAAGCCACCACCCTTCATATATTTCCAAAATAAGCCCAAAGGATGGTAGGTTTCAGGAGATTTATACAAATCCGTTACTGAAACTTTAAAGAATTATTTCTCACAATAACACACAAAGTCCTTTATAGAGATTGTACATTTAAAGAGGCCCAGAGACAGCACTTGTAAAAGAAGCTACTCTTCTGTGACATGTTCCTGGGAGAAACCAGGGGACAAAACGACAAATACTCTTGCTTTTCCAGTTCCCTAATGCTATAAAACCACTCCACCACGGAGATGAGCTCTAAATAGCATCAAGGAGACATCTGAAGAAGATTGGAAGGAAATGAGGTGTCAAAAGCATTAATTTTAAAAAGAAAGAGGCAGCTAGAGGGATTGGGGGATGAGGATGCATACAGTAGGCACAGAAACATAACTTCTATGTGTAAGTACATGTTAAAGAAATGGGAAGGAAAGGTGAGATGGATTTATCTTAATAATGAAAACAAATTTTTGTGGGCTGATTTTATGTATTGCACTGATAGAAGATAAATAGTTTAAGAGGTAAGTTTCTGAAGTAAAACTTGTTAGGGACAGACTCAAATTATAAAACTATAGGCTTAAATGCTTGTATTATAAGAGAAGAGATTTAAATTCAATGATTTAAACTGCCCTCAAGAAGTTGGAAAAAGAAATTTATACACAAAATAAGTAGAATGAAGGAAATAATACAGATATGAGCAAAACAATAGACAAAGTCAAAATATACACTAGAACTAGTTCTTTGGAACAATCAATAAATTAATAAACCTCTAGCAAGAATGATCAAGAAAAAAAGAGAGAATACTACCAATATCAGAAATAACAAAATAATATCACTACAGGTGTTACAGACATGGAAAGGACATTAAAGGAATATCATAGACAATTTTATACTAATAAAATTGAGGATTTAGATGAAATAGGCAAATTTATTGAAAGATACATATTACAAAAAATGACTCAAAAAAAGAGAACATGTGAATAGTCATATGTTAATTTAAAAATTGAGATAGTAATTAAAAATCTTCCAAAACAAACAACTAAGAACAAAAAAAATCCTAACATAGTTTTACTGTTGAGTTCTATTCAAACATTTAAAGAATAAATACTGGCAATCTCTCACAAAGTCTTTCAGAAGGAGATAACAGAAAAAGATAATACACAAAAACACGGAACACTATTCCTCATGAATATAGATATAAAAATCCTTAGTAAAATATTAATGCAGTGAACCTAACAGTACATGAAAAGTATAATACACCAAGAAAAAATGAATTTTAGCCCTGGAAAGCAAGGTTGGGTTAACATTCAAAAAATAAACAAATTTTTAACATATTATGAGAGTAAAAGAGAAAATCCATGTAATAAACTGTAGGCAGAAAAAAAAAAGTCAGATTTTAACATCTATTCTTGATTATATCCTCAGAAAATCGAGAGAGAGAGAAAGAGGGAGAGAGAGAGAACTTCCTCAATTTGTTAAAGGGCATCTACAAACAAAACCTAAAACTAAAATCATACTTAATAGACATGTTCCCCTTAATGTTAGGAAAAAGACAAGAGAATATCCACTCTTACCACTTTTATTTAGTGTTGTACTTGAATTCCCAGCCAATACAATAATGCAAGAAAAACAGACAAAAGATATAAAAATTGGAAGAAAACACAGTTGTATTTATTCATAAAAGATATATTTCTGTATGTAGAAAATCCGAAGGAACCTAAATAAAAGTGACTAGAACTAATAGTTGAAGCTAACAAAGTCATGTGATACTAGATGTATATACAAAAGTCATTTGTACTCTTTGTTGCTCAGATGTGGCCCTCTCTCTCTCTGAGCCACCTCGACAGGTGAACTTGCTGCCCTCCCCGCCTACCTGGGCCCCGACTCCCAGGGGTGTAAATCTCCATGGCAATGCAGAATATGACTCCCGGGGATGAATCCGGACCTGGCATCGTGGGACTGAGAGTATCTTTTTGACCAAAAGGGGGATGCAAAAGGAGACAAAATAGTCTCAGTGGCTAAAAGATTTCAAATGGAGTTGAGTGATCACTCTGGTGGACATTCTTATGCACTATACAGATAACACCTCTTAGGTTTTAATGTATTGGAATAGATAGAAGTAAATGCCTGAAACTACCAAACTCCAACCCAGCAGTCTGGACTCCTGAAGACGATTACATAATCATGTAGCTTACAAAGAGTGACAGTGTGATTGTGAAGACCTTGTGGATCATACCCCCTTTATCTAGTGTATGGATGAGTAGAAAAATGGGGATAAAAACTAAAGGACAAATGGGGTGGGATGGGGGGGGATGGTTTGGGTGTTCTTTTTTCACTTTTATTTTTTATTCTTGTTCTGGTTCTTTCTGATGTAAGGAAAATGTTCAGAGATAGATTGTGGTAATGAACGCGTAACTATGTTATCATACTGTGGACAGTGGATTGTATACCATGGATGATTGTATGGTGTGTGAATGTATTTCAATAAAACTGAATTTTAAAAAAAAAACTCAATTGTACTTTTCTATGACATCTACAAATTAGAAAATGCAATTAAAATATTTCCAATGGCCAATAAACATGAAATGCTAAGAAATAAATTGAACAAAATAAATGGAGTATCTGTGCACTGCAAATAACAATAGAAATATTATACACCAAACTTTCCACTCATTGGAATTAAAAGACTCAAAACACAGTATGATTTAACTATAAAATGTGAATTTTGGGCAAACCCAAACTTAATAATATTCATACTATACACGTGGGTTATTCTGAGTTATGTGGTTGGAGCAGGCTTTTGTCATCTGCACACATAATTTTCTTTACCTTCAGATGGTGATTTACTCTACTACCTAATCTGAGTTAGATGCCATGTGGCTCACCATGGCATCTTATATATACTATTCCTACAGTCTAAAATCCATCTGCTTACTTCACATTTCCCATTATTAGATTCTGGGTTCAAGAAACACAAAATTGTCTTGAAGCTCTCTATCCTTCATGTCTGAAATAGAGTAGCCACTTAGTTAAGTTGTTGAAGGAAATATAGCTTTGATTAATTAATTGAGAAACCATGGCTGAACTGATGAATGAATATCAGCTTGGGATCATTTAAAAAGTTGCCCTATTCATTCAGTATTTGAGCCAGAATTTTCATATGTTTTAGCTATTTACTTGCCGTAAGTTAAGATCCATTTCAACTACTAGTTAACCCAGATAGATTTTGAAAATAACCATACAATATTTTAGAAATAGAGGTTAACAAGCATTACATTTACAAGAGTAATAATGAGCCTTTGTGGATAACATCTCAGTGCAGTACTCCAGAGCTGCTATTTCAAGGAGAAAACGAGAATAGATCAAAAGCTGATAAAAAGTGATGAAAGAGTTGCCCAGGCTTCATTATCCCCTTTATGGAATGCAAACATCAATTCTGATTTCTTTTATTCTTTTTAATTTTCTCCTTTTGAAAGCAGTGCTGATAGCTCCCAGAACATAATATTGATACCATGAAGTATTTACAAAATTATTATGTGAACAGTTTGAGTAAAGGATTCATTATAGAAGCCTTAAAATTACTCATCATTTCTCTGTATTTTCCAGAGCTTTTACTAATGTTTTGTGTCATCCTGTCTCCCTCATCTCCCTCATTTATCTCTTCTCTTGCCCCCTTTTCAATTCCATGGAGAAGAAATGCATGAGGAAGGGTCATGAGCAAACCCTTGGAGTCTCAGACCCCTCAGACCCCTCTTTTGGGAGGACAGTGATGGCACATAAGGAAGGAGACAAATAAGGGAGCTAGAGAGGAGAAAAACAGTTATGATTTAGACATATGGAATTGGATATTACAGCTCTATCTTCAGATGTAAGTATCCAGCAAACTAATATTATCAGGGGTGGGATGATTGTCAGATTTCTGAACAACAATGTGGAGTTGGTTCCTCTTTAACTAACAGCTTGCATCCACAGGCTCCCCACAGTTTCACAGCCAGTTAGGTCACCACTTAAGTCAATACAGGCCACATTAACACCTTCTGCTATGAAATCTTCCCCTCAAATTCCTCATAAAACAGACAGCAGCACTCTGAAACATCTGAACTAAAAACACTCAGCACACTTTTCTCTTTGTATTCTTCATGACATGTGTTTTGTCTTTTTTATTACTAAGTTTAAGTCATTTTTTACTTGATCAGATTGTGTCATTTTAGTAAGGATTTCATTAGTTTTTGGTTTTAAAATCCAGACTTATTGTCTAAATGAGATAGCTTTCATTTTAACTGGCATGTTGTTTGCACACAAAAATTTAGAAAATACAGCAAAATAATGCAATGCAGGCAGAGATTTTTAAAATGCACTAAGACAAGTAAAAACATTCCCTCATAGAACAATGATCTGTTTTACAGCAAACAAAAACCTTGCTTTGAAACTTACACAGTGAGACTGTACATAATGGCATGAAAATACCCATTTTTTTCTGAAAATATTTTTTCATTCATGAGTATTTTCAAGTTTTGCTCACTGTACACATTTCTTAAAACATACCAGCAGCAACTGAAAATGATTGCCAAATTTGATACACACATGTTATCTACCTCAAGGTAACAAAAGTATGTGGCAAAACATATACCACCCATACAGCTTTACAATATGAGCTTCTGTTTAGCCAGCATTTATTATGGTAAACTACTCTCAAGATTCATTCACTATTTATAAATGTTCTGGTATGCATTCTTTATAGTGAAGTGTTAATACATCACATCTTATTTATCAAATCAGTATATTTTTTATATTTAATTATAGAAAGTTAACTTAGTTTTTGAAATTTATTTGCAAATACACTTTTTCCATTTTGCACTATGGTTTGTTGCCTACCTAGCTGAATATATAATATCAGCTTATTCTAAAGTAGTCAATATACTTAATTTTACTTAAGTGTTCGTTTTAAATAAAGTGCTCACTGTGTATAAGAATTTGTATTTTGGAGGTGGTTGATCTATCTACAAGAAAAATTAGGAATTACTTTATTATGAAATGCTCCTAGAAGTCTTAACTGTGTTTATCTTTTAAAACAAACTCTAATGTTAGACTTGTGTGCATGGAAGTGATTAAGGTACATCATTATTGTAGTTTAAAAGTTGTTTGTGATAAGACATATTTTGTTTTTACTGTATGATCTATTTCCTATCCCAAGGCAAGCATAAATAAATTAGGTTAAATGTAGTATGTGAAAAAAAAATTATTAGGAGATGGAACCAAGAAGTAGGAACTTCATGGCTAGACAGTCATCTATTTAGAAGTGATATTTTAAATTATGAGTGTGAATCAGAAGCTGGGTACCTCAAAAAGTAAGGAAATTGGGTCTGAAGGGGCTTCAGTAGCCTAGAGAGCCATCTAAAGAAAATAGACCAAGATTCCTAAAGGTAAATTACTATAATGCTAAGACAGTATTTTTCCTTGAGGAGCCCACAGCTCACTATGAAGACATAAAAGTAAGGAGATGGGATGAGGCAGTTTAATGAAGGATGAAGAGGGGTTGTGGGAGGGCCTCAGGTTTAGAATCTAAATCAGGGAGGTAAGAGTGCAGAAGGTGAATTAACGTTCTATGGAAAAACATAATTTATTAAAAATACTAAATTTGGTATAAATATGTCAAATGTATGTAATTACCCAAAAATCTGATTTATTTCAATGATTATTGATATACATTAATCTTGCCCTGCTCACCCAAACACCTACAAGTTTCCTGATATTTTAGTGATACCAATGTAATGTAGAGGTTAACGACATGGGCTTTGGTATCAGATAGTCTGGGATTAAACCTTGACATTATTCCTTACTATGTGACTTTGGGTAAGTAATGTAAACTTCCTCAGTTTTCTCATGTCTTATAATAACAGTACCTGTCTGTTCCAATGTGCTGATGCTGCCAGAATGCAAAATACCAGCAATGGATTGGCTTTTGTAAAGCAGGTTTATTTGGTTACAAATTTACAGTCCTTAGGCCATAAAACTGTCCAAACTGAGGCATCAACAAGAGGATACCTCTTCCCAGTTGAGTTTCAAAATGGCTTTCTCCAAAATGTCTCTTGAGGGGGGTGATGGGGGGAGTTTCCTGTCTTAGCTCCTCTCTCTCAGCTCCTCCTCTGCATTCTTGCTTCTTTCTACCAGGACATTTCTCTCTAAGCAACCAAAGATCCTCTCCTAGCTTCTCCAGAGCAAACTTCGGCTTCATCTCTTCGCTTAGCATCTCCAAACGTCCTTCTGTCCGCCTCTCCAAGCATCTCCAAGCATCAGCAAGCATCTCAGTCCGTGTCAGCTCTTAGCTTCTCTTTTAAATACTCCAGTGAACTAATTCAGACCCACACTGAGTGGGCAGGATCCACACCTCCAAGGAAATAATTTAATCAGAGTTCTCATTCACAGTTGAGTGGTTCACATCTCCACGGAAACATTCAATCAAAAAGTTCCACCCTTAACAAAAGACAAATAAAAATGCCCCCACAGGATTGCATTAAAGAATATGGCTTTTCTGGGGGACACAATATAGCCAAACACGTTTTATAGGGATAATCCTTGTAAAGCATCTCGCATATTACAAGCTCAATAAATGCTTACTGCTTTGCCCTCTGAATTGATGGAATTATTAATTTCAGTATGATTGCAATGTTATAAGTATTTTTGTTTTAAGTTCCTTGAAAATTAGTAAATATGGAAATATCTAACTGACTGAATAATGAATCAGAAGAATAACACACTGTCAATAATCATGTCAATTACTACAGTAATTTATTACTGATTTATAGAAAGCTTAATTTCTGCATTTCAAAAATAGCACGTAAATGCTGGGGAATAATTGAAATAATTTGGAAAGGGAAAGATACTCTGAATCAGGGTATCTGGCTTGTGATCCCAACTTTTAATTAATCAACATTTATTAAGAATTTACTATGAATCAGCATCTTAACTTCCATTAACTCATTTAGTACCCACAACATTTTGAGAAGTGTTCTTTTTCAGATGTGGAAATTATAGTAGAGAACATAAAATGATTGCTAAACTTATTTGACTGGACATTGGTTTTCTTTTGCATACAATTCTAGCATTTCATTCATTATCTGTGTATGTCCACAACTGGCTATGTAAGTATGTATTAAGTTTTTAGGATCTTATTGAGTAAGTTTCATCTTTAGCATCTTATTTGTATAATTTGTAAAAGCAAACATGTTGAAACATCATTATAAGTTAATTATATTTTCATTTTTCTATTTTTTAAATAAGAAACATCAGTGTCCCCAGCTTATAATGTGGAGCCTTCCTGCCTCACAGCAGATTGCAGCTCAGTACAGCTGTATTTCTAACATGCAAAGATGGTGAGAGAAGGAGCTGTCTGCACTGCATGACCAGCCACCAGCATATATCATAAAAGGATCTAGAATAGCACTTCTCTGTGCTGAAGATGGGAATCTGGTCAGTGTGATGGAGACTATGAGTACCTACTCTTAACTTTATCCTGATCCCACTCATCAAACCTAAGTAACATGCAAGTCTCTTGCAAGGTGGTGATTGTTCCCAGTTACTGAAAGGAGCACATCAGTGCCAGAGCTGATCTTGACCATCCTGGCTAGAGAGACAAGAGGCTGCTCAGAAGTGTATTAGTCAGGGTTCTCCAGGGAAACAGAACCAACAAGAGAGATTTGTGAACATAAGATTTTATAAAAGTATCTCATGCAGCTGTGAGGATGCACAAGTCCAAATTCTGTACGGCAGGATGCATGAGTCCAAATTCCATGGAGCAGGCAGCAAACTGACAACTCCAATGAAGGTGTTGGATGCACTCCTCAGGAGACGCTGGCTAGCCGAAGAAGCAGCGAAGGTTTCCTCTTTCTCCCTTAAAAGTCTTCAACTGATTGGATTAAATCCAGCTGATCCAATTCTGTCATTGAGGAAGATATGCCCTTCATTGATGTGATCAGTCACAGGTGCAGTCGATTGATGATTTAATAAACCACTCTTCTGGTTTATTAATCAGCCACAAATGTCCTTGCAGTAATGGTTAGGCCAGTGCTTGCTTGACCAGACACCTGGATACCATCACCTGGCCAAATTGACACATGAACCTAACCATCACACGAAGTTTAGAACTTTTTCAATGTAGAAGCATTAATGGGACCAAGATGTCCTAGGGAAGAGGGTTTGCACTTTGGGATCTTCAAACATGCAACCAAAGAAAGAGGTGCAAAGGCAGTTACACATGTGCAGGCTGGAAAGAGTCACCTCTGGCAAGTGTTGCTATTCTTGTACAGAATCCCCATGACTGTAAATTTCCAAGTTCATGTACACAAGAAATAAACACGGAAGCATATTATCAATTTAGAGATATGAATAATTCAACCCTATGTATCTGACACCAGATTTTCAAAATATTTTAACATAAAATTATGAAACATTGCAGAGAAATCAGTTGATAGGCCAGAATATAACCATGTTATTGTAAATGAAATATCTAATTGTGATTTTAAAATTCCTTGAAAATTCTGTGACAGAAATATTCCTCAGTAGGTAGTATTTAATATTTAACACAGGACTATACATGGAATAAATCTCCTGTTGATGACTAAATTATATTACTAAATAGGAAAAAATGAGCATATTTACATTCTAGAGTTTATTAGCTCTGAGAATATGTTGCTTTGTCTTTAAGCTTCAACAGAACTTTCTTCACTTCCTTGTTCCTCAGGGTGTACACAAGCGGGTTCAGAAGAGGTGTCAGTACAGTGTAGAAAACTGCCACTACCCGGTCCACAGCATCCTTGGAGCCTGGCCTCAGGTAAATGAAAACACCAGGACCAAAGAAACACAGGACCACGATGCAGTGGGAAGTGCAGGTCTGAAAGGCTCTGCGTCTCCCCTCCGCGGTGCGGATCTGCAGGATGCAGCAGCCAATGCACGCGTAGGACAGCGCTATGAGCAGAAAGCAGCCCGAGGCCACCACCCCGATGCTGACAAAGATCAGCATCTCGTTGGCTGAGGTGTCCGCACAGGCCAGCTGGAGGACGGGCGGCGCGTCGCAGAAGTAATGCTGGATGCGGTGGGGCCCGCAGTAGGGCAAGCGGAAGGTCAAGGCCGTCTGGACCCCGGAGTGCAGGGCGCCGCTGAGCCAAGTGCCGGCGGCCAGGCGGGCGCACGTTCTCGCGCTCATCAGGCCCGAGTGCCTGAGCGGGTGGCTGATGGCCAGGTAGCGGTCATAGGCCATGACAGTGTAGAGGAAGCACTCGGTGCTCCCCAGGAAGTGGAAGGAATAGAGCTGCGCCGCGCAGCCGCCGAGGGAGACGGCCCCGCCTCCTGGGGAGCCGAGGGTCATGAGCATGGTGGGCACAGTGACAGTGGAGAGCCACATGTCGATGAAGGACAGGTTGGCCAGGAAGTAGTACATGGGGGTGTGGAGGTGGGAATCCACCCGGATCACCAGCAGGATGAGGAGGTTCCCCACCACCGTGAGTATGTAAACCAGCAGGAAGACCCCCAGGAGGGCGGTGTCCAGCGCGGGGGCGTGAGGAATGCCCATGAGGACGAACGTGGTCACGAGGCTCAGGTTCTTCATTTCTTCTCACCCTTGGTCTCTCTCGCTATGGAAATATAAATCACCCAACATTTAATTTAAAACTGAGAACGTGTCTTCTACATGGCAACTGCATCATCCATGATGCGTAATTCTAGGGTTAAACTGGACTGTACTTGTTAACAACCTTCTTTGGTTGAGGTAATGGAATAAGTGCAACCTCTCTCTCTCTCTCTCTCTCTCTCTCTCTCTCTCACACACACACACACACACACACACACACACACACAAACACAGAGAGAGAGACAGAGAGACCCAGTGTATTAGTTTTCTCTTGCCATGTAATAAATTACCACAAACTAAGTTACTTAAAACCATGCAAATTTATTACCTCACAGTTTCTGTAGGTCAGGTTGGCTGGGTCCTCTGCTCAAGATTTCACCAGATGGAAATCAAGGTGGCAGCTATGCTGCAATCTCAGCTGAGGCTTGGGATCCTCTTCCAAGCTTATTCAGGTTGTTGGCAGAATCAGTTCCTAGTGGTTTTAGGACTGAAGTCCTCATTTTCTTGCTGGCTGTTAGCATGGGGTGTAGCTCTCAGATCCTCTGGGCCACCTACCAGTTTCTAATCAAGTGGCCCTCTCAAAACATGTCAGCTTCCTTCTGCAAAGCCAGTGGGAGAATCTCCGGTCTTCAAAGACTGTGTTATGGAAGGTAATATAATCAATACCATCATATTCACAGGTCCCACCCATGCTCAAGGGGAGAGAGCATACAGGCCATGGACACCAAAGGATCATTTGCTCCTCTGCCTACCACACCCATATATATTCTATTTTCTCCGCAGGGTTCATGGGGGAACTTCAAGAACCAAGAGTCTAATTGTTGTTAGTAATGAGCATTTCAAAAGTCCACAGTACACTTAATTTTTTCTTTAGTTTCCACATATAAAACTTGGCAGTAACACCACCTGTCTAATGATAAGATGTTGTAAATATTAAATAAGATAACACATATATATTACTTTCTATATTATATGTATAATAATATAATATATATAACAGTACCCTGACACATGTTAACCACTCAAAAAGTGACAGTAAACACAGTATTGCAGCATTGCCTGTTCTGATCTTATAAGACACAGAAGAAGAGAGAATAAAACATTCTCTTTGTGTTCTGGAGACCTCTCCATTTCAAATCTAGGTCTGAGAGGAAGGTTGCCTCCCTGGCTCTGCTGCCTGCTCATAAACAGGCTTCTTCACTTGTCTCAGAGCAGGTGAGAATCTCGGCAAAGCTTCGTAGCAGGCTCCCAGCCATTTCCCATGTGCTCCTGAGAATGTCACACCTCGAACTGTGCTGGCCCCAAGCCCCTCCTCACTAGACCACCCCACTGAGGCCCTAAGACCTCAGGTTACCATGTGCCCTCCCAGCCATAGTCAATTAGGGATCGATTTTCTAACCTACATCGTTCTATCCTAGAGAGCTAAATAGTCTCTAATATTAGCTTTATTAGAGATAATCTTTTTGTCCCACTATCTTCTCTCTACTCCACTTACTCACAAATGTAGGCAGTTCATAATAAGAGAAGACAGTTTCACTTAGAGAACATGTTTCTTATCTAATACCTATTATCTTAAATAGGAAAAATGGAACCAAGAAAAGAGGAAAGGACCTCTATTGGCTTGATTCCAGAAGCTGGGATTCTGTACAACGAGAAAAGAGACAGAAATGATGCTTTCCACTTATAAAATGCTGTCTGAAGTTCAGGATTATCAGTAAAGAGTTTGAACCTGGTTCACTAATATGAAAGAAATGTGCATCTCTGCTCTTTAACAGAGCCCAGATAAAGTGAATCTTATCTCCAGGGAATGTGGCTTAAGTCTATTAAAGCAATATTTTTCAATTATGAGAATAAACTTCAGGGACAGGATTATGGTAATTATCCAGATTAATATCAAGTCTTCAAAAATGTATGAACAAATGTATTTCTGAAATTTCTATTGCACCGGTGGGGATCTGATTACCAGGATATTCTCACATTCAGATTTCATGAAACAAGAAAATTTTTATCAAGTGAGGTCCCAGGTACTCTGAGGCTTATGAGAGGTGTCTCAATTTCCAACTTGTTTGTCCTTAATGTGGCAACTTAGTCCCCATTAGTGGGCCTCAATTACACACACACACACACACACAGACAGACATATATGTGACACTTGTGTATATTTTACTATAAATGCAGACCAGACTAGACAATGTAATTTAGAAGGAAGTCTAACAATTTTCAAGTATCTTAGCTCTGAATGGAAGTCTAAGATAAAGAAAAAAAGGGGGAATAAGAGAAACCTGCCTTTCTAAGAACTTGCCTTATAGTATGTGATTCATTTCAGTAATGAAACTAGTCTGAGATTTCTCCTCCAATTTTTCACTTTCTGTGTGCGATGTGGAGGCACTGGTTTGCACAGTATTGCTCAAAGAGCAGATGCACCTGTCTTTCTTGCCGAGAGAGTGCAGTTCCTTTCCCTTCATGCTAGCTGAAGTGCAGGGAATGGAAATTACCACCACTACCTGGTGGGAGCTTAACTGGACTTAGTGTCCCAGGGGATGGGATTGCTCCTGGGTCCTCGAGGTGCAGAAAAACAACAAGAAGAAACCAATGAAAGGTTTTTAATAGGCTTTCACATACTTCCCTGTGTATTTGTTATTTAAACTCTCCTGAGAAGAGTTTGTATCTCTCTGGAACTAACATTTATTCCTCAGTGGAAAGGAGGCCAGGTGTGAGGAACATTTGGTCATTTTTCTCTTTTTTACCTGACAGAGATAGAGCAGCTTTGTCAACCTAAATTACTAGATGGAAAAGATTCAACTCCGCCATGACAGAAGTCTTCTTTTCATTTCTCCTTCACTTTGTGAACATCATTCCCACTTGTTTAAGAATTGAAAGGAAATAAATAATGTTTAGTAAGATTCTGATTTTTCCAAGTGCTTGGAATAAATGGTATTTCATTTAGCCTTTACAACCCTGTGAGATACCTGGTGCTCCTATTTCGCACATAAAGAAAATAGAGATACAGATGGGTTAAGAAACCATTCAAGGTTTATTCAAATAGAACAGATGTCCAAATAGAATAATTGAAGTCCAGTATCATGTTTGCTAAACTCCAAAGTTAAGTTTTTCTTTCCAACACACAAAGCTGCCCACATAGAAAGATTATTATCTAAGTCCTCCTTGTTGCCATTCTGGTCAACTATCTTCTGTCTCCCAGGGCTCAGGAGGACACTGGCTATGCCAGGGGCTGAGCAGGAAGGGACAGGAAGCTCTGATGCATTGGCCCCAGGGGTTCTCTCTTACCCTCATGACATCATTACCCATCACAACCTCACCTTCCTTTAAGGAGCTTCTGATGCTTACTAGAATGGAAGGAAATCTCTGCAAGAATAGCAGCATTACTCACAATAGTCAAATGAATGGATAAATAAAATGTGGCACATACATACAATGGACTATTACTCAGCTGCAAAAAGAAATGAAGTTCTGATCCATGCTACAACATGGATGAGCCTTGAAAACATTATGCTAAGTAAAATAAGCCAGACACAAAAAGACAACTATTGTATGGTTCTGCTTATGTGAAATATCTAGAATAAGCATATTCATAAAGACACAAAATAGATTAAAGGTTACCAGGGACCAGGGGGAGGGAGTGGGGTTGGAAGGGGAGTAAATGCTTAATGGATTTAGAGTTTTTATATGAACTGATGAAAAGTTTTCATGATGAATGGTGGTGATAGAAGCACGATATTATGAATTCCTGCCAAGAAAATGACACCTTGAAAGCTCCTCCATGTGAAAATAGTGTAGTGTTAGCATTTTAAATGTAACCTTAAAACTGTAAGCAAGCTGTGAAGTTGGGTTTTGGTCTCACGGAGAAGAAATATGCAAAGTAAGCAACCAGATATGAATAGGCATGCTTTCATCCATCTGTCCAGTCTTGGAGGCACCTTTAGGAAGTAGAGCCTAAAGGAAGTAATAAATAACTGAGATAAGGAACTAATGAAGTTCTCCAGCCCCCTGTTAATTGGTGATTATCTTTCTTTGTGTCTAATGTGTGTAAAAGCCAAAGAAAAAATCACTGTGGGGAGGCAGATTTGGGACGTTTCCCCTGCCCTCCTGCTGACTTGAATAAACCTCCTTTTCCTGCTACACCAAGCAATGAACCCAGATTTGGGGCCTCATCTTTAATCGGAGGCCATGGAAAATCATGTCCTCCTTTCTAATCACTATCTTATAATATGCATCCTTTGAACTACTTAATTGGTGCCTCAAGAATAAAATGAAGACTTTCAGAACAGTACAAGCCATCATTCTTGCAATCTATAAAATGTAGACCACGTTTTGTAAACTGGCCTAACACAACCCAAGGCAACTAGATTTCCAGAAATGTCACTGAGGCAACAGGTCTTCATCTCCATAGACTTTTCTCTCCCATTATGGTGCACACATGTATTTCCAAGGCATCTAGGATATCTACTATTTCCTGCCTACCTCATCCTATTAGCAGGATATTATCAGTATAGTCAATCACCCTAATACCTTGTGAGTGTTCAAATTACTGAAAATTAAATTGTTACACAAAAATCATAAAGGTAAAACATGCCTGAAATTGTACCTGACACATAGAAGGTACTAAAAATTAGTTTTAAATGCACGCATGCAGGGTGCATGGAAAGATATATTTTTAAAAGACCCGAAAAGAATAAAGGGAAAGATTGGTAAATTCAACCGTATCAAAATTAAGAAGTTCTATCCATCAAGATAAACCATAAAGAGAGAGAAAAGATAAGTTACATACTGACAGAAAATATTTACAACAGATAAAATAAAGAGAAGAAAACAAGAATTAGTACCTGGAATATAGAAATAACTATATGAATCAAGAGGAGTAGTAAAACATAAAAATAATGGGCAAAAGTCATGTATATACTTTTCAGAGATGAGGAAGCAAGAATGGCAAAAAAATCATAGAAAGTCTGTTCAACTTCATTAGTAATCATGAAAATGCATATTGAAATTACAACAAGATAACATTGCATACTTCCAGATTATAAAAAAAATAAAATCTTCAAATCTCACTGCACCAAGTGTTGGCAAACATATGGAACAGAAGAGCTTGCTTACTCCTGGTTGAAGTGAAAATTGGTACGAACACTAGATCCTCAATACAATTAAAGATATGCATACCCTGTGGTCCTTTCCAGGAACTACAGATATTTTTCATACGTACACTTTTTTTTTTTTTTAATCATCATTTTATTGAGATATATTCACATACCACGCAGTCATACAAAACAAATTGTACTTTCGATTGTTTACAGTACCATTACATAGTTGTACATTCATCACGTAAATCAATCCCTGACACCTTCATTAGCACACACACAAAAATAACAAGAATAATAATTAGAGTGAAAAAGAGCAATTGAAGTAAAAAAGAACACTGGGTACCTTTGTCTGTTTGTTTCCTTCCCCTACTTTTCTACACATCCATCCATAAACTAGACAAAGTGGAGTGTGGTCCTTATGGCATTCCCAATCCCATTGTCACCCCTCATAAGCTACATTTTTATACAACTGTCTTCGAGATTCATGGGTTCTGGGTTGTAGTTTGATAGTTTCAGGTATCCACCACCAGCTACCCCAATTCTTTAGAACCTAAAAAGGGTTGTCTAAAGTGTGCGTAAGAGTGCCCACCAGAGTGATCTCTCGGCTCGTTTTGGAATATCTCTGCCACTGAAGCTTATTTCATTTCCTTTCACATCCCTCTTTTGGTCAAGAAGATGTTCTCTGTCCCAGGATGCCGGGTCTACATTCCTCCCCTGGAGTCATATTCCACATTGCCAGGGAGATTCACTCCCCTGGGTGTCTGATCCCACGTAGGGGGGAGGGCAGTGATTTCACCTTTCAAGTTGGCTTAGCCAGAGAGAGAGGGCCACATCTGAGCAACAAAGAGGCATTCAGGAGGAGACTCCTAGGCACAAATATAGGGAGGCCTAGCCTCTCCTTTGCAGCAACCGTCTTCCCAAGGTTAAAACTTATGGTAGAGGGCTCAACCCATCAAACCACCAGTCCCCTATGTCTGTGGTCATGTTAGCAACCATGGAGGTGAGGTAGACGAATACCCCTGCATTCTCCACAGGCTCCTCAAGGGGGCACTACATCTTTTTTTTTTTCCTTGTTTTTCTTTTTTCTTTTTTTTTTTTTTTTAACTTTCCCTTCTTTTTTAAATCAACTGTATGAAAAAAAAAGTTAAAAAGAAAACAAACATACAATAAAAGAACATTTCAAAGAGACCATACCAAGGGAGTAAGAAAAACACAACTAACCTAAGATAACTGCTTAACTTCCAACATGTTCCTACTTTACCCCAAGAAAGTTACATAATATAGCAACATTTCTGTGAACTTGTTCCTACTATATCCATCAGAAATTAACAGACCATAGTCATTTCTGGGCATCCCCAGAACGTTAAATAGCTTATCTGTTCTTCTTGGATTATTGTTCCCCCTTCCTTAATTGGTCTCTACTGCTAGTTCCCCTACATTCTACATTATAAACCATTTGTTTTACATTTTTCAAAGGTCACATCAGTGGTAGCATATAATATTTCTCTTTTTGTGCCTGGCTTATTTCGCTCAGCATTATGTCTTCAAGGTTCATCCATGTTGTCATATGTTTCACCAGATCGTTCCTTCTTACTGCCGCGTAGTATTCCATCGTGTGTATATACCACATTTTCTTTATCCACTCATCTGTTGAAGGACATTTGGGTTGTTTCCATCTCTTGGCAATTGTGAATAATGCTGCTATGAACATTGGTGTGCAGATATCTGTTCGTGTCACTGCTTTCCGATCTTGCAGGTATATACCGAGAAGTGCAATCGCTGGATCGAATGGTAGCTCTATATCTAGTTTTCTAAGGAACTGCCAGACTGACTTCCAGAGTGGCTGAACCATTATACAGTCCCACCAACAATGAATAAGACTTCCAATTTCTCCACATCCCCTCCAGCATTTGTAGTTTCCTGTTTGTTTAATGGCAGCCATTCTAACCGGTGTTAGATGGTATCTCATTGTGGTCTTAATTTGCATCTCCCTAATAGCTAGTGAAGCTGAACATTTTTTCATGTGTTTCTTGGCCATTTGTATTTCCTCTTCAGAGAACTGTCTTTTCATATCTTTTGCCCATTTTATAATTGGGCTGTCTGTACTATTGTCATTGAGTTGTAGGATTTCTTTGTATATGCAAGATATCAGTCTTTTGTCAGATACATGGTTTCCAAAAATTTTTTCCCATTGAGTTGGCTGCCTCTTTACCTTTTTGAGAAATTCCTTTGAGGTGCAGAAACTTCTAAGCTTGAGGAGTTCCCATTTATCTATTTTCTCTTTTGTTGCTTGTGCTTTGGGTGTAAAGTCTAGGAAGTGGCCTCCTAATACAAGGTCTTGAAGATGTTTTCCTACATTATCTTCTAGGAGTTTTATGGTACTTTCTTTTATATTGAGATCTTTGGTCCATTTTGAGTTAATTTTTGTGTAGGGGGTGAGGTAGGGGTCCTCTTTCATTCTTTTGGATATGGATATCCAACTCTCCCAGCCCCATTTGTTGAAAAGACCATTATGGCTCAGTTCAGTGACTTTGGGGGCCTTATCAAAGATCAGTCGGCCATAGATCTGAGGGTCTATCTCTGAATTCTCAATTCGATTCCATTGATCTATATGTCTATCTTTGTGCCAGTACCATGCTGTTTTGGCAACTGTGGCTTTATAATAAGCTTCAAAGTCAGGGAGTGTAAGTCCTCCCACTTCGTTTTTCTTTTTTAGAGTGTCTTTAGCAATTCGAGGCATCTTCCCTTTCCAAATAAATTTGATAACTAGCTTTTCCAAGTCTGCAAAGTAGGTTGTTGGAATTTTGATTGGGATTGCATTGAATCTGTAGATGAGTTTGGGTAGAATTGACATCTTAATGACATTTAGCCTTCCTATCCATGAACATGGAATATTTTTCCATCTTTTAAGGTCCCCTTCTATTTCCTTTAGTAGAGTTATGTAGTTTTCTTTGTATAGGTCTTTTACATCTTTGGTTAAGTTTATTCCTAGGTACTTGATTTTTTTAGTTGCTATTGAAAATGGTATCTTTTTCTTGAGTGTCTCTTCAGTTTGTTCATTTCTAGCATATAGAAACATTACTGACTTATGTGCATTAATCTTGTATCCCGCTACTTTGCTAAATTTGTTTATTAGCTCTAGTAGGTGTATCGTTGATTTCTCAGGGTTTTCTAGATATAAGATCATATCATCTGCAAACAATGACAGTTTTACTTCTTCTTTTCCAATTTGGATGCCTTTTATTTCTTTGTCTTGCCGGATTGCCCTGGCTAGCACTTCCAGCACAATGTTGAATAACAGTGGTGACAGCGGGCATCCTTGTCTTGTTCCTGATCTTAGAGGGAAGGCTTTCAGTCTCTCACCATTGAGTACTATGCTGGCTGTGGGTTTTTCATCTATGCTCTTTATCATGTTGAGGAAGTTTCCTTCAATTCCTACCTTTTGAAGTGTTTTTATCAAAAAGGGATGTTGGATTTTGTCAAATGCTTTTTCAGCATCTATTGAGATGATCAATTGATTTTTCCCTTTTGACTTGTTAATGTGTTGTGATACATTGATTGTTTTTCTTATGTTGAACCATCCTTGCATGCCTGGAATGAACCCCACTTGGTCATGGTGTATGATTTTTTTAATGTGTCTTTGGATTCGATTTGCAAGTATTTTGTTGAGGATTTTTACATCTATATTCATTAGGGAGATTGGCCGTTAGTTTTCCTTTTTTGTAGCATCTTTGCCTGGTTTTGGTATTAGATTGATGTTAGCTTCATAAAATGAGTTAGGTAGTGTTCCATTTTCTTCAATGTTTTGAAAGAGTTTGAGTAAGATTGGTGTCAGTTCTTTCTGGAAAGTTTGGTAGAATTCCCCTGTGAAGCCATCTGGCCCTGGGCATTTATTTGTGGGAAGATTTTTGATGACTGATTGGATCTCTTTGCTTGTGATGGGTTGGTTGAGGTCTTCTATTTCTTCTCTGGTCAGTCTAGGTTGTTCATATGTTTCCAGGAAATTGTCCATTTCTTCTACATTATCCAGTTTGTTGCCATACAGTTGTACATAATATCCTCTTATAATTTTTTTAATTTCTTCAGGATCTGCAGTTATGTCACCTTTTTCATTCATTATTTTGTTTATATGGGTCTTCTCTCTTTTTGATTTTGTCAGTCTAGCTAGGGGCTTGTCAATCTTGTTGATCTTCTCAAAGAACCAACTTTTGGTGATATTTATCCTCTCTATTGTGTTTTTGTTCTCTATGTCATTTATTTCTGCTTTAATCCTTGTTAGTTCTTTTCTTCTACTTGGTTTAGGATTGGTTTGCTGTACATTTTCTAGCTTCTTCAGTTGATCCATTAGTTCTCTGATTTTGGCTCTTTCTTCCTTTTTAAAATATGCGTTTAGTGCTATAAATTTCCCCCTTAGCACTGCTTTTGCTGCATCCCATAGGTTTTGGTATGTTGTGTTCTCATTTTCATTCGTCTCTATATATTTAGCAATTTCTCTTGCTATTTCTTCTTTAACCCACTGATTGTTTAGGAGTGTGTTGTTTAACCTCCAGGTATTTGTGAATTTTTTAAGTCTCTGATGGTTATTGACTTCTAATTGTATTCCATTGTGGTCAGAGAATGTGCTTTGAATAATTTCAATCTTTTTAAATTTATTGAGGCTTGTTTTATGTCCCAGCATATGATCTATTCTGGAGAAAGTTCCGTGAGCACTAGAAAAGTATGTGTATCCTGGTGATTTGGGATGTAATGTCCTGTATATGTCTGTTAAATCTAATTCATTTATCAGATTGTTTAGGTTTTCAATTTCCTTATTGGTCTTCTGTCTGGTTGATCTATCTATAGGAGAGAGTGATGTGTTGAAGTCTCCCACAATTATTGTGGAAACATCAATTGCTTCCTTTAGTTTTGCCAGTGTTTCTCTCATGTATTTTGTGGCACCTTGATTGGGTGCATAGACATTTACGATTGTTATTTCTTCTTGCTGAATTGCCCCTTTTATTAGTATGTAGTGGCCTTCTTTGTCTCTCAAAACATCCCTGCATTTGAAGTCTATTTTATCTGAGATTAATATTGCTACACCTGCTTTCTTTTGGCTGTAGCTTGCATGAAATATTTTTTTCCATCCTTTCATTTTCAGTTTCTTTGTGTCCCTGTGTCTAAGATGAGTCTCTTGTATGCAACATATTGATGGTTCATTTTTTTTGATCCATTCTGCGAATCTATATCTTTTAATTGGGGAGTTTAATCCATTTACATTCAACGTTAAAACCGTGAAGGCATTTCTTGAATCGGCCATCTTATCCTTTGGTTTATGTTTGCCATATTTTTCCCTCTCTCTATTAATATCCTTTATTGTACCCATACCGAATCTCTTTAGTACTGAACCTTTCTCCAAGTCTCTCTGTCCTGTCTTTGTTTCTCTGTCTGTAGGGCTCCCTTTAGTATCTCCAGTAGGGCAGGTCTCTTGTTAGCAAATTCTCTCAGCATTTGTTTGTCTGTGAAAAATTTAAGCTCTCCCTCAAATTTGAAGGAGAGCTTTGCTGGATAAAGTATTCTTGGCTGGAAATTCCTCTCACTCAGAATTTTAAATATATCGTGCCACTGCCTTCTTGCCTCCATGGTGGTTGCTGAGTAGTCACTACTTAGTCTTATGCTGTTTCCTTTGTATGTGGTGAATTGCTTTTCTCTTGCTGCTTTCAGAACTTGCTCCTTCTCTTCTATGTTTGACAGTGTGATCAGTATATGTCTCGGAGTGGGTTTATTTGGATTTATTCTATTTGGAGTTCGCTGAGCATTTATGATTTGTGTATTTATGTTGTTTAGAAGATTTGGGAAGTTTTCCCCAACAATTTCTTTGAATACTCTTCGTAGACCTTTACCCTTTTCTTCCCCTTCTGGGACACCAATGAGTCTTATATTTGGACGTTTCATATTATCTATCATATCCCTGAGGTCCATTTCGATTTTTTCAATTTTTTTCCCCATTCTTTCTTTTATGCTTTCATTTTCCATTCTGTCATCTTTGAGGTCACTGATTCGTTGTTCAACTTCCTCTAGTCTTGTACTATGAGTGTCCAGAATCTTTTTAATTTGGTCAACAGTTTCTTTAATTTCCATAAGATCATCCATTTTTTTATTTAGTCTTGCAATGTCTTCTTTATGCTCTTCTAGAGTCTTCTTGATTTCCTTCATATCCCGTACTATAGTCTCATTGTTCATCTTTAGTTCTTTGAGTAGCTGCTCTAGGTGCTGTGTCTCTTCTGGTCTTTTGATTTGGGTGCTTGGGCTTGGGTTATCCATATCGTCTGGTTTTTTCATATGCTTTATAATTTTCTGTTGTTTTTGGCCTCGTGGCATTTGCTGAACTTGATAGGGTTCTTTTAGGGTTTGTAGACCTATTGAAGTCCTTATCTCTAATTTATCAGATCTACAGCTTCGTGGAGTACACTTTCTCTAACTAACCAGCAGGTGGTGTCCACGAGCCACCTGTTCTCCACAAGCCAGATCTCCCCTGCTTAGCCTTTTTGGTGAGTGGGGGAGTGAGTCTTGTGGGGCCCAATTGGTGTACCAAGCTTGCGTGTGTAGTTGGTGTTGCCTGCCCTGTATGTGGGGCGTGTTTCTGGGCAGTCGGGGAGGGGGGGTGGCCCTAACAATCAAATCTCCCTGATGATCCTAGAGTTTTAAAGCTGCTGCAATAGTCTAATCCTTCAGTTCAGTCCTGCCACAGTTTGTCTCTGCCACTGACCCACAAGTCTTTGGTATTGGCGTATGGCTCCTGAGACTTGCAAGTGCGCCCCTTTTCCAAGCTGTGCACCCCGGGTCCTCCGTTGAGGGATGACTGTGCTATGTCACAGGTGAGTGCCGTCCCCCCAGGGCAGTTCTGGGCTGCTGGGCTGTGTAGGGAGGCTCCCAGTCTGCTGAAATGATGGCTGAATGGGGCTTTGTTAATTCACACTGCTCCACCTTCCCAGCTCTGGGAAATTCAGCTGAGGTTGCAGGGAAGGCTAATGTCCACGCCCAGTTTTGTGGTGTGTGCCTGTTATTTGAAGCACTTCCATCACACTGGGTTGTCTGGAGCAGCTCTGGGCTATGGGGCTGGCGATGGGCAGGAGTGTTTCCTGTCCACCAGGATGGTGGCTGTGAGCGGACACCCCCCTTTTCTTGGGAAGTTGTGTTGTTTAGTGAATTTTCTCAGCCACTGGATTATTGCCTTTTGTCTCAGAGCTCTCTTAGTTCTGCTCTTGACTTGACGTGCCCAAATTGCAATTCTTCGAAGCTTTCTGTATTGGGCTTCTTAGAGTAATTGTTTTAGAAAAAGAAAAAAGGATTTAAAAAAAAAAAAAAAAAAAAAAAGGGCCCCCCTCAGAGATCTAATGGGTTATTGAAATGCTAAGAGAGAAAGCAACCAGGGCCATTAAGGAAAGGTCCACAGGGCAGAGAGATCAGCTTTTCTTCGGGATTTGCATATGCGCCTCAAGGCCTGAGCTCCGCCCTTCCCCTTTCTGTGTTCACCAGAACTCCAAAAATCCTCTGCTTTTATTTTGGAGTTTTTCGTGTTGTTTTTTCTCTATGACTGTCTCCTCTCTGCTGGGCTGGCTGCTCTCAGATTCTCTGGTGTCTGGTCTCAGTCTATCTATGGCTGGAGTTTGAATCAGTAGAATGAGTTTCTGATAAGGGCTAACACTGCAGTTCTCCCTTCTCCTTCCCGGAGCTGACAGCCCCTCCTCCCACGGGACTGAGCCTGGCAGGGAGGGGCGCAGGTCCCCTGGCTACAAAAACTTACAGATTTCACTGATCTCAGCAGTTCGACATTTTCATGAGTGTTGTATGAAGTATGCCCAAAGACAGATTGCTCTGTGGTGTCCAGTCCACGCAGTTCCTGGCTTTTTACCTACTTTCCTGGAGGAATAACTAAAACTTACAGCTCACCAGTCTGCCATCTTGCCCCGCCTCCCATACGTACACTTTTTACCACATGTTCTGGTTTGCTAATGCTGTCAGAATGCAAAATACCAGAGATGGATTGGCTTTTATAAAAGGGGGTTTATTTGGTTACACAGTTACAATCTTAAGGCCATTAATGTCCAACGTAACACACCAGCAATCGGGTACCTTCACTGGAGGACAGCCAGTGGCGTCTGGAAAACCTCTGTTAGCTGGGAAGGCATGTGGCTGGTGTCTGTTCCAACTTCTGGTTTTAAAATGACTTTCTCCCAGGATGTTCCTCTCTAGGCTTCAGCTCCTCAAAAATATAACTCCTAGTTGCTCTTGGGGCATTTGTCCTCTCTTACCTTCTCTAAAGCAAAAGTCTGTTTTCAAAATCCATCTCCAAAATGTCTCTGTAAGCTGCAGCTTCTCTCTCAGCTCCTTTGCATTCTTCAAAGCATCCCTCTTGGCTCTTGCAAGATCGCTCCTTCTGTCTGAGCTTATATAGTGCTCTGGTAAACTAATCAAGACCCATGCTGAATGGGTGGGGCCACACCTCCATGGAAATTATCCAGTGAAAGATCTGGTCCACAGTTGAGTGATCACATCTCCATGGAAACATCCAATCAAAAGTCTCCAACCCAATCAACACCAATACATTTCCTGCCCACACAAGACTGCATCAAAGATAACAGCATTTTGGGGGACGTAATACATCCAAACCAGCACACCATGTATAAAAATATTCTTAGCAGCTCTGTTCACATACAGCAAAAAAATCAGCAACAACTCAAATATTGTTGAGAAAATGGGAGAAACAAAGGTGAGAGAAAAGAGACAAGAGTGCAAAAAAAGAGAGAAACTTGTTTTACTCATATTTATTTGCATAACAGTTACTACAGAAATAAAAACAACATGAATAAACTAAAGGTGCGGCCATCAAATTCAATGAATCTGATTTTTTTTTTTTTTTAGGTAAAATAGTTACCACATAAGAATACAACACACTATATGCTTCCATTTTTAAAAACTTCAAAATCAGGAATAAATACTTAGGTAAATTTGAAAAGAAAAGAAAGGAAAGGGTTAACATAAAATTCTGGTTGCGGGGACACCAGGAAGCCACTGGAGAAAAGCATCTAGTTTGCTGTGGTGGTTCCTGTAACATTTTTTCTCTTACATTGGATTGTGGCTACACATATATTTGTTTTATCATTATATATGTATGTATATATGTATATGTATGTATGTATAGGTATGTGTGTATATGTCTATACATATGGATGTATATATGAGCATGCATTTTGCATGTGGGCTTTTTTATGTATAACATACTCTTTTATGTATAACAAAGTTATGAGGAAACTTTGACAAATTTAACACATTTATCAGATGGCTAAAGCTATGCTCGTGGCTGTTGTGATATGGTCTAATAACACCACCTCTAGAACAGGAATTATGATATTAGTCACCTCTTGATTAAACCTACAGTAATCCATTCTCTGTCTTTTTGTACCTTCCAAACTGCAGAGTTAAATAGACATGCGATAGCAATTTCCATCGCTAAACCTCTCAAATCTTTGATAGTGGTATTAGTCTCCATAAGCCTCAACAAGGACATAGTAAATTTCATGACTTTTTATTGGGAGTGGGGAAGACCCAGGGGCTTCCTCATGGATCTTTCCATCAAAATAGCCCCTCCTTACTCCAGGGTCAAGGAGCCAATGTGCAGATTTTCCCAGTGGCTATGAACACTGATTCCAATTCTCCACACAGGAACAAGGAAGTAATCATGTATTATTTGACATTCTACTAAGTAGGTGGATTTCCTTCAGAGTCCAGTAACTTGACAAGGGTCTGGAGATTTCCCTTTCCTTTTCCTAGTCACCCTGAGGAAGGGACTCTGGTCCATTTATGAACAGGACTGTACATGTGAGGAACAACCATAGTACCTGCTTGTGCTGGTATTGTAGGGAATACCTGGCCTTTCTTCTTCTGAGTGACCCTGAATCAGTGACCTGGCTGGAGCAGGGAATTGAGTAAGGGCCGTGACACTCATAGTGGCTCAACTCTGGCCTCTGATCATGAGACTTGGCAGAATTTTTATTATATTAATCAGAAAGGACTTCCTGGTTTGCCCAAATGCCCTGCTGGTTGGTCCAGTTAGATTCCCGCAGTGCTCTTCCACCCACACTGTTACATTTCCCCCTCTCCTCTGGGAGTCAAGGCCCACTACTTACACTTCCCTTGGGAAAACAGAGAGGCTCCTTTCAGCCACATCCTCCAATGCATCCTCCACTCTGTATCCCTGAGAAACAGAGAACAACTTCTAAAGCACTTTTCAAGGATCCCAGTCCTCTCCTTCCCCAATATAATTTTTAAGGATTTGATGAAAGTAATAATTTCTAGGCTCTTTCAGAGGACACGATTTGTGCATTAGTAGGCAGGTTGTATACAGTAAATCTGCTTCCACATTTCCAGTTTCCTAAGTCTTTAGATTCCTTTTCCTATATCCTAAGTCTCTTTAGAATAGACCTTGATTCCAATTTTCAGTCAACCAATCAGTAAGCAAATAGTGTAGGATTATTATCGTCTATTCAAGCTCACACACTGAGTCAGAACTTCTGGAGAGTATACTCATGTTGCTAATTTATCCAAATCTTTAATAACATTATTTTCTCCTTGATCAAACTCAGAATTCATTTTTATTTAACTAAAATTAATGTAGGAGCAGGGAATGGGTGTGTTGTGGAAGAGGGAAGGACAGGAGCTATATGATCTGAGGAAAAGTATCTTGTTCTTTAAAGGAGAAACCTTTTGGATCTCTAAGCAAGGCAAGAACAGCCTCACCAAGCAAAAGAGGAGGGGCTGATTTTTTTGTGGCTTGAGAAAATGGGTAGTGTTGGGAATTTGGGGCACCGAGTTATTCAAATGCTTCCACTTATCCACATTCCATTTCTTAGAGTCCTGTTTTTTCCTAATCATTCTCTAATTTTTACATGAGAGTCCTAATAAAATGAGAAGTTCAACTGACATTTAACTAAAAATCAACTTTCAAAATATGTGTTTTGGCCAGAAATAAACAAGTAAGACATCATTTTAGCACATGCAAAGAAAGTCCCTGGACTTCAGTATGTCTTTTCTTTGAAAATGTGTGGATTTGAGATTCTCAGACCTTCTCTACAAGTTATATAGATGCATTAGAAATTGCCGTCTCATCCCCAGAGACCTTGTATTTTTCATGCCCTTCCTAGATACAGACAAAAAATGGATTTACTAAAATGATGCACAAAATTACCAGGAAATCTAGAGAACCAATGTCCCTAACCAATTTTCAAGTCCCAGCTTTTACCAAAAAATGTTTTAATTAACATAAAAGAGACTAAGCAAGTATATGAATTCAACCTATGTTGTAATTCATCAAGATGAGACTCTTTTCTGAGTGTATTACATTATCCCTGATTCTACAGGAGATAAGAGATTTCTTTAGGACAGTAATGAATGTAATCTGGTTCTCTGTCCATACATTTGGTTGGCAATTAAAAACCTGAATATTGAAATTTAAGTTTCTCAGTATAGGTAAGCAACCAGCACTCCCACAATCCTTGTGTTCACCTGTCTTCAGAAAAGTTCATTGCAGCTGTCACTCAGGCCAGAGAACCTTGCTCTCAGAGGATTGAGAGAGAGGAAGCAAGAGAGTATCTCCTTTTCCATCCATATTTGGGAATGACAGGGTATATGTGCCACATCTCGAGATTTTAGAGGGCTATTGAGCCTTCTCTTCTGTTACTTCTTTTGGCAGATGTGAACAGCAAGGAAATCCAAAGTGGAAAATAGACCTCTGTGTTTCACTTCATTTTAGTGGGACTCCACTGCCCACCACAGCTGGGTGAGCTGCTCTCCCTAGGTTTCCCTGTCACCTATGTTCTCACTGTCATAAGAACCATAAGATGAACCATGGGCTCATCATCCTCACCATTTTGTTGGACATCCAGCTCCACACCCCATGTACCAGTTCCTATGTCACCTCTCCTTCCTGGACAGGACCATGTCCTCTGCCAGTGTCCCCAAGATGCTGGCTGGCTTTCTCTTGGATAGCAGCATTATCTCCTTTGGGGTCTGTGCAATCTAACTTTTTTCTTTCCACTTCCTGAGCTGCACTGAATGCTCCCTTTACACACTCATGGCTTACGACCATTTCCTGACCACTTGCAAACCTTTATACTATGTCACCATCATGACCCACAGCATCTGTACCTACCTTGCTTTGGGCATTTGGCTGCGAGGTACCCTCACTCATTTCAAACTAGTTTCATATTCTGCCTGCCCATCTGTGGCCCAAACAGGGTAGACTGCTTCTTCTGTGACACTCCTGCCATGTTGTGCCTGGTCTATGCTGGCATCAGCGTCAATGAGCTGGTCACCTTTGTGGACACTGGCTTCCTGGCCCTCACCCACTTTGTGCTTATCTGCCAGTGGGTGCCACATTGCCTTCTCCACCTGTCTGCCCACCTCACTGTTGTCATTGTTTGCTATGCTCCCTGCACCTTCATTTACCTATAATCTGGTTCACAGAAACCCCCAGATGTAGAAGCCACGTTCTACACTGTCATAACTGCCTTGCTCAACCCCATCATCTATACACTCCTCAACAAAGAGACAAAGGCAGCATTAGGAAGGCTGGGAGGCCACAAGGATGTGCAGCCTCAGTGACTCCATCCACCACAGACATGCAATAGACACTAAAATTTAGGGCACCAGATGGAACACAACTTAGCTGGGGATATTTAAAACATAAAGAGAAAGGATTCATGCAGAGGTAGTAAAAGGACTCCTGGATAGAGTGGAAACTTCCACCTTGCAATACACTCTCAGAACACAATTTTGCATATTTCTTCTTTCAGTACCAGTGGAAACCAATCAAAGCAACTCAGCAAGGATAGTACCTTGTAGGAAGGATCCAAGATAAGTAAAGTGTCCACATAAAAGCTTCTGTTTCACTGTGGCATCCATCAATGTGTATACTATAGCTTGTAATTCCTGCATTAATGCCTGTATAGATCTTTAGGGATACAAATAACTTTCAACTGATTTGGCCTTGGCAGCAATTGTGTAAAGTAGGTATTATTACACCCATGCAATTTCAGGGAAAATGAAGTTGAAGGATGTAAGTGGCTTTTCCAAACTCCCTCTTTGTTTCAGTTTGCTAAAGCTGCTGAAATGCAATATACCAGAAATGGGTTTGCTTTTAACAATGGGGATTTATTAAGTTACAAGTTACAATCCTAAGGCCATGAAAATATCCAAAAAATTAAGGTATCAACAAGAGGATACCTTCCCTGAAGAAGGGCTACTAGCATCTGGGGCTCCTCTGTCAGATAGCTGGGCACATGGCTGGTGTCTGCTTGTCTTTTGCTCCTGGGTCTTGTTGCTTTCAGCTTCTGATTCCAGTGGCTTTTTCTCTGAGCATCTTTTCACCATTAAATATGATGTCACTACTACGGTTATACTGGTTATCTTTATTATGTTTCATAAAGATTCCTTCAATTATTATTTTATTAAGATATGTGTTACTTATAAAGATTGTTGAATTCAGTTAATGCTTTTGTGATTTACTGAGTGATATTTTCTCATCCCATTAATTTCTTAATGTGGTGAATTATAATGAGAGATTTTCTGATATGAAACATACTTCTATCTAAGGCAAATATATTTTTATGTTGTGACATTTATTTGCTTTTATTATTTGCATCTCTCTTCATAAATGAAATTGGTCTGTAGTTTTCTTTTTTTACTGTCTTTATTTGGAATTGATGTCAAGGTTATGTTAATTTCATAAATGGATTCTTGGATAGTATGAATTAGCATTATAGAGATGACAGTTCTCCCGATATTAATTTATAAATTAAGATGTAATCTTAATAAAAAGGTAATGACAAACCTTTTTATGAGCTAAATTGATACTAAAGTTCATATGAAAACACACACATGCAAGAATGTCTAATGAAACACTGGCTAAGGTATCTACAATGGGGAATACTTCTGTCAGACATTAAAATAAACTATAATACCTATATAACTTTTTAAAGGTGGTACTGGTACATGAATAGACAAAAATAAATAAATAAATAAAACAGTGGACTAGAATAGACAGTCTAGAAATAGCTCCAAGTACTTATGGAAATTTAGTATAAGATATAGCTGGTATCTTAACCACTGGGGTAAAGATGGATTTCTTAATACATAATGCTGAGGTGACTGATGGTAGCCATTAGGAAAAAGATGAAATTAGATCCATATGTCACTGACTGTACATGGGAATAAACTCAAATGGATTAGGGATCAAAGGTAAAAAATGAAATCATACAAGAACTAGAAAAAAACATGGGTGAATTACTCTTCAGCCTTGGTGTAAGAGAATGCTTTTGAACTATGCTTCACAATGCACAGGAAGAAAATCATTAAAGAGAAATTCATTGTAGATAATGAGAGCAAAGTGTCTCTCTTTTGAAGAAAGAAATTACAACTAAGGAAATAGAAATCTAGAATGAACCTTATGGTTTTGGATTGGACTTTAGAAGTGTCTGTATAAACTAACAGCATTTAATTTTTATACAGAATTATATTATGTTACATTTCTATAGACTATATATAGAAATAAAGATAGATGCATATACATGGATGAGTATTCATACATATATTTCCAAACTTTGTTCTGAGAAATCTTACATTAATGACACCCAGTAGCAAGGAGCACACCTATAAACCAGAACTTGGCTTTCTAAATACAATTCTCCAGTGAGAAGTCACTGAGCCCAGGGCTGAGCAGGGATAATACAAAATGAGCCTGGAACATCCTCTTGTGCCATAAAATAAAAAGTTTATAAAAAAGATACGACATGTCAATAGGATACAGGTGCCAGACTGAAGGAGCTCTAAGTGGCCAAAGCTAGTAAAATTTGAGTAGCAAAATAAATAATGATTATATTGGATTATAGCCCATAGAATAAAATATATATCTATGAGCCCATACTGATAAATAAATAAATGAATACATGAAGTGGGGAAGATGGGACCATTCTTTCTTATAAAAGCATTCCAGTTAATATTGTAGAAGGAATGGGGGGTGGAAACCTGGGGCAAACACACAGTAATAAATTTTGTAGGCAACATCCACTAATGGAGGCTGAAATCAGTGAGCAAAAGTTTGAGAAGATACAGAATATTAGCATATTCTCAAAATATCTCCCCAAAGACATTTAGCATAATAATAAGACATGTTGATGTCATCTACCCTGGATATGATGCCCCGAAAAGGACACAACATCACTTCTGTTAATCTTGCCAAAAATGCATAATCTTAATCTACGCGTGGGAAAACATCAAACAAACTCATGAGAAAACATCAAACAAACTCAGATTGAAAGGCAGTCTATAAAATAATAGACCAACACTCAACAAAAATATAGAGGTCATTCGTGAAAGACAAGGAAAGAGTGAAGGACTGTCACAGGTTGTGGAAGACTAAGGAGATATAACACTTAAATTCAGTGTAAACAGAAAAATGATATTGGGTAAAAACTAGTGAAATTTGATTATTGTCTGTAGTTTAGTTAATAGTATGGTAATCAGTGTTAATTTCCTTGTTTTGAATATTTTACTATGGTTACGTTGTCAACATTAGGGGAAGTTGATTGTAGGTATATGTGAACTATTATTTTTTCAACTTTTCTGTACGTCTAACATTTCAAAATTTCAAAAAGTGTAAAAATTGGAAGGAATCGAAATACTTAAGTATTGAATATACTCATCCAAAGACAGAGAATTTTTTCATTTATTTAAATAATCTTTTGGGTCACTTGGCATGCTATCCATTTAATTTATGTATTCTTTACTTATTAACAGCTTATTGAGGTATAATTTGGATATCATAAAATTAACCTGTTTAAAAGAGACATTTCAATGATTTTTAGTAGATTTACAAAGTTGTGCAGCCATTACCAAAATCCAAATTTAAAATACTTCCATCACTCCAGAAAGATTCTTCATGATCATTTAAAATCATTTCCCATTCCCACCCCCAGTCCCAGGCATTCACCATCAAGTTTCTCTCTCATACATTTCTCTTTTCTGGACATTTCATATAAATGGAATCATACAATATGCCACCTTTCTTTCACTTAGTAAAATGTTTTTGACATCCATTCATTTTGTATAAGTATTGGGTTCCTATATATTGCTGAATAGTAGTCAACTGCATGGATATACACATTTTGTTTAACTTTTCACCAGTTTTGGGATATTTGATTTGTTTCCAGGTTTTATCTATTATGAATAATTCTACAATAACCATTCACATCCACACGATAAACATTCATGTGGACATATGTCTTCCATTTCTCTCGGGTAAATTCCTAGGAGTGGTATAGCTTGGTTGTATGGTAAACTTATAACTTTTTAAGAAACTGCCAAACTTTTCCAAAATTGGCTGCCCCATTTTACATTCCCACTAGCAATGTCTGAGGGTTTCAGTTTCTCCACATCCAATAACACTTTTCACTTTCTGTTTTCTTATCATAGCAATTCTAGTGGGTGTGAAGAGGGCACATCTAAAACTAAGTGGTTGAAATATCAGGGAAACATAAGTTCAACTAAGGTGAAGAACATTGTAATATATCAACCTACCCAACACTGGAATGGAATCTCTTGTGAAATAGGGATTATTCCATTACAAACTCATTCAAGGAGAAGCTACATAACTTTTTTTCAGGAACACCATACATGTGATCACTGCATTGAATAAATTATTCACTTTGAAGAAATTCAAGGTCCTGCGCCATGCATCCTGCTCTATGCTGGGTAAAATAGCAGCTACTTCAAGTGAAGCACCTTGATGATATCTCCATTTTAAATCTGAAGAATGGAGGAATAGAGGAATTAAGCACACCAATCTATATCTTTCAGATAATTTGTAGTTGACCAGCAGTTTAAACTTAAGTTTATAGTAAACTGAATAAACTTGGCTCCTTGATACTGCTACTGCCCTTCCCAAAAGTGCTGATGGGACTCCAGAGAAGATGGGAGATGTTTCTCCCTGTTCCCTCTTAGGGAGATATGACCTATGCACATAGAACACTAAAGTGTTCCAAGGAAGTATGAGCTTAGGTATTCATTAAAGCATATCATAAATACAATTAGGCTTCAGGATTGATAAATCAAGGTGAGAGAAAATATTTGTACAGGTTTCCTAGAGGAAATAAAGTTCAAACTTAACCATAGCAAATAGATTCGGGAAGGTAGAGAGCTTCAAGTGTGAAGATTGAATGGTGGGGAAATCAGGGAGGGCTTATGAATAATTGAGAAGATAAGACAAACAGCATCCCCCCAGAGGAGAGGAGTTTCTTTAGAAGGCTGCAGATGATCTAGATATTTTGATAATAATGGAAACATTTCACAAATAGTATTGACTATCAGACTGAGATGTAACTTATGCTTTAGGAAGTGGGGACTGAAAAGGGAGAGCAATAAATTAAGCACGTTTTTTAGGATGGACACAGCAGTTGTACACAGTATAATTTGATAGATTTAGAGGAGTGAGTAAGAGATGGGAATAAAAGACCATTGTGAAATTCTGAATAAAAATATTCAGAAGCAAGGTTAGGTAAAAAAAAAAAAAAAAAAAAAAAAAAAAAAAAAAAAAAAAAAACCATGGGAATTGAAAAAAAAGATAACAGGAAAAAAGCAGTTTAAAGAAAATTTTCACATAATGCAATATCTAATTAGGTTTAGGAGGTAAACAGTGGGAAAGAATCAGAGAGAGCTCTTCTATTTCAATTCTGGCTTGATCAATGGAAAGGCTCAATGAGGCAGAGGCATGCAATTCCCAAAAGGCTAAGGAGACAAAGTATTACAGGAACAGCAAGAAATAAACTGCACAGTTTGTCTTGGTAATTATTCAGTCAACTCTCCAAGGCCTGAATGTCACACACTTGAGGGTTTGGGTATCTGAACTCCTTACTCCCTCTGGGTAAGGGTTGGGAGGAGCTGCTGTGTTCTTAGCTAACATAATAGCACCAATCTCTAGGCAAGGCTCCCCAGAAGACAGATGCACCTCCCTGATGATACCAGGCAATAAGAACTTGCCTACCCACATCTACCACATGGCGGAGTATACTAGGAAGGCAAGGGATTCAAAATTCTGGAAGATATGCAAAAATGTATATTCCAGAGCAACATTTGCAATTCTTCCTTGTATAGCCATTATTTAGGGGATGCATTTCTCCAAATAATCCTTACTGTCCTCTATGTGCCTCACAAACATTGCTGATCTCACAGGGAGAAAGATTCATTCTGAAGGAATACAGGGCAAGAACATGCTATGATAGGACAAAGCAGTGAATGAATGCTGTTTATCTTCCTCTCACTTATGGGAAAAGACCCAGATGGTGTGGCCCAGTGGATAATAATATTTCAGGAAAGGTAAATAAATGGCTATCTCTTACATCTGTTAATGTCAGTTTTGTCGCAAGGAGGGATAGCTAACCACTCTCTGTGTGAGAAGATGGCCATGGAGACAGAGAACTCCAACCAGACTGTGGTGAGCCACTTCTTCCTGGAGGGTCTGATGTACACAGCTGAGCATCCAAGCGTCTTTTTCCTCCTTTTCCTCCTCATCTATAGCATCACTGTGACTGGGAATCTCCTCATTCTCATAACTGTGGGCTGTGACCCTCACCTCTGTTCCCCCATGTACCACTTCCTGGGGCACCTGTCCTTCCTGGATGCATGTCTGTCCACAGTGACAGTGCCCAAAGTCATGGCAGGTCTCTTGACTCCAGACGGGAAGGTGATCTCCTTTGAGGGCTGTGCCATCCAGCTTTACTGCTTCCACTTCCTGGCCAGTGCTGAGTGCTTCCTGTACACAGTCATGGCCTATGACCGCTACCTGGCTATCTGTCAACCCCTGCAGTACCCTGTGGCCATGACCAGGAGGATGTGTGCAGGGCTGGCTGGGATCACTTGGGCCATGGGTGCTGGACACTCTGCAATCCATACCTCCCTCACCTTCCACCTGCTCTACTGTGGGCCTCTCCACGTTGCCTACTTCTTCTGTGACATCCCCCCTGTGCTGAAGCTGGCCTGTGCAGGCACCACCATCAATGAGCTTGTCATGCTTGCCAGCATTGGCATTGTGGCCACGGGCTGCCTGATCTTCATCATCACATCCTACGTCTTCATCGTGGCAGCTGTATTGCGGATCCGCACAGCCGAGGGCCGGCAGCGTGCCTTCTCCACTTGCACTGCCCACCTCACAGTGGTTCTTCTGTACTACATGCCACCTGTCTGCATCTACCTGCAACCTCACTCCAGTGGGGCAGGAGCTGGGGCCCCTGCTGTCTTCTACACAGTGGTCACGCCAATGCTCAACCCTTTCATTTACACTCTGCGGAACAAGGAGGTGAAGCAGGCTCTGCAGAGGCTTCTGTGCCAAGGCTCCTGAGAGTCTACAGCAGGCAGCCTGCCCCCCTGACCGGCAGTGTGAGGCTCTTAATTTGTCCTCCAGGAAAACAGAGCCATATATCGATATGGAGGGGGAAAATCTTTCAAGTAGGAGTCAGTATAACTGAGTTTCAGCACAGCCACTAACTTCTTTTGCTTCCTCTAGCTAAGTGAACTGCCTCAATGTCTCATTCACAAGCTCTGCATCTGTAAAATGAAAGGACTGTATTAGATGACATCTGGAGGTATGTAAAATGCTGTTTATATCCTGATTTGTTATATTAAATTTTTATTCTTATGAAATGATTTTATTAAATATATAATTCATGTAAAAGAATACAGATAACATAAATAGAAACAATAAAATCAACCTTCATATACCCACCACCCAGTTCAAGGAAAGAAACTACACTTTTCAGGATGATAAAATACAACTTTGAAGAGAAAGGTGACTTGCCCAACTTCACTTAGAAAGTGTCAGAGTTAAGGCTACAACTCATTAGCCTGCTATTTTATTAAATTTGAGTATATAGAGAACACTGCCATCAAGGGGGTAACTTAACTATATGTTACAGAAGTTCACATTTTTTAAACAGCAGCCTGAAATCATTAATCACTTGAATATTCATTATTTGAATGCTGTTGCTACTGGGGAAGTTCTTCATTCTATGAAGATATTTGTTCCCCTTGATTACATGCATCATAATCTCCTTTGCATACCACATATTCAGGAGTACTGGTGAACTGCCTCAGAAGTTCCATGCCATATATTGACCAGTAGTAAGAACGCTTAATCCTGTAAGCATGTACTACTTTATAAAATTATCCTGTTGTAATAATGGTTTTGTTTCTTATCCATTTGAGATATTCCTTAAGTAAAATAGTAGTTTTCCTATGCAGGCTGGGAAAATGATAGTCTTATTAAGTTGCCCTCCTTTGATCAAGAAATTTTTCATTTTAATTACTACTAATTAATTCTCTATTCCCTTTCCCTTTAAATTTCAAGTAAATCTGTAATAGATAAATGCACCAAATCTCCTAAATCTCAAAACCAAACTCAAATACAGCATTATCCAAAAGAAGCAAACAACTGAGATTAGCACTTTCTCTTTCCCCTACTGAATACAAAACACATTTTCCTACTTCGTAACTCTACTGTGAAAAATTCTTGTGTTCTGTTTTATTTCTAGATTCTGAATACCAGATTGAACAAATATTGTATTTATTTAACCTTATTTGGAACACATAAGAAGTATAAGGGGTCTCTGCTCTTAAAGTTCTTAAAATCTAGTTATGTACATGAAACATTTAATAACAATATAAGGCAGGAGAATGATAAGTGCAGCTAACTGGAAACCCCCACTCACCGGGCTTGTCTTTTCTTGACCTGACTCAGAACTGCATTTTTACCAGAGTATTTATCAAAATTCTTTAGTATTGCAGCTGCTGGACATGGTGGTAACTGTTGGGACAAACAGGCTAACCAAAAAAACTTAAAAGGGAAAGTTTGAATACGAAATGCCTATGAGAGGCTTTGAAAAGCTCTGATGTATTCCTGGGAATCTAGAAGGCCAAATGCATTCCAAGGAAAGGTCTTTCTAATTTCTCAGGAAAAAAGAAGTCCTAATTTCTCACTCTGGCTGTCTTCAAGGCTGTGTTCAAACAGGAAGTGAAGGCTAAAGCAGAGTTGTAAACTGTCATTTGCCCCAACACACACAGAGCAATTTGGCAAAGGCTTGGAGAGTTCTTGGTTCAGGGTATTTAAGGAAAACTCTGTCCAGTCATTGACTTTTATAATGGCCTTAGCCAAAGTATTTTTTATTGACCTTCCACATGGTTCTTGGTTTATCCTAGTACAACATATTTCCCCCATTTAAATGTGAATGTTTTGCCCATCAATATTTGTTTGTACTTCTTTTCAAGTATCTATTTGTGGTACGGATCACTCAGAAAGAAATCATCTATCTGCTTTTTAACATCAGATTTAAGTTTGCATTTCCTAGAATTTTATATAAATGAAATAATATAGTATGTAATTTTCTCTGTGTTAATACTTTCTTAAGCATAACAATGAGATTCATTTATGATAATTGTGCATCAATAGTTTGTTCTGTTTTATTGTTCACTAGTATTCCATTGTATAGATATACCCCAGTTTATTTATTCATTCACCTTTGACAGACGTATTGGATGTTTCGAGCGTTTGTCTTGAAATAGTTTAAAGAGTTTACAAATAAAGCTGTTAATAACATCTGTGTACAAGAGTTTATGTGGCCATGTGTTTTCATTTCTCATGAAATGAAATACCTAGGAGTGAAATGGCTTGATCATATAGTAGGAATACATTTAGCAATTTAAGAATTTACCAAAATATTTTCCAAAGTGATTTACCATTGCGTATTCCCACCAGTGCTCAGTACTGTATACGAGTTCCAATTGTTCCACATCCTTTTCTAATCTTGGTATTGCCAAGCTTTTAAATTTTAGACATTCTAATAACTGTGTAGTGGCATTTCATTGAGGCTTTAATTGGCATTTCTCTAGTGGCTAATGATGCTAAATATATTGCTATATGATTATTTGTCCTCTGTATATCTTCAATGGAGAAGTGTCTCCAGATCTTTTGCCCATTTCATAATTGAGTGATAAGTCATTTTACTGCTGAGTTTTTTAATTAGAGACATTGTAGGTACAGTATACAGAAAAATCATGCAGAAAATACAGAGCTCTCATATACCTCAGTACATTTTTGCCCAATCTGCAGGACTTTTTTTTTTTTCATTCTCTGAATAATATCTTTTGAAGAACAGAAGTTGTTAATATTGATAAAGTCTTATTTACCAATTATTATCTTATATTCATTGTACTTTTGGTTTGTATCTAAGAAACATTTGCCTAACCCAGGATCATATAGATCATCCTCTGTTTTCTTCCAGAAGTTTTATAGTTTTAGGTTTTACATGTAAGTCTGTGCTACATTTTAAGTTAAATGCAGTATATGACATGAGGTATAGCTCAAAGTTTATCTTTTATCTTTTCTGCATATGGATGTCCAATTCCAGAAACATTTGCTGAGAAGACAATGTTTTCTCTATTAAATTGCCTGTGCACAGTTGTAAAAAATAAATTGCTGAATTGGGTCAATTTCTGGGCATTATATATATTTTGTTTTTTACACCAATATCACAATGTCTTGTTTATTGAAGCTTTATAATAAGTCTTGAAGCCAGGTATAAGTATTCTTTGACTTTCCTTTTCAAATTGGCCTCGGGTTCTCTAGGTCTGCTGCATTTCCACGTGAATTTTAGAATAATCTTGTCAATTTATGTAATAACATCTGCTGGAACTTTGGGATTGTATTGACTCTATAGAAGGATATGGAGAGAATTTACAACCTAACAATATTGGGTCCTTCAATTCATGAAAACATCTCTCAATTTGTTTAGGCCTTCATTAATTTGACTCAGCAAAGTTACTAGATTTAAGTGTGTAGTCCTTGAACAGATTTTGTCAGATTTATCCCTAAATATTTCATAGTTTCAATGCTATTGTAAATGATCTTTTTTATTTCAATCTGGCTTGTACATGGTAATCAATTTTATATAAGGATCCTGTATACTGAAAGCTTGCTAAACTCACTTATTAGTTCTATTAATAAGTACATTCTGTAAGACTTTCTATGTGGACAATTTTACCTGCAAATAATGGCAGTTTTACTTCTCCCTTTCCTATCCAGTTGTCTTTTATTTCTTGTCTTTGCCTTATTGCCCTTGCTAGAACCTCCAGTATAATGAATATAATTGAGAAAAGCAGACATCCTTGCCTTATTCTTGGTCTTAGGGGGAAAGCATTTAGCCTTTAAAGGTTATGTATGATCTTGGCTCTATGATTTTCAGAGATGCTCTTTATCAATTTAAGGAATTTCCCTTATATTTATAATTATCTGAGAGGTTTTATCAGGAATGTATGTTGGCTATTGTCCATTGCTTTTTCTATTTCTATTGAGATAATCATATGGATTTTCTTTTTAAGGCTGTTAATATCATAAATAACAATGTTTGATTTTTGATGTTAAACTAATCTGCATTCTTGGAATAAACCCCAAATAGTCATCTTGTATTATACCTTAAATATTGTTGGATTTAACTTGCTAAAATTTTGTTAAGGATTTTTTAACTTTTTATTGTAGTAACATACAGACAACTCAATTTTTTCCAATTTGACCACTTTCAAGTGTACACTTCATTAGTATTACTACTTCTGTAATATTATACTACCATCACCAATACCCATTACTTTAACTTTTGCATCATTTCAAACAGAAACTGTGCACCCATTAAGTGGTAACTCTCTCTTCCAAACTCTGCCCACCCCCCAGTCCCTTGAAAACTATAATCCACTCTCTGTCTCTATGAAATTTGTTTCTTTTCGGTATTTCATACATGTGAGATCTACAATACTGTCTTTTTGTATCTGGCTTAATTTACTCAACATGACGGCTTCCATGTTCATCCATGTTGCAACATACATCAGAACTTCATTCCTTTTTACAGCTGAATAATATTCCCATTGTATGTGTATATCACATTTTAAAAAATTCTTTCATCTCTTGTTGGACACTTGGGTTGCGTATGCCTTTTGGCTCTTGTGAATATGCTGCTATAATTACTGGTGTACAAATACCTGTTTAAATCCCTGCTTTCAATCTTTTGATTATATACCAAAAAGTGGGATTGCTGGGTAAGATGGTAATTTGATTTTAAACTTTATGAGGAACCACCAGACTCACTTCCATAGTGCCTGTACCATTTTACAATGCCACCAGCAATGTAAAAGGGTTCCCATTTCTCTGCATCCTCACCAACACTTACTACTTTCTGTTTTGTTTTTTTTTTAATAATAAACACCTAGTGAGAGGGAAGTGGTATCTCATTGTGGTTTTTATTTGCATTTCCTTCATGACCACCAATGTTAAGCATCTTTCTATGTGTTTAATGGTCATTTGTATATCTTCTCTGGAGAACTCTCTATTCAAGTCCTTTGTCCTTTTTTAAATTTAGTTGTTTATCTCTTTTTTTTTGAGTTGTAGCAGTTTTTATATATTCTGGGTATTAAAACTTTATCTGATAAGAGGCTAGCAATTATTTTCTCCCATTCTGTAAGTCTTTTCACTTTCTTGACAGTGTCCTTTGACATTCAAAATTTTTCAATTTTGATGAAGTCCATTTTACCTATTTTTGTTGTTGTTTCTCCCTTGCTGAGAGATTGCATAATGTTTTCTTTCAGAGATTGCTCTATGTCTGGTGTTTGCCCGTCTGGGTGCAGTGACTTGTATGGACTCACAGAATGAGTCAGGTAGTGTTCACAGAATGAGTCAGGTAGTGTTCCCTCCTCTTCAATTTTTTGGAAGAGTTTGAGCAGGACTGGTATTAACTCCTCTTGGAATATTTGGTACAATTCACCTGTGAAGCCATCTGGTCCTGGGCTTTTCTTTGTTAGCAAGTTTTTTTTGTTTGTTTGTTTGTTTGTTTTTTTATCTTCATTTTATTGAGATATATTCACATACCACGCAGTCATACAAAACAAATCGTACTTTCGATTGTTTACAGTACCATTACATAGTTGTACATTCATCACCTAAATCAATCCCTGACACCTTCATTAGCACACACACAAAAATAACAAGAATAATAATTAGAGTGAAAAAGAGCAATTGAAGTAAAAAAGAACACTGGGTACCTTTGTCTGTTTGTTTCCTTCCCCTATTTTTCTACTCATCCATCCATAAACTAGACAAAGTGGAGTGTGGTCCTTATGGCTTCCCCAATCCCATTGTCACCCCTCATAAGCTACATTTTTATACAACTGTCTTCGAGATTCATGGGTTCTGGGTTGTAGTTTGATAGTTTCAGGTATCCACCACCAGCTACCCCAATTCTTTAGAACCTAAAAAGGGTTGTCTAAAGTGTGCATAAGAGTGCCCACCAGAGTGACCTCTCGGCTCCTTTTGGAATCTCTCTGCCACTGAAGCTTATTTCATTTCCTTTCACATCCCCCTTTTGGTCAAGAAGATGTTCTCCGTCCCACAATGCCAGGTCTACATTCCTCCCCGGGAGTCATATTCCACGTTGCCAGGGAGATTCACTCTCCTGGGTGTCTGTTAGCAGGTTTTTGATGATTGATTCAGTCTCTTTAATTGTAATGGGTCTGTTGTGGTCTGTTTCTTCTAGAGTCAGTGTAGGTTATTTGTGTGTTTCTTGGAATTTGTCCATTTCATCTAGGTTGTCTAATTTGTTGGCATAGAGTTGTTCAAAGTATCCTCTTATGAACCTTTTTTATTTCTGTGGAGTCAGTAGTAATGCCCACCCCCTCATTTCTGATTTTATTTATTTGCCTCTTCTCTTTTTTTTATCTTTATCAATCTAACTAAGGATTTGTCAATTTTATTGATCTCCTCAAAGAACCAACTTTGGTTTTGTTGATTCTGTTTTTTATTCCGAATTTTCTTTATTTCTCCTCTAATCTTTGTTATTTCTTTCTGCTTCTTCAGAATTAGTTTGCTGTTCTTTTTCTAGTTCATCCAGTTGTGCAGTTAGAACTTTGATTTTAGCTCTTTCTTCTTTTTAAATGTAGGTCTTTAAGGCTACAAAATTTCCCTCAGCACTGCCTTCACTGCATCCCATAAGTTTTGATATGTTGTATTGTTTTCATTCATATTGAGATATTTGCTGATTTCCCTTGCAATGTCTTCTTTGACCCACAGATTGTTTAAGATTGTGTTCTATAACTTCCGTGAACTTTTTAATTTTCCAAATCTCTGCCTGTTATTGATTTCCAGCTTCATTCCATTGCGATCAGAGAAAATGCTTCCTATAACTTGAATCTTTTTAAATGTTGAGATAACTTTTGTGACCCAACATGTGATCTATCCTTGAGAAGACTGTATATTCTGCTGTTTGGGGCTGCAATATTCTGTAAATGTCTGTTAGGTCTAGTTCATTTATCATATTATCCAAGTTATGATCCTCTGTCTAGATGTTATATCTATTGATGAAAGTGGTGTATTAAGTCTCCAACTATTAGTGTACAGATGTCTAGTTCTACCTTCAGTTGTACCAGTGTTTGCTCTTGTATTTTGGGGCACCCTGGTTAGATGCATAAATATTTATGATTGCTATTTCTCTTTTGTGGATTGCTCCTTTTATTAATATATAGTGTCCTTCTGTGTCTCTTACAACAGATTTGCTTTTAAAGTCTATTTTTTCCAATATTAGTATAGCTACCCCAGCTTATTTTTGGTTACTATTTGCATGGGATATTTTTTTCCAACTTTTCACTTACAACCTATTTGTGTCTTCAGGTCTAAAGTAAGTCTCTTGTAAACAACATACAGTTGGATCATGCTTTTTTATCCATTCTGCCAATCTGTGTCTTTTGATTGAGGATTTTAATCCATTAACATTCAGTATTACTGTTAAGGAAATACTTGCTCAGCCATTTTCACCTTTGGTCTTTACATGTAAAGTTTTTCTTTTTCTCTTTTTTTACCCTTACTGATAATCTTCATTTTCTCACATTACTCCAAGCCACTCTCTCCTGTCTTCTTCCTTCAGACCACAGAACTCACTTTAGTATTTCTTGTAGGGTAGATCTCTTATTGACCAACTCTCAGTTTCTATATGTCTGTGGATATTTTAAACTCTCCCTCATTTCTGAAGGGCAGTTTTGCCAGATAAAGAATTCTTAGCTGGCAGTTTTTCCCCTTAAGTACTAAAATATATCATACTGCTGCCTTCTGGCCTCCATGGTTTCTGATAATAAATTGGCACTTAGTCTTATTGAGGAGCCCTGTATGTGGTGAATCTTTTTTTGTTTTCTTGCTGCTTTCAGTTCTCTCTTTTTCTTTGGAATCTGATATTCTGATTAGTATGCATCCTGGAGTAGGTGTGTTTGTGTTTATTCTGTTTGGAGTATGTTGCACTTCTTGGACTCGTGTATTTGTCTTTCATGAGAGTTGGGAAATTTTCAGTCAGTATTTCCTGAAATATTCTTTCTTCCCTTTATCCCGTCTCTTCTTCTGGGATACCCATGACATTTATGTTTGTGCAGTTCATGCTAGTACTCAATTCCCTGAGACGCTGCTCAGTTTTTCTGCTCTTTTCTCTATCTGTTCTTCTGTCTGTAAGAATTCAATTGTCCTATCTTCTAGTCCACTAATTCTTTATTTTGCCTGCTCAGATCTGCTGTTTTATGCCTCTGTTGTATTTTTTATCTCTTCTGTTGTGCCTTTCATCCCCATAACTTATTTTGTCTTTATACGTTGAAATTCTTCTTTAGCCTCACACAATGTCTTGCTAGTATCTTTCTCTTTAGCTATATTTTCCTTCATTTCCTTGAGTTGATTTAAGAAATTTGTTTGAACATCTTTGATAAGTTGTTCCATATTCTATGTCTCCTCTGAAGTTTTAATTTGTTCCCTTGACTAGATCATGCCTTCCTTTTTCTTAGTATGGTTTTAATTTTTGCTGATGTCTAGGTATCTGATTATCTTGATGAGTTTACTCAAGGTCAGCTTCTCTCTCATGTCTAGGGTTTAATTGTCGATTGACTTTGTGTTAAGACTCTTTTGATGCTTAGTCCACCTTATTCCAGACCATCAGAATAGCCCATGTGTAGCTGATCAGATTTTTACAGCTCTTCATCTGATTCTTGCCCTGGATACATGGTACAATTTTTGAGACTGCACTTTTTGTGCTGTTGTTTCCCCTCCAGGAGCAAGCTTCCTTTCCTCTGTTATTTCTCTGGGAATCTTGATCTGTTCTGTTTGTTTTTGTTTTTGTGCAGAATTTTCTCCCTGGCTCTTATGATTTGTTTAAATTCTTTCCCTCACTCAGTGTCCCTTTTTCTTTGCACTTTTCAGTTCTGGTAACCTCCTGCCTTACAGCAGTTCAATTTAACCCTCACAACTTTTTTTTTAATTTCCCTGAGACTTTTGTGCCTCCAGTTTCTTCCCTTTTGGTGTATCCCACCCTGGGGAGCCAGATGGCATCAATCCAGAAATGTGGGTCATTCCAGAGTAGCCTGTTTTATGTTGGTCCAGCAAACAGAAACCAGAATGAGTGAATGCATCACTTTCCAGCTGCTTCTTTCCTTCCTTGCCACCCCCACTCCCACCCACCTGGGGCCCTTATGCATGCAGCAACTCCCAAGGTTTCTGCCCTGGATCTCTGCAGACTTGGGATTCAGTGTCTGGATATGCATGGGGTTCTAGCATGCTCCTGAAAGTGGCTCTAAAGTCTGTGACTATGGTTGGAGGGAGGGATCCCAGCCTCTCTGCCTCTGAGGGACTCCAGGACCAAGTGAGAGGAGAGAGTAGGACTGGTATTCCAGGATGGCAATTTCCTACCTTGAATTTTTCTTCAATTCAGCTTTTCTGTAGTCTTTCTCCTGTCTCTATTGTCCTCCAGAGTTTTAAGCAGGTGGGATTTGTCCTTTAATTCACTGAATCTCTGGGAATGGTTTTTTCAGGGGATGTTTTATGTCACCTTCCAGGTCTCTTTTTTCTGAATGCTACAAGAAATGTTAGGCATCTCAAACTTTTTAAGTAACCATCAGGCCTCATTAATTGTCAGTGGTTGTCTGCTTTGGTGGTTATAACATAATAGAGGGGTGTGTGTGTGTCTTTTTTTTTAATGCTATAAATACCTGTCAGTAGGGGAGGGGCTTGTAGTCTTTAGTGATGCTAGCCCCTTTTAGTGGCACTAGACATATATATCTTATTCAGTTAACAAATACGGGTAAATTTTGATCGCAAAGGGGAAAAAATAAAAAGCACTCCACAAGAGAATTTAAACTGCCAATAAATGATCCTATCTAGGAGAAAGATGATCAGTTTCCAGAAAAGAATCTAGATGGTATCAAAGATAACTTTGACATACTTCAACACATACTCTCACTGTGGGCAACGTCACACAGAACAATCTGATGCTATAGAGTAATTTCTGAGCTAGCTCAGTTAACCAGTAGACACCTCAGTTCTCCCTAACCCATTCACATGGATTAACCAAACTAAGTACGCATGAAAAACAACAAAAAACGAAGGAAAACAGAGAAAAAAAATTCATATTTTGTAAAATATTGCAATGACACCAGTCTCCCCTCAGACTGATATTCCATCTTTGTTCTAAAATGAAAGACTGTCATATTGTGATGTTCTTTCTTAGGATGAATGTAAATATTTGGACTGTAACTTATCTGCAACTAGGCCCCATTTCTGGTTCCTAGGACTGCTTTTATGAGGAAAATCTTTGGAATCAAGTAGGACACCAAAGCACCATCTATATAAGGTGCTGTAGTTCATCAAATTTCCATCCTGATTAGGATTTGTATCAGTTAGGATTCAGTGAAGGAAATAGAAAACATTCTGGGAATTTTAAGCAAGAAAAATTACAGGGAATTAAGTGCTTACAAAATCATTTGAAGTGCTTAAGAAATGGATTCTAGACTGGGACTCCAGGACTGATTCTTTACAGATGTGTACCCTACAGATGTGAACCCACCCAGGGAGAGCAGGGAGGGAAATATGATAAATTTTGAAAGCATGCATCCACAGGACTCACTCCAGCAGTTAACTCTCTTGTGAAAGAGTTTTCCTATTTCCTGAAAACCAGAGCTGGCTCCACACTGACCCCCTTTTCCCACATTAATAGCAGAGAGCTTTCATTGATCCCACCACTCTTATTTAAGGGGAAAAGATTTGGAAATCTTAGAATGTTTGAAAAATTTTCTCTAGGTAGATAATTCTGATCAATGCAAAATTATTTATTGTATATTCTAAAGCATAATATCCTTAGCATGTGGACCTGTAAGAGTAGCATGGAATCGCTCCTCATTTTCGAAGAGAGAAAAACAAACATAATTTACAAAAATAAATTTCTCCAGGATAAAGGTTGACAGGACTTTACATTTCCTAATTCCAACTAAGGTTGGCTAACCATTGATAGAACTTTTAAATACATCCTGTAGATTTTATTGAATTTCTGTTAAGCCAATGCTATTCACAATTTACCGCATGCTCAATTTACCCTGTGTGCATTATCTTTCAGGAGAACTGCACCCAGGAAAGTGCAGGCACATGAAAGTTCAGACTGTGCATTCTGAAATTCCAGTATTTTTATCAAAATAAAATCAGGTTTTAATAAGTTTTAAGTTCACCATTGTTGGGGAGGTGGAGTGGGGAGAGGATGTGGAAAATGAATAATTTTAGCTTTGTAGACTTTATGTAAATGAAAATTTTTATCTGTTCTACATGATGAGAACAAATATTCAAATGTTTTTTCTAACCCGTACTGATTACCAGGGTACAAACTATGCACAATCAATATCCTTGAAACCCATTTCACAGATGAGAAAACTGAAGCACAGAGAATTTAAGCAACTTATCCAAGTTCATGCAACTAGTATATGTGATAACTAGTATATGACCCAATGACCAGTGCTTACTGGATATAGGGTGGGTTTTGTTATTTAATTTAATGGATTTGTTATTTGAGTTAATAAAATATTTCATTCTAGTCATTTCATTAAATGGTTAAGAAACTCAAGGTCTTCCTGAGGCACTACCTAGTTTAAGATCACTTCCCAAAGTTTGAATGACGTAGCGAATTTTCTTCTATGCTTGTACTGAAGACATAGCTCTTTTGGTTGAAGAAGTACTATTGCTACTCTATAACAGTTTTCAAGAAACTCAACTCCTATAGCCTCACAGGATTGATTACACTGTTTATTTTTAGTGAACTTGGGTCAAGGTAGTTTCCTTTTGGGATTTGAGTTCAAAGAAAGTTAAAGTAAATTTTAATTGATTGGGTGTGGAAAGAAATAATCATACAAAGTTATAGGAACTTCTCTGTCAACACAGTGAAGGGGTTTTGTTTAGTGTTCCTTGAAACAAAAACTCCTATTGATGCAAGAAGACTTCCATTTACTCTATTGACCCTCAATTGGCGTAAGACCTGTGAGTTCATATTCCTCAAGCTGGTTGGGGAGAAAGCCTAAGAAATGCAGGATTGGAAGAGGTAAAAAAGGAAACTTTTATGAGCCTTGTATCACAGGGAGAAGTGTGTTCCCAGAAACAATTATTATTCCTGACTTAGAAATTATCTGCTGAAATTAAGCAGTTTTGTTTATGTAGAGTTTAAGGCATATAGATTTGGAGTACTGAAAAATGTACATTTCCTTGTATATAGAAATAAGCTTTCTTTTTATGGGGGGAAGATAAGAATGAAGGCCCTCCATGCATATCTTTGGTTACTGAGTTCTGTGACATAGGGAGACCAACACTTGAGCCAATAAAACACAGTACTGCACCCCTGGAAGCTCTGATTTGCATGTTCTGTGCATCCAGAAAATGAGTCACACAACCTCCTTTTTAATGAGGGAGTAAAGTACCAAGCCTCCAGGTTTTAGAAAATTTTATCCTTAGTATAATACTCACTGAAGTTCTATTCAAATCTCAAGTTTTGCCCTTAGAGGACTAACTTGTAACCTATTACATTTGAGAGAGCAAAAGGTGAAGTACCCTGTCCAAAATAGCAGCACAATTTTGGGGAAATTTTTCATTCCAAAATTACTGCTCTAGCCCTTTATATCATAAGGTCTTTAAAATTTAAATTATTTCTATTAGAATGCAAATAGCTCAAACTATTTACATCTCTTTTTAAAATTAAAACATTAACAAGATTATTTGAAAATAATTTAAAAGCAAGAATACCACATAATAGTTAAATAGTCAAATTATGCCAAAACTAGCAGAGATGGGAAGAAACTGAAGAGAAACTAAATTTCTGCTCTCTCAAGAGACAAACTCATCTTATATTTCTATAACAGGTGATGATGCTCTTCATCAGGTTTAAAACATTCTTTCATTCAACAAATACAATATTCTGGTCTTGCAACCTTTAAAGCAGCATATACTTACCTAGTAACTACAAGTATACTTTAAATAGCAGTTTAATAATCAAGAATTATCTAATCTTCTTCCTAATTCACCATTGAAAAACTCACAGGTTTTGGTATTTGATTACTTAACAAACCTAAAAGCTTTACACTCCTTCTTGATCTGGAAAAATTCATCCTTAAATGCTAAATTAAATATTACTAGCCTTATGATATGTTCCATGCTGCACTCCCTACCCCCAGACATTGTGGCATTCAAAACTGATATCTTTTTTTAAAATTTCTTAGGAAGTTCAAGTTTTGTAGACATATTTCCTAGTGTCATAATCAGATATCAGGCTTAGACTTGCTTAAGTGTGCATCTTAGCTTTTTAAAAAACCTGCTTGTTACAGTTGCCCAATTGTAAAGTAGAAATAGTGATAGCTACCTAATTGTATAGATTGTGTTTGTGTAGATCGAATAAAAATATGTATGTGTGTGTTTGTGTGTGTGTCCTCATAGTTCTAATTCCCTTCACTAGCTCTCACCATCTCAAGCAGTATTTTTCAATGCAAAGTACATGAATTCAAGAAGTCATTTCTAATAATGACTCTAAAAATTTTTAACTGTGTAACTTAGGCATATCTTTCTGGATATTATGAAGACCAACCTACAAGGCTTTTTTGAAGTTAAATGACAAGAGTTTTAAACATGTATACACAGGACTGAGATATTATCTGGAGTAATATGAGAGTAGGTCAACTGATGAAGTTAATGGAGAATTCTAAGTGGCCAACAGGTACCTTTTATTGGAATACCAGATAGTAGAATTTATTTTACATTTTATAAAATATAATCAAAACAAATATAGTATATATTTTATAAAAGTAGCTAGAAACATATTGTGTGTTAGACTGCAAGGCTTTATAAATAACTTTTAATAATGATATTTGCCTGACATACTGGAAAGAGCCACAGTTTGCATATTTTTCATATCTGAAATGATTATATTGTCCAGAAATAGTACTACAGCATCCTTTTCTGGGTTTTAAGATATTTCTTTGCTTTTAGAGATATATTCTATAGGCTAGTGGAATGAAGCTTTATTATTGCTTAGCTGCTTAAATCTCAGGATTTATGCCAAAACTGACATAAACATGTTCTGAGCACCCCTTCTCCTTACCCCAGTTGATACTATCTGTTAAGGTGGCTTTAGACAGAACTGAGCAAGTATTTGCCCTCCCTCCCACCCCCTATCTTTAACACTGGGAGTCCAAAGAAATAATGATCTTGGATTACACTTTGAAAAAAGCTCTCTACACTTTAGGGTCTTGTCAATTAAACAAAGCCACTTGATGACAACTTGCATTCTTTTTATCTTAGAATATTTTCTAAAATTTTCTCTAACCCATAGGCGGGACCTATGTAATTCTGAGTATTTGGTGCCAGATGTGAGAAAAGGATCTCAGAACCAAGATGCCTAGCAAAACACAATTCCTCAAAGCTTATAGATGAATTTCACAAGATGCCCAAGTCTCCAAGGACAAGATGAACATATCTCCAAATCAAGGAGAAAGTTAAAGAGGCAAGTTGACACATCCTATTGCCTTTCGTAAAGTTTCCTCTCTCTCCCCATCTTATGCTATTATAATGCTGGAGAACTGAAATTGAGAGAAGGCTAGTAAATGTTGCACTAGGAGGAGAGGTTTCATTTACAATGTAGAGATCTTGGCAAAAAACAAACAAACACACAAATACCTTATGACAGGATTTGGGACTTTGTTACAGGTCCATACCCCTGTGGCTTTTCTGGCTGATTAAGGAAGAATCTCTAAAGATACCAAAAGCCCAGATTTTCATCCTGTTATTTTATGTTAAGCCAAAATAAATAAGGGCAAACAAATACTAAAACAAGAAACCTTGATACTGATGAGATTTTGCTCATGGTGCCTTTATACTGTAAGTTCTTCTCTGACCCTTCCACTCCTCTGGAAGTTCCTCTAAGCTCTCATTACTATGAGCTACTCAGCCTAAGTGAAAAGTGAAGTGGAATGGGTTTTAGAACCACAGAGCCTTGATGTTAAATCCTGCCTCTACCCACCTGCTCCCTATTGATCACAGGACGAAGGTATCGCTCAAACTGCCTCAGTCAACCTTTCCTTATCTATGAGAATGTATTGCCTGTCTTTAAGGGTAGCTGCAAGAGGAGATACTGCAGATAAATTACCTAATTTATAATTGGTGATCAATGCCATTACGTTTTTATTGCTGTACTGCTTACTATAAGAACTTGTTTTACTCTATACAGATCAGCATATTCCCAGAACATAAGGAAGTGCTAGGTGATCAATAATCATTTTAGCTATTAACTAACTGCTGATCGGTAGCTGAAGATCAGTTACAAAGTTCTGTTTCTTTTCCCCTGCAGGTGAGTAGAGATGAACCCTGAAAACTGGACTCAGGTGACCAGGTTTGTCCTTCTGGGTTTCCCCAGGAGCCATATCCTGCAGTTCCTACTGTTACTGGGGTTGATGGTGACCTACATTGTAACAGCCACGGGCAACTTGCTGATCATTGCGCTCAGCTGGTTTGACCGTCGCCTGCACACGCAGATGTACTTCTTCCTGCGGAAACTATCTTTCCTGGAGCTGCTGCTTGCGTCTGTTGTGGGTCCCAAGATGCTTGTCATGATCCTCACTGGGAACCACACCATATCATTTGCCAGCTGCCTCATCCAGTCCTACCTGTACTTCCTCCAGGGCACCACCGACTTCTTCCTCTTGGCCGTCAGGTCCCTAGATCATTACCTGGCAATCTGCCGACGACTCCACTATGAGACCCTGATGAGTGGTCACGTCTGCTCCCAGCTGGTGCTGGCCTCCTGGCTCTCTGGATTCCTCTGGATCCTTTGCTCCAGCATCCTCATGGCCAGCCTGCCTTTCTATGGTCCCAATGGCATTGACCACTTCTTCTGTGACAGTTGGCCCTTGCTGAGGCTCTCCTGTGGGGACACCGGCCTGCTGGTGGCTTTCCATGTCAGTGTTGCTGGGCTCTCTGGTGGTGACCTCAGTTTCCTACTCCTGCATTCTTGCTGCTGTCCTCATGGCCTCCGCAGTGGCTGAGTGAAGGAAAGCCTTCTCCACGTGTGTCTCCCACCTTACCGTGGAGGTCATCGTCTATGGCAGCTCCATCTTCCTCTACATCTGCCTGTCGGAGGCCCAGTCAATGCTGCTCAGCAAAGGTGTGTCCATCCTGGGCTGTATTGTCACCCCCTCCTGAACCCATTCATCTTCAGTCTCCACAATGATACGGTGAAGCAGACGCTGAAAGACGCCCTGAGGTGGGACAGGCCCCCTGCAGCTAGGAGGCTATGAGGGCCACAAGAAAAGAAAAAGTACCTATTAGACCAGGAGGCTTAAAGTTTATTCCATTTTTTTAAAAGTTCAAATCATTCAGGCAAAACCCTATGCTTTTCTCACATGATAAAAGCACACTCTTCGTGAATATACAATAGGGAAGCTGGAAGTAAGACTTCATTTTCCTCCCTATAGTCTTCCTTGGATCTCCACCTCCCCACAGAGAAGGCTGATCCAATTGGTCAAATTTCAGAATTCTGGTTCGGGCACCTTTCCTGTTGGGATGAATTTCTGGGTTTATGAGCAGGTACAAGCATGTGGCCTCATGCAAGGAAGCTGCTGCTTCTCCCTCCACATTCGTGTGCTTACGCAACTATACTGCTTCAGTCTCCTGTGCCATGTAGGTATCGGGAGGTGCTGAAACAGGGGGTTGAGATCTGGAGCTTAGACAAGAGGAAGAGGCCTGCAAGGACTTCCAACTAGACAGAGTGTCACTAACCAGAACCCCTGTAGTAGGAAACCAAATCCTGACTGCATAACAAACAGTTCTTTGATTCTTAATTGCTATGGGATTGTTCTTTATGTGATGACAGCTCTTGTGGGAATCTCATAAAGGAAGAATGATGAGACCCATGAGATATTTGGATAGCCCCAATTCCCAAATCAAATCACATCTAATAGATACCAAATACAGAGAGAATCATTCAACCATTCCTTCAAAAATATTATTAATATTTCTGATATGTTTTAAGCACTGTGCTACTCAGGGACTGGAAGAGAATGAGTCAAAGAGAAGCTAAGGTACAAATTTTAGGGAGATGCACAGACTCAGGGTCATGTAAATGTAGGGTGAGGACTTGCACAAACCTGAGAGTGAGTGCCTCCTTAAACGCTGCTTCTAGGCACCTTTCTGCTTCACCTGTCTTGTCCCCTGGTGCTAGGCTGAGTACCAGCAGTAAACAATATAGTCATGGCTCCTAAATTATGGAATTTATAGTATTGTTGTGGATGACAGACATCAAACAACTAAATGCACAAATCAGTATATAGTTGCAATTTTTGATAAATGGCTTTTGAGAAAAGAACTGGGCTTTGTAGGGTGGGCTGGTAATGAAAAATCCATTTAGAGTAACAACCAGGAACACACCACCATGGAAGAGACCTTTAAACTGAGGCTTGAGAATGAGCAGTTACCCAGGGAAAGAGTAGGAGGAGAACATTCCAAAGAGAGGGAGTAGTATTTGCAAAGTCCTTAGAGTTAGAGAAGAGGGACTGAGGGAAAATTTTTCTAACCATCAAGTTAGAAAAGATGGGATGAGTGAGGTTGGAGAGTGGGTGAAGACCAGGTTAGACAGCACCTTATCTATCATGTTCATATGATTTTTTTTCCTGTTTAAAAGGCAATGAAAAGCCTTTGAAGGGTTTACCAAGGGAGTAGCCTAAACATGAATGTAAAAGATGAGTATGGCTGTTGGGGGAACAATTGATTGAAGGGAGGCAGAAGTGAAATTTAGGAGATCAACTAGGAAGTGATCTTTTTCAACCTGGAAGCTAGGAGATATTATCCTAGCTGTACCTTCAGTATTGGCAGTGCAGGTTGAGAGAAGTAGACAATCACTGTATATTTTGGGGTAATGTTTATAAGATAAACTCTTTCTTACCCATAGATCTTATAGTTCTTAGTAAAACTGAGCTAGTAAAGGAAAACCTCAACAGTTATCAAGTACCACATTGGAAGAAGCAAGGGTTCTAGGGGCACAGAGAAGGGCACGTGGGAAGGGACAGGGAACGCTTCCCAGAGAAAGGGGCATCTCCTCTGGGACCTGTAGGAGTAAACCAGCTTAAGACGGGGCTAAGAGTGTTCCCTGCAGCACAGGCTGCAGGTACAAAGGCTTGGGGTGTTCTGAGTGTATTCAGAAAACTGAAAGATGTACAGTGTGAAAGTAGACAGAGGGAAGACATGAGGATGGAAAGGTAACTGAGAGCCAGTCAATGCAGTTCTCTTCTTAACATTTTATGAATCACCATTTAATAAAAATAGTACTGGACTAGAAAACAGAATACCTGGGGTCTTGTTGCTCCAAATTGCATGCACTTGAGCAAACCACTTCCTCATTTTTTCTTAGCTTTCCATCTTAATTTAAAATAAATGCATTGAATCAGGTGGTTTTAGTCTTTGGGGAGATCATATATCTCTGAAGAGTCTCAAATCTATAGCTGTTTCTCAAAAATAATTCCTTTTTATATATACACAAACCTATCACATAATTTCAGGTTGTTTATGGAGATCTTAAACTCATCTCTGATTCCTAACTTAGATCATTTCTAAAGATCTTTTCAGCTTTAGCAAGCTTTGATTCCATACTATTCTAAAGGATTGTGTCAAGGTCTGTGCAATCACACCTTTACTGATACATTCTGATAGCAAGAGCCATCACTAGCATTCTATTTCAATAGTAATATAGATAGGAAGATGATTTTAGATTAGATAGATACATAATAGATAGATAATTAGATAGAAGATAGATGATTAATAGATGCTAGAGAGTAGAGGGAGAGTGAAAGAGAGAGATGTGGTATCTGACACTGTAGTATATATTAAGAATGCACCAATGAGGCAGACTCCGCTGTTCAGTTCCACATAAATGAAGAAGTTTCTCCACGCCTCAGTCAAATCTTCTGTAGAACCAGGAAAAAACTCTACATATAGTAGGCTCTGAAATTCATAAGCTATATGGCATGGACAGTTGGCCTGCTTCCAGATCACCTTCTGAGTGGCCCATTGTCCTAAGGGGCAATAACTGTTAATGCCCACTGGGGAACTGAGGTGGTAAATATTGACTATGGGAACAAAGGTAACAATAAAAGAAGGGTAACTTAATCTTTTGGCCATTGCTCTACAAATTTTGCTCTACAGATTCTATCAGGTAATCCTGGAAAATTACATTCCCCTACATCTCTCCCCTAGAAAAAGGAAAGGACAGATATTCTGCTATCCTATAATTTCTACAATTACAAATGTATTGAAATTCTTCAGCATCCTAAATCTCATCACAAACAAGGAGCTACTTAAATCCTTAATCTAGACCTACACTAACACTGAGCAAAAGTGATTTAATTCCTAGATCATCTCAGCACTTTTCCGGACCCTCTGCCATTCTACTCCTACAAGCTGATTGACAGTCCACATGAACCATGTGGTAATGCAAAAGAAAACTACTTTGGAGAATTTCGTCTCTCCCCTAGAGCAGCTGGCAATTACCCAAGAACTATATGAAACAGTGTTTCCGGGGTCTCCAGTAACCAGTCACACATTGGACACAAGTTTGGAATTGGAGGAAAAGCTGAGATCGCAGCGAACATTGTAAGTTCCCTGGACCAGGGGTCTGGCGCCCCTCCCCACCCAGACCTCACAGACTGTCTTGCTGTCGGCTCCCTGAAAGGGGGGAAAAAAAAAAAAACCAAAAAACAGCAATCTGCTGAGGGCAAGAAGGGAGGCTCAAACCAGCCTCAACTGCAGAATTAATTAACAAATTAATTAACTAACTTTGGGAGCTGGGGTGCTAAAGAAGGGCTGGGCTCCAAGAAGTGGGGGCACGTAAAAGCGGGCACCCATTCCCAGACTCCAAAAAAGCCATTTTTTTTTCCCCTTACATTTTGTCCCTTCTGGCTTCTCCCTGATCCCTTACTTTTTGCATTTCAATAGCCCCCGGCAGGGGTGGAACTGAAGCAGTTGGAGAGTAATTATCAGACAATAGCCCAAAGCATATCTTTAAATGCTCTATTCTGACACTGACAAAACTTCCAGGCTGGGGAAAAACGTTTAAAACAATCTTTTTTTTATTTTTTTCATTTTTCTTGATTTCTTTCTACTTTTTTTTTTTTTTTTTTTTTTTTTTTTTTTTTAAATCTAAAAGTAATATATGTGGTTATTTGCTATCGGAAAGCCCAGGTTGAGGGACTAGGCTGGGCTTGAGGGGAGACAGAGTACCTACAGTGTCTTTGAATTCCGTATTCACTACTGAAGGCCTCCACCCCCGTCTTTAATTGGCAACTCAGGCTGACCAAGGAATATACCTGGAGAGGCCCCAAAGAGGAGAGAGGAGAAGGGAATAGTGCCCCTGAGAGACAACTGGAATTCTGAGGATTGGGAGAGTGGAGGGAGGCCCAGCTCAACTGGCAGTCCTCCTTCTGGGAATTCAGACCCCAGGGGCTGGAATTCAGATTCCAGCTTCAGTCAGCACACCCCCGACAGGATCAGAGTCACCAGGAGAACTAAAGGCTCCACACCTCCTTATACTGGTGGGGGAGCTGCGGGCTGGCCAGCGCCACCTGCTGGACAGGAGAGGAAAAGCAACAATTCTAAAGGCCTCATAGGAGGGTCTCATTCTCAGGAAAACGCCATACCCTCCCAATGAGACCTGGGCCTCACTAGACTGGGAAAATCTGACTAGGGTCGACCATATCTGAGGAGACCCACTCACAAAAAGGTTACATAGAGGCAGAGCAAGAAACAGAAAAAACAAGAGGGGAAAAATTCTGATCAACTAAATAGAACCTAAGTTAGAGGTCTAGAATAAGCTGAACGGAATAACAGAGGCCAGAAAACAAAGCCAACCAACAAGAAAACCACTAGGTAAAAGACAGAAAACAAGCTCCAAAATAAACTAATCAAGAGAATCAGATGCCTAGACAACTTAAGATAACAAGCCATACCAGGAAACACGAAATCATGGACCAGCCAAAGGAACAAACTAATAGCTCAGCTGGGACACAGGAGTGAGGCAACTAATGCTAAATAAATTTGATGAAATGAAGGAAGATATAGCAAAAGAGCTGAAGGATATAAAGAAGACACTGGCTGACCATAAAGAAGAATTCATAAACTTAAAAAAACAAATGGCAGAATTCATGGGAATGAAGGCCACAATGGAGGAGATGAAAAACACAATGGAGGGACACAACAGTAGATTTGAACAGGCAGAAGAAAGGATCAGTGAACTGGAAGACAGGTCATTAGAATTCATACACACAAAAGAACAGATGGTGAAAAAAATGGAAAAATATGAGCAGGGTCTTAGGGAGCTGAGTGACAACATGAAACGCACAAATATACGTGTTATGGGTATCCCAGAAGGAGAAGAGAGGGGAAAGGGGGCAGAAAGAGTAATAGAAGACATATTCACTGAAAATTTCCCAACTCTTATAAAAGACAGAAAATTAGAGATTCAAGAAGTACAACTTTCCCCAAATAGAATAGATCCCAATAGACCTACTCCAAGACACTTACTGGTCAGATTGTCCAATGTCAAAGACAAAGAGAGGATTCTGAAAGCAGCAAGAGAAAAGCAATCCATCACGTACAAAGGAAAGTCAATAAGACTATGTACAGATTTCTCTGCAGAAACCATGGAGGCAAGAAGACAGTGGCATGATATATTTAAGATACTGAAAGAGAAAAACTGCCAACCAAGAATTCTATATCCAGCAAAACTTTCCTTCAAAAATGAGGGAGAGATTAAAACATTTTCAGACAAACAGACACTGAGAGAGTTTGTGAATAAGAGACCGGCACTACAAGAAATACTAAAGGGAGTGCTACAGGCTGATAGGAAAGACAGGAGAGAGAGAGTTGGAGAAGAGTGCAGAAATGAAGATTATCAGGAAAGGTAAAAGGAGAGGAAAAAATAAGATATGACATATAAATTCCAAAAAACAAAATGGTAGTAGAAAGTACTGCCCTTACAGTAATAACACTAAATGTAAATGGATTAAACTCCCCAATAGAAAGACACAGACTGGCAGAATGGATTAAAAAACAGGACCCATCTATATGCTGTCTACAAGAAACTCAATTTAGACACAAGGACAAACATAGACTGAAAGTGAAAGGTTGGAAAAAGATATTTCATGCAAACAACAACCAGAAAAAAGCGGGAGTAGCTATATTAATATCAGACAAGTTAGACTTCAAAAGCAAAACAATTAAAAGAGACAAAGAAGGACACTACATATTAATAAAAGGGTCAATTCATCGAGAAAACATAACAGTCATAAATATTTATGCACCAAACCAGAATGCCCCAAAATTCATGAGGCAAACACTGTGATCACTGAAAGGAGAAATAGATACCTCTACAATAATAGTTGGAGACTTGAATACACCACTCTCATCAATGGATAGAACATCTAGACAGAGGATCACTAAAGAAACAGAGATGTTGAATTGTATGATAAATGAACTAGACTTGACAGACATTTATAGAACACTACATCCAACAACAGCAGGATACACTTTTTTCTCAAGTGATCATGGAACATTCTCTAGGATAGACCACATGTTGGGTCACAAAGCAAGTCTCAACAAATTTAAAAATATTGATATTATACAAAACACTTTCTCAGACCACAATGGAATGAAGTTGGAAATAAATAAAAGGCAGAAGGTCATAAAATTCACAAACATATAGAGGCTAAACAACACCCTCTTAGAAAACCAGTGGGTAAGGAAGAAATTACAAGAGAAATTAGTAAATACCTCGAGGCAAATGACAATGAAAACACAACTTATCAAAACTTATGGGATGCAGCAAAGGCGGTGCTGAGAGGGAAATTTATTGCCCTAAATGCCTATATTAAAAGAGAAGAGAGAGCAAAAATTGAAGAGTTAACTGCTCACCTGGAGGAATTAGAGAAAGAACAGCAAACTAACCCCAAAGCAAGCAGAAGGGAAGAAATAACAAAGATCAGAGCAGAAATAAATGCAATTGAGAACAGGAAAACAATAGAGAGAATCAACAAAACCAGAAGATGGTTCTTTGAGAAAATCAATAAAATCGATGGACCACTGGCTAGGCTAACAAAAAAAAAAAAGAGAGCAGATGCAAATAAATGCAATCAGAAATGGGAAAGGAAATATAACTACCGACGCTGTAGAAATTAAGGAGATAATGAGAAGATACTATGAGCAACTATATGCTAATAAACTAGACAACTTAGATGAAATGGACAACTTCCTAGAAAAGCATAAACAACCAACATTAACTCAAGAAGAAACAGATGACCTCAACAAACCAATCACAAGTAAAGAGATTGAGTCAGTCATCAAAAAGCTCCCAAAAAGGAAAAGCCCAGGACCAGATGGTTTCACATGTGAATTCTACCAAGCATTCAAGAACGAATTAGTACCAATCCTGCTCAATCTCTTCAAAAAAATTGAAGAAGACGGGAAGCTACCTAACTCTTTCTATGAAGCCATCATCACCCTAATACCAAAACCAGGCAAAGATACTACAAAAAAAGAAAATTATAGACCAATTTCTTTAATGAATATAGATGCAGAAATCCTCAACAAAATACTCGCAAATCGAATCCAGCAGCACATTAAAAGAATTATACACCACGACCAGGTGGGATTTATTCCAGGTATGCAAGGCTGGTTCAACACAAGAAAATCAATTAATGTAATACAACACATCAATAAATCAAAGCAGAAGAACCACATGATCATCTCGATTGATGCAGAAAAGGCATTTGACAAAATTCAACATCCTTTCCTGATGAAAACACTTCAAAGGATAGGAATAGAAGGGAACTTTTTCAATATGATAAAGGCAATATATGAAAAACCCACAGCTAACATCACACTCAATGGGGAGAGACTGAAAGCTTTTTCCTCTAAGATCAGGAACAAGACAGGGATGCCCACTATCACCATTGCTATTCAACATTGTGCTGGAAGTTCTAGCTAGAGCAATTAGGCAAGAAAAAGAAATAAAAGGCATCCAAATTGGAGAGGAAGAAGTAAAACTTTCACTATTTGCAGATGACATGATTCCATATGTAGGAAATCCAGAAAAATCTACAGCAAAGCTACTAGAACTAGTCAACGAATACAGCAAAGTAGCAGGCTACAAGATCAACATGCAAAAATCTGTAGTGTTCCTATACACAAGTAATTGCAACAAGAGGAGGAAATCAAGAAAAAAATCCCATTTACAATAGCAACCAAAAGAATCAAGTATTTAGGAATAAACTTAACCAAGGACACAAAAGACCTTTACATAGAAAACTATAAGAAACTGCTAAAAGAAATTGAACAAGACCTGAAAAAATGGAAGAACATACCATGTTCATGGGTTGGAAGACTAAATATAGTTAAGATGGCAATTTTACCTAAACTGATTTACAGATTCAATGCAATACCAATTCAGATCCCAACAACTTACTTTACAGAAATAGAAAAACCAATAACTAAATTTATTTGGAAGGGTAAGATGCCCCGAATAGCCAAAAATGTCTTGAGAAAGAGGAGTGAAGTGGGAGGTCTCACACTACCTGACTTTGAAGCATATTACAAAGCTACAGTGCTCAAAACAGCATGGTACTGGCATAAGGACAGATATACTGATCAATGGAATCGAATTGAGTGTTCAGAAGTAGACCCTCACATCTATGGACAACTGATCTTTGATAAGGCAGTGAAGCCGAAGCAACTGGGAAAGAGCAGCCTGTTCAATAAATGGTGTTTGGAGAACTGGATATCCATTTCCAAAAGAATGAAAGAGGATGTCCATCTCACACCTTATACCAAAATTAACTCAAAGTGGATCAAAGACCTAAACATTAGCACCAAGACCATAAAACTCTTGGAAGAAAATGTAGGGCAATATCTTAAAGATCTTGTGCAAGGAGGTGGTTTCTTAGACCTCACACCCAAGGCACGAGCAACCAAAGAACAAATAGACAAATGGGATCTCCTCAAAATTAAACACTTTTGTACATCAAAGGACTTTGTCAAAAAAGTAAAAAGGCAACCTACACAATGGGAGATGATATTTGGAAACCACATATCAGATAAGGGTTTAACATCCCGAATATATAAAGGAATCCTGCATCTCAATAACAGAAAGACAAAGAATCCAATAAAAAAATGGGCGAAAGACATGAACAGACATTTTTCTGAAGACGAAATACAAATGGCTCAAAAGCATATGAAAAAATGCTCAACTTCACTGGCTATTAAGGAAATGCAAATCAAAACCACAATGAGATATCATCTCACACCTACCAGAATGGCCATTATCCAAAAAACAGAAAATGACAAGTGCTGGAGAGGATGTGGAGAAAGAGGCACACTTATTCATTGTTGGTGGGAATGTAGAATGGTGCAGCCACTCTGGAAGACAGTATGGAGGTTCCTCAGGAAGCTAAATATAGATTTGCCATATGACCCAGCTATTCCATTGCTGGGTATATACTCAGAGGAACTGAAACTTAAGACACAAACAGACAATTTTAAACCAATGTTTATTGCAGCATTATTCACAATTGCCAAGAGATGGAAACAGCCCAAATGTCCATCAAAGGACGAGTGGATAAACAAACTGTGGTATATATACATGATGGAATATTATGCAGCTGTAAGACAGAACAAAGACATGGATCATGTAATAATGTGGATGAACCTTGAGGACATTATGTTGAGTGAAGTTAGCCAGAAACAAAAGGACAGATTCTGTATGGTCTCACTAATATGAACAGACATTAATGAACAAACTTTGGGAGTTAAAAGCTGACAACACAGGTGACCAGGAGATAGAAAGAGGGCAGAGATCAGCCATTTGATGCTGAAGGACTACAGAATGTTTAGGATTGATTGCATAGATCCAGAAATAGATAGCATAATACTGTGTGATGGTAGCACAGTATTGTAAGTACACTGAACATAGATGTGTGCGAGTAAAGCTGAAAGAGGTGGGATAGGAGAATGTATGACACCAGAGGTAAAGATAGATGATAAAGACTGGGACTGTATAACATGGCAAAAACTGGAGTGGCCAATGACTGTTACTAAATATACAAATATAAAAATGTTTTTGCATGTGGGAAAGCAAATGAATGTCAACCATGTAGAAATTTGAAAAAGGGATGGTATTCAGGAAAAAACATAATCAAAGCAAACTGGAGTCTATGGCCAACAGTAACATTGTAATATACCTCCATTAAATGTAACAAAGGCAATATGCCAATGCTAAATGTATATGAGAAGGGGATATAGGGGAGTAATATGGGATTCTTGGTAGTGGTGTTATTTGCTGTCCTTAGTAGTATATTGTCTTGTATGACATGTTATTTTTCTTTTTATCATTTTTTCTTATTGCTAAAAAAAAAACCAATTTTTCTTGTAGTAATCAGTATGTTCAAATGCTGATTGTGGTGATAAATGTACTTTATGATGATACCATGAACAACTGATTGTACACTGTGGATAAATGTATGGTATCTGAATATAACTTTATAAAATTGTAGGAAAATATATATATAGGAGTAAAAGTGTTGGAGAAAACATGGTGAGAGGGATGATGCCTCACTAATATGGACTAACTACAATGTGTAAACTCAGAATTGAATCTTAGAACATAGCCTAACGTGGACACAATAATTGTAATAGTCCCAAGATTGTAAGCTCTTACAGCAGTTAACTCTATCCCTGAATTGTAAGGCCTATCTCTAAACTTTAAGATGCTGATCCCCTAGCATATGTTGTCACAAACATTGGGACTGGCAGTTTGATGTGCTAAGCCCTCAAGCATGGGACTTGCCCTTATGAAGCTCATTACCACAAAGGAAAGTCTAAAGTTGTATGTAATGGTGCCTAAGAGTCTCCCCCTGAGTACCTCTTTGTTGCTCAGATGTGGCCCTCTCTCTCTCTAACTGAGCCATCTTGACAGGTGAACTTGCTGCCCTCCCCCCTACGTGGGACCCGACTCCCAGGGTTGTAAATCTCCCTGGCAACGCAGAGTATGACTCCCGGGGATGAATGTGGACCCGGCATCGTGGGACTGAGAGTATCTTCTTGACCAAAAGGGGGATGCAAAATGAGACGAAATAGTTTCAGTGGCTGAGAGATTCCAAATGGAGTCGAGAGGTCACTCTGGTGGACATTCTTATGCACTATATAGATAACACCTCTTAGGCTTTAATGTATTGGAATAGCTAGAAGTAAATACCTGAAACTACCAAACTCCAACCCAGCAGTCTGGACTCCTGAAGACAATTATATAATAATGTGGATTACAAGGGGTGACAGTGTGATTGTGAAGACCGTGTGGATCACACCCCCTTTATCTAGTGTATGGATGAGTGGAGGAATGGGGATAAAAACTAAAGGACAAATGGGGTGGGATGGGGGGATGATTTGGGTGTTTTTTTTCACTTTTATTTTTTATCTTGTTCTGGTTCTTTCTGATGTAAGGAAAACGTTCAGAGATAGACTGTGGTGATGAACGCATAACTATGTTATCATACTGTGGACAATGGATTGTATATCATGGATGATTGTATGGTGTGTGAATGTATTTCAATAAAACTGAATTTAATAAAAAAAAAAAAAAGAAAACTACTTTGCAAACAAAAAACTGAGGCATTTAAACTCCCTCTTTCAATCATGCTTTCTTTAATCTTTCCACCCCGAGGCCCTGAGCCATCTCTCTTCTCAAAGAGGGAGAAGACAGGACAAAGAAGACAAAGTTTGTGTCTCTCAAACTTATCAAGTGTATGAAATCTGGGCGTTGGCTGAAAGAAAAAAAGGATTTTCTGTATCCCTTTAATACCTCTTTAACATACCAGGATCTAGGCCTGAGTGAGTACTAGAACACAGAACTTAAGAAATGTCCTGATGGGACAGGAAAAGAAAAAGGGAAATAGTGAGAGGAAAGGAACACGGAGGTAAGGGAGGCAGATGAGCAGAGGGGTCTCTTGATATTCCTTTCCTGGGCTACCTCTGGAGATACACTGAGGGGAAGGCAAGGGTGGGAGGCCTTGTCCTGCTTCAAAATGAAGCCTTTTGAAGGAGCTAGCCCCACAGATTGTTCACAGAACCACCAGGTATGTTGTGACATTAGTCATTTAAGTAAAACAGCATGGTGAGGCAAAGGAAGGGCTGCAGTTTCACTTCCCAAGCCACCCTCAGTTCTCTTATGATATGGGTGGGGCCCGAGATCTTACATGCCCCTGAGAAGGGATGCTGATAGAGGCTGAACTGAGAGTTAGTGGGTGTGAAATGGGGCTCACAGTGGTGACAGGTAGATGACTGAGCCCCATGGGATGAAAACCTTGCTGAGAATGAATGGAGACAATGCAAGAGGCTCAGAGGGGTCTACAACCCAAACCAAAGCTTAGAAAAGACCATTAGACCAAGAATATCTCCCAGACCTCATCAAGCAGAGAAAGCAGACCTTGAGCTGTATCTGGCAGACTTTAGCATCATCAGTCAACAGAATCTTGAGAAAGAATTATCCTCAGATCCATCCTGTCACAATGCAGAGTAGCCCAGGCCATGTTCTCTGCAGCAGAGAACACCAAGCATCCAGGAGACACTTGTGGGTCTGAGGACTCTGCCTTCCTGCACTAACATGGGAACGGGAATGTGCTCCTCTCCTCCAAACATTCTGACAGCACTTTAAAAAGGAACAGGTTGGAAAGAGGGAGAGGGCAGAATCCTGAGCAACTGAGTTATTTTCTAAAGAGGATGAACCTTTCCTTAAAGGGACTATTTGATTTTATACATAAAAGCAAGTCCGCTAGAGCTATCTAAATTTTAGATATTTTGCCCTACTATCCAACAGGTAGATAGTTGTGAGGAAAATAATATCAATTATTGAAAAATAAGATACATTTTATTGGCACATACGACTCCAAATAAGTAAGCTTGTGACCTTTATACAAGTTCATGGGATATAGGAAAGAGATCTACACTCTTGCTGCTGAGCTAAAATGCATGGAAGGGAACTCTGACTTGTATCTTCTAATTCCAAAATTTTCTTTCCACTGAAGTATGCTCTCTCTTTAAAGAGCTCAAGTGTTTGCTCTAAACCCTCATATCTTCTCCTTCAATATCCTGACTCCCTTTTCACTAACCCTCCACGTTGGAGACTGACCTAAGGTCTAGACCCTGTATTCTAAACATATCTTCTCAGTTGGCCATTATGATGGGAAGGAACTTCTCTTATACTAATGTATTTATAGAAATATGTGATGGAAAATGGCAGATACATTTTTATGAATGTTATCCTCTTCCCATCCCACAATTACAGAGGTATCACTGATTAAATAACATTTAATAAGTTAAATAAAATAAACCTTGTTTTGTTTCAATTTTAAATTGATTATTAGGCATGGTGGTGGAGATGAAAAGGTAAAGGTCTTGTGATACAGTTTATTAACTCGGCAATTGGAGAAGAAGGAATCTGGATTAAAGAGGGATTAAGGTATTGGGGAGGAGTAGAGAAATGATGGAAGAGAGGGCTGGGGCCATTTCTCCATCCTTTCTTAAATTAAAGCACCATTCTCTGTTTAGGGACTAGAGGATGACTGTCCATCAAAGTAGTCAACTGTGATGCTACACAGCCAAAAAGATATCTGAATTTAAAAAGGCAAGTTTCTGAGCAAGAGTGTGGGAGAAAACTATTCCCACCTACAACTTTACTGGGCTTTGGTATCCTTAACCCAATTTCCCCTTGATTCTTTAACCCACATTCCCGTATTAAAACCCAATTCTACATTCTCCATGTGTTCAGTTCTCCAAATCATCTTCTGCTCCATCCTCCATCTTCCATGTCCAGTTTTCCCAACTCTCCCATCCAGACTTGGACCAGATCAATCTAAAATACCACCTCTATCCATGAGGCCAGTCTAACTGACATTGACTCACAAAGAGATATTACCCATTAGAGCTACAAGGAGTTCTAGATACCATTAAGACTTTGAGATCTGAAGTTATATAGAGCTGGGTTGGATTCCAGAAACAAGCTCTGGAAACCTGAGTATGTTATTTAATGTCTCTAACCTACAATTGACCTATCTTTTAACTAGGATGATATTTATCTCCAAGAATGTCAAAAGTGTTACAATAAATAACATATGTAAAACACCTGGTACAGTAACTGGCATATAGTAAACCTTTAACAAATGTTATCTAGATCATGATGATTATAATGATGACGACAGCAACATTATTAAACTATGCAGAGGAAAGTAATTTGCCCAAGGGAATTCTCTTCTTCCTTAATGACTGTAAATTCAATCAACATCCTGAAATCTGGACTCAGGGTCCTACATCTATTTCAACTCCTGAGTCCCTCCTGTCTCCAGGAAGTTTATAAATGTTTTGAGCCCCTCAAATATATTTTGTGTTCAGGAGGTGCTATCAGGAAAGAAACACTAGATTTACCATCTCTATGCATACTGCAGTTGGAAATTTCTTGGCGGGGTCATCACCATGCTCATCTGGGAAAGTGCCACCCAAGCCAGTCATCACTTCTGCATATCTCTTGAGGTTTTGCCTCTAGGAGGTGCAGGGAAGCAGTTCTAGAGCACTCATCTGAAGTTCCAGCTTGGCTAAAAGTTTTTGTCACCAGAATGTGACTGAAATTAATGATTGCAGAAAAGCATGGGAAAATAGTTTTAGCTTCCTTGTGGTGTCCTCTCAAGCAGGTTGGTACCCTGATGCATCCCTCTGATCCTCACGTCCTTGCCTCTGAGAATCTGTAGGGTCAGTGCTCTGGGGGACCAAGAAGGTCTTTTTGCCTCCTCCACAGCTTCTTCATGGCCATGACCACTTCCTTATTTCTCAGGGTATAGATGGCAGGATTCAGCATAGGGGTGACCATGGTGTACAGCACAGAGACCACCTTGTCCATGGGGAAGGTCCGAAACGGCCTTGCATAGACATAGATGCAAGGCACAAAGATTAAGGTGACCACAGCAATGTGGGAGGCACAGGTGGACAGGGCCTTGTGGCGGCTCTCCTGGGAATGGCTTCGGAGCATGATCAGCAGTGCTGTGTAAGATCCCAGTAGCACCAGAAAGCACATCAGGGTCACCAGGCCATTGTTAGACACCATCAGAAGCTCTAAGACAAATGTATCTGTGCAGGCCAACTTGATCAATTGGGGCACATCACAATAAAAGTTGTCTAACTTGTCAGGCCCACAGAATGGCAGCCAGATAGTCAGTCCCACCTGTACGATAGAGTGGATGAAGCCCCCCACCCAGGAGGCTGCCATGAGGAGACCAGAGACTGTTCGATTCATAATGAGTGTGTAGCACAGGGGCTGGGAAATGGCTACATAGCGGTCATAAGCCATGACAGTCAGCAGGAAGATCTTGATGCCACCAATGAAATGGAAGAAGAAGAGCTGAGCCAGGTACCTGCCAAAGGAGATGGTGGGGTTGCCTGAGAGCAGGTCAACCAGCATCCTGGGTGCCATGATTGAAGAGTAGCAGAAGTCCAGGAAAGAAAGATTGCCCAAGAGAAAGTACATGGTTGTGTGCAGGTGTGGGTCAGCAGTCACGATGGCCATAATGAGGAGATTTCCAGTTACTGTCATAAGATACACAGCAGAGAAGACAATGAAGAAGAGGTACCGGAGCTTCCATACTTGAGAGAGCCCCAGTAGTACAAAACCTGTCACCTGGGAATGGTTTGCTGGATTCATCAGTTTAGTATGACCTAGTAAATGAATCTGTTGAGGAAAATGGACATATTCATCATAAGATCCACAAGTTTCTAAGAAATAATTTCCTCTGCTCCCTTTGGGGACTACTCTACTATCTCATTCACCATAACAGGAATGTTGTCAGTGGTTCTGCAGGAATCCTGAACCTCACTGAGTTTTATGAGAACCTGCTAATGTGGAAGAAGAGACCCAAGTCCAGGGTCCTCTGAAGGTGGGACAGGTAACAGGCAAGAAACTTGGTCACCCAGTCTCAGGTTAAAATTTTTTTCCTGCCATATTGGTGTGAGCTTGTTTAGTTTAGAATCTGTTTCCCCTTTCTGTGGACACATCATTGACAAAAATAGTGAAGAACCGTTAATGCTTTCACCTTTTAAATCTCAGATTTCTTAAATTTATCTTGTCTTTTAAAATGTGATTACTGTTCACTAATTCAGCTATTCAATCAATACCTTTCCTCAAGTTACAGTAATTTTCTATGTATGTTTCATCATTTGATATAAAAAAGAGAGAGTGTAGGGCTTTGATGAATGAATGTTGTGCTTTTAAAAATCAATCTTACAGTTTATTTTGAACTATTTTTATGAGTAATGATAATGGGTTCATATGTGAGATTTTCAATTTAGAGTATTTGTTTTGACTAGTATTTGTTTTCAGAGTAACAACATTGGAATTAAATAAAATTTTAAAAACTTTCGTAAACCTAGAATGGGTATTTTGTTAAAAGAGAAATTCCCACATAGAATTTTTAAAGGTTTAAAATACATTAGATTATTTTAATTTTTATATAAACTATAATAAACATATGACAAGTCAAAAAAAAAAAGACACCTCTAGCTTTCAATGTGGAGAAAGGGAAATACCCAACTCCCATCCCTTTTAACCTCCTGTCTCAGCTAAGAGATGAAAAGAAAAGCTGATATGGATTAGTGAAGCTCACAGCCAGGGCCACAGGATCACTAAAAGGCTGAGACCTAATCATAGGATTGGACTGTGATGTGGTCACCACATCCATAGGCTCCTGTATAACAACAGAGGATCACAGCTGAAAAAAACTGCACTGCTCAGACCCTATTTAAGAAGTCTCTAAGGAAATCCAAAACAACAGGAGAGTCAAAAACAAGAATACCAGAGGAAATTTTAGCCTCTGACACCTAAAGCTACAGAAAATAGTAAACACAGCCCGACTCTTAGCCAGAAAATAATAATATGCCATATCTCTTAGAGGGACAAAGATAAGAATTGCATGCACTTCTTGTCAGAAACCATACAAAGAATAAGGTGGTGTGAAAACTTAGTGTTGAAAGGAAAAAAAAAGCACCAAACTAGAATTTTAAATCCAGTGAAATTATTCTTCAAAAGTAAAGGAGAAATAAAGACCTTATTCAACAAATAACAGAGGGAATTTGTCGTTAACAAACCTGCCCTGCAAAAAATGTTAAAAGAAGTTTTTCAGGGAGAAAGAGTGATAGACAGACACTTGAATCTACATAAAGAGGGAAGAGCATCGGAGAAAGAACAAATCGAGGAAGAATAAATTATTTTATTTTTCATATTCTAAATTTATCTAAATGATAAAACTGCCTGTTTAAAGGAATAATGATGACAAGGTTTTGGGTGATTATAGCATACAGATGGCTGAAATTATGACAGCAATGCCACAATGGATGGAGTAAGGAAATGGGACTACTGTCTTAAAAAGGTGCCTGCATTACAGGTGAAGTGATACAGTGTTACTTGATTGTGGACTTACACTAGTTAAAAATGTATGTTGTAAACTCTACAGCAATCACTAAAATACTTTTTAAAGAAGTATATACTCCCCATATTGATCTATAGATTCAACACAATCCCCATCAAAATTCTAGCTGGCTTCTTTGCAGAAATTGACAAGTTTAGGCCTATCATTCATATGAAATGTTAAGAACCCAGAATAGCCAACACAATATTTATAAAGAAGAACAAAGTTGGAGGATTTCCAAATTTACTACAATGCTACAGTTATCAAGATCATGTGGTACTGGCATAAGGACAGACATGTAGATTAAAATAATGCAATTGAAAGTCCAGAAATAAGCCCTTACATTAATGGTCTATTGATTTTCAATGTGAGTGATAGGACAATTCAATGGGGAAGGGCAGTCTCTTGAAAAAATGGTGCTGGACAAGTGGATATTCACATATAAAACAATTAAGTTGTACCTCTACCTTACACAACATGCAAAAATTAACTCAAAATGGATCCAAGATCTAAATGAAAGATGTAAACTATAAGATTCTTAGAAAAAAACAGGAGCATAAATCTTTATGACTATGGATTAGGCAATGGTGTCTTAGTTTTAGCACCAAAAGCACAGGTAACATAGAATAAAATATATACACTGCACTTCAGAAGACCATGAAACAAGTGAAAAGACAATAGAATAGAGGAAACATTTGCAAATCATATCTCTGTAAGGACTTCTGTCCAGAATACATAATGAACACAATTCAACAATAAAAAGACAAAGAACCCAATTTAAAAATGGAGAAAGGATATGAATAGACATTTCTCACATAATATATACAGATTACCAATAATCATTTGAAAAGATGTTCAAAATAATTTTCCTTTCTTCAGGGAGATGTAAATAAAAATGAGATACCACTTCACACCAACTAGGATGGTTATAATAATAAAGATATTAAATAAAAAGTGGTGGGGAAGACATAGATAAATTGGAGCCCTATACCCCACTGGTGGGACAGTAAAGTGGTGGAGCCTCTTTGTAAAAAGTTCTCCGAAAGTTAAACATAGAGTTAGCATATGATGCACATATATACCCAAGAGAATGAAAATATATGACCATGTAAAAGCTTGTATACAAATGTCCATTGCAGCATTGTACATAATAGCTAAAAGGCAGAAACCATACAAATGTCCATCATCTAATGAGCAAATAAATAATTTGTGGCATATGCACACAATGGAATGTTATATGGCAGTAAAATAGTGATACATTATACAATATGGATGAAGCCTGAAGACATTATGCTGAGTGTAAGAAGACAGTCATAAAAGAACACATATTTTTTTATCCCATTTCTATGATATATCCAAAATAAGCAAATCTATAGAAACAGAAAGTAGATCAATGGTTGTCTAGGGTTGGGTGGGACTATGAGGGTGAAATGGGGAGAGACTGCTATTGGGTGCCAGTTTCCTTTTTTTTTTTTTTTTTTTAATTCAGTTTTATTGAAATACATTCACACACCGTACAATCATCCATGATATACAATCCACTGTCCACAGTATGATAACATAGTTATGCGTTCATCACCACAATCTATCTCTGAACATTTTCCTTACATCAGTAAGAACCAGAACAAGAATAAAAAATAAAAGTGAAAAAAAAACACCCAAATCATCCCCCCATCCCACCCCATTTGTCCTTTAGTTTTTATCCCCATTCCTCCACTCATCCATACACTAGATAAAGGGGGTGTGATCCACAAGGTCTTCACAATCACACTGTCACCCCTTGTAATCTACATAATTATATAATTGTCTTCAAGAGTCCAGACTGCTGGGTTGGAGTTTGGTAGTTTCAGGTATTTACTTCTAGCTATTCCAATACATTAAAGCCTAAGAGGTGTTATCTATATAGTGCATAAGAATGTCCACCAGAGTGACCTCTCGACTCCATTTGGAATCTCTCAGCCACTGAAACTATTTCGTCTCATTTTGCATCCCCCTTTTGGTCAAGAAGATACTCTCAGTCCCACGATGCCGGGTCCACATTCATCCCCGGGAGTCATACTCTGCGTTGCCAGGGAGATTTACACCCCTGGGAGTCGGGTCCCACGTTGGGGGGAGGGCAGCGAGTTCACCTTTCGAGATGGCTCAGTTAGAGAGAGAGAGGGCCACATCTGAGCAACAAAGAGGTACTCAGGGGGAGACTCCTAGGCACCATTATATACAACTTTAGACTCTCCTTTGTGGTAATGAGCTTCGTAAGGGCAAGTCCCATGCTCGAGGGCTCAGCACATCAAACCGTCAGTCCCAATGTTTGTAACAACATATGCTAGGGGGTCAGCATCTCAAAGTTTAGAGATAGGCCTTACAATTCAGGGATAGAGTTAACTGCTGTAAGAGCTTACAATCTAGGGACTATTACAATTATTGTGTCCATGTTAGGCTATGTTCTAAGATTCAATTCTGAGTTTACACATTGTAGTTAGTCCATATTGGTGAGGCATCATCCCTCTCACCATGTTTTCTCCAACACTTTTACTCCTATATATATATTTTCCTACAATTTTATAGAGTTAAATTCACACACCATACATTTATCCACAGTGCACAATCAGCTGTTCATGGCATCATCACAAAGTTGTACATTTATCATTACAATCAGCATCCAAACATACTGATTACCACAAGAAAAATTGTTTTCTTTCTTTTCAGCAATAAGAAAAAATGTTAAAAAGAAAAACAACATGTCATACAATACAATATACTACCAAGGACAGCAAACAACACCACTACCAAGAATCCCATATTCCTCCCCTATATCCCCCTCTCATATACATTTAGTATTGGCATATTGCCTTTGTTACATTTAATGGAGGTATATTACAATGTTACTGTTGACCATAGACTCCAGTTTGCTTTGATTATGTTTTTTCCTGAATACCATCCCTTTTTCAAATTTCTACATGGTTGACATTCATTTGCTTTCCCACATGCAAAAACATTTTTATATTTGTATATTTAGTAAGAGTCATTGGCTACTCCAGTTTTTGCCACGTTATACAGTCCCAGTCTTTATCATCTATCTTTACCTCTGGTGTCATACATTCTCCTATCCCATCTCTTTCAGCTTTACTCACAGACATCTTTCTTCAGTGTACTTACAATACCATGCTACCATCACACAGTATTATGCTATCTATTTCTGGATCTATGCAGTCAATCCTAAACATTCTGTAGTCCTTCAGCATCAAATGGCTGATCTCTGCTGTCTTTCTATCTCCTGGTCGCCTGTGTTGTCAGCTTTTAACTCCCAAAGTTTGTTCATTAATGTCTGTTCATATTAGTGAGACCATACAGAATCTGTCCTTTTGTTTCTGGCTAACTTCACTCAACATAATGTCCTCAAGGTTCATCCACATTATTACATGATCCATGTCTTTGTTCTGTCTTACAGCTGCATAATATTCCATCATGTGTATATACCACAGTTTGTTTATCCACTCATCCTTTGATGGACATTTGGGCTGTTTCCATCTCTTGGCAATTGTGAATAATGCTGCAATAAACATTGGTTTACAAATGTCTGTTTGTGTCTTAAGTTTCAGTTCCTCTGAGTATATACCCAGCAATGGAATAGCTGGGTCATATGGCAAATCTATATTTAGCTTCCTGAGGAACCTCCATACTGTCTTCCAGAGTGGTTGCACCATTCTACATTCCCACCAACAATGAATAAGTGTGCCTCTTTCTCCACATCCTCTCCAGCACTTGTCATTTTCTGTTTTTTGGATAATGGCCATTCTGGTAGGTGTGAGATGATATCTCATTGTGGTTTTGATTTGCATTTCCTTAATAGCCAGTGAAGTTGAGCACTTTTTCATATGGTTTTGAGCCATTTGTATTTCCTCTTCAGAAAAATGCCTGTTCATGTCTTTTGCCCATTTTTTAATTGGATTGTTTGTCTTTCTGTTATTGAGATGCAGGATTCCTTTATATATTCGGGATATTAAACCCTTATCTGATATGTGGTTTCCAAATATCATCTCCCATTGTGTAGGTTGCCTTTTGACTTTTCTGACAAAGTCCTTTGATGTACAAAAGTGTTTAATTTTGAGGAGATCCCATTTGTCTATTTGTTCTTTGGTTGCTCGTGCCTTGGGTGTGAGGTCTAAGAAACCACCTCCTTTCACAAGATCTCTAAGATACTGCCCTACATTTTCTTCTAAGAGTTTTATGGTCTTGGTGCTAATGTTTAGGTCTTTGATCCACTTTGAGTTAATTTTGGAATAAGGTGTGAGATGGACATCCTCTTTCATTCTTTTGGAAATGGATATCCAGTTCTCCAAACACCATTTATTGAACAGGCTGCTCTTTCCCAGTTGCTTCGGCTTCACTGCCTTATCAAAGATCAGTTGTCCATAGATGTGAGGGTCTACTTCTGAACACTCAATTCGATTCCATTGATCAGTATATCTGTCCTTATGCCAGTACCATGCTGTTTTGAGCACTGTAGCTTTGTAATATGCTTCAAAGTCAGGTAGTGTGAGACCTCCCACTTCACTCCTCTTTCTCAAGACATTTTTGGCTATTCGGGGCACCTTACCCTTCCAAATAAATTTAGTTATTGGTTTTTCTATTTCTGTAAAGTAAGTTGTTGGGATTTGAATTGGTATTGCATTGAATCTGTAAATCAGTTTAGGTAAAATTGCCATCTTAACTATATTTAGTCTTCCAATCCATGAACATGGTATGTTCTTCCATTTTTTCAGGTCTTGTTCAATTTCTTTTAGCAGTTTCTTATAGTTTCCTATGTAAAGGTCTTTTGTGTCCTTGGTTAAGTTTATTCCTAAATACTTGATTCTTTTGGTTGCTATTGTAAATGGGATTTTTTTCTTGATTTCCTCCTCTTGTTGCACATTACTTGTGTATAGGAACACTACAGATTTTTGCATGTTGATCTTGTAGCCTGCTACTTTGCTGTATTCGTTGACTAGTTCTAGTAGCTTTGCTGTAGATTTTTCTGGATTTCCTACATATAGAATCATGTCATCTGCAAATAGTGAAAGTTTTACTTCTTCCTCTCCAATTTGGATGCCTTTTATTTCTTTTTCTTGCCTAATTGCTCTAGCTAGAACTTCCAGCACAATGTTGAATAGCAATGGTGATAGTGGGCATCCCTGTCTTGTTCCTGATCTTAGAGGAAAAGCTTTCAGTCTCTCCCCATTGAGTGTGATGTTAGCTGTGGGTTTTTCATATATTGCCTTTATCATATTGAAAAAGTTCCCTTCTATTCCTATCCTTTGAAGTGTTTTCATCAGGAAAGGATGTTGAATTTTGTCAAATGCCTTTTCTGCATCAATCGAGATGATCATGTGGTTCTTCTGCTTTGATTTATTGATGTGTTGTATTACATTAATTGATTTTCTTGTGTTGAACCAGCCTTGCATACCTGGAATAAATCCCACTTGGTCGTGGTGTATAATTCTTTTAATGTGCTGCTGGATTCGATTTGCGAGTATTTTGTTGAGGATTTTTGCGTCTATATTCATTAAAGAAATTGGTCTATAATTTTCTTTTTTTGTAGTGTCTTTGCCTGGTTTTGGTATTAGGGTGATGTTGGCTTCATAGAAAGAGTTAGGTAGCTTCCCGTCTTCTTCAATTTTTTTGAAGAGATTGAGCAGGATTGGTACTAATTCATTCTTGAATGCTTGGTAGAATTCACATGTGAAACCATCTGGTCCTGGGCTTTTCCTTTTTGGGAGCTTTTTGATGACTGACTCAATCTCTTTACTTGTGATTGGTTTGTTGAGGTCATCTATTTCTTCTTGAGTTAATGTTGGTTGTTTATGCTTTTCTAGGAAGTTGTCCATTTCATCTAAGTTGTCTAGTTTATTAGTATATAGTTGCTCATAGTATCTTCTCATTATCTCCTTAATTTCTGCAGGGTCGGTAGTTATATTTCCTTTCCCGTTTCTGATTGCATTTATTTGCATCTGCTCTCTCTTTTTTTTTGTTAGCCTAGCCAGTGGTCCATCGATTTTATTGATTTTCTCAAAGAACCAACTTCTGGTTTTGTTGATTCTCTCTATTGTTTTCCTGTTCTCAATTGCATTTATTTCTGCTCTAATCTTTGTTATTTCTTCCCTTCTGCTTGCTTTGGGGTTAGTTTGCTGTTCTTTCTCTAATTCCTCCAGGTGAGCAGTTAACTCTTCAATTTTTGCTCTCTCTTCTCTTTTAATGTAGCCATTTAGGGCAATAAATTTCCTTCTCAGCACCGCCTTTGCTGCATCCCATAAGTTTTGATAAGTTGTGTTTTCATTGTCATTTGCCTCGAGGTATTTACTAATTTCTCTTGTAATTTCTTCCTTTACCCACTGGTTTTCTAAGAGGGTGTTGTTTAGCCTCTATATGTTTGTGAATTTTATGACCTTCTGCCTTTTATTTATTTCCAACTTCATTCCATTGTGGTCTGAGAAAGTGTTTTGTATAAGATCAATATTTTTTAATTTGTCGAGACTTGCTTTGTGACCCAACATGTGGTCTATCCTAGAGAATGTTCCATGAGCACTTGAGAAAAAAGTGTATCCTGCTGTTGTTGGATGTAGTGTTCTATAAATGTCTGTCAAGTCTAGTTCATTTATCATACAATTCAACATCTCTGTTTCTTTAGTGATCCTCTGTCTAGATGTTCTATCCATTGATGAGAGTGGTGTATTGAAGTCTCCAACTATTATTCTAGAGGTATCTATTTCTCCTTTCAGTGATCGCAGTGTTTGCCTCATGAATTTTGGGGCATTCTGCTTTGGTGCATAAATATTTATGACTGTTATGTTTTCTTGATGAATTGACCCTTTTATTAATAAATAGTGTCCTTCTTTGTCTCTTTTAATTGTTTCGCTTTTGAAGTCTAACTTGTCTGATATTAATATAGCTACTCCCGCTTTTTTCTGGTTGTTGTTTGCATGAAATATCTTTTTCCAACCTTTCACTTTCAGTCTATGTTTGTCCTTGTGTCTAAAGTGAGTTTCTTGTAGACAGCATATAGATGGATCCTGTTTTTTAATCCATTCTGCCAGTCTGTGTCTTTTTATTGGGGAGTTTAATCCATTTACATTTAGTGTTATTACTGTAAGGGCAGTACTTTCTACTACCATTTTGTTTTTTGGAATTTATATGTCATATCTTGTTTTTTCCCTCTCCTTTTACCTTTCCTGATAATCTTCATTTCTGCACTCTTCTCCATCTCTCTCTCTCCTGTCTTTTTCTATCAGCCTGTAGCACTCCCTTTAGTATTTCTTGTAGTGCCGGTCTCTTTTTCACAAACTCTCTCAGTGTCTGTTTGTCTGAAAATGTTTTAATCTCTCCCTCATTTTTGAAGGAAAGTTTTGCTGGATACAGAATTCTTGGTTGGCAGTTTTTCTCTTTCAGTATCTTAAATATATCATGCCACTGTCTTCTTGCCTCCATGGTTTCTGCAGAGAAATCTGTACATAGTCTTATTGACTTTCCCTTGTATGTGATGGATTGCTTTTCTCTTGCTGCTTTCAGAATCCTCTCTTTGTCTTTGACATTGGACAATCTGACCAGTAAGTGTCTTGGAGTAGGTCTGTTGGGATCTATTCTAATTGGGGTACGTTGTACTTCTTGAATCTCTAATTTTCTGTCTTTTATAAGAGTTGGGAAATTTTCAGTGAATATGTCTTCTATTACTCTTTCTGCCCCTTTTCCCTTCTCTTCTCCTTCTGGGATACCCATAACACGTATATTTGTGCGTTTCATGTTGTCACTCAGCTCCCTAAGACCCTGCTCATATTTTTCCATTTTTTTCACCATCTGTTCTTTTGTGTGTATGAATTCGAATGACCTGTCTTCCAATTCACTGATCCTTTCTTCTGCCTGTTCAAATCTACTGTTGTGTCCCTCCATTGTATTTTTCATCTCCTCCATTGTGGCCTTCATTCCCATGAGTTCTGCCATTTGTTTTTTTAAGTTTATGAATTCTTCTTTATGGTCAGCCAGTGTCTTCTTTATATCCTTCAGCTCTTTTGCTATATCTTCCTTCATTTCATCAAATTTATTTAGCATTAGTTGCCTCCACTCCTGTGTCTCAGCTGAGCTATTAGTTTGTTCCTTTGGCTGGTCCATGTTTTCGTGTTTCCTGGTATGGCTTGTTATCTTAAGTTGTCTAGGCATCTGATTCTCTTGATTAGTTTATTTTGGAGCTTGTTTTCTGTCTTTTACCTAGTGGTTTTCTTGTTGGTTGGCTTTGTTTTCTGGCCTCTGTTATTCAGTTCAGCTTATTCTAGACCTCTAACTTAGGTTCTATTTAGTTGATCAGAATTGTTCCCCTCTTGTTTTTTCTGTTTCTTGCTCAGCCTCTATGTAACCTTTTTGTGAGTGGGTCTCCTCAGATATGGTTGACCCTAGTCAGATTTTCCCAGTCTGGTGAAGCCCAGGTCTCATTGGGAAGGTATGGAGTTTTCCTGAGAATGAGAGCCTCCTATGAGGCCTTTAGAATTGTTGCTTTTCCTCTCCTGTCCAGCAGGTGGCGCTGGCCAGCCCGCAGCTCCCCTACCAGTGTAAGGAGGTGTGGAGACTTTAGTTCTCCTGGTGCCTCTGATCCTGTCGGGGCGTAGCTGACTGAAGCTGGAATCTGAATTCCAGCCCCTGGGGTCTGAATTCCCAGAAGGAGGACTGCCAGTTTAGCTGGGCCTCCCTCCTCTCTCCCAATCCTCAGACCTCCAGTTGTCTCTCAGGGGCACTATTCCCTTCTCCTCTCTCCTCTTTGGGGCCTCTCCAGGTAGATTCCTTGGTCAACCTGAGTTGCCAATTAAAGACGGGGCTGGAGGCCTTCAGTAATGCATACGGAATTCAAAGACACTGTGGGTACTCTGTCTCCCCCAAGCCCAGCCTAGTCCCTGAACCTGGGCTTTCCGATAGAAAATAACCACATATATTACTTTTAGATTAAAAAAAAAAAAAAAAGTCTCTTTTAAACGTCTTTCCCCAAGCTGGGAGTTTTGTCAGTATCAGAATAGAGCATTTAAAGATATGCTTTGGGCTATTGTCTGATAATTACTCTCCAACTGCTTCAGTTCCACCCTTGAGTTCCACCCTTGCCGGGGGCTATTGAAATGCAAAAAGATAAGGGATCAGTGAGAAGCCAGAAGGGACAAAATGTAAGGGAAAAAAAAATGGCTTTTTTGGAGTCTGGGAATGGGTGCCCGCTTTTACGTGCCCCCACTTCTCGGAGCCCAGCCCTTCTTTAGCGCCCCAGCTCCCACAGTTTGTTAATTAATTCTGCAGCTGAGGCTGGGTTCAGCCTCCCTTCTTGCCCTCAGCAGATTGCTGTTTTTTGTTTTTTCTTTTTCCCCCCTTTCAGGGAGCCGACAGCAAGACAGTCTGTGAGGTCTGGGTGGGGAGGGGCGCCAGACCCCTGGTCTGGGGAACTTACAATGTTCGCTGTGATCTCAGCTTTTCCTCCAATTCCAAACTTGAGTCCAATGTGCGACTGGTCACCGGAGACCCCGAAAAAACTGTTTCATATAGTTCTTCGGTAGCTGCCAGATGCTCTAGGGGAGAGACGAAATTCTGCTCCTCACCACACCGCCATCTTGCCCTGCCCTCCCAGTTTCCTTTTTAAGGTGATAAACATGTTCTAAAATTTATGTGGTGATGATTGACAACTCTGTGAATATTCTAAGAACTAATGAATTGTATACTTTAAATAGGTGAATTCTGTGGTATGTGAATTATGCCTCAGTAAGCTGTTATTTAAAAAGAAGTATAGAGGAGGGTGGGGCAAGATGGCAGACTGGTGAGCTGTATGTTTTAGTTACTCTACCAGGAAAGTAGGTAGAAAGCCAGGAACTGCGTGGACTGGACACCACAGAGCAATCTGACTTTGGGCATACTTCATACAGCACTCATGAAAACGTGGAACTGCTGACATCAGCGAAATCTGTAAGATTTTGCGGCCAGGGGACCCACACCCCTCCCTGCCAGGTTCAGTCCCGTCGGAGAAAGGGCTGTCAGCTCCAGGAAGGAGAAGGGAGAACTGCAGTGGCAGCCCTTATCGGAAACTCATTCTACTGATCCAAACTCCAACCATAGATAGACTGAGACCAGACACCAGAGAATCTGAGAGCAGCCGGCCCAGCAGAGAGGAGACAGATATAGAAAAAAACAGCACGAAAAACTCCAAAATAAAAGTGGAGGATTTTTGGAGTTCTGGTGAACATAGAAAGGGTAAGGGCAGAGCTCAGGCCCTCAGGCTCATATGCAAATCCCGAAGAAAAGCTGATCTCTCTGCCCTGTGGAACTTTCCTTAATGGCCCTAATTGCTTTGTCTCTTAGCATTTCAATAACCCATTAGATCTGTGAAGAGGGCCCTTTTTTTTTTTTTTAATCCTTTTTTCTTTTTGTAAAACGATTACTCTAAGAAGCCCAATACAGAAAGCTTCAAAGACTTGCAATTTGGGCAGGTCAAGACAAGAGCAGAACTAGGAGAGCTCTGAGACAAAAGGCAATAATCCAGTGGCTGAGAAATTTCACTAAACACCACAACTTCCCAAGAAAAGGGGGGTGTCCACTCACAGCCATCATCCTGGTGGACAGGAAACACTCCAGCCGATCGCCAGACCCATAGCCCAGAGCTGCCCCACACAACCCAGTGTGATGGAAGTGCTTCAAATAACAGGCACACACCACAAAACTGGGCGTGGACATTAGCCTTCCCTGCAACCTCAGCTGATTGTCCCAGAGTTAGGAAGGTGGAGCAGTGTGAATTAACAAAGCCCCATTCAGCCATCATTCCAGCAGACTGGGAGCCTCCCTACACAGCCCAGAAGCCCAGAACCACCCTGGGGGGATGGCACTCACCTGTGACATAGCACAGTCATCCCTCAACAGAGGAGCAGTGGGTGCACGGCCTGGAAGAGGGACCCACTTGCAAGTCTCAGGAGCCATACGCCAATACCAAAGACTTGTGGGTCAGTGGCAGAGACAAACTGTGGCAGGACTGAACTGAAGGATTAGACTATTGCAGCAGCTTTAAAACTCCAGGATCACCAGGGAGATTTGATTGTTAGAGCCACCCCGCCTCCCTGACTGCCCAGAAACACGCCCCATATACAGGGCGGGCAACACCAACTACGCACGCAAGCTTGGTACACCAATTGGACCCCACAAGACTCACTACCCCACTCACCACAAAGGCAGAGCAGGGGAGAACTGGCTTGTGGAGAACAGGTGGCTCGTGGACGCCACCTGCTGGTTAGTTAGAGAAAGTGTACTCCACGAAGCTCTAGATCTGATAAATTAGAGATAAGGGCTTCAATTGGTCTACACACCCTAAAAGAACCCTATCAAGTTCAGCAAATGCCAAGAGGCCAAAAACAACAGAAAATTATAAAGCATATGAAAAAACCAGATGATATGGATAACACAAGCCCAAGCACCCAAATCAAAAGACCAGAAGAGACACAGCACCTGGAGCAGCTACTCAAAGAACTAAAGTTGAACAATGAGACCATAGTACAGAATACAAAGGATATCAAGAAGACCTTAGAAGAGCATAAAGAAGACATTGCAAGACTAAATAAAAAAATAGATGATCTTATGGAAATTAAAGAAGCTGCTGACCAAATTAAAAAGATTCTGGACACTCATAGTACAAGACTAGAGGAAGTTGAACAACGAATCAGTGACCTGGAAGATGACAGAATGGAAAATGAAAGCATAAAAGAAAGAATGGGGAAAAAAATTGAAAAAATCGAAATGGACCTCAGGGATATGATAGATAATATGAAACATCCTAATATAAGACTCATTGGTGTTCCAGAAAGGGAAGAAAAGGGTAAAGGTCTAGGAAGAGTATTCAAAGAAATTGTTGGGGAAAACTTCCCAAATCTTCTAAACAACATAAATACACAAATCATAAATGCTCAGTGAACTCCAAATAGAATAAATCCAAATAAACCCACCTGGAGACATATTCTGATCACACTGTCAAACACGGAAGAGAAGGAGCAAGTTCTGAAAGCAGCAAGAGAAAAGCAATTCACCACATACAAAGGAAACAGCATAAGATTAAGTAGTGACTACTCAGCAGCCACTATGGAGGGAAGAAGGCAGTGGCATGATATATTTAAAATCCTGAGTGAGAAAAATTTCCAACCAAGAATACTTTATCCAGCAAAGCTCTCCTTCAAATTTGAGGGAGAGCTTAAATTTTTCACAGACCAACAAATGCTGAGAGAATTTGCTAACAAGAGACCTGCCCTACTGGAGATACTAAAGGGAGCCCTACAGACAGAGAAACAAAGAAAGGACAGAGAGACCTGGAGAAAGGTTCAGTACTAAAGAGATTTGGTATGGGTACAATAAAGGATATTAATAGAGAGAGGGGGAAAAATATATATGACAAACATAAACCAAAGGATAAGATGGCTGATTCAAGAAATGCCTTCACGTTTATAACATTGAATGTAAATGGATTAAACTCCCCAATTAAAAGATATAGATTCGCAGAATGGATCAAAAAAAATGAACCATCAATATGTTGCATACAAGAGACTCATCTTAGACACAGGGACACAAAGAAACTGAAAGTGAAAGGATGGAAAAAAATATTTCATGCAAGCTACAGCCAAAAGAAAGCAGGTGTAGCAATATTAATCTCAGATAAAATAGACTTCAAATGCAGGGATGTTTTGAGAGACAAAGAAGGCCACTACATACTAATAAAAGGGGCAATTCAGCAAGAAGAAATAACAATCGTAAATGTCTATGCACCCAATCAAGGTGCCACAAAATACATGAGAGAAACACTGGCAAAACTAAAGGAAGCAATGGATGTTTCCACAATAATTGTGGGAGACTTCAACACATCACTCTCTCCTATAGATAGATCAACCAGACAGAGAACCAATAAGGAAATTGAAAACCTAAACAATCTGATAAATGAATTAGATTTAACAGACATATACAGGACATTACATCCCAAATCACCAGGATACACATACTTTTCTAGTGCTCATGGAACTTTCTCCAGAATAGAACATATGCTGGGACATAAAACAAGCCTCAGTAAATTAAAAAAGATTGAAATTATTCAAAGCACATTCTCTGACCACAATGGAATACAATTAGAAGTCAATAACCATCAGGGACTTAGAAAATTCACAAATACCTGGAGGTTAAACAACACACTCCTAAACAATCAGTGGGTTAACGAAGAAATAGCAAGAGAAATTGCTAAATATATAGAGACGAATGAAAATGAGAACACAACATACCAAAACCTATGGGATGCAGCAAAAGCAGTGCTGAGGGGGAAATTTATACCACTAAACGCATATATTAAAAAGGAAGAAAGAGCCAAAATCAAAGAACTAATGGATCAACTGAAGAAGCTAGAAAATGAACAGCAAACCAATCCTAAACCAAGTACAAGAAAAGAAGTAAAAAGGATTAAAGCAGAAATAAATGACATAGAGAACAAAAAAACAATAGAGAGGATAAATATCACCAAAAGTTGGTTCTTTGAGAAGATCAACAAGATTGACAAGCCCCTAGCTAGACTGACAAAATCAAAAAGAGAGAAGACCCATATAAACAAAATAATGAATGAAAAAGGTGACATAACTGCAGATCCTGAAGAAATTAAAAAAATTATAAGGGGATACTATGAACAACTGTATGGCAACAAACTGGATAATGTAGAGGAAATGGACAATTTCCTGGAAACATATGAACACCCTAGACTGACCAGAGAAGAAATAGAAGACCTCAATCAACCCATCACAAGCAAAGAGATCCAATCAGTCATCAAAAATCTTCCCACAAATAAATGCCCAGGGCCAGATGGCTCCACAGGGGAATTCTATCAAACTTTCCAGAAAGAACTGACACCAATCTTACTCAAACTCTTTCAAAACATTGAAGAAAATGGAACATTACCTAACTCATTTTATGAAGCTAACATCAATCTAATACCAAAACAAGGCAAAGATGCTACAAAAAAGGAAAACTACCGGCCAATCTCCCTAATGAGTATAGATGCAAAAATCCTCAACAAAATACTTGCAAATCGAATCCAAAGACACATTAAAAAAATCATACACCATGACCAAGTGGGGTTCATTCCAGGCATGCAAGGATGGTTCAACATAAGAAAATCAATCAACGTATTACAACACATTAAAAAGTCAAAAGGGAAAAATCAAATGATAATCTCAATAGATGCTGAAAAAGCATTTGACAAAATCCAACATCCCTTTTTGATAAAAACACTTCAAAAGGTAGGAATTGAAGGAAACTTCCTCAACATGATAAAGAGCATATATGAAAAACCCACAGCCAGCATAGTACTCAATGGTGAGAGACTGAAAGCCTTCCCTCTAAGATCAGGAACAAGACAAGGATGCCCGCTGTCACCACTGTTATTCAACATTGTGCTGGAAGTGCTAGCCAGGGCAATCCGGCAAGACAAAGAAATAAAAGGCATCCAAATTGGAAAAGAAGAAGTAAAACTGTCATTCTTTGCAGATGATATGATCTTATATCTGGAAAACTATGAGAAATCGACGATACAGCTACTAGAGCTAATAAACAAATTTAGCAAAGTAGCGGGATACAAGATTAATGCACATAAGTCAGTAATGTTTCTATATGCTAGAAATGAACAAACTGAAGAGATACTCAAGAAAAAGATACCATTTTCAATAGCAACTAAAAAAATCAAGTACCTAGGAATAAACTTAACCAAAGATGTAAAAGACCGATACAAAGAAAACTACGTAACTCTATTAAAAGAAATAGAAGGGGACCTTAAAAGATGGAAAAATATTCCATGTTCATGGTTAGGAAGGCTAAATGTCATTAAGATGTCAATTCTACCCAACCTCATCTACAGATTCAATGCAATCCCAATCAAAATTCCAACAACCTACTTTGCAGACTTGGAAAAGCTAGTTATCAAATTTATTTGGAAAGAAAAGATGCCTCAAATTGCTAAAGACACTCTAAAAAAGAAAAACGAAGTGGGAGGACTTACACTCCCTGACTTTGAAGCTTATTATAAAGCCACAGTTGCCAAAACAGCATGGTACTGGCAAAAGATAGACATATAGATCAATGGAATCGAATTGAGAATTCAGACATAGACCCTCAGATCTATGGCCGACTGATCTTTGATAAGGCCCCGAAAGTCACTGAACTGAGTCATAATGGTCTATTCAACAAGTGGGGCTGGGAGAGTTGGCTATCCGTATCCAAAAGAATGAAAGAGGACCCCTACCTCACACCCTACACAAAAATTAACTCAAAATGGACCAAAGATCTCAATATAAAAGAAAGTACCATAAAACTCCTAGAAGATAATGTAGGAAAACATCTTCAAGACCTTGTATTAGGCGGCCACTTCCTAGACTTTACACCCAAAGCACAAGCAACAAAAGAAAAAATAGATAAATGGGAACTCCTCAAGCTTAGAAGTTTCTGCACCTCAAAGGAATTTCTCAAAAAGGTGAAGAGGCAGCCAACTCAATGGGAAAAAATTTTTGGAAACCATGTATCTGACAAAAGACTGATATCTTGCATATATAAAGAAATCCTACAACTCAATGACAATAGTACAGACAGCCCAATTATAAAATGGGCAAAAGATATGAAAAGACAGTTCTCTGAAGAGGAAATACAAATGGCCAAGAAACACATGAAAAAATGTTCAGCTTCACCAGCTATTAGAGAGATGCAAATTAAGACCACAATGAGATACCATCTAACACCTATTAGAGTGGCTGCCATTAAACAAAAAGGAAACTACAAATGCTGGAGGGGATGTGGAGAAATTAGAACTCTTATTCATTGTTGGTGGGACTGTATAATGGTTCAGCCACTCTGGAAGTCGGTCTGGCAGTTCCTTAGAAAACTAGATATAGAGTTACCATTCGATCCAGCGATTGCACTTCTCGGTATATACCCGGAAGATCGGAAAGCAGTGACACAAACAGATATCTGCACGCCAATGATCATAGCAGCATTATTCACAATTGCCAAGAGATGGAAACAACCCAAATGTCCTTCAACAGATGAGAGGATAAATAAAATGTGGTATATACACACGATGGAATACTACACGGCAGTAAGAAGGAACGACCTCATGAAACATATGACAACATTGATGAACCTTGAAGACATAATGCTGAGCAAAATAAGCCAGGCACAGAAAGAGAAATATTACATGCTACCACTAATGTGAATTTTGAAAAATGTAAAACGAATGGTTTATAATGTAGAATGTAGGGGAACTAGCAATAGAGAGCAATTAAGGAAGGGGGAACAATAATCCAAGAAGAACAGATAAGCTATTTAACGTTCTGGGGATGCCCAGGAATGACTATGGTCTGTTAATTTCTGATGTATATAGTAGGAGCAAGTTCACAGAAATGTTGCTATAATATGTAACTTCCTTGGGGTAGAGTAGGAACATGTTGGAAGTTAAGCAGTTATCTTAGGTTAGTTGTCTTTTTCTTACTCCCTTGTTATGGTCTCTTTGAAATGTTCTTTTATTGTATGTTTTTCTTTTTTTTTTTTTTTTTTTTGTTTTGGTTTTAATTTTTTTTTCCATACAGTTGGTTTAAAAAGGAAGAACAGGTTAAAACAAAACAAAACAAAACAAAAAAAACCCAGGAAAAAAATATGTAGAGCCCCCTTGAGGAGCCTGTGGAGAATGAAGGGGTATTGGCCTATCCCACCTCAATGGTTGCTAACATGACCAGAGACATAGGGAACTGGTGGTTTGATGGGTTGAGCCCTCTACCGTAGGTTTTACCCTTGGGAAGACAGTTGCTGCAAAGGAGAGGCTAGGCCTCCCTATGGTTGTGCCTAAGAGCCTCCTCCCGAATGCCTCTTTGTTGCTCAGATGTGGCCCTCTCTCTCTGGCTAAGCCAACTTGAAAGGTGAAATCACTGCCTTCCCCTCTATGTGGTATCAGACACCCAGGGGAGTGAATCTCCCTGGCAACGTGGAATATGACTCCCGGGGAGGAATGTAGACCTGGCATCGTGGGACAGAGAACATCTTCTTGACCAAAAGGGGGATGTGAAAGGAAATGAAATAAGCTTCAGTGGCAGAGAGATTCCAAAAGGAGCCGAGAGGTCACTCTGGTGGGCACTCTTATGCACACTTTAGACAACCTTTTTTAGGTTCTAAAGAATTGGGGTAGCTGGTGGTGGATACCTGAAACTATCAAACTACAACCCAGAACCCATGAATCTCGAAGACAATTGTATAAAAATGTAGCTTATGAGGGTTGACAATGGGATTGGGAAAACCATAAGGACCACACTCCAGTTTGTCTAGTTTATGGATGGATGAGTAGAAAAATAGGGGAAGGAAACAAACAAACAAACAGACAAAGGTACCCAGTGTTCTTTTTTACTTCAATTGCTCTTTTTCACTCTAATTATTATTCTTGTTATTCTTGTGTGTGTGCTAATGAAGGTGTCAGGGATTGATTTGGGTGATGAATGTACAACTATGTAATGGTACTGTGAACAATCGAATGTACAATTTGTTTTGTATGACTGCGTGGTATGTGAACATATCTCAATAAAATAAAGATTTAAAAAAAAGAAGTATAACTGATATTCTCAGAGAAGAGATGAAAATGAATCATATAAGATTCTCAATTGAAACCAGAGAATGCAGAAAAACAGGAGGAAGAAAAGAAAAAAAGAACAAAGGCAAATACAGAAAACAGCTATAAACATGGTAATTGTAATCCAACTACCTCAATAAATGTGAATGGTATAAATACACAACTGAAAAGACAAATTATCAAAGTTGATTGGAAAAAAAGACCCAATTGTAAATAAATAGTAGAGGGATGGAAAAAGATATACCATATTAATATCAATCAAAAGAAAGATGCTATAGTTACATTATTTTTAGAAAAAGCAGATGTCAGACCAAGGAAAATTATCAGGGATACAACAGGAGAATTACATAAGGGTAAGGGCTTAATCCTCCAAGAAGACATAACAATCCTAAATGTGTATGCACCTAACAACAGAGAATCAAAACCCATGAGGCCAAAACTGTTAAACTGAAAGGAAAAATACACAAACCCAGTAATAGAGTTGGAGACTTCAACACCTGTCTGTCAGAAACTGATAGATCAAATGGGCAGAAAATCATAAGATTTTAGTATAATGAACACTACCAATTAATTTGATCTGATATTTATAGACTATTCCATCCAGCAACAGTAAAATGCACATTTTTCTGTAGATCACATGGAACATTCCCCAACATGGACCCCATTCTAGACGAGGAAACACATTAAAAAATTAAAAAATAAAAATCATATAATGTGTGTTCTCAGAACACAATCAGAAAAACAGGAGTAGAGAGCTTCAAGTTGCAGTTCATCCTTCAGGGCAGCTAGTAAACAACCAGGAACTGCCTGAAACAGCTGTCTGAGTGCTCCAGAGACCAGAAGAACACTGTACACCATCCAGGGAAGAGCAGAAGGCAGAGACTGATAACTTGCAGTGAAGCCGTCAGAGTAAAATTCTCAATGCAGCAGAAGCTGGTGCTCATCCCACCCTCTCACAGCAGGCTGTCCCTGACTGGAAATAAAATTCTTCTTCCCCAAGAACATGGGGGTGAGGTATGGCTGAGCATCAATTGTGCCTTTTGATTAGCAAATCTGGAATGCTGGCTCCTGGTTCTGAGACAGTTTCAACAAGCCCAGGACTAAAAGCAGCCAGCAGCCACAGTTTCAACACCATCCCTGACAGAGGTGGATTCAGTGAGACTTAAAGGCACAGTAACACCTTAGGACAGAGGGATATGGTTGACTGAGGAGCACCATCTGCTGCTCAGGCCAGGAAAACACAGACTCAGGGACATGTCAAAGAGAAGTTCAGCAATCTTCCAGCTCTCCTCTCCAGGACACATGGAAACTGATCTACATCTCTTGTGGGTCCCTGGCCCTGTTCTGTCTGGGAAATACTGACTTAGAAAGTCCTCTCTGGGGTGACCCTCCTCCCAAATTTGCCCTCCAGGCAAAAGCAGTCAGAGACAATAAAAGGAGTCTTAAAAAATTATAGACCCAAATCAGAAACAAACAGAAGAGATCAACATGCCTGGAGAAGGAAAAGAGGAAAGGAAAATTTCTCCTGGGGTTGAAACAATTGCACAAATAGTACAATCTCAAAAATTCTATATTCAGGGTAAGAATCACATGAATAAGGGCTGAAAAAAATCTGATGAGTTACATACAAGCTATTCTAAAGGTCTATAGTAAGTTGAATCAAGTGTAGAAGAAGTACCTTAGCTCAAAGTCAATTAACAAGAAAACCCTAAGTAGAAGAGAGAAACTGATGTTCAGAATAAACTCATCAAGATAATCAGATGCCTAGACACCAGGAAAAAATGACAAGCCATACTAAGAAACAGGAAGATATGGTCCAGTCTAAAGAACGAAATTAAAACCTCAGAGGATATGCAGAATTTGGAACAACTAATCAAAGATGTTCAAACAAATCTCCTAAATCAATTCAAGGAGATGATGGAAAATATGGCTAAAGAGATAAAGGATATTAAGAAGATCCTGAGTGAGCACAGAGGAGAATTTGAAAATATAAAAAGAAACACCACAAAAAGGATGGAAATGTAAGGCACAGTAGAAGAGATCAAAAATACAGTAGAGGCATACAACAGCAGATTTGAGTAGACAGAAGAAAGAATCAGTGAGCTAGAAAACAAGAGAGATGAAATCTTACAGATGGAAGAACATATAGAGAAAAGAATGGGAATAATTGAGCAGGTATCAGGGATTTGAATGATAGCCCAAAGTGCACAAACATGCATGTCATTGGTGTTCCAGGAAGAGCACAAAAGGAAAAAGGGGCACAAAGAATATCTGAAGAAATAATGGCTGAAAATTTCCCAACTCTAATGAGGGACTTAAATATATATGTACAAAAAGTGCAACTTACTCCAAACAGAATAAATACTATTAGATCTATTCTGAGACACATACTAATCAGGATGTCAAATGCCAAAGATAGGAGAGTATCCAGAAAGCAACAAGAGAAAACTAATTCCTCACATAAAAGGGAAATGCAAAAAGGCTAAGTGCCTATTTCTCATGAGAAAACATGGAGGCCAGAAGGCAGTCATAAATATTTAAGGTTCTGATAGAGAGAAACTGCCAGTCAAGGATTCTTTATGTGACAAAACTGTCTTCAAAAATGAGGTAGAGTTAAAAATGTTCACAGATAAACAAAACTGAGAGAGTTGGTCGACAGGAGATCTGCCCTACAAGAAATACTAAAGAGAGTTCTCCAGGTTGGAAGGAAAAGACAGGACAGAGAGGTTTGGAGGAGAGTATAGAAATGAAGATTTTCAGTAAAGGTAACTAAAAAGGTGAAAAGAGAGCCACCAACCCCCCCCCCCAAAAAAAGATTTGACATCTTAAAAAAACAAAGGACAAAAAGGCAAAAGGAAGTACTGTCATTACAATAACAACATTGAATACTAATGGCTTAAACTCTCCAATCAAAAGACACAGGTTGACAGAATGGATGAAAAAACATGAGCCAACTATATGTTGTTTACAAGGGATCACCTTAGCCCCAAAGACACAAACAGGTTGAAAGTGAAAGGATGAAAAAGATATTCCATGCAAATAGTAAGCAAAAAAGAGCTGAGGTAGCTATACCGGTATTGGAAAAAACAGACTTTTAAAGCAAATCTGTTGTAGAGACAAAGAAGTACACTATATATTAATAAAAGGGCAATCCACAAAAGAGAAATAATAATCATAAATGTTTATGTACCTAACCAGGGTGCCTCAAAATACATGAGGCAAACACTGGCAAAACTGACGGGAGAACTAGCTGTCTCTAAACTAATAGTTGAAGACTTCAATATACCACTCTCATCAATAGACAGAACATCTAGACAGAGGATCATAAAGGAAACAGAGAACTTATGAACTAGACCAAATAGACATATACAGATATTGGAGCCCAAAACAGCACAATATACATTTTTGACACATGCTCATGGGTAATTTTCCAGGATAGACCATCTGCTGGGTCACAAAACAGGATTCAATAAATTTTAAAAAGTTTCAAATTATACAAAGCACTCTCTCTGATCATAATGGAATGAGGCTGAATATTGACCTCAAAGTAAGTACTTATTCCCTTCAATTTTCTCAGAAGAAATGAAGAGCCACAGGAGGAAATGACTTCTAGTTACTGATATGTGGGGGTCATCGAAGGCTGGCTCAGCATCTTATCTTTCAGAAATGAAGCTCATCAGGGGAAAATTCCGTCCATGCTCCTAAAGCATCCAATCACCTTTCCAGTGACTCACTTGAGATACGAAAAGACCCAGGGATCACAACTTGGGAAAACTACTAAAAAGAGAGAACAAAATAATCAAGTTATAAAAGAGATTCTGGATGTAATAGAGATAACACAGGGAACAAAAGAAAACTTCAAAAAATTAATAGCATCTTCAGACAGAGAGAAAAGAAATAATAGCTAGAATTCAAGAAAATAATTCTATAAAAGAAAACAATCAGCTAACAGAAAGAACCCTTGAAAAGTGAAAAATTGATAGCCAAATAAAAAATTTCAGTAGAAAAGTTGAAAACTAAAGTCAAGAAAAAATCCCAGAAAGTACAGAATGATGAAAGGAAATATGTGAGAGAAAAGGCACAGAACTCAGAGAAGTAATTATTAGGAAGTCCAATATCTGATTAGTGGGAGTTCCAAAAATTTAGTAGAAAAGAAAGACGGTGAAAAAGAAATTCTATTCATTAGGTACAATAAAAAACATAACTATAGGACAATTATCCCCAGATTGAATGGGTACCCCAAATGTTGTGTACAATGAATAGAAAGATACCCACTGTCGTGTATTCATAGAAGTTTGGGGCACTTGGATTAAAGTAAGGATTCTTTAGATTTCCAAATACAAAAATACAGGGTCCAAAAAGGAATAAGAATCATAAGGGCTTTGGTTTTCTTAACAGCAACACTGGATGCTAGAGCTTTATATACATTATGTATGGAGATTCCTTTAACATGCCAACAGAAAATGACTTTCACCCTGAAATTCTAGAATGGGCCAAAGAATTATTTAAAGGGGAGGGGATATTAATAAAATATCTTAGATACCCAAAAATCTCAGGAAAAGTTTTCAGGAACTTACTGATTGATCTGTTCCAGCAAAATAGAGTAAACCAAAGACGGGGAAAAATAGTGAATGCCACTCAAGGATGTCAACAGTGTTGGCCTACAGAGCCCTGCTAGAGAACCCGGGGTTGGTGCTCAAAATACAGACAAAAGCAATCCGCTAAACCGAGAATTCCCCTTACACATTTCCAAGTGTAGCCCACATGACTCATCAACAGTCTAGGTCAGTCCTGAAAAGGAGATACCACTTCAGGAAATCCAGATTGCTAAGCATCCCCAAAAATGCCAAACTGGGAAGTAAAACCCAAACATATGGTTGATTCAGTAAGTCTGTCTGACAACCAAGGACCCCTAGACTGTATTTGCAGTGGTAAAGGAAAGCTTTTAGTTAGAAACAAGGGAGTGGAGGGAGGACTGTAATTATAAACTTAGTTTGTATATGAAGCTAACTGGGCTATTTAAGGAATAGAAGTGTGGAGAAGTCTACCTAAAGGCATTGCTCTTAAGAAACTAAAGTATGAAGGTGAGCACTCAGACCAGAGTCTTCCTCCCTGCATTCACCCCATATGAGAAAGAATAATGACTACCAAAGGCTAAACGCAGTCGCAGTGAAGCAACACCAAGAGCCAGCTTCACACACAGGAGAGAACATTCCATCTCTCCCCCATGCTAAGCAGTAACAACATACTTGGTAATGAACCATGAAAACTACAGCCTTAAACACACTCCTACAACCTCTGCTGTGTTATGGAAACCACATACATTACACTGACAGAGACTTTTTCTCAGGCCTCTTGCCTTTTAAAACACATTCCATAATAGGTACTTCATAATGACTCTGTCAAGTGCAATGTTCAAAACACTGCTTTCACTTGTATATGTCCCAGAAACTCTTCAAAGCAATAGTGTGTGCAATTAACATATTCTTTCCAAACAGTCAATCACATGCAGAGCTTCCTTTTCAGCTGGTGAGGGAGGTTTCTTAAGCATTTGAATTTTATAACCTCCAGGGAGGCTAGAATACTCACCCCACCCACGTTTGACTCTGTTATGATCAATAAATCAAGATTGCTTTTTGTATTAGTTTTTGTAAGTTATATTTTCCAAGGAGTTTGCCCATTTCATCTAAATTGCCAAATTTATTGGCAAAAAGTTGTTCAGAATATGCTTATTAATCTTTTAAGCTCTGTAGGATTCTTTTTGTTGAGCAAGAAATGTTAAGGAAAAATGAGTCAGTCCATCTATTAAAGCTAATATCCTCTTTCCTGATAAACAGCATGAGTTGACATTGAAAGACAAGTTTCCCATAACTTAAATAGACATCCATTTAAGTAAAAGTGATGAACAAAAATGGAATGTAAATTAAATAAACTAATTAAATGACAGGATAATTTAAGCAAGAAAAATGCTCCCAGAAGAAGCTATTTTGATAATGTTAAGAACAGATTGAACAGGATTACTAGCATTGCTTTCTATCAATAGCATATTGTTACTTTTATCAATCTAACAAGAAGAAGTAACAGTCATGGGGTTTGATGGACCTAACAATATAGCTTCGGAATATATGAAATAAAACATATTAGACTCAGAATGAAAAAATAAAATGAAAAATCCAGGTGTCAAAATTGTCAAATCAGGTAAACAAAAAATAAGTATAGCTATAGAGAATTTGAAAGACAGAATTAATCAGCTTGAACTAATAAATAGATAAAAGAAGTTACATTTCCCTAAACAGAAAGAAACCATAAAAGGGGAGGTGTACAGAGTCAAGAAAATTAGAATACCTCCCCACCCACATCTCTGTCAAAAGAAAACTATGAACATAATTTTAAAAAAAAAAAGAAAAGAAGCTATTTCTTTAAATAAAATAATGACATAGAGACAAATATATGCTAAGTTTGAGCAAGACAACACACACACACATACACAGTAATAGGAGCTATCAAAGTAACAAGCTATAAAAAGATTAGTATTTTACAAAAATCATATAGAATTTACAAAAATTTTAAAATCTAATGAAATGGAAAATATAAATTAACTAGTATAGACTTTTTTAAATGTGGAAAACATGATTGTGCAAATAATAGCAAAGAAAATTAAAAAACCATTCAAAGATTCACCCTTTAAAATATTTCATGGGTAAGATCTAACAAAATAACAGGAGGTCAACTATTTCTATACTGTTGTATCTCTAGAAACTAAAACTATTTCTGCCACATAATAGGACAGGGACTCAATAAATATTTGTTGAATAAATAAAAGTTATATTAGCTGTTAATTAGCAGAGATAATGATGTCAACCATCCATATTCTTTGGATAATGCCAATATAATCCTAATTCCACAATCAGACAAATTTACCACATATCCAATAAAGAGAAAACAGTAAGCCAATTTCAGTGTGACCATAGGTATAAAATCCTATATAAAATATTGGAAACTCAAATTCAGCAGTTTTAAAATAATTATACACTGTTACCAAATGGCTTTCCTGTCATCCAGAAAGTGTTTTAGAAAAATTAAGAAAAAGAGATCTATGACCATGTAAAATAGCATCAGATACTATAAACTGCCCAGAAGTAAACCTTACAAGAAATGTCCAAGACCTTTGTGAAAAAATCTAAAAATATACTGACCTAAATATTGACTTAACTTAAACAAATGCCATGTTAGAGAACAGGAAGCCCCGACATGTTAAAAGTTTCAATTGTGTGCAATGCAATTTAATATTTCAGTGTAATATTAGCCAAAATACCAACAGTATTTTTAAGACTTCTGACAGAATATTTATAAATACTTCTAAAAATGAAATATGCCAAAAGTCAAGAATTTTTTTTTCATTTGATGGGGATCTTTCATTGCCAAGTATCTAAAAGTTCAATATATCTAGAGAAATTAAAGTGATCAGTGTCATATCAGTGAAAAGCATATATGGATAAACGGAACAGAATAGAAAGTTTAGAAACATACATACATAAACACACATGCACTATATTTAGGAATTTAAAATATGATAAATGGTAGAATTTTGCAATAGTGGACAGAATATAGACTATTGAGAAAAGAGTTTCTGACAAATCTATTTTTGTTAGGAAAAAATAATGCTTAATTTCTTCATGCTGCAAATTCCCCACCCCACATCTTCCTCAAAAGAAAACTATGAACATAATAATAACAATAAAAAGAAGCTATTTCTTTAAATAAAATAATGACAAATTTAAACTTTTCTAGAGTAAAATATAGGAGACTTCATGATCTTGGAGTAGGAAAGTCTTTCTAAGCAAGACATAAAAGCCAGAAGTCATCAAGAAAATGGCACACAGGAAAGGCTTTATACAATTTAAACTTGGTTAAGTCATAACACTATGAACAAAGAATAAAAGGAAGTTATAAATTTGGGAGGAAATATGATACACATAAACACATGATTAGTATCTATAAAAAAATGAAGGCCGCCTGCAAATCAATAAGGACAGGCAGCCTAATAGAAATATCCACAATGTACACCTCCATATAAGGATAATTCCCAGAAGAACTGAATATAAATACCCAAATAAACATAGGAAAAGACTCTCAAATAAAAAACTAGTCCAGAATGTTATGGCTTAACTAAAACAATAATATATTAAATTTTTACCTATCAGTAAGTTAAAACTTTTTAAAGTGGCTGATAACAGCTATTGTTGAAAAAGTGTGCTGAATTGGATAATCACATATCATTCAAATGCAAACTAGTACTGCCTTTTGGAAAGTAATTTGGCAGTTCCTATTTAAAATTTAAATAAGCATAGCCTTTGACCCAGAAATTCCACTTCAAGCATCTAACAAACAGAAATCCTAAGAAATAGGAACAAAAATGAATACACTAGGATGTTAAATGCAGCACTATTTGCTAATGGAAAACATGTAAACTAAATTCTCATTATTAAGGGAAATTTTAAGTAAATAATAGTACGTTATGAGAAATTGTATAAAATGTGTTTAATCCCCTTTGTTTTTAAAAGTTGTAGCTTTGCATAAGTACATATATGATGTAAATACCTAGAACTTTTCTGAAGGACACAGAATTGTTGAGTGGTTTCCTCTAGTAAGGCAAGTGGCATTAGAATGAGGATGAGCTGGGGAATTTTCATTTTTTACTATGTGTGCTCCATGACATTTTATTTTATTTTATTTTATTTTATTTTACTTCATTTTTTTATTTTTATTTTATTTTATTTTTTGGTAGAACAGGATTCATTTATTACTTGTGTAATTAAAAACCAAAATTATAAAAATGAGCAAATTGCAGTCCTCACTCTCTCTTCACATTGACCTCGTGCAATACATAGCACAGCTCTGATTGTTCCATTTTACAGCCGGGGTAGCTGAGAAACACAGTAAATAGGTGACCGGCTTCCTGACAAACCTGCTAATCAGTAGTGCTCTCAGGCTAGGACCCAAGACTTCTGATTCTTCGCCTTAACTTTTCTTTCCAAAAGAAACTTGGCCCATTCCCCCATAGGATTGTTTTAATGACACATGAGTTTCTGAAGCCTCAATTTTTAATGAAATAACTAAGCCTCGTTTCTTTACACTGATATATCCTAAAGCAAACTTCTGCCAATGGAATGCTCTTACTTCCTTTATGGACAACACTGTCTGGTACAAAACTGGGAAATGATCAATGTTCTGTCCCACCTGCTTTGCTTCCCGCCTGTCTCTCCACCTGTCCAGGTGAAATTCCTCTGCTAAAATCTCCAGCAGATCCCTGCTGTTCCGTGCTCAGTCTCCCCTGTACCCAGCCTTCATTTCTCATCACCTTGAACTCACTGCCTTCACTTGTTTACTTATCTCAGGTATCCATTCTAATTGTTGGCCACTTCTTTAAGAAAGCAGCATGTCATAGAAAGGTCTTCCCTAACGCATCTGCCAAGTGAATTCCATTTTCTTCGTGCACAACTTCCTCAACCCAGGAAGCACGGAATTTCTGGGTTAAATAAATCCTACAAACTTCACTTAAACAAAGCCAGCTTGCAATAAATTGTCCTGTAAGACATGCTCCAAATCCCCACCCCCACCCCTGCCTAGGTATCCCTGCAATTTATAAGCCTAGTGGCTACTGTTTCAAACTGATGTATGAACAACAGGTAGCAGCTTAAAATACTATCCTCATGTGGTGTCATTCTTCACTGTAAGCATTTGCCACTCCCACCAGCTTATAAGAGCTTAAAAGCAGAGACTGCATCTTATTGATCTTTCTAACTGAAAACCCTAAATACATGTGACACATACTAGGAAATCAATATATTTTTGTTGAATGAACCAATAAATGAATGAATGCATGGTATACTTTTGACATTGGTGACAGGCCACAAGGGAAGTATTTGGGGTGTGCTCTGTGCCTACCACCCTTTACGTCACACCACCCATCCAGAGTGTAGGTCTTGCTTCTCCGTTTCTGTACTGAGTCATACAAATCAATTGTACTAATTAATGAGTTATTAACCCATGCAAAGGTAGTTCAGGGTATCATTCATTCAGTCAGTCTGTCAATCATCTAACCAGGGTCCATGGCAAGAGTATAAATGTAGGTTCACATCAATGTCTAAATATTTAAAGTTATAGCTCAAGCTCATAAACTGCTAAATACAATATATTCTTGTCAACTTGATGCATACACGTTTATATGGCCTGGTTTGAGTTTTGAATTCTTGATCACCTCAGAGTTCTGCTCTGGAAAGCAACAGAGCAGTAAGAGGCAGCCAGCCCCCTTATGCTTACTTTTCTCTTCACCCCTGGCTCTTTCCTGCACCATGGGGCAGGGGGGCATCCAATGTATGTGTGTGTGCACCCAGCTTGTGCATTCAATCTTTCTCTCCTGCTCCATCCCCCAGAAAACAGCAGTCACCTCTTGGCTATGCCTTATGTCAAGTCCATCCTCAGAAATGCAGACCTGAGGAAGACCCTACCCTAGAAGAGGGTCTAGAATCATTTGGGCAGGAATCACTGGGTCCTGAACATATAAAGCATGGTAAGGAAGGGAGGGGATACTGAGGTCCTGATGGGCACATCACCTTGGCCCTCTAATGCCTTGCCCAGGGCAAAGGGGATGGTTAGAGGATGGTCCTTGGCAAGTGGCCTCCTGGCCTGGGTCTAAAGGTTATACTGCATCTAACAAACTGAGAGCCTACATTATGCAAAACCATGCTCTCAATTATACTTGTATATCAATGACACCTAAGGAAAATTAAAAGACATATTAAAAGAAAATGAAAATAAAAAAGAAAAATGAAATTCCAGGAAAATGCAAGAGAGAGAAAAACCCTAGAAAAAAATCAGTTGGGAAGCATATACTCTGCTCAAATTCCCAGTGCTTTGAAACGCTTGAATTTCAATGAGAATGCTCTAAATCTGCATGTATAAGATGGTTGTCACTAGTTGCATGTGGTTATTTAAATGAATTAAATAATTAAAATTTAATTTGATTTAAAGTTTTTAAGTTGCACCAGCTACATTTCAAGCACCCTCACCCACACGTTGCTAGTAGCAACCACAATGAGTGGAGCAGGTATAGAATATTTCCAACATCACAGAAAGTTCTACTCAACAGTATTGAAAATAATTCAAGGTTGATTTCAATGACAATCTAGGTTAGTTGTATTACAGTAATTTGGTGCCACTTGTGAGTTCTTGATCAATGTCTCCTTTATCTTAAAGTGTTATTTAGAGAATCGTAATGTAGGCAATAGATTCAAACAACTATTTGGAGAATCATTATTTAAGCAATAAATTCAAACATTTTGTAAGAATGGCCACAAAACCTGGAAGTACGGGCAAGCTGCCCTGTCTAGCCCATGGGAGTACACTAGTTTGTGTCTGAGATCTTGTGAACAGCCTGAGAAAAGCCTATGCTCCAGAAATTACCTCGGGGAACCTGGATTCTAATCCTTGGCTTTGCCCCTAATATATATGTGACCTTGGGGAAGTAACTTAAGGTCTGTCAGCTTTCGTTTTCCTGTCTATATAAAGAAAATAACAATATGCCCATCTTTCCTCACCAAGATATTTTAAGTATCAAATAACACAAGATACGTAAATGATATGGAAGTCATGACGTTCTTCCAATCTCTTTGTATTTTAAGCAGATTCACTGTTAGAGATGAGACCAAGCCAGGACAGACAGAGTTTACTCTAGTCCTTCATCCCTGAAATCTTTCCGCAGATGCTGTGGAGTCTTCACAGTAAGATGTCTTTTAGCTGGAAGCGTAAATGTAGATCGAAGAATTCTAGCTGACATACTGGGGTTTTATTAAACATACGTTTTTAGGTATTATTCTGTATCTGCATGTGTGAATTTTCTATACTGTCCAATTCAGTAATTCTTTAGTCTCAGAATATTTTGTGTAAAGCAGAGTTTACTAGCAACCGAAAGAAAAATGGATAATTTATTCAAGATCTCCACCTTCTTGGAGCTTATTTTAGATGGAAAGATAAAGAAACAATCACTTTGATCAATTAGGAATGTGGTAAATGTCTTTAAAAAGGTATAAACCTCTTGCAACTGGGAGAGAGAAATTCCTTCTGCCTGGAGTTCTGAAGAACTGTGAAGCCTCAGGGGCAGGTGCATGTTTCAGTCACCTCGGGATCTCTATTGTCCGGAAACCCTGCAGTTACACAACAATGGTAACATTTGCTAACTCTATAGAAGCAAGCTCTGATAGAGAGGAAAGCACGTGCTGTGCAGCCAGTGTCATCTGCATAGATCCTGGCGCCCATTAACTGTGAGCACATGAGCAAGTCCCTGTTCCAAATCTAACCTGTGCATCACATGCCACCTTGCAGTTTCCCAAAATTGTAAACTTAGGATAATAACACTTAGTCTGTAGAGATGGCTTAAGCATTAAATTAGAGAATGTATTACAAGCATTTAGCCTAGTACCTGGAACAGCGCTAGGTAGCAGTATCTTAAATATTAATAAATGATAGCTGTATCTTGAAATTTGAAAAGATTTTTTAACTATCAGAAATAGGGTGGATTAGAAGTGTGCATTTTAGAGGGAAGAGACAGATTCAGAAAATATGTGGCTATGTGACCGTGTCTGGGTAAAGTCAAAATGTCTAGTTTGAAACAAAAATAGTGATAAAAAGACAATATTGGAAAAGTAGGCAGAGGGCAGATTGTGGCCTCCACTTTAAAAGTCAGGTTAAGGATACAGGGTTTATAAGCAGGGGAGGGAGGGAATCAAACCTAGGCTTTAATATTTTCCAACTGTGGCATCTGAATATTCAGTTTAAGTAAAAGTTTAAAATTTGGGAATTCTCGCTTGGCTAAAGGAATTACAAATGCTTAAACCTTTTAATTACTCTAAGCAATTTAAGTGAGCATGTATTTCTATTTAAGGGGAAACCCTTAGTTGAATTTTAAATCTAATTCCTCTACACTAAATGTAGAGAGACCCTAGCAGCAAAAATGGTCTTAGACTCTAATATAAAGTCATTGAGTTCGAGTTGAGCCCCAGAGAAGTGAAATGGCATGCTCAATTTTCAAGGTTAGTTAGTAGCACAGCCAGGATTAAACTCTATACCGTGTTCTCCCAATGGATAATTTCAGATGTGGACATCTCCAACTGAATGAGAAAAAGCTTCAGAAATTTATGAAATACCTATGGTTCACTCACCTGGACTTCCCATTTAAGATATCCCTGTAGCAATGATAGATGTATAAATTCAGGTAAAAATATTTAAGACTGCCGAGATTCCATCAGGTCCCAAGGGGGCTTTGGGGAGTTGAGGTTGGTGAGTTCTAGTGCAGAGGGATTATTGACGGAGCAAAACGTAAACGTCGGGCGTGGGGCAGGCAAACCTCTGATGCCCCCCGGAGCCCAGCGTCACTGGGGACCATGCCCAGGACCCAGGCAAGAAAGGGACTGACCCAGGTAAGCCTCCCCTGGGGGATAAATTAATTCTCTCCCTCTAGTTTGGAGACTTTTCTGCATCACCTCTTCACAGCCCCATAATCCAAAGATAAAATTTTGTAATTCTTTGTCTCCAACACTCTTCCTACCATTCTCTGGCATCCTATTTTATAACCGCGATAAACTACTAAACAGATTAAAGATTTCAATGTAACAAATAAAAAGCTTCACTGAGAAAGTCAATGAGACCAGTAAATCACCTTAAACCTGCACCTCAATCCGACTTTATTGCTCTCTACCAATTGCTATTTGCACATTTTCCTTAATGATGTTAAAAATCATCTAAATTTTTGGTTACATATGTATGTTAATGAGGGAAAATTTATAAAATGCATAAAAATGTGTTAATTTTAAAATTTGTTGATGTCTTATACCATATCCCTCAGAGATATTTAAGTTCTACTGAATTCTTGTTATCTAATTGCTTTTCAGAAAAGTTGCCAATTTACACTCTTAACTGAGGAATGTGAGATATCCAATCTCACCACACTCTCACTACCAGTAAATACTGACAACTTTTTCCACCAATTTCAACTGAATTTTTTTTAATCTAATTTTAAAAAACAGTTTTCATTGTTAATGCATATAAACATTTTTGACTTTCAAAAAATTTTTCATGACTTTCTTTTTGGTTTAGGTGTCTTTTCTTTACCCAGATTTTCAACGTAGTGTTTGTGTTTCACAGTTTTTGTTTATCCTGTTTATGAGTTATTTACTAAGAACAGTAGGTCTCTTTATATATAAATAAACATATATATGTTCATATGTACAGATGTATGTGTTTGCATATGTAAAAATGAATATGTCAAATATCAAAAAGTTCTTTCATGAACTAGAACAAATGGATGGCACTATTACAAAGAATTAATAATAAAGGGGTATATGGGAAAATGTAACTATTGCAAAGTATGAACTATAGTCAACAGTAATATTTTAATACTCTTTCATCAACAGTAAGAAATGTACTACACCAATACTATGAGCCAATAATAGGGGGAGGATTTGGGTGTACTTTTTTATTTCCGTTTCTCTTACGGAGTAATGAAAATGTCCAAAAATTGATCATGGGGTTTTATGTCAACTATGTGATGAGACTGTGAGCCAGTGATTGTACACTTCAGATGGTTTGTATGGTGTGTGAATATATCTCAGTGAAGCTGCATTAAGAAAGCTATATGTATATTAAAATAGATAAGTAATGATATATATGTGCACTAATTTATATTTGTAAATATGAATGTTTATACCTATGTATGTATGTGCATATACAGAGGTTTTTACTTTTTCATAGATCTTGTCTTTTAAATATTTTGCCATAATTTTTTTTTAATGTTTAGACAGGTATCATTCATTGCAGTATCTTATCTTTATTCACCTGGATTTTGTTCATTTTTCCTTTTTTAAAATTTTTTTCCATCTAAATCTATAAAGAATCTGGAATTTTCTTAGGTTTTGAAGGGCTAACTTATTTTCCTTAAAAGCTAACTCTTCAAACACTATTGTATAACTTAGCCCTTTGCTGTTGGTTTGTGGTATTTATTTAATCACATACTCATTTTCTATTCATATCAAATTTTTTTGCAAGAATATTGATTTGATTCCATGAAAGATTCTGTGACTTCTCCTCCCATATGATCTAGCTTTATTTGTATTTAAAGCAATACATTTTTAATATCTTTCAACAATTTGGATATCATAAATCCAGAAAAAAAATTAAATAATTATAGTGCTAGCAAATTTCTTTGTCTTGCTTCTCTACTTTTAATATTAATATGTCTTTTTTTATTTATTGGGGTAGGATGTCCTTTTATTATTATATTATTGAAAATTTTGAAGTGTTTTTTGGTTATTGTTTCTATGTTTTATATCATAAATTGGAAAAGGCTAAGGCACCTATTGTGATCATCAATATTTTCTAATTGGATCTATTTATATGAAACAAATTTTGATAGATTCCTCGATATAAATGAATTCTAAGTTTTTTTGGATGAAATTTTGATGTAGAATATGGGATATATGGAATAAGCAAATTTATAAAGACAAACGTATACTAGAGATTACCAGATACAGAGGAAAAGGAGAATTATTGATCAAGGGATGTCGTGAGTGATGAAAAAGTTTTAGTAAAGGAAGGTGGTGATGGTTGCACAACATCATAAAAGTAATTCATGCCACTGAATTGTACATTTAACTTAAAAATGATTAAAATGGCATATTTATGTTATATGTATTACCACAATAAAAAATGGTCTACTTCACTAAGATTTTCAAGTTATTGTAGAGTGGTATATGCTATTCTTTTATCATTTTTAATTTTTATATTTTAATTTATAATTTTGTCATATTTTATTTCCCATTTCTGTTTGTTTGTTTATGGTTCCGCTTATTTTTATTAATCCAATTTAATTACGTATTAAATAATTTAGCTCTTTGATATGTTACTCAATTCTTTGATTATTTTTGGAATTAAATTCATCATTTATATTTATTATTCTCTGAAGTTTATTTGGAATATTTTTGTTTTTCTTTAATATAGATTTGCATACTTAGTTCATTTATTTGTATTCTTTATTTGAAAATTTTGCTTCTGAGTATTTAGACATGACTCATAATTCATATAAAATGTTATCATTGCTGTCATTTAATAAGTAACATCTATTATAGTTTGGGTTTTTTTAAGTCAATAGACTACTTTTTAGAGCAGTTTTAGGTTTATAGAAAAGTTGGGCAGTAGGTACAGAATTGCCATATACCCCCTTTTTCCACAAGCAGTTTCTCCTCTTATAGACATCTTTCATTAGTGTGGTATATATGTTACAATTAATGAACCAATATTAATACATTATTATCAACTAAAGACCGTACCGTATATTTGAGTTCACTTTTTGTGCTGTTCTGGTCTTTTCTAGTTTGCTAATGCTGTCAGAATGGAAAATACCAGAGATGGATTGGCTTTTGTAAACGGGGGTTTATTTGGTTACACAGTTACAGTCTTAAGGCCACAAGGTGTCCAAGGTAACACATCAACAATCGGGTACCTTCACTGGAGGATGGCCAATGGTGGCTGCGGTTCCTCAAAAATGTCACTCTTAGCTGCTCTTGGGGTGTTTGTCCTCTCTCAGCATCTCTGGAGCAAGAGTCTGCTTTCAATGGCCATCTTCAAACTGTCTCTCCTCTGCAGCTACTCTCTCCACTTCTGTGCATTCTTCAGAGTGTCCCTGTTGGCTGTAGCAAGCTTCCTCTTTCTGTCTGAACTTATATAGTGCTCCAGTAATCAAGGCCCATGCTGAATGGGTGCAGCCACACCTCCATGGAAATTATCTCATCAGAGTTATCACCTACAGTTGCATGGGTCACATCTCCATGAAACACTCAAAGGATTCCAATCTAATCAGCAATAAAATGTCTGACCCACAAGATTGCATCAAAGAATATGGCTTTTTCTGGGGGACATAATTCATTCAAACCAGCACATGGTCTGTGGAGCTTAACAAATGCATAATGCCATGTATCCACCACATAGCAGTTTCCAAGGGCTGCCATAACAAATAACCATATACCGGATGGCTTAAATCCACAGAAATGTCTTCTTTCACAGTTTTGGAGGCTAGGTGTCTGAAACTAGATGTTGGCAGGCCATGCTCACTCTGAATCTTGTAGGGAACAAGCCATCCTTGCCTCCTCCACCTTCTGGCAGCTCCAGGCATTCCTTGGCTTGTGGCAGCCTCCCTCCCAATCTTCCTCCATTTCCACATGCTGCCTTCCCTCCGTGACTCTGCACATATTCCCTTGTCTTATGTGGAGACGCTCATGCTGGATCATGCTGGACCAGTATGACCTCATCTGAACATAACTCAGGACATCTGCAAAGACTTTATTTCCAAAGAAGTCACATTCTGAGGCCACAGGTAGATGTAATTTCTGGGAAACACTATTCAACACAGTACACATCATTACAGCATCATATAGATTTACTGTCCTAAAACCGGCCCTGTGCACCACCTATTCAACCTTCTCCCTCCTCCCCCTAAACCTCTGGCAACTACTGATCTCTTTACTGTCTCTATAGTTTTGTCTTTTCCAGAATGATATATAGCTGGAATCATAAAGTATGTAGCTTTTTCAGACTTAGCAATATGTGTTTAAGTTTCTTCCAGGTCTTTTCATAGCTTGATAGCTCATTTCTCTTTATCACAAAATAATACTCCATTGTATGGATGTACAACAGTTGGTTGATCTATTCACCTGTTGAAGAAGATCTTGGTTGCTTCAAATTTTGGGCAATTATGAATAAAGTTGCTATGAATATTCATGTGCAGGTTTTTGTATGGACATGTTTTCAACTCACTTGGGTATATACCTAGGGATGAGGTTGCTGGATCATACAGTAAGCCTATGTTCAGCTTTGTGAGAAACTGCCACGCTGTCTTCCAAAGTGGCTGTTCTATTTTGCATTCTCACCAGCAATGAATGAGAGGTCCCATTGCTCCAAATCCTCACCAGCATGTGCTTTCATTGGTGTTTTAGATTTTAGACATTTTAATAGGTGTGTTGTGGTATCTTATGGCAAATCATGTATCCGAATAGGACTTGTATCCAAAATACATGAAGAATCTTTAAAACTCAACAACAAAACCAAAAAGCTCAATTACACAGCTGACAAAAGATCTGAACAGACATCTCCCCAAAGAAGATATACATCGGGCAAAAAAGCACATGAAAAGATGCTCAATATCAAACGTCATTAGGGAATTGCAAACTAAAACAATGATATTTCTATTGTATTAAACTTCTGGGTATTGCTAATAATATGGAATTTGCAATATATCCTTTTTTATTATTGTAACAAGGATGTTGACTTGTCACAACATTTTATATCCTCCCTGGAGTCAGACATTTGATTCTTTTTAGTTACTTATTAAAATGAATTCACAGCAAGTCCATCAACTTGAAGTGTGCAATTAATAGTTTTGTCTGTTTACTTGTTTTGAAATGGGTATACCCATGTAACTACCACCACAATCAATACGGAGCATGTTTCCATCATCCCAAAATGTTCTTTTGTGTCTCTTTCCAAACAAATTATTCCCACTTATGACTCTATGCAACCACTATACTGCTTTCTGTCACTGTAGATGAGATTTGTCTTTCCTACTTTCATATAAATTGGATTATAAAATAATTACTTTTTATATCTGGTTTCTTTCACTTAGCATAATGGTTTTAAGATTTGTCCATGTAACAATAATGTGTATCAGTAGTTCCTTCCCTTAAATTGTTAAGCAGTATTCCATTATATGTATAGATCACAATTTGCTTAATTTTTCCCCATTGAGGCAAATTTGATTGTTTGCAGTTTTGGGCTATTATGAAGAAAGCTTCTATGAACACTTTGTGTAAAAGCTGCATGGACATGTTTTACTTCTGTTGGGTAAATTCCTAAGAGTGAAATAGCAGGATCAAATGTTGTGTAATATAGTATGTAACTGCAAAACTGTTTTCCAGACTCACAGTACCATTTTATATTCCCATCAGTAACGGATGATTTCCAGTTTGCCCACATTGTCACTAGCACATGTTATCATTGTTCTCAGTGGTTGTGCACTGGTATCACATTGTGGTTTAAACTTGCATTTCCCCTGATAACCAATGATATTGTGAAACTTTTCATGTGCTTATTGGCCATTCCTTTATCATTTTTGTGAAGCATCTATTCAAAACCTTTGTGCAGTTTTAATTGGACTGTTTGTTTTATTATATACTTGTCTGATTTCTTTATATATCCTGTATACAAGTTCTTCATCAGATATATGTATTATGGTTATTCCTTCTTTGTTCAGGGCTTGCCTTTTTATTTTCTTAACAGTGTCTTTCAAAAAGAAAAAGATACAATTTTTTATGAAGCCCAATTTTATCAATTTTTAAAATTTAATTATCTGAGATTGTGACCTACCAAAGAAATCTTCTCCTTTCCCAAGTTTGTGAAGACATTCTGCAATGTTTATTCTAGAAGTTCATAGTTTTGGTATTTATGTTTAGGTCTAAGATCCACTTCAAATTAAATTTTGTGTGGCATTTGGGAAAAGGGCCTGTGTTTCTTTCTATCTCATAGATATCCATTTTCTCCAGCAAAATTTTGGAAAGACTATATTGTCCCAATGAATTACCATGGCAGCTTTGTTGAAAATCACTATTTTTCCTCCCATGGATCTATTTCTGGACATGCTATCACACACCATTGTCTCTTTATGCCAATAACACATTTTTGGATTTCTGTAGCTTTCTAGTAAATCAAGAAACTAGGTTATGAAGTTTCTGCAACTTTGTTTCAATTTTTTGAATTGTTTTAGCAATTCTAAATCTTACATATTTCTGTATGTTTTAGAATCACCTTAGCAATTTCTACAACTGGGCATTTAATTGGTATTAGCTTGAATTGGATTGGATCTATAATATAATAATATTGAGCTTGTCAATCATTGAACAGGGTATAGGTCTTGTAGATATTCAATTAAATATATTCCTAAGTGTTCTGGTTTGCTAACGCTGCCAGAATACAGTATACCAGAAATGGATTGGCTTTTACAATGGGGGGTTATTAGTTTACAAATTTACAGTTGTAACACCATAAAAGTGTTCAAACTAAGGCATCAACAAGAGGATATCTTCACTGAAGAAAGGCCAAAGGCATCCAGAACTCCTCTGTCAGCTGGTAAGGCACATAGCTGGTGTCTGCCGGTCCTTTTCTCCAAGGTTGCATTGCTTTCAGCTTCTGATTCCAGTGGCTTGCTCTTAAGCATCTGTGGGTTCTCATTTAACTTCTCTGGGGCAAACTCTGGGCTTCATCTTTTAGCTTAGTATCTCCAAACATCTGTGTCTGTGTCACCTCTGAGCTCTCTCTCTCTCGCTCCCCCTGAGCTCTCTTAAGGACTCCAGTAAACTAATTAATACCCACCTTGAACTGGCAGAGTCACATCTCCATGAAACAATCTAATTAAATAGTCCCACCCACAATAGGTCTGTCCCCACAAGAGTGGATTAAAAGAATAGTCTTTTATGGCGTACATAACAGCTTCAAAATAGCACACCAAGTATTTCATGTGTTTGCTGCCACAGTAAATGTTTTCTTTTAAAATTGTATTTTCAAAGTGTCCTTTAGTAGTATACAAAATACAATTGATTTTTCATTGAAGTTTTCTATGACTTTGCCAAATTTAATTAGTTCCAGTAGCTTTTTTAAAATATTTTTATAGATTCCTTATGATCTTTGACATAAATATTTCATCTGTGAATGAAGACAGTTTTATTTCCACATTTCTGATCCACACTCCAGGTTTCTCTTCCTTGTCTTATTGTACTACCTGAGAAGTCCCATAAAATGTTGAAAAGAAACTGGTGACAGTAAACTATTGTGCCTTGCTTCCAATCTTAGAGGAATAAAGAATTAGATCTTTTACCATTAAGTATGATGTTGGGTGTAATTGTGTCAGAGATGCCTTTTTATCAGGCTAAGAAAAAAAAAATTTTATTTTGTTGAAAGATTTTCTTCAGGAACAAATGACCAGTTTTGTCAAATGCTACTTCTGCATTCATTCTTTGATATGATTTTCCTCCCTTTATTGTTCATGTGGTCATTACATTGATTGCTATTTGAATGTTAAAACAATCCTGAACACATTCTTCATTTTTCTATCTTGATGTATTATCATTTTCGTATATCACTGGATTCAATTTGCTAATTTTTTGTTAAGGATTCATGCACAAAGGTTCATGAAGGATATTGTATTGTCTCTTTTTGCACAGTTTTTGTATGGTTTAGGCATCAGGGTAATGTTGTCCATGTAATTTGAGTCCTGAATTGTTGAGTCTCCTTTTCTGAAAACCTTTATGCGAAATTGTTATCATTTCTTTCTTGAATGATTGATAGAATTTATGAGTGAAACCAGCTGAATCTGGAGTTCACTTTGTGGAAACACTTGAAATTACAAGATCAATTGTTTTAATTAACATCATATTCACTTTGATATTCTAATACTGGGCACATAGTATGCATGATAAGCACATGCTAAGTACATTAATTAACATATCATACTCCTCATACATTATCTTTGTTGGTCATATAAGAATTCATTCTTGAAAACAATTAACTTTTTCATTATATTTAATTCAAAACATATGATATGGAGGGAAATAAAGACACTTAGTTTACAGCCCAGAGTAAAAGATGAACTCAAAAGAAACAAATAGAAAGTAGTATAATACTGCATATTTACTGGCCCAGCTTTAAAAAAAAAAGTGATATTTAGATAACGTTGTCTGAACATCATCTCCTAGTCTAGATAGTTTAAGTCTTATCCTCAGATCTTCCAGGGCCAAATACTGGGACCCTATTAGCTTAGCCTTTGCTGAATCTCCTTTACTGAATTACACTCTTAATACAACATTGGCCTTTAATAAGCCCTTTTCAAAAAAGCAATAGCAAAGTATTCTTCTTCATTGATTGTGAAATTGTTGCGATGATCTCCATCACACTGCTCAATGTTTTCTGTGCAAATTTCCCTAAGAGAAATGACTTTTTGAGTGAGATAAAGAAGAGGAAATGCTTTGTCTCTCCAAGAGAATTTGGCATGATTTTTGTCTGATATGACTATATAGTATATTTTTCTTTTTGGAAATTAATGGTAAAATTTGATGTTCAATCCCAGCAATGATATTAAGCTTTAAATTTAAAATATTTGCTTATTTTTCACTTGCAGGCTTATTTTACATTTTATTAATCTTATTGTGTGTGAACATATTTAATAATCTAGAGGCAAGTTATAAACAAATATATGCAAATAAATGATTATGAATACATGAATATTGATTGAGTACATAACTTTAATAAACAGTGTATTCATTATGAAGATATTTTTCTTCTTAAGAGTTTCATCAGTGCATTTTTCACTTCCCTGTTCCTCAGACTATATATCAGGGGATTCACCATGGGAATCACGGTGGTGTAAAACACTGAGGACACTTTCTCCTGGGTGACCCAACTGCCGGAAGTGGGTTTGAGATACATGAACATGATAGAGCCATAAAATACAAGCACAGCCGTCAGGTGGGAGCTGCAGGTGCTAAACGCTTTGGACCTGCCCTCCCTAGAGTTGATGCGGAGGATGCTGGAAAGGATAAAAGCATAAGAAATGAAGATTGTCAGGCTGGTGGCCACCATGTTAAATCCACCAATGACAAAAATCAAAAGCTCATCAATGGAAGTGCTGGAACAGGAGAGTTTAATAAGGGGGACGAGGTCACAGAAATAATGTCTAATGATGTTTGTTCCACAGAAAGACAGCCTTAAGATACAACTCCCATGAATCATGGCATCGGTGAAACCTACTGAGAAGACTGCAGCCGCCAGCAGAGAGCAGACCCGAGGGGACATGATGACGTTGTAGAGCAGTGGGCTACAGATGGCAACGTAGCGATCATAGGCCATTGCTGCCAGCATGTAGCATTCGGAAATGACAAAAATACAGAAGAGAAACAGCTGAGTCATGCATCCAGAATAGGAGATCCTTTTACCTTTGCATAGAAACCCTGCCAGCATTTTGGGGATAATGACTGAAGAATAGCAGACATCTATAAAAGACAAACAACTGAGGAAAAAGTACATGGGGGTGTGGAGTTGATCAGTCAACCCAATAATTGAGGTCATGCCAAGGTTTCCCACCACAGTGACCATGTACATCCCTAAGAAGAGGCAGAAAAGGGGCAGCTGAAGGGCTGGTTGGTCAGTTAATCCTGAAAGAAAAAACTCGGGCACTGTGGAACAGTTTCTCACACCCATTCTCTTCTGGGAAACCTGTGGAGATGAGAGGGAAAGAGTCAAATTAGACAGGCAGAATTCCAACTTGTCCACAATTCCCCATGGCTCAGGTTTTTCTAGGCTTGAACCCACTGAACCAGAGTTCCCTTATCCCCTTGGCACTAAGCCTGCGCCACCTTTGATGCTTGGGGACTTTGATCCCCAAAAAGACAAGAACCCAGACAAAATGGTGAAAGCATCTACCTACCTGTACAGCTGAGGAACCATAAGTTCACTTTCTCATCCCCTCCAGTGTCTCAATTTCCTTTATCAAAGGACAAAACCTTTCACTCCAGAATGAGAGATGTGACCAATGCTGAAAACCATGGGGAGGTTTTGCTAAGGCAAATCGGTTGAAGAGGTGCATAAAGAAGAGGCAGGGGCCCTGGAAATACTTGCTAATGACACATTTTCCTGGGAATGGTTCTGTCTCCAGGATTTTCTACAGAGAAAGTGTTTGTTGCCAAGGTAACAACAAATTATGATTTCCTGTGTCAAGGTTCCCAAGGGTAGTCAGCAGCGTCTTAATTCCAGGGGTATGTTTATAGGTGTTACATTAAATAAGTAGCTGAGGATCCTAGGAGTTTCAGAAATGTGAGTTACATAAAGATAAACAGGTTTCTGAACTGAAGGATGTCTCAGATTCTCCCAGAAGGTTATATAACATACAATATTTCCCAAACTTATTTGATGAGAGCAATGATTATCCTTCCTTACTCCCTCCCTCCCTCCCTCCCTCCCTCTCTCCCTCCTTTCCTTCCTTCCTTCCTTCTTTCCTTCTCTTTCTTTTTAGCACTTTGTAGGTAGCAGTGTGGCTCAGAATACATTCTAGGAAAATGTCTTTTTGTTTTTCTGTTGTTCTATTTTTAATCTAACTGTAAACTGATTTCCAGGTGGAAACCTATTCTTGACACTTCAGTGCAGCTGGCTGATGGCTAGACCTCCCACAAAGGGCTCTGCCTGCTGGGTCTCTGGCTGTGTCTGGCTGAGCCTGATTCTCTAGCCTGAGGCACTCAGGGGAACTCCAGGGAGCCTAATAAGAGTACTGCCAGCAGAGAGATTCCAAAAGGAGCTGAGTGGTCTCTCTGGTGGGCACTCTTATGCACAATATAGACAACAAACCTTTTTAGGTTCTAATGAACTGGAAGAGCTGGCAGTAAATACCTGAAACTATCAAAGTACAGCCCAGAACCCATGAATGTTGAAGACGATTGTATAAAAATGTATTATGAAGGGTGACAATGGGATTGGGAAAGCCATATGGGCCACACTCCCCTTTGTCTAGTTTATGGATGGATGAGTAGCAAAATGGGGGAAGAGAAAAAAAAAAGGCACCCAGTGTTCTTTTTTACTTTAATTGTTCTTTTTCACTTTAATTTTAATTTTTATTATTTTTGAGTGTGTGGTAATGAAAATGTCAAACATTAATTTTGGTGATGAATGCACAACTATATAATGGTACTGTGAACAATTGAATGTATGCTTTGTTTTGTATGACTGCATGGTCTGTGAATATATCTCAATAAAAATGAATTAAAAAAAAAAAAGAGTACTGCCAGCAACCCGCACAGCCTTCCTGCCTTCCAGTCACCCCTCTCCTCAGGAGGGAGGCAAAAGTGACCCAGGGCTTGGGGTTCCCTGACCCAAGTTCAAGGGAGGCCTTATCTCTGAGGTATCGAGCCATTTTCCTTTTAGTGTTGGGCTGGGCACAGAGCCCTCTCTCAATTCTCATGTTTCTCAGCTATTATACAAAGCCCTGCTCAGACATCTGGTTTAGCATTTCCTCAACCTGCCAACCCAGGGTCTACTTTTCTCCCTGGCTGTTCAGGAAGCTGCTGTGACTTCTTGGTTCCCACCTGTCATTGCCATCTTGGGCCAAGCACACTTCCCTTGGCCCCTTGAGTTCCCAAAGTGCAGATGCTTTGTCCTGATGCCCCAATCCCTCTCTCAGTTCAAAACAAAGAAGTTTCATGTCATGGAGCAGGTATCCAAAGTCCACACAGCCCACAACACATGCCCCTTGGATCTGCTCTTTTCTTCCATCCTGAGGGAGGCAGACAGGGGAATCACGTGCAAAAGAGAAAATCCTTTGCTTGTTACTGTAATACCCTGGAGTCTTCCTTTCCCTTCATGCATTACCTGATATCATGCACAGATATGGTCTATTCATAGAGACCACAGAGAGAAATAGCAAAGGAGTGTGCGAGAAGATCTATGTACTAGGGCTTTGTTTTGTTTTGTTTTTGTCTTTACTCTCATGGTTTTTTTTCTGTCCTGAGTGTCACAAATACTCTGGCCACTTTTCATCACATATCTAATTTTCCCATATTTCCATTTCCTACCAAAGTTAAATGCCCATGGTCCTGCCCATGTCTTTGTTTTATCCCAGTGTCCCTCATCCTTATGCCCTGTAGTCAAGCCAGTTAGGTTGCTCTTTCCTGCATTTCCTAGTTCCCAAATCATGTCTGTGCTTCAGGTCTTTGCTACTCAATGTGTGGACCACAGACAAGCAGCATCACCTGGGAGCATGTTCGAAATGCGTAAACCCAGGTCCTATTCCAGACCTACTGGCTTAGAATCAGCATGAGAGAGAGTCAAATTGGACAGGCAGAATTCCAGCTTGTCCGCAATTCCCCGTGGCCCAGGTTTTTCTAGCAAAACCACTGAACTGGAGTTCCCTTATCCCAACAATATTTAAAGTTTGAGAGGCAATACTGTAGGTTATTCTCTCCTAAAACTAAAAATATTTTTTCTTTCTTGTTTCCTCCTCTGACCCTCCCTCTGCTGTTCTATGGACCTGGACAAATTCATGATCACATAAACCTAATCTCTGAAAACATCTCTTCGAGGAAAGCCTCCTCAGATGAAGGACAGGAGCTGTACAATTTTATATTTCAATATTTTGCCACCTATGCGTGAACTCAGGGGTATGCATATCAAATAATTTATTACAATAAATTATGTTAAGATTTTGTGTTTGTGTAAAGCAATGTTTTACAGATTAAGTCTTAATTCGTGGAAAAATGAACAATAATAGTCAGGATATAATTTATTTAACCATCTACTAAACAGTAGCTGCACTACTTCCCAATTTTCAGGAGCAAGGCTCCACTAGACTAGGGATAAAATTTTATGTTGTATGCCTGAGTACCATCCAAAATAATCAACTACCCAGACAGACGTGACAGCTCAGTTGCATTTTTAGTAATTCAAAAGTATAAAAAGATGTTTTTAAACATTTCAAAGGCACCATAAAGTATCCGTAAAATTGCCAAAATATTATCATTTCAACAGATAATGGATATAGAAAATTTTAAGAAGATATTTTACCTTTTTTGTGTGTGCAAATCTTTGAAATCCAGAATGTGTTTTATACTAACATCACGTCTCAAATCAGACTAGCCACCTTTCAAATGCTCAGTAGCCAAATGTGTCTAGTGGCTATGGTAGTGGACAGCACCGGTCTAGAATATATATGTATATTTTCCCAATTCTGACCTAATTTACAAATCTCAGCAGCACAGAGGTGGCACAAAGAGCACCAGTCCATGAGTCATAAGATGTTGTTCAACTCCAGCACTAACATTTGCAGTGCAACATCTGACTCATCATAGAACCTCTGAGCTTCATGGTTTAATTTGTAAAATAATAATAATAATAAATACTTCAAGGGATTGTTTGTACAAATTAAATGAGACAATATGTGTGAACATCAATAAATACAATTTGTGCAGTGTAGAGGTCTATATAAATATATTTTATAAATATATAATCCCTATTTTAAAAGCTGGTGATTATTAATTCCCAGATTAGACACCAGGTTGCTTAGACAAGGTGAGGGTCGAAGATGCATGGTCACGTCCTCGGTCCCTCCCCTCCTTGGTCACAGGGACTCTAGAGCTCTTGTGGATGGCCGGGAGTTGGATTTCGAACATGTTTTAATAACCATGTAATAGGGACATCATAGCTCTGTAACTCACCTCCCTCCTGAAGCCTCTAGGTGAGTATCTCTTCTTTTTCCAATCCTCGTGACTTTGGGAATAAAGAAGGATTCATTAGACCTTCTTCTTTAAGTGTCTTAACACCACAGTCAACAGGAACTAGGTCTGAGTGAATCAGTTGGAGTATTTGGGGTACAGAAATATAAGGCCCAGGAGGCCCCAAGGGTTTCTCATCTCCTGAGGGTTAGCAGCCTGTAGATCTGTAAAGAACTGTCCCTGGACTGTGATAATCTTTTGCACATGAGGAAACCTAGTCATGTAATGAGGTCTTGTTTCCAGAGAAATGCATTTAGAATAGTTCCTCACTGGGAAAATATTCAGAATCATGGTGTTAAAAGTTTGGAATGGATGAGGAAAAGAAAATTGTTTCTCACAGAAAGTATTCTCAAAATATAGAGGTAGACAGATTTCCAGTTATATATTGTAAGTGAAAAATGGTGGAAACTTTTATTTATTTAATAAATATATTTTGGGCATCTACCATAGATTAGGCACATAGAAATGGGATTCAAAATTCGTCCCTTGAGGAGCTCACAATCCTGTGGGGTGGATGTACTTCCCAGATGTGCCTTACCCTGGGAAACTTCTGGATGAGGAAACACCACAGGCAGTGCTCCAAGGAATTGGCAGTGGGTACTGTGTGAGCTCAGAGACAGGCAGAGCGCTGCTGTGTACTGTGTTACAGGCAATCTCTATAGATGGATAGATTTTAAACTGTCTCAAAAGTGGGGAGAATTCACTTAAACAGAGAGAATATGCAGGGATATTCAAGATGTAGCTAAAGGCATAAACAAAGGAACTGGGAAGCAGATAACATAAGGAAAGTGTGCAGAACTTAAAATGACAAGTATGTTTTGGATAAAGGCAGTGGATCAATGTTTCTAGCTTCTACTGATTATGGAAGCTAATTGCATCAGAGATGACTCTGAGCCCAGCCCTTCAGTCCTAGTAATGGTTCTTCAGAGTATCTGTCAGGAGGTGCCTCGTGACCTCTGGATGATCCACCTGGGGCACCCTTGAAGTAACACATGGCATTTGAAACCTGGCAAATGGATGAATTCAGAGCTGGGTTTCGGAAAAATTATGGCACCACTTCAGATTATTTCACAATAAATTGTCTATTATGTTAAAGACCTTGAATTTCTGGAGGTGGGGCAAAGGTGAATAAAGCATGGTCCTTACTCTAAAACAATTTATTTTCTTGGGTGAAAGTGCCATGAGCATCACGCACACTCCTTTAGCTCTTTACACACACTTCCTTTTCTCCCTTTGTACCAACCTCCACTTGAGCACTTCGTCCACCACATGTGTGCATGTGCTGATCTTCCCTCCTGTTTGGGAGCTTGTTGAGGGAAGGGGCCGTTTCTCATTCATCACTGTGCCCCTGGGGCCTAGGACTTATTCCTTTCAACATCCCTCATCCCATCAATCATCCAATTCAGTAAGAATACTTTGTTCTCTCCTGTCCAGAAAATCATGAGCTGATAAATGGATGAAACTAGGCTAACATATAGAGGAGGGATTTTCATGTACTACAAAATCACAAAAAGTTCAATTCTTAACCAGAACAAACCAGTCATGAATGATGAGGTTTATGGTGTTAGAAGAGTTCACATTTATGATACAATATTGTTGCTTATCCTTAAACTTAAATATTGTTGATATTCATCTATTCTACCTATCCTTGTCCTAGCAAGGTTATTGCTTTGATGTGTATTGGAGTCAAGTATTTTAAGCACAAGGCAGCATACACATTACCAGTGTATGAATTATTATTTTGATAAAGTTTAGTAAAATAAATCTCAGGTCATGCTATTATGAACATATATGATCATCTGCATATATTACATATGATATATATGTATATATGTGTGTATGTGTGTGTGTATAATGCTGCCTCACCATGCAAGTAGTTTCTTTTGGAACCAAAAATTACTTGAAATATGCTACTACACAAATATATGGGGAGGACATTTCATTCCAAAGAAAAAAAAAAGAACAAATGCATTCCAAAGGCAAAAAGAAATGTTTAGATTATCTGTGTTATTCTTCTTTGTTAATATGGATAAGTCAAAGTTGATTTAGCTAAAGCAATGTCTTTATAGTTATGTCAGGTTTTCCACCTGAGTTGGAAGGTGATAATCTAGGTAGTTTACTGTGTTCTTTATTATTGTTGTTGAATTAAAGGTGGGCTGAGGCCCTGTGTATAACTCTTAACATAGCATCTGCCTTAGAGTAATCATTCACATATAACAAAGGCTTTCTATGAGGCGCCCAGCAAATCCTTGATCCTCATTCTCGTATAATAATTGTATCTATTTTCCACCCCTGGCACGGTATAATCATCTTTAAAAATGCAACTGGGTACATGCATCCTGTGGCAAGATCTGTGAACCCTGAGAGTTCTCCTGTATGTTAAAAAACAAAGAACACAGGATTTGAAGTACTGCGATCAGGTGAGGTCACAGATGTGAAAAGCAGCTGTGATCCTGCTAAAGCAATAAAATTATGGATTTTTTCTGACATCATACTCTGTTATTCTCCTTTGCTTCCTCTAGGAAAATTTCTCTAGTGGGGTAGAACACAAAGATCAAGAAGTCGTACAAAGCTGTATGCGTTCAGAGAAGAGAGAATGATTTGGCGAGGTGAGCTTTTCTCCTTCCTCTCCCCACTTTCTCTATCCAGACACCAAAATTCCGGTGCTACCACAGAGGAGAGAGAATTCTTTGGTCAGGAATGAGAAAACCATAAAGCCAGGTGAGCCAGTATAAAGCCATAGAGAGCTAGAGAAGTAGACAGGTGGAAGTAGAGATGTGGTGATGTTTTGTTCTCTTTTTTGTTTTTGAACCCTTCACCGAGGGGCTTCTGAGGCGTTTGGGTGAAGCTTTTAGGTTTGGGAATAACCTCAGCACCCACAGGCAACCTCCAATCACTATCACCAAAGCATCGTGACCGCGAGTTCTGGGAAACAGCCACTAGGCGGCGCTGCTCCGCTCACACTGTGGTTCCCTCGCGGGTCTCCGTGGCTGCCCGAGAGCAGCGCGGCTTTGCTTGTGCTTCGCCAGACTCCGCGACGCGGGGGTGTGCAGCCCTAATATCGCTGAGGCTCAGTGGAGTAAGGACACTTTGCTTACATTTGGTCTTCCGTGTTGTGCTTTGCTAGATGTTTACCCAAGAAATGTTAATGGTGCTCGATGACATACAGAGATTTCGATTAAATTTAAGTTTTTATTTCCAGTTCCCCCAGGGCCAGGAGGATTCAAAGGGGGACGACCCAGAACCAAATCATACCTCATTTACAGTGGATATAGTTTATTTTTACCAGGTCAAGCTAATCAAACTAAGACCCTGCTTTCTGTCCATTCTAATCCCTCAAGAATTTCTGGTGTTCCTGAAAAAGCATCTTGAAAATGGCCGCCCGAGTTCTCCTGATATATAGATCTGAGCTGCCCCCCTTCCCATGGCCACACCCATGCACACACACAGATGTGCACATGCAAACATGCTCCTCAGTGACTAAGAGTATGGAACAGAGAGGGAAAGAAAAGGCAAAATGAATCGATATTTGTTGACTATGGATCTAGCCATTTTACAAACATTATCTCAGTAACAGTAACTCAATGACGTAAATGTTTAGTTCCATTTTACCAGTGAGAATGTCAGAGCTCAAAGTGATAAAGTTATTTACTCAAGACCACACAGTTGGTAAGTGGCAGAACAAAGAATCAAATCCAGGAGTGAATCACACCATAGCCTATGCTTTGCTCCCCAAAAGCAAAGAGAACAATAGATGGCTGCTTGTATTTGCAGAGGTACAGAAAAACTTTTGTGCCCTTCTAGGTGACGTAACGCACATCACTTAATTCAGACAGCAAACACAGATGGGGAACAAAGGCCATAAACAATACCAAAGCTGCTGCAGTTAACTAGAAAAATAGCTGCTCATCTTCACTTCTTCCAAAAAAAAAAAAAATTTACCAAACTCAAAATTTTGCAGAGACATTCTGGTAATTCATGAAGTGAAGCCCCAGAGGCTGTAGAATCCCTAGATTTAGGACTCCTGGACCAGTAGTTTCCTTCTACTTCATCTCAAAGACCCTGAGAACTCTAGATAGGACCTAAGAGGTTAAGGACCATCTCCAAAGACCAAGTGTCACAAGATGCCCAACACCCTAAGGTGCCAAACTATCAGAGCTATCACTGGAACAGATTCCTAAACGTTAGTTTGCCTGAAAAAATCATTCAGGGCACAAAATAAAAATGGGCTCCACCTCCAAAAATTCTGATCCTGTAGATCTGAAGTAGGAAAACGAATTTGTGATTTCAATAAGTATTCCTGTGTTTCATACATGGTCAAGAAACACTAAACCAGAGTGTAGCAAAATACCATCAGCCAGATGTGCACATCAGGGAATCCTGTCCTAAAGGCCATCATCCATACCTGCGGAAGACAGCTTGATGAATAGGGAAGCCAAGTGGCATGAAAAAACATCTGAATGGAAGTACAGACCTTCCGTAATATGCGTACAATATATCAATACTCTCTGCCCATAAACCCCTACACAGTCAGCACTTTCACTAAGTCCCAGCATGCAGAAGGGGGACTTCCAGCACTGATATGTGTGTCCCCAAGATCCATATTGCCCCTTTGTGACTTCCTCTTCCATCAGGTTTCAGAAAACTGTTTCACCTACAGAGAGCACGATAGTCTGTTGTCTTGGATACAAGTCCCACAGGCAGGAATCAGTCTATCCACACCTGGGGTACTGAGGACTTCCAGAGTAGGGCCTCTTAGCCCCAAGCTTCTCAAGAATATTTCTCAAGGAGTAGAGGAAGTCTGACCTCATCCTTTCACTTCAAAGAAAATGAAAGCAAGTGTCCAGAAACCTATTCAACTTGCCTATGAAACCCCAGCCCTGGGAGACATATCTTAGAAGTTTATTGCAATTTATTAGGCTTTCTTGTCTTGAAAGTATTGTTTGAATCACAGATGCACCTAATCATGTTTTTAGGTAACATAGATACTGATTTGGACCATAAATATTCCATTATTGCTTATGGTCTCCAGAGCTTAGAGAAAATTTCAATTGCCCCAGATGGGATTACGTTCAATTATTTGCAAGCACATCCTGCAATCATTAATGCTACAATATAATTGTTTTACTTTCTGAGATACTCTTAAGTGGGAAAATATTTGCGCATCTGTACACAGTCCCAAGTGCTTTCCAGCTTTTAAATTTATCCCTGGATCTACCATGGTTATTGATTATAAAGCCAGCATGATTCTAGATTCATGTTATACATTCTCTTGTAGATCCTACTAATATGATGGTTAAATATCTAAAGCAGACATTCTGAGAGAGAGCGGTAGTGTCTCATTTGAAGATCTACTAAGATCCATTTCTGCTAAATACTGGCTGTGCGGCCTTTGGGCAAGTTATCTCACTTTTCTAAGCCAATCTTTCCTTATGAAATAAGAAAAGATAAAATACTAAGTCATTCTATATATATTTTAAGGATTTTTTTAAAGGTCAAATAAGAAAATACACACAGAAGTATTTTACAAAAATAAAGGTCTTTATATATGTTTGCTGCTGTTGATAGTATATACTGGGTATTTTTGGGGAGTGAGGGAATCCGCTGTGGGAACCATCCAATTTCTCTGGCTCCAACCAATTTCTCAAGAAGGGTGGCAGCATGATCAATGGAAATTACCCAAATATTACAGGGAACTGTTATCACACACTTCTGTATAGCTTCTGCTTTTGTATGCTTTTGCTATTAGTACAGAAACAGGACTGCATATAGAATAAACATTTTGATGGAACCATGTGGAAAATGGTTGCATGAAAGAGAATCTGGAAGGTAATATGCAAATATGCTAAGGTAGAAGAGTATAATTTGTGTATTATTTTTGTTTTTTCTGATTTTTCTGTGATATTCTCTTTTGCCTTTTTGATTTTTCTTTTCTTTTTAACAATTATCTTACTCCTTATAGTTTCGCACAATTTTTCTCTCTCTTTGTCTTTTCTCAATAGAGATACTTTATTATCTTTATCAATTTCTAGGCCATCAGAGACTAAAAATGTTTACATTTCCAAGATCCCTGCAGCTCAAGGAGAAGGGACTGGAAGCTCATTATAATACAACCTGAGGTTAGAGGTGATTTTGTCACCAATGGAGCCTCCTCTACATTTCATCTGGAGCACAAGCCTGGGAAGAAAAGCCAAGTTTCTCAGTACTCGAGAGAACAAAAACACAGGGCAGGAAATGGGACTCAGAGAGAGGGAAGAAGATGAAGCAGTTAAAATAAAGAATGCATTTGCAGAAATAACTGAGGAGAGGAGAAGTTAGGTTGGGCAGAACATAAATTGTTCTGGTGACCATTTAAATACTAGATCAAATTTCTGGGAAGGGAGAACAAGGAATATAAAGAGGTAAGGAGCCCTCCTTCCCATGTTTCTAACATCATAGGTCAGGTATTTGATGAAGTGCTTTAATTAACTCACAAGTGTACCCACTTGTGCAGGTTTGGATGTATTATGCCCCCCAAAATGCCATTATCTTTGATGCAGTCTTGTGTGGGCAGATGTATTAGTGTTGATTACATTGTAATTCTTTCAGTGTTTCCATGGAGATGCAACCCACCCAACTGTAGGTGATAACTCTGATTAGATAATTTCCATGGACTTGTGGCCCTGCCCATTCAGCAAGAGCCTTGATTAGTTTACTAGAGCACTATATAAGCTCAGACAGAAGGAGCAAGCTTGCTACAGCCAAGAGGGACACTTTGAAGAACACAGAGGAGCTGAGAGAGGAACTGCAGTTTACAGAGACATTTTGGAGACGGCCTTTGAAAGCAATCTTTTTCTCCAGAGAAGCTAAGAGAGGACAGATGCCCCAAGAGCAACTGAGAGTAAATTTTGGAAAGAAGCTGAAGCCTAAAGAGGAACATCCTGGGAGAAAGCCATTTTGAAACCAGAATTCCGGAACAGACGCCAGCCTTGTGACTTCCCAGCTAACAGAGGTTTTCTGGATGCCATTGACCATCCTCCAGTAAAGTTACCTGATCGTTGATGTGTTACCTTCGACCCTTTATGGCCTTAAGACTGTAACTGTGTAACCAAATAAACCCCCCTTTATAAAAGCCAATCCATTTCTGGTGTTTTGCATTCTGGCAGCATTAGCAAACCAAAATACCACTCATTGCATTTTGGGCTAGAGAAAGAACGGATGTTAAGGTTTCTAGACTGTCTTAAGGCAGTGGAAGTTCATCTACTCAACAAGTCATATCTAATTCATCTAATACATGAAAGGTATGTTTTAGGCACTGAGAGTACAACAGTTGAAATATATATATATTTTCTTCAAGGACCTTCAGTCTAGCAAAACTGCACATATAATCAAAGTATTTTAATATTATGTGACAGATAATTTCAGAAAGTATGCACTGGGTAGAGTAGAAGAACAGAAAGAAGACATTTATATTAAGTAATATTTTTAACGATATGTCTGCCTCTATTCAAAAAAAAAAGTAACCTGAATGTGAAAGATTGAATAAGTAAATGATTCGATTTGTTCTGATAATGCTGAGAGCAAACATTGCCTTGTCCTAGCCCGGCAGAAGGCACTGACCCAATGTGTGGCGAGATTTCAGCCATGCAGTCCCTAAACCTGAAGTAAGTTACAGACTTATCTCCCTAACTGCAGAGATCAGATGTGTCACATGACTTAAAATACTATCATAGAAAGTTATTGCTAAACAGGTTATAGAGATCAAATAAAATCATCTTTTTTTAAAGGTAAAGCTCAAAGAATAGTTACTTGCCCAAAAATAATAATTATTAATCAGTGACAGAATGAGGACTAGAATTCAGCTTTTGTTTTGTTTTGTTTGAGTTTGGTTTGATTTGTTGCTGTTTGCTCCTCTAATACACACAGACTTCTTGAAGACACTCCTCTTCCTCCATTCCTCCCCATAACTCGCTGTTGGGAATGTCAAATGGTACAGTCACTTTGTGTTCCAGTTTGCTAATGCTGCCCATTATGCAAAATACCAGAAATGGATTGACTTTTATAAAGGGGATTTATTTGGTTACAAAGTTACAGACTTAAGGAAATAAAGTGTCCAACAACAGGGTGCCTTCACTGAAGGATGGCCATTGGCATCCAGAAAATCTCTGTTAGCTTGGAAGGCATGTGGCTGGTGTCTGCTTGCTTCCACATTGTGTTTCAAGATGGCATCTTCCAAAGTGTTGCTTTTGGGGTGTTTTGTCCTCTCTTAGCTGCAGCTGCTCTTCAAAATGTCATTCTCAGTTGCTCTCCAAAATATCACTCTTAGCTGCTCTGAGCTCCCTCTGCCTGTGAATTCCTTTATGCAACTCCAGTGATCCAATTATCACCCACCCTGAATGGGCGGGGTAACACCTCCATGAAAATTATCCAATCAAATGTTTCACTCACAGTTGATTGAGTCACATCTCCATGGAAACACTCAAAGAATTCCAATCTAAGCAACACTAATATATCTGTCCCCACAAGATTGCATCAAAGAACATGGCATTTTCTGGGGGACATAGTATATAAAAACTGGTACACTTTGAAAAACTGTTCCACTTTTACTTATTGTAAGGGAATATATATGTGCAGAGTTTTGGTTAGTTTAATAGTGCACTGACGAAAAGGAAAAGGACATGTTAGAACAACATAAAGTAATCTACTTGAAAATAATTGTATATATTACCTAACTCCTAGTGTAGTGCTGGTTCCAACAAGTAACAATTTTTACAATTTTAATGTTTTAGATTTTCCTTATTTCATCTCAATTATAGCTTTGCATGTTACTCTTATTTAATATAAACTCTGTTGTATTGATTTCTTTTGAATTTTGTAGAACAGAAGTTTTAAGACAAGAAGTTGGGAGAAAGGTTACATAGAAAGCATAAAATGAAGATCTATTCTGATGTCATCAGATTAGGCTAATGTGAGGCCTTAATCCACATATATTCCCATAGCTCTTCTCTGACCTAGTGGCTACCACTTCTCCCTTATATTCTGACTGATTATCTGGAAATTCTCTAGTCCAACGACCTTCCTTATGTCTCCCTGATGCTCCTGTGCTCCCCGCGCCTGCCTCCCCACTGGGGCTAGAATGGTCTCGTCATATTCTCTGTCTCTCTCACATACTCAAACATAATGCTGTTTAAAACCCTCTGAAACTTCCCAATGTTCCTAATATAGAGACCATAGTCTTTAAAACTGGGCCCTGACTTGTCTTTTGATTTTCTGTATCTCAATCTTGATATCAAAACTCTGTCCCTCTCTTTCCCCGAGTTCTTCAAACACTCGGTGCACATTTCCACGGGGCTTTGCACAGGAGACGGTCCCTCCTAGACTGTTTGCACCTGCCCTTTCCCTCTGCTCTTCCTCATTTTCAGACCCCAGCTCAGGCATTTTCTCAGGGAAGCCCTCCCAGACCACTAGGGAACACGACCCAGCCATATGAATTATGATGTAAATAACATATTTATTAACATGGAAGAGGAACATGAGTATTTAGGGTGCAAATACTTTCATACTCTCCATTTTATTTTATTAATCCATAGAACTTTTCTTCCTAGCATTTAACATATTCACTAGCTATATATTGATTAATGGCTCCCTTCTCCCACCAAGCTGTAAGCTCTTTGAAGGTGGAGATCATGGCTAATTTCCATTCACCAGAACTTGGTACAGTTTTGGCACTTCATAGTAGCTGCTGATAAATTTTTGTAGAATGAATAAATGACCTCTTTGAAACCTCTAATCAGTAACCACATCACTTTCTCCCCTTTGGCCAGCACTTTCTTGTCTTTACTTAGCTTCTTACTTCTTATCTGGCTTAGATTTTCTGACCATTATTATAGTAAGTTCCAAATTGCTTAAATCCTTCCTCCAGTATGCCTCCGTCCAATCTCTATGAACCCCCTGCCTTCTCCATCCCTGCTCATCCAGTTAGGCCTTCTTAAAGACAGATCACAAACCAGCCTAGCTGGCAGTGGTATGAAATCATTAGTACCTACCATAGTTGCTTCCTGGGAATCCTGCTACTTTCCCCTGATGGAATTGCTCTCATGCCATCTTGCACTGATACCGATATAGGTTTGGGGCCTTAGACTTCTCAACTCCTGGGCTCTGACTCATAAAGAAAGAAAACAGGATTCACCAGCAAACTGAGGACTAAGTGATCCACAATGTCTCAAAATTCCCCATCATGGGTTCTATAGTAAGTTGATTGAAAAATGTGACTTAAACTTGAGACCTAGTGGTTACTCTCTCTCCTTATTGGCTGAATTGTAGACGGCAGGACCTGTAGTAAAGAGAAAGAGAGAAAGGCTTTCCCTCCACTATGTTCATTACTCCATACTCTTCCTGTCCCATGCTGAGAGCCTGGATCAGGTGTACCTTTCTGTGTTTTAGTTTTTTCTACAATCTATGTTTGCATCACAGCCTTTCTGAATAAATGTTAATCTTTAGTAAATTAAATATCCTAAATGGTAAAATACTTTCTTGCATGATCGTTTCTTTAATGCATCCTCCATATGTCGAGGAGAATAAAAATCCTGAGTATGTGGTTTTTGCTGAGTAGAATGTAAATAAGACACTACCTTAAAAAGTCTAATTTTATTAAATATGAATATTTAATATATTCTCAACACCTGTGGAATCTACATTTAACACAAATAACTGATCAAACATTGAACCTTTCCCTATAAAGATGTAGATCAAATGTAACTTATAATTATAGTTCTGTTGCTTATAATAATTTTAGAAACCACACATTTTTACTCATACTCTCCACGGAGAAGGAACTACAAACAGAAATAATAAACCATTTTTAGTTCTTTTATTAAACTGCGCAATGTGATTTGATTCCTGGCTTGTTTTGTAAAGGGTACCATCACTCAAAATATTTAATCATTGGGAACTTAGAATACAAGTGTTTTCACTGTGAGCATCAAATTAAATTAGCACCTGCTGCCATGATTCTAAAAAGTTCTGGTTGTACATATAAAATAATCCATGGTACTTGCCTTCCCTGAGTACATTTTTACCAAACCAAGGTAAATTTAATGAGATTGTCTTTGCCAATCAAAAGTGCCTTTTGTGTCTTCTTTATTTGTAGAAAACGTTTTTTTCAAGCCAGTCATCATGTTTCAAAGCGTTAAAGGCAATCAAGGATAAATAGGATGATGGGATTATAAACTTTTCATATCCTTTAAACATTAGTTGGATGGATGACACAAACACTATTTCTTTTTTTAACCAAAATTCCAGAAGTATTTGGAGTAGTGAAACTACCTAAATGCTCCCTAAGCACTGAAACTTTGTGATCAGAAAGATCATAAAATTTGTGACCAAAAGATACCTCTGATATCATTTGGTTGGTTTGTGTCTGTTTTTTAGTGACTTTTCATACATGGAGAAGTCAGACTGAATCTGCTCTTTCTTCTGCAACTCAACACTGGATCCCAGTTTTGTGGAACATGAAAACTTATTCAATTTAGGAGAGGGCCTTTTTGAAGAAAAAGAATATAAAGACAACTTAACTTTCCAAAGCTGACAGAAACATGCAGTCATGTGAACACACTGCTAGAAGCCCACCCCAGGACCTCAGAAGGGGCTGTCAGTGAAGTCTCTAAGGCTTAATCTTTAATCATTTCTTGGTGAACCCACACAGACTTTCATTCTTTATACCATGAAATGGTACATGGTACCCTAGGCAGAAATCTGGGAATCATCTGACAAGTACATTCTGTTTTCTAAATAATTTCCCAAATATCTCTGCAATCCCTTCTCTGTCTCTTTCCTACTGCTTCATTGTTTTCAATATGTCATAATAGGACTTCCTATGTATAGTTTCCTAACCACATTCAGTCTCTTCCTTCTCAAATATGAGCTCACTGGGATTTACAGTGTGATAGGATTAAGTGAAACTATGATCCCCAGCCCCCCATAACCAAACACACACCAGCTGATCAAGGCCCTAAGAATCAGAGGGAAACTGGGCAATTCCCTTTCTGGATTCTCAAGTGTCAGCTCCCACCAGGCTGCCTCCCCCAGCCTGCCCCACCCCAAAGTGCAGTGTCCACTCAGCCCTGCACATCGTAACCCGCCCTTCCTGAATCCGATAAATCCCTTATGCTCTTCCCGTTGTTTTGAGAACGTCCCTACAAGCTCTTCAAGACTCTGTTGTGATATAACCTGTCTATGAAAGCAGTCACGATGCCCCATAGCAGGGAAAGCTGATCAGTCCCTCCTCTGCATCAGTTGGATGCTCTTATTCCAGTCACGAGGTATTACAAAAGCAAGGACTTCAAGACTCCTATGGATAAGGCCAAATCCCAGCTCCCTCCAGGGTGAGAGCCATGATTTCAGGAAAGTTATTTAACTTCTTCTATTCTTGCTTCCTTTGTTTGTGGAAGACCCCAACAGAGTTTTAAATAAGACTGAGCAGAGGATGTATGTCTAACACCTCCCACCACCTTTAAATGGTACTCAATATTTGTTGAATAAATGAGAGCACATATGCATAAACAGGTGAATTAATACCTTCACTAAAGACTTTGTAATCCATCCCACTGGAAAAATAATATTTATTAAGTATTCTAGGTTTGGAGGCTTTAACAGATACCAAGTAATATAAGACAGAGATATTTCTGATGGCCTCTCAGCCTATTACATCCCCCTATCTTCCGGCAATAGCCCTTTCCCTTCCCTTTTGCAGAACTGCCCATCTCCAGTCTCCTGTACCCTGTACCCTGGTCTCAGGGGTAGGCATGTGACTCAGCCTAGGAAGTGAGATGTGAATCTTGAGCAGGGCACAGACACAGAAGGCAGTTGAGGCTGAGTCATCTGATGGTTGTGCACTGGGGCTGCCCCACACCTTAGGGCTGAGGTCCCCAGAGCTGCCAAGCTCCCGTCCTTCCTGGGCCTAGAGTTTCATTGGTTTCTCTTATTCTCTGAGCTATCCCAATACTGTTGCTTGTGATAGATCAAGCCTCATTCATACAGTGTAGTAAAATAGCTTACAACTTACTTATTTATAAAGACAGCACATGCCTATGAATAATTAGGAAATATAAAAATGCACAAGAAATATGTATGATATATGTGCCAAATGAATTTTCTTGAAAATGGTTATTCCACCGAAGTATATTTTTACAAAGGAGATCACAAAAGATTTTGCCTTTAATCAGGTTCTCCCTCTCTCCCTCTCTCTCTCTCTCTCTCTCTCTCTCTCTCTCTCTCTCCTCTTTCTCTCTCTTTCTCTCTCCTTATTTCCAAGGTCCAATAATACCAAGTTAATTGCTCCCTTGTTCAATGACGTTCCCAACTTGGAAGATTAATACCCAAAGGAAGACCAAGATGTTATTTAAAATCTCCTGTGTTTGTGGATTGTTATTGTTTCCATTCTAGAGTTGGAGAGGACATCATTGTAAGGGAGCTGAAGCACATTTCGATTTGTTACACTCCATTTGAAAGTGATTGGAAAAAAAGAAGAATTCAGGATACTTGCCTGTGGTTTGCAGGTTGGTGGGGATTTAGGCAGGGGAAGACTCCTTCCTTCTGCCCAGAAAACAAAGAAAAACAACATTCAACAACACCAGCAGTTATGTCCCTTGTTTAACATGTAAGTTTCAAAATTTTGTCCTTTACTTTTCAATTTTGCCATCATTCTCTGCTTCCCCTGACAACAGCAAGAAAGAAGATTATACATGTAGATTAGATATAGGTAAGTCATGAAGCAGTAGGATTCTTCCACAGAAATGAGAAACCACACGTTGGTGACCGAGTTCATCCTGCTGGGAATCCCTGGGACGGAGGGACTAGAGACAGTCCTTTTCACCCTGTTCTTCTCATTTTATTTGTGTGTCCTCCTGGGAAATGCGCTCATCCTTACAGCTATCATCTCTTCCTCTCATCTTCACACCCCCATGTATTTTTTCTTGGGAAACCTCTCCATGTTTGACCTGGGTTTCTCTTCAACAACCACTCCCAAGATGCTGTTATACCTTTCGGGACAGAGTCCAGTTATCTCTTTCCAGGGCTGTGTTGCCCAGCTCTTCTTCTACCATTTCCTGGGCTGCACGGAGTGTTTCCTGTACACGGTGATGGCCTACGACCGCTTTGTTGCCATATGTCACCCTTTGAGATACACGGTCATCATGAACCGCAGAGTCTGCTCCACCCTGGCCACTGGGTCCTGGATGGGTGGCTGCGTCCACACTATTATCCTAACCTCCCTCACCTTCCAATTACTCTACGGTGGCTCGAACGAGGTGGGCTATTACTTCTGTGACATACCTGCCGTCTTACCTCTAGCTTGTGAAGACACATCTCTAGCCCAGAGGGTAGGTTTTACAAATGTTGGTCTTGTGTCTCTCATTTGCTTTTTTCTCGTCCTTGTTTCCTATACTCGCATCGCGATCGCTATATCAAAAATTCACTCAGCAGCAGGCAGACAACGAGCATTCTCCACCTGCAGTGCTCACATCACTGCCATCCTTTGTGCTTATGGGCCAGTGATCGTCATCTATCTACAACCCAACCCCAGTCCCTTGCTTGGTGCTATAATTCAGATATTGAATAACCTTGTAACCCCCATGTTGAACCCACTGATCTATAGCCTGAGGAATAAGGATGTAAAATCAGCCCTGAGGACTGTATTTTCCAAGAGAGGATTCTCCCTGGAGAATAAATGAAAAACCTTAAGCTTTGTTGGATAAAGGTTGCTTCTCCATTTCTTAGGACAAATCTCATTTGCAGATTCCAAGGCATGCTGAAATGAAATGTACTCTGAATCAGATGACCACTTAAACTTGCTAAGTTTTAAATACATGCCTTTTTTAATACTTTAGTGTGTTTTATAAACAAATAAATGCATAAAGTGACTTAGCAGACACGGGTTTTGACATTGAATTGATTGTTGTGTATGAATTGATTGTTGTCTATGGATTCTCTCCCAGCACCACTAACCCCCAAACATATGCCTTAGATTTTCAAATCTTTGGAAAAATTAGGATCACACATTTGCCTTCTCAGAGTCTCAGTTAAAGTTCCTTTGTATAAATCTAGAAGGAAGAGAGAATGGAAAGAAAAAAATTCAATAAAGCCTTGCTTAAATACAGAATATCAGAATCCCAGATCCTGTCTTTTTGGAGAGTATAAACTCCAATTTTCTGCAAACCCATACCAAAATTCAAACTGACATAAGATTCAAGGTAAGATTCTTCTAGTGTGCATATTGCCTTTCCATTCATTTGGAATGAATCGCAGAGATATTTTGTTATTTCACCTTGCATTATTAAACCACAGAAGGATATGTACCTGAATCATTTCTCATTAGCTCCTAAAATAATCAGCTTCCATTTGCTATCATGCTCTCAATTTTTGTAAAAGGTGGTCAAAGAAATCAAGTTTAAATAAGTTACTGAATGTTTTTACAAGATGGGAACAGTGATGTATCTCTGTGTCTCTCATAGAAAAGGCCTTGTTAGAATTTTCATTTAAATTCAGTTAGCAATAATAAATTTGCTTCCCCATAGGAAATAATATGTTTCTTTCTTTCTCATGATAAGATCTATATTTTGCTTCGTCTCTACTCTATGTTCCAGAATGTTGAGGAAAAAAATGTAATTTTTGTTTATGGAAACTATGGCACATTTTACACACAAAAATATTTCTTCTTCTGACTCTGTTTTCTCTTTCTTTTCATATTTTACTACCGTGTTGTTTAATAAGGTTAGTAAATCTTAAGTTCATTAGGGAATGAAGCAGAGAATAAGTAATGCACTTTAAAAAAAAGCTATATTTTGGAAGTAAAAGAACATTCTTCGTAATGGAGACTTATCTTCTCTTATGCTCAATTCTTGTCTATCAATGCAGGTGTGGAGGGAGTGTGGGGGGAGCTAATAGAAACTATTAAATTGGCTCCACTGACAGGAGATGCCATTCATCAGTGCTCTGTGGCTTGTGATGTGAGAATCTCTGAGAGATACTGGAATTGCACCACACAAGCAGCTAAGTTGTCATTTTGGCTAGAAATCAAATGGACACAAATCCAATTCAAGCAACCTCAGTGGCACTTATGGCCCTTCCTAATAAGCAACAATTGGATTGAAAATTTAAACATGTCTAACATTAAAGGAAGAAATCATGGCTTCATTTTCCCTTCTCTCTCTAATATACTCATCAAATTAAGCATCCACTAAAGCAAGGTGATTTTCATGATAAACATTCTTTGAACCAGCAAGCACATCAGCCACTCCTGTTTTGTAAGCCCTGTCATATCACCATTAACCTAATTTGGTGACATTCACCTCTTTCTTCCAACAAACTCCAAGGATCTGTGCCACCTGCTTTCCATCTTCCTAAATATAAACACCCATGTGTCCTTCCCTGCACTCCCCTTTTCGGCAGGCAAATGCTGAAACAGACATACATCTCACAACCTCCACTCTTCTGTTCCTTAAACATATACACACACGCACACATGCACACACACACACACTTTTTAAAACATTGTACCTCCTGTCACTACAAAGAAACTGATGGCCACACTAAAAAATAACGAACACTTGGCAAGTTACAATGGTTTAGAAAATCTCTCCATATTTTACCCTAACACTTTTTCTAGTGTGTATGAAAATATAAATCCAGCTAGTCCTGTTTCCTTCTCTCTCCCAGCTTCCTTTCTTTCCACATTCTAACCATCAAATTGACTTAAAAAAATTTAGACTTAATTGCAGACTTATATAAACATTGCAGAAATGGTACAACGAATGTTTACTCAGATTCCCAAAATGTTGCTGTATCATACTTGCTGTACTTTCTACTTCCTTCACCCTCTATGTATTTATGTCTGTGTATGTTTATATATGCTTAGTGTCTTTTTTTCTGAAACTAAATTTTAGATATGATGAGCTTCAAACATGTCACTTTTCCTTGTAAAACCTCACTTAGTGTGTGTTAGAGTGTGTTTCCTAAAAACAAGGAAATCCTGGCCCCCCAACAATGGTGCAATTATCAAACCCAGGAAGAAATGGCAAATGGGAGATGATAATGGGGCAGAAAAAAAAAAACACTTTATTTTCTTGGCATGAAATCTTTGCTGAATTAGGTAACAGGTAATCACAATACTTCCTTCCACTTGCTTGGTGCTAGCCAGTTGCAAACATTAGGTATGAAAGAGTAAACAGGACACCTGTCAAGCAAATAGCAGGATTTATTTATTTTGAGGTACAGAAAGGAAGTGGCACAATCAGGATATATTATAGAGAGATCATCAATTTTTTTAAGACAGGAAGTATAAAGTTCCTGGACCTAAATTTCACCACTGGACATGAAGATGTTCATGATCCTATAGGAATGAGTAAATTTGCATCAGAACCTCTGGGAAAAACATTGATTCCTTTCAGACCCAGACTAGTATAGCACATAGGCTATTCCTGTATATATGGCCTACTGACTGCTTCAGACTGTGCCAGATTTACTCTGTCAGTCTCAGCATTGCACAAGAACACAGCACAATTCAAGAACTGAGTACATGCTAAACTCTGACATATACAAACTCCTCAACCATTGCTCTCTGATTCTGCAGCCCATGGCTTCTGGTCTGACTTCATTCCTGGACTAGCTGCTGCAGAATTAGAAAAGAAATTAGTTTCCCAGAATTCTTGGGGAGTCACAAGAAGAATTTCCTCAATCTCACTCAACAGTTGGTCTCAAGCTTCACTCACACCAGCCAATGCTCTTTTGGAATTTCATATTTTCTGCAACACAAAATTGTCCTGTGCTCTGTACTTAGCCAGAAACCCTGAAGTCAAATGGTCTGGGACAATTAAACACAGACTATATGGAAGACTTCTAAAACATGGTGGCTTGGCCCATGAACATCTTAATATTAAATCTCCACAGGTTTCCTTAAATCATCACCTTTGAGCACATGATATTAAATAACTTTTTCTGAAACTCAATGAAGTGGACAAGAAACTGTTAAACGCCAGACCCTAACTGTTTGGCAACAGTTGCAGGGCGTGGAAATTGAGTAGTGCGTGATACAGTGTTACGCAATCAAGCATAGGGTAAATCACCTCTGTGCAGATTTTGGCTGGGGATCACGGAAGGACATAAACATCACTTAGAGAGTTACAAATGTGGAGTACCCTGATTATAAGCGGAGTTAGAAAGGCTGTACTTAATTCACAGTTGGTGTGACAGAAACACAAGGCTCAAAAGGGAAATTAATAGATTAAACATCCATTGCATACTTTATTCAACACATATTTATTGATCTCTTATGTACAATGGTTACACACTAGGGGTACAGAATTTAATAAAATGAGTATGGGCCTACCTTTAAGAAATGTATATTAAAAGAAGGGAGCCTTAAGTAAAACCTGGAGACTATGATCGTCACCACTGCAAATATATGAGTATTGCAAAAGACAGGAATATCTGAAATTCCTCTACCAAAGAGAGGAAGAAGTACCTGTAGCAGATTTTCCCCCAGGATATGGCAGCCGGACACCATAATAAACCTCTACAAGGGATATTTCTCAATGTTGAATTTTCCTTCACATTCATAGTTTATGGGCTCCAGGCAACCTGAATGACTGGCATCCGGACAGGGCTGACATAAAGATTTCTCCTTTCTCCCAGGTTTTCTCTGTCTACCCTCCCACCTCCAAAAACCAGTAGGTTCATATGGTGTTTGGCTGCAACTACATTTGGTGTGAAATTGTATCATGTATTGGGTCTTAGGAAGAGTCTTTGGCTGGGAACTTGCTAGATGGCTAGGGATGTGCTTTCATTATTAATTTTTTAGGTATTTCACTGGTACTGTGAAAATCGCATTTCCACTTAAAATGTAGAAATTAAGAGCCTCCATGTTGGAGTAATTCAAGTTCGGAGGTAACAGAGAAACCTCACCCCATTCTCTCAGGAAGAGCCCAGAATTTAGATGCAAATGAAGGAATGATGACCCTGAATAATGTATCCCAGCTTTAGAATAAGAGAAATATGAAATTCTGGAGAGTGGAATTTTGGAGTCCTCGTTTCTTGCAACTATAATATACATGAGGGTATGTCATATTTGCATTGTATTATCTTTCTGAAAATTTAATAAGAAAGATTCATGTTCAGAGTTGATATTCAAGTCCAGTTTCATTTTGTTGGCATTACAGTATTTGACATGTTTTAACACCATTGTGACTGCTCATTTTGTAGCTTCTTCTGTTGAGCTATACTGAATACCAAGGCCACACATAATTCATGATGAGAATAGATTACAAAATGCATTTTTGGCTGAGGTTGCTTTGTGACCTTGAAACTGAATCTATTACTTTCTGCTATGAAGAAAGATGAGCAGGGTTGCCAGATGGGTGACCCAGCAGCCCTCTCCGGGTTGCCTGGCAATGAGCTGAGTGAAGCCCATCTTGCCCTCTCCTCCCAGCTGAAGGGGAGGCAAATCCAGGTGCTGCTGGTTTCACAGTTATAGAAGGAGAGAAATAGGATATTCTCTTGCATTCCTAATCCAGCTTTATCAGTAATAAAAATCAATATCATATTTTGATCCACAGTTGAAGCCTTATGTTTATCCTTCAATTTTTAGTACTCTGAGATGAACAAATGGGTAGAATGGTGATCAATTAGGCTCCTTCAGTATACATTATTCCATTACACTCTCCTTGATGTTATGATACTTCACACAGGCAATTTACTTATAGGTAAATGGAAGGATTTATGAAATTTGATTCAATAACTTCACTGAAAATGCTTCCTAACCTCAGCCTAATATGGGTACGCAAACACACACCATACTCTCCAAGTGCATGTCAAGCTTAGTTTTATAGTGAACACACAACAGAGAGAGTAATTCTCCATCAGTCATCGGAGTCACCTAAAATGACCGAAGACACTGCCCAAGAGAGATCAGCACCTCCCTCCTCTCCTAGCAGCACATCATGTCACGATGCCCCAGACAGAAACCAAGGGCACACCTTGACTTTCTCACACCCCCACTTAGCAGTTCATTTGTCCAGTCTCACCTACTCTATTTCTTAACAATTTTTTTTTCTAAATATCATCCATTCTCCCTCTAAATTACCACCCTCTCATTTCATACCCTAAATACAACCTTACAGATCTCTAAATGGAATCTCTGCCACTAATCTTCTTGATTCTAGCCTTCTGCCCACACTTATTCCTATTTCATTTTTTAGAACTCCATCTAACTATGTTGCCTCCAGTGTGAAGCACAAACTTCATCACATGTCCTAGAAGGCCCTTCTATTCCAAGGCCCTCTCTCCTCATGCTCTTATCTCCAAATGTGGGAAACTGAGTTCTGGTCTCTTACACACTGTACTGTGGATCCAGGAATGTTTGATAAGCCACTGCTAAATTATTTGATCTAGAACTCCTCTCAAATTGTATCTCCTCCCTAATTTCAAACCTGGAGAAGCTGATTTCTCCTCTGTGTCTCTCTAGCTTGTTTATATTGTCAGTGATGGGTGTCCTTCAGCAGCGTATTTTGGAGGGTGTGAGAAATTCAGACCTGACATGAATTCCCAGAAACACTACTTACTCTCAGTTTCGTGTTGGGCCCATTACTTCCTGGGATTCATTCTGAAAAATAACACCTCCCTCCTGCGAGTATAAGCAGGATTTGATAATATTTAGTAAGCACCTATCATGTGCTGGCTCATGGAGCTAATACAGTCATTTTTAATTACTTATTCACTTTCCTCTCCTTCCCAGCTAGGTTGGAAGAAACTTGAGGAGACTGTACATCTTCAGCACAATGCCTACACATAATGCACATTCAACAGATAATTCACTTGGAAATCTGTGCACTTTCAGAATACAAAGCAACTTAAAATTTGGCTGCAGACAAAATGGGATCATATAGAACAATCATGGCTATCATATGCCTATTAAATAGTTCTGACAACAACAGGAAATTACCAGGGTTCACCCAAAATTAAATGTCTTATTACTACCAAAATCCTAAAATAAGAAATAATCAATCTTTTCATAATGAGGACTGTAACTATACAGAAAACAAAATCTCCAAGGGCAGACCCAGTTTTTTAAATTCTGTTATACTTGAAGAGATTTCTTTCTTTTAAAGCAGAATAATTAGAAGATGGGATATCTGTCAAAACCTGCATGAGGTATTTTGTGAGGGACTTTTTCTGTTTTGTGGATCCAAATAATGAGCCTTACTGGCCCTAACATGTTTTATCTGCAGCAGTGCTCTTGTCCTCCAACATCTCTGCTACTCCTATGTAATGAGATGAATTTAGAAGTAGGAAGAAATGAGCCTCTTGTCTTCCCGTGAGTATGAGTATTTGTCTTCTGATCTAAAGAAAACTGATCTAGAGAAAACTGATAAGCACAGAAAGCAGAGCGATGCTGGGAGGCAGAAACTAATGAACAAGGACTGACTACTCCTTCAGGCTGGTAAAGGGAGGGAGGGAGAACAAGGAAGAGTGCTACTTGTTGGTTTTTTGAAGGTTTATAAGGTTAAACCAATTTGAAAACAAAACAAAACAAAACAAAAAAACCTTTAGACACTATTCAGAGTTTCCCCTTAGGGAAAGTGCTAATGAGGATTACCTGAAATTGGAATCCTCAGTTTAGAGACGGCTATTGTAAAGAAGAATGACCTGTTGATGCAAAATATCAGTTAAGAGTACCTTGTATGGCTTTTCTACTTCTTGGACCTAAAAGGCATTTATTTCAAACCTCTGTTATGTTCTTTCACAGTTGTGGACTCCAGTCTTGACTCCCCTCTATAATGAGCGAAGTCTCAATTTATCTTGCTGTAAATCACTAAGGTTTGGAGATGGTACTTTATTTTATGTTGTTATCTTTGTAATTATGTACTCTCTTTGGAAAGGTTATTTTGAGGGTTATTGTTTGTTCCTTTGAACTTCACACCCCATGCATTATTTTTCATTCTTGAAACACTCCCATTTCTTACGTTTTCAAAGGAAGTGACACACCCCAAATTCTCAGCAGCAGAGGAAATGCTTGGAGCTTCCTCCTCCTGCCTTGCCCCCCACATTGCAATTCTTTGTGGCCATGGACAGAAGCCCAAACCCAACCCCTTCCTTGAGTCTATGACTGGGATACTGAAAATCACATGGATATGTTACTGTGCTCCCAAATCTGTAGCCTGAGAAACAAAAGTGTGAAACTAGTTCCAAATAAAATATTCAAAGAAACAAATTCATTCATGAAAATAAGTCAGAAGGCTCAGTACTTTCTAGAAGAAATGTGAATATTCTTAACAGCTTCAAGGAACTGTGCTTTCTAGAAATGTGATTATTAGTTATATGACAGAGAAGAATAATTTTCAGAAAAAAAATGTGAGCCTGAAGGGAGTGAAGCAAGATTAAGAACTGGAAACATCCAAAAGGAGGAGACTCTTCTTCAAAGGGTTTAACCCTTTGGGTATATTTCTATGAAGAAACTAACATGGAAACACATTTTATAAGAAGTACCTGTGCTGGTTTGGACGTATTATTTCCCCCAAAATGCCATGTTCTTTAAATGCAATCTTGGGGGGCAGACATATTAGTGTTGATTTGGTTGGAAACTTTTGACTGAATGTTTCCATGGAAATGTGGCCCTGCCCATTCAGATGGTCTTTGATTTAATCACTGGAGTTCTACATAAGAGCTCAGAAGGAGCTCGCTGCTGCAGCTAAGAGAGACATTTTTGAAACAGCTGTTTTGAAACACAGCCTAGGAGCAAAGGAAGAAGACACCAGCCACGTGCCTTCCATGCTAACAGAGGTTTTTCAGACGCCAATGGCCTTTCTCCAGTGAAGGTATACCCTACTGCTGATGCCTTTGTTTGGACATTTTCAAGGCCTGTAACTCTGTAGCCAAATAAACCCCCTTTATAAAAGCCAATCATTTCTGGTATTTTGCATAATATCAGCATTAGCAAACCGGAACAATGCCCATCTTACATTATAAATCTCCTTATCCCACTCATTCAAATGTCTGGTTTACCTTCACAGTCTAGGGAGTGATATTGTAAAGAATAAAGAAAAAAAAAAATAGGAAAGGAAAGTGTGTCCTGCTATATCGTAAGAAAGGAGTTTAATAATTGGGTTAATTACCCTCCAGGGTTGTCCAAAAGGAATCCACTTGGTACCCAAAGAATTTACTGAATTGGTGATAAACAAGACCTATTTCTAAGAATAATTCTGTGCAATATTACGAGGATTCTCAGAGCAACCATATCTAGTTGTTGAGATTGCTTATTGGATGATATATAATTAATGTGATCCAGTTGCACTAAAGTTGGGAACTAGTCACATACCCACAAAGGATCCATGTGATGAGCAAAGGATGTCAGTTGCTCAGTGCTGAGGTCTCCTCACCCATCCTGCCTCACTTCCTACAACCACGCACGGCCCATGCAGGGGTGGGGTCTGGGAGTCTCACCAGGGATGCATGTGCTATTGATTCTTGGCTTCCTATTCTGTGTCATGTTTTAAGCTCAGTAACCCCGGTACTGAATTAATGGTGTTTATCAGACTGTGAAGTCCTTAGAGCTCCACTGGCAGTAGCTCACGCTCACCCCTTGATACCCATGTGGAAAGAGAAACAGCCTCTCTAGGGGACCGTGTCCAGGAGTTCCAGGGCCAGGGCAGAGCTCAGCAGCAACCGGAAATTAGATAAATCCTTCCCTTTCCCAGTATATACCTGAGGAAGACAACTCGAAAGGGTGAGAGGGAAGTTTAATGCTTTGGTTTAATGCTGTGGCCTAAGGAACACACAGCTACTGCACAGTGAAAGAACTTCAAGATTAGACTTTCTATGTCCTTAATTCTCTCTCTCTCTTCCTTCATCCCAATAAAAGACTGTCAGTAGAGTTTCTCAGTGGAAACAGGTTGCCTCCTCTGAAGGAAGGATAAACAAATCAGATATCATTAATGACAGTGAGGGTCAACAGTAGCAAATTACCAACACACTCTTCATTATTGTAGCAAAATCGATATAGGGACAAACTGAAAGTACTATAACACAACCAAAGATGGTCAGAAATGAAAACTTATCTAATCATAACTGACATGAGGGGCACTAAATGTCCTCAGAGTTAAGTAATAACAAGATGGAAATGAGATCTCTCGTCAAATCTTGAACATTGGATTGAAATGTGAGTCAATTTCCTCTGATCTCTTTAAAACGCACATCAGATTATTGAGCAGCCGTGTGGTGGAGCACAGGTCTGATGATTTCCATCCACAGCCTCCTGCTCGTTAGGACGGTTGGTGTCTACTGCTTGATCCTGACATTGTTTGCTTTATTCCACTTTTTAATTCTTTAAAAGCCCTGAAGAATCAGCCTGCGATCTAGTTTTATTTCCAGCTCTCCCATTTCACTTGTTCCCACCTAGGTTTTAAGCTCTTTAGGCAGAAAAAGTGAAAAAGACACAAGTTTCGCAGTGTGATTATGCTTTTCAAGTCAGTTAAACATCTTTTTAATATCGGGTTTTACCACTGGTCTTCACAGGGTGTGGGGAAAAGCAGAAGTATCAAAACCATATGCAGAAGATGGCAGACTGGTGAGCTGTATGTTTTAGTTACTCCTCCAGGAAAGTAGGTAAAAAGCCAGGAACTGCGTGGACTGGACACCACAGAGCAATCTGTCTTTGGGCATACTTCATACAACACTCATGAAAACGTGGAACTGCTGAGATCAGCGAAATCTGTAAGTTTTTGCGGCCAGGGGACCCGCGCCCCTCCCTGCCAGGCTCAGTCCCGGGGGAGGAGGGGCTGTCAGCTCCAGGAAGGAGAAGGGAGAATTGCAGTGGCTGCTCTCATCGGAAACTCATTCTACTGATTCAAACTCCAACCATAGATAGACTGAGGCCAGACACCAGAGACTCTGAGAGCAGCCAGCCCAGCAGAGAGGAGACGGGCATAGAAGGAAAACAACACGAGAAGCTCCAAAGTAAAAGCAGAGGATTTTTGGAGTTCTGGTGAACACAGAAAGGGGAAGGGCGGAGATCAGGCCTTGAGGCGCATATGCAAATCCCGAAGCAAGGCTGATCTCTCTGCCCAGGGCACCTTTCCTTAATGGCCCTGGTTGCTTTGTCTATTAGCATTTCAATAACCCATTAGATCTCTGAGGAGGGCCGTTTTTTTTTTTTTTTTTTTTTTTTTTTTTTAAATCCTTTTTGCTTTTTCTAAAACAATTACTCTAAGAAGCTCAATACAGAAAGCTTCAAAGAATTGAAATTTGGGCACGTCAAGTCAAGAGCAGAACTAAGAGAGCTCTGAGACAAAAGGCAATAATCCAGTGGCTGAGAAAATTCACTAAACAACACAACTTCCCAAGAAAAGGGGGGTGTCCGCTCACAGCCACCATCCCGGTGGACAGGAAACACTCCTGCCCATCGCCAGCCCCCACAGCCCAGAGCTGCCCCAGACAACCCAGTGTGACGGAAGTGCTTCAAATAACAGGCACACACCACAAAACTGGGCGTGGACATTAGCCTTCCCTGCAACCTCAGCTGAATGTCCCAGAGCTGGGAAGGGGGAGCAGTGTGAATTAACAGAGCCCCATTCAGCCATCATTTGAGCAGACTGGGAGCCTCCCAACACAGCCCAGCAGCCCAGAACTGCCCTGGGGGGACGGCACTCACCTGTGACATAGCACAGTCATCCCTCAACAGAGGACCCGGGGTGCACAGCCTGGAAGAGGGGCCCACTTGCAAGTCTCAGGAGCCATACGCCAATACCAAAGACTTGTGGGTCAGTGGCAGAGACAAACTGTGGCAGGACTGAACTGAAGGATTAGACTATTGCAGTAGCTTTAAAACTCTAGGATCATCAGGGAGATTTGATTGTTAGGGCCACCCCCCCTCCCCGACTGCCCAGAAACACGCCCCACATACAGGGCAGGCAACACCAACTACACACGCAAGCTTGGGACACCAATTGGGCCCCACAAGACTCACTCCCCCACTCACCAAAAAGGCTAAGCAGGGGAGATCTGGCTTGTGGAGAACAGGTGGCTCGTGGACGCCACCTGCTGGTTAGTTAGAGAAAGTGTACTCCACGAAGCTGTAGATCTGATAAATTAGAGATAAGGACTTCAACTGGTCTACAAACCCTAAAAGAACCCTATCAAGGACAGCAAATGCCACGAGGCCAAAAACAACAGAAAATTATAAAGCATATGAAAAAACCAGACGATATGGATAACCCAAGCCCAAGCACCCAAATCAAAAGACCAGAAGAGACACACCTAGAGCAGCTACTCAAAGATCTAAAGATGAACAATGAGACCCTAGTACGGGATATGAAGGAAATCAAGAAGACCCTAGAAGAGCATAAAGAAGACATTGCAAGACTAAATAAAAAAATGGATGATCTTATGGAAATTAAAGAAACTGTTGACCAAATTAAAAAGATTCTGGACACTCATAGTACAAGACTAGAGGAAGTTGAACAACGAATCAGTGACCTGGAAGATGACAGAATGGAAAATGAAAGCATAAAAGAAAGAATGGGGAAAAAAATTGAAAAACTCGAAATGGACCTCAGGGATATGATAGATAATATGAAACGTCCGAATATAAGACTCATTGGTGTCCCAGAAGGGGAAGAAAAGGGTAAAGGTCTAGGAAGAGTATTCAAAGAAATTGTTGGGGAAAACTTCCCAAATCTTCTAAACAACATAAATACACAAATCATAAATGCTCAGCGAACTCCAAATAGAATAAATCCAAAAAAACCCACTCCGAGACATATACTGATCACACTGTCAAACATAGAAGAGAAGGAGCAAGTTCTGAAAGCAGCAAGAGAAAAGCAATTCACCACATACAAAGGAAACAGCATAAGACTAAGTAGTGACTACTCAGCAGCCACCATGGAGGCGAGAAGGCAATGGCACGATATATTTAAAATTCTGAGAGAGAGGAATTTCCAGCCAAGAATACTTTATCCAGCAAAGCTCTCCTTCAAATTTGAGGGAGAGCTTAAATTTTTCACAGACAAAGAAATGCTGAGAGAATTTGCTAACAAGAGACCTGCCCTACTGGAGATACTAAAGGGAGCCCTACAGACAGAGAAACAAAGACAGGACAGAGAGACTTGGAGAAAGGTTCAGTACTAAAGAGATTCGGCATGGGTACAATAAAGGATATTAATAGAGAGAGGGAAAAATATGGCAAACATAATCCAAAGGATAAGATGGCCGATTCAAGAAATGCCTTCACGGTTTTAACGTTGAATGTAAATGGATTAAACTCCCCAATTAAAAGATATAGATTCGCAGAATGGATCAAAAAAAATGAACCATCAATATGTTGCATACAAGAGACTCATCTTAGACACAGGGACACAAAGAAATTGAAAGTGAAAGGATGGAAAAAAATATTTCATGCAAGCTACAGCCAAAAGAAAGCAGGTGTAGCAATATTAATCTCAGATAAAATAGACTTCAAATGCAGGGATGTTTTGAGAGACAAAGAAGGCCACTACATACTAATAAAAGGGGCAATTCAGCAAGAAGAAATAACAATCGTAAATGTCTATGCACCCAATCAAGGTGCCACAAAATACATGAGAGAAACATTGGCAAAACTAAAGGAAGCAATTGATGTTTCCACAATAATTGTGGGAGACTTCAACACATCACTCTCTCCTATAGATAGATCAACCAGACAGAAGACCAATAAGGAAATTGAAAACCTAAACAATCTGATAAATGAATTAGATTTAACAGACATCTACAGGACATTACATCCCAAATCACCAGGATACACATACTTTTCTAGTGCTCACGGAACTTTCTCCAGAATAGATCATATGCTGGGACATAAAACAAGCCTCAATAAATTTAAAAAGATTGAAATTATTCAAAGCACATTCTCTGACCACAATGGAATACAATTAGAAGTCAATAACCATCAGAGACTTAGAAAATTCACAAATACCTGGAGGTTAAACAACACACTCCTAAACAATCAGTGGGTTAAAGAAGAAATAGCAAGAGAAATTGCTAAATATATAGAGACGAATGAAATGAGAACACAACATACCAAAACCTATGGGATGCAGCAAAAGCAGTGCTAAGGGGGAAATTTATAGCACTAAACGCATATATTAAAAAGGAAGAAAGAGCCAAAATCAAAGAACTAATGGATCAACTGAAGAAGCTAGAAAATGAACAGCAAACCAATCCTAAACCAAGTAGAAGAAAAGAAATAACAAGGATTAAAGCAGAAATAAATGACATAGAGAACAAAAAAACAATAGAAAGGATAAATATCACCAAAAGTTGGTTCTTTGAGAAGATCAACAAGATTGACAAGCCCCTAGCTAGACTGACAAAATCAAAAAGAGAGAAGACCTATATAAACAAAATAATGAATGAAAAAGGTGACATAACTGCAGATCCTGAAGAAATTAAAAAAATTATAAGAGGATATTATGAACAACTGTATGGCAACAAACTGGATAATGTAGAAGAAATGGACAATTTCCTGGAAACATATGAACAACCTAGACTGACCAGAGAAGAAATAGAAGACCTCAACCAACCCATCACAAGCAAAGAGATCCAATCAGTCATCAAAAATCTTCCCACAAATAAATGCCCAGGGCCAGATGGCTTCACAGGGGAATTCTACCAAACTTTCCAGAAAGAACTGACACCAATCTTACTCAAACTCTTTCAAAACATTGAAAAAAATGGAACACTACCTAACTCATTTTATGAAGCTAACATCAATCTAATACCAAAACCAGGCAAAGATGCTACAAAAAAGGAAAACTACCGGCCAATCTCCCTAATGAATATAGATGCAAAAATCCTCAACAAAATACTTGCAAATCGAATCCAAAGACACATTAAAAAAATCATACACCATGACCAAGTGGGGTTCATTCCAGGCATGCAAGGCTGGTTCAACATAAGAAAAACAATCAATGTATTACAACACATTAAAAACTCGAAAGGGAAAAATCAATTGATCATCTCAATAGATGCTGAAAAAGCATTTGACAAAATCCAACATCCCTTTTTGATAAAAACACTTCAAAAGGTAGGAATTGAAGGAAACTTCCTCAACATGATAAAGAGCATATATGAAAAACCCACAGCCAGCATAGTACTCAATGGTGAGAGACTGAAAGCCTTCCCTCTAAGATCAGGAACAAGACAAGGATGCCCGCTGTCACCACTGTTATTCAACATTGTGCTGGAAGTGCTAGCCAGGGCAATCCGGCAAGACAAAGAAATAAAAGGCATCCAAATTGGAAAAGAAGAAGTAAAACTGTCATTGTTTGCAGATGATATGATCTTATATCTAGAAAACCCTGAGAAATCAACGATACACCTACTAGAGCTAATAAACAAATTTAGCAAAGTAGCGGGATACAAGATTAATGCACATAAGTCAGTAATGTTTCTATATGCTAGAAATGAACAAACTGAAGAGACACTCAAGAAAAAGATACCATTTTCAATAGCAACTAAAAAATCAAGTACCTAGGAATCAACTTAACCAAAGATGTAAAAGACCTATACAAAGAAAACTACATAACTCTACTAAAAGAAATAGAAGGGGACCTTAAAAGATGGAAAAATATTCCATGTTCATGGATAGGAAGGCTAAATGTCATTAAGATGTCCATTCTACCCAAACTCATCTACAGATTCAATGCAATCCCAATCAAAATTCCAACAACCTACTTTGCAGACTTGGAAAAGCTAGTTATCAAATTTATTTGGAAAGGGAAGATGCCTCGAATTGCTAAAGACACTCTAAAAAAGAAAAACGAAGTGGGAGGACTTACACTCCCTGACTTTGAAGCTTATTATAAAGCCACAGTTGCCAAGACAGCATGGTACTGGCACAAAGATAGACATATAGATCAATGGAATCGAATTGAGAATTCAGAGATAGACCCTCAGATCTATGGCCGACTGATCTTTGATAAGGCCCCCAAAGTCACCGAACTGAGCCATAATGGTCTTTTCAACAAATGGGGCTGGGAGAGTTGGATATCCATATCCAAAAGAATGAAAGAGGACCCCTACCTCACCCCCTACACAAAAATTAACTCAAAATGGACCAAAGATCTCAATATAAAAGAAAGTACCATAAAACTCCTAGAAGATAATGTAGGAAAACATCTTCAAGACCTTGTATTAGGAGGCCACTTCCTAGACTTTACACCCAAAGCACAAGCAACAAAAGAGAAAATAGATAAATGGGAACTCCTCAAGCTTAGAAGTTTCTGCACCTCAAAGGAATTTCTCAAAAAGGTAAAGAGGCAGCCAACTCAATGGGAAAAAATTTTTGGAAACCATGTATCTGACAAAAGACTGATATCTTGCATATACAAAGAAATCCTACAACTCAATGACAATAGTACAGACAGCCCAATTATAAAATGGGCAAAAGATATGAAAAGACAGTTCTCTGAAGAGGAAATACAAATGACCAAGAAACACATGAAAAAATGTTCAGCTTCACTAGCTATTAGAGAGATGCAAATTAAGACCACAATGAGATACCATCTAACACCGGTTAGAATGGCTGCCATTAAACAAACAGGAAACTACAAATGCTGGAGGGGATGTGGAGAAATTGGAACTCTTATTCATTGTTGTTGGGACTGTATAATGGTTCAGCCACTCTGGAAGTCAGTCTGGCAGTTCCTTAGAAAACTAGATATAGAGCTACCATTCGATCCAGCGATTGCACTCCTCGGTATATACCCGGAAGATCGGAAAGCAGTGACACGAACAGATATCTGCACGCCAATGTTCATAGCAGCATTATTCACAATTGCCAAGAGATGGAAACAACCCAAATGTCCTTCAACAGATGAGTGGATAAATAAAATGTGGTATATACACACGATGGAATACTACGCGGCAGTAAGAAGGAACGATCTGGTGAAACATATGACAACATGGATGAACCTTGAGGACATAATGCTGAGCGAAATAAGCCAGGCACAAAAAGAGAAATATTATATGCTACCACTAATGTGAACTTTGAAAAATGTAAAACAAATGGTTTATAATGTAGAATGTAGGGGAACTAGCAGTAGAGAGCAATTAAGGAAGGGGGAACAATAATCCAGGAAGAACAGATAAGCTATTTAACGTTCTGGGGATGCCCAGAAATGACTATGGTCTGTTAATTTCTGATGGTTGTAGTAGGAACAAGTTCACTGAAATGTTGCTATATTATGTAACTTTCTTGGGGTAAAGTAGGAACATGTTGGAAGTTAAGCAGTTATCTTAGGTTAGTTGTCTTTTTCTTACTCCCTTGCTATGGTCTCTTTGAAATGCTCTTTTATTGTATGTTTGTTTTCTTTTTAACTTTTTTTTTCATACAGGTGATTTGAAAAAAGAAGGGAAAGTTAAAAAAAAAAAAAAAAAAAAAAAAAAAGATGTAGTGCCCCCTTGAGGAGCCTGTGGAGAATGCAGGGGTATTCGCCTACCCCACCTCCATGGTTGCTAACATGACCACAGACATAGGGGACTGGTGGTTTGATGGGTTGAGCCCTCTACCATAAGTTTTACCCTTGGGAAGACGGTTGCTGCAAAGGAGAGGCTAGGCCTCCCTGTATTTGTGCCTAAGAGTCTCCTCCTGAATGCCTCTTTGTTGCTCAGATGTGGCCCTCTCTCTCTGGCTAAGCCAACTTGAAAGGTGAAATCACTGCCCTCCCCCCTACGTGGGATCAGACACCCAGGGAAGTGAATCTCCCTGGCAACGTGGAATATGACTCCCAGGGAGGAATGTAGACCTGGCACCGTGGGACGGAGAACATCTTCTTGACCAAAAGGGGGATGTGAAAGGAAATGAAATAAGCTTCAGTGGCAGAGAGATTCCAAAAGGAGCCGAGAGGTCACTCTGGTGGGCACTCTTATGCACACTTTAGACAACCCTTTTTAGGTTCTAAAGAATTGGGGTAGCTGGTGGTGGATACCTGAAACTATCAAACTACAACCCAGAACCCATGAATCTCGAAGACAGTTGTATAAAAATGTAGCTTATGAGGGGTGACAATGGGATTGGGAAAGCCATAAGGACCAAACACCACTTTGTCTAGTTTATGGATGGATGTGTAGAAAAGTAGGGGAAGGAAACAAACAGACAAAGGTACCCAGTGTTCTTTTTTACTTCAATTGCTCTTTTTCACTCTAATTATTATTCTTGTTATTTTTGTGCGTGTGCTAATGAAGGTGTCAGGGATTGATTTAGGTGATGAATGTACAACTATGTAATGGTACTGTAAACAATCGAAAGTACAATTTGTTTTGTATGACTGCGTGGTATGTGAATATATCTCAATAAAATGATGATTTAAAAAAAAAAAAAAAAAAAACCATATGCAGTTACTATGTAGAAAAAATATTCAATTTGGTCTTCTGAATCTAGAAGAAAGATTAAGCATGTACTGAAGCCTTGATCTTGTTTTTCAAACAAAGAAATTATAGAAAAATATAATAAATAATATGTAACAGTAATGAAAACAAGAACAATAATTCTCCATGCACAAGAAACAGAAAAGACTCAGAGTCATAACATCCACTGCATCCATTAGTGGTTGGAGCCCAGAGCTGCCTTGGCCAATGAGGCTGAGGCTTGAGCTGTGCAAACCAAGCAAGCTCTAGGCCAGAGTCACACCTCCCAAGGTCAGGGTTAGTGCTTCCAAATGATCATCCTGCCAGGAAGGACACAGGACTGAGAACTTTACAGAAGTTATCATCAAATATTCAAGGAAACCAACATTCCAAAAAGACATGCAACAAACTAAAAAATCAGAACTTATACTTAGGAAATAGAAATAATACAGCATCTAAAATAATTTAGAATAAAAGTATAAAAGAGGAGATGAAAGAGAAAACAGCATTATAAGCACTATAAAACAGGAACAGGGCGGGCGCCGGCCGCTCCCCTCCGCCGCGGAGAGGCCGAGCTTGCTGCATTGCAGCCGCCGCGGCGCCGCTCGGCTCCTCACTCCCAACAATGGAGGCTCCGAGACCCAGCGGCGGCGGCGGCTCCGGGGGCGGCAGCGGGAGCGGCACCCCGGGTCCCGCGGGGTCCCCGGCGCCGGGCCACCCGGCCGTCAGCAGCATGCAGGGTAAACGCAAAGCACTGAAGTTGAACTTTGCAAATCCACCTTTCAAATCTACAGCAAGGTTTACTCTGAATCCCAATCCTACAGGAGTTCAAAACCCACACATAGAGAGACTGAGAACACACAGCATTGAATCGTCAGGAAAGCTGAAGATCTCCCCTGAGCAACACTGGGATTTCACTGCAGAGGACTTGAAAGACCTTGGAGAAATCGGACGAGGAGCTTATGGTTCTGTCAACAAAATGGTCCACAAACCAAGTGGGCAAATAATGGCAGTTAAAAGAATTCGGTCAACAGTGGATGAAAAAGAACAAAAACAACTTCTTATGGATTTGGATGTAGTAATGCGGAGTAGTGATTGCCCATATATTGTTCAGTTTTACGGTGCACTCTTCAGAGAGGGTGACTGTTGGATCTGTATGGAACTCATGTCTACCTCGTTCGATAAGTTTTACAAATATGTATATAGTGTACTCGATGATGTTATTCCAGAAGAAATTTTAGGCAAAATCACTTTAGCAACTGTGAAAGCACTAAACCACTTAAAAGAAAACTTGAAAATCATTCACAGAGATATCAAACCTTCCAATATTCTTCTGGACAGAAGTGGAAATATTAAACTCTGTGATTTTGGCATCAGTGGACAGCTTGTGGACTCCATTGCCAAGACGAGAGATGCTGGCTGTAGGCCATACATGGCACCTGAAAGAATAGACCCAAGCGCATCATGACAAGGGTATGATGTCCGCTCTGATGTCTGGAGTTTGGGGATCACATTGTACGAGTTGGCTACAGGCCGATTTCCTTATCCAAAGTGGAATAGTGTATTTGATCAACTAACACAAGTTGTGAAAGGAGATCCTCCACAGCTGAGTAATTCTGAGGAACGTGAATTCTCCCCAAGTTTCATCAACTTTGTCAACTTGTGCCTTACAAAGGATGAATCCAAAAGGCCAAAGTATAAAGAACTTCTGAAACATCCCTTTATTTTGATGTATGAAGAACGTACCGTAGAGGTCGCATCCTATGTTTGTAAAATCCTGGATCAAATGCCAGCTACTCCCAGCTCTCCCATGTATGTCGACTGATAGCGCTGCTACATCAGACTCTAGAAAAAAGGGCTGAGAGGAAGCAAGACGTCAAGAATTTTCATCCCTTATCACAGTGTTTTTATTGCTCGCCCAGACACCATGTGCAATAAGATTGGTGTTCGTTTCCATCATGTCTGTATACTCCTGTCACCTAGAACGTGCATCCCTGTAGTACCCGATTGATCACACAGTGTTAGTGCTGGTCAGAGAGATCTCGTCCTGCTCTTTCGTGATGAACATGTTCATGAAATGTGGAAGTCAGTACGATCAATTTGTTGACTGTGATTAGATCACATCTTAAATTCACTTCTAAACTCAAAACCTGGAGATGCAGCTACCAGACGGTATTCTGCAAGACTTGCGGATACTGGAAGAACGCGGCGATGTAGGTTCTGTGTCTGAACACAGAGACTCGGGCTTGAGCAAGAAGACACGTTGCCTTCTGGAGCAGGGAGACAATGGAGGAATTTACTTTCTTCACCAAGTGCAATAGATTTACTGATTTGATATTCTGTTGCTTTACAGTCACAGTCGATGTTTGGGGATCGATGTGCTCAGCCAAATTTCCTGTTTGAAATATCATGTTAAATTAGAATGAATTTATCTTTACCAAAAACCATGTTGCGTTCAAAGAGATGAACATTAAAATGTTGAGACAGGACAGAATGTGTTCTTTTCTCCTTTACCAGTCCTTCTACTCTTCGTTGGGAAGACTCAGGAGTCTGCCACTTGTCAAAGAAGGTGCTGATCATAAGAATTTCTTCTCATTCTCAGAATTCAGTGTGCTGCCAACTTGATGTTCCACCTGCCACAGACTACCAGGACTGAAAGAAGAAATAGTACAGAGGGCAAAGTTTACAGATGTTTTTAATTCTAATAGCTTATCCGGAACAACTTGTAGCAGCTATGTATTTCCCCTTGATCCGAAGCCTGATAACTTTAGCCATCATAACTCACTAACAGGGAGAAGTAGCTGGTACCAATGTGCCTTGATTGATTACATAAAGATTCTTACAGGCAGCAAAAGACCAAATCTCAGTTGTTTGCTTCTTGCCATCACTGGTCCAGGTCTTCAGTTTCTGAATCTCTTTCCCTTCCCACGTGATCTGTTGCCGCTATGCAGCTTTTGCTTATACCACTATTTCCCCTTTTTTTCTATATCAAAAACCTTTATAATTACCAGGGATGTTCCTTACCAAGGATTTTTAGCCCCAACTATCTCCTATGCTCTAATGTTGAAAAGGCTGAGAAAAGTGGGGCCCAGCCGATGTGGGTGATGAAGTGGTGTCTTTTCTAGAGAAACACTTGATCAGATGAGGATCTGAAATGGCATTTTTTAAATTTTAGATAAGCTCATCACCTGCTAGAATCTCTAGCAGGTCACCTTTCTTGGTATTGAAATTCTTACTAGCTATACAAATTAAACCCAGAACAGTTATAAGAGGCCATTTAAATTTGTCTTTTGCTCTGCTTCACTCACCCATTAGCCAGGTTCTCCATAGGTTTTGCTCTGGCCTCCCTGGCTCTGAACGTCAGGCTTTGTTTAATGGTTCAGCAGCACTGTGAGTGGCTCAAGCATGCTGGAGTATAAAACAGCCCTGGTCTGAGATGCAGGTGATGCCATTACAGAACCAATTTGTGGCGTGTGTTGCTGTGTCTCCCAGAGAGACAGCCATAAACACTATAAAACAATAAAGAGAGAATGGTGCTGTTTAAAGTTACATCCCTGTAAATTTCAGAATTCAAAAATGATTTATCTCTTTGGTCCGCTTGCCTAATTGTCCTCTCTCCTCCCCCATGGCAGCCTAGACCTTAGACTTCCCAGTGTCCTGAGAGGAGGCGTTGTTATATGCCCTCCTTCGGCCACACCAAGCCGCCATCCTCCACCGCTCCCAAGGACTCAAGAGGAATTTTGTTTCTCTGTTGTCAACTCCCCATCTGGCTCAGCACAGGGTCACTTTGCCATTATGCAAATGGAGATAAAAGCAATTCTGACTGTCCAGGAGCTACTCTGATCGTTCTATTGTGTGGATGACCACATAAAAAGGCAATTTTAGTGTATTAATCATAGATTATTATAAACTATAAATTTAAGGGCAAGGAGTTTATTACAATGTATCTTTATTAAAACAAAAGGGTGTATAGTGTTCACAAACTGTGAAAATAGTGTAAGAACTGTACATTGTGAGCTCTGGTTATTTTTCTCTTGTACCATAGAAAAATGTATAAAAATTATCAAAAAGCTAATGTGCAGGGATATTGCCTTATTTGTCTGTAAAAATGGAGCTCAGTAACATAACTGCCTCTTGGAGCTTTGGAATATTTTATCCTGTATTCTTGTTTGAATTCTTCCTCTATTTAAGATATATACATGGAATCGAAGTGTTTATGTAATAGTTCTATCCTTTTGCCTGCAGGTCAGTTGTAATAAATCTAGGATGTGAAAAAAAAAAAAAAAAAAAAAAAAAAACAGGAACAGGAAACCCTGAAAAAGGGGCAAGTAAACTTTATAAATAGAAATCTTATAAAAATAAAGTTATTGAATTAGAAAACACAATACATGATAGGTAACTGAATAGTAGACTAAAGAGAACTAATTACTGAACCAGAATGTTTAATTGGGAAAATCACCCAAAATGTAGCAAAGATAGAAAACATTAAAAGTTGATAATTGTCAACATTTTCTCTTAGAAGTTATTAGTTAATAACAGAGGCAAACTTTCCAAGGCTACGCTCTGGAAATTAACAAGTTAGGAAAAAAGAGAATCTTAAAACTTTAAATATGGGAAACAACAAGGGCAGACAATTTTTAACCAATGGACTCTGAGGAATACAACAGTCTGTTTTTATTTGTAACCAGAAATTAAAATGGGAGAGAACAAAATTAGATTCTTTCTTACCTCTATCACGTCCATGTTTATTCAGCATTTTGAAGAACGGAGAATGGAGGGAAAGATATATATTAGGGAAGTTTTAGGAAAACATACAGGTTAAGGGAAACCATAAGAAAGAAAAACAGAAAGGGAGTGGGAAACCTAGAAGTAGTTTAGTTTCTACTTCTGGAGCTAAATAAGACAAAAGAACAGGTGCTTCCCTCTTTCTTTCCCTATCATAGAACTTTCAGTTAGACTTAGTGCAAATTTTCTCAACACGTATCAAGGAATAGTCAAAATATCTTGTAGTTAGGAAATTCCCTTTATTCTACTTCCTTTTAATGAAACTAAAACTTGTAACAAGTTATCATCACACAATTTTCTAGGCTAAAATTAATGTCTGGGGCTTCTTGATCAAGCCCCTTTGCAGGATGAAGAAAACGTTAAGTTCCCGTCTCTAGTAGCTGAGAGAGGAATAAGGAGGATGTGTGCTGAAAACGTAACGCAGGGTCGAGTGATCTTTGCAAGCATATTCCATCAACACTCTCTCTCTTCCTAAGTTACGTCTTGTATCCAGTCTCTCTGCTATAGCATACACAGGGCAGTGCATGTAGCGCCACCAACGCGTAGGAATGACAGTAATCGACTCGCTATTTGATGCTGTTTCTCTCAAAAGACGTTCACACACGGTAGTGTCATCTGAAAACCACGAGCGTCCCAGTCCTGTCTCACACAGTTCTGATCATTTTATCCTATCCCTTGCAGGATCTTTATCACCACTTCTCCTCAGTGCAGAGAAATCTAGGTTGTCGCTGTCAACAGTGCCATCTTCTGGCCGTTATGGGGCATTTCACCTTGACTCCGATGCCGGTTTCCAGGGCAAGATTGAAAATAGAGCCGTCCTGGATCTGGAAGTCATTGCCCCCCCAAATCAGAAATTAGGAGATCACTGGATGCTTTTTATGCTATTCCAAACCGTGACCAGCACCTTCTAAATAAGAGGACCTAGAAGGGTGCCCAATTTTTAGATGTGAAAGAATCCTTAAAGATTCTTAAAGATGACCTTGTCCAACCTCTTCATTTTATAAGTGTTGGCCACCAAAGCCATATGGGCAAAATGACATTTCAGAGCCACGCAAAGTATCATTGTGGAGCCACTGGCAGAACTCTGATTCCTAATGTTATGCCCTTTGCATTATACCATAGGGGAAGAGACATTCTACTCCTGCCCACTTCCTCATCTCAGACCACATGAAAGACGTTTCTAGGGCACTCCTCCACCACAGAATTGCAAAAGTATATATAACTGCACAGACACACATCACCAAAAAAGGGTGTTCACCTTGTAATCAGAAAGCCTCTGGAAAAAAAGAGTTAGATATTCTGAAAATCAAAAAGCCTATGCAAATAAAAACCATAAAAAGTAATTCTTGTCCTTGCTTTGAATTTTTCCATTCAGTGAGGTAGAAAAGAAAGTCTAGTGGCAGAATGGAGTGACATATCTCATGTTTGATATTTCAGAAGTGGGGCAGAAAAGGGTAGGACAGGATCCAGGGAATGGCCCTAGGTTGGGATACTGAAATAAAGTGGAGGTAAGGGGACTAGAGTTAGAGACTTGAGGCTAGCATGATGAATGGCTCATCACTGACGATTTTAACATCACACAAAATTGGAGGGGGGCTTGGGTCAGAGGAAGAATGTTCTCTTGCTAACAAAGACTTCAGCAAATGTCAAGGTATGACCATGAGAATAGCCGATGATAAGAGATGAGGATGGAACAGCCGAATGGACTTCTAAGGAGAGAAAAAGGATAAATGAACAAAGGAATTTCAAACATGACACTCCACAGGTAGGATATGAATAACAGAGTCACTTTTTTTACCAAGTTATTTGGAACATTTAAATTTTGAGACTCCTTATATAAACATCTACTTTTCTGGGTTATTTGAAAAATCAGAACCGTTATCAACGATTAACTTGCCTTCCAATATGGCAACTCACATCCCTAGTGCATTGCTACATGAGGAAAAATCAGAGGCAGTATCAAATGTGAGCTCACATTCTGACATGTTAATCACTATCTCCTTCTCTGTAATTACTAACAAATAATTTATTTCTTCCATGCAAATAAAAACTCATCTTAAATTGGGAAGGGAAGGAGAAAAAGAGTAAAGGAAAATTAAAAAAAAAAAGAAGGGAGATATTCTAACACAACATGGAAAATTAAGTTACATCCAATCTCAAGAAATCATAAAAATCATAGGACACAATATACACCAGGTTTATAAGCATTATCTCATTTAATTCTCAAAATCACCCTATGAAATACAATAATTTCTCTGCTTTGCAAATTAAAACATTAAGTCTCAGAAAGGATCACTGACCTTTGTCAATGACATATGCTAATGAGAAACAGGCTTTTTCTTCACACCAAGAACCTTCTGGCTCCAAGGTGGGTACTCTCTTCATTAGGTTATAATTTCTTCCACAATCACAAGAGATAACGGTATAGGTAGAAACTAAAAAATAAAATAAAATAAAATAAAAAATGACCAGGACAAATCTCTGAGGTCTGTAGAGAAAAAGAGTCAATTGCATGATTCCCCAAAACAGAAAAAAAAGGGGAGAGGAGTGGCCAAGAGGGAGCCACGGGCTCTTTAATTCCCAATGCCTTTAAAGATTATCTTCACTACCAAGTCCTATTTCCTAACTCCTAAATTCCCTCAACATTTGACATTTAATTGCTCCCTAAGCTCAAGGGCTCTTCCTCCCTGACTCCAGGGATTCATCATAGATTGGACTCCAAAGGGATATGAGACTATTTACATAACTACAAGCAGAAAACTGTCCACTTGTGCTAACTCCTTGGAAGTCAGATAAGGCAGCCATCTGATACGCAGCATTCATATCATACATAATGAATGAAAAGAAGTAGTCCTTGGTGAGAGAACCCAAGTCTAAGGAAGAGAAACATTCGGAATGGAGAGCCCAGAACTCCATAGAAGAAACGGAAGATAAAAGGTGGGGGTGGGGGGTGGGGAGGTAGAACAAAATTTTTCCTTTCCTGGAGTCAGTCATAACCCTTTTGACCATGTACTTGCTCAGAACATATCCCCATCTTTCTCAATTTTTACTTTTTACACTCATTCTGGAGACCTGGGTTGCAGGTATTGTTGGAAGGTATCAAAATTAATTTTGATACCTTTATTCTCATTTATACAATTCCAGAGTCAGTCCTTTCTTGCATTCATTCTGTAAAACACCATACAGAATTCACTCATTTATTTATTTACAATCCTTCATTAATCACTAATTCAGCATCTATCATTTGCAAATTGTTAGTATTCAAAAATTTGTTGGGTATGTTCCCTGACCTGGAAAAGAATATATTATTATAACATGGAGAAAATAATAATCTTTGTGCGGAGTAGATATGAAAAATCATTTTCCTTGTTCTCTTCTTATTCTCTTTCACCATTTTCTAAAACGCATTTCTAAAGATACTTCCTTCAGTCCTTTGTCCTTACTTTGCCCTCTTTCTCCTAGTGATTTCAATCAGGCTTAAAACATCAACTATAATCTCCATACCTTTAACTTGCCAAATTACTGAGCATGTAGCTCCCTACAGCAGATATTACAATAATGAACCATTATACAGAATCATATTATGTCTCAACATCTTTCATAAACACTTTATTTAATCTTTACAGCAATTCTGAGGTATATATCATCTCCATTGATCTAAACCAAACATTTATTGGGTACTCACTATTTACGAATCACAATTATAAGAACATCCTGCATTTTCAAAGACTGTAACTATAATGGTGGATGGCCAAGTACAGATTGTGGGACACAAATGAGGGACATATACCCAAGGAGATTATTGAGTGGCTTGCTAAGAACTATGTAGTTTTATGCCAGTTGTCCTGTCTTGATTATAATAATGTCCCCTGACTACTCTCAAAGGTATCCTAGTTGGAATAATTAATTTTAACTAATTAGGGTTGAGGCTCCTGGAGCAGGAAATGCTTTCTGCTATTGTACAGATGAGAATAAAAGGTACTTTACCAGAATCAAACCACTAAAACTTGGGACTTTAAACCTCTAAAACAAGTTGTTTCTCATATGCCATAGTGGCTCTTTCCTAGACAAATGTCTGAGTTTGATTCGAATATTTGAGTCTTTAAGGAGAGTTGTATGCATTTCTGTTCTGTGTGTAACCCTAATTTACTATTTTATTCATCATTCTCAGTTCCATGTGTATCACTGATACCTAAAAACATGCATAGCTAGAGCTCCAGAAATAGTGAAGAAGGAGGTTGGAGGTGTAAGATTAAATAAAACAACAAATTCAAAAGAGAAAACAATCACCCTGAAGAAAATCCCAGTCTGAGATGGTATATTCATTACATATTTCTTATTACTTTTCTTTGATTTCAGTTTTTATGGAAGAAAATAATGCCCATACTGTTTTGGAACCAACAGAAACGTGACTTGTGTTTCACCTGGTGTGTCACCAACACCATGAAAACATACAGAGAAAGCAGCAGAATAACAATATTCTAGTTCCACTGCACATGTGTAACTGCAGAAGTGCTCTGAAAAGGAATCCTGTAGATCAGGCTGCCAGGTTGGTCTATTTTAGGGCATTTAGTTGTATAATTGGTTGTTGACATTAATTAGATTATATTTACCTGTTCGGTATTCATATCTTTGTTCTCTTGGCCAACCTAGCATTTCACCATGTAAATATTTCATTGTGCTTCATATCCAAGAATATTACTCAAGGTAATCCTCAAGATATGAAGGGAAAATTCCCTTTACCAGCCCTTTGGTAGAATGTCATCATCATGTTTAGGTTGATGTATTCTTCTTGGGTCCATCATGATTGCCTCACAGCCCCCATGTCCACATTCTCACGACTTCTCTCTCTACCCAGATCACCCTTTAAGAACATGAGGAATCACACGGAGCTGGAGTTCCTCCTGCTGGGAATACCTCAGGCAGAGGGACTGGAGACTGTGCTCTTTGTCATCTTCTCATTCATCTACTTCTTCACCCTGTTGAGCAACTCCCTCATCCTCATAGCCATTTATTCCTCTTCCACCCTCCACACCCCCATGTATTTCTTCCTAGGAATCCTATCCATTTCTGACATGTTGTTCCCCTCTGTCACCTGTCCCAAGATGCTATTCTACCTCTCTGGCCAGAGCCGAGCCATCTCTTACAAGGAATGTGCTGCACAGCTCTTCTTCTATCATTTTCTTGGTTCCACGGAAGGCTGCCTCTATTCTGTGATGGCTTGTGATCGCTTTGTTGCCATCTGTCACCCACTGAGGTACACGCTCATCATGATACCCAGAGTCTGTGTGGGCTTGGTCATAGGGACCTGGCTGCTGGGTTGTCTTCACGCCACCACGCTGACCTCCTTTACCTTCCAGTTAACTTACTGTGGCCCCAATAACGTGAACTACTACTTCTGTGACATTCCTGCTGTCTTACCCTTGGCTTGCACTGACAGTTCACTGGCCCAGAAGGTCGGTTCCACGAATGTTAGCCTTCTGGCTTTAATGCTGTTGCTCAGTATTTGTGTCTTCTACACTGGCATTGGGATTGCCATTTTGAGAATCCGTTCAGCAGAGGGTCGGCAGAAAGCTTTCTCCACCTGCAGTGCCCACCTCACTGCCATACTCTGTGCATATGGACCTGTAATCATCATCTACCTGCAGCCCACACCCAACCCCTTGCTTGGTGCCATGGTGCAAATACTAAATAATCTGGTCTCGCCCATGCTGAACTCATTAATCTATTCCTTAAGGAACAAGGAAGTGAAGAGGTCCCTGAAAAGGGTGTTCAGCAATGTAATAATTACTGTCCTGAAATAAATTATGGGTTTAAAAGTTAATGCTTGAAATACTATATCTTACTATCATACTACAATGTCTCCTCTTTAAAATACAAACAAAAAAATAAAGACATAATTCTTTCTCTTACATTTTTATATTTTATTTTCCTAATAAAAAATTCATTGTTTCTGTGTCCCTTTTACCCATTATTCCATAAAGACCTCTATAACTAATATTATTTTTAGTGCCTCACTCCTGTGGAAGGTATCTAAGCAGCAGAGCAAGCAACTGAAGACAGATATCTTATCCCTGTAATAGGCATCCAATGATGCCTGGTTGAGAACAGTGAAGTTTTGTGGCAGAGCAAGGAGCAGCCTTCAATAGGCCCTCTCTGGGCTGAATTACCCTTCTTTTCATTTTTTGGCCCCACTTAGAAGTCCTTTTCTGCCATAAAGATTCAGTTCCTGCATGCTGCCAAAACTAGAATTAACTAACATTTACATAGCATGAGATTTCTTCCAGGAACTGTGATAAACCTTTCACACACATCATCTAATTTAATCTTTGCACCATTTCCCATAAGCTAGAGTCCATGTTTGAAGAACTGAGTTTGAGGATTAGAGATTTTCAATAATGCATCCAGGTCACACATTACATTAAGCAGTACACCAAACAGTCCTCAGGTCCCAGAACCCATCGCCTCTCTCTGGAGCCTAGCATGGTTCATGATACCTAGAAGGTATTCCATAAATAACTGGTAGAAGCAGCACTGACATGGGTCATGTTTGTATATTGACTTTACTATTATGTACATTTATTCTATTCCACCACCCATGGCACAGATAGCAGTGCTGAGATAGAGCATTCAGGTATGCCATCTACTTATGATCAAGCCATGGCCAGACCCAGGGCCTCTTAACTCCTTAACTCCTCCTGTCATGGATTCCCTACAGCACCACAGTTGCCAATAGTCCAAATTAGCCCGAAGAGTTAAAGGTGTGGGAAAGCCTGCTCATCTCTTGTAGTTTGAAGAGAAGATGGCTCTTTATGGAGTTCAGTTAAAAGGCCCATTTGGTTCTCCCACCAAGTTAAATTTCCAATTGGCCCCCCAAAACAATGAAAATGATAACTAACTTTCCGTTTTCTCCAGAATCCAGTGTGAAAGTAGGGGTGCTATTTATTGGGGATCCCACAGGCACACCAGCCCTTAGATTTCAAGACATTTTTGGTCATTAGTATTTTTTATTCCACTCTACTCCCCGAAGTTTCCACTCCATTTAAATCATGAGAATAAAATAGAAAAAAAAGGGGGAAATCTCAAACAAAATCAATTAGCAACTTAACAAAAGACATGGAGGAAAAAGAAGAAAATGGAGCCCTTTAAAGCATAGATAAATGGTGTATGTTACCTGAGGGTTCTATGCATCCTCCTAAACTGACTGACAAAACCAAGATCACACAATCTTATTCCTCGACTTTGGAAATGTTGTTCTAGATGATATGTAAGTTCTAGGCAATTCCAGTATCGTTTGGCTACCCATTAATGCTAGATATTGCCAGAAAAACCCATTTGCCATGATACCTGGAACAGCCAGAAGATGTTTATGGACAGAAGTTCTTTATACTTACAATAATATGTTTCATGGTTTTCTTTGCTAGTGTATGAAAGTTCCATGAGAACAGGAATCATGTTTGTCTGATTCACTGTTGTATAAAATGACATAGTAGCATCCACTATATGCTTGTGAATCAAATCTGGAATAAATGGAATAGCACCTACCCATGCAAATTACCTATTTGTTAATACAGAAAGAGAAACAGGAATGAAATGATTAGTGTACAGACCAACAGCATACCCTAATGTAAGTATATTTCTGCATTTGAGTAAATTTGAAGACACATGAAACCCAAAATTTGAATGAACCTGAGCCTCTTTTTAGCCCTTCTAAACCAGTGTTATCTGGCATGTTAAATAATTTTTAATACCTGAATCTTTCCTATACCTAAAACTTTTGTTAAGCACCCAAATAAGATAAAAGATTTTATTTAAAAACACACATACAGTCACACACCATTTTAAAAATATACTCCAGCTATCTGCCTTTTAATATCCCACATTATTTCTTGTTCCTGTCTTTTCGCCTTCCAAAATCCCTCCCCTTAGTCCACATTGAGTCTAGTTTTTCCTCATCAGCACCCTTTTTGTAATTCTTCTGCTGACTTTCCACAAGTCATTCTCTGCCTTTTCTACTTTATATTAATCTTTCCTCCCTAGCTTTTCCAGTTCTCTCCTTACCCAAAACACTGAGTCTATGAAATAAAGGCCCTGAGAACTCCACAAAGATAGAACCCCAAAGTAGGTGGAAACAGAAAAAAGATTGAGGATACTGACATCTTATTTTCTGTTAGCATTTGTGTCTATGCTCATTTGTAAACAATTGAAAGACTATTTCCCCAAAGGTTAAAAATGTGTAATCAAATTTTGAGTGTTTTTTTTTCATATTCTTAACTATATCTTTCTGTATTACTTTCATTATTTTACAAAGAGTTCATAATGTTTATTTTTTCATAGATATTTTCAAGAAAAAGTTAAGGATATCTCAGTATGGGATGAAATGACTCAGATTATCTGAACCAGGAAGTTATAAGAAAAATAAAATCCAGTGCAATTCCTTAGTAGGATAAATGGCACAATTATTTCTAAACCCTATAGTGTGGTTTATTTGTTTATGTTGTATATAAATTATGTTCAAACTAATCAGTAATAAATGTTCTAATCCCTCAAAGTCAACTGTTCTTATTTTCATTCTCACTTTATTACTATCCTGTGAATTCTAGTCCTCTTGGTGTTTGAATCCAACTCTGGTTCTCAGTATACCTTCAGAATGAAGATCTATTCTGATGTAGGTTAGGCTAAAGCAGGACCTTAATCTACATATACTCTCAGAGTTTTTCGCTGACCTAGTGACTACCATTTCTCCTTTTTTCTGACCAATTATCTCAAAAGTTTATAGTCCAACAATATTCCTTGTGTCTCCCTGATGGTGCTGTGTTTCCCCTGCCTCTCTCCCCACCAGGGCTAGAATTGTGTGTTCATATTCTCATCCAGACACACACACACTCAAACATAATGCTGTTAAAAAACCTCTTACTGTTCCCATTGCTCCTAAACGAGAAACCATATTCTTTAAAATGACCTTCTGGACTCTGGGTCATCTTTGGCTTTTGTGCCTCTCGTCCTTGAAATCACAGTTCTTTTCCTCTCTTTCCTCAAGCTTTCATATTTCCATAGAGCTTTGCACGTGTGGCTGCCCTGCCTAGAAGGTTTCTCACCTTGCTTGGCACCCACTCTTCCCCCTCAGATCTCAGCTCTCCTGTCATTTCTAGGGAAGGCCTGCTTGACCTCCTTGGAAACTACCTAGCCATACACATTATGATGTAAATACATATTTATTGACATGAGGGGAAAACATGAGTGAAATATTTAGGATACAAATATTCTCCCTTTATGTATATTGAATCCACAGAACTTTTTCTACCTAGCACTTACCACAGAGTTTATCATTATAATTTATATGTATAGGTTTTTGAACAGTGTCTCTCTCTTCCTGTACCAGGGTATAAGCTCCTTGGGAGCACAGATTTGGGCCTGCATAGTAGCTGCTGGTAAATTTTTGTAGAGTGAACAAATGACTTCATTAAAACCTCTAACTCATTAACCACATCGCTTTCTCTCCTTCTGCCAGCACTTCCTTGTCTTTACTTAGCTTTTTATTTACTTCAGATTGTCTGACCACTATTATAATTAATTCCAAGAGTTTTGCAGAAGAGAATAGAAAGGATGGGAGGGAGGTCGTTGGTGCATGGGGAATTTAGGGATGGAGTTAGAGGAGGGCCTGCATTTATGGTGGTGATAGACGTTAACCTACATGAGAGGCATGGTATAATGAATCAACCTAAGGTTTTAGGCTGGTGCAAGCAGGTGGTACTGGAGGCTTGGTAAGAGTAAGAGAAAATAGTCAAGCCACTGAATTACCTAGGTTAACAGATGCTGAAGTCTCTGGAGAACCAAGGGCCAGGTGAAATCTCCCTTTCATGCATGAATACCAAAGAGAATAATTTTTATTCAAATTGCTAAAAGTATCAGTTACTTTTTTTACTTTTTTATTTTTATTAAATTCAGTTTTATTGAAATACATTCACACACCATACAATCATCCATGGTATACAATCAACTGAACACAGTATGATAACATACTTATGCGTTCATCACCACAATCCATCTCTGAACATTTTCCTTACATCAGAAAGAACCAGAACAAGAATAAAAAATAAAAGTGAAAAAAGAACACCCAAATCTTTCCCCCCATCCCACCCCATTTGTCCCTTAGTTTTTATCCCCATTTTTCTACTCATCCATACACTGAATAAAGGGGGTATGATCCACAAGGTCTTCACAATCACACCGTCACCCCTTGTAATCTATATTATATAATTGTCTTCAGGAGTCCAGACTGCTGGGTTGGAGTTTGATAGTTTCAGGTATTTACTTCTAGCTATTCCAATACATTAAAACCTAAGACGTGTTATCTATATAGTGCATAAGAATGTCCACCAGAGTGACCTCTCAACTCCATTTGAAATCTCTCAGCCACTGAAACTATTTTGTCTCATTTTGCATCCTCCTTTTGGTCAAGAAGATACTCTCGGTCCCATGATGCCAGGCCCATATTCATCCCTGGGAGTCATATTCAGTATCAGTTACTTTTAATATCATTTATAAAAAAGAGCACAACCTGGAAATGTTGAGGCTTTTGGGAAGCTTTTGGCTTCAGGAAACATTGGTTTTGAAAGGCAGCAACTCTTTGGCTAATGACCATAAAGTAATAGGAAATTTTTATACTTCTGCAAAAGACTGACAAATGGCTTGGACTCTTTTTATCTCACAAATTGATACTCACAGATTGTGAGACTAGCTAATCTAGCTTACATCATATAGCTCCTCCAATGTCATTTTAACCAAAATGACAGACCATTTACAGTTTGCTTAATTTCATTTATTGCACTTAACTCATCTATATGTTGAAATGCAACATAAACATGAATAACACAAAACTGTTATTAACCAAAAAAATTAATGTTTTTTTTTCCACTTTCTTTATGCAAATAGTGTACATAGAATGTATATACAAGAGATCTGGTGGTGAGCTCAGAAAGGCTACCCTCCAAATACTACCAATAACAAGCTTTCTACATTCAGGTATGAAAAATTAGCATCTTCTCCATCAAAACCAAGATAGTGTAAGTCAAAAATTGGGACTCTATGAAGAGGAAGTATATTTCCAATAACATGTTTCTATTTTGATGTTATATTAAAGTTGAGCTCATCTGGTGACATACTAGCCATGATCATATAATCTCTCCTATAAAATGGTTATTCAAAACTTATGATCACATCAGAAACCAATAATCTAAAAATAAATTTTCAAAAGATATCTCAAAATATGGGGAAATTTTCCAATAAAAGGAATGCATATGGGAATGATTGAAAACAAAACTACAAACTACAGAGTAGAGAAAGGAGATGGGGACAGAGGGGAGAAACAGAATAATGACCTAAGCACAAACTGACTCCTGATCAAATATGAAGGTTGAGGAGAAAGGAAGAGTAAGGAAAAGTAAGTCCATCTCTCTCCAGCAGTCTATACCCAATTTCCCCCCAAGACTATGCCATCCTCCTCCTCTGCAAATGCTTTTTCAGCAGTGTTCCTTTCTGCAGTCCTTTGAAGAAAGCAACATAGCTGGATAGCCATAGAATAAAGAAAAAGGTGGTTCTTTAGGCATATAAGACAAATAAAGAGAAAACACCTGAAAATAATACACTATAGGTGGTACAGGTAAGAAAGGAAGGGTCTTTAAATAAAAGGAAAAAGGAGTCAGAGAGAGAATAGGTTTGGAGAAAAAAGGAGTTAGTTAAGACATAAAAGAATGGACATCTAGAAATACAATAGTAATATATAAATTATGAGCCTTTATAGTAATATATAAATTATATATATAGTTATATATATTAAATTATATATAATATATAAAGTATATATGATATATAAATTAAATTTATAATATATAAATATATTTATAAATATATATTCCTTGTACCAAAGTATTATAAATATATTTATATATTACACTATATTTATAATATATTATATTATAATATATAGTATAATTATATATTATATAATATATAATAATGTTATATAATATATATGTAATATATTATATTTGTATTTAATATTCCTTGTACCAGAAATATTATAAATATATTGTATATAAATTAAATTATATAAAATATATAAATTATATATAGTAATATATAAATTATGAGCCTTTATAATTTCATTGAAGAAGGAAAAAGCCAAGGCTCTTAATTCCTATGCCCCAAATCACCTATTGTCAAAATTTAGGAAGCTAAAGTAAATGACAGAACAATGGGCAATAAAGACTCCTTCTTCCCTCAGAATCTTGCTGTAACACATCCCAAAGTAATCTGGACAGAAAATAAAAATATATATGCAGGGGCTCCCTGAGGAGTTGGGGAAAAATGCAGAGGTATTGGGCTTCCTCACCTGGATTGTTGCTGATGTTTTCACAAATATTGAGGACTGGCGGTTTGATGTGGCAAGTCCTCTATCACGGGACTTGCCCTTGTGAAGCTCACTGCTGCAAAGGAGAGGCTAAAACAGCTTATAACTGTGCCTAAGAGTCTCCCCCTGGGTGCCTCTTTGTTGCTCAGATGTGGCCTTCTCTCTCCAGCTAAGCCAACATGGTAGGTGATCTTGCTGCCCTCCCCCCTACATGGGATCTGACTCCCAGGTGTGTAAATCTCCCTGGCAACACGGGATGTGACTCCCGGGGATGAATCTGGACCCGACATTGTGGGATTAAGAACATCTTCTTGACCAAAAGAGGGATGTGAAATGAAACAAAATGAAGTTTCAGTGGCTGAGAGGTTCCAAATGGAATCGAGAGGTCACTCTGGTGGGCATTCTTATGCTCTATATAGATAACCCTTTTTAGGTTTTAATGCATTGGAATAGCCAGAAGTAAATACCTGAAACTATCAAACTCCAACCCAGTAGTCTTGACTCTTGAAGATGATTGTACAGCAATGTAGCTTACAAAGGTGACAGTGTGATTGTGAAAGCCTTGTGGATAACACTCCCCTTTTTCAGTGTATAGATGGATGAGTAGAAAAATGGGGACAAAAACCTAAATGAAAAATATGGTGGGACAGGGCAGTTGATTTGATTGCTCTTTTTTACTTTTATTTTTTATTCTTATTTTCACTTTTTCTGGTACAAGGAAAATATTCAAAAAATAGATTGGGGTGATAAATGCACAATTTTATGATGGTACTGTGAACAACTGATTGTATACTTTGGATGACTGTATGGTATGTGAATGTATCTCAATAATATTGAATTTTAAAAAAATCTTGTTTAACAGTATTGATTGCTATGCACATCAGGCAACAAGTCCTATCTTGGTAATAGGTACCACAGAAGAAACTGCCCACCTCATTGGGGCCACAATAGGGCAACTGAAAGATGAGGCCTGTGAGACAGATGCAAGCAGACAGCTCCTCAGACAGGTGCTCAGGTTCAGGACAGCACACGCCTGGTGGGCCATGATTGTATACCACAGCAGGGCGACAGATGGCCACAAAGCGGTCGTAGGCCATCGTGGTGTACAGGAAGCACTTGGTGCCACCCAGGGTGTGGTAGAAGAAGAGCTGGGATGCGCAGCCCCGGTAAGAGATGACGCAGCTTTGTCCATCAGGTAACGCATCATTTTGGGGGAACTCACAAAAGGGAAAAATACGTCAAAAATATGTCAAACATATGTCAAATACATGGGGGTGTGGAGGTTAGAGGAAGCCAGAATGGTGAGGAAGATGAGCAGGTTCCCCAGCAAGGTGATGAGGTTGAAGGCCAGAAACAGGACAAAAAAGCACGTTCTCCAGCCCTTCAGTGTTACGAATTCCCAACAGGATGAACTCGGTGACGGAAGTGTGATTCCTCATGTCTGTGTGTTAGGCAGCACTGGAAGAAAAGTGACAGTCAAGCTGTAAGACTACAAGAAACTGAGAGACCATCTTCCAAACAAAGTGATTTCTATCCTAGCAGCTGCTATAAGCAAATAAAGGCTGAAAGCAGAAAAGGAGACCAGTAGTAAAGCTGGCACTGCCACCCAACAGTTTGTCAAATTTGGCCTTGGTTTCTGCATCTGTTATATTAGGTGGCAGAATAATTTATCTTTATAGTTGGCAAACCTCTTAGCAGTAATCAACTTTTATTATCAGTTTTGGGTAATTTCTCCAGTTTGGATTATCACCCAAACCCACATATTTCAGACCCATCATCTCTATGGAAAACTGTCATCAGGGTGCCAAACTCAGTTTAATATTAACCAAGTCATAATTAATTTTTAAACAGGCCTACCTTCCAAAAATGTACATATTAAATCCCTAATGCAAACAAATTATATACATTTATCTATTGCTTTTTATTTCCATTCTTCGGCATTTATATTCAAGAGAAAAGCACACGATTCATATTTATTACCTGTGCACATATACAGAAATTGGATTCAGTCTAAAATAAGGCATTGCATAAATAATAGAAACAACTACTGCTTTCTCTCCTCAGCTATGTTTCCTTTCAATACTACAGACCTCTCAAATACAAATGTTAATAACGTTAATTTTATTTAGCTTCTTTAACCAGTGCCAGTCCTAGATAAACCTAAAAAAAACTGAATTACATTTTCTGAATCCCCAATTTCTCCTTCTGTTATTTTGCATACCATTTTTTGTTAGCCCTCCATATGCTACCACTGGAATATAACTGAATTCCCACGGCCTGTGATTGGTATTCACTCACAGGAAATAGCCTAATTCTTTTGATATTAATTCAGAAATTGTTAATCTGTTACCATTTCCTGCCTTATTTCCATTTTAACAAGGATAAAGGCTTATGCCACAGAGAAAAATCTCAGAAAGTGAAATTTATGGCAAGAATTAAGAGGTAGAAGTGGTACCAGGAACAGGAGCTCTTCATACCAATTTTGAAATCAATCTGCTAAGCCAGGCTCTATGTAAAGCTGGTCCTGCACGAAACATTTCAAACAGATTGAGAGCCTGGGAAAGACATGGACAGGAAGACAAAATGAAATATTGAAACAAAATTGAAAATTGAGTTTGGACCTTGGTGATCAATTCAATCTCATAAACATTTTAATAACGTTAATTTTATTTAGCTTTTTTAATCAGTGCCAGTCCTAGATAAACATAAACATAAAAACATGGGTCCTAGATTAAACATAAAAATTGAAAATTGAGTTTGGACCTTGGTGATCAATTCAATCTCATAAACATTGAGCAAAGACTACTCAATGTATCATGAGCCAGAGCTAGAAATATAAGGATATAAGGATGAATAAAATAAAGTACCATCCCTTAAAGAACTCACTCTAGAGTCATATAAATACGGTTTTTAACTCTGACTCTTGCATTTTCTGGCTTGGGGCCTTGGGCAACTTATTTGACCTTGCTAAGCCACATTTCCTTCAAAGGAAAAATGGCTAATAATATTACCTGCCTCGTAGGGTCTTTGTGAGGATTAAATGAGACAATAAAATGCTTCATTCATTCAAATCTTGGTATTTAGTCATTGTTCAAAAAAGTTAGCTTAACAACTAAACTTCATGCATTTAAGACTGAGGTAAGGGTAATAAAGTAGTAACAGTAGATGTGATGAGAATACAATTAGATATGGGTTTTGAAGTATCCACAGGATTTTTAAAAGACAGAAAAAGGCATACAGATCAGGCAACTGTTATTTTCAACTTATCAACAATGGTGTGTTATAGAAATATATCAGCAGAATTAAAGGATAACTTTGTAGCCTGGAAGTGTATAAACTCTCCCTCTAATCTGAACTTTTCTGTTTCTAGCTCAGTAACCAGCTCCGCAGGCTAAATGGCACAGGGGTCAGTCCAAACCTGCCCTGGGCAGAAGTGCCACTTTGACAACACATCTGAGATACACTTTGAAAACCCCTCTCACCTCTCCTCTGTAATCAGCACTTAGTTCCTTATCTCCATCCAAACCTATTCTCAAGAAAGAATCTGACATCTGTCCAAGGAAAAGTATTCTAGAAACAAATGTTGCCTAAATATAAAGAGAGTCGTGTGGCCATAGGGGAATGGTGGTTTGATGGGTTGAGCCCTCTACCACAGGTTTTACCCTTGGGAAGACGGTTGCTGCAAAGGAGAGGCTAGGCCTCTCTATGGTTGTGCCTAAGAGCCTCCTCCCGAATGCCTCTTTGTTGCTCAGATGTGGCCCTGTCTCTCTAGCTAAGCCAACTTGAAAGGTGAAATCACTGCCCTCCCCCCTACGTGGGATCAGACACCCAGGGGAGTGAATCTCCCTGGCAATGTGGAATATGACTCCCGGGGAGGAATGTAGACCTGGCATCGTGGGACGGAGAACATCTTCTTGACCAAAAGGGGGATGTGAAAGGAAATGAAATAAGCTTCAGTGGCAGAGAGATTCCAAAAGGAGCTGAGAGGTCACTCTGGTGGGCACTCTTACGCACAATTTAGACAACCCTTTTTAGGTTCTAAAGAATTGGGGTAGCTGGTGGTGGATACCTGAAACTATCAAACTACAACCCAGAACCCATGAATCTCGAAGACAGTTGTATAAAAATGTAGCTTATGAGGGGTGACAAGGAGATTGGGAAAGCCATAAGGACCACACTCCACTTTGTCTAGTTTATGGATGGATGAGTAGAAAAATAGGGGAAGGAAACAAACAGACAAAGGTACCCAGTGTTCTTTTTTACTTCAATTGCTCTTTTTCACTCTAATTATTATTCTTGTTATTTTTGTGTGTGTGCTAATGAAGGTGTCAGGGATTGATTTGGGTGATGAATGTACCACTATGTAATGGTACTGTAAACAATCGAAAGTACGATTTGTTTTGTATGACTGCGTGGTATGTGAATATATCTCAATAAAATGAAGATAAAATAAAATAAAGAGAGTCGTGTGGGAAAGCACTGCATTCCCAGAATGGAAGATTTTCAAGCAGAACTTACAGGCTCATCTCTTAACGAAGCAGTAGAAGAAAACATTCTCCAACAAAGGGGGAAAAACTAGATTATTTCTTCCAACTTTAAATTCTAAAATTCCTTATTATTAGCTTTTGATAAATCATCCGAGTTTCACTGTTGCCACAGCCACTAACATTTGCATTGTAATTCTTAGCTTTTAATGGCACCATATTCATATATATATATATATATATATATACATATATATCTGTTAAATTTAATATATTTCTTTAATATACTTGTTAAAGGAAGCTCTGATGCTGATAATAAGAGTTCACATTAAGAGTATATCACAAATTTCTAATTTCTATGCTGTTCTAGTTTGCTAATGCTGCGGAATGCAAAACACCAGAGATGGATTGGCTTTTATAAAAAGGGGGTTTATTTGGCTATACAGTTACAGTCTTAAGGCCATAAAATGTCCAAGGTAACACATCAGCAATCAGGTACCTTCACTGGAGGATGGCAAATGGTGTCTGGAAAACCTCTGTTAGCTGGGAAGGCATGTGGCTGGCGTCTGCTCCAAAGTTCTGGTTTCAAAATGGCTTTCTCCCAGGACATTCCTCTCTAGCAAGCTTGCTCCTCTTCAAAACGTCACTCACAGCTGCACTGAGTTCCATCTCTGAGTCAGCACGTTTATATGTCTCCACTGATCAAGGCCCACCCCGAATGGGTGGGGCCATGCCTCCATGGAAATATCCCATCAGTTATCGTCCACAGTTGGGTGGGGTGCATCTCCATGCAAACAACCTAATTCAAACGTTCCAACTTAATCCCCACTATTATGTCTGCCCCACAAGATTGCACCAAAGAATATGGCTTTTTCTGGGGGACATAATACATTCAAACCGGCACATATGCTAACTACAAAATAGGATTCACAGACAAAGAATCTATCCCCTTCGATATCAGCCACCTCCCCCCAACAAGCCACTCCTCTCCCACACATGCACATTTATCCCCAAAAGTTCTCTTCTTCATTTTTTCCTGAGTGTTGGCTTCCTAGTGGATTGTGCAACACAGAGTTTTATAAGAAACTGCCTCAGTTCCTTGATTTCTTCCTTCAGTTGGTTGAGCCAGTAAAATTATAAGGACAAACTAAGAGTAGAAATGTAGCAGAGGGAGAGCAAAGGAAAGAGAGGGCACTAGGCAGGACAGAGATAAATAGAGGTAGGCAAAGGTTCAGACACATACCAGTGGATGGAAAACACGTCTAACAAGGGTAAAGAGACTGTTCTAAAGTTTCTAGGCAAGAAGAACGTGTGCCTTAAGCCTAAACTCTATTTTGAATAAGACGCCATGGCACAGAGTGAAGGTTGGCACCTTCTCCTCTTGAAGCCAAGACACAGATCCACACTCAGCCCTGCTTTGTAGTCTGGTCCTGAAATTCTGGATTTGCAATGTTTTCCAAACTGGAGACTATTAAAGGGACTGGTTTCTTTTGAGACAATATCCCCAATGGACAAATCCTCAGTCTCAAGAAGCCTGACTGGGCAAAGGGAATAATTAAATAGATGTCTGCCTTTCTTTCCTCCTGCCCCCTTCCATTCTCTATCTAATTATTTCATAATATATGACAGCCATTATAAGGTTAGCATCACAACTTTATAGACTATTTGTTACATATACAAAAAGGTGAGAAAAATATCTCATGTTTCTTCAACCTTATCATTTCCAATGTTAAGATTTTGGTGTTTTCTTTCCAATAACTCTACCATAATATTATTTTTTTCTTTAACTATTTGAACTCATACTATATATTACAGTTTTGAATCTTTCTCTTTTAATTTCAATTTAATTTATAATCTTTTCAAAATATTTTTCACCATTATTCAATCATCACAGCTATCATTTTGAGTTTTCATATTCTTTTTCCTTGTATTTAGCAAAATAAATGTTAGAGCAAAGACTATGAATATAAGGGTTTTGAATATTATTGACAAATTACTTTGTTAGCAGCAGCATTTGTAAAGGGCCAGCTTTACCAACATTATGTATTAACATATTTTAAGAGTTTTAAAGTTTTTTCATAAGCAATTGACATCCAACTATTTTTTAATATTCGTTTCTGCTTATTCTTAAGGCTAAATATTTTTCCAAAAGTATGTTGTTGTTTTTCTTTATAGCAATTCAAACAATGTGTGTTGGTGTAGAGACAAACAGAGAAATGGAGTAGAATACAGAGCATAAAAGCACACCCCTTGCATATGTCAATAATGGATTTAAGACAAAAGTGGCACGGAAGATCATGGGGACACATATTTTTATGCCAATAAATTATGTTTGGGTGACTGGATCAACAGGGAAAGAATAAAAATTAATCTTTTACTACACACCATACACAAAATCAATTCCAGGGATAAAATAAACTTAAATTTATGAGGCAAAATAACATAGCATTTACCAATTAAATCGGACGCAATCTTTTTGACTAGATATAGAAATAATAACAATAAGAGAAACAGTGATTTTTGGGTTACATTAAAATAGAGAATACTATCAAAGGAGTAAAAATGAAAAGAAGAAAAGTGAAAGTTGGAGATGTTATTTACAACACATTCATAACAAGGACTCATATCCAAAATATATAAAGCATCCCTAATGTTTATAAGGAGAACTAATCAATCCAATAGGAAAAAAGGCAAATGATTTGAGCAGACTTCACAAAAGAGGAAATACAAAAGCCAATACCCAAAAGAAAATATGCCCAATCATTTTCAAAAATTAGTGAGATTGAAATTAAAATTTCAATAAAATTTTGCTAATGGTAAATGTCAAAATCATTAATTTGTGAGCATGTGGAACTTTTATATATTGCTTAAAGGAGACTAAATTTAAATGAACACTTTAGAAAATGGTTTATTGCTTTCCAATAAAATGGAAGATGTTTTCCTCATAATAACAGAAATTTCCATGGAGAAACTTATGGACATGTTTACTAGGGTAAATGTATAATATTCAGAGATTAGTTTCTGTTATAACCAAATATTTGAACACACTAATGTCTATCATTAGTATGTTTTACAATGGAACAATATAAATCAATAAAAATAATACATTTATGGCTATGCATATCAATATGTACAAGTCTTAAAAACATAAAATAGGGAACTGCTTCAACTAAAGAACAGATAGAAAAAATCTACAACCAATATCATACTTGATGGTGAGAAACTAGCGCTTTGCCCTATGATTGGAACAAGACAAAGATATATCCTCTTACAACTCCTATTCAACATCATAATGGAAGTCCTAACTAATGCAATATGATAAGAAAAGGAAATAAAATATATACAGATTCAGAAGAAAGAAATAAAGGCCCCTTGGTCTGCAGATGATATGATTGTCCATGTAGAAAATTCCAAAGAATTGCAAAAATACTCCTGGAACTAAGGATACAAGGTTAATATACAAAAATCAATTGCTTTCCCACGTACCAGCATGAACAACTGGAGTTTGAAATTAAAAGCAATACCATTTACATTAGCACTAAAAGATGAAATGCTCAGTGTTCTATTTTGCTAATGTTGCCCTTTTGCAAAACACCATAAATGGATTGACTTTTATAAAGGGGGGTTATTTGGTTACACAGTTACAGTCTTAAGGTCATAAAATGTCCAAGATAATGCATCAACAATCGGGTACCTTCACTGAAGGATGCCCAATGGCACCCAGAAAACTTCTGTTAGCTGGGAAGGCACGTGGCTGGTGTCTGCTTCAAGTTCTGGTTTCAAAATGGCTTTCTCCCAGGATGTTCCTCCCTAGGTTGCAGCTTCTCTTCAAAATGTCACTCTCAGTTGCTCTTGGGGCATTTGTCCTCTCTGAACTTCTCCAGAGCAAAGAAGAGGAAAATCTCCTTTCAACAGCCATCTTCAAACTGTCTCTCATCTGTAGCTCCTCTCTCAGCTCCTGTGCTTTCTTCAAAGTGTCCCTCTTGGCTGTAGCAAGCTTGCTCCTGCTGTCTGAGCTTTCATAGGGCCCAAGTGAACTAATAAATGCCCACACTGAATGGGCAGGGCCATGCCACCACGGAAATTATCTAATCAGAGTTATCACCTACAGTTTGGTGGGTCACATCTCCATGGAAACACTCAATCATAGAATTACAATCTAATCAAAACTAATATGTCTGCCCACACAAGACTGCATCAAAAATAATGGTGTTTTGGGGGACATAATACATTCAAACTGGGACAATCAGGTAAAGTCCAAATAAATATATACAAGCTCTAGATGAAGAACACTGTACAACTCTGATTACGGAAATCAGAGAAGATCTAAATAAATGAGGAGACATTCCATGTCATGGATATGAACACTAAATATCATTTATATTATTTTTAATAAGATGTCAATTTCCCCACAACTTGATGTATAGATTCAATGCAATCCCAATGAAATTCCTAGCAAGTTATGTTGTAGATATTGATGAACTGATCCTAAAAGTTTATCTGGAAAGGCCAAAGCTCAGGACAGCCAACAAAACCCTGAGGAAGAACAAAGCCAGAGGACTGACATTACCCAATTTTAAGACTTACTGTAAAGCTACAGTGATCAATACAGCATGGTATTAGAGAAATAATAGACAAATGGATCAATGCAACAGAATGGAGAGACCAGAACTAGCCCCACACAAATATAGTCAACTGATCTTTGACAAAGGAGCAAAGGCATTTCAATGTAGAATGACAGTCTTTTCAAAAAACGGGTGCTGGAACAATTGGATATCCATACGCAAAACAAGGATTTACATCCAGGCCTTTCAGCTTTAATAAAAGTCAACTCAAACTGTATCACACACCTGTAGTGTCAGAAGGAAACCCAGAAAAAATGCTGGATGAAATGGTGAACAAAAATTTTTCCAAAATTTGTTGATTAAGACAAACCAAAAGGCCCAAAGAGTGGAACAAATCCGAAGCAGGATAAAACAAAGAAAACCACACACTAAGTCATAACATAATAAAATCATCAAAAGAGAAAAATATCTTACTAGCAGCCAGGTAAAAGACACATGAGTACAGAATGATGGTAAGAATGAAGGCATAATTCTCATCAAGCTATGCAAGACAGAAGGCAATAGAATGACACATTTAAAGAGCTGAAAATAAAACGTCAGCCAAGATTTCTACATTCACAAAATATATCCTTCTAAAATGAAGGTAAAATCAGATTAATTAATGAAAACAAAATTTGGAAGATTTTGTAAAGAGCAGACCTGAACTACAATAAGTGTTAACTGAAGGTCATCAGAAAGAAGTAGAAATGAACCAGATGGAAAATTGAATCCACAGACAAGAATAAGATAAATAAAAAACTTTTTCATGCTTGAAACAAAAATTGTGGTTCATTCCAGGAACGCAAATTTGGTTTAATATGTGAAACTCAATCAGCATAATTCATCATCAACCTGAAAATGAAAATCACATGATCATTTCATAGATGCAGAAAATGTATTTGACAAACTCCAAACACTATACTAGTTAAAAACTCACAGCTAACTAGGAAATAGAAGGGAATAAAAAATCTATGAAAAACTTACAGCTAACATAAAACTTGACAGTGAGAGACTCAATGAATACCCCCTAAGATCAGGAATAAATCAAGGATTTATGCTCTCACAACTTCTATTAAACATTATACTGGTGGACTCATTTAGTGCAGTAAGGTAAGAAAAAGAAATTAAATGCATCCAGATTGGAAAGGAAGAAATCAACTATATTCACAGGCAACATGGTCATCTCTGTAGAAAATGAATCTTCTAAAAGCTACAAGAACTAAGAAGGTTACAGGATGTAACATCAATTTTCCAAAAAGTCAGCTGTATTTCTACACACCAGGAATCAATAATTAGAAATTGAAGTAAAAACACACCATTTGCAATAGCAACAAAAACAGCAGATAGTAATAACTTCAACAAAAAAATGTGCCAGACCTGAACAATGAATACTATTACAACATGGGAGAAATTAAAAGGATATTGAGAGTGAGACTCACTATTGTTAAGATGTTAATTCTTCTCAAGTTGATCTAGAGTCCATAAAATTCTAAACAAAATCTTGGTATGCTCTTTTGTAGAAATTGACACGCTATTTTTAAAATCCATATGGAACTGCAAAAGGACTTTCAGTATCAAAAACAATTTTGGGGAAAAAATGTTGGAGAACAGCTTCAATAGCAGATCAGGTCCAGTTGCAAATGAGTGTCAGAAACAAGTGCACAGAGAATATTCTAAGAGTGAGAAAGACCCTCCATTGCTGAAGTTGGAGGGAGCCACATGGAAAACAGAGGTTAATTCTGCCAACAACCAGTAAGGTTGGAAGAGGCCCAAGTACTACCCCAAGTACTACCCCAAGTCATTAGATTACTTCAAGTCCCAAATGGTAGAGGCTGTTAAAACTGAATGCATTCCAAGATGACATCATCAACATGGTGATGTAAACAGCCACTGAAAACTTCTCCCCAGAGATTCAGTAGAAAAAAAGGACTATTCTCACTTGTTCAGAACTTTGAAGAAAGGTGTAGAATGGAGAAGGATTCTACAATGCTGAATCAAAGAAAGAGAAAAATATCAGGTAGGAAACTTCCATCCTGGACCAGCCAGTCCTCTCTCCTCCTAGACACCTTGGGAAGTGAACACAGTGGCCGCTGGGATCCCTCCCAACTCCCAGCAGGGACACAGACTATAAAATCTCTCACAGCAGTGAGACAGAATCCCAACTACATCCAGACACAGGGAACCAAGCCCACAAAGTCCCATGGCAGGACTTAAGCCCTTGCGGAGGGCAGAACACAAAAGGGCAACAAGGGGGATTTTCTAAAATGGAGGAATAGAGAGGAAACCACAAAATCTTCCCTAAAAGCAGCAAGCACGCAGGCAGAGACTACCTAAATCAACTGTGTTGGGACAGGGGAGTACATTTCAAGGCTCAGGTCAGTGAGGGACAAAGAGTCTGAGAAAACATGGACAGAGACTGTGTTTCCAGCCCTAGATCCTGGTGCCCATCCCCCACCCATGGGGGAAGCAGCAGCAGGAGGCCTGATCCTTGCCTGGGGGAAGGCTGCAGACTGGGGTAGCTGGAGGAATCCGCTACCATGAGTAAAGTTAGGGACACAGACCCACATTGATCCAGATTTGGGCTGGAAAAGTGAGAGCGTAGGAAGTATGCCAGTTTGAATGTATTATGTCCCCCCAAAAGCCATGTTCTTTGATGCACTCTTGTGGGGGCAGACTATTAGTGCTGATTAGTTTGGAATCTTTGAATTAGGCTGTTTCCATGGAGATGTGACCCACCCAGCTGTGAGTAATGCCTTTGATTAGGTTGTTTCCATGGAGGTGTGGCCCCACCCATAGAGTATGGGGCTTAATTAAATAACTGGAGCCCTACATAAGAACTCAGACAGAAGGAGCTTGTTGCTGCAGCTAAGAGAGACATTTTGGAGACACTGTTGAAAGCAGACTTTTGCTGACACTTTGGAGATACTAGCCCAGAGTTTGCCCCAAGAAGCTAAGTCCAGACATTCTGGATAATGCATTTTGAAACACAACCTGGGATTAAGCAGACACCAGCCACATGCCTTCTGAGCTAACAGAGCTTTTCCAGACACCATCAGTGTTCTTCAGTGAAGCAACCCTATTGCTGATGCCTTTGTATGGATATTTTTATGGCCTTAGGGCTACAACTTTGTAACCAAATAAATCCCCTTTATAAAAGCCAATCTATTTCTGGTGTTTTGCATAATGGCAGTATTTGCAAACTGGAATAGAACTCTGCAGTTTCAACCCTACCCAGTCAGACACTGCGTGGCTCCAGGAGCTAAAGAGCTTTTGAGAACAATTAAGTCACTGACCAGAGCCATCTTTTGGGCAGGCAGGAAAATGCAGGGGAACTGAAAGCTCTTCGGAGCCTCACCAGACCCTATCCCAGGCCCATCAGAGCTGGTCTACACCTCCTGCATTGGAACCAGGCCCTCTTTTAGCTGAGAGACATGGACAACCAAACTGTTAAAGCCATGCCCTAACACAAACCCAGGTCTTAACTGGATGGTGAAAAACAGATCACTCCTGGGCCAGCTGTTGGCTGAGGAAGTGGTAACTCTCAGTCCCACAGCCCAAGACCCTTCGACGCAGAAACCTGGGAATCACCAGGCACATTGTGCCAACAGGCAGGGGCCTCACTAAAGGTGCAAAGTGTCCAACCCCTACCCCAGAGTCAGCAGCTTCCAGGGCACATAGAGAACGGTGGCCTTGACTGACCTGTTGCCTGGTTGGGGCCCAGTCCAGTGCAATGCCACAGTTGGGGGAAGGGAGGGTTGTGGGAAAGAGTTGGCCCAAGAGCACCATCTGCTGGGAAGGCAAGGAGGTACACTCTGGCAAACTGCTTTTCTGACCTTCAATGAAAACCCAAGCAACTACAAAATCTTAGACAAGTGGAGGAAGTCAACTTTCATAATAACCTTATGAAGATAATCAAATGTGTAGAAAGCAACAACAACAACAAAAAACACTAAGTATATGAAGATGCAAGAAGATACAGCAAAGCCAATTGAACAAATTAATAAAGCCAGAGGAGTCACAGAATTTGAAACAACTAATCAAAGACAGTCATACAAATCTCCTAAATAACTTCAGTGGGTTGGCTAAAGGAATAAAAGATGTCAAGAAGACACTAGAAGACCATAAAGAAGAACTTGAAAGAATAAATAGAAAAATAGCAGATTTTATGGAAATGAAAGATACTATATATGAAATTAAAAATTTTCTAGAGACACCACAGCAGATTTGAAGAGGCAAAAGAAAGAATAAGTGAACTAGAGGAGACAGCAACTGAATTCAAATGTAAAAAGAACAAATGGTGGAAAAGATGGAAAAGTTTGAATTGGATCTCAGGGAAACGATGGACAACATGAAGCACACATATATAAGAATCACTGGTGTCCCAGAAGGAGAAGAGTAAAAGTCTAGGAAGGTAATTTTGAGGAAATAATTGGGAAAAATTTCCCAACCCTTACAAAAGACATAAATATACAAATAAAAGAAGCCCAATGAACTCCAAATAGAATAAATCAAATAGACCCACTCCAAGATAAATACAAATCAGACTGTCAAATGCTGAAGAGAAGCATAAAGTCCCAAAAGCAGCAAGAGAAAAGTGATCCACCACATACAAGAGAAGTCACATAAGACCAAGTTCTGACTATTCAGTGGGCACCATGGAGACAAGAAGGTAGTGGTACAATATATTTAAGATTCTGAAAGAGAAAAATTGCCAGCCAGAAATTCTTTATCCAGTGAAGTTCTCCTTCAAACTGAGGAAGACTTTAAAATTTTCACAGAAAAACAAATGCTGAGAGAATTTGTTAACAAGACACCTGCCCTGCAAGAAATACTAACGGGAATTCTGTCAGCTGAAAAAAAAAAAAAAAAAAGACAGGAGAGTGAGGTCTGGCGGAGGACACAAATCCAAAAATATTAATAAGAGTAACTTAAATAATAGAAAGAGAGGAGAAAAAATAGATCTGGCAAATGGAAACAATGGATGACATGGTAGATTCAAGAATTGCCTTTACAGTAAAAACTGTGAATGTTAATGGAATGGATTAAAAAATATGATCCACCTATATGCTGTTTACAAGCGATTCATCTTAGACCCAAAGATGCAAATAGATCGAAAGTGAAAAGATGGAAAAATATATTCTATGCAAGCTGTAAACAAAAGAAAGCAGGGGTAGCTATACTAATATCAGACAAAATAGACTTTAAATGCAAAGATGTCACAAGAGACAAGGAAGGACACTACATATTAATAAAAGGGACAATTCACCCAGAAGACATAACAGTCATAAATGTTTATGCCCCCAACCAAGGAGCTCCAAAGCACATGAGGCAAACAACTGCCAAAACTGAAGGGAGCAATAGCGGTTTCTACAATAACAGTGGGAGATTTCAATATACCACTCTCTTCCATAGATAGAACAACCAGACAGAGGATCAATAGGGAAACAGAGAACAGAAAAATGTGATAAATGAATTAGACCTCACAGACATATATAGATCATTACACCCCCTAACACCAGGATATATATTCTTCTCTGGTGCTCCTGGAACATTCTCCAGGACAGTTCATATGCTGGGGCACAAAATAGGTCTTAATAAATTTAAAAAGATTGAAACTACTCAAAGCACTTTCTCTGACCACAATGGAACAAAGCTGGAAAATAATAACCACCAAAGAACCAGAACCTTAACAAATATATGGAGGTGAAATAACACACTCTTAAACCATCAGTGGGTCAGAAAAAAAATTGGAAGAGAAATCAATAAACATCTGGAGGTGACTGAAAACAAGAATATAACCAATCAAAACATCTAGGATGCAGCAAAGGCAGTCCTGAGAGGTAAATTTATTACTCCAATGCCTACATTAAAAAAGAGGAAAGACCAAAAATTTATGACTTCAGTGCTCACCTGGAGGAACTAGACAAAGAACAGCAAACTAACCCTAAAGCAAGTAGAAAAAGAGAACTAACAAAGATTAAAGCAGAAATAAATGAATTGGAGGACAAAAACAATAGAGAGAATCAATAAAACCAGAAGTTGGTTCTTTGAGAAAACCAATAAAATTGATGGACTCTTAGCAAGGCTGACAAAGAAAAAAAGAGAGGGGATGCAAATAAATAAAATAAAAAATGAGAGAGGGTTCATTACCATGGACCCTGAAAAAAGAACAAATCCTAAGAGAATACTATGAACAAACTGTATGCCAACAACCTAGACAACTGAGATGAAATGGACAATTCCCTAAAAACACGTGAACAACCTCTACTGACTCAAGAGAAAATAGAAGACCTCAACAAACCAACCACAAATAAAGAGATTCAATCAGCCATCAAAAACCTTCCTACATAGAAAAGCCCAAGGCCAGATGGCTTCACAGGGAAATTTTACCAAACATTTCAAAAAGAACTAACACCACTCCTGCTCAAACTCTGCCAAAAAATTAAGAAACAGTAACAATACCTAACTCATTTTATGAAACTAATGTCACTCTAATATCAAAACTGGCTAAAGATATACAAGAAAAGAAAACTACAGGCAAATCTCCCTAATGAATACAGATGCAAAAATTCTTGACAAAATACTTGCAAATCAAATCCAAAGGCACATTAAAAGAATTACATACCATGACCAAGTGGAGTTTATTCCAGGCATACAAGGGTGGTTCAACACAAGAAAATCAATGTTATAAAACACATTAAAAATTTAAAGGGAAAAATAACATGATCATCTCGATTGATGCTGAAAAAAGCATCAGATAAAATTCAACATCCTTTTCTGATAAAACACTTCAAAAGATAAGAAACAAAGGAAACTTCCTCAATATGTAAAAAGCATATATGAAATCCCCACAGCCAGCATCTTACTCAATGGTGAGAGACTGAAAACTTTCCCCCTAAGATCAGTAATGAGACAAGAATGCCCACTGTCACCACTATAATTCAATATTATGCTAGAAGTTCTAGCTAGACCAAGAAAAAGAAATAACATGGATCCAGATCAGAAGGGAAGACATAAAACTCTCCTTATTTGCAGAGGACATGTTTCTATACTTGGAAAATCCTGAGAAATCTATGACAAAGCTACTTGAGCTAATATATAAATTCAGCAAAGTGGCAGGATACAAGATTAATGCACAAAAATCAGTAGTTTTTCTATACACTAGTAATGACCTGAGGAGGCAATTTAAAAAAAATCCATTCACAAAAGCAACTAAAAGGATCAAGTACCTAGGAATAAACTTAACCAAGGATTGAAAGGACCTTTCAGGAAACCACAAATGCTAGGGAGGATGTGGAGAAAAAAGAACACTTATTCACTGCCGCTGGTACACAGAAAACTATAAACCATTGCTAAAAGAAATCAAGGAACACTTAAATAAGTGGAAAGACATTCCGTGTTCATGGGTAGGAAGGCTAAACATCATTAAAATGTCAAGTCTACCCACACTGATCTACAGATTCACCACAATACCAATCAAAATTCCAACAACCTACTTCGCAGACTTGGAAAAGCTAGTTATCAAATTTACTTGGAAGGAAAAACGGCTTCAAATAGCCAAAAACATTCTAAAAGAGAAGAATGAAGTGGTAACTAATGCTTCCTGACTTTAAAGCTTATCATAAAGCCCCAGTGGTCAGAACAGCATGGTACTGGCAAAAGATAGACATATTGATCAATGGAATTGCACTGAGAGTTGAGAAATAGACCCCAGATCTATAGTCAATTGATTTTTGACAAGGCCCCCAAATCCACTGAACTCGGACAGAATACCTCTTCAATAAATGGGGCTAGGAGAACTGAATATCCATAGCCAAAGGAATGAAAAAGGACCGCTGTCTCACTCCCCATACAAAAATTAACTCAAAGTGGATTAAAGACTTAAATATGAGAGCCAGTGCCATAAAACTCCTAGAAAAAAATAAAGGGAAACATCTTCAAGACCTAGTAATAGGAGGTAGCCTCTTAGACCTTATATCCAAAGCACAACAAATGGAAGAAAAAATAAATAAATGGGAACACCTCAAGACTGAACACTTCAAAGGACTTTGTCAAAAAAAGTGAAGAGGTAGCCAATTCTATGGGAGGAAATATTTGGAAACCATATATCTGATAAGGGTTTGTTATCCAGTATATATAAAGAAATTCTACAACTCAACAACAAAAAGACAAACAACCCAATTAGAAAATGGAAAAATATGTGAATATTTTCTGAAGAGGAAATACAAATGAGTAAAAAGCACAGGAAAAGATGTTCATCTTTACTAGCTGTTAGGGAAATGCAAATCAAAACCACAATGATATATCATCTCTCGCCTATAAGAATGGCCACTATTAAACAATCAGGAAACCACAAATGTTAGGGAGGATGTGGAGAAAATGGATCACTTATCCACTACTGGTGGGAATGTAAAATGGTACAGCCACTGTGGAAAACATTTCAGTGATTTCTCAGAAAACTTAACATTGAGTTGTCCCATCACTCAGCAATTCTGCACTCATTATATACACAGAAGAACTGAAAACAGTGACACGAAGAGACATTTGCACACCAGTGTTCACAGCAGCATTGTTCACAATTGCTAAAAGGTGGAAACAATCCAAGTATCCATCAACAGATGAATGGATAAGCAAAATGTGGTATATACATACGATGGAATATTATGCAGCAGTAAGAAGGACTGAGGGCCTAAAGTATGCAAAAACTTGATGAGCCTTGAAGACATAATGCTGAGGGAAATAAGCCAGACACAAAAGGAGATTGTATAATTTCACTAATAAGAACCACCTAGAAAATGTAAACTCAGAGTCTTAAAATATAGAATATAGGAAACCTAGAGATAGAAGCTAGAGAAGGGGGAGCAGTTACTTAACATGTACAGATTTGTTAATGGGGTTGATCTTAAATGTTTGGGAATGGATATAGGTGATGGTCGTTCACTGTTAGGATTATACGTAGTAGCGCCTATTGAAGGTGAATATGATTGAAAGGAGTTCCCTAAAATCATGTATCTCACTTATTAATACTACAAATATCAATAAGTTCTTGCATGAACTACTTCAAAGGTATGACACTTCTACAAAGAGTTAATAATAGAGTGGTATATGGGAAAAATTACCTATTGCATGCTGTGCACTATATTTAACAGCAATACCTTACTAGTACCACACCAGCAATAGGGGTAAATAATTGGCAGAGGAGGGGGTAGGATAAGGGATATGGGGTGTTTGGGGTTTTCTTTAACGTGTGGTTGCGTATATCTGTTATTTTTGGGTAATGGTGAAGATAAGCCTACTTATAAACACCTAAGAGTCACTCCCAGAGAACCTCTTTTGTTGCTCAGATGTGGTCTCTCTCTGTCTCTAAGCCAAACTCTGCAAATAAGCTCATTACCCTCCCTCCCCACCCCCACCCCCCATTGTAGGACATGAGTTTCAGGGATGTAAGTCTGCCCTTCAACATGGGACATGACTCCCAGGGAGGAGCCTGGCCCTGGCTAGTATCACTCCTTGACCAAAAGAGAGGAAAATACTGTAACAAAATAAGGTTTCAGTGGCTAAGAGATTTCAAATAGAGTCAAGAGGTCATTATGGAGGTTACTCTTATGCAAGCTTCACCCAGATATTACAAATTGCCACCGTATATCAAGCCCCAACCAACATTCCTGAAAAGCCTAAAGAAACCCAGGGCTCTAAGACTCTATAAATGTTTTACTTATCAAGTTTATTTTCCAGAAACTTAAAACCTCCAGATTGTTCTTATGCCAGATAAGCCCTGTACGTAGCAGTACCAGTCTCTCCTAGAACATCAACCAGTTGCATTCCCCTGCCCCATAATGTTGACACTCCTTTTCAACATGAAGAAGTTAGACTGGTCATTGCCCAAATATCTCTAGTGACTGAGAAAATGATCAAATGAGAGGGAGGAGTTGAAACAGAGAAGTTAGGATTTAACAAATGGATTATGACTACTATAGATAGTTCTTTTTAGTTTCTAGTATATAAGAACAGCCAGAGGGAAATATCTGAAATTGTGGAACTGTAACCCAGACTATACTTTGAAACATGCTCTATAACTAAATGTTAAACTGTATTTTGAAATTTATCACTTTTCTGTATATTTCAAAATAAAAATATCTAAAAATTAAAATAAAAAATAAAAACAAGTACATGGAGTTCTACCTTTCTCCACTCTTTATTAGAGTATCAACAAAAGACACCAGAAAGTATAGGTGGACTCAGCTTTGCCTCTTTCCTTACGCAAAGGACTAACAGTGCAAAAATTTTTATGATGATGGGAGGGTTGGATCATTCATCTCATAGAACCTCACTGTGTTTTACAAAATACAGCCTGAAAAGCTAGATCATTGTCTTCAGCTCCTAAGTAAAGTAAAACTCAGTAAATGGCATCACTGGCCTCCTCATGATGCAGAAGGTCACCCATCAAGTTGTGCAGCTCTCTCAGAAATCTAAGTAGTCCCTGGGTAGACTAGATAGCTGGGTAACAATTGTGTTTTTCCAAAACAGTAAGACAGAAATGAAAATTATGGGCATGTACTTTTGCAAAGAAGAGAAAATTAGTGTTTTATGAAGGTAATATGAGTTTATAACTAAATAATCCAAGAGAATCAAATGGAACTTAATAGCTTTTGTAAAAATTATATAAAAGCTGGATAGAAGTTTAAATCTGCAAAATTAACAGCATATATTCCACAAAGAGATTTTGAAATATATTAACTGGAGCTAAATTGCAAATAAATATTGAAATAGCTTCTAAGATAGCACTCATATTTTACATTAATTATATTAAATATGCCTTATCCTATATTAATAAACCAATGTGAGAAAATTGGGTTATGTGATAGGTGATAAGTGGGGGGGGGGGGGGGGGCTTCAGTTCCTCAAAATCCATCATACACAGGTGACAGCATTTCTGTTAGCACAAAAGGCCAGTAAAGCTGCTGCTTTTCCTTCTCCAAGACTAACAGTGCTTTGGAATTCTACTGCAGCAGACCAATTCTTCTCCTTGTTTTCATAAAACTCTTTCCTGATAGCTCAGACATCTGTGAACTCTGGGAAAAAGTGTACTTTCTCTCTCTTTAGTTATACTAATTCAATTTAAAATAGAATCTAAAAGTACTCTAAGCCTAGAGGATAGAAGGCACAAGGCTGAGGTCTCTGAGCAGGTGAGAGAATCCCCAAACCAGGGAAGGCTGGGAACTTGCATAGCACATCTGCTGAGCCCCAGAGAAAGGAAGTTTAATTAGTGAGATATTTTATCTGGGAGGAGTAAAACTCTGATTATTCCTGGAGCATAGACGATGCAGAGCTCTGTTTTTGGCTGGCTATAATCACCAGAGTTAAAGATTTATCAAAGAGACTATGAGCCCCACCAGAGAATTCTCCCTTTGGGGATGAAAGCCATATTTTCTATCCTTGAGTTTAAAGGAAAAAAATTGGGGAAAAAAAACCTAAATCATTCCTGTATGAGGAATTTTCAAACCCTCATTTTGGAAATTAATTTTGACTGAATAAAATGCCATATAGAAGGATGGGTCATCAAATGCAGAAACGAGTAAAACAGGTACATTTGGTAGAAATTTCTGAATTTTTATCACAATGTTTTGCTTCTTCATCCATGAGGACCCTGGGGACAAGGCAGTATCTCCTGAGACAAACCAATTTTAAGCTCTGATATTTAAAAAGAGCTTATTTCTATAGCTCATTCTTCTTGTGGTTTCATCTTTGTAGGACAAAACAACTATACTACTCACCAGACAGTTTCTTAAAACCTTTAATTTTGCCTTACAAAACAAAAACCTACTTGAAAAAATTTGGTAAGTAGTAAAAACTGGCAAAATCTCAGCATTTTTCATTATTGTGTACATTTGGTATTTATGGTTGCAGTTAATTTTCCCTTATTCTTCTTGAGCTTTGGTTTAGGTCACCTTAGTCATCTCCTGAAAATGCTAGACAACCTCAAACTAATAAAATGTTTGCTCTATAAACCTTACTTAGCATTATGACTCTGAGTTGGAACCAATGGAAACATACCATTTCTCTCAGAGGCTCAAAGATGGCAATGCCTTGTTTCTTGTTGCCATAAGGCAGAAGCATCTTAGAAATTAGTGAAGAAATGCTCCTTTTCTGTCAGAGATGTCTAGTTCTCCAGCCACAGTTTTCTTCAGTTCTTCATACCTTTTTATTTCTTTTCCCTGTGACTATATAATTTGAGGAACATCCAATCCACTCTAAAAGAAAAAAAGAAAAAATACTTTGAGTCTGCGCTCATGAATAATTAAAATACTAGAAACAATTAAAAATTCTTTCATATCCCACATTTTTCTCTATTTTTTTAGAAATAGATTTTATTGTATTTGTTTTATAACAAATGTAAGCACCCAGTTCTAGGATTTAGAGATACAATCAAATCCTCTTTGAGCAGTTCTAATTCCTCTTGGGTGTCTGAAAATATGTTGTGAGGTGATTTGGTCATGGTTTTGAGGGCAGATGATTGCTTAAAATCCTTGATAAGGAAATAATAAAATAAATAAAATAATAAATAAGAATAATTTTTATAAATAGAAATGATCGCAGGAGTAAGGAGTTAAGGGAAGTGATTGTTACTCTGCCTATTGTAACATTACAGATTTCAAGTATGACTAGGGAGTACAGACCAGGGTAGAAGACAGGAACAGACAGCTGGCAATGGCACTCAGCAAGCTCCAAGGAAGGCTGGAACATTACTGGAACCCAAACTTGACATTTCTGCTGCTGACAGAAGAGCTTTAGGAAGGCCATTTTTGTCTCAGCCATCCAAGTTGAAGATTTCTTAAGAAATTTATAGTGTCTAATTCTGAGGATCATAAAGACATTCTTTATGTTTGAAAATGTGTCTTACTGTGCATGTCTATATGTAAGTGTGTCAGAGAGATGCTTGAATAAAAGCTTGTCCATGTGAGAAGTTGGCTGCCTTCTGAATAGTTGCTACTTTAGGGATATCTTTTCTAACTTTAGAGAATACAAAATTTATTGCTCTTCTCCAGCTGGCTGATTTTATATCCTACTGGAATACAAAAACGCCACCATTCCTTTTCAAAGTCCCACACTGACGCAACAGGGCTATGTAAAACATAAAAGCCAACAAATCGCTTGTGTTTGCCATCAAGTAAATGTGCTTACACAATTCATATGAACTATGTTCCGAGTAGACCTTAGACCTGCTTTCCTTCCATTAGAGACAGGGCCCATCTAGAAGAAATGAAGAACATGACCCTGACCACGTTCGTCCTCATGGGCATTCCCCACGCCCCCGCGCTGGACACCGCCCTCTTGGGGGTCTTCCTGCTGGTTTACATACTCACGGTGGTGGGGAACCTCCTCATCCTGCTGGTGATCCAGGTGGATTCCCACCTCCACACCCCCATGTACTACTTCCTGGCCAACCTGTCCTTCATCGACATGTGGTTCTCCACTGTCACTGCGCCCACCATGCTCATGACCCTCGGCTCCCCAGGAGGCGGGGCCGTCTCCCTCGGCGGCTGCGCGGCGCAGCTCTATTCCTTCCACTTCCTGGGGAGCACCGAGTGCTTCCTCTACACCGTCATGGCCTATGACCGCTACCTGGCCATCAGCCACCCGCTCAGGCACTCGGGCCTGATGAGCGCGAGAACGTGCGCCCGCCTGGCCGCCGGCACTTGGCTCAGCGGCGCCCTGCACTCCGGGGTCCAGACGGCCTTGACCTTCCGCTTGCCCTACTGCGGGCCCCACCGCATCCAGCATTACTTCTGCGACGCGCCGCCCGTCCTCCAGCTGGCCTGTGCGGACACCTCAGCCAACGAGATGGTGATCTTTGTCAGCATCGGGGTGGTGGCCTCGGGCTGCTTTCTGCTCATAGCGCTGTCCTACGCGTGCATTGGCTGCTGCATCCTGCAGATCCGCACCGCGGAGGGGAGACGCAGAGCCTTTCAGACCTGCGCCTCCCACTGCATCGTGGTCCTGTGTTTCTTTGGTCCCTGTGCTTTCATTTACCTGAGGCCAGGCTCCAAGGATGCTGTGGACGGGGTAGTGGCAGTTTTCTACACTGTACTGACACCTCTTCTGAACCCGGTTGTGTACACCTTAAGGAACAAGGAAGTGAAGAAAGCTCTGTTGAAGCTTAAAGACAAAGCAACATATTTTCAGAGCTAATAAACTCTAGAATGTAGATATGCTCATTTTTTCTAATTAGTATTATGATTTAGTCATCAACGGGAAATTTATTCCATGTATGGTCCGGTGTTAAATATTGAAATATCACCTACTCAGGAATAGTTCTTTCACAGATTTTCAAGAAATTTTTAAATCACAATTAGATTTTTCATTTACAATAGTATGGTTATATCTGATCTTCCAACTGATTTCTCTGCAATGTCAATTATGTTAAAATTTTTTAAAACTTTGATTGGGTCTCAGATACATAAGGTTGAGTTATTCATATTTCTAAATTAATAATTTGCTTCTATGTTTATTTCTTGTGGACATGCACTTGGAAATTTTACAGTCATGGGGATTCTGTACAAGAAGAGCAACACTTGCCAGAGGTTACTTATTAAAGGCTGCACGTGTCTTACTGCCTTCTCAGCTCTTTCTTTGGTTGCGTGTTTGAGGATCCGAAAATTAGCAAACCCTCTTACCTAGGACATCTTTGTCCTGTTAATCCTTCCACACTGAAAAAGTTCTAAACTTCTGAACAACCTCTTATCTCTCTAGCAACGATGGTCAGGATCAGTCTGGCACTGACATGCTCCTTTCAGTAACTGGGAACAATCACCATCTTGCAAGATTCTTGCATATTTCTTAGGTTTAGTGAGTGGGATCAGGATAAAGAAAGTTACTCTTAATTCCTTCACACACTTTGACCAGATTCCCATCTTCAGCACAGAGAAGTGGTACTCTGGATCCTTTTACAATAGATGAAGGTGGCTGGTCATGCAGTGCAGACAGCTCCCTCTCTCACCATCTTAACATGTTGGAAATGCAGCTATCATGAGCTACAATCTGCTGTGAGGCAGGGATGCCCTGCATTATAGGCTGGGGACACTGTTGTTTCCTATTTAAAAAAAAAATAGAAAAATGAAAACATAAGTAATTTATAATGGCATTTCAACACGTTTACTTTTACAAATTAGAAAAATAAGGCTCTAAAGGCAAAACTCGTATTCAATAAGACCCTAAAAGCTTCATACTTACATAGCCAGTTGTGGGCATGCACAGGTAATGAATGAAGTGCTAGAATTGTATGCAAAAGAAAACCAATGTCCAGTCAAATAAGTTTAGAAATCATTTTATGCTCTCTAACACGGTTTCCACATCTGAAAAAGAACGCTTCTCAAAATACTGTTGTGGGTATTAAATGAGTTAATGGAAGTTAGGATGCTGATTCATAGTAAAGTTTTAATAAATGTTTATTAATTAAAACTTGGTGCTACAAACCAGATAACCTGATTCAGAGTATCTTTCCCTTTCCAAATGATCTCATGTGGTATTTTTGAAATGTAGAAATTAAGCTTTCTGTAAATCACTGATAATGGATTACTGTAGTAATTAACATCATTGACAGAGTAATTATTCTTTCGATTCACTACTCAGTAAATTAGGTATTTCCATATTTATAATTTTCAAGGAACTTATAATAATATATATATACCATTGCAATCATACTGAACTTAATCGTTCCATCAATACAGAGGGGGTAAGCAGTAACCATTTATTGAGCTTATTATATGTGAGACACTTTACAAAGATTGTCCCTATAAGACTGGTACTATTATTATAAGATATGAGAAAACTGAGGAGGGTTATATTTCTTACCCAAAGTCACATGGTTAGTAAGAAATAATGTCAAGGTTTAATCCCAGACTATCTGTTACCAAAGCCCATGTCATTAACCTCTACATTACATTGCTATCACTAAAATTTCAGGAAATGTCTATGTCTTTGGGCAAGCAGAGCAAGATTCATGTACATCAATAATCATTGAAATAATTCAGATTTTTGTGTAGTTACATATATTCGATATGCTTATAGTAAATTTAGTATTTTAATAAATTATATTTTTCCATAGTACCTTCTGTACTCCCTTACCTCCCGAATTTAGATTCTAACCCTGAGGCCCTCCCACGACCCCTCTTCATCCTTCATTAAACTGCCTCACCCCATCTCTTTACTTTTGTGTCTTCATAGTGAGCTGTGGGTTCCTCGAGGAAAAATACTGTCTTAGCATGACAGTAATCCACCTTTAGGCATCTTGGTCTGTTTTCCTTAAACAGCTCTCTAGGTTACTAAAGCCCTTTCATACCCAATTTACTTACTTTTTGAGGGACCGAACTTCTGATCTACACTCATAATTTAAAACACCACTTCTACATAGATGACTTCCCTCTCTATTCATGAAGTTCCTACCTCTTGATTCCAGCCCCAAATAATTTTGTTTTCACATGCTACATTTAATCTAATTTTATTCATGCTTGCTTTGGGACAGGAAATAGATCATACAGTAAAAACAAAATATGTCTTATCATGTACAACTTTTAAACTAAAAAATGGTTGTACCTTAATTACTTCCATGCACACAAGTCTAACATTACAGTTTGTTTTAAAAGATAAACACAATTGAGACTTCTAGAAGCATTTTATAAACAAGCAATTCCTAATTTTTCTTATACAAATTCTCATACACAGTGAGCTCTTTACTTAAAATGAACACTTAAGTAGATTAAGTATGTGGACAACCTTAGAATAAGCTGACATTATATATTCAGCTAGGGAGACAACAAACCATAGTGCCAAATGGAAAAAGTGTTTTTGCAAATAAATTTGAAAAACTAAGCTAACTTTATATAATTAAATACAGAAAATATACTGATCTGCTAAAATAAATAAGATGTGATGTATGAACAGTTCACTATAAATAATGTATACCAGAACATTTATAAACAGTGAATGAATCTCGCTAATAGTTTACTATAATAAATGCTGGCTAAATAGAAGCGCATATTGTGAAGCACTATGGGTGGTATATGTTTTGCCACATACTTTTGTTACCTTAAGGAAGATAACACGTGTACCAAATTTGGCATTCATTTTCAGTTGCTGCTGGTATCATTTGTTTCAAGAAATGCGTACAGTATGAAAAACTTGAAAATACTCATGAATGAAAAAAATATTTTAGGAAAAAAACGATATTTTCATGTCATGTACAGTCTCACTATAAATTTCAAGGCAAGATTTCTGTTTGCTGTAAAACAAATCCTTGTTCTATGAGACAATGTTTTTACTTCTCTTAGCGCATTTCTTTTATCTTTGCCTGCATTGCATTATTTTGCTCTATTTTTTTAAATTTTTTGTGTGCAAACAACATGCCAGTTAAAATGAAAACTATCTCACATTAGACAATAAGTCTGATTTTAAAAACCAAAAAAATAATTAAATCCTTAGCTAAAATGATGCCGTCTGATTCAAGTAAAAACTGACTTAAACACTAGTGATAAAAGACAAAACACAGTTCATGAAGAATACAAAGGGAAATGTCTGCTGAGTGTTTTTGGTTCAGATGTTTCAGAATGTTGCTGTATGTTTTATGAGGAATTTGAGGGGAAGCTTTCATAGCAGAAGGTGTTAATGTGGCCTGTATTGACTTAAGTGGTGTCCCAACTGGACTTGAAACTGTGGGGTGCCCATGGATGCCAGCTGTTAGTTAAGGAGGAACTCACCATTCTGGTTCAGAAATCTTTCCTCATTTCCTCTCCCCAAGCTTCCCATCCTCTACTGGCTAAGTTCCTAGCATTTCAGCATCTTTTTTCCTACTAAAGAACCTGTCCAAGTAACTGGTATAAGTGTTTTCCTGGTCAATTTGTTCATCCTTCCTTGCCTCACAACAAAACTGACTTATAAGAAAACAGTCCTCCCCACCACTCACAAACTGGCTAGCCCAAAAAGACTGGTACAAGCCTTCTAATTGAGCCACATTTCCCATTCCTTTTTCCTCTTTTTCTCGGCTTACTGACTCTGGTATCAAACTTTTCAATTCCAGTTGGGACACTGAGCTATTCAAATCATTTAATTTTTCAACAATATCAGTAGGATTATGTTGTGAATTAAATTGAAGAGTTCCTGCAACAAAGGAATCAAAGTCAAATCCCTGATTCTTTTCCCTTTCTTTTTCAGCCAGTTGCTGTGATGCTTCCTCTAGAGCTATCTGGGCTTTAACCAATCCATTCCTTTCACATTTTGACTTGCATTTCTTATCAGATTTTTCTTTCCTTTGTTCTTTCCAATTGGAAAGATCTATGATAAGCTTGAGTTCATAGTAACGATTAACTTCACTCTCTCTCCAAACTGAGTTATCTAAAGATGATGTTGACCTCATTTTGTAGTTACAAGTATGGCTATATTCCAGATCACAATATTTGTTTTCATGATGATCTTGGTGCTGCCAACAAGGCTCAGTAGAGTAATTGGTATCAAAAGCAGGATCCTCCAGATACTTTTCACAATCTCCATCCAGATATTTTTTGAGGATCAACTTGTACTTCTTCTTCATCAGTGACATCAGACAGAGCTCTTGATTCAAGTTAAAATCCCTCAATATCAAAGTTGTTATGTATAGGCCAATCATGCTCCGAAAACAAGACTCATCCAGTCCCTAATAATTGTAGTTTGCTAGATTCTTACATCTGGAGATAAAGCTGTTATATCCAATTCCATATGTCTAAATCATAACTGTTTTTCTCCTTCTTTATGTGCCATCACTGTCCCCCCACAAGAGGGGTCTGAGGGGTCTGAGACTGCAAGTGTTTGCTCATGACCCTTCCTCATACATTTCTTCTCCATGGAATTCAAAAGGGGGCAAGAGAAGAGATAAACAAGGGTGATGAGGAAGACAGGATGACACAAAACATTAGTAAAGTCTCTGGAAAAAATAGAGAAATGATGAGTAATTTTAAGAGTTCAATAATGAATCCTTTACACACACTATCAAATAATATTTGGGACAACCTCATTTTGTAAATACTTCATGGTATCAGTACTATGTTCTGGGAGCTATCAGCACTACTTTCAAAAGGAGAAAATTAAAAAGAGTAAAGGAAATCAGAATTGATGTTTGCATTCCATAAAGGGGATGATGAACACTGGACAACTCTTTCATCACTTTGTATCACATTTCTATCTACTTTTGGTTTTCTCCTTGAAATAGCAGCCTTTGAGTACTGAACTGAGATGTTATCCACAAAGGCTCGTTATTACTTGTGTCACTCCCTTGTTAACCTCTATTTCTAAAATATTGTATGGTTATTTTCATAATACGTCTGAGTTAACAAGTATGTGAAAGGTATCTTATCATATGAGAAGTAAATAGCTAAAACATAAGAAAACATAAGAAAATTCTGGCTCAAATACTGAACTAATAGGATGACTTTTTAAGTGATCCCAATGCTGATACTCATTCATAGTTGAGTCTTGCTTTCTCTACTAATTAATTAATTAATTAATCAATGTAATATTTCCCTCAACAACTTTAATTAAGTGGCTATTCCATTTCAGATATGGGAGATACAAAGCTTTTTGTGTTTTGTGAACCCAGAATCTAATGGCATATGCGAAGTAAGGAGATGGATTTTATAGTGTCAGAAAAGCATATATGATGTACCGTAGTAAACCACATGGCATCTAACTGAGATGAGGTAGTGGAGTGAATCACCATCTGAAGGTAAAGAAAATTAAGTGTGCAGATAACACAGGCCTGTTCCAACCACGTAACTCAGAATAATCCACATGTAGACTGAATAACACCAAGTTTGGGTTTGCCCCAAATTCACATTCTAGCCAAACCACACTGTATTTTGAGTCTTTTAATTCCAATGAGAAAATTGGGGGCACAATATTTCTATTGCTATTTGCAGTGCAGAGATATTCCGTTTATTTTGTTCAATTTATTCCTTAGTGTTTCATGGTTTTGTGGGGGTTTTTGGCCATTGGAAATATTTTAATTACATTTTCTAATTTGTAGATGTTATAGAGAAGTACAATTTATCTTCGTATATACATCTAGTATCCCATGACTTTGTTAATTTCACCTGTTGGATCTAGTAACTTTTATGTAGGTTCCTTAGGGTTTTCTACATACAGGAATATGTCTTGTATGAAGATAGGCAAATGTGTTTTCTTCCAATTTTTATGCCTTTTGTTTAGTTTTCTTACATTATTGTATTGGCTGGTACCTCAAGTACAACACTAAATGAAAGTGATAAGAGCAGATATTCTCTTGTCTTTTTCCTGCATTAAGGGGAAACCATCTATTAAGTATGATTTTAACTGTAGGTTTTGTTTGTTCTGTTTGTAGAAGGGATCTCTCTTTCTCTCTCCTCTCCCCCTCTCCCCCCTCCCCCCTTTCTCCCCTTCTCATTTTTTGGATTCTCTGAAGACGTAATCAAGAATAGATGCTAAAATTTGACTAATTTTTTTCTGCTTACTGTTTATTATATGGCTTTTCTCTTTTATTCTCATAATATGGTAAAACACATTTGTTTACATTTTCAATGTTAACCCAACCTTGCTTTCCAGGTCTAAAATTCATTTGGTCTTGACGTATTATACTTTTTATGTACTGTTAGGTTCACTTTATTAATATTTTACTAAGGATTATTATATCTATATTCAGGAAGAATATTGTTCTGTGTTTTTGTGTATTATCTTTTTCTGTTATCTCTTTCTGGAAGACTTTGTGAGGGATTGCCATTATTTATTCTTTAAATGTTTTATAGAACTCACCAGTAAAACTATCTGTGTCAGGGATGTTTTGGTTCTTGTTCGTTGTGTTTTGGGTTTTTTTTTTCTTTTGAAGGTTTTTAATTACTATCTCAATTTTTAAATTAACACATGGCCATTCAGATGTTCTCTTTTATCTTGAGTCATTATTTGCAATTTGTCTTTTAATAAATTTGCCTATTTCATCTAAATCATCAATTTTATTGGTATAAAATTGTCTATTATATTCCTTTAATGTCCTTTCAATGCCTGTAACATCTATAGCAATATTATTTTGTTATTTCTGATGTTGGTAGTCTCTCTCTTTTTTTTCTTGATCATTCTGGCTAGATGTTTACTAATTATTGATTGTTCCAAAGAACTAGTGCATAGTTAGACTTTCTATTTTTTTTTTTAATTTTACTGAGTTCTGCTCATATCTATATTGTTTCCTTCATTCTACTTATGTTGGGTACAATTTTCTCTTTTTCTAACTTCTTAAGAGAGCAGTTTACATCATTGAATTTAAATGTCTAATTTTAAAATATAAGCATTAAGACTATAATCTTATAATGTGAGTCTGTCCCAACATAGTTTCACTTCAAAAACTTACCTCTCAAACTATTTACTGGCTATCTATGTAATACATAAAATCAGCCCACAAAAATTTCTTTTCATTATTAAGATAAATCCATCACACCGTTCCTTCCCATTTCTTTAACATGTACTTATACATAGAAGTTATGTTTCTGTGACTTCTGTATGCACCATTGTCCCAAAACCTGCTAGCTGCCTCTTTCTTATTAAATTAGTTTTTGACATTTCCTTCTAATCTCCTAGATGTCTCCTTGATGCTATTTATAGCTCATCTCTGTGGTGGAGCAGTTTTATAGCATTAGGGAACTGGAAAAGCAAGAGTATTGGTTCTTTCATCCCCCTGTATTTCTCCCAGGATCATGTCATTGAAGAGTAGCTTCTTTTATAGGTGCTACCTCTGGTCCTTTTTAAATTTACAATCTCTGTAAAGGACTTTGTTTGTTAGTGTGAGAAGTAATTCTTTAAAAAAGGTTCAATAACAGATTTGTATAAATCTCCTGAAACCTCGCATCCTTGGGCTTATTTTGGAAATACAGGAAGGGTGATGGCTTTTCCTTCCTGATCTGGACCCCTTTTGCTACTCACTGAATAGAAGTTTCTTTCTCCATATGTAGGAGATGGATGTTTAACAGCCAGTGCACACCAAGTACATAGTGATGTCCTCTTGCTTGCTTAACTTTGTAGGCTTCAGCTGCCTCATCTCCTAAACCACACTGCCAACCAAATAATTTTACCTGAAACTTCCACAAGTACTTAATCCAAACTTTTCCAAAGTTAGACATTTCATTCTACCCCAAGAATATACCTGTTCTGGTTTGCTAATGCTGTCATTATGCAAAATACCAGAAATGGATTGACTTTTATAAAGGGGTTTATTTGGTTACAAATTTACAGTCTTAAGGCCATAAGGTGTCCAAGGTAAGGCATCAACAACAGGTACCTGCACTGAAGAAGGGCCACTGGAGTCCAGAAAACCTCTGTTAGCTTGGAAGGCACATGGCTGGTGTCTGCTTACTCTCAGGTGGTGTTTCAAAATGGCATTCTCCAAAATGTCTACATCAGCTTGCAATGGCCATCTTCAAAATGTGTCTCAGCTACTCTGAGGTCCTTCTATCTGTGAATTCCTTTATAGGACTCCGGTGATCCAATTAACACCCACCATAAATGGGCAAGGTAACATCTCCATGGAAATTATCCAATCAAACGTTTCATTCACAGTTGATTGAATCACATCTCCATGGGAACACTCAAAGGATTCCAATCTGTCAACACTAATACATCTGTCTCCACAAAACTGCATCAAAGATAATGTCATTTTGGGGGCAATAATACATTCAAACCAGCACAATACTCCTATCACTTTTTCTGTTTTGCTGAGTTGTATCACAACTGCCTAAATTTTCCAACACCTACTTAACTTCTCTAAACTTTAGATTCTCATACAATTTGTTTCAATTTGTCCTCCATTTCAATAACTCTCCTAAACTTACAGTATTAAAACTTTTTTCCTAGTGTTATAAACAAGCTCCTTAATGATTTGCCCAATTTTTCTAATTCCCTTTCTTAGGCATCCTTCCCATGTTTCTTTTATATGGGAACAATAAAATCCTTGAAATTAAGGTCTACGTCTGTTTAATTTTTGCACCCATAGTGCATAGACCGCAATACCCACTCAGCACATATTTATTTATTGAATGGATAAATAAGTGAATTCATGTTGGAAAATTCCACCCTCCCTGAAAGGGAACAAAAAAATATCAAATAAACTTGACTAAAAGTTGGCTTTTCTAACCCTCCAACAAATAAAATTCTAATAGTTGACATCTTTATGCAGTGGTTAGTATTTATATTAGTTAAGAAAAGCTTTATAGGAGAGATCTCTATGTTGTGAACTGTTTGATATATTAACTCTGATGGTGGATACACAAACCTACACAGGTGTTAAATTTCTACAGAATTTAATACATGCACACATTCACAAACCGCCCCCCATCACTCCCAACACACATATAGGTATATAAATAAAATTGCAGAAGTCTGAATAAGATCTGTGGATTGTATCAATGTCCATATGCTGGCTGTGATATAGCATAGTTTTGCAAAACATTACTATTGGGGGATATGGCAAAGTACACAAAGGATCTCTTTATATTCTGATAAATTTATGTGAATCTATAATTATTTCAATAAAAAGCTCAATTGAAAGATATTTAGTTTAGATATATTCTCTTACAAATTTAAAATTTACATGTTTTTAAAATACATATGTTTTTAGCATTTTGAATCTTCCACTCTATTTCCAAGTATAAATTAAGAACGGCTGCCTCCTTGGGCACCAATTACACTTCTCCCAATGTACAGTGCTACATTCATCTTTCTCCCCAACACAACCATGAACTCTGTGAGTACAGACTTTGTCTGTTCTTTTTGTGTATCGATTATTTATCACATATCTTAACATACAGTAAATGACCCACAACATTTTGTCTAATTGAGAGTTAAATCAAATAGTGATATGTGATAATGAAGTGGAAGAATTCGAAGTGAACACAATGGGTAAGTAATATTGGTCTATCTGTACTTTATTTTGGTCCTTTGTAAAATGAGTTGTGTTACGTAATGGACCTATACCAGGTGGTTATTCAGATCGAGCACCAACAGTTAACTTCTTACACAGACCACTGTTTCACAGTTTGTGAAGGCACGTAGGTCATGCCTTCAGCAGTTAGTATGATTTTATTCTCAGCATAGCTCTGGGTCACTCAGAGCAAGATACACCAAGCTAGCACAGAAGGGAAGTTCTCGGTGAAGCATTTCTGAAATCCAGCTGCTGCAAATCTGAGGAGTCAGAGAAGCCCTTTTTAGTTCTAGCAATAAGGCTTTATTTTCTCTTCTCCTTGATATGTAGGCATAGTTGGCATTTTTTTGCATTAACAGGATACATCTGGAATTTAAATTTAGCATTTATTTTAAGATAAATTAATTTATACTTTCAATATAAAGAATATATTTGGATGACTGTTTGTGAGGTTCATAGTCCTTACCTCCCCAGGAACCAACCCCCACGATATTCCACTATATATTAGATGGTGTCCAAAGTCCACTTTATACGCTAAGTCAAACACATGTGAATTACAAAGTTATAGCTGTCAGTCACAGTACAATCAAATGAGGAGTACCTGCTAGGACCTTGTTGCAAAAATGGAAAATACCCTCAATAATTTATGACTGCATATTTTTGTCTCTAAAGTTATTTGCTTATTTTTTATAGTTAACATTTGTCCCTTGTTTACTTACAAAAATAATTTTAAGGTTGCTGAAAATAAGAGCTTTATATTTAGGATAGGAAACCAGGATCTCTATAAATACAGAAGGAAAGTGGATAGGAGACAGTTATATCAGTGACTGAAACAGTATATACAGTCCATAAATGGACAAATCTTTACTTCTGAAAATCTTGGAAACCAAAGTGAAAATTAAATTATGAGTTATATAGTTATTGTTATATCATAAATGGAAATAAAGCCTTTCTTCCTGAGACTCAAGCATATTTTTTTGTCTAGTGCTTTCTAACATAAAATTTCTGCATACAGATATTTATATAATGGGTTGGGAATATTATATGACTTTTTGAATATAGAAGCTTTTAAAAATAGAAAGTACTTTTTATAGAGCTTTGATTGACATTGCACAAAATAACTGGATAGCAAATTTGCAAAATTTTGGAAAAACATTTCATTAACTTTTCCAATGAAATTAATATTGGGTAATTGAAATGCTCCCTAAAAGTATAACATTCATGATGGTGCTTTACTTTGATTATGAATAAAAAAAATTACAAGAGTTGGAGAAGATGTGGAGAAACAGGAACATTCAATTACTGCTAGTGGGAATGTCAAATGGTGCAGCCACTGTGGAAGATGGTTGGCAGTTCCTCAGAAAGTTAAGTACAGAATTACCAAGTGCAGAATTACCGTATGACCTAGCAATCCCACTTCTAAGTAAATACCAAAAATAACTGAAAGTAGGGACTCAAACAGATATTTGCAGATAAATATTCATAGTGGCATTCTTCACAATTGCCAAATGATGAAAGCAACCCACATGTCCATCAACTGATGAATGGATAAACAAAATATGGTATATATACACACAATGGGATATTATTCTGCTGTAAAAAGGAATGAAGTTCTGCTAGAAGCGACAGCATGGATGAACCTTGAAGACATCATGTTGAGTGAAATAAGCCAGTCACAAAAGGACAGATATTTTGCAATCTATTGAGATGAAACAGATAGAAGATGCAAATTCATAGAGTCAGAAACTGCAATATAGGTTACTAGGAGCCAGGGTGGGGGAGGAAATGGGGGATTAATGTTTAAATTTTAAAGAGTTTCTAACTGGGGAGATGGAAAAGTTTTGGTAATGAATGATGGTGATAGTAGCAGATATTGGGAACATAATTAACATCACTGAAATATATATTTGAATGAGATTAAATAGAGAAATTTTGGGGTTGTATATGTTACTAGAATAAACGTTTTAAGAATTCCATAGAGCTCATACAACAAAAACCGTAAATCCTAAGGTGAACCATGGACTATGGATAATAGTTCAATTATAAAAATGTTCTTTTCTCATTTGCAACAAATGTACCATGCTAATCCAAGATGCTAATAACAGGGTGGTAGATGGTAACTATTTTATGCATGACTTTTCGGTAAACCTTCAACTTCTCTAATAAATTTTTTCTAAATTAACATTGGATAATTGAAATGCTTCTTCGAAGTACAACATTCATGTTGGTGATTTAATGTCATTATAAATAAAAAAAGTTAGTCATATCTGCCCTTTCTTGACTATTTACTTTGGGTGAATACTGACCCACTTCTCAGCTTTAACAGAGCTTTCTTCACTTCCTTGTTCCTCAGGGTGTACACAACCGGGTTCAGAAGAGGTGTCAGTACAGTGTAGAAAACTGCCACTACCCCGTCCACAGCATCTTTGGAGCTTGGCCTCAGGTAAATGAAAGCACAGGGACCAAAGAAACACAGGACCACGATGCAGTGGGAAGTGCAGGTCTGAAAGGCTCTGCGTCTCCCCTCAGCGGTGCGGATCTGCAGGATGCAGCAGCCAATGCACGCGTAGGACAGCGCTATGAGCAGAAAGCAGCCCGAGGCCACCACCCCGATGCTGACAAAGATCACCATCTCGTTGGCTGAGGTGTCCGCACAGGCCAGCTGGAGGACGGGCGGCGCGTCGCAGAAGTAATGCTGGATGCGGTGGGGCCCGCAGTAGGGCAAGCGGAAGGTCAAGGCCGTCTGGACCCCGGAGTGCAGGGCGCCGCTGAGCCAAGTGCCGGCGGCCAGGCGGGCGCACGTCCTCGCGCTCATCAGGCCCGAGTACCTGAGCGGGTGGCTGATGGCCAGGTAGCGGTCATAGGCCATGACGGTGTAGAGGAAGCACTCGGTGCTCCCCAGGAAGTGGAAGGAATAGAGCTGCGCCGCGCAGCCGCCGAGGGAGACGGCCCCGCCTCCTGGGGAGCCGAGGGTCATGAGCATGGTGGGCGCAGTGACGGTGGAGAGCCACATGTCGATGAAGGACAGGTTGGCCAGGAAGTAGTACATGGGGGTGTGGAGGTGGGAATCCACCCGGATCACCAGCAGGATGAGGAGGTTCCCCACCACCGTGAGTATGTAAACCAGCAGGAAGACCCCCAAGAGGGCGGTGTCCAGCACGGGGGCGTGGGGAATGCCCATGAGGACGAACGTGGTCACGAGGCTCATATTCGTCATTTCTTCTCACCCTTGGTCTCTCTCGCTATGGAAATATAAATCACCCAACATTTAATTGAAAACTGAGAACGTGTCTTCTACATGGCAACTGCATCATCCATGATGTGTAATTCTAGGGTTAAACTGGACTGTACTTGTTAACAACCTTCTTTGGTTGAGGTAATGGAATAAGTGCAACCTCTCTCTCTCTCTGTCTCTCTCTCTCTCTCTCTCTCTCTCTCTCACACACACACCCACACACACACACACATACACACGGAGACAGAGAGACCTAGTGTATTAGTTTTCTCTTGCCATGTAAGAAATGACCACAAACTAAGTGACTTCACAAACTAAGTGACTTAAAACCATGCCAATTTATTACCTCACAGTTTCTGTAGGTCAGGTTGGCTGGGTCCTCTGCTCAAGATTTCACCAGGTGGAAATCAAGGTGGCAGCTATGCTACAATCTCAGCTGAGGCTCGGGATCCTCTTCCAAGCTTATTCAGGTTGTTGGCAGAATCAGTTCCTAGTGGTTTTAGGACTGAAGTCCTCATTTTCTTGCTGGCTGTTAGCATGGGGTGTAGCTCTCAGATCCTCAGGGCCACGCATCAGTTTCTAGTCAAGTGGCCCTCTCAAAACATGTCAGCTTCCTTCTGCAAAGCCAGTGGGAGAATCTCTTTCCAGTCTTCCAAGACTGTGTTATGGAAGGTGATATAATCAACACCATCGTATTCACAGGTCCCACCCATGCTCAAGGGAAGAGAGCATACAGGCCATGGACACCAAAGGATCATTTGCTCCCCTGCCTACCACACCCATATATATTCTATTTTCTCCCCAGGGTTCATGGGGGAACTTCAAGAACCAAGAGTCTAATTGTTGTTAGTAATGAGCATTTCAAAAGTCCACAGTACACCTAATTTTTTCTTTAGTTTCCGCGTATAAAACTTGGCAGTAACAACACCTATCTAATGATAAGGTGTTGTAAATATTAAATAACACTTATATATATTGCTCTCTATATTATATGTATAATAATATAATATATATAACAGTACCCTGACACGTGTTAACCGCTTAACAAGTGATAGTAAACACAGTATTGCAGCATTGCCTGTTCTGATCTTGTAAGACACAGAAGAGAGAATAAAACATTCTCTTTGTGTTCTGGAGACCTCTCCATTTCAAATCTAGGTCTGAGAGGAAGGTTGCCTCCCTGGCTCTGCTGCCTGCTTATGAAGGGGTTTCTTCACTTGTCTCAGAGCAGGTCAGAATCTCGGCAAAGCTTTGTAGCAAGCTCCCAGCCATCTCCCATGTGCTCCTGACAATGTCACACCTCGAACTGTGCTGGCCCCAAGCCCTCCTCACTAGACCACCCCACTGAGGCCCTAAGACCACAGGTTACCATGTGCCCTCCCAGCCACAATCAATTAGGGATCGATTTTCTAACCTACATCATTCTATCCTAGAGAGCTTAATAGTCTTTAATATTGGCTTTATTAGAGATAATATTTTTGTCCCACTATCTTCTCTCTACTCCACTTACTCACAAATGTAGGCAATTCATAATAAGAGAAGACAGTTTCACTTAGAGAACATGTTTCTTATCTAATACCTGTTATCTTAAACAGGAAAAATGGAATCAAGAAAAGAGGAAAGGACCTCTATCGGCTTGCTTCCACAAGCTGGGATTCTGTACAACGAAAAAAGAGGCAGAAATGATGCTTTCCACTTATAAAATGTTGCTGGAGTTCAGGATTATCAGGAAAGACTATGAACCTGGTTCACTAATATGAAAGAAATGTGCATCTCTGCTCTTTAACAGAGCCCAGATAAAGTGAATCTTATCTCCAGGGAATGTGGCTTAAGTCTATTAAAGCAATATTTTTCAATTATGAGAATAAACTTCAGGGACAGGATTATGGTAATTACCCAGATTAATATCAAGACTTCAAAAATGTATGAACAAATGTATTTCTGAAATTTCTATTCCACCAGCAGGGATCTGATTACCAGGATATTCTCACATTCAGATTTCATGAAACATGAAAATTTTTATCAGGTGAGGTCCCAGGTACTCTGAGGCTTATGAGAGGTGTCTCAATTTCCAACTTCTTTGTCCTCAACATGGCAACTTAGTCCCATTAGTGGGCCTCAATTACACACACACACACACACACATGTAGCATGTGTGTATATTTTACTATAAATGCAGACTAGACAATGTAATTTAGAAGGAAGTCTAACAATTGCCAAGTATCTTAGCTCTAAATGGAAGTCTAAGATAAAGAAAAAAAGGGGGAATAAGAGAAATCTGCCTTTCTAAGAACTTACCTAATACTTTGTGATTCATTTCAGTAATGAAACTCGTCTGAGGTTTTTCCCCCAATTTTTCACTTTCTGTGTGCGATGTGGATGCACTGGTTTGCACAGTATTGCTCAAAGAGCAGATGCACCTGTCTTTCTTGCCGAGAGAGTGCAGTTCCTTTCCCTTCATGCTAGCTGAAGTGCAGGGAATGGAAATTACCACCACTACCTGGTGGGAGCTTAACTGGACTTAGTGTCCCAGGGGATGGGATTGCTCCTGGGTCCTCGAGGTGCAGAAAAACAACAAGAAGAAACCAATGAAAGGTTTTTAATAGGCATCTACAGATTTCCCTGTGTATTTGTTATTGAAACTCTCCTGAGAAGAGCTCATATCTCTCTGGAATGAATATTTATTCCTCAGAGGAAGGGAGGCCATGTGTGAGAACATTTGGTCATTTTTCTCTTTTTTACCTAACAGAGATAGAGCAGCTTTGTCAGCCTAAATTAGTAGATGGAAAAGATTGAGCTACACGGTGACAGAAGTCTTCTTGTCATTTCTCCTTCACTTTGTGAACATCATTCCCACTTGTTTAAGAATTTTTTTTTTAAATCTTCATTTTACTGAGATGTATTCACATACCACGCAGTCATACAAAACAAATTGTACATTCGATTATTCACAGTACCATTACATAGTTGTACATTCATCACCTAAATCAATCCCTGACACCTTCATTAGCACACACACAAAAATAACAAGAATAATAATTAAAGTGAAAAAGAGCAATTGAAGTATAAAAGAACACTGGGTGCCTTTGTTTGTTTGTTTGTTTCCTTCCCCTATTTTTCTACTCATCCATCCATAAACTAGACAAAGTAGAGTGTGGTCCTTATGGCTTTCCCAATCCCATTGTCACCCCTCATAAGCCACATTTTTATACAGTCATCTTCGAGATTCATGGGTTCTGGTTTGTAGTTTGATAGTTTCAGGTATCCACCACCAGCTACCCCAATTCTTTAGAACCTAAAAAAGCGTTGTCTAAATTGTGCATAAGAGTGCCCACCAGAGTGACCTCTCAGCTCCTTTTGGAATCTCTCTGCCACTCAAGCTTATTTCATTTCCTTTCACATCCCCCTTTTGGTCAAGATGTTCTCCGTCCCACGAAGCCAGGTCTGCATTCCTCCCCGGGAGTCATATTCCACGTTGCCAGGGAGATTCACTCCCCTGGGTGTCTGATCCCACGTAGGGGGGAGGGCAGTGATTTCACCTTTCAAGTTGGCTTAGCTAGAGAGAGAGGGCCACATCTGAGCAACAAAGAGGCATTTGGGAGGAGGCTCTGAGGCACAATTATAGGGAGGCCTAGCCTCTCCTTTACAGCAACCGTCTTCCCAAGGGTAAAACCTATGGTAGAGGGCTCAACCCATCAAACCACCAGTCCCCTATGTCTGTGGTCATGTTAGCAACCATCGAGGTGGGGTAGACCAATACCCCTGAATTCTCCACAGGCTCCTCAAGGGGGCACTACATATTTTTTTCCCTTTTTTTTTTTTCCCCCCTTTTTTTTTCTTTTTTAAATCAACTGTATGAAAAAAAAAAAAATACAATAAAAGAACATTTCAAAGAGACCATAACAAGGGAGTAAGAAAAAGACAACTAACCTAAGATAACTGCTTTACTTCCAACATGTTCCTACTTTACCCCAAGAAAGTTACCTAATATAACAACATTTCTGTGAACTTGTTCCTACTATATCCATCAGAAATTAACAGACCATAGTCATTCCTGGGCATCCCCAGAACGTTAAATAGCTTATCTGTTCTTCTTGGATTATTGTTTCCCCTTCCTTAATTGCTCTCTATCGCTAGTTCCCCTACATTCTACATTATAAACCATTTGTTTTACATTTTTCAAACTTCACATTAGTGGTAGCATATAATATTTCTCTTTTTGTGCCTGGCTTATTTCGCTCAGCATTATGTCTTCAAGGTTCATCCATGTTGTCATATGTTTCACGATGGTTGGAGTTTGCCTGGCTTATTTCGCTCAGCATTATGTCTTCAAGGTTCATCCATGTTGTCATATGTTTCACGATGGTTGGAGTTTGGATCAGTAGAATGAGTTTCCGATAAGAGCTGCCACTGCAGTTCTCCCTTCTCCTTCCTGGAGCTGACAGCCCCTCCTCCCACGGGACTGAGCCTGGCAGGGAGGGATGCGGGTCCCCTGGCTACAAAAACTTACAGATTTCGCTGATCTCAGCAGTTCCACATTTTCATGAGTGTTGTATGAAGTATGCCCAAAGTCAGATTGCTCTGTGGTGTCCAGTCCATGCAGTTCCTGGCTTTCTACCTACTTTACTGGAGGAGTAACTAAAACATACAGCTCACCAGTCCGCCATCTTGCCCCACCTCCTTGTTTAAGAATTGAAGGGAAAGACTATTTAGTAAGATTCTAATTTTTCCAAGTGCTTGGAATATGGTATTTCATTTAGCCTTTACAACCCTGTGAGATACCTGGTGCTCCTGTTTCACACATAAAGAAAATAGAGATACAGATGTGTTAAGAAACCCATCTGAGGTTTATTCAAATAGAACAGATGTCCAAATAGAATAATTGAAGTCCAGTATCATGTTTGCTAAACTCCACAAATTTCAGATTTTCTTTCTAACCCATAAAGCTGCCCACATAGAAGGATTATTATCTAAGTCCTCCTTGTTGCCATTCTGGTCAACTATCTTCTATCTCCCAGGGCTCAGGAGGGCTCTGGCTATGCCAGGGGCTGGGCAGGAAGGGACAGGAAGCTCTGATGCATTGGCCCCAGGGATTCTCTCTTACCCTCATGACATCATTACCCATCGCAGCCTCACCTTCCTTTAGGGAGCTTCTGATGCTTACTAGAATGGAAGGAAATCTCTGCAAGAATAGCAGCATTACTCACAGTAGCAAAAGGTGGAAACAACCCAAATGTCCATCCACAAATGAATGGATAAATAAAATGTGGCACATGCATGCAATAGACTATTTGCTCAGATGCAAAAAGGAATGAAGTTCTGATCCGTGCTACAACATGGATGAACCTTGAAAACATTATGCTAAGAAAAATAAGCCAGACACAATAAGACAACTATTGTATGGTTCTGCTTATGTGAAATATCTAGGATAAGCATATTCATAAAGACACAAAATAGATTAAAGGTTACCAGGGATGGGGGTAGGGAGTCGGGTTGGAGGGGGAGTTAATGCTTAATGGTTTCAGAGTTTATATATGAACTGATGAAAAGTTTTGGTGATGGATGGTGTGATAGAACCACAATTTTATGAATGCCTGCCAAGAAAATGACACTTTGAGAGCTCCTCCATGTGAAAATCATGTAGTGTTAGCATTTTAAATAAGTAACCATAAAACTATAAGCAAGCTGTGAATTTGGGTTTTTGTCTCACAGAGAAGCAATATGCAAAGTAAGCACCCAGATATGAACAGGCATGCTTTCATCCATTGCCCTTGGAGGCACCTTTAGGATGTAGATCCTAAAGGAAGTAGTAAATAACTGAGATAAGGAACTAATGAAGTTCTCCAGCCCTTTGTTACTTTTTGCTCAAGATGATTACCTTTCTTTGTCTCTAATGTGTGTAAAAGCCAAAGGGAAAATCACTGTGGGGAGGCAGATTTGGGACATTTCCCCTGCCCTCCTGCTGACTTGAATAAACCTCCTTTTCCTGCTACACCAAGCAATGAACCCAGATTTGGGGCCTCATCTTTTATTGGAGGCCATGGAAAATCATGTCCTTATTTCTAATCACTATCATATAATATGCATCCTTTGAACTACTTATTTGGTGCCTCAAGAATGAAATGAAGACTTTCGGAACAGTACAAGCCATCATTCTTGCAAACTATAAAATGTAGACGACATTTTGTAAACTGGCCTAACACAAACCAAGGCAACTAGATTTCCAGAAATGTCACTGAGGAGGCAACAGCTTGTTCATGTCCATAGAGTTTTCTCTCCCATTATGATGCACATGTGTATTTCCAAGGCATCTAGGATATCTACTATTTCCTGCCTACCTCATCCTATTAGCAGGATATTATCAGTATAGTCAATCAACATAATATCTTGCGAGTGTTCAAATTACTGAAAACTAAATTGTTACACAAAAATCATAAAGGTAAAACATGCCTGAAATAGTACCTGGCATATAGAAGGTACTAAAAATTAGTTTTAAATGCATGCTTGCAAGGTGCAGGGAAAGATATATTTTTAAAAGACCCAAAAAGAATAAAGGGAAAGATTGGTTAATTCAACCATATCAAAATTAAGAAGTTCTATCCATCAAAATTAAGAAGTTCTATCCATCAAGATAAACCATGAAGACAGAGAAAAGATAAGTTACATACTGACAGAAAATATTTACAACAGATAAACTAAAGAGAAGAAAACAAGAATTAGTACCTGGAATATAGAAATAACTATGTGAATCAAGAGGAGTAGTAAAACAAATTAAAAAAAAAATGGGCAAAAGTCATGTATATACTTTTCAGAGAAGAGGAAGCAAGAATGGCAAAAAATCATAGAAAGTCTGTTCAACTTCATTAGTAATCATGAAAATGCATATTGAAATTACAACAAGATAACATTGGATACTTCCAGATTATAAAAAAAATAAAATCTTCAAATCTGACTGCACCAAGTGTTGGCAAATATATGGACCAGAAGAGCTTCCTTATTCCTGGTTGAAGTGTAAATTGGTACAAACACTAGATCTTCAAGACAGCTAAAGATATGCGTACCCTGTGGCCCTTTCCAGGAACTACAGACATTTTTCACACATACATTTTTACCATGTGTTCTGGTTTGCTAATGCTGCCAGAATGCAAAATACCAGAGATGGATTGGCTTTTATAAAAGGGGGTTTATTTGGTTACACAGTTACAATCTTAAGGTCATAAAGTGTCCAAGGTAACGCATCAACAATCAGGTACCCTCACTGGAAGATGGCCAATGGTGTCCAGAAAACCTCTGTTAGCTGGGAAGACACGTGGCTGGCATCTGCTCCAAGTTCTGGTTTCAAAATGGCTTTCTTCTAGGACGTTCCTCTCTAGGCTGCAGCTCTTCAAAAATATAACTCTCAGCTGCTCCTGGGGCATTTGTCCTCTCTTAGCTTCTCCCAAGCAAAAATCTGCTTGCAAAGGCCATCTCCAAAATGTCTCTGTAAGCTGCAGCTTCTCTCTCAGCTCCTGTGTGTTCTTCAAAGTGTCCCTCTTGGCTGTTGCAAGATCGCTCCTTCTGTCTGAGCTTATATAATGCTCTAGTAAAGTAATCAAGGCCTATGCTGAATGGGCAGGGCCACACCTCCATGGAAATTATCCAATGAAAGATCTCGCCCACAGTTGAGTGATCACATCTCCATAGAAACATCCAATCAAAAGTTTCCAACCCAATGAACACCAATAGGTTTCCTGTCCACACAAGCCTCCGTCAAAAAAAAATGGCATTTTGGGGGACATAATACATCGAAACCAGCACACCATTGTATAAAAATATTCTTAGCAGCTCTGTTGACATACAGCAAAAAAATCAGCAACAACTCAAATATTGTTTAGAAAATGGGGGAAACAAAGGTTAGAGAAAAGAGACAGGAGTGAAAAGAGAGAGAAAAACTTGTTTTATTCATATTTATTCATATAACAGTTACTACAGAATTAAAAACAACATGAATAAGCTAAAGGTACAGTCATCAAATTCAATGAATTTTTTTTTCTAGGTAAAATAGCTATCACATAAGAATACAATACACTGTACGGTTCCATTTTTAAAAGTTCAAAATCAGGAATAAATACTTAGGTAAATCTGTAAAGAAAAGCAAGGAAAGGGTTAACATAAATCTCTGGTTGCGGGGACACCAGGAAGCCACTGGAGAAAAGCATCTAGTTTGCTGCAGTGGTTCCTGTAACATTTTTTCTCTTAAATTGGATTGTAGCTACACATATATTTGTCTCATCATTATATATTTATGTATGTAACTGCATCTATGCCTATTCATATGTATGTATATATGAACATGTATTTTCTAATGTGGGCTCTTTTATGTATAGCATATTCTTTTATGTATAACAAAGTTATGAAGAAACTTTGACAAATGTAACACATATATCAGATGGCTAACGCTATGCTCCTGGCTGTACTGATGTGGTCTAATAACACCACCTCTAGAACAGGAACTCTGATATTAGTCACCCCTTGAATAAACTTACAATAATCCATTCTCTGTCTTTTTGTACTTGCCAAACTGCAGAGTTAGATAGAGATGTGATAGCAATTTCCATCCCTAAACTTCTCAAATCTTTGATAGTGGTGTTAGTCTCCATGAGTCTTCCCAAGGACATAGTAATTTTCACGACTTTTTATTGGGAGTGGGGAAGACCCAGGGGCTTCCACATGGATCTTTCCATCAAAATAGCCCCTCCTTACTCCAGGGTCAAGGAGCCAATGTGCAGATTTTCCCAGGGGCTGTGAACACTGATTCCAATTCTCCACACAGGAACTAGGAAATAATCATGGATTATTTGACATTCTACTAAGTAGGTGGATTTCCTTCAGAATCCAGTAACTTGACAAGGGTCTGGAGATTTCCCTTTCCTTTTCCTAGTCACCCAGAGGAAGGGACTCTGGTCCATTTATGAACAGGACCGTACATGCGAGGAACAACCACAGTACCTGCTTGTGCTGGTATTGTAGGGAATACCTGGCCTTTCTTCTTCTGAGTGACCCTGAATCAATGACCTGGCTGGAGCAGGGAATTGAGTAAGGGCCGTGACACTCATAGCGTCTCAACTCTGGCCTCTGATCAGGAGACTTGGCAGAATTTTTATTATATTAATCAGAAAGGACTTCCTGGTTTGCCCTAATGCCCTGCTGGTTGGTCCAGTTAGATTCCCGCAGTGCTCTTCCACCCACACTGTTACATTTCCCCCTCTCCTCTGGGAGTCAAGGCCCACTACTTACACTTCCCTTGGGAAAACAGAGAGGCTCCTTTCAGCCACATCCTCCAATGCATCCTCCACTCTGTATCCCTGAGAAACAGAGAACAACTTCTAAAGCACTTTTCAAGGATCCCAGTGCTCTCCTTCCCCAATATAATTTTTAAGGATTTGGTGAAAGTAATAATTTCTAGGCTCTTTCAGAGGACACGATTTGTGCATTAGTAGGCAGGTTGTATACAGTAAATCTGCTTCCACATTTCCAGTTTCCTAAGTCTTTAGATTCCTTTTCCTATATCCTAAGTCTCTTTAGAATAGACCTTGATTCCAATTTTCAGTCAACCAATCAGTAAGCAAATAGTGTAGGATTATTATCATCTATTCAAGCTCACACACTGAGTCAGAACTTCTGGAGAGAATACTCATGTTGATAATTTATCCAAATCTTTAATAACATTATTTTCTCCTTGATCAAACTCAGAATTCATTTTCATCTAGCTAAAATTAATGTAGGGGCAGGGAGTGGGCATGTTGTGGAAGAGGGAAGGACAGGAGCTATATAATCTAAGGAAAAGTCTCTTGTTCTTTCAGGGAGGAGCCTTTTGGATCTCTAAGCAAGGCAAGAACAGCCTCACCAAGCAGAAGAGGCGGGGCTGATTTTTTTCTGACTTGAGAATATCAGTGGCGTTGGGGGTTTGGTGCACCGAGTTATTCAAATGCCTCTACTCATCCACATTCCATTTCGTAGAGTCCTGTTTTTTTCCTAATCATACTCTAATTTTTACATGAGAGTCCTAGTAAAATGAGAAGTCCAGCTGACATTTAACTAAAAATCTACTTTCAAAATATGTGTTTTGGCCAGAAAAATAAACAAGTAAGACATCATTTTAGCACATGCACAGAAAGTCTCTGGATTTCAGTATGTCCTTTATTTGAAAATGTGTGGATTTGAGATTCTCAGATCTTCTCTTCAAGTTATTTAATTGTGTTAGAAATTGCCATCCCATCCCCAGAGACCTTGTATTTTTCATTCCCTTCCTATATAAACAAAAAATGAATTTACTAAAATGATACACAAAATTACCAGGAAATCTAGAAAACCAATGTCCCTAACCAATTTTCAAGTCCCACCCTTTACCAAAAAATGTTTTCAATAACATGTAAGAGACTAAGCAAGTACATGAATTCAACCTATGTTGTGATTCATCAAGATTAGAGTCTTTTCTGAGTGTAGTTACATTATCCCTGATTCTACAGGAGATAAGAGATTCTTTTAGGACAGTAATGAATGTAATCTGGTTCTCTGTCCATACATTTGGTTGGCAATTAAAAACCTGAATATTGAAAATTAAGTTTCTCAGCATAGATAAGCAACCAGCACCCCCACAATCCTTGTGTTCACCTGTCTTCAGAACAGTTCATTGCAGCTGTCACTCAGGCCAGAGAACCTTGCTCTCAGAGAGATTGAGAGAGGGAGAGAGAATCTCCTTTTCCATCCATATTTGGGAATGACAGTGTATATGTGCCACACCTCGAGATTTTAGGGGGCTATTGAGCCTTCTCTTCTGTTACTTCTTTTGGCAGATGTGAACAGCAAGGAAATTCAAAGTGGAAAATAGACCTCTATGTTTCACTTCATTTCAGTGGGCCTCCACCGCCCACCACAGCTGGGTGAGCTGCTCTCCCTAGCTTTCCTTGTCACCTATGTTCTCACTGTCATAAGAACCGTAAGACATCATCCTCACCATTTTGTTGGACATCAGCTCCATCACCCCATGTACCAGTTCCTATGTCACCTCTCCTTCCTGGACAGGACCGTTTCCTCTGCCAGTGTCCCCAAGATGCTGGCTGGCTTTCTCTCGGATAGCAGGGTTATCTCCTTTGGGGTCTGTGCAATCTAACTTCTTTCTTTCCACTTCCTGAGCCGCACTGAATGCTCCCTTTACACACTCATTGCTTATGACCATTTCCTGACCACTTGCAAACCTTTATACTATGTCACCATCATGACCTACCTTGCTTTGGGCATTTGGCTGCGAGGTACCCTCGCTCATTTCAAACTAGTTTCATATTCTGCCTGCCCATCTGTGGCCCAAACAGGGTAGACTGCTTCTTCTGTGATACTCCTGCCGTGTTGTGCCTGGTCTGTGCTGGCATCAGCGTCAATGAGCTGGTCACCTTTGTGGACATTGGCCTCCTGGCCCTCACCCGCTTTGTGCTTATCTGCCAGTGGGTGCCGCAGTGCCTTCTCCACCTATCTGCCCACCTCACTGTTGTCATTGTTTCCTATGCTCCCTGCACCTTCATTTACCTATGATCTGGTTCACAGAAACCCCCAGATGTAGAAGCCACCTTCTACACTGTCATAACTGCGTTGCTCAACCCCATCATCTATACACTCCTCAACAGACAAAGGCAGCATTAGGAAGGCTGGGAGGCCACAAGGATGTGCAGCCTCAGTGACTCCATCCACCACAGACATGCAATAGACACTAAAATATAGGGCACCAGATGGGACACAACTTAGCTGGGGATATTTAAAACATAAAGAGAAAGGATTCATGCAGAGGTAGTAAAAGGATTCCTGAATAGAGTGGAAACTTCCACCTTGCAATACACTCTCAGAACACAATTTTGCATATTTCTTCTTTCAGTACCAGTGGAAACCAATCAAAGCAACCCAGCAAGGATAGTACCTTGTAGGAAGGATCCAAGATAAGTAAAATGTCCACATAAAAGCTTCTGTTTCACTGTGGCATCCATCAATGTGTACATTATAGCTTGTAATTCCTGCATTAATGCCTGTATAGATCTTTAGGGATACAAATAACTTTCAACTGATTTGGCCTTGGCAGCAATTGTGTAAAGTAGGTATTATTACACCCATGCAACTTCAGGGAAAATGAAGTTGAAGGATGTAAGTGGCTTTTCCAAACTCCCTCTTTGTTTCAGTTTGCTAAAGCTGCTGAAATGCAATATACCAGAAATGGGTTTGCTTTTAACAATGGGGATTTATTAAGTTACAAGTTACAATCCTAAAGCCATGAAAATATCCAAATTAAGGTATCAACAAGAGGATACCTTCCCTGAAGAAAGGCTACTGGCATCTGGGGCTCCTCTGTCAGATAGCCGGGCACATGGCTGGTGTCTGCTTGTCTTTTGCTCCAGGGTCTTATTGCTTTCAGCTTCTGATTCCAGTGGCTTTTTCTCTGAGCATCTTTTCACCATTAAATATGATGTCACTACTATGGTTATACTGGACATCTTTTTTATGTTTCATAAAGATTCCTTCAATTATTATTTTATTAAGATATGTGTTACTTATAAAGATTGTTGAATTCAATTAATTTTTTTGTGATTTATTGAGTGATATTTTCTCATTCCATTAATTTCTTAATGTGGTGAATTATAATGAGAGATTTTCTGATATGAAACATACTTCTATCTAAGGCAAATATATTTTTATGTTGTGATATTTATTTGCTTTTATTTTATTATTTGCATCTCTCTTCATAAATGAAATTGGTCTGTAGTTTTCTTTTTTTACTGTCTTTATTTGGAATTGATGTCAAGTTTATGTTAATTTCATAAATGGATTCTTGGATAGTGTGAATTAGCATTATAGAGATGACAGTTCTCCAGATATTAATTTATAAATTAAGATGTAATCCTAATAAAAAGGTAATGACAAACCTTTTTATGAGCTAAATTGATACTAAAGTTCATATGAAAACACAAACATGCAAGAATGACTAATGAAACACTGGCTAAGGTATCTACAATGGGGAATACTTCTGTCAAACATTAAAATAAACTATAATACCTGTATAATTTTTTAAATGTGGTACTGGTACATGAATAGACAAAAAAACAAAACAAAACAAAAAAACAGTGGACTAGAATAGACAGTCTAGAAATAGCTCCAAGTACTTACCGAAATTTAGTATAAGATATAGCTGGTATCTTAACCACTGGGGTAAAGATGGATTTCTTAATACATAATGCTGAGGTGACTGATGGTAGCCATTAGGAAAAAGATGAAGTTAAATCTGTATATCACTGACTGTACATAAGAATAAACTCAAATGGATTAGGGATCAAAGGTAAAAAATGAAATCATACAAGTACTAGAAAAAAACATGGGTGAATTACTCTTCAGCCTTGGTGTAAGAGAATGCTTTTGAACTATGCTTCACAATGCACAGGAAGAAAATCATTAAAGAGAAATTCATTGTAGATAATGAGAGTGAAGTGTCTCTCTTTTGAAGAAAGAAATTACAACTAAGGAAATAGAAATCTAGAATGAACCTTATGGTTTTGGATTGGACTTTAGAAGTGTCTGTATAAACTCACAGCATTTAATTTTTATATTGAATTATATTATGTTACATTTCTATACACTATATATAGAAATAAATATAGATGCATATGCATGGGTGAGTATTCATACATATATTTCCAAACTTTGTTCTGAGAAATCTTACATTAATGACACCCAGTAGCAAGGAGCACACCTATAAACCAGAACTTGGCTTTCTAAATACAATTCTCCAGTGAGAAGTCACTGAGCCCAGGGCTGAGCAGGGATAATACAAAATGAGCCTGGAACATCCTCTTGTGCCATAAAATAAAAAGTTTATAAAAAAGATACGACATGTCAATAGGATACAGGTGCCAGACTGAAGGAGCTCTAAGTGGCCAAAGCTAGTAAAATTTGAGTAGCAAAATAAATAATGATTATATTGGATTATAGCCCATAGAATAAAATATGTATCTATGAGCGCATACTGATAAATAAATAATCGAATACATGAAGTGGGGAAGATGGGACCATTCTTTCTTATAAAAGCATTCCAGTTAATATTGTAGAAGGAATGAGGGGGGAAAAAAAACCCTGAGGCAAACACACAGTAATAAATTTTGTAGGCAACATCCACTAATGGATGCTGAAATCAGTGAGCAAAAGTTTGAGAAGATACAGAATATTAGCATATTCTCAAAATATCTCCCCAAAGACATTTAACATAATAATAATAAGACATGTAGATGTCATCTACCCTGGATATGATGCCCGGAAAAGGACACAACATCACTTCTGTTAATCTTGCCAAAAATGCATTATCTTAATCTACGCATGGGAAAACATCAAACAAACTCATGAGAAAACATCAAACAAACTCAAATTGAAAGGCAGTCTATAAAATAATAGACCAACACTCAACAAAAGTGTAGAGGTCATTCATGAAAGACTAGGAAAGACTGAAGGACTGTCACAGGTTGTGGAAGACTAAGGAGATATAACACTTAAATTCGGTGTAAACAGAAAAATGATATTGGGTAAAAACTAGTGAAATTTGATTATTGTCTGTAGTTTAGTTAATAGTATGGTAATCAGTGTTAATTTCCTAGTTTTGAATATTTTACTATGGTTAAGTTGTCAACATTAGGGGAAGTTGATTGTAGGTATACGTGAACTATTATTTTTTCAACTTTTCTGTACGTCTAACATTTCAAAATTTCAAAAAGTGTAAAAAATTGGAAGGAATTGAAATATTTTAGTATTGAATATACTCATCCAAAGACAGAGAATTTTTTTCATTTATTTAAATCATCTTTTGGGTCACTTGGCATGCTATCCATTTAATTTATGTATTCTTTATTTATTAACAGCTTATTGAGGTATAATTTGGATACCATAAAATTAACCTGTTTAAAAGATACATTTCAATGATTTTTTGTAGATTTACAAAGTTGTGCAGCCATTACCAAAATCCAAATTTAGAATACTTCCATCACTCCAGAAAGATTCTTCATGATCATTTAAAATCATTTCCCATTCCCACCCCCAGTCCCAGGCATTCACCATCAAGTTTCTCTCTCATACATTTCTCTTTTCTGGACATTTCATATAAATGGAATCATACAATGTGCCACCTTTTGTATCTGGCTTCTTTCACTTAGTAAAATGTTTTTGATATCCTTTCATTTTGTATAAGTATTGGGTTCCTATATATTGCTGAATAGTAGTCAACTGCATGGATATACACATTTTGTTTATCTTTTCACCAGTTTCGGGATATTTGAGTTGTTTCCAGGTTTTATCTATTATGAATAATTCTACAATAACCATTCACATCCACACAATAAACATTCATGTGGACATATGTCTTCATTTCTCTTGGGTAAATTCCTAGGAGCGGTATAGCTTGGTTGTATGGTAACTTTATAACTTTTTAAGAAACTGCCAAACTTTTCCAAAATTGGCTGCCCCATTTTACATTCCCACTAGCAATGTCTGAGGGTTTCAGTTTCTCCACATCCAATAACACTTTTTACTTTCTATATTTTCTTATCATAGCAATTCTAGTGGGTGTGAAGAGGGCACATCTAAAACTAAGTGGTTGAAATATCAGGGAAACATAAGTTCAACTAAGGTGAAGAACATTGTAATATATCGACCTACCCAACACTGGAATGGAATCTCTTGTGAAATAGGGATTATTCCATTACAAACTCATTCAAGGAGAAGCTACATAACTTTTTTTCAGGAACACCTGATCACTGCATTGAATAAATTATTCAGTTTGAAGAAATTTAAGGTCCTGTGCTATGCATCCTGCTCTATGCTGGGTAAAATAGCAGCTACTTCAAGTGAAGCACCTTGATGACATCTCCATTTTAAATCTGAAGAATGGAGGAATAGAGGAATTAAGCACACCAATCTATATCTTTCAGATAATTTGTAGTTGACCAGCAGTTTAAACTTAAGTTTATAGTAAACTGAATAAACTTGGCTCCTTGCTAATGCTACCGCCCTTCCCAAAAGTGCTGATGGGACTCCAGAGAAGCTGGGAGACGTTTCTCCCTGTTTCCTCTTAGGGAGATATGACCTATGCACATAGAATACTAAAGTGTTCCAAGAAAGTATGAGCTTAGGTATTCATTAAATCATATTATACATACAATTAGGCTTCAGGATTGATAAATCAAGGTGAGACAAAATATTTATACAGGGTTCCTAGAGGAAATAAAGTTCAAACTTAACCATAGCAAATAGATTCAGGAAAGTAGAGTTTCAAGTGTGAAGATTGAACGGTGGGGAAATCAGGGAGGGCTTATGAATAATTGAGAAGATAAGACAAACAGCATCCCCAGAGGAGAGGAGTTTCTTTAGAAGGCTGCAGATGATCTAGATATTTGGATAATAATGGAAGCATTTCACGAATAGTATTGACTATCAGACTGAGATGTAATTTACGCTTTAGGAAGTGGAGACTGAAAAGGGAGAGCAATAAATTAAGCATGTTGTTTTAGGATGGACACAGCAGTTGTACACAGTATAATTTGATAGATTTAGAGGAGTGAGTGAGAGATGGGAATAAAAGACCATTGTGAAATTCTGCATGAAAATATTCAAAAGCAAGGTTAAGTAAAAAAAAAAAAAAAAAAAAAAAACAACAACAACAACAACAACAACAAAACATGGGAATTGAAGAAAAAAAAGGATAACAGGAAAAAAGCAGTTTAAAGAAAATTTTCACATAATGCAATATCTAATTAGGTTTAGGAGGTAAGCAGTGGGAAAGAATCAGAGAGAGCTCTTCTATTTCAATTCTGGCTTGATCAATGGAAAGGCTTAACGATGCAGAGGCAGGCAATTCCCAAAAGACTAAGGAGACAAAGTATTACAGGAACAGCAAGAAATAAACTGCACAGTTTGTCCTGGTAATTATTCAGTCAACTCTCCAAGGCCTCAATGTCACACACTTGAGGGTTTGGGTAGCTGAACTCCTTACTCCCTCTGGGTAAGGGTTGGGAGGGGCTGCTGTGTTCTTAGCTAACATAATAGCATCAGTCTCTAGGCAAGGCTCCCCAGAAGACAGATGCACCTCCCTGATGATACCAGGCAATAAGGACTTGCCTACCCACATCTATGAAATGGCGGAGTATAGTAGGCAGGCAAGGGATTCAAAATTCTGGAATATATGCAAAAAAGTATATTCCAGAGGAAGAATTGCAATTCTTCCTTATATTGCCATTATTTAGGGGATGCATTTCTCAAAATAATCCTTACTGTCCTCTCTGTGCCTCACAAACATTGCTGATCTCATAGGGAGAAGGATTCATTCTGAAGGAATTCAGGGCAAGAACATGCTATGATGAGACAAAGCAGTGAATGAATGCTGTGTGTCTTCATTTCACTTATGGGAAAAGACCCAGATGGTGTGGCCCAGTGGATAATAATATTTCAGGAAAGGTAAATAAATGGCTATCTCTTACATCTGTTAATGCCAGTTTTGTTGCAAGGGGTATAGGTAACCACTCTCTGTGTGAGAAGATGGCCATGGAGACAGAGAACTCCAACCAGACTGTGGTGAGCCACTTCTTCCTGGAGGGTCTGATGTACACAGCTGAGCATCCGAGCATCTTTTTCCTACTTTTCCTCCTCATCTATAGCATCACCGTGACGGGGAGTCTCCTCATTCTCATAACTGTGGGCTGTGACCCTCACCTCTGCTCCCCCATGTACCACTTCCTGGGACACCTGTCCTTCCTGGATGCATGTCTGTCCACAGTGCCAGTGCCCAAAGTCATGGCAGGTCTCTTGACTCCAGACGGGAAGGTGATCTCCTTTGAGGGCTGTGCCATCCAGCTTTACTGCTTCCACTTCCTGGCCAGTGCTGAGTGCTTCCTGTACACAGTCATGGCCTATGACCGCTACCTGGCTATCTGTCAACCCCCGCACTACCCTGTGGCCATGACCACGAGGATGTGTGCAGGGCTGGCTGGGATTACTTGGGCCATGGGTGCTGGACACTCTGCAATCCATACCTCCCTCACCTTCCACCTGCTCTACTGTGGGCCTCGCCATGTTGCCTACTTCTTCTGTGACATCCCCCCTGTGCTGAAGCTGGCCTGTGCGGACACCGCCATCAATGAGCTCGTCATGCTTGCCAACATTGGCATTGTGGCCACAGGCTGCCTGATCCTCATCATCACATCCTACGTCTTCATCGTGGCAACTGTGTTGCAGATCCACACGGCCGAGGGCCGGCAGCGTGCTTTCTCAACTTGCACTGCCCACCTCACGGTGGTTCTTCTATACTACATGCCACCTGTCTGCATCTACCTGCAACCTCGCTCCAGTGGGGCAGGAGCTGGGGCCCCTGCTGTCTTCTACACAGTGGTCACGCCAATGCTCAACCCTTTCATTTACACTCTGCGGAACAAGGAGGTGAAGCAGGCTCTGCAGAGGCTTCTGTGCCAAGGCCCCCGAGAGTCTACAGCAGGCAGCCTGCCCCCCTGACCGGCAGTGTGAGGCTCTTAATTTGTCCTCCAGGAAAACAACGAGCCATATATCAATACGGGGAGGGAAAATCTTTCAAGTAGGAGTCAGTATAACTGAGTTTCAGCACAGCCACTACCTTCTTTTGCTTCCTCTAGCTAAGTGAACTGCCTCAATGTCTCATTCACAAGCTCTGCATCTGTAAAATGAAAGGACTGTATTAGATGACATCTGGAGGTATGTAAAATGATGTTTATATCCTGATTTGTTTTATTAAATTTTTTATTCTTATGAAATGATTTTATTAAATCTATCATTCATGTAAAAGACTACAGATAACATAAATAGAAACAATAAAATCAACCTTCATATACCCACCACCCAGTTTAAGGAAAGAAACCACCCTTTCAGGATGATAAAATACAACTTCGAAGAGAAAGGTGACTTGCCCAACTTCACTTAGAAAGTGTTAGAGTTATGTCTACAACTCATTAGACTGTGATTTTATTAAATTCGAGTATATGGAGAACACTGCCATCAAGGGGACGACTTAACTATATGTTACAGATGTTCGCATTTTTTTAAACAGCAGCCTGAAATCATTAATCACTTGAATTTTATTATTTGAATGCTGTTGCTACTGGGGAAGTTCTTCATTCTGTGAAGATATTTGTTCCACTTGATTACATGCATCATAATCTCCTTTGCATACCACATATTCAGGAGTACTGGTGAACTGCCTCAGAAGTTCCATGCCATATAATGACCAATAGTAAGAATGCTTAGTCCTGTAAGCATGTACTACCTTATCAAATTATCCTGTTGTAATAATGGCTTTGTTTCTTATCCGTTTGACAGATATTCATTAAGTAAAATAGTAGTTTTCCTATGCAGGCTGGGAAAATGATAGTCTTATGAAGTTGTCTTCCTTTGATCAAGGAATTTTTTCTTTTAATTACTACCAATTAATTTTCTAGTCCCTTTGCCTTTAAATTTCAAGTAAATCTGTACTAGATAAATGCACCAAATCTCCTAAATCTCAAAACCAAACTCAAAGACAGCATTATCAAAAAGGAGCAAACAACTGAGATTAACACTTTCTCCTTCCCCTACTGAATACAAAACACATTTTCCTACTTGGTAACTCCATTGTGAAAAATTCTTGCATTCTGTTTTATTTCCAGATTCTGAATACTGGATTAAACTAATATTGCACTTATTTAACCTTTATTTCAAACACATAAGAAGTATAAGGGGTCTTTGCTCTTAAAGTTCTTAGAATCTGGTTACATACGTGAAACATTTAATAACAATATAAGGCAGGACAACAATAAGTGCCCCTAACTGGAAACCCCCACTCACCGGGCTTGTCTTTAGTTGACTGACTCAGAACTGAATTTTTCCCAGGGTAGTTATCAAAATTCTTTAGTATTGCAGCTGTCAGACATGGTGGTATCTGTTGGGACAAACAAGCTAACCAAAAAAATTAAAAGGGAAAGTTTGGATATGAGATACCTATAGGGGGCTTTGAAAAGCTCTGATATATTCCTGGCAATCTAGAAGGCCAAATGCATCCTAAAAAAAGTCTTTCTAATTTCTCAGGGGAAAAAAAGTCCTAATTTCTCACTCTGCCTGTTTTTGAAGCTGTGTTCAAGCAGGAAGTGAAGGCTAAGGCAGAGTTGTAAACTGTCATATGCCCCAACACACACAGAGCAATTTGACAAAGGCTTGGAGATGTCTTGTTTCAGGGTATTTAAGGAAAACTCTGTCCAGTCATTGACTTTTATAGTGGCCCTCGCCAAAGTATCTTTTGTTGACCTCCCAAATGGTCCTTGTTTTGTCCTAGCACAACATATTTCCCCCATTTAAATATGAACATTTTGCCCATCAATATTTGTTTGTACTTATTATCAAGTGTCTACTTGTGGTAGACATCACTCAGAAAGAAATCATTTATCTGCTTTTTAACATCAGATTTAAATTTGCATTTTCTAGAATTTCAAATAAATGTAATAATATAGTATGTGCTCTTTTCTGTGGTAATTCTTTCTTAAGCATAACCATAGATTCATTTATGGTAATTGTCAATCAATAGTTTATTCTTTTTTATTGTTCACTAGTGTTCCATTGTGTAGATATACCCCAGTTTACTTATTCAGTCACTTTTGACAGACGTATTGGATGTTTCAAGTGTTTGGCTTGAAATAGCTTGAAAACTTTACAAATAAAGCGGCTAATAACATCTGTGTACAAGAGTATAAGTGGCCATGTGTTTTCATTTCTCATGAAATGAAATACCTAGGAGTGAAAAGACTTGTTCATATAGTAGGAATACATTTAGCAATTTAAGAATTTACCAAAATATTTTCTAAAGTGATTTACCATTGTACATTCCCATCAGTTCTCAGTACTGTATGAGAGTTGCAATCATTCCACATCCTTTTGAAATTTTGGTGTGGTCAAACTTTTAAATTTTAGACATTCTAATAACTGTGTAGTGGCATTACATTGAGGATTTAATTGGCATTTCTCTAATGGATAGTGATGTCAAATATATTGCTATATGATTGTCATCTATATATCTTCAATGGAGAAGTGTCTCTTCAGATCTTTTGCCCATTTCATAATTGAGTGATGTTATTTTATTATTGAGTTTTTTAATGTATTTTTTAATTAGAGACATTGTAGGTACAGTATACAGAAAAATAATGCAGAAAATATAGAGCTCCCATATACCCCAGTACAATTTTGCCCAATCTGTGGCTTTTTTTTTCATTCTCTGAATAATATCTTTTGAAGAGCAGAAGTTCTTAATATCAATAAAGTCTTATTTACCAATTATTTTCTTTTATTGATTGTACTTTTGGTTTGTATCTAAGAAACCATTGCCTAACCCAGGGTCATATAGATAGTCCTCTGTTTTCTTCTAGAAGTTTTATAGTTTTAGGTTTTACATGTACATCTGTGCTACATTTTAAGTTAAATGTAGTTGGTGACATGAAGTATAGCTCAAAGTTTATCTTTTATCTTTTCTGTATTTGCCGAAAAGACAATGATTTCTCTTTTAAATTGCCTGTGCACAGTTGTCAAAAATCAATTGCTGAATTGGGTCAATTTCTGGGCCAATTATATGTGTGTTTTTTTTACACCAATATCACAATTTCTTGTTTATTGAAGCTTTGTAATAAGTCATAAAGCCAGATCTAAGTATTCTTTGTCTTTCCTTTTCAAATTTGCTTTGGGTACTCTAGGTCTCCTGCATTTCCACATGAATTGTAGAATAATCTTATCAATTTATGTAATAACATCTGCTGGAACTTTGGGATTGTATTGACTCTATAGATAGATGAAAGAATTTACAACCTAACAATACTGGGTCTTCCAATTCATGAAAACATCTATCAATTTGTTTAGACCTTCATTAATTTGACTCAGCAAAGTTACTAGATTTAAGTATGCAGGACTTGAACAGATTTTGTCAGATTTATCCTTAAATATTTCATAGTTTTAATGCTATTGTAGATGATCTTTTTTATTTCAATCTGTGATTGCTGGCTTGTACATTGTAATCAATTTTATATAAAGATCCTGTATACTGAAAGCTTGCTAAACTCACTTTTTAGTTCTACTAGCTTTTTAGTACATTCCACAAGACTTTCTATATGGACAATCTTGTCTGCAAATAACAGCAGTATTACTTCTCCCTTTCCTATCCAGATGTCTTTTATTTCTTGTCTTTGCCTTATTGCCCTTGCTAGAACCTCCAGTATAATGAATATAATTGAGACAAGCAGACATCCTTGCCTTATTCTTGGTCTTAGGGGGAAAGCATTTAGCCTTTAATGGTTAAGTATGATCTTGGCTCTATGATTTTCAGAGATGCTCTTTGTCAAGTTGAGGAATTTCCCTTACATTTCTAATTATCTGAGAGGTTTTATCAGGAATGTATGTTTGATATTTGCCATTGCTTTTTCTATTTCTATTGAGATGATCATAGGGATTTGCTTTTTAAGGCCATTAATATGATAAATAACAATGTTTAATTTTCAATGTTAAACCAACCTGCATTCCTGGAATAAACCCCAAATAGTCATCATGCATTATACTTTAAATATTGTTGGATTTAACTTGCTAAAATTTTGTAAAGGATTTTTTTATCTTTTTATTGTAATAACATACAGACAGCTCAATTTTTTCCAATTTGACCACTTTCAAATGTACAGGTCAGTAGTGTTACTGCTTGTATGATATTGTGCTACCATCATCAATACCCACTACTCTTAACTTTTTCATCATTTCAAACAGAAACTGTACACCCATTAGGTGGTAACTCTCTCTTCCCCACCTCCCCCCTCACTACATCTCTTATAAAACTATAATCCACTCTCTGTCTCTTTGAAATTTGTTTCTTTTAGGTATTTCATATGTGTGAGATCTACAATACTTGTCTTTTTGTATCTGGCTTAATTTACACAACATGATGGCTTCCATGTTCATCCACGTTGTAATGTACATCAGAACTTCATTCCTTTTTACAGCTGAATAATATTCCCATTGTGTGTATATATCACATTTTTAAAAATTCTTTCATCTTTTGTTGGACACTTGAGTTGCTTCTACCTTTTGGCTATTGTGAATAATGCTACTATAAGCACTGGTGTACAAATACCTGTTTAAATCCCTGCTTTCAATTCTTTTGCTTATATACCAAAAAGTGGGATTGCCAGGTCATATGGTAATTCTATTTTAAACTTTTTTAGGAACCATCAAACATTTCCATAGTGCCTGTACCATTTTACAATGCCACCAGCAATGTAAAAAGATTCCTGTTTCTCTGCATCCTCACCAACACTTATTATTTTCTGATTTTTTTTTAAATAATAAACACCTAGTGAGTGGAAGTGGTATCTCATTGTGGTTTTGATTTCCATTTCCTTCATGACCCCTGATGTTAAGCATCTTTCTATGTGTTTAATGGCCATTTGTATATCTTCTTTGGAGAACTGCCTATTCAAGTCCTTCAAATTTAGTTATTTATCTCTTTGTTGTTGAGTTGTAGCAGTTTTTTATACATTCTGGATATTAAACCTTTATCAGATAAGTGGCTAGCAATTATTTTCTCCCATTCTGTAGGTTGTCTTCTCACTTTCTAGAGAGTGTCCTTTGACATTCAAAATTTTTCAATTTTGATGAAGCCCATTTTACCTATTTTTGTTGTTGTTTCTCCCTTGCTGAGAGATTGCATAATGTTTTCTTTCAGAGATTGCTCTATGTCTGGTGTTTGCCAGTCTGGGTGCAGTGCCCTATATGGGTAATAGGCACTCACGGCAGGGTAAAAGGAGGTAATCCACCAGACATAGCTTTTCTTACCTCTAAAAGTGACCCAGATGGTTCAACTGCTTCATTTGGTAGCTATAATCTCCACTTCTTGGCTGCTCTAGCAATTAATATGTAATTAATATGGCAACGGGCGAAGGGATTATCCTCTACCCCATGGAATGTGACCCCATCTACAGGATGCCAGTGTCTGGTTTTGGAGCACAAGTCAAAGCCTTTAGTAAGTCTTGTGGCTAGTGATGGGCATGAGGCAATCCCTTTGTGTGTGCCCACTCCACCAAGGCAGAGGAGTCTCTGAGGCCTGAGGTGCTATGGGCCCAGACCACCAGTTGGTAGGGAAGCTTTGGAGGGACCTGGGTGGATGAACAGTCTCCAAGGCATCCGCCAGGTATGCTGTGTACAAATGAATCTTAGGTAGTTTTCGGCAGTGTCATTGACCCGTGACTCCAGTGCAGTGAGTTGAGCATGTGCGAAAATGTGTCAGGCTGTGAGCCATTTCCAAATCTGAAGCCCCCCACAAGGGTCTTCCTTGTGTGAGAAAATTATTTTGTTCCCATTGGCCTGACTCCTCTGCAAACCTTATGGCCACCACCCCAGAATCAGTGAAGGTTTGGAGATTGGGCAACGACTGCATACTGGAGAGCTAACTAGACCATTTATTTCCAGTTCTGCCAACTGTACAGACCACAAATAGCCATCTTGGGTAAGCTGGGTGTTTGAGGCCAGTAAAATGCCATGGCCCTCCAGTGAGTTGTGCTGTGTGCAATGAGAGCCTGGCCTCAGTGAGATATACCAACTCCCTTTCCATGTCAGACAGTTGGTCCCAAGAGGATCCCCACTTGGTAGAGGTGGGGACAGTGGGGATGCACCAGCATCTTAAGATCCATGGGAAAAAGGCTGAGCAGGGGGGAAGCCACATCCTCCTGTGACTTGGAAAGGCCCTTTTTGTCAGGTTTAGTCCTCTCTTGTAGGTACTTTTTCCATGTTACCAGGGAGGCTTCAGTGGCTTTGCTGAGTTCCTGCTGGGAATTACCCCTCACCCATGGCTTTATGTGAAACTATGTGAGCTGGCTGACCAGTTGTGGCTCTGGAAGCACCTCCATTTGGAGAAGAGCCCAATGAGCAGCCAGGATTTGCCATGCTTTGTCCAAGGACTCCGAGAAACATATTCAGAGGTAGCCAAAGCCTCTGATCTAAAATCTGCTCCCAGTGGGACAAGGGGCATGGCTTGGGAAATGACTTGTGTCAGTACTGAGGCACAGTGCTGGGGCTTTCCCTAGTGGAAAGCAGTGGATGTACATGTGATTCTGTATTTGAGGTATAATGAGAGTGCAACCTCCAGAACATGAATAATCCTAATAAGTGTTATGCATGTCTTAGTGTCTGAAATTGGCTTGTGTTTAATGGTGGTGGGAATCTATCTCCTCTTAGAGGACCAGATGATGCCCAGGAATTTAATACAGCCTTGTACTTTATGGGGTGCTATTGCCCGGTCTCATTTCTGTAAATGATGTGTGAGTGTGGCTAGTTTCTCAGAGGCCTTCTTTAGGGTCACTCCTTAATCAAATGTCAGCTATTTAGTGCCAGTATTAAGCAGTTTTATACAGATTGTTTGTTGAGGTCTTGGTGGCAATGGTTCAGAATTTTTTTATTTTATTTAATTTTTCCTGTATTGGCACTAAGTAGATCATGTTGGCCAAATCAGTCACAGCAAAGCAATTGTGCTCCTGTGTGTATCTTTTATAATTAGAGGATGTTAGAAATAGGAAATAGGAGCTTTGATGGGCAGACCTTGTACATTAAGGTTTGTATAATTGATGGTTCATCACCCTTCATTCATGGAAGCTTTTAAGAATTGGTCAAACGGCTATTGTATGGGGAAATGGTAACTATAATAATTGCCTCTTTGGGAGATCTTGGATTATAGGCTGGAACCCCACAGTAACTTTTTCAGGGTATAGTGCAGCATTTATCACTTGATTGGCAGGGGCAGTTCCATGGGGTCCCATTTGACATGGGCCACCAAGGGAGCGAAGGATTTGATCTTATTCTAGGCGACATGTTAAAGCATCAGTACCTACAGCTGGGAAAGTAAAAGCAAACGGTGCCACCACTAGAGGTAGGTGTTTGAAAAGAATTGTTTCAATAGTCACAACTCCCAGGACACGGGGGTCCAGGCCTTTGATATGCAGGAGAGGAGGTAGGGGTGCCTCCAGGAGAGGGGTTATGTGCTCTCACCCTGGGGCAGTAGGAACCAGGCTTGTGACTTTGAAGTGTGTCACTGTTCCTGTTTGCTAATGCTGCCCATTATGCAAAACACCAGAAATGGATTGGCTTTTATAAAGGGGGGTTATTTGCTTACAGAGTTACAGTCTGAAGGCCATAAAGTGTCCAAGGTAGGGCATCAACAAAGGTACCTTCACTGAGGGTTGGCTGATGGCATCCATAAACCTCTGTTAGCTGGCAAGGCACATGGCTGGCGCCTGCTTCCTCCCAGGTTGTGTTTCAAAATGGCATTCTCCAAAGTGTGGCTCTTGGTGTGTTTTGTCCTCTCTTAGCTGGAGCTCCTTTCCAAAATGTCACTTTTAGCTGCTCTGAGGTCCTTGTCTGTGAACTCCTTTATAGGACTCCAGTGATCCAATTAACACCCACCTTCATGGAAATTATCCAATCAAATGTTTCACTCACAGTTGATTGAGTCACATCTCCATGGAAACAATCAAAGAATTCCAATCTAATCAACATTAATATGTCTGCCCCCACAAGATTGCATCAAAGATAATGGTGTTTGGGGAGACATAATACATTCAAACTGGCACAGTCACCTTCCTGTCCAGCCCAAAGCTCCACCCTATCCATAGACCTGCAGATAGAATAAACCAAGCCTGTATGGTAGAACAGGGCTGCCCCATAATTTGTGGGGAGGGGTTCCATGTAAGAAAATTTTCCATGGCTCAGTGTCAAAGGGGGCCTCCTCAGGACTGGAGGCAAACTCCAGTTCTCTTTGTTTTTTTGTTAGAGAAGTTGTGAGTTTATAAAACAATCATGCATAAAATACAGGGTTCCCATACACCACCCCACCACCAAAACCTTGTATTGGTGTGGAACGTTTGTTACCATTGATGACAGCACTTTTCTGTAATCGTATTATTTTTTAACAGTAGTTTCCTTTGTTACAATTGTTGAAAGATTACTAAAATTGAACTATTATCTATCATCCATAATTTACAGTAGATGTATTTTTCCCATATATCATCCTATTATAAACACCATGTATTAGTACCATATATCTGTTTTAATTCATGAAAGAATATTCTTATGTCCTTGTATTATTAATGATAGTCCATCATCTACAATAGTGTTCACTGTGTTGTACAGTCCTGTGTCTTATCTTTTGATTTTTATTCCAGAAATATATACATCCTAAAGTTTCCCCTTTTAACCACATTCACCTCAATAATTCAGTAGTATTGATCACACTCACAAAAATGTGCTACCGTCACCACCATCCATTGCCAAACCTTTACCATCAACCCAAAAGAAATTCTGTAAAAGTTAAGTATTAACTCCCCAATCTAACCCCACTCTATATCCTGGTAATTTATATTCTAGATTCTAACTCTATGAGTTTGCTTATTATAATTAGTTCATATCAGTGAGATAATAAAATATTTATCCTTTTGTTTCTGACTTATTTCACTCAACAAAATGTTCTTGAGGTTCATCCCTGTTGTCACAAGTATCAGAACTTCAATCCTTTTTATGGATGAATAGTATTTCATTGTGTGTGTACCACATTTTGTTTATTCATTTATCAGTTAATGGACACTTGGGGTGGTTCCATCTATTGGCAATTGTGAGTAATGCTGCCATGAACATCAGTGTGGAAATATCAGTTCCAGTCACTGTTTTCAGATCCTCTGGATATATACCTAGAAGCTAGTTTGTCAGATCATATGGTAATTCTATACTTAGGTTCCTGAGGACCTAAGTTTGACAAAACCATCTTCGCCATCAGCTGCACCATTTTACATTCCCAAAGGCAATGAATGAGTGTTGCCATTTCCCCACAACTTCTCCAGCACTTGTAGTTTTGTGTTTTTCAATAGTGGCCATTCTAGCAGGTGTGAAATATCTCATTGTGGTTTTGATTTGCCTTTCCATAATAACTAGTGGTGTCAAGTATCTTTTCAGGTGCCTTTTCACCATTTGTATTTTTCTTTGGAGAAAAGTTTATACAAACCTTTTGCCCATTTTTAAATTGGGTTGTTTGCCTTTTAATTGTTGAGTTGTAGGATTTCTTTATATATTCTCTATAATAAACTCTGATGAGAAATGTGATTTCCAAATATTTTATCCCACTTAGTAGAATGTCTTTTCACTTTCATGACGAAGTCTTTGATGTACAAAAGTTTTTAATTTTGAGGAGGCTGATTTATCTCCTTTTTTTTCATTGCTTGGGCTTTGAGTGTAAAGTCTAAGAAACCATTACCTACCACAAGAACTTGAAGATGCTCCCCTACATTTTCATCTAGGGGTTTTACAGTCCTGGTTCTTATATATAGGTCTTTGTTCCATTTTGTATAAGATATGAGATAGGGGTCCTGTTTTGTTCTTATATATATGGATGTCCAGTTCTCCCTTCACCATTTGTTGAAGAGACTGTTCCTTTCTCAGTTGAGTAGATTTGGCAGCCTTGTCAAACATCAGTTGGCCACGGATGTGAGGGTCTATTTCTGAACTATTAATTTGATTCCATTGATCAACATATCTATCCTAATGCCAGTATCATGCTGTTTACCACTGACGTTTGTAATATCCCTTAAAGTCAGAAGTGTAAGTCCTCCTTCTGTTCTTTTTCAAGATATTTTTGGCTATTTGGTGCCCCTTACCCTTCCAAATAAATTTGGTTATTGGCTTTTCCATTTCTGCAAAGTAGGCTGTTGGAATTTTCATTGGGATTGTGTAGACTCTACAAATCAATTTGAGTAGAATTGACATCTACTAATATTTAGTCTTCCACCCCATGAAAGCAGAATTTTCTTCCATTTATTTAGGTCTTCTTTGATTTCTTTAGCAATATTTTTTAGTTCTTTATGTACAAGTCCATTATATCCTTGTCTAAATTTGTTCCTAGATATTTGATTCTTTCCATTTCTATTGTAAATGGAATTTTTTCTTGATTTCATCCTCAGATTGCTCATTACTAGTGTATAGAAATATTACTGATTTTGCTGTGTTGATCTTGTATCCCACCACTTTGCTGAATTCATTTATTAGCTCTACTATCTTAGATTTTTGGGGACCTTCTGTATACAGAATCATGTCATCTGCAAACAGTAAAAATGTTACTTTTTCCTTTCCGGTTTGGATGTCTTTTATTTCTTTTTCTGACCTAACTGCTCTGGCTAGAACTTCTTGCATGATATTGAATAACAGTGGTGAGACTGTGCATCCTTGTCTTGTTTCAGATTTTAGAGGGGAAGGTTTCAGTCTTGCACCATTGAGTACAATGTTAGCTGTGGGTTTTTCACATTGCCCTTTATCATCCTGAGGAAGTTTCTTCCTATTACCATTTTTTGAAGTACTTTTATTGAGAAAGGATGCTGAATTTTTTCAAATGCCTTTCCTGTATCAATCGAGATGGTCATGTGTTTTCTTCCCCTTCATTTTTTTTTATTATTGTATGTTACATTAATTGATTTTCTTGTGTGGAATCACCCTTGCATATCTGGAATTAAAAAAACACTTGATCATGGTGTATAATTTGCTGATTTGATTGTCAAGTATTTAGTTGAGGATTTTTGCATCAATGTACATAAGAGAAATTGGTCTGAAATTTTCTTTTCTTTTAGTACCTTCATTTTGCTTTCTTATTAGGGTGATCTTGGACTCACAGAATGAGTCAGGTAGTGTTCCCTCCTCTTCAATCTTTTGGAAGAGTTTGAGCAGGACTGGTATTAATTCCTCTTGGAGTATTTAGTACAATTCAACTGTGAAGCCATCTGGTCCTGGGCTTTTCTTTGTTGGCAGCTTTTTGATGATTGATTCAATCTCTTTACTTGTAATGGGTCTGTTGTTGTCTACTTCTTCTAGAGTCAGTGTAGGTTATTTGTGTGTTTCTTGGAATTAGTCCATTTCATCTAGGTTGTCTAATTTGTTGGCATACAGTTGTTCAAAGTATCCTCATATGAACCTTTTTTACTTCTGTGGAGTCAGTAGTAATGCCCCACCCTGTCATTTCTGATTGTATTTATTTGCTTCTTCTCTTTTTTTTAATCTGTATCAATCTAACTAAGGATTTCTCAATTTTATTGATCTGCTCAAAGAACCAACTTTGGTTTTGTTGATTCTCTGGTTTTCTTTCCTAATTTCCTTTAGTTCAGCTCTAATCTTTGTGATTTCTTTCTTTGTGCTTTTTTGGAATTAGTCTGCTGTTCTTTTTCTAGTTTGTCCAGGTGTGTAGTTAGGTCTTTGATTTTAGCTCTTTCTTCTTTTTAAATGTAGGTCTTTAAGGCTATAAAATTTCCCTCTCAGCACTGCCTTCACTGTATCCCATAAGTTTTGATATGTTGTATTGTTTTCACTCATATTGAGATATTTACTGATTTCCCTTGCAATTACTTCTTTGACCCACTGATTGTTTAAGAGTGTGTTATTTCACTTCCATATACTTTTTAATTTTCCAAATCTCTGCCTGTTACTGATTTCAAGCTTTATTCCATTGTGGTCAGAGAAAATTCTTTGTATAATTTGAATCATTTTAAATGTTGAGATAACTTTTGTGACCCAACATGTGATCTATCCTTGAGAAGTATGTACATCCTGCTGGTTGGGGCTACAATATTCTGTAAATGCCTCTTAGGTCAGTTCATTTATTATATTATCCAAGTTATCTGTTTCCTTAATGATCTTCTGTCTAGATGTTATATCTATTGTTGAGAGTGGTGTATTAAGTCTCCAACTATTAGTGTACAGACTTCTAGTTCTCCCTTCAGTTGTACCAATGTTTGCCTCTTGTATTTTGGGGCACCCTGGTTAAGTGCGTAAATACTTATGATTGCTATTTCTCCTTTGTGGATTGCCCCTTTTATTAATATATAGTGTCCTTCTTTGTCTCTTACAACAGATTTGCTTTTAAAGTCTATTTTTTCCAGTATTAGTATAGCTACCCCAGCTTGTTTTTTGGTTACATTTGCATGGGATATCTTTTTCCAACCTTTCACTTACAACCTATTTGTGTCTTCGGGTCTAAAGTAAGTCTCTTGTAAACAACATACAGTTGTATCATGCTTTTTTTCTATTCTGCCAAGCTGTGTCTTTTGATTGAGGCGTTTAATCCATTAACATTCATTATTACTGTTAAAGCAATACTCCCTCAGACATTTTCACTTTCATCTCAATATGTAAAGTTTCTTTTCTCTTTTTTTACCCTTTTAGTTACCCTTACTGATAATCTTCATTTTTTCACATTACTCCAAGCCACTCTCTCCTGTCTTTTTCTTTTAGACCACAGAACTCCCTTTAGTATTTCTTGTAAGGCAGAGCTTTTGTTGACCAACTCTCTCAGCTTCTGTTTATCTGTGAATATTTTAAATTCTCCCTCATTTTTGAAGGGCAGTTTTGCCAGATAAAGAATTCTTAGCTGACAGTGTTTCTCCTTCAGTACCTAAAATGTATCATACTGCTGTCTTCTGGCTTCCATGGTTTCTGATGAAAAATTGGCACTTAGTATTATTGAGGAACCCTGTATGTGGTGAATCTCTTTTTTCTTGCTGCTTTCAGTTCTCTCTTTTTCTTTGGCATCTGATATTCTGATTATTATGCATCCTGGAGTAGGTCTGTTTGGGTTTATTCTGGTGGCTTTAGACAGAACTGAGCAAGTATTTGCCCTCCCTCCCACCCCCTATCTTTAACACTGGGAGTCTGGAGTAATAATGATCTTGGATTACACTCTGAGAAAAGCTCTCTGCACTTTAGTGTCTTGTCAATTAAACGAAGCCACTTGATGGCAACTTGCCTTCTTTTTATCTTAGAATATTTTCTAAAATTTTCTCTAACCCATAGGCGGGACCTATGTAATTCTGAGTATTTGGTACCAGATGTGAGAAAAGGATCTCAGAACCAAGATGCCTAGCAAAACACAATTCCTCAAAGCTTATGGATGAATTTCACAAGACGCCCAAGTCTCCAAGGACAAGATGAACATATCTCCAAATCAAGGAAAAAGTTAAAAAGGCAAGTTGACACATCCTATTGCCTTTGGTAAAGTTTCCTCTCTCTCCCCATCTTATGCTATTATAATGCTGGAGAACTGAAATTGAGAGAAGGCTAGGAAATGTTGCACTAGGAAGAGAGATTTCATTTATGGTATAGAGATCTTGGCAAAAACAAACAAACACACCAAATACCTTACGACAGGATTTGGGACTTTGTACAGTCCATACCCCTGTGGCTTTCTGGCTGATTAAGGAAGAATCTCTAAAGATACCAAAAGCCCAGATTTTTCATCCTGTTATTTTATGTTAAGCCAAAATAAATAAGGGCAAACAAATACTAAAACAAGAAGTCTTGATACTGATGAGATTTTGCTCATGGTGCCTTTATACTATAAGTTCTTCTCTGACCCTTCCACTCCTCTGGAAGTTCCTCTAAGCTCTCATTACTATGAGCTACTCAGCCTAAGTGAAAAGTGGAAGGGGAATGGGTTTTAGAACCACAGAGGCTTGATGTTAAATCCTGCCTCTACCACCTGCTCCCTATTGGATCATGGGAGGGAGGTATCGCTCAAACTTCCTCAGTCAACCTTTCCTTATCTATGAGAATGTATTGCCTGTCTTTAAGGGTAGCTGCAGGAGGAGATACTGCATATATATTTCCTAATTTATAATTGGTGTTCAATGCCATTACGTTTTTATTGCTGTACTGCTTGCTATAAGCACTTGTTTTACACTATACAGATCAGCATATTCCCAGAACATAAGGAAGTGCTAGGTGCTCAGTAATCATTTTATCAATTAACTAACTGCTGATCGGTAGCTGAAGATCAGTTACAAAGTTCTGTTTCTTTTCCCCTGCAGGTGAGTGGAGATGAACCCTGAAAACTGGACTCAGGTGACCGGGTTTGTCCTTCTGGGTTTCCCCAGGAGCCATATCCTGCATTTCCTACTGTTCTGGGGTTGATGGTGACCTACATTGTAACAGCCACGGGCAACTTGCTGATCATTGCGCTCAGCTGATTTGACCGTTGCCTGCAAACGCAGATGTACTTCATCCTGCGGAACCTATCCTTCCTGGAGCTGCTGCTCGTGTCTGTTGTGGGTCCCAAGATGCTTGTCATCATCCTCACTGGGGACCACACCATATCATTTGCCAGCTGCCTCATCCAGTCCTACCTGTACTTCCTCCTGGGCACCACTGACTTCTTCCTCTTAGCTGTCATGGCCCTCGATTGTTACCTGGCGATCTGCCGACCACTCCACTATGAGACCCTGATGAGTGGTCACGTCTGCTCCCAGCTGGTGCTGGCCTCCTGGCTCTCTGGATTCCTCTGGATCCTTTGCCCCACCATCCTCATGGCCAGCCTGCCTTTCTGTGGCCCCAATGGCATTGACCACTTCTTTTGTGACAGTTGGCCCTTGCTGAGGCTCTCCTGTGGGGACACCCACCTGCTGGAGCTGGTGGCTTTTGTGCTCTCCACGTCGGTGTTGCTGGGCTCTCTGGCGGTGACCTCGGTTTCCTACTCCTGCATTCTTGCTGCTGTCCTCAGGGCCCCCACAGCGGCTGAGCGGAGGAAAGCCTTCTCCATGTGTGTCTCCCACCTTACCGTGGTGGTCATCGTCTATAGCAGCTCCATCTTCCTCTACATCCGCCTGTCGGAGGCCCAGTCAATGCTGCTCAGCAAAGGTGTGTCTGTCCTGGGCTGTATTGTCACCCCCTCCTGAACCCGTTCATCTTCAGTCTCCACAATGATATGGTGAAGCAGACGCTGAAAGACGCCCTGAGGTGGGACAGGCCCCTGCAGCTAGGAGGCTATGAGGGCCACAAGAAAAGAAAAAGTACCTATTAGACCAGGAGGCTTAAAGTTTATTCCATTTTTTAAGAAGTTCACATCACTCAGGCAAAACCCTATGCTTTTCTCACATGATAAAAGTAAACTCTTCATGAGTATACAATATGGAAGCTGAAAATAAGCCTTCATTTTCCTCCCTACAGTCTTCCTTGGATCCTCCACCTCCCCACAGAGAAGGCTGATCCAATTGGTCAAATTTCAGAATTCTGGTTAGGGCATCTTTTCCGTTGGGAAGAATTTCTGGGTTTATGAGCAGGTATAAGCATGTGGCCTCATTCAGGTAAGCTGCTTCCTCTCCCTCCACATTCCTGTGCTTATGCAACTGTACTGCTTCAGTCTCTGTGCCATGTAGCCAGCTGGGAGGTGCTGAAACAGGAATTGAAATCTGGAGCTCAGATGAGAGGAAGAGGCCTGCGAGGACTTCCCACTAGACAGAGTATCACTAACCAGAACCTCTGTAGTAGGAAATCAAATCCTGACTGCATTAACAAAAGGTTCTTTGATTCTTATTTGCAATGGATTTGTTCTTTATGTGATGGCAGCTCTTGTGGGAATCTCATAAAGGAAGAATAATGAGACCCATGAGATATTTGGATAGCCCCAATTCTCAAATCAAATCCTACCTAATAGATACCAAATACAGAGAGAATCATTCAACCATTCCTTCAAAAATATTATTAATATTTCTGATCTGTTTTAAGCACTGTGCTACTTAAGGACTGGAAGAGAATGAGTCAAAGAGAAGCTAAGGTACAAATTTTAGGGAGGTGCACAGACTCAGGGTCATGTAAATGTAGGGTGAGGACTTGCATGAACCTGAGAGTGAGTGCCCCCTTAAATGCTGCTTCTAGGTACCTTCTTGCTTCACCTGTCTTGTCCCTGGTGCTAGGCCTTGAGTATCCAGCAGTAAACAATGTAGACATGGCTCCTACATTTATGGGATTTATAGTATCATGGGGATGGCAGACATAAAACAACCAAATGCACAAATCAGTATATAGTTGCAATTTGTGGTAAATGCTTTTGAGAAAAGAACTGGGCTTTGTTAGAGGGGCTGATAATGAAAAATCCATTTAGATTAACAACCAGAAACACTTCACCATGGAAGAGACCTTTAAACTGAGCCTTGAGAATGAGCAGAGTTACCCAGGGAAGAGTAGGAGGAGAACATTCCAAAGAGAGGGAGTAGTATTTGCAAAGTCTTAGAGTTAGAGAAGAGGGACTGAGAGAAATGTTTTCTAACTGTAGAGTTAGAAAAGATGGGATGAGTGAGATTGGAGAGTGGGTGAAGACCAGGTTAGACAGGACCTTATGTATCATGTTCATATGATTATTTTTTTCCTATTTAAAAGGCAATGAAAAGCCTTTGAAGGGTTTACCAAGGGAGTAATCTAATCAAGAATGTAAAAGATTAACATGGCTGTTGGGGGAACAATTGATTGAAGGGAGGCAGAAGTGAAATTTAGGAGATCAATTAGGAAGTGATCTTTTTCAATGTGGAAGCTAGGAGATATTATCCTAGCTACACCTTCAGTATTGTCAGTGCAGATTGAGAGAAGTAGACAATCACAGGGGCAATGTTTGTAAGACAAACTCTTTCCTACCCATAGATCTTACAGTCGTTAGTAGAACTGGGCTAGTAAAGGAAAACCTCAACAGTTATCAAGTACCAAATTGGAAGAAGCAAGGGTTCTATGGGGCACAGAGAAGGGCACGTGGAAGGGGACATGGAAAGCTTCCCAGAGAAAGGGGCATCTCCTCTGGGACCTGTAGGAGTAAGCCAGCTTAAGACGGGGCTAAGAGTGTTCCCTGCAGCACGGGCTGCAGGTGAAAGGCTCGGGGTGTCCTGAGTGTATTCAGAAAACTGAAAGACATAAAGTATGATAGACTGTAAAGTAAAAAGAGGGAAGACATGAGGATGGAAAGGTAAATGGGAGCCAGTCAATGCAGTTCTCTTCTTAACATTTGAAGAATCAACATTTAATGAAAATAGCACTGGACTAGATAACAGACTCTCTGGGGTCTTGTTGCTCCAACTTGCATGCACTTGAGCAAATCACTTTCTCATATTTCCTTAGCTTCCACAGACTGTAAAATAAAGGCAATGAATCAGGTGGCTTTTAGTCTTTGGGGAGATCATTTATCTCTTTAAGAATCTCATAAAATCTATAGCACTTTCTCAAAAATAATTCCTTTTTATATATACACAAACTTATATGATTTCAGGTTGTTTATGGAGATCTTAAACTCATCTCTGAATCCTAACTTAGATCATTTTTAAAGATCTTTTCAGCTTTAGCAAGCTTTGATTCCATACTATTCTAACGGATTGTGTCAAGGTCTGTGCAATCACACCTTTACTGATACATTCTGATAGCAAGAGCCATCACTAGCATTCTATTTCAATAGTAATATAGATAGGAAGATGATTTTAGATTAGATAGATACATAATAGATAGATGATTAGATAGAAGATAGATGATAAGTAGATGCTAGAGATTAGAGGGAGAGTGAAAGAGAGAGATGTGGTATCTGACACTGTATACATTAAGAATGCACCAATGAGGCAGACTCTGCTGTTCAGTTCCAGATAAATGAAGAAGTTTCTCCAAGCCTCAGTCAAATCTTCTGTAGAACCAGGAAAAAACTCTACAAATAGTAGGCTCTGAAATTCATAAGCTCAATGGCATGGACAGTTGGCCTGTTTCCAGATCACCCTCTGAGTGGCCCATCGTCCTAAGGGGCAATAACTGTTAATGCCCACTGGGGAACTGAGGTGGTAAATATTGACTATGGGAACAAAGGTAACAATAAAAGAAGGGTAACTTAATCTTTTGGCCGTTGCTCTACAAATTTTGCTCTATAGATTCTATCAGGTAATCCTGGAAAATTACATTCCCCTACATCTCTCCCCTAGAAGAAGGAAAAGATGGACAGACATTCTGCTATCCTATAATTTCTACAATTACAAATCTATTGAAATTCTTCAGCATCCTAAATCTCATCACAAACAAGGAGCTATTTAAATCTTTAATCTAGACCTATGCTAACACTGAGCAAAAGTGATTTAATTCCTAGATCATCTCAGCACTTTTCCAGACCCTCTGCCATTCTACTCCTACTAGCTGATTTACAGTGCACACGAACCATGTGGTAATGCAAAAGGAAACTATTCTGCAAACAAAAAAATGAGGCATTTAAGCTCCTTCCTGAAATCATGCTTTCTTTAAGCTTTCCACCCTGAGGCCCTGAGCCATCTCTCTTCTCAAAGAGGGAGAAGACAGGACAAAGAAGACAAAGTTTGTGTCTCTCAACCTTATCAAGTGTATGAAATCTGGGTGCTGGCTGAAAGAGAACAGGATTTTCTGTATCCCTTTAATACCTCTTTAACATACCAGGATCTAGGCCTGAGTGAGTACTAGAACATAGAACTTAAGAAATACCCTGATGGGACAGGAAAAGAAAAAGGGAAATAGTGAGAGGAAAGGAACACCGAGGTAAGGGAGGCAGATGAGCAGAGGGGTCTCTTGACATTCCTTTCCTGGGCTGCCTCTGGAGATAGATGGAGGGGAAGGCAAGGGTGGGAGGCCTTGTCCTGCTTCAAAATGAAGCCTTTTGAAGGAGCTAGCCCCACAGATTGTCCACAGAAACACCAGGTATGTTGTGACATTAGTCATTTAAGTAAAACAGCATGGTGAGGCAAAGGAAGGGCTGGAGTTTCACTTCCCAAGCCACCCTCAGTTCTCTTATGATATGGGTGGAGCCCGAGATCTTACATGCCCCTGAGAAGGGACGCTGATAGAGGCTGAGCTGAGAGGTAGTGGTGTGAAATGGGGCTCACAGTGGTGACAGGTAGATGACTGAGCCCCATGGGATGAAAACCTTGTCAGGAATGAATGGAGACAATGCAAGAGACTCAGAGGAGTCTACAACCCAAACCAAAGCTTAGAAAAGACCACTAGACCAAGAATATCTCCCAGACCTGATCAGGCAGAGAAAGCAGACCTTGAGCTGTATCTGGCAGACTTTAGCATCAGCAGTCAACAGAATCTTGAGACTGAATTATCCTCACATCCTGTCACAATGCAGAGTAGCCCAGGGCAGGTTCTCTGCAGCAGAGAACACCAAGCATCCAGGAGACGCTTGTGGGTCTGAGGACTCTGCCTTCCTGCACTAACATGGGAACGGGAATGTGCTCCTCTCCTCCAAACATTCTGACAGCACTTTAAAAAGGAACAGGTTTGGAAAGAGGGAGAGGGCAGAATCCTGAGCAACTGAGTTATTTTCTAAAGAGAAAGAACCTTTCCTTAAAGGGGCTATCTGATTTTATGCATAAAAGCAAGTCTACTTGAGCTATCTAAATTTTAGATATTTTGCCCTACTATCCAACAGGTAGATAGTTACAAGGAAAATCATATCAATTATTGAAAAATAAAGAAGATACATTTTATTGGCACATATGATTCCATATAAGTAAGCTTGTGACCTTGTTACAAGTTCATGGGATATAAGAAAGAGCTTTAGACTCTTGCTGCTGAGCTAAAATGCATGGAAAGGGAACTCTGACCTGGATCTTCTAATTCCAAAATTTTCTTTCCACTGAACTATGCTCTCTGAAGAGCTCAAGTGTTTGCTCTAAACCCTAATATGTTCTCCTTCAATATCCTAACTCCCTTTTCTCTAACCCTATGCCTGTCCACTTTGGAGACTGACCTAAGGTCTAGACCCTGTATTCTAAATGTATCCTCTCAGTTGGCCATTATGATGGGAAGGAAATTCTCTTATACTAATGTATTTATAGAAATATAAGTGATGGATAATGACAGATACATTTGTATGAATGTTATGCTCTTCTCATCCCACAATTACAGGGGTGTCACTGATTAAATAACATTTAGTAACTTAAAAAAATAAACCTTGTTTTGTTTCATTTTTAAATTGATTATTAGGCATGGAGGTGTAGACAAAAAGGTATAGGTATTGTGATAATTGATTAACTTGGTAATTGGAGATGAAGGAATCTGGATTAAAGAGGGATTAAGGTGTTGGGGAGGAGTAGAGAAATGATGGAAGAGAGGGCTGGGGCCATTTCTCCATCCCCTCTTAAATTAAAGCACCATTCTCTATTTAGGGACTAGAGGATGACTGACCAGCAGAGTAGTCAACTGTGATGCTACACAGCCATAAAGATATCTGAATTTAAAAGGGAAAGTTTCTGAGCAAGAGTGTGGGAGAAAACTATTCCCACATACAACTTTACTGGGCTTTGGTATCTTCAACCCAATTTCCCCTTGATTCTTTAACCCACATTCCCACATTAAAACCTATTCTACATTCTCCATGTGTTCAGTTCTCCAAATCATCTTCTGCTCCATCCTCCATCCTCCATGTCCAGTTTGCCCAACTCTCCCAACCAGACTTGGACCAGACCAATTTAAAATACTACCTTCATCCAGTGAGGCCAGTCTAACTGGCACTGACTCACAAAGATTTATTGCCCATTAGAGCTACAAGGAGTTCTAGATACTGTTAAGACTTTGAGATCTGAAGTTATATAGAGCTGGGTTGGAATCCAGAAACAAGCTCTGGAAACCTGAGTATGTTACTTAATGTCTCTAACCTACAAATGACCTACCTTTAAACTAGGATGATATTTATCTCTAAGAATGTCAAAAGTGTTAAAATAAATAACATATGTAAATCACCTGGTACAGTGACTGGCCCAAGTAAACTTTTAATAAATATTATCTAGATCATGATGATGATGATGATGATGACAACATTAATAAACTATGCAAAAGTAAATAATTTGCCCAAGGGAATTCCCTTCTTCCTTTTTGACTGTAAATTCAATTAACATCCTGAAATCAGGACTCAGGGTCCTACATCTGTTTAAACCCCAGAGTCCCTCCTGTCTCCAGGAAGTTTATAAATGTTTTGAGCTCCTCAAATATATTTTGTGTTCAAGAAGTGCTATCAGGAAAGAAACACTAGATTTACCATCTCTATGCATTCTACAGTTGGAAATTTCTTGGCAGGGTCAACACCATGCTCATCTGGGAAAGTGCTACCCAAGCCAATCATCACTTCTGCATATCTCTTGAGGCTTGGCCTCTAGGAGGTACAGGGAAGCAGTTCTAGAGCACTCATCTGGAGTTCTAGCTTGGCTAAAATTCTGGTCACCAGAATGTGACTGAAGTTAAAGATTACAGAAAACCATGGGAAAATAGTTTTAGCTTCCTTGTGGTGTCCTCTCAAGCAGGTTGGTACCCTGATGCATCCCTCCAATTCTCAGGTCCTTGCCTCTGACAATCTGTAGGGTCAGTGCTCTGGGGGACTAAGAAGGTCTTTTTGCCTCCTCCACAGCTTCTTCATGGCCATGATCACTTCCTTATTTCTCAGGGTATAGATGGCAGGATTCAGCACAGGGGTGACCATGGTGTACAGCACAGAGACCATCTTGTCCATAGGGAAAGTCTGAAATGGCCTTGCATAGATATAGATGCAAGGCACAAAGATTAAGATGACCACAGCAATGTGGGAGGCACAGGTGGACAGGGCCTTGTGGCGGCTCTCCCGGGAATGGCTTTGGAGCATGATCAGCAATGCTGTGTAAGATCCCAGTAGCACCAGAAAGCACATCAGAGTCACCAGGCCATTGTTAGACACCATCAGAAGCTCTAAGACAAATGTTTCTGTGCAGGCCAACTTGATCAGTTGGGGCACATCACAATAAAAGTTGTCCAACTTGTCAGGCCCACAGAATGGCAGCTGGATAGTCAGTCCCACCTGGACAATGGAGTGGATGAAGCCCCCCACCCAGGAGGCTGCCATGAGAAGCCCACAGACCATCTGATTCATAATGAGTGTGTAGCGCAGGGGCTGGGAAATGGCTACATAGCGATCATAAGCCATGGCAGTCAGCAGGAAGATCTTGATGCCACCAGCGAAATGGAAGAAGAAGAGCTGAGCCAAGCAGCTGCCAAAGGAGATGGTGGGGTTGCCTGAGAGCAGGTCAACCAGCATCCTGGGTGCCGTGATTGAAGAGTAGCAGAAGTCCAGGAAAGAAAGATTGCCCAAGAGAAAGTACATGGTTGTGTGCAGGCGTGGGTCAGCGGTCACGATGGCCACAATGAGGAGATTTCCAGTTACCGTCATAAGATACACAGCAGAGAAGACAATGAAGAAGAGGCACCGGAGCTCCCATACTTGAGAGAGCCCCAGTAGTACAAAACCCGTCACCTGGGAATGGTTCGCTGGATTCATCTGTTTGGTATGACCTAGTAAATGAATCTGTTGAGGAAAATGGACATATTCATCATGAGATCCACAAGTTTCTCAGAAAGAATTTCCTCTGCTCCCTCTGGGGAATGCTCTACTATCTCATTCACCATAGCAGGAATGTCATCAGTGGTTCTGTAGGAATCCAGAACCTAGCTGAGTTTTACGAGAACCTGCTGATGTGGAGGAAGAGACCCAAGTCCAGGGTCCTCTGAAGGTGGGACAGGTAACAGACAAGAAACTTGGTCACCCAATCTCAGGTTAAAATTTTTTTCCTGCCATATTGGTGAGAACTTGTTTAGTTTTGAATCTGTTTCTTCTTTCTGTGGACACATCGCTAACAAAAATAGTGAAGGACCTTTAATGCTTTCACCTTTTAAATCTCAGATTTCTTAAATTTATCTTGTCTTTTAAAATGTGATTACTCTTCACTAATCAGTATTCAGTCAATACCTTTCCCCAAGTTACAGTAATTTTCTATATATGTTCATCATTTGATATAAAAAAGAGAGAGGGTAGGGCTTTGATGAATGAATATTGTTGTGCTTGTAAAAATCAATCTTACAGTTTATTTTAAACTATTTTTATGGGTAATGACAGTGAGTTCATATGTGAGGATTTTCAATTGAGAGTATTTGTTTTGCCTAGTATTTGTTTTCAGAGTAACAACATTGGAATTGAATAAAGATTTTTAAAACATTCTTAAACCTGGAATGGATTATTTCATTAAAAGAGAAATTACCACGTAAAATTTTTAAAGGTTTACAATACATTCGGTTATTTTATTTTTTTATATAAACTATAATAAACAAATCACAAGTCTAAAAAGAAAAAAAGACATCTCTAGCTTTCAATGTGGTGAAAGGGACATACCCAACGCCAGTCCCTTTTAACCTCCTGTCTCAGCTAAGAGATGAAAAGAAAAGCTGATATGCATTAGTGAAGCTCACAGCCAGGGTCACAGGCTCACTAAAAGGCTGAGACCTAATCATAGGATTGGACTGTGATGTTGCCACCACATCAATAGGCTCCTGAGGATCACAGCTGAAAAAAAGCTGCACTGCTCAGACCTTATTTAAGAAGTCTCTAAGGAAATCCACTAAAATATTTTTTAAAGAAGTATGTACTCCCCATATTGATCTACAGATTCAACACAATCCCCATCAAAATTCCAGCTGGCTTCTTTGCAGAAATTGACAAGTTTATCCTAACATACACATGAAAATTTAAGAACCCAGAATAGCCAACACAATATGTATAAAGAAGAAAAAAGTTGAAGGATTTCCAAATTTATTACAAGCCACAGTTATCGAGATCATATGGTACTGGCATGAGGACAGACATGTAGATTAAAGTAGTGCAACTGAAAGTCCAGAAATAAGCCCTTACATTAATAGTCTATTGATTTTCAATAAGGGTGATAAGACAATTCAGTTGGGAAAGGGCAGTCTTTTGAAAAATGGTGCTGGGGCAAGTGGATATCCACATATAAAACAATTAAGTTGTACCTCTACCTTACACAACATGCAAAAATGAACTCAAAATGGATCAAAGGTCTAAATGTAAGATGAAAACTATAAGATTCTTAGAAGAAAACGTGGGCATAAAGCTTTATGACTAAGGATTAGGCAATGGAGTCTTAGATTTAGCACCAAAAGCACAGGCAACATAGGATAAAATATATAAACTGCACTTCAGAAGACCATCAACCAAGTGAAAAGACAATAATAGAATGGAGGAAGTATTTGCAAATCATAGCTCTAATAAGGGGCTTCTGTCTAGAATACATAATAAACACAACTAAACAATAAAAAGACAAATAACCCAATTTAAAAATGGGAAACGGCTATGAATAGACATTTCTACACAAAATATATACAGATTACCAATAATCATTTGAACAGATGCTTGAAATAATTTTTCTTTCTTCACGTAGATGTGAATAAAAAATGAGATACCACTTCATACCAACTAGGATGGTTATAATAAAGATATAAACTAACAAGTGATGGGGAAGACACAGATAAATGGGAACCCTATACCCCACTGGTGGGGCAGTAAAATGGTGGAGCCTCTTTGTAAAAAAGCTCTACAAAAGGTTAAACATAGAGTTAGCATATGAGGCAGCAACTGTACTCCAAGGTATATACCCAAGAGAATGAAAATATATGTCCATGCAAAACCTTGTAAATAAATGTCCATGGCAGCATTATATATAATAGCTAAAAGGCAGAAACCATACAAATGTCCATCAACTAATGAGCAAATAAATAATTTGTGGCATATGCATACAACAGAACGTTACATGGCAGTAAAGTAGTGATACTTGATACAACGTGGATGAAGCTTGAAAACATTATGCTGAGTGTAAGAAGCCAGTCATAAAAGAACACATATTTTTTATTCCATTTGTATGATATATCCAAAATAAGCAAATCTGCAGAGACAGTAGATTAATGGTTGTTAGGGTAGGGCGGGACTATGAGGGTGAAATGGGGAGAGATTGCTAATGGGTGCCAATTTTCTTTGTTTAAGGTGATAAACATATTCTAAAATTTATGTGGTGATGATTGCATAACTCTGTGAATATTCTAAGAACTAATGAAGGGTACACTTTAGGGAATTGCGTGGTATTTGAATTATGCCTCAATAAAGCTGTAATTTAAAAGAAGTATAACTGATATTCTCAGAGAAGAGATGAAAATGAATCATATAAAACTCTCAACTGAAACCAGTGAAGGCAGAAAAACAGGAGGAAAAAGAAACAAAGAGCAAATGGGAATATAGAAAACAGCTATAAACATGGCAGTTGTAATCCAGCTACCTCAACAAATGTAAATGGTTTAAACACACAATTGAGAAGACAGATTCTCAAAGTCAATTGGAAAAAAAAGACCTAATTATAAATAAATAGAAAAGGGATGGAAAAAGATATGCCATATAAATATCAAGCAAAAGAAAGCTGCTATAATTACATTATTTTTAGAAAAAGCAAATGTCAGACCAAGGAAAATTATCAGGGATAAAGAGGAGCATTAAATAAGAGTAAGGGCTTAATCCTCCAAGAAGACATAACAATCCTAAATGTGTATGCACCCAACAACAGATTATCAAAATCCATGAGGCCAAAACTGTAAAACTGAAATGAAAAATACACAAATCCAGTATTATAGTTGGAGACTTCAACACCTCTCTGTCAGAAATTGATACCTCAAACAGGCAGAAAATCATAAGGATATACTATATTGAACACTATCAACTAATTTGATCTGATATTTATAGAATATTCCATCCAGCAACAGTAAAATGCACATTTTTCTTAAAGTCAAATGGAATATTCACCAACATGGACCCCATAGACCAGAAAACACATTTAGAAATTTAAAAAGAGAAATCATATAATGTATGTTCTCAGACCACAATCAGAAAAATTGGAGGAATTTCCAGGTAAGATGGCAGAGTAGAGAGCTTCAAGTTGCAGTTCATCCTTCAGGGCAACTAGTAAACAACCAGGAACTGCCTGAAACAGCTTTTTGAGTGCTCCAGAGACCAGAAGAACACTGTACACCATCCAGGGAAGAGCAGAAGGCAGAGACTGATAACCTGCAGTGAAGCCCTCAGAGTAAAACTCTCAATGCAGCAGAAGCTGGTGATCATCCAACCCTCTCACAGCAGGCTGCCCCTGACTGGAAATAAAATTCCTCTTCCCCAAGAACATGGGGGTGAGGTATGGCTGAGCATCAATTGTGGCTTTTGATTAGCAAATCTGGAATGCTGGCTCCTGCTTCTGAGTTCAAATAACAGTTTCAACAAGCCCAGGACTAAAAGCAGCCAGCAGCCTCAGTTTCAACACCATCCCTGACAGAGATGGATTCAGTGAGACTTAAAGGCACAGTAACACCTTAGGACAGAGGGATATGGTTGACTGAGGAGCACCATCTGCTGCTCAAGCCAGGAAAACACAGACTCAGGGACCTGTCAAAGAGAAGTTTGGCAATCTTCCAGCTCTCCTCTCCAGGACACAAGGAAACTGATCTACAACCCTTGTGGATCCCTGGCCCTGTTCTGACTGGGAAATACTGACTTAGAAAGTCCTCTCTGGGGTGACCCTCCTCCCAGAATTTGCCCTCCAGGCAAAAGCAGTCAAAGACAATAAAAGGAGTGTTAAAAAATTATAGAGCCAAATCAAAAACAAACAGAAGAGATCAACATGCCTGGAGAAGGAAAAGAGGAAAGGAAACTTTCTCCTGGGGTTGAAACAATTGCACCAATAATGCAGTCTCAAAAATTGTATATTCAGGGTAAGAATCACATGAATATGAGCTGAAAAAAATCTAATGAGTTAAATACAAGCTGTTCTAAAGGTCTACAGTAAGTTGAATCAAGTGTAGAAGAAGTATCTTAGCTCAAAGTCAATCAACAAGAAAACCCTAAGCAGGAGAGAGAAACTGACCTTCAGAGTAAACTCATCAAGATAATCAGATGCCTAGAAACCAGCAAAAAATTACAAGCCATACTAAGAAACAGGAAGCTATGGTCCAGTCTAAAGAACAAATTAAAACCTCAGAGGATACACAGAATTTGGAACAACTAATCAAAGATGTTCAAACAGATCTCCTAAATCAATTCAAGGAGATGAAGGAAAATATGGCTAAAGAGATAAAGGATATTAAGAAGACACTGTGTGAGCACAGAGTCTATTTGAAAACATAAAAAGAAACACAACAAAAAAGGATGGAAATGTAAGGCACAGTAGAAGAGATCAAAAATACAGTAGCGGCATACAACAGCAGATTTGAGTAGGCAGAAGAAAGAATCAGTGAGCTAGGAAACAGGACAGATGAAATTTTACAGATGGAGGAACATATAGAGAAGAGAATGGGAATAATTGAGCACCATATCAGAAATTTCAATGACAGCCCAAAGTGCACAAACATGCAAGCCATTGGTGTTCCAGGAGGGGGACCAGAAGGAAAAGGGACAGGAAGACTATTTGAAGAAATAATGGCTGAAAATTTCCCAACTCTAATGAGGGACTTAAATATACATGTTCAAAAAGTACAACTTACTCCAAACAGAATAAATACTAATAGACCTACTCTGAGACACATACTAATCAGAATGTCAAATGCCAAAGTTAGGAGAGTATCCAGAAAGCAACAAGAGAAAACTGATTCCTCACATAAAAGGGAAATGTAAAAAGAAAAAGTGCCTATTTCTCATGAGAAAACATGGAGGCCAGAAGGCAGTGATAAATATTTAAGGTTCTGAAAGAGACAAACTGCCAGCCAAGAATTCTTTATATGACAAAACTGTCTTCAAAAATGAGGTAGAGTTAAAAATGTTCACAGAGAAACAAAACTGAGAGAGTTGGTCAACAAGAGATCTGTGCTATAAGAAATACTAAAGAGAGTTCTGCAGGTTGGAAGGAAAAGACAGGACAGAGAGGTTTGGAGGAGAGTAAAGGAATGAAGATTTTCAGTAAGGGTAACTAAAAAGGTGAAAAGAGAGTCACCCCCCCCCAAAAAAAAAAAAAAAAAAGATTTGACATCTTAAAAAAACAAAGGATAAAAAGGCAAAAGGAAGTACTGCCATTACAATAACAACACTGAATACTCATGGATTAAACTCTCCAATCAAAAGACACAGGTTGACAGAATGGATGAAAAAACATGATCGAACTATATGTTGTTTACAAGGGACTCATCTTAGACCCAAAGACACAAACAGTTTGAAAGTGAAAGGATGGAAAAAGATATTCCATGCAAGTTAATAAGCAAAAAGAGCTGAGGTAGCTATAATGATATTGGAAAAAATAGACTTTAAAAGCAAATCTGTTGTAGAGACAAAGAAGGACACTATATATTAATAAAAGGGGAATCCACAAAAGAGAAATAATAACCATAAATATTTATGCACCTAACCAGGGTGCCCCAAAAATACATGAGGCAAACACCGGCAAAACTGAAGGGAGAACTAGATGTCTCTAAACTAATAGTTGAAGACTTCAATATACCACTCTCATCAATAGATAGAACATCTAGACAGAGAATCATTAAGGAAACAGAGAACTTGAATAATTTGGCAAATGAATTAGACCAAACAGACATATACAGATTATTTCAGCCCAAAACAGCATGATATTCATTTTTGTCAAATGCTCATGGATAATTTTCAAGGGTAGACCATCTGCTGGTTCACAAAACAGGACTCAGTAAATTTTAAAAACTTTCAAATTATACAAAGCACTCTCTCTGACCATAATGGAATGACGCTGAATATTGGCCTCAAAGTAAGTACTTATTCCCTTCAATTTTCTCAGAAATGAAGAGCCCCAGGAGGAAAACACTTCTAGTTACTCATATGAGGGGGTCATCGAAGGCTGGCTCAGCATCCCAGGGATCACAACTTAGGAAAACTTACAAAAAGAGAGAACAAAATAATCAAGTTATAAAAGAGATTCTGGATGTAATCACAACTTAGAAAAACTTACAAAAAGAGAGAACAAAATAATCAAGTTATAAAAGAGATTCAGGGAGCAAAAGAAAACTTCAAAAAAATTAATAGCATCTTGAGAGAGAAAGAGAGAAAACAAATTATAGCTAGAATTCAAGAAAATAATTCTACAAAAGAAAACAATCAGCTAACAGAAAGAACCCTTGAAAAGTGAAAAACTGATAGCCAAATAAAAAATTTGAGTAGAAAAGCTGGAAAATAAAGTCAAGAAAAAATCCCAGAAAGAAGTACAAAATGATGAAATGAAATATGTTAGAGAAAAGGCACAAAACTCACAGAAGTAATTATTACGAAGTCCAATATTTGATTAGTGGGAGTTCCAAAAAGTTAGTAGAAAAGAAAGGTGAAAAAGAAATTCTATCTATTAGGTACAATAAAAAACATAACTATAGGGCAAGGATCTCCAGATTGAATGGGTCCCCCAAATGTTGTGTACAATGAATAGAAAGATACCCACTGTCATGTATTCATAGAAGTTTGGGGCACTTGGATTAAAGTAAGGATTCTTAAGATTTCCAAATACAAAAATACAGGGTCCAAAAAGGAATAAGACTCATAAGGGCTTTGGTTTTCTTAACAGCAACACTGGATGCTAGAGCTTTATGTACATTATGTATGGAGATTCCTTTAACATGCCAACAGAAAATGACTTTCACCCTGAAATTCTAGAATGGGCCAAAGAATTATTTAAAGGGGAGGGGATATTAATAAAATATTTTAGATACCCAAAAATCTCAGGAAAAGTTTTCAGGAACTTACTGATTGATCTGTTCCAGCAAAATAGAGTAAACCAAAGAAGGGGAAAAATAGTGAATGCCACTCAAGGATGTCAACAGTGTTGGCCTACAGAGCCCTGCTAGAGAACCCGGGGTTGGTGCTCAAAATACAGACAAAAGCAATCCAATAAATTGAGAATTCCCCTTACACATTTCCAAGTGTAGCCCACATGACTCATCAACAGCCTAGGCCAGTCCTGAAAAGGAGATACCTCTTCAGGAAATCCAGATTGCTAAGCATCCCCAAAAATGCCAAACTGGGAAGTAAAACCCAAATATATGGTTGATTCAGTAAGTCTGTCTGACAACCAAGGACTCCTAGACTGTATTTGCAGTGGTAAAGGAAAGCTTTTAGTTAGAAACAAGGGAGTGGAGGGAGGAATATAATTATAAACTTAGTTTGTATATGAAGCTAACTGGGCTATTTAAGGAATAGAAGTGTGGAGAAGTCTACCTAGAGGCAATTGCTCTTAAGAAACTAAAGTATGAAGGTAAGCACTCAGACCAGAGTCCTCCTCCCTGCATTCACCCCATATGAGAAAGAATAATGACTACCAAAGGCTAAACGCAGTCACAGTGAAGCAGCACCAAGAGCCAGCTTCACACACAGGAGAGAACATTCCATCTCTCCCCCATGCTAAGCAGTAACAACATACTTGGTAATGAACTATGAAAACTACAGCCTTAAACACACTCCTACAACCTCTGCTGAGTTATGGAAACCACATACATTACACCTACAGAGACTTTTTCTCAGGCGTCTTGCCTTTTAAAACACATTCCATAATAGGTACTTCATAATGACTCTGTCAAGTGCAATGTTCAAAAGACCGCTTTCACTTGTATATTTCCCAGAAACTCTTCAAAGCAATAGTGTGTGCAATTAACATATTCTTTCCAAACAGTCAATCACATGCAGAGCTTCCTTTTCAGCTGGTGAGGGAGGTTTCTTAAGCATTTGAATTTTTTAAACTCCAGGGAGGCTAGAATACTCACCCCACCCACGTTTGACTCTGTTATGACCAATAAATGAAGATTGATTTTTGTATTAGTTTTTGTAAGTTATATTTTCCAAGGAATTTGCCCATTTCATCTAAATTGCCAAATTTATTGGCAAAAAGTTGTTCAGAATGCTCATTAATCTTTTAAGAGCTGTAGGATTCTTTTTGTTGAGGCGGAAATGTTAAGGAAAAATGAGTCAGTCCATCTGTTAAAGCTAATATCCTCTTTCCTGATAAACAGCAAGAGTTGACATTGAAAGGCAAGTTTCCCATAACTTAAATAGACATCCATTTAAGTAAAAGTGATGAACAAAAATGGAATGTAAATAAAACAAATTAATTAAATGACAGGATAATTTAAGCAAGAGAAATGCTCCCAGAAGAAGATATTTTGATAAAATTAAGAACAGATGGAACAGGATTAATAGCATTGCTTTTTATCAATAGCATATTGTTACTTTTATCAATCTAACAAGAAGATATAACAGTCATGGGGTTTGATTGTAAGAAAGGAATAAGTTAAGTTTTCACATAAAGACAGCATGGAATAAGGGAAATGGAGGCAAAACCAGTTTAAACAAGCCCCGTGAGAAAGAGAAGAAAGAATCTGCCAGCCCCTTATATGGAAAAGTAGCCATGGTTACTGAAATGTAAAGAGATATGAGGTAAAATCAGAGGTGGGAACTCACAGAAAAAGAAAAAAAATTTTTTTTAAACTAAATGAACTCTCTGGAATAGGCTGATCAGTTCAAAATCTCAATAATGAGCTAGTTGGCTCTCTGGGATTGGCTGTACAAATTAAAATCTCAAAAGATAAATTAGTTAGTGTTCTCGGATAGGCTGTAACCTCTGTAGTACCCAGTCAATGGGGAAACAGGGGAGGGACTTGCGAATTAGAAGTAGGAGATTTAAAGATCGCCATTCTCTTCCTCTAGCATGCCAGCCTGCCACATGTTTGGCTGGACGCCCTATCTTGCAAGATTGTAAATAAATTCTTTTCTCCTCCAAAACCGAGTGAGCATTTATTCCCTTACAGGTACCGCTTTATTTCCGACATGATGGACCTAACAATATAGCTTCAGAATATATGAAGGAAAACATAACAGAATTAGAATGAAAAAATAAATGAAAACTCCAGGTGTCAAAATTGTCAAATCAGGTAAACAAAAAAAAAAAAGTATAGCTACAGAGAATTTGAAAAACAGAATTAATCAGCTTGGACTAATTAATAGATAAAAGAATTTACATTTCCCAAAACAGAAAGTGATATTATTTTCAAATACCTGTGTATTATCCACAGAAATTGCCCATATTATATTATCTCACAGAAAACATGTTCATAAATTCCAAAAAGCAGAATTTATGTTGTATGTCACTGGAAATTAGCAGAACAAAACACCAGAACAAATCACCTACTAAAGAATTTTAAAATAATTTTAACTTACTCTTGGGTTTAAGAACTGAAATCTAACCTTAAACTGTATCTAGAAAATAGCAATGAGAGTACTATATATCAAAATTTACAGACAGTGGGCAAAACAGTAGAAGAAAATTTACTGTAATTTCATATATTTGAAAATTTAAAAGGAAAATTTATGAATTAAGCATCCAACAAAAGAAACCATAAAGGGGAGGTGTACAGAGTCAAGAAAATTAGAATACCTCCCCACCCATATCTCCCTCAAAAGAAAACTATGAACTTAATAATAAAAAAAAAGTTATTTATTTAAATAAAATAATGACAAAGAGACAAATATATGCTAAGTTTAAGCAAGACAACACACACACCCATACACAGTAATAGGAGCTATCAAAGTAACAAGCTACAAAAAGATTAATATTTTAAGAAAATCGTGTAGAATTTACAAAATTAAATTTTAAAATCTAATGAAATGGAAAATATAAATTAACTAATATAGACTTTTTTAAATGTGGAAAACATGATTGTGCAAATAATAACAAAGGAAATTGAAAAGCCATTCAGAGATTCAACCTTTTAACTATTTCATGGGTAAGATCTACCAAAATAACAGGAGGGCGACTATTTCTATACTGTTGTATCTCTAGGAACTAAAACTATTTCTGCCACATAATAGGACAGGGACTCAATAAATATTTGTTGAATAAATAAAAGTTATATTAGCTGTTAATTAGCAGAGATAATGATGCAACCATCCATATTATTTGGATAATGTCTATATAATCCTAATTCCACAATCAGACAAATTTGCCACATATCCAATAAAGAGAAAACAGTAAGCCAATTTCAGTGTGACCATAGGTATAAAATCCTATATAAAATATTGGAAACTCAAATTCAGTAGAGTTTTAAAATAATTATACACTGTGACCAAATGGCTTTCCTGTCATCCAGAAAGTGTTTTAGTAAAATGAAGAAAAATAGATCTATTACCACGTAAAATAGCATCAGATATTATAAACTGTGCAGAAATAAACCTTACAAGAAATCTCCAAGACCTGTGTGAAAAAAAATCTAAAAATATACTGACTTAAATATTGACTCAATTTAAACAAATGCCATGTTAAAGAATAGGAAGCCACGACATGTTAAAAATTTCAATTGTCCACAATGCAATTAAATATTTCAGTGTAATATTAGCCAAAATACCAATAGTATTTTTAAGGCTTCTGACAGAATATTTATAAATTCTTCTAAAAATGAAATATGCCAAAAGTCAAGAATTTTTTGTTGTTGTTTGAGGGGGATCTTTCATTGCCAAGTATTTAAAATTTCAATATATCTAGAGAAATTAAAGTGATCAGTGTTATTGTAGAAAAGGATACATGGATAAATGGAACAGAATAGAAAGTTTACAAACATACATACATAAACACACATGCACTATATTTAGGAATCTAAAATATGATAAATGGTAGTATTTTGCAATAGTGGACAGAATATAGACTATTGAGAAAAGGGTTTCTGACAAATCTATTTTTGTTAGGAAAAAATAATGCTTAATTTCTTCATGCTGCAAATTCCCTACCCCACATCTTCCTCAAAAGAAAACTATGAACATAATAATAATAAAAAGAAGCTATTTCTTTAAATAAAATGACAAATTTAAACATTTCTAGAGTAAAATATAGGAGACTTCATAATCTTGGAGTAGGAAAGTCTTTCTAAGCAAGACATAAAAGCCAGAAGTCATCAAGAAAATGACAAACAGGAAAGGTTTTATACAATTTAAAACTTGGTTAAGTCATAACACTACGAACAAAGAAAAAAAGGAAGTTATAAATTTGGGAGAAAACATGATATGCATAAACATGATTAATATCTATAAAAAAATGAAGGCCTCCTGCAAATCAATAAGGACAGGCAGCCTGATAGAAATATCCACAATGTACACGTCCATATAAGGATAATTCCAGAAGAACTGAATATAAATACCCAAATAAACATAGGAAAAGACTCTCAACTAAAAAACTAGTCCAGAAAGTATAGCTTAACTAAAACAATAATATGGTAATTTTTTACCTATCAGTGAGTTAAAACTTTTTAAAGTGGCTGATAACAGCTATTGTTGAAAAAATGTGCTTAATTGGACAATCACATATCATTCAAATGCAAACGAGACAGGCGAGAGGCGGGGCAAGATGGCAGACTGGTGAGCTGTATGTTTTAGTTACTCCTCCAGGAAAGTAGGTAAAAAGCCAGGAACTGCGTGGACTGGACACCACAGAGCAATCTGTCTTTGGCATACTTCATACAACACTCATGAAAACGTGGAACTGCTGAGATCAGCGAAATCTGTAAGTTTTTGCGGCCAGGGGACCCGCGCCCCTCCCTGCCAGGCTCAGTCCCGGGGGAGGAGGGGCTGTCAGCTCCAGGAAGGAGAAGGGAGAATTGCAGTGGCTGCTCTTATCGGAAACTCATTCTACTGATTCAAACTCCAACCATAGATAGACTGAGGCCAGACACCAGAGACTCTGAGAGCAGCCAGCCCAGCAGAGAGGAGACGGGCATAGAAGGAAAACAACACGAGAAGCTCCAAAGTAAAAGCAGAGGATTTTTGGAGTTCTGGTGAACACAGAAAGGGGAAGGGCGGAGATCAGGCCTTGAGGCGCATATGCAAATCCCGAAGCAAGGCTGATCTCTCTGCCCTGTGCAACTTTCCTTAATGGCCCTGGTTGCTTTGTCTATTAGCATTTCAATAACCCATTAGATCTCTGAGGAGGGCCGGTTTTTTTTTTTTTTTTTTTTTAAATCCTTTTTGCTTTTTCTAAAACAATTACTCTAAGAAGCTCAATACAGAAAGCTTCAAAGAATTGAAATTTGGGCACGTCAAGTCAAGAGCAGAACTAAGAGAGCTCTGAGACAAAAGGCAATAATCCAGTGGCTGAGAAAATTCACTAAACAACACAACTTCCCAAGAAAAGGGGGGTGTCCGCTCACAGCCACCATCCTGGTGGACAGGAAACACTCCTGCCCATCGCCAGCCCCATAGCCCAGAGCTGCCCCAGACAACCCAGTGTGACGGAAGTGCTTCAAATAACAGGCACACACCACAAAACTGGGCGTGGACATTAGCCTTCCCTGCAACCTCAGCTGAATGTCCCAGAGCTGGGAAGGGGGAGCAGTGTGAATTAACAGAGCCCCATTCAGCCATCATTTGAGCAGACTGGGAGCCTCCCAACACAGCCCAGCAGCCCAGAACTGCCCTGGGGGGACGGCACTCACCTGTGACATAGCACAGTCATCCCTCAACAGAGGACCCGGGGTGCACAGCCTGGAAGAGGGGCCCACTTGCAAATCTCAGGAGCCATACGCCAATACCAAAGACTTGTGGGTCAGTGGCAGAGACAAACTGTGGCAGGACTGAACTGAAGGATTAGACTATTGCAGTAGCTTTAAAACTCTAGGATCATCAGGGAGATTTGATTGTTAGGGCCACCCCCCCTCCCCGACTGCCCAGAAACACGCCCCACATACAGGGCAGGCAACACCAACTACACACGCAAGCTTGGGACACCAATTGGGCCCCACAAGACTCACTCCCCCACTCACCAAAAAGGCTAAGCAGGGGAGATCTGGCTTGTGGAGAACAGGTGGCTCGTGGTCGCCACCTGCTGGTTAGTTAGAGAAAGTGTACTCCACGAAGCTGTAGATCTGATAAATTAGAGATAAGGACTTCAACTGGTCTACAAACCCTAAAAGAACCCTATCAAGGTCAGCAAATGCCACGAGGCCAAAAACAACAGAAAATTATAAAGCATATGAAAAAAAACAGACGATATGGATAACCCAAGCCCAAGCACCCAAATCAAAAGACCAGAAGAGACACACCTAGAGCAGCTACTCAAAGAACTAAAGATGAACAATGAGACCCTAGTACGGGATATGAAGGAAATCAAGAAGACCCTAGAAGAGCATAAAGAAGACATTGCAAGACTAAATAAAAAAATGGATGATCTTATGGAAATTAAAGAAACTGTTGACCAAATTAAAAAGATTCTGGACACTCATAGTACAAGACTAGAGGAAGTTGAACAACGAATCAGTGACCTGGAAGATGACAGAATGGAAAATGAAAGCATAAAAGAAAGAATGGGGAAAAAAATTGAAAAACTCGAAATGGACCTCAGGGATATGATAGATAATATGAAACGTCCAAATATAAGACTCATTGGTGTCCCAGAAGGGGAAGAAAAGGGTAAAGGTCTAGGAAGACTATTCAAAGAAATTGTTGGGGAAAACTTCCCAAATCTTCTAAACAACATAAATACACAAATCATAAATGCTCAGCGAACTCCAAATAGAATAAATCCAAAAAAAACCCACTCCGAGACATATACTGATCACACTGTCAAACATAGAAGAGAAGGAGCAAGTTCTGAAAGCAGCAAGAGAAAAGCAATTCACCACATACAAAGGAAACAGCATAAGACTAAGTAGTGACTACTCAGCAGCCACCATGGAGGCGAGAAGGCAGTGGCACGATATATTTAAAATTCTGAGAGAGAGGAATTTCCAGCCAAGAATACTTTATCCAGCAAAGATCTCCTTCAAATTTGAGGGAGAGCTTAAATTTTTCACAGACAAACAAATGCTGAGAGAATTTGCTAACAAGAGACCTGCCCTACTGGAGATACTAAAGGGAGCCCTACAGACAGAGAAACAAAGACAGGACAGAGAGACTTGGAGAAAGGTTCAGTACTAAAGAGATTCGGTATGGGTACAATAAAGGATATTAATAGAGAGAGGGAAAAATATGGCAAACATAATCCAAAGGATAAGATGGCCGATTCAAGAAATGCCTTCACGGTTTTAACGTTGAATGTAAATGGATTAAACTCCCCAATTAAAAGATATAGATTCGCAGAATGGATCAAAAAAAATGAACCATCAATATGTTGCATACAAGAGACTCATCTTAGACACAGGGACACAAAGAAACTGAAAGTGAAAGGATGGAAAAAAATATTTCATGCAAGCTACAGCCAAAAGAAAGCAGGTGTAGCAATATTAATCTCAGATAAAATAGACTTCAAATGCAGGGATGTTTTGAGAGACAAAGAAGGCCACTACATACTAATAAAAGGGGCAATTCAGCAAGAAGAAATAACAATCGTAAATGTCTATGCACCCAATCAAGGTGCCACAAAATACATGAGAGAAACATTGGCAAAACTAAAGGAAGCAATTGATGTTTCCACAATAATTGTGGGAGACTTCAACACATCACTCTCTCCTATAGATAGATCAACCAGACAGAAGACCAATAAGGAAATTGAAAACCTAAACAATCTGATAAATGAATTAGATTTAACAGACATCTACAGGACATTACATCCCAAATCACCAGGATACACATACTTTTCTAGTGCTCACGGAACTTTCTCCAGAATAGATCATATGCTGGGACATAAAACAAGCCTCAATAAATTTAAAAAGATTGAAATTATTCAAAGCACATTCTCTGACCACAATGGAATACAATTAGAAGTCAATAACCATCAGAGACTTAGAAAATTCACAAATACCTGGAGGTTAAACAACACACTCCTAAACAATCAGTGGGTTAAAGAAGAAATAGCAAGAGAAATTGCTAAATATATAGAGACGAATGAAAATGAGAACACAACATACCAAAACCTATGGGATGCAGCAAAAGCAGTGCTAAGGGGGAAATTTATAGCACTAAACGCATATATTAAAAAGGAAGAAAGAGCCAAAATCAAAGAACTAATGGATCAACTGAAGAAGCTAGAAAATGAACAGCAAACCAATCCTAAACCAAGTAGAAGAAAAGAAATAACAAGGATTAAAGCAGAAATAAATGACATAGAGAACAAAAAAACAATAGAAAGGATAAATATCACCAAAAGTTGGTTCTTTGAGAAGATCAACAAGATTGACAAGCCCCTAGCTAGACTGACAAAATCAAAAAGAGAGAAGACCCATATAAACAAAATAATGAATGAAAAAGGTGACATAACTGCAGATCCTGAAGAAATTAAAAAAATTATAAGAGGATATTATGAACAACTGTATGGCAACAAACTGGATAATGTAGAAGAAATGGACAATTTCCTGGAAACATATGAGCAACCTAGACTGACCAGAGAAGAAATAGAAGACCTCAACCAACTCATCACAAGCAAAGAGATCCAATCAGTCATCAAAAATCTTCCCACAAATAAATGCCCAGGGCCAGATGGCTTCACAGGGGAATTCTACCAAACTTTCCAGAAAGAACTGACACCAATCTTACTCAAACTCTTTCAAAACATTGAAAAAAATGGAACACTACCTAACTCATTTTATGAAGCTAACATCAATCTAATACCAAAACCAGGCAAAGATGCTACAAAAAAGGAAAACTACCGGCCAATTTCCCTAATGAATATAGATGCAAAAATCCTCAACAAAATACTTGCAAATCGAATCCAAAGACACATTAAAAAAATCATACACCATGACCAAGTGGGGTTCATTCCAGGCATGCAAGGATGGTTCAACATAAGAAAAACAATCAATGTATTACAACACATTAAAAACTCGAAAGGGAAAAATCAATTGATCATCTCAATAGATGCTGAAAAAGCATTTGACAAAATCCAACATCCCTTTTTGATAAAAACACTTCAAAAGGTAGGAATTGAAGGAAACTTCCTCAACATGATAAAGAGCATATATGAAAAACCCACAGCCAGCATAGTACTCAATGGTGAGAGACTGAAAGCCTTCCCTCTAAGATCAGGAACAAGACAAGGATGCCCGCTGTCACCACTGTTATTCAACATTGTGCTGGAAGTGCTAGCCAGGGCAATCCGGCAAGACAAAGAAATAAAAGGCATCCAAATTGGAAAAGAAGAAGTAAAACTGTCATTGTTTGCAGATGATATGATCTTATATCTAGAAAACCCTGAGAAATCGACGATACAGCTACTAGAGCTAATAAACAAATTTAGCAAAGTAGCGGGATACAAGATTAATGCACATAAGTCAGTAATGTTTCTATATGCTAGAAATGAACAAACTGAAGAGACACTCAAGAAAAAGATACCATTTTCAATAGCAACTAAAAAAATCAAGTACCTAGGAATAAACTTAACCAAAGATGTAAAAGACCTATACAAAGAAAACTACATAACTCTACTAAAAGAAATAGAAGGGGACCTTAAAGATGGAAAAATATTCCATGTTCATGGATAGGAAGGCTAAATGTCATTAAGATGTCAATTCTACCCAAACTCATCTACAGATTCAATGCAATCCCAATCAAAATTCCAACAACCTACTTTGCAGACTTGGAAAAGCTAGTTATCAAATTTATTTGGAAAGGGAAGATGCCTCGAATTGCTAAAGACACTCTAAAAAAGAAAAACGAAGTGGGAGGACTTACACTCCCTGACTTTGAAGCTTATTATAAAGCCACAGTTGCCAAAACAGCATGGTACTGGCACAAAGATAGACATATAGATCAATGGAATCGAATTGAGAACTCAGAGATAGACCCTCAGATCTATGGCCGACTGATCTTTGATAAGGCCCCCAAAGTCACCGAACTGAGCCATAATGGTCTTTTCAACAAATGGGGCTGGGAGAGTTGGATATCCATATCCAAAAGAATGAAAGAGGACCCCTACCTCACCCCCTACACAAAAATTAACTCAAAATGGATCAAAGATCTCAATATAAAAGAAAGTACCATAAAACTCCTAGAAGATAATGTAGGAAAACATCTTCAAGACCTTGTATTAGGAGGCCACTTCCTAGACTTTACACCCAAAGCACAAGCAACAAAAGAGAAAATAGATAAATGGGAACTCCTCAAGCTTAGAAGTTTCTGCACCTCAAAGGAATTTCTCAAAAAGGTAAAGAGGCAGCCAACTCAATGGGAAAAAATTTTTGGAAACCATGTATCTGACAAAAGACTGATATCTTGCATAGATAAAGAAATCCTACAACTCAATGACAATAGTACAGACAGCCCAATTATAAGATGGGCAAAAGATATGAAAAGACAGTTCTCTGAAGAGGAGATACAAATGGCCAAGAAACACATGAAAAAATGTTCAGCTTCACTAGCTATTAGAGAGATGCAAATTAAGACCACAATGAGATACCATCTAACACCGGTTAGAATGGCTGCCATTAAACAAACAGGAAACTACAAATGCTGGAGGGGATGTGGAGAAATTGGAACTCTTATTCATTGTTGGTGGGACTGTATAATGGTTCAGCCACTCTGGAAGTCAGTCTGGCAGTTCCTTAGAAAACTAGATATAGAGCTACCATTCGATCCAGCGATTGCACTCCTCGGTATATACCCGGAAGATCGGAAAGCAGTGACACGAACAGATAACTGCACGCCAATGTTCATAGCAGCATTATTCACAATTGCCAAGAGATGGAAACAACCCAAATGTCCTTCAACAGATGAGTGGATAAATAAAATGTGGTATATACACACGATGGAATACTACGCGGCAGTAAGAAGGAACGATCTGGTGAACATATGACAACATGGATGAACCTTGAAGACATAATGCTGAGCGAAATAAGCCAGGCACAAAAAGAGAAATATTATATGCTACCACTAATGTGAACTTTGAAAAATGTAAAACAAATGGTTTATAATGTAGAATGTAGGGGAACTAGCAGTAGAGAGCAATTAAGGAAGGGGGAACAATAATCCAAGAAGAACAGATAAGGTATTTAACGTTCTGGGGATGCCCAGAAATGACTATGGTCTGTTAATTTCTGATGGATGTAGTAGGAACAAGTTCACTGAAATGTTGCTATATTATGTAACTTTCTTGGGGTAAAGTAGGAACATGCTGGAAGTTAAGCAGTTATCTTAGGTTAGTTGTCTTTTTCTTACTCCCTTGCTATGGTCTCTTTGAAATGTTCTTTTATTGTATGTTTGTTTTCTTTTTAACTTTTTTTTTCATACAGGTGATTTGAAAAAAGAAGGGAAAGTTAAAAAAAAAAAAAAAAAAAAAAGAAAAAAGACAAACAAGGGAAAAAAAAAAAAAAAAAAAGATGTAGTGCCCCCTTGAGGAGCCTGTGGAGAATGCAGGGGTATTCGCCTACCCCACCTCCATGGTTGCTAACATAGGGGACTGGTGGTTTGATAGGTTGAGCCCTCTACCATAAGTTTTACCCTTGGGAAGACGGTTGCTGCAAAGGAGAGGCTAGGCCTCCCTGTATTTGTGCCTAAGAGTCTCCTCCTGAATGCCTCTTTGTTGCTCAGAAGTGGCCCTCTCTCTCTGGCTAAGCCAACTTGAAAGGTGAAATCACTGCCCTCCCCCCTACGTGGGATCAGACACCCAGGGAAGTGAATCTCCCTGGCAACGTGGAATATGACTCCCGGGGAGGAATGTAGACCCGGCATCGTGGGATGGAGAACATCTTCTTGACCAAAAGGGGGATGTGAAAGGAAATGAAATAAGCTTCAGTGGCAGAGAGATTCCAAAACGAGCCGAGAGATCACTCTGGTGGGCACTCTTACGCACACTTTAGACAACCTTTTTTAGGTTCTAAAGAATTGGGGTAGCTGGTGGTGGATACCTGAAACTATCAAACTACAACCCAGAACCCATGAATCTCGAAGACAGTTGTATAAAAATGTAGCTTATGAGGGGTGACAGTGGGATTGGGAATGCCATAAGGACCAAACTCCACTTTGTCTAGTTTATGGATGGATGTGTAGAAAAGTAGGGGAAGCAAACAAACAGACAAAGGTACATAGTGTTCTTTTTTACTTCAATTGCTCTTTTTCACTCTAATTATTATTCTTGTTATTTTTGTGTGTGTGCTAATGAAGGAGTCAGGGATTGATTTAGGTGATGAATGTACAACTATGTAATGGTACTGTAAACAATCGAAAGTACAATTTGTTTTGTAAAAAAAAAAAAAAAAAAAAAAAAAAAAAAAATGCAAACGAGTACTGCCTTTTGGAAAGTAATTTGGCAGTTCCTACTTAAAATTTCAATAAGCATACCCTTTGACCCAGAAATTCCACTTCAAGCATCTAACATATAGAATTCCTAAGAAATATGAACCAAAATCAATACACTAGGATGTTAAATGCAGCACTATTTGGTAATGGAGAATATGTAAACTAAATTCTCATTATTAAGGGAAATTTTAAATAAATGATAGTACATTATGAAAAATTATATAAAATGTGTTTAATCCCCTTTATGTTTTTAAAAGCTGTAGCTTTGCATATGAACATATATCATGTAAATGCAGAGAACTTTTCTAAGGACTCAGAATTGTTGAGTGGTTTCCTCTAGCAGGGCAAGTGGCATTAGAATGAGGATGAGCTGGGGAATTCTCATTTGTTACTATGTGTGCTCCATGACTTTTATTTTATTTTATTTTATTTTATTCTACTTCATTTTTTTAATTTTACTTTATTTTTTAATTTTAATTTTATTTTATTTTTTGGCAGAACAGGATTCATTTATTACTTGTGTAATTAAAAACCAAAATTATAAAAATGAACAAAGTGCAGTCCTCACTCTCTCTTCACATTGACCTCGTGCAATATACAGCACAGCTATGATTGTTCCATTTTACAGCTGACCGGCTTCCTGACAAACCTGCTAACCAGTGGTGGTCTCAGGTTAGGACCCAAGACTTCTGATTCTTCACCTTAACTTTTCTTTCCAAAAGAAACTAAGCCCGTTCCCCCATAGGATTGTTTTAATGACGCATGAGTTTCTGAAGCCTCAATTTTTAATGAAATAACCAAGCCTCATTTTTTTACACTGATATATCCTAAAGCAGGCTTCTGCCTATGGAATGCTCTTACTTCCTTTATGGACAACATTGCCTGGTACAAAACTGGGAAATGATCAATGTTCTGTCCCACCTGCTTTGCTTCCCGCCTGTCTCTCCACCTGTCCAGGTGAAATTCCTCTGCTAAAATCTCCAGCAGATCCCTGCTGTTCCATGCTCAGTCTCCCCAGTCTTCATTTCCCATCACCTTGAACTCACTGCCTCCCCTTGTTTATTTATCTCAGGTATCCATTCTAACTGTTGGCCACTTTTTAAGAAAGCAGCATATCATAGAAAGGTCTTGCCTAACGCATCTGCCAAGTGAATTTCAGTTTCTTTATCCACAACTTCCTCAACCCAGGAAGCATGAACTTTCTGGGTTAAATAAATCCTACAGACTTCACTTAAACAAAGCCAGCTTGCAATCAATTGTCCTGTAAGGGTGGTCTATTTTACATGCTCACATCCTGACACCCACCTCTGCCTAGGTATCCCTGCAATTTATAAGCCTGCTGCCTACTGTGTCAAACTGATGTATGAACAACAGATAGCAGCTTAATATACTATCTTCATGTGGTGTCATTCTTCATTGTATCATTATTTAAGCATTTGCTGCTCCCACCAGCTTACAAGAGTTTAAAAGCAGAGACTGCATCTTATTGATCTTTCTAACTGAAAACCCTAAACCCATGTGACACATAATAGAAATCAATATTTATTTGTTGAATGAACCGCTAAATGAATGAATGCGTGGTATACTTTTTGACATTGGTGACAGGCCACAAGGGAAGTATTTGGGGTGTGCTCTGTGCCTACCACCCTTTATGTCACACCACCCATCCAGAGTGTAGGTCTTGCTTCTCCGTTTCAGGACTAAGTCATATAAATCAATTGTACTAATTAATAAGTTATTAAACCATGCAAAGGTAGTTCAGGGTATCATTCATTCACTCAGTCTGTCAATCATCTAACCAGGGTCCATGGCAAGAGTACAAATGTAGGCTCATATCAATGCCAAATATTTAAAGTTATAACTCAAGCTCGTAAACTGCTAAATACAATATATTCTTGTCAACTTGATGCATAGACAGTTTGATTTTGGAATTCTTGATCACCTCGGAGTTCTGCTCTGGAATGCAACAGAGTGGTAAGAGGCAGCCCCCTTCTGCTTACCTTTCTCTTCACCCCTGGCTCTTTCCTGAACCATAGGGTGGGAGGGCCTCCAATGTATGTGTGTGTGCAACCAGCTTGTACATTCAATCTTTCTCTCCTGCTCCATCCCCCAGAAAACAGCAGTCACGTCTTGGCTATGCCTTATGTCACTGTTCATCCTCAGAAATGCAGACCTGAGGAAGACCCTACCCTAGAAGAGGGTCTAGAACTATTTGGGCAGGAATCACTGGGTCCTGAACATATAAAGCATGGTATGGAAGGGAGGGGATACTGAGGTCCTGTTCGGCACATCACATTGACCCCCTAATGCCTTGCCCAGGCCAAAGGGGATGGTTAGAGGATGGTCCTTGGTGAGTGGCCTCCTGGCCTGGGTCTAAAGGTTATAGTGCATCTAACAAACTGAGAGCCTATATTATGCAAAACCATGCTCTCAATTATACTTGTATATCAATGACACCTAAGGAAAATTAAAAGACTTAGTATTAAAAGAAAATGAAAAGAAAAAAGAAAAATGAAATTCCAGGGAAATGCAAGAGAGAGAAAAATCCTAGAAAAAAATCAGCTGGGAAGCATATACTCTACTCAAATTCCCAGTGCTTTGAAACACTTGAATCTCAATGAGAATGCTCTAAATCTGCGTGTATAAGACGGTCCTCACTAGTTGCATGTGGTTATTTAAATTTATTAAATAATTACAATTTAATTTGATTTAAAGTTTTTAAGTTGCACTAGCCACATTTCAAGCACCCTCAGCCACATGTGGCTAGTAGCTACCATATTGAATGGGGCAGATATAGAATATTCCCAACATCACAGAAAGTTCTACTCAACAGTATTGAAAATAATTCAAGGTTGATTTCAATGACAATCTAGGTTAGTTGTATTACAGTAATTTGGTGCCACTTGTGAGTTCTTGATCAATGTCTCCTTTATCTAAAAGTGTTATTTGAAGAACCATAATGTAGGCAATAGATTCAAACAACTTTGGAGAATCAATATTTAAGCAATAAATTCAAACATTTTGTAAAAATGGCCACAAAACCTGGAAGTACCGGCAAGCTGCCCTGTCTAGCCCACAGGAGTACACTAGTTTGTATCCCAGATCTTGTGAACAGCCTGAGAAAAGCCTATGCTCCAGAAATTACCTCGGGGAACCTGGATTCTAATCCTTGGCTTTGCCCCTGTTATATATGTGACCTTGGGAAAGTAATATAAGCTCTGTCAGCTTTTGTTCTCCTGTCTATATAATGAAAATGATAACAATATGCCCATCTTTCCTCACTGAGATATTTTAAGTATCAAATAACGCAAGATATGTAAAAGATATGGAAGTCATGACATTCTTCCAATCTCTTTGTATTTTAAGCAGATTCGCTGTTAGAGATGAGACTAAGCCAGGACAGACAGAGTTTACTCGAGTCCGTCATCCTGAAATCTTTCCTCAGATGCCGTGGAGTCTTCACAGTAAGATGTCTTGTAGCTAGAAGCATAAATGTAGATGGAAGAATTCTAGCTGGTATACTGGGGCTTTATTAAACATACGTTTTTAGGTATTATTCTGTATCTGCATGTGTGAATTTCTATACAGTCCAATTCGGTAATCCTTTAGTCTCAGAATATTTTGTGTAAAGCAGAGCTTACTAGCAACTGAAAGAAAAATGGATAATTTATTCAAGATCTCCACCTTCTTGGAGCTTATTTTAGATGAAAAGATAAAGAAACAATCACTTTGATCAAATGTGGTAAATGTCTTTAAAAAGGTATAAACTTCTTGCAACTGGAATGGAGAAATTCCTTCTGCCTGGAGTTCTGAGGAACTGTGAAGCCTCAGGGGCAGGTGCATGTTTCAGTCACCTCGGGATCTCTATTGTCCGGAAACCCTGCAGTTGCACAACAATGGTAACATTTGCTAACTCTATAGAAGCAAGCTCTGATAGAGAGGGAAGCACGTGCTGTGGAGCCAGCATCATCTGCATCGATCCTGGCTTTGGCACCCATTAACTGTGAGCACGTGAGTAAGTCTCTGTTCCAAATCTAATCTGGGCATCATATGCCACCTTGCAGTTTCCCAAATTGTAAATTTAGGATAATAACACTTACTCTGTAGAGATGGCTTAAGCATTAAATTAGATAACATATTACAAGCATTTAGCCTAGTACCTGGAATAGTGCTAGGTAGCAGTATCTTAAAGAGTAATAAATGATAGCTGTATCTTGAAATTTGAAAAGATTTTTTAACTATCAGAAATAGGATGGTACAGAAGGGTGCATTTTAAAGGGAAGAGACAGATTCAGAAAATATGTGGCGTTTTGTGACCGTGTCTGGGTAAAGTCAAAATGTCTAATTTCAAACCAGATTAGGGGTAAAAAGATAATATTGGAAAAGTAGGCAGAGGGCAGATTGCGGCTGCCACTTTAAAAGTCAGGTTAAGGATACAGGGTTTATAAGCAGGGGAGTGAGGGAATCAATCCCAGGCTTTAATATTTTCCAACTGTGGCATTTGAATAATCAATTTAAGTAACAGTTTAAAATTTGGGAATTCTCGCTTGGCTAAAAGAATTACAAATGCTTAAACATTTTAATTACTTTAAGAAATTTAAGTGAGCATATATTTGTTATTTAAAGGGGAAACCCATAGTTTAATTTTAAATCTAATTCCCGTACACTAAAGGTAGAGAGACTCTAGCAGCAAAAATGGCCTTAGGCTCTAATATAAAGTCACTGAGTTCGAGTTGAGCCCCAGAGAAGTGAAATGACATGCTCAGTTTTCAAGATTAGTTAGTAGCAGAGCCAGGATTAAACTCTATACTGTGTTCTTCCAATGGATAATTTCAGATGTGGACATCTCCAAATGAATGAGAAAAAGCTTCAGAAATTTATGAGGTATCTATGGTTCACTCACCTGGGGCTTCCCATTCAAGATATCCCTGTAGCAATGATAGATGTATAAATTCAGCTCTAAATATTTAAGACTGCAAAGATTCCATCAGGTCTCAAGAGGGCTTTGGGGAGTTGAGGTTGGTGAGTTCTAGTGCAGAGGGATTACTGACGGAGCAAAAGGTAAACGTCAGGCATGGGGCAGGCAAACCTCTGATGCCCCCCGGAGCCCAGCGTCACTGGGGACCATGCCCAGGACCCAGGCAAGGAAGGGACTGACCCAGGTAAGCCTCCCCTGGGGGATAAATTAATTCTCTCCCTCTAGTTTGGAGACTTTTCTGCATCACCTCTTCACAGCCCCATAATCCAAAGATAAAATTTTGTAATTCTTTGTCTCCAACACTCTTCCTACCATTTTCTGGCATTCTATTTTGTAACCATATTAAACTACTAAACAGATTAAAGATTTCAATGTAACAAATAAAAAGCTTCACTGAGAAACTCAATGAGACCAATCAATCACCTCAAACCTGCACCTCAATCCAACTTTATTGCCCTCTACCAATTGCTATTTGCACATTTTCCTTAATGATTTAAAAGATCGTTTGAATTTTTGGTTACATATGTATGCTAATGAGGGAAAATTTATAAATTTATAAAATGCATAAAAACTTGTTAATTTTCAAATTTGTTGATGTCTTATACCATATCCCTCAGAGATATTTAAGTTCTTCTGAATTCTTGTTATATATTGCTTTTCAGAAAACTTGCCAATTTACACTCTTGACTGAGGAATGTGAGATACCCAATCTCACCACACTTTCACTACCAGTAAATACTGACAACTTTCTCCACCAATTTCAACTGAATTTTTTTTTTTAAATCTAATTTTAAAAAACATTTTTCATTATTGATGCATATAAACATTTTTTGACTCTCAAAAATTCTTTCATGACTTTCTTTTTGGTTTAGGTATCTTTTCTGTACCTAGATTTTCAATGTAGTGTTTGTGATTCAGAGTTTTTGTTTATCCTGTTTATGATTTATTTACTAAGAACAGTAGGTCTCTTTACATATAAATAAACATATATATCTTTATATGTACAGATATATGCATTTGCATATATAAAAACTATATGTCAAATATCAAAAAGTTCTTTCATGAACTAGAACAAATGGATGGCACTATTACAAGGAATTAATAATAGAGGGGTATATGGGAAAAATGTAACTATCGCAAACTATGAGCTATAGTTAGCAGTAATTTTAATACTCTGTTCATCAACAGTAAGAAATATACTATACCAATACTATGAGCCAATAATAGGGGGAGGATTTGAGTTTCCGTTTTTATTTGTATTTCTTTTATGGAGTAATGAAAATGTCCAAAAATTGATCATGGGGTTTTATGTCAACTATGTGATGATACTGTAAGCCAGTGATTGTACACTTCAGATGGTTTGTATGGTGTGTGAATATATCTCAATGAAGCTGCATTAAAAAAGGTATGTGTATCTTAAAATAGATATGATATATATGTGCACTAATAATTTACATTTGTAAATAGGAATGTGTATATCTATGTATGTATGTATGTGCATATACAGAAGTTTTTGCTTTATCACAGATCTTGTCTTTTAAATATTTTGCCATAATTTTTTTTTAATGTTTCGACAGGCATCATTCATTGCAATATCTTATCTCTATTAACCTGGATTTTGTTTATTTTTCCTTTTTTCAAATTTTTTCCCATTTAAATCTATAAAGAATCTTGCATTTTCTTAGATTTTGAAGGGCTAACTTATCTTCCTTAAAAGCTAACTCTTCAAACACTATTGTATAACTTAGCCCTTTGCTGTTAGTTTGTGGTATTTCTTTAATCACATACTCATTTTCTATTCATATCAAATTTTGTTGCAAGAATATTGATTTGATTCCATTAAAGATTCTGTCAACTCTCCTCCCATATGATCTAGCTTTATTTGTATTTAAAGCAATACATTTTTAATATCTTTCACCAATTTGGATGTCAAAAATCCAAAAAAAATTAAATAATTATAGCAATAGCAAACTTCTTTGTCTTGCTTCTCTTCTTTTAATATTAATATGTCTTTTCTTCTTTACTGAGGTAGGATGTCCTTTTATTATTATATTATTACAATTTGAAGGGTTTTTTGGTTATTGTTTCTTTGTTTTATATCATAAATTGGAAAAGGTTAAGGCACCTATTGTGATTATCAATATTTTCTAATTGGATCTATTTATATGAAATAAATGTTGATAGATTCCTCAATATAAATAAATTCTAAATTTTTGGATGAAATTTTAATGTGGAGTATGGAATGTCCAGAATAAGCAAATTCATAAAAGCAAAAGTATACTAGAGATTACTAGAGACAGGAAAAGGAGAGTTATTGATCAAGGGATGTTGTGAGTGATGAAAAAGTTTTAGTAATGGAAGGTGGTGATGGTAGTACAAAATCATAAAAGTAATTCATGCCACTGAACTGCACACTTAAAAATGGTTAAAATGGCATATTTATGTTATATATATTACCACAATAAAAAAAAATGATCTACCTCACTAATATTTTCAAGTTATTGTAGAGTGGCATATGCTATTCTTTTACCGTTTTTAGTTTGTATTTTTTAATTTATAATTTTATCATATTTTATTTCCCATTTCTGCTTGCTTGCTTATGGATTCTCTTATTTTTATTAATCCAAGTTTCTTGTTTAGCTCTTTGATGTATTGCTCAATTCTTTGAATATTTTTAGAATTAACTAAGTTCAGCATTTGTATTTATTATTCTCTGTAGTTTATTTGGGATATTTTTGTTTTTCTTCTTTAGTATATTGTAGATTTGCATACTTAGTTCATTTATTTGTATTCTTTATTTGAAAAATTTGCTTCAGAGTAAGTATTTAGACATGGCTTATGGTTCATGTAAAATGTTATCATTGCTATCATTTAATAAGTAACATCTATTATGGTTTGGGTTTTTTTAAGTCAGTAGACTACTTTTTAGAGCAGTTTTAGGTTTATAGAAAAGTTGGGCAGTAGGTACAGACTTCCCATATACCCCCTTTCTCCACAAGCAGTTTCTCCTCTTATAGACATCTTGCATTAGTGTGGTATATATGTTACAATTAATGAACCAATATTAATATATTATTATCAACTAAAGACTGTACTGTACATTGAGTTCATTTTTTATGCTGTACTGGTCTATGGGGCTTAACAAATGCATAATGCCATGAATCTACCACATATCAGTTTCCAAGGGCTGCCATAACAAATAACCATATACTGGATGGCTTAAATCCACAGAAACGTATTCTTTCAGAGTTTCGGAGGCTAGGTGTCTGAAACTGGGTGTTTGTAGGCCATGCTCACTCTCGATCTTGTAGGGAAGGAGCCGTCCTTGCCTCCTCCACCTTCTGGCAGCTCCAGGCATTCCTTGGCTTGTGGCAGCCTCCCTCCCAATCTTCCTCCGTTTCCACATGCTGTCTTCCCTCTGTGACTCTGCACATACTCCCTTGTCTCATGTGGAGACGCTCATGCTGGATCGAGGGTGCACCCTAAACCAGTATGACCTCATCTGAACATAACTCAGGACATCTGCAAAGACTCTATTTCCAAAGAAGTCACATTCTGAGGCCACAGATAGATGTAATTTATGGGAAACACTATTCAACCCGGTACACATCATTACAGTATCATACAGATTTCCTGTCCTAAAAGGCCCGGTGGCCACCTATTCAGCCTTCTCCCTCCTCCCCCTAAGCCTCTGGCAATTACTGATCTCTTTACTGTCTCTATAGTTTTGTCTTTTCCATATATAGTTGGAATCATAAAGTATGTAGCTTTTTAAGGCTTAGCAATATGCACTTAAGTTTCTTCCAGGTCTTTTCATATCTTGATAGCTCATTTCCCTTTATCACAAAATAATACCCCATTGTATGGATGTACAACAGTTGGTTTATCTATTCACCCATTGAAGGAGATCTTGATTGCTTCCAATTTTAGGCAATTATGAATAAAGTTGCTATGAATATTCATGTGCAGGTTTTTGTGTGCACAGAAGTTTTCAACTCACTTGGGTAAATACTTAGGGGTGAGGTTGCTGGATCATATGGTAAACCTATGTTTAGCTTTGTGAGAAACTGCCACACTGTCTTCCAAAGTGTCTGTACCATTTTATATTCTCACCAGCAATGAATGAGAGATCCCATTGCTCCAAATCCTCACCAGCATGTGCTGTCATTGGTGTTTTAGATTTTAGACATTTTAATAGGTGTGTTGTGGTATCTTATTGTGAATATATCTGAATAGGAATTGTTTCCAAAATATATAAAGAATCCTTAAAACTCAACGATAAGAAAACCAAAAAGCCCAATTACACAGTGGGCAAAAGTTCTGGACAGACATCTCGCCAAAGAAGATATATAGAGGGCAAATAAGCATATGAAAAGATGCTCAACATCAAACATCATTAAGGAATTGCAAGCTAAAACCATGAGATTTCTATTATATTAAACTTCCCAATATTGTTAGTAATATGGAATTTGCAATTTGTCCTTTTTTATTATTGTAGTAAAAATATTGACTTGTCACAACATTTTATATCCTCCCTGGAGTCAGACATCTGATTTTTTTTATTTATTTCTTAAAATAAATTCACACCAACAAGTGTATCAAGTTGAAGTGTACCAATTAATAGGTTTGTCTGTTTACCTGTTTTAAAATGTGTATACCCATGTAACTACCACCACAATCAAGATGGAGCATGTTTCCATCATCCCAACATGTTCTTTTGTTTCTCTTTCCAAACAAATTATTCCCACCTATGACTCTATGCGACCACTATACTGCTTTCTGTCACTATAGATGAGGCTTGTCTTTTCTACTTTCATATAAATTGGATCATAAAATAATTACTTTTTATATCTGGCTTCTTTCACTTAGCATAATGATTTTGAGATTTGTCCTTGTAACAATAATGTGTATCAGTAGTTGTTTCCTTTAAATTGCTAAACAGTATTCCATTATATGTATAGATCACAATTTGTTTAATTTTTCCCCATTGAGGCACATTTGGATTGTTTGCAGTTTTGGGCTATTATGAAGAAAGCTTCTATCAACATTTTGTCTAAAAGTTGCATGGACATGTTTTACTTCTGTTGGGTAAATTCCTAAGAGTGAAATAGCAGGATCAAATGGTGTGTAATGTAATGCATAACTGCAAAACTATTTTCTAAATTCACAGTACCATTTTATATCCCATCAGAATGGATGATTTCCAGTTTGTCCCACATTTTCACTAGCACATGTTGTTATTGTTTCCAGTGGTTGTGCATTGGTATCAAATTGTGGTTTAAACTTGCATTTCCCCTGATAACTAGTGATATTGTGTAACTTTTCATGCACCTATTGGCCATTCCTTTATCATTTTTGTGAAGCATCTATTCAACTCCTTTGTGCAGTTTTAATTGGACTGTTTCTTTTATTATTTACTTGTATGATTTCTTTGTTATCCTGTACACAAGTTCTTTGTCAGATATATGTATTATGGCTATTCCTTCCTTGTTCAGGGCTTGCCCTTTCATTTTCTTAACAGTGTCTTTCAAAAAGAAAAAGATACAATTTTTTATGAAGCCCAATTTATCAATTTTTAAAACTTAATCATTTGAGGTTTGTGGCCTACCTAAGAAATCTTCTCCTGTCCCAAGTTTGTGAAGATTTTCTACAATGTTTATTCTAGAAGTTTGTAGATTCGGTATTTATGCTTAGGTCTAAGATCCATTTCAAATTAAATTTTGTGAAACATTTGAGAAAAGGGCCTGTGTTCCTTTCTATTCCATAGATATCCATTTTCTCCAGCACAATTTTGGAAAGACTATATCGTCCCAATGAATTACCATGGCAGCTTTGTTGAAAATCAATATTTTTCTCCCCACGGATCTATTTCTGGACTTGCTATCACACATCATTGTATCCTTATGCCAATATCACATTTTGGGATTTCTATAGCTTTCTAGTAAATCAAGAAACTAGGCTATCAAGTTCCTGCAACTTTGTTTCTCTTTTTCAAATTGTTTTAGCAATTCTAAATCTTACATATTTCTATATGTTTTAGAATCACCTTAGCAATTTCTACAACTCGGCATTTAATTGGTATTAGCTTGAATTGGAAAGGATCTATAATATAATAATACTGAGCTTGTCAATCATTGAACAGGGCATATCTCTCCATGAATTTAATTATCCTTTAATTTATCTCAGCAGTTTCTGTAGTTTCTAGGGTATAGATCTTGTAGATATTCAATTAAATATATTCCTAAGTGTTCTGGTTTGCTAAAGCTGCCAAAATGCAGTATACCAGAAATGGATTGGCTTTTACAATGGGGGATTATTAGTTTACAAATTTACAGTTCTAATGCCTTAAAAGTGTCCAAACTAAAGCATCAACAAGAGGATACCTTCACTGAAGAAAGGCCAATGGTATCCAGAACTCCTCTGTCAGCTGGCAAGACACATGGCTGGTGTCTGCTGGTCCTTTGCTCCCAGGTTGCATTGCTTTAAGCTTCTGATTCCAGTGGCTTTCCCTTAAGCATCTGTGGGTTCTCATTTAGCTTCTCTGGGGCAAACTCTGGGCTTCATCTCTTAGTTTAGCATCTCCAAACATCTTTCTGTCTGCAACTCAAGCATCTGTGTCTGTGTCAGCTTGGAGCTCTCTCTCTCTTGCTCCCCCTGAGCTCTCTTAAGGACTCTAGAAAACTGATTAAGACCCACCTTGAATGGGCAGGGTCACATCTCTACAGAAACAATCTAATTAAATAGTCCCACCCACAACTGAGTGGGTCACATCTCCATGGAAACAACCTAATCAAAATATCCCACCCACAATAGATCTGCCTCCACAAGAGTGGATTAAAAGAACATAGTCTTTTATGGGGGTACCTAACAGGTTCAAAACAGCACACTAAGTAATTCATGTTTTTCCTGCCACAGTAAATGTTACCTTTTAAAATCGTATTTTCAAAGTGTCCATTAGTAGTATAAGAAATACAATTGATTTTTCATCGAAGTTTTCTATGACTTTGTCAAATTTAATTAGTTCTCATAGCTTTTTAAAATATTTTTATAGACTCCTTACAATCTTTGACATAAATACTTCGTCTATGAATAAAGACAGTTTTATTTCCACATTTCTGATCCGTACTCCAGGTTTCTCTTCCTTGTTTTATTGTACTACCTGAGAAGTCCTGTACAATGTTGAATACAAGTGGTGACAGTAAACTATTGTGCCTTGTTCCCAATCTTAGAGGAATAAAGAATTAGATCTTTTACCATTAAGTATGATGTTGGGTGTAATTGTGTCAGAGATGCCTTTTTATCAGGTTAAGAAAAAAAATTCTATTTTGTTGAAAGATTTTCTTCAGGAACAAATGACCAATTTTGTCAAATGCTACTTCTGCATTCACTCTTTGATATGATTTTCCTCCCTTTACTGTTAACATGGTCATTACATTGATTGTCATTTGAATGTTAAAACAGTCCTGAACACATTCCCCATTTTTCGATCCTGATGTTTCATCATTTTCGTATATCACTGGATTCAATTTGCTAGTATTTTCTTCAGGATTCATGCACAAAGGTTCATGAGGGATATTGTATTGTCTCTTTTTACACAGTTTTTGTTTCGTTTGGGCATCAGGGTAATGTCCATGTAATTTGAGACATGAAGTGTTGAGTCTCTTTTTCTGAAAACCTTTATGTGAAACCGTTATCATTTCTTTCTTGAATGATTGATAGAATTTATGAGTGAAACCAGCTGAGTCTGGAGTTCACTTTGTGGAAACACTTGAAATTACAAGATCACCTGTTTTAATTAACATCATATTCACCTTGATATTCTAGTACTGGGCACATAGTATGCACGATAAGCACATGCTAAATACATGAATTAATTGACATATCGTACTCCTCATACATTATCTTGGTTGGTCATATAAGAATTCATTCTTGAAAACAATTAACTTTTTCATTATATTTAATTCAAAACATATGATATGAAGGGAAATAAAGACACTTAGTTTACAGCCCAGAGTAAAAGATGAACTCAAAAGAAACAAATAGAAAGTAGTATAATACTGCATATTTACTGGTTCAGCTTTAAAAAAAAAAGTGATATTTAGATAACATTGTCTGAACATCATCTCCTAGTCTAGATAATTTAAGTCTTATCCTCAGATCTTCCAGGGCCAAATACTGGGACCCTATTAGCTTAGCCTTTGCTGAATCTCCTTTACTGAATTACACTCTTAATAAAACATTGGCCTTTAATAAGCCCTTTTCAAAACAACAATAGCAAAGAATTCTTCCTCATTAATTGTGAAATTGTTGCGATGATCTCCATCACCCTGCTCAATGTTTTCTATGCAAATTTCCCTAAGAGAAATGACTTTTTGAGTGAGATAAAGAAGAGGAAATGCTTTGTCTCTCCAAGAGAATTTGGCATGATTTTTATCTGATACGAGTATATAGTATATTTTTCTTTTTGGAAATTAATGGTAAAATTTGTTGTTCAATCCCAGCAATGATATTAAGCTTTACATTTAAAATATTTGCTTATTTTTCATTTGCAGGCTTATTTTACATTTTATTAATCTTCTTGTGTGTGAATATATTTAATAATCTAGAGGCAAGGTATAAACAAATATATGCAAATAAATGATTATGAATACATGAATATTGATTGAGTACATAACTTTAATAAACAGTATATTCATTATGAAGGTATTTTTCTTCTTAAGAGTTTCATCAGTGCATGTTTCACTTCCCTGTTCCTCAGACTATATATCAGGGGATTCACCATGGGAATCACGGTGGTGTAAAACACTGAGGACACTTTCTCCTGGGTGACCCAACTGCCGGAAGTGGGTTTGAGATACATGAACATGATAGAGCCATAAAATACAAGCACAGCCGTCAGGTGGGAGCTGCAGGTGCTAAACGCTTTGGACCTGCCCTCCTTAGAACTGATGCGGAGGATGTTGGAAAGGATAAAAGCATAAGAAATGAAGATTGTCAGGCTGGTGGCCACCATGTTAAATCCACCAATGACAAAAATCAAAAGCTCATCAATGGAAGTGCTGGAACAGGAGAGTTTAATAAGGGGGACGAGGTCACAGAAATAATGTCTAATGATGTTTGTTCCACAGAAAGACAGCCTTAAGATACAACTCCCATGAATCATGGCATCGGTAAAACCTACTGAGAAGACTGCAGCCGCCAGCAGAGAGCAGACCCGAGGGGACATGATGACGTTGTAGAGCAGTGGGCTACAGATGGCAACGTAGCGATCGTAGGCCATTGCTGCCAGCATGTAGCATTCGGAAATGACAAAAATACAGAAGAGAAACAGCTGAGTCATGCATCCAGAATAGGAGATCCTTTTATCTCTGCATAAAAACCCTGCCAGCATTTTGGGGATAATGACTGAAGAATAGCAGACATCTATAAAAGACAAACAACTGAGGAAAAAGTACATGGGGGTGTGGAGTTGATCAGTCAACCCAATAATTGAGGTCATGCCAAGGTTTCCCACCACAGTGACCATGTACATCCCTAAGAAGAGGCAGAAAAGGGGCAGCTGAAGGGCTGGTTGGTCAGTTAATCCTGAAAGAAAAAACTCGGGCACTGTGGAACAGTTTCTCACACCCATTCTCTTCTGGGAAACCTGTGGAGATGAGAGGGAAAGAGTCAAATTAGGACAGGCAGAATTCCAAGCTTGTCCACAATTCCCCATGGCTCAGGTTTTTCTAGGCTTGAACCCACTGAACCAGAGTTCCCTTATCCCCTTGGCACTAAGCCTGCGCCACCTTTGATGCATGGGGACTTTGATCCCCAAAAAGACAAGAACCCAGACAAAATGGTGAAAGCATCTACCTACCTGTACAGCTGAGGAACCATAAGTTCACTTTCTCATCCCCTCCAGTGTCTCAATTTACTTTATCAAAGGACAAAACCTTTCACTCCAGAATGAGAGATGTGACCAATGCTGAAAACCATGGGGAGGTTTTGCTAAGGCAAATCGGTTGAAGAGGTGCATAAAGAAGAGGCAGGGGCCCTGGAAATACTTGCTAATGACACATTTTCCTGGGAATGGTTCTGTCTCCAGGATTTTCTACAGAGAAAGTGTTTGTTGCCAAGGTAACAACAAATTATGATTTCCTGTGTCAAGGTTCCCAAGGGTAGTCAGCAGCGTCTTAATTCCAGGGGTATGTTTATAGGTGTTACATTAAATAAGTAGCTGAGGATCCTAGGAGTTTCAGAAATGTGAGTTACATAAAGATAAACAGGTTTCTGAACTGAAGGATGTCTCAGATTCTCCCAGAAGGTTATATAACATACAATATTTCCCAAACTTATTTGATGAGAACAATGATTATCCTTCCTTCCTCCCTCCCTCCCTCCCTCCCTCTCTCCGTCCCTCTTTCCTTCCTTCTTTCCTTCCTTCCTTCCTTCCTTTTCTTTCTTTTTAGCACTTTGTAGGTAGCAGTGTGGCTCAGAGTACATTCTAGGAAAATGTCTTTTTGTTTTTCTGTTGTTCTATTTTTAATCTAACCACAAACTGATTTCCAGGTGGAAACCTATTCTTGACACTTCAGTGCAGCTGGCTGATGGCTAGACCTCCCACAAAGGGCTCTGCCTGCTGGGTCTCTGGCTGTGTCTGGCTGAGCCTGATTCTCTAGCCTGAGGCACTCAGGGGAACTCCAGGGAGCCTAATAAGAGTACTGCCAGCAGAGAGATTCCAAAAGGAGCCGAGAGGTCACTCTGGTGGGCACTCTTATGCACAATATAGACAACCCTTTTTAGGTTCTAATGAACTGGAATAGCTAGCAGTAAGTACCTGAAAGTATCAAAGTACGACCCAGAACCCATGAATGTTGAAGACGACTGTATAAAAATGTACTATGAGGGGTGACAATGCAATTGGGAAAGCCATATGGACCACACTCCCCTTTGTCTAGTTTATGGATGGATGAGTAGAAAAATGGAGGAAGAGAAAAAAAAAAGGCACCCAGTGTTCTTTTTTACTTTAATTGTTCTTTTTCACTTTATTTTTATTCTTATTATTCTTGTGTGTGTCATAATAAAAATGTCAAAAATTAATTTTGGTAATGAATGCACAACTATGTAATGGTACTGTAAACAATTGAACATATGCTTTGTTTTGTATGACTGCATGGTCTGTGAATATATCTCAAAAAAAATGAATTTAAAAAAAAAAGAGTACTGCCAGCAACCCGCACAGCCTTCCTGCCTTCCAGTCACCCCTCTCCTCAGGAGGGAGGCAAAAGTGACCCAGGGCTTGGGGTTCCCTGACCCAAGTTCAAGGGAGGCCTTATCTCTGAGGTATCGAACCATTTCCTTTTTAGTGTTGGGCTGGGCACAGAGCCCTCTCTCAATTCTCACGTTTCCCAGCGATTATACAAAGCCCTGCTCAGACATCTGGTTTAGCATTTCCTCAACCTGCCAACCCAGGATCTACGTTCCTCCCTGGCTGTTCAGGAAGCTGCTGTGACTTCTTGGTTCCCACCTGTCATTGCCATCTTGGGCCAAGCACACTTCCCTTGGCCACTTGAGTTCCCAAAGTGCAGGTGCTTCTTCCTGATGCCCCAATCCCTCTCTCAGTTCAAAACAAAGAAGTTTCATGTCATGGAGCAGGTATCCAAAGTCCACACAGCCCACAACACATGCCCCTTGGATCTGCTCTTTTCTCCCATCCTGAGGGATGGAGACAGGGGAATCACGTGCAAAAGAGAAAATCCTTTGCTTGTTACTGTAATACCCTGGAGTCTTCCTTTCCCTTCATCCATTACCTGATATCATGCACAGATATGGTCTAGTCATAGAGACCACAGAGAGAAATAGCAAAGGAGTGTGCAAGAAGATCTATATACTAGAGCTTTGTTTTGCTTTGTTTTTGTCTTTACTCTCATGGGCTTTTTTCTGTCCTGAGTGTCACAAATACTCTGGCCACTTTCATCACATATCTAATTTTCCTACATGTCCCCCAATTCCTACCAAAGTAAAATGCCCATGGTCCTTGTTTTATCCCAGTCTCCCTCATCCTTATGCCCTGTAGTCAAGCCAGTTAGGTTTCTCTTTCCTGCATTTCCTAGTTCCCAAATCATCTCTGTGCTTCAGGTCTTTGCTACTCAATGTGTGGACCATGGACAAGCAGCATCACCTGGGAGCGTGTTCAAAATGCATAAACCCAGGTCCTATTCCAGACCTACTGGATCAGAATTGGCATGAGAGAAAGAGTCAAATTGGACAGGCAGAATTCCAGCTAGTCCACAGTTCCCCATGGCCCAGGCTTTTCTAGCTAACCCACTGAACTGGAGTTCCCTTATCCCAACAATATTTAAAGTTTGAGAGGCAATACTGTAGGTTATTCTCTCCTAAAACTAAAGATATTTTTTCTTTCTTGTTTCCTTCTCTGATCCTCTCTCTGCTGTTCTATGGACCTGACCAAATTCATGATCACATAAAGCTAATCTCTGAAAACATCTCTTCAAGAAAACCTCCTCAGATAAAGGACAGGAACTGTACAATTTTATATTTCAATATTTTGCCACCTATGTGTGAACTCAGGGGTATGCATATCAAATACTTTATTACAATAAATTATATTAAGATTTTGTGTTTGTATAAAGAAATGTTTTAAAGATTATGTCTTAATCCATGGAAAAATGAACAACAATAGCCATGATATAATTTATTTAACCATCTACTAGACAATAGCTGCACTACTTCCCAGTTTTCAGGGGCAAAGCTCCACTAGGCTAGGGATAAAATTTTATGTTGTATGCCTGAGTACCATCTAAAATAATCAACTACCTGGACAGACCTGACAGCTCAGTTGCATTTTTAGTAATTCAAAAGTATAAAAAGATGATTTTAAACATTTCAAAGGCACCATAAAGCATCTGTAAAATTGCCAAAATATTATCATTTCAACAGATAATGGATATAGAAAATTTTAAGAAGATATTTTACATTGTTTTTTTGTGCAAGTCTCTGAAATCCAGAATGTATTTTATACTAACATCACATCTCAAATCAGACTAGCCACCTTTCAAATGCTCAGTAGCCACATGTGTCTAGTGGCTATGGCAGTGGACAGCACCGGTCTAGAATATATATGTATATTTTCCCAATTCCGACCTAATTTACAAATCTCAGCAGTACAGAGGTGGCAGAAAGAACACCAGTCCATGAGTCATAAGATGCTGTTCAACCCCAGTGCTAACATTTGCAGTGCAACATTTGACTCATTTTAGATTTAATTTGTAAAATTATAATAACAAATACTTCAAGGGACTGTTTGTACAAATTAACTGAGGCAATATGGGTGAACATCAATAAATACAATTTTTGCAGTGTAAGGGTCTATATAAATATATTTTATAAATATATAATCCCTATTTTAAAAGCTGGTGATTATGAATTCCCAGATTAGACACCAGGTTGCTTAGACAAGGTGAGGGTCGAAGATGCATGGTCACGCCCTCGGTCCCTCCCCTCCTTGGTCACAGGGACTCTAGAGCTCTTGTGGATGGCCGGGAGTTGGATTTCGAACATGTCTTAATAACCATGTAATAGGGACATCATAGCTCTGTAACTCACCTCCCTCCTGAAGCCTCTAGGTGAGTATCTCTTCTTTTTCCAATCCTCGTGACTTTGGGAATAAAGAAGGATTCATTAGACCTTCTTCTTTAAGTGTCTTAACACCACAGTCAACAGGAACTAGGTCTGAGTGAATCAGTTGGAGTATTTGGGGTATAGAAATATAAGGCCCAGGAGGCCCCAAGGGTTTCCCATCTCCTGAGGTTTAGCAGCCTGTAGATCTGTAAAGAACTGTCCCTGGACTGTGATAATCTTTTGCACATGAGGAAACCTAGTCATGTAATGAGGTCTTGTTTCCAGAGAAATGCATTTAAAATAGTTCCTCACTGGGAAAATATTCAGAATCATGGTGTTAAAAGTTTGGAATGGATGAGGAAAAGAAAATTGTTTCTCACAGAAAGTATTTTCAAAATATAGAGGTAGACAGATTTCCAGTTATATATTGTAAGTGAAAAATGGTGGAAACTTTTATTTATTTAATAACTATATTTTGGGCATCTACCATAGATTAGGCACATAGAAATGGGATTCAAAATTCGTCCCTTGAGGACCTCACAATCCTGTGGGGTGGATGTACTGCCCAGATGTGCCTTACCCTGGGAAACTGCTGGATGAGGAAGCACCACAGGCGTGCTCCAAGGAATTGGCAGTGGGTACTGTGTGAGCTCAGAGACAGGCAGAGCGCTGCTGTGTACTGTGATACAGGCAATCTCTATAGATGGATAGATTTTAAACTGTCTCAAAAGTGGGGAGAATTCACTTAAACAGAGAGAATATGCGGGGATATTCAAGATGTAGCTAAAGGCATAAACAAAGGAACTGGGAAGCAGATAACATAAGGAATGTGTGCAGAACTTAAAATGACAAGTATGTCTTGGATAAAGGCAATGGGTCAATGTTCCTAGTTTCTACTGATTATGGAAGCTAATTGCATCAGAGATGACTCTGAGCCCAGCCCTTCAGTCCTAGTAGTGGTTCTTCAGAGTATCTGTCAGGAGGTGCCTCATGACCTCTGGATGATCCACCTGGAACACCCTTAAAGCAACACATGGCATTTGAAACCTGGCAAATGGATGAATTCAGAGCTGGGTTTGGGAAAAGTTCTGTCATCATTTCAGATTATTTCACAATAAATTAAGTGTCTACTATGTTAATGACCTTGAATTTCTAGAGGTGGGGCAAAGGTGAATAAAGCATGGTCCTTACTCTAAAACAATTTATTTTCTTGGGTGAAAGTGCCATGAGCATCACCCACACTCCTTTAGCTCTTTACACACATTTCCTTTTCTCCCTTTGTACCAACCTCCACTTGAGCACTTCGTCCACCACATGTGTGCATGTGCTGATCTTCCCTCCTGTTTGGGAGCTTGTTGAGGGAAGGGGCCGTTTCTCATTCATCACTGTGCCCCTGGGACCTAGGACTTACTCCTTTCAACATCCCTCATCCCATCAATCATCCAATTCAGTAAGAATACTTTGTTCTCTCCTGTCCAGAAAATCATGAGCTGATAAATGGATGAAACTAGGCTAACATATAGAGGAGGGATTTTCATGTACTACAAAATCACAAAAAGATCAATTCTTAACCAGAACAAACCAGTCATGAATGATGAGGTTTATGGTGTTAGAAGAGTTCACATTTATGATACAATATTGTTGCTTATCCTTAAACTTAAATATTGTTGATATTCATCTATTCTACCTAGTCTTGTCCTAGCAAGGTTAGGAATACCTCAAGAATCTCTGGTCTCCATGAAAATAGCATCTTGAAATGGCCACCCTAGATCACCGGATATATCCAGATAGGTCTGAGCTGCCCCCCTTCCCATGGCCACACCCATGCACACACACAGATGTGCATGTGCAAACATTCTCTTCAGTGGTCAAGAGTATGGAGCAGACAGGGAAAGAAAATGCAAAATGAATCGACATTTGTTGGATACCGATCCAGCCATTTTATAAACATTATCTCAGTAACAGTAACTAAATGAGGTAAATATTTAGTTTCACTTTACTGGTGAGAATGTCAGAGCTCAAAGTGTAAAGTTATTTGCTCAAGTCCACATATTTGGTAAGTGGCAGAACCAAGAATCAAATCCAGAAGTGAATCACACCATAGCCTATGCTTTGCTCCCCAAGAGCAAAGTGAGCAGAAAGGTGACTGCTTGTATTTGTGGAGGTACAGAAAAATTTCTGTGCCCTTCCAGATGATGTAGCACACATCACTTAATTCAGACAGCAAACGGAAATGGGGGACAAAGGCTCTAAACAATAACAAAGCTGCTACACCTAACTAGAAAAACAGCTGCTCATCTTTTTATCTCTGACTTTTCCCAAGAAAAATGCACCAAACTCAAAATTTTGCAGAAACATTCAAGTGATTCATGAAGAGAAGCCCCAGAAGCCATAGAATCCCTAGATTTAGGACTCCTGGAGTAGGAGGTTCCCTCTACTTCATTTCTAAGAACCTGAGAACTCTGGATAGGACCTAAGGACCTAAGAGGTTACGGACCATCTCCAAAGACTAAGGGCCACAACATGCCCCAACACCCTTAGGTGCCAAGCTAGTAGAGCTATCACTGTTCTTCTTCTTCCTCCATTCCTCGCCGTAACTTGCTGTTGGGAATGTCAAATGGCACAGTCACTTTGAAAAGCTTTTTTCTTATAACGCTAAACCCATATGTATCATATATACCAACAATCTCACTCCTAGGTATCTATCCAAGCAAAATGAAAACATATGCCCACACAAAGATCTATATGAAAAAGTTTACATCTTCATTCATAATATCTAAAAATTGGGATCAGGGCAAATGTCCATTAACAGGAGAAGGAATATACAAATTGTGGTATATGCATCCGATGAAATTCCATACAGCAAAAAAACAAAACAAAACAAAACAAAACAAAAAAAACTTGATGACATGAATGCATCTGAAAAGTATTTTGCTAAGTGAAAGCAGAAGGACACAAAAGATACATTCTGTGGGATCCCAATTTTCATGACATGCTAGGAAAGGCCTAAAGCTACAAAGAAAGAAGACAGATCAGTGTCTGCCCAGGACAGATGGGGAAAGGGATCTGACCCCAAGGAGCACAAGGAATCTTTTCAGGGTGACAGAAAAGTTCTAAATATTGATTATGGTGGTTGTTACATGATTTTATACATGTATCCAAAGCTCATTAAACCAGATACTTAAAAAAGGCTAATTTTATTGTATGTAAATTATTCCTCAATAAATTTGATTTTTAAAAACATATTACCCCACCACCCCATAACCGCGTCTTTTCCTGGCGTCTCATCCGCGGAGGAGGTGCTATGTTCACGGAAATGGAAGATAAAAGTGACTAGTTCAGAGAAAGCTGAAGAAGCAAAATTAAAAGCAAGGTATACGCGTCTGGGACAAAAGCCTGGCGGTTCAGATTCCTTAAGAAAACGATTACAGAACGGGCAAAAATATTTCGATTCTGGGGATTACAAAATGGCTAAAGTGAAAATGAAGAACAAGCAACTTCCTGCTGCAGCCCAGGACAAGACGGAGGTCCCGGGGGATCACGTCAAATCCACAGGACCTTCCTCAGCAGGAACCATCCCTTGCTGCTGATTGAAAGCACTGAGCTGCATGAATCTTCTAACTCCAATATTTCTCCTTAACATGTTACTTCTCAGCTTGTTGTTTCCTTTGATTCACTGAGTCATTTGAGTCTGATAGCTTTGCAGGTAGCGGTAGCGTGTGATGCTATTTTAAGGAAATGTGTATGCGTAGAGTTTTGGTTAGTTTAACAGTGCACTGATGAAAAGGACATGTTAGAACAACATAAAGTAATCTATTTGAAAATAATTGTATATATTACCTAACTCCTAGTGTAGTGCTGGTTCCAACAAGTAACAAGTTTTACAATTTTAATGTTTTGGATTTTCCTTACTTCATCTTAATTGTAGCTTTGTATGTTACCCTTATTTAATATAACTTCTACTGTATTGATTTCTTTTGAATTTTGTAAAACAGAAGTTTAAGACCACAAATTGGGAGAAAGGTTACGTATTTAAAACACAAACAAACAGATAGGGCTCTGTGCTTGAACCTGAATGGCCTTAAATCTGTTTCAGCTTTAACAACAGAATTTTACTTGGGCAATATTTGCCCATTCTGGTATAACTTATATGACTCTAGTGCTTAACAGCTCCCATTGAAGCTAGTATTATTATTCAGTTCTATAGTGTGAGAATACTTTTTGCTGATGTGAATAATATGTGCATGTGCATAGACTGTTGAATTCACTTTTGTGCCATTTTTATAAATGCAATAGTTTTGCATACCCTCTCACAAATGTCTGTGTTAATTTCACAGTTTTAAAGTAGATGTGCCAACTAGAAGCACAAGAGCTCCTACACAAAACTGTGTATGTTATTAGAGCTTTTGTATAGTAAGAATAGTTTACAATCTGGGGCCTACCGAACACCAAACTGAAATCTTTACTCATTCTACCATAGACTTTAATCCTTTTTCATGTGTTACTAATATCCATGACATTGAGTGGCCTTGTGCAAATATGATATGTTGCTTAGTCATATCTTTTGTCCTATGCAGAACATTTCATTCTGACTTTTATGAAAGTTGCAATTCATGTAATTTATTTAAACTTTTTTAATGTACAAACTTTTTTCTTCCATAGTCAACTTTGGGGATGCTAGAATAAAAATCTTCAATACTCTGTCCCTTGCCCCTCAACCCTACCTTTTTTCTTTTGACTCAAATGGAGTTCGGCTGTTTGGTCTATTTAGAAGCATAGGCATCTATGTTCTAACTCTTTAAATTTGCTCTGCTGAATGCTGTATTTAATGCCAATAATGGTGTTTTCCTTATAATTTCTCAGTTGTTAATTAACCACTCTTAATCCTGTATTATCATCAATATTTTCTCCTTGTTTAAATAAAGGGAACTTTATTATGAAACAAATGTTTGAGAAGACTGACCAAGGACCTATGTCAGGATGAGCTAAGTGAATTAGGCTTGCAACAATTAATTTACATGATAGGTAGAAGATATCCATATTAAAATATTTAATTAAATATTTTGCTTCTATAGCTGTCACTTTAAGAAAATTATTGATTTAATATTATTTTGTGGTTGATCTAGTTAGTAAGAATTTTAACCGCGTCTTATTTACCACTTGTTGAAGAGCGCTTTCGAATAAGTTGATGCAATGCTATAGCATAATGATGAGCATCAGTAGCCTGAAAGGATACTATTTTTCTCCTCATCCTTAATTTGCACAGAGCCTCCTCTCTTTTGGATCCAGGCATCCTTTCTGGATCTTTGTTCCATCTGTATATCTACTTCCCTATGACCCTAAATCATAGTAGATGGTGCCTTGAGCATAACACCTGCAATTAAAGGGTGCCTAGTGCTCAGAGGAAAGCTCATTGATTATCTTCCTGCTCTGCCTCTCCCCAAGGCAGAAAAACAATAAAATCAGTAACATGCTCATTTGTAGTTTTAAGGATTAGTAATATATAAATATATTTATAATGGGAGCAGGTAGATTATTCTAAAATATATAAAATCATTGTAAGAATTACATCATATTCCAAAGTAGAATTTCTATAATTTCTAGTCTTTTTTTAAATGGATTTTTGCAAGCTAACACCATTAAATTCACACATCTGAGAATATTAATCTGAAAGATCAGTAATTCCTGACCATGATAAGACTCATGCTGTGGTTTGGGACAGATGATATAACCTCGGCCTGAGTTTTAGTTTGTAACATACGATGCTAATATTTAACCTCCCTCAAAACTTGCTGAGGATCTGTGAAATGCTGAGTAAGGGCCCAAAATAAAATATTGTTGATTAACTCTTTATTAAAAGTAAAATTTCCTTATTAAACCAACCTGCCTTTGGAAAAGTCACAGTACTTCAAATCTCAGGATTTTCTATTGGGAAAGAGCTGCCACTAAGGGTTCCTAGGTGTAATTGCTTAGCTTGCATTATTGGTGCTTAGCATAGTGAGGTTTTCAATTTTTCTATTTTTTTTGCTCTGCCTCAAAGCTCAGCTCATTGAAGACATACTTCTAGGCTGTTTTATCATTGCCTGATGAAGATTTTGACTAACTGAGCTTAATTGTCCATTTATATGATTTCAGAGTTGTGGGGAATAGCTAATTTTAATCATTGTCCTGTTTATTATAAAAGAATGTTGGAGTAAACTGATTGTTCCAGTTTGTTAATGCTGCCATTATGCAAAATACCAGAAATGGATTGGCTTTTATAAAGGGGGTTTATTTGGTTACAAAGTTACAGTTTTATGGCAGATGTCCAAACAAAGGCATCAGCAGTAGGCTGAGAAGGCACATGGCTGGCATCTGCTTGCTCCTAGGTTGCATTTCAAAATGGAGTTCTCCAAAGTGTCTCTCTAAGCTGCAGCTGCTCTGAGGTCCTTCTGTTTGTGCGGTTTTACAGGGCCCCAGTAAACTAATCAAACCCACAATGAATGGGCGGGGCCACACCTCCATGGAAATAATCTAATCAAAGGTATTACCCACAGTTGGGTGGGTAACATCTCCATGGAAACAGCCTAATCCAAAGATTCCAACCTAATCAACACTAATATGTCGGCCCCCACAAGAGTGCATTAAAGAACATGGCATTTGGGGGGACATAATACATCCAAACCAGCACACTGTGATGTTGGAGATAAATACTTATGAAACCTGGCTAAGGTCTGAAATAAATGGCCTGTTTGTTTCATGTCCCAGTAGCTCCTAATTTGATAGTATTTAAGAAACCACAAACATGCTCAGTTTACAAGTTGTTCAATACTCTTGTGCTGCTGACCCACAAATACATCTTCACTTTCTTCAAGACAGGCCTGACAGGACCTCTGCTTGTTATTACTCCAATAGTCGGCATTATTGCTCTTACAGGATGTAACAAAGCTATACCTCTGAATATTCATTGATATTTTTTACTAAATCAGACATGTAGTCTTTCTCAGTCCAAATTAGTGATGTCTCATCAAAGCTGACATGTAATGCCTACTCAAATTGTACTCTAAACTTGGTGTTTGGTAATCCAGGGACAGGAAGAGCAGTTCTGAGTGGCAACTAAAGTAGTTTCTCTGATGGATTTCACATTCTGCAACATTGAGACACTTTTTCCATTTTTCATTTTCCTGCTTTCACTTTGTTTCATCTTACCCCATCATTGTGTATTCCTTAAACCCACTGATAGCCTCATTAAATGGTGTTTAGGGCTGATGAGTTATTGATCTTCAATATTCTTTCCAATACACCACAGAACACTGTCCAATCTGGATAATGACTAATTTGAACCACTGTCCCAACTCTGCAACTCAGCTTGCACTGCCCCATCTCTCTTATTCTCCCAATGCCCCAATATCCTTGTAAAATTGCAAAGAAATCAATCAAAAGCAATAGACCCAGAGGAATTTGCCAAGAAAATGAGCATAGAAAATGAAAGAGAACTTCCATTTCCCTACATTGAAATGAATTTAACATTGATTTTATATCTTCTATTGGGTGCCTCCACCAAAAAAACTTATTTCACTTATACCTATCAATGCAAAAATTCCAATAAAACAAAATCCAATTGTATATTTAAGAATAATATGTTATATCCAAGAAAGCTTTATTCCAGAAATGCCAGAATTACAAAATATTGAGAAACCCACTAATATAACTCATTGTATTAATAGATCTAAGGAGAAAAATTATATGTTCATCTCCATAAATAGTGATTTGGAAAAGTCATTTGAAAAAATTTAACACCTAATCTGATTTTTTTTAATTCAAGAAAATACGTATCGATGACTGCTTCCTTAACAAGATAAAGTATATATTTCATAACCGGGAAAACTGCTCCAATAAAGTCAGAAACAAAGCAAAGAAACTTACTATCACCACTACTATTTAATCTTGTAAGGCAGACTTCTAACAAATCTAAGAACCAAGCAGCACAGATGAGATGTATAAGAATTAGAAAGAAGTAAAACAATACCTATATTAAGAACATATGAAAACATAACTTTAAACCCCAAGAAGATGGACAAAATAATTTGCAGTAAGAGAGTAAACAATATGAGAATTGAGTAGGAGATCAGGATACAAAATGGACATAGCAAAATCAAGATACTTCATATATAAAAACCATATAACCAACAAGTAAAGACAAAGAAAAAGAAGACCTATTTAAACTACACCCATGGAGAGAGATGTCAATACACTTTTTCCAAAACCAAACATATTCTAGCAGATCAAAACACAAGTGACAACACAGAGGAACGGAGCAAATCAATAAACAAACTAGTTTGTTAAGACTTACATCATATATAAAGTCCAGTATTTGCATAAGAAATTTACTTTGTCCATGAAATATTCAAAATATTAATCATTTGGTTGATATAAAGAAAATCTTAAGACATCCAAAAAGTAAACTGGTTTGGGCTGCATTTCTATTATATCTCGTTTTTTAACTAAGGAAAAAAATGGAAAAGATGGTCATCTAAAATCCTTGGCTCTTTGGTAATTAAGAAACTTCCTCTAAGATAATCCCTGAATCAATGGTAAAATGAAAATTAACATTAAAAACTGCCTAATAAGAAATAAAATGTAGGAAATAGTCATACCAAAATGTATGAGCCACAGCAAACTCAGTTTGCAGAAAACATATACATTAGCATTAAATTGAACCCCAGCATATTAAATGAGAGCTTAAAACTATCTTGAGATAGTGGGAAATAAAAGCAATAATGAAATAAAATAGGAAAAGAAGATAAAACAAATAAAAGATAAAATCTGAAAGTAGTGAAATAGAGCATTAAAGATTATTTTTGAATGGATAAAGATTTTGAAAAGGCAAAAAAAAAAAAACTGATAACAGTGTAATAAACTAGAGAGAGAGAGAAAATGAGAGACAGGGGAACGTGCACGTGCACGCACATCTGTGGCCAAAAAAAAAAAAAAATCCATCCTCATCTTTCAAAAACACAAACAAATATTTAATGATGAAACGATGCCAGGATTTGCTTCAGAATTCAGGGGATGACTACTGAAGCTGAGCAGTGATGACTACATGTGGATTCATTTGTACTACAGTCTACTTTTTCAAAGTTGCACACTTTCATTGAATCTACAATTGTACTTTTATTTTCCCCTTGTTACTTATTGGATCTGGCTACCTGTTTTAAATTAACAAACAAAAAATGTCTGTTTCCACTTCCACTTTTTCCCATCACTCTACTGAATATGCCATGGCCAAAATCACCAATGCATTCTAATTGCCAAAATCAGTGGCCAATGTCAGCCTCCTGCTAATCTAATTTTTCTGCAGCATTGACCAGTCTCTTCTCAAAACTCAACCCTCTTTTGAATTCTTCAGCAACGTTTTTATTTCCGTACTTCCTCTCTAACCATCCTTTCTTTGCACTCCCTCATCAACGCCGGTGTTGTCCACATTTTGGGTGATATCCCTGCGTGGTAACTGCACTCCTATGTTTCAACAGCCAACCCGAAACTGACGACTCCCTAATGTGTTACTTTTCTCCTCAGCCTCTCCTAAGTTCCAGGACTGAATTCTTCCTGCCCATTGTGTGTCCTGTAGACACATAAACTTCACCAACCACACTTAACCTCTCGCTTGGTCCTCTCCATGCTGTGCTTCCTCTTACGCTTTTCATCTTATTTAATGGCAGCGTCGACTCCCATTCTCTGTAGCTGGAAACATGATTTCTTCTTTGGCCTGTATCTCACTCAGCCCTCACATCCTGTCGCTTTCTCTAATCCGCCTACATCTTTGAATCCTTATTGCCACAAGTTATTAATATGCTGAAAAGGGGCATAAGTCTTTCAACCCAGCAATCTTTCTCCTAAAGCTGTATCTCATGGAAAGAAATGCTTTGGTGTTGAAGAACATAGTAATATGAGTTTCCAGGGCAAGCTGCCTGTATACACACTGCACTGGGCCCCAGGGTCAAGGGTCAAGGGTCAAACCACTAGATGATTCCATGGCAGTTGGCAGCTCTGACAGCAGGCTGGCCCAGATAGAGGAGTGGTGGCTGGTGGGAGTTATTTTCTCTGTTCCACAGGCTACATCAGCTTCTTCCACTGCCAATCCTTCAGCAATCACTCAAAGTCCAGATTCTGCCCTTCACCCTGTGCCAATCCAATCAGAGAAGAGAAATCTGCATGTGAGAGATCTGTAGTATCTGAGCTAGAAATCCCCACTGACAATGGTGCACCTATCAAGCAGAATTATCCAGACCACCAACACCATCCTCTCTTCCTTGGCCTTAGTCTTCTCAGTGATTGGAATCATTGAGGATAAATGGGTTGAACTGAACTTGGAAACAAGAAAAACAACGATAAACCACAGTCCTTGGATGGTATGTTGCACTACTATTTGGCCAGAAGGTCAGTACTAGACTATGGAAAGAGATGGGTGGAGAGAGAGGGCTCCTTCACTTCCCTGCGTCTCACCAGCTTGTCCGTTATTCTCTGGTGACACTTCCTCAGGCTGCAATGAAACCAATATCATAATTGAAACAGTTAAGACGGACTCCAAAATTGTACTCCTTATGGGTTTTGGAGCTCACAAACTTAACTGCTGGGCACTTGAGAAGCCTTGACTGTGGTAGCAGGGTGGTCAGCATATCTAGAGCATGAGGGGTATAAAAGAAAGGTGATTTGCAACAGAAAAATAGGTTATATGGGCATGAGAAGAGGATAGGGTGAATTGGGGTATTAGAAAGAAAAGCCTAGAAGGGAAACAGGCTTACAAGACACCAAAATAGAAAACATTTTCTTCTGACTCTCTCCCATTCAGCTTTGAGTTCCTGACTCTATTTTCTCCTCCCCTTCCCTCTTGATTATTTAATCAAGTTTGTTACCCTATTCCTATTTTTATCTAGAAATTTGTGGACCCCAGGTGGAAATGAGCCTAGAAGAAATCTCTGTCCTTCTCTCAATACAGCTTCTGCTTTCCAACAGATGATCTGGAAGTGATCAGGACCTTGATGATTTTGACCCTGATCCTCTCCTTCCTCTTTAACTTGATCCAGGGTATGGAATTCACCGAAATGATTCCTCAAACCAAATATATGCACTTGTTCACTGCCTTCTTCAGTTTTCTCACAGGTAACTTCCTGGCTCCCCTCACCCAGGCTTGGAGGTCTATGGGGTTTGTGGGCCCAGGCTACAGTTGCTGAGTAGCTCAGCCTTCCCAGTTCTCAGGATCAGATATGTAGTTTCTGGATTGGCTCTACCACTGGACAAGATGCAGTTGTATGGGGTAGAATCTTGAAGGTCAAGCATATCTCTTGGGTTTAGACTCAAGAACTGAAGCCAAGGTTCTTCAGAAGGGACTTTTTTCTCCTTTGTCTGAACATCAGGTATCCTTCTGCTCTCTGCATTCCTATATTACTACCATAAGCTAAGGCAAGGTCAAGGCACCTACTTCTCTAGATACAAAGTCACCTGGATCCATTTCACTGTCTACGTAAATTTCATCTTCTATGTTATCTGTGGTGAGTGTCTCCAGGGCCCTTGAAGTGTGATAAAAACCATCCACCCCTGTTACAGGGAAGTATGAAAGGTTGGGACAGAGGACTGGGGGGAAGAGAACTAAGCCTTGCATTTCAAACTGCTGAAGCTCAACTTAACTCATTCCCCAAGGATCCTTCCCCCACAGGAGAGAGCTAGGCATTAGGTTTGGAATGCCTGCCTCAGAAGACAGCTCCTTATTCCCACCTTTTCTTCTTTTACAACCTCCCCACTTCAGAGATAATCATTAGAACCATGACAAAGGAGAGGGAGAGAGAGGAAATGATCAATTAAGTGGAGAGGGGCAGCGACCCTGGATGTGCAGTGTAGTGTGAAGGCAGTTTAAGGGCAGAGAGAAGCAATATGCTAAATGGAGCCTAACAATACTGGAGCCCCCTCTTTTTCTAAGAAGTCTTTAAAATTTCATCTGAAATTGCACCTCCTAATCTGGATAAGGCATGTCCTCTTTCAAAAAGAAGCTTCAAATTTGTTGAGCTGAGAAATGTTTAAGCAATTCTGCACACACTTCTGGTCTCTTTCACTAAAACACAGGGCTTGGGGTCAGGCTCTACCTGCCAGCAAAGTGACTGCTGTCCTGTCACCCCACTTCCCTGGCTTCTCTTTTCCCCAGGAATCTTCTGTCTCCTTCACTTCAAGCAGTCCATAAAAAGCTTAGCCTGCCTCAACACCATCCATGTATCTGTCAGAGAACGTAGCCATGAATTGCCACCTGGGACTTCTATCCAAGTTATTTCAACAATAAACCCCGCTATCATGCCACGTAGCATTGTCCGTGCACACTCCATAGATACAAAGGAAGATGTCAAACCACCGTCAATGCAAGCACGTCGTGTAACTTGGGCTCTGTGACTTGACAATCTGTATACTTTAGTGTATGCTCATCTTTATAGAAGCAGCTGGGTGTGTGCTTTAGCCATTGGATCTCTAGCCATTTTGTCTGTGTTCTACATTATGTAAATGACTGAATGAGTTGTGGTCTCCAAGAAGACTCAGGAGATGACTGTTTATCCTGGTCTGCTGAACAAATAGTTTCTTCTACAATGTTTGCTCTTAATAAAATATTATCATAAAATAATACTTGCTGTATTGGTAACTCTATATACCACAAAGATTTAGAATGATACATATTGCCTCTGGTTTCTTTCATTTGTTTGTTTTACTGTAAAATATTTCAAACATACAGAAAAGATAACAAAACAATATAATAAACACCTGTGTACACACCACTTAACTTAATAAAATCTTAATATTATGTCCTATTTTCTTAAATGTTTTAAGGGATATTTATAGACATAACTAAATTCCCTCTAAAAATTTATTTCCCTTGTTTCTCATCATAAAACACTTTTAAGAATGCATTGCTGATCATTTATTCATGTCATTTTTACTACAACTTTATAAATCTAGAAATGTTATATGGATTAGTTTCCCAGGTGTACAAAGCTTATTAAATTTTACCATACTGTACAGATCATTTTTTACAACTTGCTTTGTTCACTCAACTTTGCTTTTGAGTTCTATCCATGTTGATAAATTTATTTCTACTTCATTTAAAACTACGGATAGGCTTTCAGTTGTGGAAATATGTTATAATGCAAACAACCACTCTCCACTTGAGGGACAGTAGCTGTTTCCTTTTATTCTGTTACAATCAATTTCACTATGGATGTTCTTAGAGCTCCCTCTGTCCACAAGCTAGAGTTTCTCTAGGACTGGAATTGCTTCAAAATTCATTAAGAACTTGATTGAATTTGACAAAATGATCTCAAAAATGGTTGTTCCAATTACACTCCTGCCAATAGTGTAGGAGAGTTTTAGCTTCCTTGTGTGGTCAGCCTCTTTAATTTATGACAATCTGAATCAATGATGTTTTAATTTTAATATTCCTGAATACTACTGAGTTTGCACCCATTTTTATTTGATTATTTACTATTTGGATCTCCTCTTCTGTGAATTACTGTTTGTATACTTCGGCTATTTTCCTACTGGATTATTTGTCTATTTCATTTTGACTTCTAGTTCTTCTATATTAAAAAATAATACCTACAGGTTACATGCATTGAAAGCATGTTTTCACAGCTATGCATTAGCTTTTTTTTTTTTTAATCTTCATTTTATTGAGATATATTCACATACCACGCAGTCATACAAAACAAATCGTACTTTCGATTGTTTACAGTACCATTACATAGTGGTACATTCATCACCCAAATCAATCCCTGACACCTTCATTAGCACACACACAAAAATAACAAGAATAATAGTTAGAGTGAAAAAGAGCAATTGAAGTAAAAAAGAACACTGGGTACCTTTGTCTGTTTGTTTCCTTCCCCTATTTTTCTACTCATCCATCCATAAACTAGACAAAGTGGAGTGTGGTCCTTATGGCTTTCCCAATCCCATTGTCACCCCTCATAAGCTACACTTTTATACAACTGTCTTCGAGATTCATGGGTTCTGGGTTGTAGTTTGATAGTTTCAGGTATCCACCACCAGCTACCCCAATTCTTTAGAACCTAAAAAGGGTTGTCTAAAGTGTGCATAAGAGTGCCCACCAGAGTGACCTCTCGGCTCCTTTTGGAATCTCTGCCACTGAAGCTTATTTCATTTCCTTTCACATCCCCCTTTTGGTCAAGAAGATGTTCTCCGTCCCACGATGCCAGGTCTACATTCCTCCCCGGGAGTCATATTCCACGTTATGCATTAGCTTTTAACTTTGTTTATGATATCTTTTTCATTTAGAGGTATTTAAATTAAATGTAATAAAATTTACCAACCTTTTTCTTTTAGTTGGTGCTTTATTGTATCTTGTTTAAGAAATCCTTCCCCACTCTTTCCTACAATTAGAAATACCTAGTCTATTATACAGAGTATAAATCCAATGTAATCTATTTTTCTCTGTGTATAACTATCTAGAACATTGTGTGGCTTAATCCAATTCCCTATGGATTTGCAATGTAACCTCCATCATATATCAAATATATATATGTGACTCTGTTTCTGATCTCTCCACTATACTCTATTGGCCTATTTGCATATCCCATCACCATACCACGTTCTTAATTATCTTGTAGTAATAGTGAGTCCTGATATTTCATACGCCCAAGTCCGCGTTCTTGTTCAAAATTATATTCACTGCTCTTGCCGTATTGCTTTCCATGTAAGTAGGAGGATCAGCTTGTGTGGTTCCACAACAATCCCAGCTGGATTCCCTCAGAATAATATTTAATTTATTATCCAGTTTTCAGAGAACTGACGTTAATAACATTTATCTAACCCTAGAATATAGTAACGTGTATTGAAGTCTTCTTTTATTTTCTTTAATAGGAGTTCTGTGATTTTTTTTTTTCAGAGAGGTCTTTTGTTAGGTTAATTCATAGGTGCTTTACAGTTCTTGCACTTTTGTGAATGGGAATCATTTATACTAAATATCGTTGCATCCCACTGAACCAGCAGCAGGACTCACCCCGAAAGAAGAAATAGGGGGAAACCATGCCCCAACCTACCCTCAACAGGGCGGGTTGAGATTCCAAAGACATAGGCACTGAAAGTCAGGTAACCAGTCCTTAAGGGTTTGTTATGGCAACCGCTGTCGATTATATGGGGATGGGGGGCAGCGACGGCTGGATACCAGAGGCTTGTGTGCGAGTTTGGGGAAGACATCTGGGTATGCGCTCTTTTCAGAAAACCAGAAAACAAGCTTTGCTCCGGCAGCAGCTTTCAAACTTGCAGCAACTAAAGCTCCCGAGCTTCCAGGGAGTTACAGGAGAGTTGCCTGAGAAGGGGGGCGCAGGCGCGAGTGCCAACCTGTCAGGCAGGAGGTGCTATACGTGTCACACAAGTATTATCTAGTTGTTACTACTGGTGTAAGGTTGTTGATTTTCTATAATAATTTTGTAGCCATAAATGTTAGCAGACTCTTTTTAGTTTTAATAATTTACCTGTAGATCCTCTTGAATTTTCCAAGCGAAAAATATATTTCCTACTGAAGAGAAAATGGCCATCTATTCCCTTCCAATTCTTGTATTACTTGCTTTTTTGCAGCTGTTATTCTATTTATTGGCTGACACCTCGAGGATAAAGTTGAATGGGAGTAAGTGGTAATAATTATCCTTATATTGTTCTTGATTTTAATGAGAATATCTCTATAATCCCAACAATTTGATAGTTTATCTGTAAGATTTGGCATATTTCCCTCATCAAATTAAAGACTTCACCTTATAAGATTGATTTGCTGAGGGTTTTTTACCAAAAACAAATGTTTAATTTCATTTATTTTTTTGGCATCTATTGAAATATCAATCACTTTTTATCTATAAGATTTATCACAGAAGTTGTATGCCATGATATCTTTGTATTTTATTGTGAAATACTTCAATTATAAGAAAAGAATAGAAAATAATGTAACTATCTGTGTACTTATCATTCAACCTTATACAATCTAAACTTTATGCCGTATTTGCTTTGAATTGTTTTAAATTAAGTTCACAGATTTATCTGATTTTCCTCTACAAATTTCCCAATCTCATTTTTCTCCCTTGTTTCTTGTTGTTAAACACTTTGCTTTCTTGTACTTAGTCACGTATTTTTTAACTGCTGAATCTTCTAATTGTTTTTCAAGATTCTTGAGTCTATCTTGAGTAAAATTTGGCTATCATGTCTCTTCTTGCACTTACTTGCCTTATCCTTTTTTTAAAAAAGTTTTGTTTTGAGTTAAAATTTTAGTAAACAATTTTTTCTCTTTTACTTTATTAGAGAAGCTGTAGGTTTGCAGAAAAATCATGCAGAAAGTACAGAATTCACCCATACCCTTCCCTCCACACACACAATTTTCCCTATTATTAACAGTCTGCTTTACTGTGGTACCTTTGTTATAAAAACAGTATTATATTATTAACTACAGCTCGTGGTTTACATTAGGGTACACAATTTGTTGCACAGTTCTGTTTTTATTTTTATTTTGGTAACATATATATAACCTAATATTTCCCATTTTAATCACTTTAAAATGTATTTCAGGGCTGTTAATTACATTCACAGTGTTGTGCTACCATCACCACCTTCTATTACCAAATCTTTTCCATCACCCCAGACAGAAGCTCTATACCAATTAAGCATTAAAACCCCATTCCTCACCCCCACCCTAGCCCCAGTAACCTGTATTCTAGTTTCTGAGTGTATGAATTTGCAAATTTTCATTATTTCCTATACGTGAGATCATACAATACTTCTTTCGTATCTGGCGTAATTCACTCAACATGATGTCTTATGAGTAATTTTTTGTGAAATAGAACATGCATACAGAAAAGTTCACAAATTATATATCTACAGCTATAAATGTTTACAAAGAGAACATAGACATGCAACCAGCACCCTGAAAAGAAACATAAGATTGTAGCACCCAGAAGTCTACTCCATGTCATTCTAGTATCTTCATACAGAGGCTATGACTATGGCTTCACTCTCTTGGCACCTGGCTTCCTTCATGTCACATTGTGTGTGCTGTGTACAGCTGCAGTTCATCTACTGTCATTGCTGTATAGAATTCTGTTTCATGAATATTTCACAATAAATGTACTCATTCTACTCTTGTGGACGTTAGGCTGTTTCCATTTTGGAACTGTGGACATTCTTGAACTCTATTTTGGTTGACTTATGTAAACATTTGGTTGGTCATTTACCTAGGAGGGAATTATTGGATCATAGGTTATGCACAATCACATTCAAATTTGGGATACTACCAAATGATTATCATGGTTGTGCCAATTTACACTCCCATCAGCACTGTATGAGAGTTCAATGCCCCCACATCCTTGACAACATTCAATGCCGCCTGTCTTTTTCATTGTAGCCACATTGGTGGTTATGGAACAGCATGACATTATGGTTTTAATTTGCATTTCCCTGATGACTAAGATGAGCAATTTTCATGTGTTTACTAGCCGTGTGGATATCCTCTTTTTTGAGTGTCTGTTCAAATATTTTCCCATTTATCTATTGAGTTATTATATTCTAAATATAAATCTTTGGTCAATATACAACTATGGCCAATGTTTTTTCCCCACTCTCTAGCTTGTCTTTTTCTGCTCATAATGGGGTGTTTTGATGAACAGCTATTCTTATTTAGCTGTAACCCGAGTTATCAATTGTTTGCTTTTATGAATAGGGATTTTTGTATTCTATTTAGAACATCTTTTCCTGTTCCCAAATCCTGAAGACGTTCCCTTATGTTTTCTTCTGAAACATATTGTTTGACTTTTCACATTTAGATCTTAAATTCGTCTAGAATTGATTTTTATGTATGGTATAAGATAGAAGATCAAGATTTATTTTTTCTTAAATGGTAACCAACTGATCCAATATTATGTATTGAAAAAAATCTTTCCCCTATTGCACTATAGTGTCACATTTATCATAAATCAGATGACCTTTTGTATAAATCTGTTTCTGGATTTGCTCTCCTTTTTTTAAAATTTATCTATAGATTTATCTATAGTTTTATCTTAATTCTTATGGCTTTCTACGTCATTTCAGGCAAGATAGGTCTAGCTTTGTTTTTCTTTAAGATTCTCTCAGCTGTTTTTGGAACTTTGAATATCCAAACACATTTTAGAATTAGCTTGTTTAATTCCACAAGAAAATTATTAGGATAGAGTTGTATTATATCTATAGATCTGTTTGGAGAGAAATGACATATTTTAAAATATTGAATTTCCTATTAATGAAAGGAAGTATGCCTCCAGGTATGTAGGTCATCTTTAATATTTCTAAATAATGGGCTTTTGGTTTTCAATGTAGAGGTATTTTGTATCTTTCATTAGATATATTTGTTGATATTAGATTTATTTAATCTACTGGTAATGGCATAATTTTTAAAATTCATTTTTATCTGTTTATTGCTACTATATAGACATAAAACATACCTATTTGTATATTGGCCATCTGTACAGTGAACTTCCAAATAAATTTATTAATTCTAATAGACTTTTTCTTTTCTATGTATAAAATTACATATGAAACAATGACTAATTTATCTGTTTCTTTATAACGTTTATGACATTTACTTGCTTTCTTTGCAGTGGTTAAGACACAAGTACAATGTTGAATAGAAGTGCTAAATTGAATATCTAAGTCTTTTTCCCGGGCTCTAGGTAAAATCTTTTACTATTTTAATAACAAATAATAGGCCATTTGCTAAGGATTTTTTTTTTTTTTTTTTTTTGAGACACTCTTTATTAGATCAAGGAAGTGCCTTTCTATTTCTAGTTTTCTGGGCTTTTAAATTTTCTTATCATGAATGGATAATTAATAATTCAAATGCTTTTCTTGCATCAAACAAGAAAATTCTATGATTTTTTTCCACTTTATTCTGTTAATAAAGTGAATTAACTGTTAGCTTAATGTTGCATTCCTGGAATAAACCTCATTTGCTTATGATAATATACTTTTTATTTCATTTGTTAATATGTCAGGGAGTTTTGCATCTTGTACATGACAGATCACTCTGTAATTTTTCATTCCTATAAAGTCTTTTTCAATTTATGGTATTAAAGTTATACTGGCCCCATTAAAAGAGTTTGGAATTATTTCTTCTTTTTCTATTCTCTGGAAGAGTTTGTGTAAAATAAGTGTTATTTCTTCCTTAAATAATTGTAGGAATTCACCATGGAAATTTTCTGGTCCTGACATTTTCTTTGTGGCAGGGCTTTTACTAATGGATTCAATATCTTTAATTGGCATAGGTCTATTTTTTTTTGTTCTTACTTATTGTATCAGTGCTTTTCAAAGAAAATATGAATTATATATTTCATATAAAGTGTAAAATATATCATAAGTGTTTTAATGATAACCTAGAATTAATTTTCTTTTTAATGCCCATAAGATCTGTGCTCATGTCTGCTTTTAACTTCCTGAAATGGGGAATTTCTATATTGTTTTTTTTTTATAAAATGAGTCTTTCTTGCCCTTGGGAAGTCTCTTGCTGCAACGAGAGGCTAACCCTGCTTATAATTGTGCCTAAGAGTTTCCCCCTGAGTACCTTTTTGTTGCTCAGATGTGGCCCTCTCTCTCTAGCTAAGCCAGCTTGGCAGGTGAAATCACTATCCTCCCCCCTGCATGGGATCTGACACCCAGGTGTGTAAATACCCCTGGCAACATGGAATATGACTCCTGGGGAGGGATCTAGACCCAGCATCGTGGGATGGAGAACATCTTCTTGACCAAAAGGGGATTGTGAAATGAAATGAAATAAAGTTTCAGTGTCTGAGATACCAAAAGTTGCCGAGAGGTCACTCTGGTGGGCACTCTTACCCACAATATAGATAACTCTTTTTAGGTTTTAATGAATTGGAATAGCTAGTAGTAAATACCTGAAACTATCAAACTGCAACCCAGTTGCCTTGACTCTTGAAGACGATGGTATAACAATGTAGCTTATGAGGGGTGACAATGTGATTGGGAAAGCCATGTGGCTCACACTCCCCTTTGTCCAGTATGTGGATGGATGAGCAGAAAAATGGGAGCAAAAAAAAAAAAAAAAAAAATTGAAGGAAAAATAGGATGGGGGGGTGGACAATTTGGGTTTTCTGTTTTTACATTTTATTCTTACTTTTACTTTTTCTGACACAAGGAAAATGTTAAAAAAATTAAAAAAAATAGAGGGGGGTAATGAATGAACAACTATATGATGGTAATGTGATCAATGGATTATATACTTTGAATGATTGCATGGTATGTGAATAAATCTTAATTTTAAAAACTGAGTCTTGTTAGAGGTTTGTCCATCTTATTACTCATTTCAAAAAAACAGCTTTTAAAAATTTATTTTCTAGCTTGTGTTTCTTTTTTTACCACATTCGTTTCTCTGTTATCCTTAATATTTTTTTCTTTCTTCTTTAAGTTTAATTTACTGTTCTCTTTTCCAGCCTTCTTGAGGTAAATGCTTAGGTGGTTGATTTTCAGTTTTTTTTCTTTATCATTGTATGCATTAAGGCTATACATTTCTCTCTCAGTACTGTTTAAGCTGCATTTCACCACTTTTCATATGTTGTACATCTATTATCACACAGTTCAAAACTTTTCTAATTTCTGTTGTTACTTATTCTTAGACCCATGTGTTACTTTAAAAAGTACTGTTTGGTTCCCAAGAAGTTGGCAATTACGTAGTCATTTTTTTTTTAATTGCTTTTTTAGCTTATTTCACTGCAGTGCACATAGTTGCAATGCTTTCAGTTACTTAAAGAGTATGGAGATGTGCTTTGTGATACAGAACATGAATAGTTTTGGAAAAAATTCCAGATGTACTTTTAAGTGTATCTTTTTACTGTTGGGAGCAGTAATCTGTATCTTAATTAGATAAAATTTGTTAGTTGTATTATTCAGACCTACTTTATACTTACTAATATTTCTTGCCTGCTTGTTCTATCAGCTCTTCGAGAAGTATATTTAAATATCCAACCACAAATATAAATTTGTTGGTTCTGGCTGACAAAGATAATGGCAGGACATTTCAGGGTATATAAGAATATGCAGTGAGACTTTCTTTCAAAAGTGAGGGACAGATTAAGACGTTCCCAGACAAACAAAATGTGAGAGAGTTCATCACCGTTAGACCTACCCTACAAGCAATGCTAAAAGGAGTTCTTTAGACTGAAAGGAAAAGACTCTAGACAGTGGCTCAAAGCAGCATAACAAAATAAAGGCCTCCAGCAAAGGTGTGAAAATACAAATGCATAAAAACCAATGATAAATCTATGGTTTTAAACATGCAATCTACAAAGATACAATTGGTAACATACAAAAAATGGTAGGAGAATGGAGGGTTATAGGAAGAGTGTTTGCGTATGCTACTGAAGTCAAGTCGGTATTGAATCAAATATGATTGTTATATATTTAGATGTTAAATTTTAACCCCATGATAACCATAAGGAAAATATATGAATAATATATATAGATAGAAATGAGAAGGGACTCAATAAAGTACAATACAAAAAAAAATCAAATCAATATGAAAGCAAACATTAACAGAAGAATTGAGTGACAAAAAAATGTATGACTTACAAAGACCAAACAGCAAAATGGCAGAAGAAAGTCCTGCATTATCAGTAGAAATAAATGGATTAAATGTGAATGGATTAAACTCTCCAGTCAAATGGCAGAGATTGACAGAATGGTTGAAAAAGCATGTCTCAAGTAGCTGCAGATTACAAGAGCTGTACCATAAATTCAAAGACATCCATAGGTTAAAAGTACAAGAATGGAAAAAAACATACCATGAAAGTGGTAGACAAAAGAGAGCTGCGGTAGACGTAGAGCCAAAAACAGTTACACAAGACAAAGATATTCATTATATAATGATAATGGGGAAACTTCAACAAGACGATAGGACAATTATAAATGTATGTGCACCTAACAGCTGAGCTACAAAATAAATGAAGCAAATACTGACAAATTTGCAGGGTGAAATAGATGTTTCTATAATAATAGTAGGAGACTTTAATATACAACTTTCATTAATGGATAGAACATCTAGACAGAAGATCCATAAGGAAACAGAAGACTTGAACTATACTGTAAATTAACTAGACCTTAGCATAACTTCCAGGAGGCTCCTGGCTCCAAATTGTAAAACTATCTCCAGTCATAAAAGATGAGAGATACCTTGAGAATGTGTTTGTTATGGATTGTATCTGCTTAGCCACATAAAAGGGGTAAACTTTCTTTCTTTGCAGTCTCTTTGCAGATTACCAGTGATGCATCACATTCTGGTTTTATGTTTATTCAATAATAAAACTGATTTTCTTTCTTTTCTACCTTCATGGAGAAGTTTTCTGGATTGGGAGAAGATAGAAGAGGCACGCAATAAGCATCAAGGTTGCTTGGTGCCAAAGGAATCAAAGGGCAGGGCTCTTTAAAGTTACAATACAACCTTCTGGTTTATGGTCCACTCAAATTCATCTTCCTTTCTGATTTGCTTTGTGAAGAGAGACTAGTATAATTCTCGGGTGTAGTATGTGATTTCTCTAGAAACCCAGCAAACCATCAATCTATTTTGCCTCTTCCTTAGATTTTGGAGTTGGAGAAACATTTACTTTTTTAGCAGTTGTTTGAAGAGTACCTACAGTGGCTCCAGCCCAAGTATTCCTAAGAATTGGATTGTTTTTGCTGAGCTCTGAACTTCAGCCAAGTTAATGAGCTTCCCCCATTCATATGATTAACTGATGTCTGCAATTCAGTATTAACTTGATATTCAAATTGAGATATCAATAGTGTATCTTCAAAGTAATGAAAAAAAAAGAGTGCTTCTCAATTGAATCATATCAAAGATACTATTCAGGAAATGAAAAGGCAAGTCACATGTTGGGAGAAAATATTTGCAAACCATACACCTGATAAGTGACCTGTAGCTGAAATGTATTTTTAAAAACTTTTACAAATCAATAAGACAAACAACTTGATATATTTTTTAATGGTAAAAGATTTGAACAGACACTTCAGCAAAGAAAATATACAAACAGAAAATAAACAAGTGAAATGAACCTCAACACCATTTGCCATTATAGAAATTCAAACTAAAAACAAATTTAGATGATTACACTATTTACACACTATAAGGGCTAAAATTTTAAAAGCTGATAATACCTAGTGTTGATAAGAATGTGGAGCTGTGGCAATTTATAGAATGCAAAGTTGTACAACCATTTAGGAAAACAGTTTGACAGCTCATATATAGTTAAACATACACTTCCCATACAATATAGCAATCCCATTCTTGGAAATTCACCCAAGAGAAATGACGATACATATTCACATTAAAATGTACATTCAAATGTTCATAGCAGCTTTATTAATAATAGCCAAAAATTGAAAAGAACTTAAGTATCCATCAACTGTTGAGTGGATAAACAAATGATGGTTATATTCATATAAAAGATAACATTCAACAAACAGAAGAAGAATCTATGGATCGATGAAACACTTGGCTGAATCTCAAAAGCATCAGATAATGTGAATGAAGCCAGGCACTCCAGACTGATGCTATTAGAGAACATTCATATAAAATTCTAGAAAATGCAAAATTATAGTGAAAGAAAAATAATCAGTGGTTGTCAGGGGCTGGAATGGGGAGGGGAGGACATTAACTGCAAAGGGGCACCAGGAAACATTTTAAGGTAATGGAGATATTTTAAACTATTGTCATGGTGGTAGTGGTGGTGGCTACACAACTGCACATATTTGTGAAACCTCATTGAATTATATACTTAAAATTGCCTAATGTATGTAAATCATACTTGAAATAAATGGGTTTAGAACTATAAATACATACATATATATGTAAATAATCTGTATGAAGATCAACTTGAAACTTATTTCACTACATTATGACCATTTCAGAAAATTTTTTAAAGTTTTCCAAGTTCCAGTTCCCTGAGGCTTTAAAACAGGTCTCTAAGTTTTTCTTTAAATAAATAAACTAGAACACCCAAGAGAGTCTCCCAGGAGTCCTTAACTTTGTAACTGTGATTAGTTACTTCAATTCTAACATTCTTTGATTGCAATAATAATAATTAACATTTTTATGCCATAGTCCCAAGAGTTGATCTAAACCAAATCTCTGAAGATGAACAAAATAATATTAACTATCACAGTTCATCCTATTGTATTCCACTTAATATAGGAAAGGTAACATTTTTTGGAGAAAGGAAATACGGTAGATGTATCTAAATTCAAATCACCTTATGCCTGGTGAATGAACAGGAGTGGCTAAAAAAATGATGAAAGTTTAGAGATTTGTTTTAAGTCAGTGAAAATATAAATTTTTTTTAACAATCATGTCCATGAAAGGGGATGAGATGCCCCAAGAAAGAGTAAATTTAGCATCACTGCACAACACCTTGGTGGAGACACTGGAGAATTTTTTAGTATCAGGTTAGCTCATATGCTCTTTAAGTTTTCTACTAACCTGAGATTCTATGATTTTGAATAGTTTCCAGCTACTGGATGGAAGAAATAGAAATTAACTAAATAGTTAAGAAATTACATTCCTACAATTGAAAAACAAATCCAAGAGTGAGGAAACCTTCAGTCATTTTTCCCAGACTTAAGATCAATGTCAGAGGAAATGGGCCTAATTCATTTGTTTCTGACTTCCGGATTCATCACCAAATCTAATCATTCTTGGCAATATCATGGTCCAAAGTGTATATTTCTTGAAACACAGAGGAAATTTTTGAAGTTGAGATCCACTGGATGTACAAGATAAAAGATTAAAAGATAGAGGAGGCGGGGCAAGATGGCAGACTGGTGAGCTGTATGTTTTAGTTACTCCTCCAGGAAAGTAGGTAAAAAGCCAGGAACTGCGTGGACTGGACACCACAGAGCAATCTGTCTTTGGGCATACTTCATACAACACTCATGAAAACGTGGAACTGCTGAGATCAGCGAAATCTGTAAGTTTTTGTGGCCAGGGGACCCGCGCCCCTCCCTGCCAGGCTCAGTCCCGGGGGGGGAGGGGCTGTCAGCTCCAGGAAGGAGAAGGGAGAATTGCAGTGGCTGCTCTTATGGGAAACTCATTCTACTGATTCAAACTCCAACCATAGATAGACTGAGACCAGACACCAGAGACTCTGAGAGCAGCCAGCCCAGCAGAGAGGAGACAGGCATAGAAAAAGAACAACACGAAAAACTCCAAGGTGGGAGCGGAGGATTTTTGGAGTTCTGGTGAACACAGAAAGGGGAAGGGCGGAGATCAGGCCTTGAGGCGCATATGCAAATCCCAAAGCAAGGCTGATCTCTCTGCCCTGTGCACCTTTCCTTAATGGCCCTGGTTGCTTTGTCTATTAGCATTTCAATAACCCATTAGATCTCTGAGGAGGGCCGTTTTTTTTTGTTTTTTGTTTTTTTTTTTTAAATCCTTTTTGCTTTTTCTAAAACAATTACTCTAAGAAGCTCAATACAGAAAGCTTCAAAGAATTGAAATTTGGGCACGTCAAGTCAAGAGCAGAATTAAGAGAGCTCTGAGACAAAAGGCAATAATCCAGTGGCTGAGAAAATTCACTAAACAACACAACTTCCCAAGAAAAGGGGGGTGTCCGCTCACAGCCACCATCCTGGTGGACAGGAAACACTCCTGCCCATCGCCAGCCCCATAGCCCAGAGCTGCCCCAGACAACCCAGTGTGACGGAAGTGCTTCAAATAACAGGCACACACCACAAAACTGGGCGTGGACATCAGCCTTCCCTGCAACCTCAGCTGAATGTCCCAGAGCTGGGAAGGGGGAGCAGTGTGAATTAACAGAGCCCCATTCAGCCATCATTTGAGCAGACTGGGAGCCTCCCAACACAGCCCAGCAGCCCAGAACTGCCCTGGGGGGACGGCACTCACCTGTGACATAGCACAGTCATCCCTCAACAGAGGACCCGGGGTGCACAGCCTGGAAGAGGGGCCCACTTGCAAGTCTCAGGAGCCATACGCCAATACCAAAGACTTGTGGGTCAGTGGCAGAGACAAACTGTGGCAGGACTGAACTGAAGGATTAGACTATTGCAGTAGCTTTAAAACTCTAGGATCATCAGGGAGATTTGACTGTTAGGGCCACCCCTCCTCCCCGACTGCCCAGAAACACGCCCCACATACAGGGCAGGCAACACCAACTACACACGCAAGCTTGGGACACCAATTGGGCCCCACAAGACTCACTCCCCCACTCACCAAAAAGGCTAAGCAGGGGAGATCTGGCTTGTGGAGAACAGGTGGCTCGTGGACGCCACCTGCTGGTTAGTTAGAGAAAGTGTACTCCACGAAGCTGTAGATCTGATAAATTAGAGATAAGGACTTCAACTGGTCTACAAACCCTAAAAGAACCATATCAAGTTCAGCAAATGCCACGAGGCCAAAAACAACAGAAAATTATAAAGCATATGAAAAAACCAGACGATATGGATAACCCAAGCCCAAGCACCCAAATCAAAAGACCAGAAGAGACACACCTAGAGCAGCTACTCAAAGAACTAAAGATGAACAATGAGACCATAGTACGGGATATGAAGGAAATCAAGAAGACCCTAGAAGAGCATAAAGAAGACATTGCAAGACTAAATAAAAAAATGGATGATCTTATGGAAATTAAAGAAACTGTTGACCAAATTAAAAACATTCTGGACACTCATAGTACAAGACTAGAGGAAGTTGAACAACGAATCAGTGACCTGGAAGATGACAGAATGGAAAATGAAAGCATAAAAGAAAGAATGGGGAAAAAAATTGAAAAACTCGAAATGGACCTCAGGGATATGATAGATAATATGAAACGTCCAAATATAAGACTCATTGGTGTCCCAGAAGGGGAAGAAAAGGGTAAGGTCTAGGAAGAGTATTCAAAGAAATTGTTGGGGAAAACTTCCCAAATCTTCTAAACAACATAAATACACAAATCATAAATGCTCAGCGAACTCCAAATAGAATAAATCCAAATAAACCCACTCCGAGACATATACTGATCACACTGTCAAACATAGAAGAGAAGGAGCAAGTTCTGAAAGCAGCAAGAGAAAAGCAATTCACCACATACAAAGGAAACAGCATAAGACTAAGTAGTGACTACTCAGCAGCCACCATGGAGGCGAGAAGGCAGTGGCACGATATATTTAAAATTCTGAGTGAGAGGAATTTCCAGCCAAGAATACTTTATCCAGCAAAGCTCTCCTTCAAATTTGAGGGAGAGCTTAAATTTTTCACAGACAAAGAAATGCTGAGAGAATTTGCTAACAAGAGACCTGCCCTACTGGAGATACTAAAGGGAGCCCTACAGACAGAGAAACAAAGACAGGACAGAGAGACTTGGAGAAAGGTTCAGTACTAAAGAGATTCGGTATGGGTACAATAAAGGATATTAATAGAGAGAGGGAAAAATATGGCAAACATAATCCAAAGGATAAGATGGCCAATTCAAGAAATGCCTTCACGGTTTTAACGTTGAATGTAAATGGATTAAACTCCCCAATTAAAAGATATAGATTCGCAGAATGGATCAAAAAAAATGAACCATCAATATGTTGCATACAAGAGACTCATCTTAGACACAGGGACACAAAGAAACTGAAAGTGAAAGGATGGAAAAAATATTTCATGCAAGCCACAGCCAAAAGAAAGCAGGTGTAGCAATATTAATCTCAGATAAAATAGACTTCAAATGCAGGGATGTTTTGAGAGACAAAGAAGGCCACTACGTACTAATAAAAGGGGCAATTCAGCAAGAAGAAATAACAATCGTAAATGTCTATGCACCCAACCAAGGTGCCACAAAATACATGAGAGAAACACTGGCAAAACTAAAGGAAGCAATTGATGTTTCCACAATAATTGTGGGAGACTTCAACACATCACTCTCTCCTATAGATAGATCAGCCAGACAGAAGACCAATAAGGAAATTGAAAACCTAAACAATCTGATAAATGAATTAGATTTAACAGACATATACAGGACATTACATCCCAAATCACCAGGATACACATACTTTTCTAGTGCTCACGGAACTTTCTCCAGAATAGATCATATGCTGGGACATAAAACAAGCCTCAATAAATTTCAAAAGATTGAAATTATTCAAAGCACATTCTCTGACCACAATGGAATACAATTAGAAGTCAATAACCATCAGAGACTTAGAAAATTCACAAATACCTGGAGGTTAAACAACACACTCCTAAACAATCAGTGGGTTAAAGAAGAAATAGCAAGAGAAATTGCTAAATATATAGAGACGAATGAAAATGAGAACACAACATACCAAAACCTATGGGATGCAGCAAAAGCAGTGCTAAGGGGGAAATTTATAGCACTAAACGCATATATTAAAAAGGAAGAAAGAGCCAAAATCAAAGAACTAATGGATCAACGGAAGAAGCTAGAAAATGAACAGCAAACCAATCCTAAACCAAGTACAAGAAAAGAAATAACAAGGATTAAAGCAGAAATAAATGACATAGAGAACAAAAAAACAATAGAAAGGATAAATATCACCAAAAGTTGGTTCTTTGAGAAGATCAACAAGATTGACAAGCCCCTAGCTAGACTGACAAAATCAAAAAGAGAGAAGACCCATATAAACAAAATAATGAATGAAAAAGGTGACATAACTGCAGATCCTGAAGAAATTAAAAAAATTATAAGAGGATATTATGAACAACTGTATGGCAACAAACTGGATAATGTAGAAGAAATGGACAATTTCCTGGAAACATATGAACAACCTAGACTGACCAGAGAAGAAATAGAAGACCTCAACCAACCCATCACAAGCAAAGAGATCCAATCAGTCATCAAAAATCTTCCCACAAATAAATGCCCAGGGCCAGATGGCTTCACAGGGGAATTCTACCAAACTTTCCAGAAAGAACTGACACCAATCTTACTCAAACTCTTTCAAAACATTGAAAAAAATGGAACACTACCTAACTCATTTTATGAAGCTAACATCAATCTAATACCAAAACCAGGCAAAGATGCTACAAAAAAGGAAAACTACCGGCCAATCTCCCTAATGAATATAGATGCAAAAATCCTCAACAAAATACTTGCAAATCGAATCCAAAGACACATTAAAAAAATCATACACCATGACCAAGTGGGGTTCATTCCAGGCATGCAAGGATGGTTCAACATAAGAAAAACAATCAATGTATTACAACACATTAAAAACTCGAAAGGGAAAAATCAATTGATCATCTCAATAGATGCTGAAAAAGCATTTGACAAAATCCAACATCCCTTTTTGATAAAAACACTTCAAAAGGTAGGAATTGAAGGAAACTTCCTCAACATGATAAAGAGCATATATGAAAAACCCACAGCCAGCATAGTACTCAATGGTGAGAGACTGAAAGCCTTCCCTCTAAGATCAGGAACAAGACAAGGATGCCCGCTGTCACCACTGTTATTCAACATTGTGCTGGAAGTGCTAGCCAGGGCAATCCGGCAAGACAAAGAAATAAAAGGCATCCAAATTGGAAAAGAAGAAGTAAAACTGTCATTGTTTGCAGATGATATGATCTTATATCTAGAAAACCCTGAGAAATCAACGATACACCTACTAGAGCTAATAAACAAATTTAGCAAAGTAGCGGGATACAAGATTAATGCACATAAGTCAGTAATGTTTCTATATGCTAGAAATGAACAAACTGAAGAGACACTCAAGAAAAAGATACCATTTTCAATAGCAACTAAAAAAATCAAGTACCTAGGAATAAACTTAACCAAAGATGTAAAAGACCTATACAAAGAAAACTACATAACTCTACTAAAAGAAATAGAAGGGGACCTTAAAAGATGGAAAAATATTCCATGTTCATGGATAGGAAGGCTAAATGTCATTAAGATGTCAATTCTACCCAAACTCATCTACAGATTCAATGCAATCCCAATCAAAATTCCAACAACCTACTTTGCAGACTTGGAAAAGCTAGTTATCAAATTTATTTGGAAAGGGAAGATGCCTCGAATTGCTAAAGACACTCTAAAAAAGAAAAACGAAGTGGGAGGACTTACACTCCCTGACTTTGAAGCTTATTATAAAGCCACAGTTGCCAAAACAGCATGGTACTGGCACAAAGATAGACATATAGATCCATGGAATCGAATTGAGAATTCAGAGATAGACCCTCAGATCTATGGCCGACTGATCTTTGATAAGGCCCCTAAAGTCACCGAACTGAGCCATAATGGTCTTTTCAACAAATGGGGCTGGGAGAGTTGGATATCCATATCCAAAAGAATGAAAGAGGACCCCTACCTCACCCCCTACACAAAAATTAACTCAAAATGGACCAAAGATCTCAATATAAAAGAAAGTACCATAAAACTCCTAGAAGATAATGTAGGAAAACATCTTCAAGACCTTGTATTAGGAGGCCACTTCCTAGACTTTACACCCAAAGCACAAGCAACAAAAGAGAAAATAGATAAATGGGAACTCCTCAAGCTTAGGAGTTTCTGCACCTCAAAGGAATTTCTCAAAAAGGTAAAGAGGCAGCCAACTCAATGGGAAAAAATTTTTGGAAACCATGTATCTGACAAAAGACTGATATCTTGCATATACAAAGAAATCCTACAACTCAATGACAATAGTACAGACAGCCCAATTATAAAATGGGCAAAAGATATGAAAAGACAGTTCTCTGAAGAGGAAATACAAATGGCCAAGAAACACATGAAAAAATGTTCAGCTTCACTAGCTATTAGAGAGATGCAAATTAAGACCACAATGAGATACCATCTAACACCGGTTAGAATGGCTGCCATTAAACAAACAGGAAACTACAAATGCTGGAGGGGATGTGGAGAAATTGGAACTCTTATTCATTGTTGGTGGGACTGTATAATGGTTCAGCCACTCTGGAAGTCAGTCTGGCAGTTCCTTAGAAAACTAGATATAGAGCTACCATTCGATCCAGCGATTGCACTTCTCGGTATATACCCGGAAGATCGGAAAGCAGTGACACAAACAGATATCTGCACGCCAATGTTCATAGCAGCATTATTCACAATTGCCAAGAGATGGAAACAACCCAAATGTCCTTCAACAGATGAGTGGATAAATAAAATGTGGTATATACACACGATGGAATACTACGCGGCAGTAAGAAGGAACGATCTGGTGAAACATATGACAACATGGATGAACCTTGAAGACATAATGCTGAGCGAAATAAGCCAGGCACAAAAAGAGAAATATTATATGCTACCACTAATGTGAACTTTGAAAAATGTAAAACAAATGGTTTATAATGTAGAATGTAGGGGAACTAGCAGTAGAGAGCAATTAAGGAAGGGGGAACAATAATCCAAGAAGAACAGATAAGCTATTTAACGTTCTGGGGATGCCCAGAAATGACTATGGTCTGTTAATTTCTGATGGATGTAGTAGGAACAAGTTCACTGAAATGTTGCTATATTATGTAACTTTCTTGGGGTGAAGTAGGAACATGTTGGAAGTTAAGCAGTTATCTTAGGTTAGTTGTCTTTTTCTTACTCCCTTGCTATGGTCTCTTTGAAATGTTTTTTTATTGTATGTTTGTTTTCTTTTTAACTTTTTTTTCATACAGTTGATTTGAAAAAAGAAGGGAAAGTTAAAAAAAAAAGAAAAAAGACAAACAAGGAAAAAAAAAAAAAAGATGTAGTGCCCCCTTGAGGAGCCTGTGGAGAATGCAGGGGTATTCGCCTACCCCACCTCCATGGTTGCTAACATGACCACAGACATAGGGGACTGGTGGTTTGATGGGTTGAGCCCTCTACCATAAGTTTTACCCTTGGGAAGACGGCTGCTGCAAAGGAGAGGCTAGGCCTCCCTGTATTTGTGCCTAAGAGTCTCCTCCTGAATGCCTCTTTGTTGCTCAGATGTGGCCCTCTCTCTCTGGCTAAGCCAACTTGAAAGGTGAAATCACTGCCCTCCCCCCTACGTGGGATCAGACACCCAGGGAAGTGAATCTCCCTGGCAACGTGGAATATGACTCCCGGGGAGGAATGTAGACCCGGCATCGTGGGATGGAGAACATCTTCTTGACCAAAAGGGGGATGTGAAAGGAAATGAAATAAGCTTCAGTGGCAGAGAGATTCCAAAACGAGCCGAGAGATCACTCTGGTGGGCACTCTTACGCACACTTTAGACAACCTTTTTTAGGTTCTAAAGAATTGGGGTAGCTGGTGGTGGATACCTGAAACTATTAAACTACAACCCAGAACCCATGAATCTCGAAGACAGTTGTATAAAAATGTAGCTTATGAGGGGTGACAGTGGGATTGGGAATGCCATAAGGACCAAACTCCACTTTGTCTAGTTTATGGATGGATGTGTAGAAAAGTAGGGGAAGCAAACAAACAGACAAAGGTACCTAGTGTTCTTTTTTACTTCAATTGCTCTTTTTCACTCTAATTATTACTCTTGTTATTTTTGTGTGTGTGCTAATGAAGGTGTCAGGGATTGATTTAGGTGATGAATGTACAACTATGTAATGGTACTGTAAACAATCGAAAGTACAATTTGTTTTGTATGACTGCGTGGTATGTGAATATATCTCAATAAAATGATGATAAAAAAAAAAAGATAATATAATACTTGAACTTACTCTTAGTATAAGATCAGACGGACATTTTCAATGGCACTGGGGAAAAACAACTGGGAGAAATAATCAGACCTTATGAAAAGATAGATATTCAGTCAAGGAAAGAATAGAGTACTTAAGAAGAAATTGAATAACTCTTTGGTGTAGTTTATAAAAGGGGATTAGGTATCATATGGGGGAGAGTCTCATACTAACACTGAGAGAGATTTATACAGAATTCAAAGCTGTAGCAAAAAAAGAATTTAAAGAATAGTGAATAGAATGAGTAAGAAAAAAATACCCAAAGTTCCATTTTCTCATTTGAATGAAGAAAACACCCACCATTCTGCAAATCAGTATGCCGTAAGTATATTTTATTATGTAAATATGTTTTATGTAATTATCCAAAAATGTTAAACAGTTGATGAGTTTCCCTGCATTTGTTTACATGCATGTTTTATAACTTGAAGTGAAATTATTGTTCTGTAAAAACTTTAGTGAGGGCAGATATCATGTGTTATTGCTTAATGATAAGCATATAATTGAGGGTTTTTATTATACTTCAGTTGCAATTAACCTTTTTTCATCTTACTGATATTAATACCATCACAGAGCAGCAAAGATCTCTAATTATTGCTCCCTCCCCCTAACCCCATATCTCATTCCATCTCTGTTCATCCTTTCCCAACCCTATGTACTTAAAAAGTATTTATTGAGCACTAATAGATACAAATCACTGTGGTAGGCACTCTTGGAAATTTGAAGTGGCCTTATGGTGATTCCCATTTTAGACATGAGTCATCTAAGTCTCAGGGAGCTTAAGGATCTTGTTGAAGACCACAATCTAGAAGTGGTCACACCAGAAATACAACACAGGATTGCTGATTCCAAAATCTGCTCTACTCATTCCATCATGCCACATTTTCCTCACTAAATCTTGCATTGTGAAATGTGCAATTTTATGCAATTTTCAAAGGATCCCCAGAAATGGTGAGGAGGAGAAATGCCAGAAAACTGAAAGTCTTAATTAGGCAAGTTTGCAATTAGTTTGTTACATATAGACTGTTGTGATCCAGGGCCATTTCTCCTAGACAGCGCTTGAAGTCCCTCAGATAATCTAGAAAAGGCTAAGGCAAAGCCAAGTATTTTCACTGTCATGAAGCTTCAGGATCACGAGACTCCACAGCAAGAACAATGTTACATCTTTAGTTCTTCTCAGAGGAGTCTATTTGACCTAAAATAGAGCAGAATAGAAAGCTCTCAACACGATGTTCACCATAGTTATATAATTCTTATGACAACCATGGCAAAGAGCCACTCAATTTGTTGTGCAACCATCTCAATATTTTGTTGTTAAGAATGGCACATTGCTTTTGAAATGCCAAAGTTGTCTACCTTTTACAATAGCAGAGGGGAATCCAGGTTCTATCAGAGCCATTAAAAGGACTGAGTATACAGACAAGCAGGGAAATGGAGGGCATTATGGATGTTTTACAACAGTTCTCCAGACAAGCAGAAGTGCCCGTGGGACAGAAGGCAGGCAGCATATGGGAATCCGGGTTATTCTGCCTCAAGAGACTTATCAATCCCCAGTGTGGTCAGTGAGGAAGAAGTGGAGGGGGTAGAATGAAAGGGAGCTCCAGAGTGTTTCTACTTGTCTCCGCGGTATGCTCTATTCTATTTTCATATTAGACCTTAGTAATCTTCATACACGTGCACCCAGATACACTTATGCCTTTTTCTACAGTTATGAACAGAATAGAAGTTTATTATCTTAGGGGAGAGCAGGGGGCGGAGAAAACATTAGATTATTTTTGGAGGAAAGAGTTCCTAGTTGTACCAAGACCCTATTTCAATGTTAAGTCCCTTTAGAGTCCTTTGATAACCTGAAAGAAGATAACCATCCTCCTTTGTAAGAACTTGGAAGATTCTAGAAGTGGTCACACCAGAAATACAACACAGGATTGCTGATTCCAAAATCTGCTCTACTCATTCCATCATGCAATAATGCACCTTGCTCTTGTAAATTGTCTTCTTTTACCTAAACTTTCCCTGCCTCTAACCCCATGACCCTCCCACCTCTAAACTCTGAAGGATCTGATATACACTAGGCATATCTGCATTTGGGTCAATTCCCGAGAACTACATATATACTAAATAACAGCTAGAGAAAATCTTGAAACACTTTAAGAAAAATTAAGAATACGTTATGATAGAAGTCTGTGTTTAATATATAAAATGCAGCCTACCAGAGCTTTGCATTGCTTAATCCTGGGGCAATTGCCACACCCTATTTAAAGAAAGAGCTCCACCAATTCTGATTCATTCATTCATTCATTTAATAAACGAGTTCCGAATATGTTCAAAGAATGGATATTAAGTAGATAGGGAGCCTGTCCTCATGGCAAACAAAAGGGATATTTAGACAGGATAGGGATAAAAATTATCAATATTCTTCTTCTAGATAAAGAAACTGGATTTGAAAGGCAAAAATAGATGTGTTACTAAAATTCAATTGCAATTCAAATTATTCACTTCTCATATTTTTAAATGACTCTTGGACAGAAACCACCATCATTTTTAAGGAGTTTATTTACCAAACAGCTTAGAAATGCCACATAATTCTAAGAAACCAATATTTCCTTACCTAGAACAGTGAAGACAAAGACAAAACTCCTGTTATTAAAACAAGAACAAGAATGACTTGATTTGTGGGATAAATATGCAATGAAAAGAAATAAGGAGACAGCTACAGAGGTCTGAAAAGGGCACAGCCAACTTTTCAGTTGAAAATCTGTTCTTTTTAGTCTTTAAGGCAAAAATAGCCACTGGTAGTTATTTTTCCCAGGCAGAAATCTGAGGAAAATTTATCTCATTTAAAGAGGAACTGATTGGGTCCCAAACCATGGAAGCACCTAGCTCAATCTTCAGAAATAGTTCATCTGAACTTAATACTAAAGAATTAGCCACAAAATATTATACCAAAGGACAGTTGTTCCACTGAATTAGTTATTTGGACATGGAATACTGATGCTCATTAAAGTTGAGCAGCATTCAAAGATTAAGTAATTTAAATACCATCTACCTGCATGCACAATTTCCCACTACTATTAAAAAAAAATCCTGCTCCCTAAATAGATGAAAAGAATATAAAGTATCAGAGACCATTTGAGAGAACCTGTAAGAATCAGTTGTGGGGAGGATATGGGGAGAAGGGTTGGTTATTTTCCTAGATGCTACCTAAGATATAACACTGTTAGGAACAAAGAAGAAACATGCTAACCATTTTCCCAAAAGACTTTTTTCACAAATACATAAAATCAGCTATGCAAATTATGAACCATATGTCTTGAGATCTACTTGTTCTGTAATAGTATAGACATAACACATTTCTATCATTATATAAAATAAAAACAAAGAAAATCTAAGTGGCCATATGGAGATATAGATTATTATTATATCAAAATGACTTGTGTCCAACTAGTATTGGATACAACTAGAGTGATGGTTAGGTTCATGTGTCAACTTGGCCAGGTGATGGTACCCAGGTATCTGGTTAGGCAAGCACTGGCCTAACCATTGCTGCAAAGTGGCTGGTTAATAAGCCAGAAATTAGTTTGTTAACTCATCAGTCAATTGGCTGCAGCTGTGACTGATGATGTCAATGAAGGACGTGTCTTCCACAATGAGAGAACACAGTCAGCTGGATGTAATCCAATCAGTTCAAGACTTGTAAGCCAGACAGATAAAGGACCTTCATTTCTTCTTCGGCTGACCAGCTAAGTGTTTCCTGAGGAGTTGGTCAAAGTTGCCAGTTAGTTTCCTGAGGAGTTCATCGAACAACTTCATTGGAATTGCCAGTTTGCTGCCTGCCCTATGGGATTTGGACTCGTGCATACCCACAGTTGCGTGAGACACTTTTATAAATCTTATATTTATAGATATCTCTCGTTGATTCTGTTTCCCTAGAGAACCCTAACTAATACACTAGTATTAGACAACTATTGTTCTCTAATGTAAATTGAGACAAATATATGTTCCCTTCCATTTCACAGTGTGTTGACCAATTTTCAAAGTTTCCGCTCTTTGATTTGGAAAATATCCTGAAAGCTAAAATAACTTTGATTAATTTTTATTAACATTCCCTTTCCCCATTTTCTACATATATTAACTGGTTTCCCAACTAACTGTGCCTCTCAAGCACAGCACTTAGCTGGGGAAACAGTAGAGCAGAAAAGTGAAAGAGAGAAGGGAAGGGGAATTGTGTAAGAAGGAATAAAATCATAGAAGAGTCGAGTTTGAAGGGACCATGGGAATAATTTAATTCAGACAAAATTTGAAATCTGAGAATGCTGAGGTTGGACGAGAGTTGCAATTGTGCAATCTACCCAGTGTCCCACATTTATTATGGTCAGAGGCAGGACTAAAACAGATCACTCTTTATTCCTGGCAGAAAGCTTCTTCTACTTCACCCATATGACAGCTATTGAGAATTGGAAAGTTGCATTAGCTGATTTTCATCTCTTCCTATTTTATTATTTTTTCCAGAAAGGTGTGGCCCACTAAGCATTGTGTGCAATGGATATGCCAAATCAGACCACAGTGACTGAATTTACCCTGACTGCTTTCCCTCTACTCCAGAGGCTTCAGATCTGCCTCTTTGTAGTTCTCTTGTTTACTTACCTGCTTACTCTCATAGAAAATATTGCCATTATTTCCCTAATATGGACTGACAGTCGCCTCCAAACCCCAATGTACTTCTTCCTTAGTAATTTGTCTTTTTTGGACGTTCTATACACTACGTCAGTCACCCCAAAGCTGTTAGCCTGCCTTCTAGAGGAGAGAAAGACCATATCCTTTGCTGGCTGCATCACCCAAACATACTTCTTTTTTTTCCTGGGGACGGTGGAGTTTATCCTCTTGGCCGTAATGTCCTTTGACCGCTACGTGGCCATCTGTTACCCCCTGCGCTACACCATCGTCATGAACAGCAGGCTCTGCCTCCTGCTGGTTCTGGGCTGCTGGGTGGGTGCCTTCCTGTCCGTGCTTTGCCCCACGTTTGTGGTGTCCAGGCTGCCTTTCTGTCAGAAGGAAATCAGTCACTTCTTCTGCGACATCGCGCCCCTGCTGCAGGTGGCCTGTATAGACACTCATTTCATAGAGATGATAAACTTCCTCTTATCGTCCTTTGTCCTCCTCACCTCGCTGGGACTCACCACTGTGTCCTACTCCTACATCCTTTCCACCATCCTGTGCATCGCGTCAGCCCAGGGGCGTCGGAAGGCCTTTTCCACCTGTGCCTCCCACATCACCGTGGTCTCCATCGCCTACGGGAGCAACATCTTCATGTACGTGAGGCCCAGCCAGAGCCACTCTCTGGATTTTGACAAGGTGACCGCTGTCCTCACCACCATGGTGACCCCTCTGCTGAACCCATTTATTTATAGTCTCAGGAATGAGAAGGTAAAGGAAGTCTTGAGAGAAGCCATCAGCAGAATGGTGTCTGTATTGCACAGGAGAACTTGAAAGTTGAATGACTGCCATCCACCTCTTTGACTCTGTGTGAAGAAAGGCATCTCGAAGACCAAAGACGGGGGAAAGGAATGACAAGGGCGAGCGCCACATCAGAGATGAAGCACTGCGGGCAAGGTCCAGAGGGGGCAATTCAGCCACAGAGAAAATAACACAATCTTCTGATGTAACTGGACTGCCTCACACAGTATCTCATGGATTAATGAAAAAGTCCTGAGCTGAAGTCAGAAAACCTGAATTTTAAGCCTGGCTTCATCACTTAATTTTTTGTCAAGTGACACTTAGCCTATTTGAACCTCAAGGTTCTCATCTATATAATAGGGGAAATGGCTTGTGCTTTCTCTTTGTCATTTAGTTATTGCAGGCTTAAACAAGATAGTCTAAGAAATGCCACCACGTGTAATTAAGAATAGACAGTTCTTATTGGGTCTTTTCAAATGTTGAAAGATGTTTGCTTTCATCCCTGACAGCTAAATGCCACAGATAATAATAACTACAACAGCAATAAGGAAGAGGAGTGATATACCTCCCAGGACTGGACAATATACTTAGATATACACATATGTATCTCATTTAGCCCTCTTAACAATACTGAGAATCTGTTACTATTATCTCCGTTTTATAGAGGAAGAAGTTAAGCATCTTGCCCCAAACTACAACACTGGTGAGCAGCAGAAGTTTAGAGTGTGTGAGCTCCCATCTCATTTGGCATCTCCCTATGTTATCAACTATGGAAGGCGAAGAAGCTGAAGAAAGGAAACAGAAGCTAACCAGGATGTTATCCACTTTTTCTGAAACCAGAAGCATTCCTCCTTACCCCAACTGTCCAGCAGAACAGCAGATCTGGGCAGCCTGGCAGAGGGAGGTCATCAGGACAGACTGGGAGAGGAATCCAATTATTCAGAGGCCATAACTAACCTCGAGTCTAAACTGGCTAAACGGGCAATTGACCAATAGGCCATCGTATACAAGAGAGTATCTTAGGATGCATTTGGTTAGGAAGAAAAACAAAATTGAAAACTAATCAAGCTGGCTGAAGATGGGTACTTATTCCAATAATCAGGCATGTGACAAGGAACCCCAAAAGAGAGGAAACACCCCAGATCTGATGAGGGTCTGGAAGCAAGAACTAGAAATTTGTAAGGAACCAAGGTAGGCAGGCACTCTCCTCCCCTCTAATCACTGAGCCCTCTCTTCCTCTCTTCAGGACTATATGGTCTCTGTATTATTATTTTTCCCCATATACCTTGTGGTAAGCTGAATAACAGCCCCCAAAGATATCCAAGTCCAAATCCCTGGAACCTGTAAATATTACTATATATGTAGACTTTGTAGATGTGATTAAATTAAAGATCTTGAGGTGGAGAGATTATCCTGGATTATCCCAGTGGACCCTACATGTAATCATGTGTCCTTATAAGAAGGAAGCAGACGGACAGTTACTGCCCCAAAGAAGAAGGTGAAATGATGGAAGCAGAGGGAGATGTGGAGATGTTTCAGTGCAGGCTTGGAAGATGGAGGAAGGGGCCAGGAACCAAGAAGGCAGCTCTGAAAACTGTGAAAGGTAAGGAAACAGATTCTCCCCGAGAGCTCAGGTGTGGCCCTGCCAGCACTTGGTCTCAGTCCAGTGAAACGAAATTATGGACTCTGGCCTTCAGAACTGTAAGACAATATTTAATTTGTTACAGCAGCAATAGAAAGCAAATGTACCTGGTTCATTTTTCTTTCTCTGCTGTTTTTTCCACTTCTCTGTCACATGGAAAATAATGGCTCCTTCAATCATTCACAAATATATATATATATATATGCATGTATATATATTCAATACATATGAATATATCAATATATAGTGAGTATATGAATATATTGATATGAATATTGAATACATATGGATATATTTTTAAAATTATTATACAAGTTCAAAATCCAAATTCCCAGGAAAGAGGATGTGATTGGTCCAACTGGAGTGAGATGTCTGCTCCTGATTCACGTAGTTATATGCATTGACAAGGAGTCAAATCATCCCCATCCAAGCAGCCACTCAGCAGGTGTTGTGACACTAAGAACTCAAAAAGAAGGTGTAGGAGTAGGAAGAAGAAGACAGCTATCTCTAAGAACATAAAAGGTCACGATTAGTGTGGTCATTGACTTTGTAGCTACATGGACAAAGATGGGGACTGTGTCAACACATAAAATTAACCATGTCAGATATATATTGAAATATCCATAGAAATTGTATCAGTCACCGTTCTCCAAAGAAACAGAACAAAATATGTATAAGTGGTAATCCAATTATACAATTATATGTATATCTATATATGTATAAAGAGATTCATTATAGGGAATTGGCTCACATGACTGTGGGAGCTGTCAAGTACGAATTCCATAGGGCAAGGTATAAGCTGGAAATTCCAGTGAAGGTAATTTTGAAGTCTTGAGTTCAAATTCCTCAAGGAAGCTGGTAGGCTGGGCATTCCAGAAAGGATTGACATTAAAGTCTTGAGGCAGATATTCTTCTGATTTCTGGAACTCTCAGTTCTTGCTGTTAAGACTTTGAACTGGTTAGATGAAGCCCGCCCATATTATGGAAGGCAATCTCCTTTACTCAAGGACAACGGATTGTAGATGCTAATCCCATCTATGAATTACCCATGATGTAACCAAGCCAGTATTTGACCACACAATGGACACTATAAAAAAGCCAACATGTCATTGAAAGGGGTCAAAAGGGTCCAGGCTATGCCATAAGGTGAAATGTAAAGAGCTTGAGGCTCTGGAAGAGATAGTGAAGATGGTGAGAATGAGGAGCAGGTCCTGTGGGAGCAAGGGAAGGGCAGGAGGGGCAAAAAGTAATGTTCAGGAAGGGAATGTCCAAGTTCACATACAGTGTAGATCCTAGTAATGATGGGTCCAAGTGTGACCGGGATGGCTGACCGTGACTGTAAGTGAAAATCACTGGGGACAAGAAGTTTCAACTGCTATGGGTCTAGTTTTCCCTCTCTGATCTATTCTTCTGAATTGTTCCATGTTTAATAAGTCTAATAAAAACTCGTGCACATCCTTCAAGTCTCTGCTGAAAGTTTACCCCTTTTGAGAAGCCTTCCTGGACTCTCAGACAAAGTCTGGCATTTGCTTCTCCACAATCCTAAGTGTTATTAGCATTTGCTGCTCTGTATTGAAAATGATCACATAACCCATTCTTTTCTAAAATTCAAGATCTATCAGGACAAGGATTATGATTGTTCATGCTTTTACCCTGAATCTAGCACACAGACTGACACAGTGTATGTGCTCAATTAATTAATACTTAAAAGTAGGGATTTTTAAATAGGGATGAATAGTTGAATGCTTTGAGGAGAATTTCTCAAAATGCAGAGGCCCAGGCCCTTCCCAAGACTTAATTTGGGGAATTGTATTCTACAGACGCTTCCCCAGATGACTCAGATGCTTCTCAAGGTTAAATGCCTCTGCCCTGGAGACACTAATCCAAATCCTATGCACTCATGCTACTCACATCAGCCCTGGTGTCTGGAGGCAGTGTAGTAACTGCAAAGAACCCAGGCTTTAGAGCAAGATGGATCCCAGTTGAAGCCTTAGCTCTATTGCCAACCAATCCACATGAACTTGGGCAAGTTACAATACCTCTCTGTGCCTTGAAACTATGATTATTTCTTCCTCACTGGGTTTAAAAATTGAATGGAAGGAAGCACATAGTAGACATTCAATTAACAGCACCTAGCTGGTATTGATTAAGCCTAGGAATGAATCATAATCTTGGTCATACCCTTTCCATACAATCCTGATTACAATATTGATACTGCTTTTTATATTTGCACAGCATTATCTTTCCCACAAAACATTTGCATTCTTGAGCTTATGTAAACTTCTTAACCCTCAAAAAGAGTTCAAGGAATGTCTTGTTTTTCTCACCTTATAGATGAGAGAATTGCATTACATGGAAGTGTAAAGCCTTGAGCACAATTGAATGCATAAGCTGGAACAAATGCATTCTGCTCTTCTTGCTTAGACCACAAAGTCATCTGTGCAAACTACCATTTCCCCAGGTAGTCACACAGGTGTCCAGGGAGCTGGGAAGGAACCGCAAGTAAACAGCCAGGAATTGAATCATATCTGGTCAGATGAGATGAAAGCATCATGCCAGAAGCTATCTAGAAAGATAAAACCCCAAGAAACTATAAAGTAGGTAGTGCAACTAAGAGATGGCAGCAGTGGGAATGAAAGGGAAGAGTAAAAGACTTGATTATGTAGACTTACCAAGATTAGTATTTAGTATATGTAGAAATCTACCTGACAAGTAATTCAAAGACAGCTCTCAATAAACATCTTTATAAATAAAGGTATTGTCGGTAAGAATGACTCATTTTACATATTCATCTAGTTTTAGATAAGGAAATATTGACAGGTGTTGTAAGAGTTTGTCTTATAACAATTGAGCCTATTACTTGGTCTGTTGGGGCCAAGGTCTTGCACCTCATACATACCAGGTAAATGGTGGTTCAATTCAGATAAATACTGGCTCAAGCAAATGAAACACAGAAAGGCACCCAACCTATGTTTGCTTTAAGCCTTCTCCATCTGCTGAAGCCATGCTTTCTAGAACATTCATGGCAAGAGGAGGTGGGAAAATAGGGAGATAGGTGAAGTTAAGGAGAGGGATCACATTAAAAAACAAAACTGAAATACTGCAGCTGTCTTTGCAAATGACTAGAAATCTAAAGCATAAAACATTTTCAAACTTGCAACTGAAATGGGGAAAAAAAAGACCGTTAATAGATGAAAGCACATCCAAAGCATTACCTAAGTTTGTCCCAGGTCTTCTCTTTAAAGTACACCAAAAATCTGTGCTGAGAAAAGTGCCATCTGGATTCTTTGGAGAAGCTCCTCACTGACCTCATGCCCATTGACTGAGTTTGTTGTAAATGGGCTTCATGGAGAAGTAAATCATGTTTCATGTGCTGCTTTTAATATCTGTTCTCATTTTCTGAGAACAGATTCTCTTTGTGTAACATACAGAGTGGTTTCACTCCCAGACCTCCCTGAAAGACTATTATTGCCAGGTGCTCTTATTTTGCCATTCTCATTGTTTATCTGTAGACTATGCAGAATTCTCTTTTTCTGGTGAATTTTGCTATGCAACATTCCTCATAGGAAGGTGTGATTGAGACTGACTGGTCATCCAACTGTTCCCCTTTTCTCCATGGACACACAGCTAAACCTTATTCCCCAGCCATGTGACTGAGTTCTAGCCAAAAGAATATAGGCAGAATGATAAATGCCATTTTCCCACAAAATGATGAGTTCTGCTTTGATCGTTTTGAGTTTGAGGTGTCAGTGAACCATCCAGGTACATGGGTTTGCAAGTCATGAGAGAAGGCTGAACTTGAGTTAGAATCGTTAATATAGATGTGATTTCCCAGAGACTAGAGAATGGGAAGAGGACCAAGGACATCCATGAAGCTCACCAGCACTTAATAAGACTATCCCAAGATGCTGGAGATGTATGGTAGAAAGGAGAGAGAAAAAGAAAAGTAGAAGAGAAGCTTTATGAAAATTAAAGGAGGAGAGCATTTCCAGGAGATGGTACTCAATAGTGTCAACTCTCACTTCAAGTGTAATAAGATAAGGTGTGAAAAATACCTATCAGATTTGTCAATGCCAAGATCATTGACAGCATCTGCCAGCTACTAGTCCAGGAAGGGGATGTAAAATACAGTCTTCAATAGTTTGAGGACCAAATGGGAGGGGAAAAGTGTATACACAGAGTGTAGACTGTTGACAATTATGAGAGAAAGAAAGACTTTATAAAGACAGAGGAGACTTTGCAACAGGGGAAGTATTTTAATGGTAAGGCAGAGTATATTTGGAAAAAAAGATCCACAATATCCACCCAAATTTGTATATGTGAAAGGGGGTTGGATAGACAAAGAGACCATGAGAAATAACACACACGATAAAATGAAAAAGAATACACAAAAATGTTAAATGTAATCATCTTCTGGTGGTAGGTTTATAGGTGGGTTTTGCTTTTCTTCTTCATAATTTTCTGTGTCTCCCAAAGCATGGGGTGACAGATTCAGAGTTAGGACATCAAGAAGAATGCTGAAGCACACTGTCAGCCTCCAACATCACCACCTGTACCTCCTTTGAGCACCTCCTTGTCTGGATTGCCCTACCTTGTTCTCCCCTTGTGATTCCATTCCCTAGCCCTGTAGTGGAAACACTTCCATGAATAAAATCACCACATGGAGCCGATAGTGAACAATTCATACTATTCCTTCCTGCTGATGAGCAGTTACATTTAATAGAAGAACCATGTGTATTAATGAAGAAGTGGATATTTCCAGCTCTGTGGCATTTGAATGAGCGAGCCAATTTTTGAAATGGAAGAGAAGTCATTACAGTTTTCTTTAAACCCACCATCAACATAATGGACTAACTTGTCTCCTTATGAGACCAGCCACAATAATATGTGGATTCTAAAAACTCATATTTTAGAGACCACATGAAAGTAATAAATCATGGCATGAAAAAAGAAGGTTGTAAACATTAAAAATGTCTTTCAAGGACCAAGAAAAAATAAATACCTTTTAAAAAAAAAAAACTAAAAGTTTACTGTTAAAAATATGGTAGACTTGCAAAGAAAAAAATATTATCATCAAATGTAATAAATTTTCCACACCTATGCAAGTTTTGGTGGTAGGGTGGTGTATGGGAATCCTGTCTTTTATGCATGATCATTCTGTAAACCCACAACTTCTTGAATAAAAACTTTAAAATATATATATATAGTTCAAAGAATTTTGACAAATTATATGTACATAGAATTATACATATATAAATATATAGATGATATAGATATGGGTGATATAGATAGATATGTAACTGCCACCACAATCAAAATATAGAACTTTTCCACTATTCCATAAAATTCTTTTGTGAACCAGGTAACCACTGATTTGCTTTCTGTCACTATAGATTCATTTTTTCTGTTCTAGACTTTTGTATAAATGGATCATACAATAAAAGGAAACTGAGAGTTTGCTAGTAGTTGACCCTCACTAAAGGGAATACTTAAGTGTGTACTTCAAGAAAAAAAGAATATTATCCCAGATGCAAAGAATGAGATATAGAAAGAAAGGAAAAGCAAAGAAAAGGAAAAATATGTGGATAAATCTAGATAATAGTAAGATAATAAGATAATAGTATGAAGAAGAATGAGATAAGATAATAATAGTAGTAATAATAATAATGTTCTTGGGGAGTAATATAAAACAAGATAGTATTAAAATACACTATAATTACAATAGCACATTGGTTGGAGGAGGCATCTGAAACTGAAGCTTTGAGGAGTTCATTTAGTAAGAGGGTTTAGATATTAAGTTTCCTATAAAGAATGCTGCATATTAAATTTCTATGGTAGCCATTCCATGAGAAGGATAGAAATGGAGTACAAAACTTTTAAACTACTATAAAAAAAAATGAACCAGGAAAAACTAATCTATCAATCCAAAAGAGGATAAGAAAGGACAGAGAAAGGAATAAAGAAATGGTAGGACAAATAGAAATTGTAAAATCATATGGGAGTTATAATCCCAAGCATATCAGTAATTATAATAACTATAAATGGACTAAATTCCCCAGTTAAAGACAATGGTTAATAGACTAAAAAATATATATCAAAAGCATAAGGATACAGAAATATTAAGAGGAAAAGGCTAAAAATGCATGTGCTTGTGAATACTAGTCAAAAGAAAGCTTCTGTAGTTATAGTAATCTCAGAAAATAATAAGCTTTAAGCAAAAAGCATTAGTAGAGGTAAAGTGGTAACCACATAATGATAAAAGGGTTATTTGCTAAAAAGCTATAATAATTCTAAACTATTATGCACCTAATCACAATGCCTCAAAATCATATAGCAAAAGTGGAAAGAACATGTAAAAATGGATAACTCTACCACCATTGCAAAAAAATTTCATATAACACTCTCAGAAATTGATAGGTCAAACTTTCAAAAAATCAGTAAAGACGTAGAAGATTTGAAAACAAAACAGTTAAAAAGCTTGAGCTAATGGGCACATAGAATACTGCACCCACAAGTCTGAACACTTTTAAAGGATTGGTACTGTAGACACTGTATTTTATACCCTAATGCTTTTAAGAAATCAATAATAGATATAACAAAAATCCCCAAGTTTGAAATTTAAAAACACTTCTAATTAATTTATAGATCAGAAAAATCATATTGAAAATTGAAAATATTTTGAACTGAATGGTAATGAAAATACAGTCATATCTCAGAGGAATTGCAAGTTCGATTCCAGACCACCACAATAAAGTGAATATCAACAAAAAGCAAGTTACATAGATTTTCTGGTTTCCCAGTTCATATGAAAATTATGTTTATACTATACTGTAGTCTATTAAGCATGCAATAGCATTATGTCTAAAAACTCAATGTTCATACCTTAATTTAAAAATATTTTAATGCTAACAAATGCTAACCATCATCTAAGCCTTCAGCAATGCCTGTGGAGGATCTTGCTTCAATGTTGATAGCTGGTGAATGATCAGGGTGGTGGTTACTGAAGGTTGGAGTGGCTGTGGCAATTTCTTAAAATAAGACAACAATGATGTTTGCCACATCAATTGGCTCTTCCTGTCACAAAAGATTTCTTTGTAGCATGAGATGCTCTTTGATAGCATTTACCCACAGTAGAACTTCTTTCAGAATTGAAGTCAATCTCTCAAACCCGGCTGCTGCTTTATCAACTAAGTTTATGGAATATTCTAAATCCTTTGTTGTCATTTTAACAATATTCACAGCATCCTCACTGGGAGTAAATTCTATCTCAAGAAACCGCTATATTTGCTCATCTATGAGAAGCAACTCCTCATCCCTTCAAGTTTTTTTTTTTTTTTTTAAATTGCAAATGGTAAGACTTAGTTTATTTTTTTTTTTAATTCAGTTTTATTGAAATATATTCACAAACCATACAGTCATCCATGGTATACAATCAACTGTTCACAGTATGATCATATAGTTATGCGTTCATCACCACAATCTATTTCTGAACATTTTCCTTACATCAGAAAGAATCAGAATAAGAATAAAAAATAAAAGTGAAAAGAGAATACCCAAACCATACCCCCATCCCACCCTATTTGTCATTTAGTTTTTACTCCCATTTTTCTACTGATTTTCTTTCAATTTTTTAACTTTGTTTATCAAAAAATTAAAAACAAACAGGCAAACAACAACCAAAAAAACCCCACAACATTTCAAACAAAGCAATGGATTAAGGAAAACAAATAACCTAAAATAACTACTTTGCTTCCAATATGTTCCTACCATACCCCAAGAAAATTAATAAACCATGTCCAAACAGAGGAGTAAGAAAAACAAATAATCTAAAATAACTACATTGCTTCCAACATGTTCCTACCATACCCCAAGAAAATTAACAACCCCTAAGAAAACAAAGGAATAAGAGAAAAAAAAAACCTAAAATAACTCTATTGCTTCCAACATGATCTTACTATATCCAAGAAAGTTGACAAACCATAATCATTCCTGAGCATTCCCATAACATTGAGATTACCCTCCATAGTTTATCTGTTCTTATTAGATTATCTTTCCCCCTCCACTAATTGGTATCTCTAGGTCCCCTACATTCTACAGTATAAAACATTGTACATTTTTCACAGAATTCACATTAGTGGTAACATACAATATCTCTCTTTTTGTGCCTGGCTTATTTTGCTCAGCATTCTGTCTTTTTTTTTTTTTTTTTTTATCTTCATTTTATTGAGATATATTCATATACCACGCAGTCATACAAAACAAATCGTACTTTCGATTGTTCACAGTACCATTACATAGTTGTACATTCATCACCCAAATCAATCCCTGACACCTTCATTAGCAAACACACAAGAATAACAAGAATAATAATTAGAGTGAAAAAGAGCAATTGAAGTAAAAAAGAACACTGGGTACCTTTGTCTGTTTGTTTCCTTCCCCTATTTTTCTACTCATCCATCCATAAACTAGACAAAGTGGAGTGTGGTCCTTATGGCTTTCCCAATCTCCTTGTCACCCCTCATAAGCTACATTTTTATACAACTGTCTTCGAGATTCATGGGTTCTGGGTTGTAGTTTGATAGTTTCAGGTATCCACCACCAGCTACCCCAATTCTTTAGAACCTAAAAAGGGTTGTCTAAAGTGTGCGTAGGAGTGCCCACCAGAGTGACCTCTCGGCTCCTTTTGGAATCTCTCTGCCACTGAAGCTTATTTCATTTCCTTTCACATCCCCCTTTTGGTCAAGAAGATGTTCTCCGTCCCACGAAGCCAGGTCTGCATTCCTCCCCGGGAGTCATATTCCACGTTGCCAGGGAGATTCACTCCCCTGGGTGTGTGATCCCACGTAGGGGGATCCCTTCAAGTTTTATCATGAGATTGCAGCAATTCAGCCACCTGTTCAGGCTCCACTTTTAATTCTAATTCTCTTACTATTTCCACCACATCTGCATTTACCTCCTCCACTGACTTTTTGAACCTCTCAAAGTTGCATCCATGAGAGTTGGAATCAACTTCTTCCAAACCCAAATTAATGTTGGTATTTTTACCTCCTCCCATGATTCATGAATATTCTTAACAATGGCATCTAGTATGGTGCATCCTTTTCAGAAGGTTTTCAATTTATTTTGCCCAGATCCACCAGAGGAATCACAATCTATGGCCTTATGAAATGTATGTCTTAAATAATAAGACTTGAAAATTGAAATTACTCCTTGATCCAGGAGCTGCAGGATAGATGTTGTGTTAGCAGACATGAAAACACATTAATTTCATTTTACAATTCCATCAGAGCTCTCAGGAGACCAGGTACATTGTCAATGAGCAGTAATAGTTTGAAAGGAATCTTTTTTTCTGAGAAGTAGCTCTCAATACCGGGATTAAAATACATAGTATACCATGTTGTAAACAGATGCGCTGTCATTCAGGTTTTGTTTTTCATTTAGAGGGCACAGGTAGAGTATAGGTAGAATATATTTAGCATAATTCTTAAGTGCCATAGGATTTTCAGAATGGTAAATGAGCATTGGCTTCAACTTAAAGTCACCAGCTGCTTTAGCCTCTAACAAGAAAGTCAGCCTATCTTTGAAGCCAGGCATTAACTTCTTTCTAGCAATGAAAGTCCTAGATGGCCTCTTCTTCCTCTTCTTCCAACAGAAAGCTGTATCATCTACACTGAAAATGTAGCCACTTTCATCAATTATCTTAGCTAGATCTTCTGGATAACTTGCTGCAGCTTCTACATCAGCACTTGCTTCACTTTGCACTCTTATGTTATGGAGACAGCGACTTTCCTTAAACCTCTGCAAGCTTCAAACTTTTCTTCTGCAGCTTCCTCACCTCTCCCAACCTTCACAGAATTGAAAACATTAGGACCTTGCTCTGGATTAGGCTTTAGCTTAAGGGAATGTTGTGTCTGGTACAATCTGTCCAGACCACCAAAACTTTCTCTGTATCAGCAATTATGCTGTTTTGCTTTCTTATCCTTCATGCATTCCTCGGAGTAGCACTTTTAAATTTCCTTCAAGAACGTTTCCTTTGCATTCACAACTTGGCTAACTATTTAGTGCAAGAAGCCTAACTTCTGGCCTGTCTTGACTTTCAATACGCCTTCCTCACTAAGCTTAGTCATTCCTAGCATGTGATTTGAGGTTAAAGATGTGTGACTCTTCCTTTCACTTGGACACTTAGAGGCCACTGTAGGATTATTCATTGGCCTAATTTCAGTACTGTTGTGTCTCGGGGAATAGGAAGGCCTGAGAGGAAGGAGAGAGATGGGGGAACGGCCAGTCGTTAGAGCAGTCAAAACACAGATAACATTTATTCACTGTTAAGTTTGCCATCTTACATGGGTGCAGTTCATGGTGCCCCCCAAAACTTAAAATAGTAACATCAAAGATCACTGATCACAGATCATCATAACAGATATAATAATAACGAAAAAGTTTAAAATATTGCAAGAATTTTCAAAATGTGCCACAGAGACACAAAGTGAGCACACGCTGTTGGAAAAATGGTGTTCACAGATGTGCTTGATGCACGGTTGCCACCAACCTTCAATTTTTAAAAAACACAGTATCTGCAAAGCACAATAGCTGAAGCACAATACAGCAAGGTATGCCTGTAGACATCTCTCTCCAAACAAAGGTATCTACGGGCATCCCAGAAAAAAAAGATTCACATGATTCCAGCATGGCCTGTTTTCACCTACTTGGTTTTACAACAGCAAATTCTTTTTTCCTGTTTTCATTCATGATTAAATCAAGACTCACTTGCTCATCAAGATCAGAGCAGCAAGGATATAGGAATGAGAGGTGGCTGGATGAGAATGCTTTGAAGCTCCAGTCGTGGAACTAACTGCTCTACATAATCATGAGCACATCACCTCATCTTTCCAAGCAAGGAAGGTTCTTCCTCAACTGGGCTACAAGGGCAGCAAAGTGGATATCCTTTGTTTTAAAATGTATCCAACTAGGGGTTGCTTATAACAAGATGCAGATGTAATAATACCATTAAGACAGAAAGAGAAGGCAAATGAGAGAAGAAAAATTAATATACCAAAACCTAAGTTAATAGAGTTGCTTTAAGTGAACATTCAAATTCACTATAAGCTTTCTTATAACTGGCCAAAAAGGAAATACAGTAGGTTCTGTAATTTGAAATTACTAAGGAAAGAATGCCTACCAGTTGAATGAGTGATATTTTTTGATAGACAATCTCTAAGATCCCTTCTGATTCCTGGACTTTATGAATGCTCAAAGCAAATGAAATAATTTCATCTTCTTTGTTTGGACTTTTTCTTATTGCTTATCTGTTACTGATAATAAAGTTCACCTAACACAGATATTAAACCAACTCATGAGAAAATGAGCTTTATAGATAACTAAGATATTCAAAGTAGAGCAACTCTGAGGTATCACTATATAGTGAAGGGTATTGGTAAAAAAAAAAAAAAAAAAAAAAAAATATATATATATATATATATATATATATATATATATATGGGCTTTGTAGTCAGAAAGATCTGGGACTGTTATATTAAATACATCTAAAAGTTTACCACAGAACCTAGTAGACAGTCGGTTCTCATGAATGATTTTAATTTTAATAATGGTGAACTTGCATTGACTTTGGCATGTTGTAATATCAGTTCTGACCCAACCATCCAGGGACTGAGTGTTCTCTGAACACAGACTGCCTGGGTACAAGCCTTGGCACCACTTCCTTGGGGAAAACCCTTAACCACTCTGGGCCTCAATTTCCCTATATGTAGAATGGAGACAATAGTGTTCCCCTCACTATATGGCTTTTATGCTGATTAAATGAGTTAATGTACATAAAATATCTAAGGCAGTCAGTGCCTGGTACATTCTAAGAGCAGAATAAATATTAGCTACTATCATGATTCTTTCCCAACAGAAGAGAAACCAGGCCAACAAATAAAATATATGTCCATTACGCATATTTTGGAAGTTCTTTCCCAAGGGAAAAAGAGCCAAGAATTGAAAGGGGAACTAGAGTAATATTTGTGTTTTCATTGGAGTTTTTGACAGGCCAAATAAGACACCCTTATTCTCAATCCTGAGAGTTTGTGTTCTGTTGCTGAAACTAATATTTCTGTATTTGAAGAATTCTCAAAGTAAATTTGGAATCCCATGTGAACATACAGTACCGTTTTCCATGATTCATTAACACAGTCCTAATTAGGTCATTTGGAAATGAGCTCCATTTTCTTTTCCAAATAGTTTCCTTAGCACAGTTTCATCTATATGCTGGTTAGTTAGATAACTTTCATGTTGATGGATAATCAACAAGAATTAATTGAACACCTTCACTAGAGGGGTCCACCCCACTTAGGAGGCCACTGGAATACAAAACAATCTTCAGTAAGTTTTTTTTTTTAAGTCCTTCTGAATCTCTGTTTCTTATTCTATAAAATTAAAACACTATTCTCTGACTCATGGGTTATTTACATGATGAAATTAAATAACTCATGAGTGAGATACACGACCCTGGGCATACATTTGATAATCAAGTTTCTTGTCCCTTCTCTTTCCCAACAGGATGTGGTTTGTGCTTGGAAGTGATCCTTGAGGTGGGCAACCATTCTCGACCAGTCAGGGAGTTCCGGGATGCTGCCCAGCCTGACCGAGCTCAAACCCTGCACACCTAAGGATGGCAGGTGGCTTCTCAGGTGGGTTTGTGGAGTCTGAGAAGCACCAAGTAGACACCAGCAGCACTGTCTAAGTGAGGGGAAGAGGCGTCTGGGGCCCTCTCATCTAGAGGCAAGACCTTCATAAAGGCTGGCAACTGAATACTGAGAAAGCCAGGTGGATGTGAGTAGCAGAGGATCTTCACAGGCGTCCTGAAATGTCAAGACACCTAAAATTACTTACCCAACTGCATCACTATCACTGTTACTAACTGATTCCATGAATCAGTCAGGGTCATCGAGGTTAATTGGAAAGGAAGCATTTGAGAAATGGGATGCTTTCTTCTTTCACCATTGGTGGCTCCCAGAGCAATCTTGTATTGTTCTCTGGCATGGGATTCTGCGAATATTTTAAGTAAGAATAGAGACTTTTTCATACAACCCAAAGCCTCTGTTTTTAAACTCCTCAGGACTTCCCAGGAGGAAAGCACCTCCCTGGCTATCTTTTCTACCCAAGTAAGTAAACAACTTCAGAAAAACTGTCGAAAACAACTTCCATGTAAAATAGAGATGTTGAGTGAGTTCACGATTTTTTAGAACATGGTCTGAAAATTCTCAAAAAAACAGGGCAAATAGCCCATGTGTTCATCGTTAGTCATTGATAAAAAAAAAAAACAGAAAAGGAGCATTTCTTAGTGAACAGAACCCTATGAGTTCTGGATGCTACAGAGCATTAATGATTTTAGGGAGCCCCCCTGTGGTGGGTCCTGCAGCCAGAGGTGCAGTAACTCAAAGATGACAGGAAATCACCAGTCAGGAGGAAAACAGGATGGGTGTCATTGCAAAAGCTAAGACATGACTGAGGCACTGGGGCTCTGTAAATTATTGCCCGGGTTCTCAGAATTTTGCTCACCCTTAAGATCGTGGATACAAAAAAATTTGTAGGTCTGAAAAGAGACACATCTTCATGTTGCAATGAGAGTTATGTTCAATCATTCTGAATTACAATGAAAAGGTATTTCTAAAAACAAATCAACAACAACAACAAAAAAACCCGGGTTCAAATCAAAGGAACCCCCCTCTAGAAATCATCATCTTCTGACTTAAATACTCCCTTTTTAAGTGTAAGTTTCTAACTTATTATTCCTTCTTCCTAAAATCATTTAAATTAGAAGTTTGATTTCAACTAATCAGTAAATTCTAAAGGAAGTATGGCCTTAATCCTTTTCTTATTTTCCAAAAAATGCCCATGACACACCCAATGTGTCAACCAATCAGAAAATATTTTTGCATGTATCTGCTAAACCTAGGAGGCTTGGCCAAGAACAGAATATCATAAACAAAACATAAACACATGAAAACTAAATAATACCAAACAACAAACACTAGATGTATAATAAGAAATAAATGTTCAATTAGCAAATAGTACCAGGAAAGATACAATACCAAGTTCAGTGCAGAAAATCAGCTATGTTATCTAGAGTGGGGTGGGAAGGCTTTGTGGGAGATAAGAGTCTCGATTTGAGCCTTAAAAAACTAAGGAGAAGTTGAAAAATCAGAGAGACCAGGCAAAGACCTTTCATGCAGAAAATTGATGTGAATAAAGGCAAGAAACTAAACAGTGCCAATGAAGTTTCTTAAAGGAAAGCTTCATCATCTGACACCAGGACCAACCAGTGGCGAAATTAATAAATAGGAAGAGTTTATTTGATGCCCTACTTCCTCTCCTTTTGATGCTTCCCTGCAGAAGGTTTCTGGTATCCAGGGCCGACTTTTTTAATTTGTATGACCCCAAGTAAAATGGATGCAGAATTCCAGCTGAGCAGGGAACTGCATGTCCCCTTTACATGGTCCATGGTATGAACACACAGGGAATGGGTGACCCCAAGGGATGTCATCTCCTCACTGGGATATGCTAGGCAGCTGGGCCAGGCAAGAGGCCCCACCAACTTGTCCCAAACACACATGGACAGCAGCTATCGTGGGGGGGTGAGGAGCGAGGAGCAGGGCAGGACCAGGGGACCCCAGGAGGGGTGCGAAGATACAGAGACACTAGCGCATGTTCCGTTATCCCATTGGACTTCATTTACAAAACACAAACTGAAAGATAAAATTATTAAGAATTTCAAGATGGCAACCACAGAGCATTAAACCCCGAGCATGATGAACTTCTGAGCACAGGGCTCTGTGTGGCTGCGCAACTCACTCACCCATGAAGCAGGCCTGGCTGGCAACCCTCATCGGCCTGTTCTCCCAGGACATCACCCCATCTTGCAGAACTTTCTCTGTCTAATCCCCACCAAAATTTACATTACAGATCACTTTCTAAACAAACCCAAAATGCTCATCGTGCTAATCATTTACCAGCATGGGGCGCCACGTGTGCTTAACCTGTGTTTGCTATTGATTCAAACATGCCCAAGCTTGTCTGTAGAACTGGAGAGAGAAGTCTGCCAAGAGTCTTTGTGTGAGAAAATAAGGAAACTCCAAAGAAAGAACACTTCCCAGGGAGTCACACTGTCCAGCAGTGATGTACCAAGCCCAAGGAAAAGGATCGTAAGAATCCCTGTCAGCAAGGGCATGGCAAAGCACCTGCCTGTCACATTTTAGATATTAAATCCCCTGCCCTCCGTGGAGATGGATTATTCTTGTGCAAACATGAGTCACCTTGAAGATTGCAAGAAATAGATGGCGGACACATTGAAAGGAGCTGGAATTTCAACAAGTTCACAAGTTCTCTCACAGAGTCAGAGAAATAAGATTTATGGTGAAATTATTACCTTATTTTCACCCCTTTGGTTAGTGTGTCCAGGAGTTTATGGAATTCTTCTGGTTAATCCATTTGCCATTTGATAAGGGCCTTTTGGATACAAAAGCTTCCTAATACAAAGGGCTGACCATTTGCAGGAACATCAGGCATTATTGCATTTTGGGCATTATTGCATTTGAAGTATCATTTTTTGTTAATTCAGTTTTATTGAAATATATTCACATACCATACAGTCATCCATGGTGTACAATCAACTGTTCACAGTACGATCATAGAGTTATGCATTCATCACCACAACCTATTTCTGAACATTTTCCTTACATCAGAATCAGAATAAGAATAAAAAATAAAAGTAAAAAAAGAACACCCAAACCATCCTCCCCATCCCACCCTATTTGTCATTTAGTTTTTATCCCCATTTTTCTACTCATCCATCCATACACTAGATAAAGGGAGTGTGATCCACAAGGTTTTCACAATCACACTGTCACCCCTTGTAATCTACATTGTTATATAATCGTCTTCAGGAGTCCAGACCACTGGGTTGGAGTTTGGTAGTTTCAGGCATTTACTTCTAGCTTTTCCAATGCATTAAAACCTAAGAGGTGTTATCTATGTAGTGCATAAGAATGTCCACCAGAGTAACCTCTCGACTCCATTTGAAATCTCTCAGCCACTGAAACTATTTCATCTCATTCTGCATCACCCTTTGGGTCAAGAAGATATTCTCAATCCCACAATGCCAGAACCAGATTCATCCCTGGGAGTAATATGCTGTGTTGCCAGGGAGATTTACACCCCTGGGAGTTGGGTCCCTCATAGAGGGGAGGGCAGTGAGTTCACCTGCCAAGGTGGCTCAGTTAGAGAGAAAGAGGGCCACATCTGAGCAACAAAGGGGTACTCGGGGAGACTCTTAGGCACAATTATATGCAAGTTTAGCCTCTCCTTTGCAGCAACGAGCTTCATAAGTGCAAGGCCCACAATCGAGGGCTCAGCACTTCAAACCGCCAGTCCCAATGTTTGTGACAACATCAACACCAGTCCAGGTGAGGAAGTCCAACACTTCTGCACCTTCCCCCAGCTCCTCGGGGCAGTGGGGGGCGGGGGAGGGGAGACTGTAAATATGTTTTTTATTCTCTGCCCAAATTACTTTGGGTTGTGTCACTATTTCACTCTAACCTATACTAACCTACCATATCTCACTTCCTATTCAAAGTTCCATGTAATTGTGGTGTTTAAACAAACCGACTGTAGAGTTACACTGTTTAGAAAACATAGATCCTGTACCAAATAGACGTCTCTTCCCTTGGTCTCATATGGAAGTTGAAGTTTTAAAACACAGTCAGTTTCGACCTTTACCCTTTGGCCTGGTTTGCCCTAGTCTTAACCAGATCTGCTTCCTTCATATCACTAATTGAAGTCTGGGCTCTTTTTCAGCTTTTTTTTCCCCAACAGTTGCTGTATGCGCTAATACTGACATTCACATCTCCTGAGCTCTAGCTCTGAGTTTCAGGTGTCGCAGAGATACCCAATGTTCCAGAGACCAATCAGGTTATACACTAAGGGATCAGCATCTCAAAGTTTAGAGATAGGCATTACAATTCAGGAATAGAGTTGACTGCTGTAAGAGCTTACAATCTAGGGACTATTACAATAATCATGTCCACATTAGGCTATGTTCTAAGATTCAATTCTGAGTTTACACATTGTAGTTAGTCCATATTGGTGAGGCATTATAGTGTTTGCCTTCATTTCTGGTATACTTCACTCAAATACTGTGTACAGGATCCACTCACCTCGTTGTGTATCTCACAGCTTCATTCCTTCTTGTGGTTGCTCAATATTCCCTTGTATGCACACACCACAGCTCACCATTCTGTTCCTCAGTCTATGTACCCTTAGGTCACCTCCACCCATTGCAAATCATGATTACTGTCTCCATGAACAACAGTTTGCAAATGTCCATTCATGTCTCTGCTGTCAGATCTTCCAATGGCATACCCCATAATGAGGTTGCAGGACCTTATGGTCCCCCACATACTTAACTTTTTGTGAAACCACCACACTGACCTTCAGAAAGGCTACACCATTCTACCTGCTCATCAACAGTAGATAGGTACATCCCTCTCACCACGTTTTCTCCAACACTTTTACTTTATATATTTTTTCCTACAATTTTATAGAGTTATAGTCACATACCATACATTTATCCACAGTGTACAATCAGTTGTTCATGGTATCATCATAAAGTTGTACATTTATCACCACAATCAGGACTTGAACATATTGATTATTACAAGAAAAATTGTTTTTTTTTAGCAATAATAAAAAATGATAAAAAGAAAAATAACATGTCTTACAATACAATATAACAGTAAGGACAGAAAATAACACCACTACCAAGAATCCCATTTTCCTCCCCTATATCACCCTCTCATATACATTTAGCATTGGCATATTGCCTTTGTTACATTTAATGGAGGTATATTACAATGTTACTGTTGACCATAGACTCCAGTTTGCTTTAATTCTGTTTTTTTCCCAAATACCATCCCTTTTTCAACACTCTACATGGTTGACATTCATTTGCTCTCCCACATGCAAAAACATTTTTATATTTGTATATTTAGTAACAGTCATTGGCCACTCCAGTTTTTGCCAAGTTATACAGTCCCAGTCTTTACCATCTATCTTTACCTCTGGTGTCATACATTCTATCCCACCTCTTTCAGCTTTACTCACAGACATCTTTGTTCGGTGTACTTACAATACTGTGCTACCATCACAGAGTATTATGCTATCTATTTCTGGATCTATACAATCAATCCTAAACATTCTGTAGTCCTTCAGCATCCAATGGCTGAACTCTACACTCTTTCTATCTCCTGGTCACCTGGGTTGTCAGCTTTTAACTCCCAAAGTTTGTTCATTAATGTCTGTTCATATCAGTGAGACCATACAGAATCTGTCCTTTCGTTTCTGGCTAACTTCACCCAACATAATGTCCTCAAGTTTCATCCACATTATTATACGTTCCGTGTCTTTGTTCTGTCTTAAAGCTGTATAATATTTCATCATGTGTATATACCACAGTTTGTTTATCCACTCGTCCATTGATGGACATTTGGGCTGTTTCCATCTTTCGGCAATTGTGAATAATGCTTCAATAAACGTCGGTTTACAAATGTCTGTTTGTGTCTTAAGTTTCAGTTCCTCTGAGTATATACCTAGCAATGGAATAGCTGGGTCATATGGCAAATCTATACTTAGCTTCCTAAGGAACCTCCACACAGTCTTCCAGAGTGGTTGCACCATTCTACATTCCCACCAACGGTGAGTAAGTGTGCCTCTTTCTCCACATCCTCTCCAGCACTTGTCATTTTCTGTTTTCTGGATAATGGTCATTCTGGTAGGTGTGAGATGATATCTCATTGTGGTTTTGATTTGCATTTCCTTAATAGCCAGTGAAGTTGAGCATTTTTTCTTATGTTTTTGAGCCATTTGTATTTCCTCTTCAGAAAAATATCTGTCCATGTCTTTTGCCCATTTTTTAATTGGATTGTTTGTCTTTCTGTTATTGAGATGCAGGCTTCCTTTATATATTCAGGATATTAAACCCTTATATGATATGTGGTTTCCAAATATCATCTCCCATTGTGTAGGTTGCCTTTTTACTTTCCTGACAAAGTCCTTTGATGTACAAAAGTGTTTAATTTTGAGGAGATCCCGTTTGTCTGTTTGTTCTTTGGTTGCTCGTGCCTTGGGTGTGAGGTCTAAGAAACTACCTCCTAGCACAAGGTCTTTAAGATATTGCACTACATTTTCTTCTGAGTGTTATGGTCTTGGTGCTAATGTTTAGGTCTTTGATCCATTTTGAGTTAATTTTTGTATGAGGTGTGAGATAGGCATACTCTTTCATTCTTTTGGAAATGAATAGCCAGTTCTCCAAACACCATTTATTGAACAGGCTGCTCTTTCCCAGTTGCTTTGGCTTCACTGCCTTATCAAAGATCAGTTGTCCGTAGATGCAAGGGTCTACTTCTGAACACTCAATTTGATTCCACTGGTCAGTATATCTGCCCTTATGCCAGTACCATGCTGTTTTGAGCACTGTAGCTTTGTAATATGCTTCAAAGTTGGGTAGTGTGAGACCTCCTACTTAGTTCCTCTTTCTCAAGATATTTTTGGCTATTCGGGGCACCTTGCCCTTCCAAATAAATTTGGTTATTGGTTTTTCTATTTCTGTAAAGTAAGTTGTTGGGATTTGAATTGGTATTGTATTGAATCTGTAAATCTGTTTAGGTAAAATTGCCATCTTAACTATATTTAGTCTTCCAATCCATAAACATGTATGTTCTTCCATTTTTTTAGGTCTTGTTCATTTTCTGTTAGCAGTTTCTTATACTTTTCTATGTAAAGGTCTTTTTTGTCCTTGGTTAAGTTTACTCCTAAATACTTGATTCTTCTGGTTGCTGTTGTAAATGGGATTTTTTTCTTGATTTCCTCCTCTTGTTGCACATTACTTGTGTATAAGAACACTATAGATTTTTGCATGTTGATCTTGTAGCCTGCCACTTTGCTGTATTCATTGATTAGTTCTAATAGCTTTGCTATACATTTTTCTGGATATTCTACATATAGAATTGTGTCATCTGCAAAGAGTGAAAGTTTTACTTCTTCCTCTCCAATTTGGATGCCTTTTATTTCTTTTTCTTGCCTAATTGCTCTAGCTAGAGCTTCCAGCACAATGTTGAATAACAATGGTGATGGTGGCATCCCTGTCTTGTTCCTGATCTTAGAGGAAAAGCTTTCAGTCTCTCGCCATTGAGTATGATGTTAGCTGTGGATTTTTCATATATTGCCTTTATCATATTGAAAAAGTTCCCTTCTATTCCTATCCTTTGAAGTGTTTTCATCAGGAAACGATGTTGAATTTTGTCAAATGCCTTTTCTGCATCGATCGAGATGATCATGTAGTTTTTCTGCTTTGATTTATTGATGTGTTGTATTACATTAATTGATTTTCTTGTGTTGAAACAGCCTTGCATACCTGGAATAAATCCCACCTGGTCATGGTGTATAATCTTTTAATGTGTTGCTGGATTCGATTTGCGAGTATTATGTTGAGGATTTTTGTGTCTATATTCATTAAAGAAATTGGTCTATAATTTTCTTGTTTTGTAGTATCTTTGTCGGATTTTGGTATTAGGGTGATGTTGGCTTCATAGAATGAGTTAGGTAGCTTTCCCTCGTCTTCAATTTTTTTGAAGAGTTTGAGCAGGATTGGTACTAATTATTTCTTGAATGCTTGGTAGAATTCACATGTGAAGCCATCTGGTCCTGGGCTTTTCCTTTTGGCAGCTTTTTGATGATTTTACTTGTGATTCATTTGTTGAGGTCATCTATTTCTTCTTGAGTCAATGTTGGTTGTTTATGCTTTTCTAGGAAGTTGTCCATTTCATCTAAGTTGTCTAGTTTATTAGCATATAGTTGCTCATAGTATCTTTTCATTATCTCCTTAATTTCTGCAGGGTCAGTAGTTATATTTCCTTTCCCATTTCTGATTGCATTTATTTGTATCTGCTCTCTTTTTTTGTTAGCCTAGCCAGCGGCCCATCAATTTTACTGATTTTCTCAAAGAACCAACTTCTGTTTTTGTTGATTCTCTCTATCGTTTTCCTGTTCTCAATTGCATTTATTTCTGCTCTGGTCATCCAGTGTCTTCTTTATATCCTTCAGCTCTTTCAGTGTATCTTCCTTCATTTCATTGAGTTTATTTAGCATTAGTTGCCTCAACTCCTGTATCTCAGTTGAACTATTAGTTTGTTCCTTTGCCTGGTCCATATTTTTGTGTTTCCTGGTATGGCTTGTTATCTTAAGTTGTCTAGGCATCTGATTTTCTTGATTAGTTTATTCTGGAGCTTGTTTCTTTTACCTAGGGGTTTTCTTTTTTTTTTTTTTAACTTTTTTTTTAAAATCAACTGTATGAAAAATAAAAAAAAAATAGAAAAAAATTTAAAAAAACATACAATAAAAGAACATTTCAAAGAGACCATAACAAGGGAGTAAGAAAAAGACAACTAGCCTAAGCTAACTACTTCACTTCCAACATGTTCCTACTCTACCCCAAGAAAGTAACCTAATATAGCAACATTTCTGTGAACTTGTTCCTACTATACCCATCAGAAATTAACAGACCATAGTCATTCCTGGGCATTCCCAGAACATTAAATTTACCCACAATAGCTTATCTGTTCTTAATGGATTATTGTTCCCCCTTCCTTAATTACTCTTTATTGCTAGTTCCCCTACATTCTACATTATAAACCATTTGTTTTACATTTTTCAAAGTTCACATTAATGGTAGCATATAATATTTCTCTTTTTGTGCCTGGCTTATTTCGCTCAGCATTATGTCTTCAAGGGTCATCCATGTTGTCATATGTTTCACAACATCATTCCTTCCTACTGCCGTGTAGTATTCCATCGTGTGTATATACCACATTTTATTTATCCACTCATCTGTTGAAGGACATTTGGGTTGTTTCCATCTCTTGGCAACTGTGAATAATGTTGCTATGAACATTGGCGTGCAGATATCTGTTCGTGTCACTGCTTTCCGATCTTCTGGGTATATACCAAGAAGTGCAATCACTGGATTGAATGGTAACTCTATATCTAGTTTTCTAAGGAACTGCCAGACTGAATTCCAGAGTGGCTGACCATTATACAGTCCCACCAACAATGAATAAGAGTTCCAATTTCTCCACATCCCTTAGGGGTTTTCTTGTTGGTTGGCTTTGTTCTCTGGCCTCTGTTATCCAGTTCAACTTATTCTAGACCTCTAACTTAGGTTCTATTTAGTTGATCAGAAGTTTTCACCTCTTGTTTTTTCTGTTTCTTGCTCTGCCTCTAAGTAGCCTTTTTGTGAGTGGGTCTCCTCAAATATGGTTGACCCCAGTCAGATTTTCCCAGTCTAGTGAGGCCCAGGTCTCATTGGGAGGGTATGGAGTTTTCCTGAGAATGAGACCCTCCTATGAGGCCTTTAGTATTGGTGCTTTTCCTCTCCTGTCCAGCAGGTGGTGCTGGCGAGCCCACAGCTCCCCGACCAGTGTAAGGAGGTGTGGAGACTTCAGTTCTCCTGGTGACTCTGATCCTGTCAGGGGCGTGGCTGACTGAAGCAGAAATCTTAATTCCAGCCCCTGGGGTCTGAGTTCCCAGAAGGAGGACTGCCAGTTGAGCTGGACCTCCCTCCACTCTCCCAATCCTCAGAACTCCAGTTGTCTCTCAGGGGCACTATTCCCTTCCCTCTCCTCTTTGGTGCATCTCTAGCTAGAGTCCTTGGTCAGCCTGAGATGCCAATTAAAGACAGGGGTGGAGACCTTCAGTAGTGAATACGGAACTCAAAGACACTGTGGGTACTCTGTCTCCCCACAAGCCAGCCTAGTCCCTCAACCTGGGCTTTCTGATAGAAAATAACCACATATGTTACTTTTAGATTAAAAAAAAAAAAGAAAAACAAGAAAAAGAAAAAAAAAAGAGGAGTCCCTTTCAAAAGTCTTTCCCCAACCTGGAAGTTTTGCCAGTATCAGAATAGAGCATTTAAAGACGTACTTTGGGCTATTGTCTGATAATTACTCTCCAACAGCTTCAATCCCACCCCTGCCCAGGGCTACTGAAATGCAAAAAGATAAGGAATCAGTGAGAAGCCAGAAGGGACAAAATGTAGGGGGAAGAAAATGGCTTTTTTGGAGCCTGGGAATGGTGCCTGCTTTCATGTGCCCCCACTTCTCAGAGCCCAGCCCTTCTTTAGCACCACCAGCTCCCAAAATTAGTTAATTAATTTGTTAATTAATTCTGCAGTTGAGGCTGGGTTGAGCCCCTCTTCTTGCCCTCAGCAGATTGCTGTATTTTGGGTTTTTTTGTCCCCTCTTTCAGGGAGCCATCAGCAAGACAGTCTGTGAGGTCTGGGTGGGGAGGGGCGCCAGACCCCTGGTCCAGGGAACTTAACAATGTTCGCTGCGATCTCAGCTTTTCCTCCAATTCCAAACTTGCGTCCGATGTGTGACTGGTTACTGGAGACCCCGAAAACACTGTTTCATATAGTTCTTGGGTAATTGCCAGCTGCTCTAGGGGAGAGACGAAATTCTGCACCTCACCACTCCGCCATCTTGTCCCGCCCCCCTGCTATGTTTGTCTGAAATATCATTTTTAAACTAAACCTTTATGTTCCATCAAATTATACCAAAGAAGAGGCCACCAATTACAGAAATACTGACATTCAATGACACATGAGACACTTACAGCCCAGGGTGCAATTTCTCTATTTTGTAGACAAAGAAGTTAGATGGTATCAGGTAAAAGTAGAAAATGGTCAAGTTGAACTCTCTGTAACACTTTTTCAACAGCAACACAAACTGTTTCTGGTTATTTCTCACACCTCCATAGAGAGCCAGGACACTTGTTGATCACATCCTGTTACTCTGTAAGAAAAAAACTATTTACCAATTAATAGACAATGGACAAAATCAAATCCTTTTCATGTATCAGCGTGTGATTCAATTTGCAAAGCCCAAAATAATTTCTTCAAATCTCAGCTATCTCTGTGATAGTTTACATAACTTTAAGATAATTTTCACACTTTTACACCTCTCCTTTTATTTAGCCTATTAGGACAAAAGGTTAAACACCATATTTGGAACAAAAAGTCCTTAAGAAAAGTGAACATGGATCTTTTCCAAACCTACAGAAAACTCCACTGCTTTTCAGGTTCTTCAATCATACCCTTCCATATTGATGCATTGCTTAATTCATAGATCATTTTATATCTTCCAAGATAATTTTCATTCACTAACCTAAAAGAACTCTAGAATTCCCCTCTTTGTTTCAGTTGTCCAAAGAAGAGAACTGGGGGCAAAATAGCTTTCTGAGAGGGGGACAGAGCTTGAACACAAATGGAAAAGTCCTGATTCGTGAGCCTGGAGATGGGTCATGGAGCCGTCTCACACAGGAAATGACGTCAGCCCAGCTGATCTCAGTAGTCAGCGGTCAGAGGAGCATCTGGAAACGTATCTGAAGTTCACAGAGGCCAGCATCTCTGTGAAAGGCTCTAAGAAATGAAGACATCCCTGGGACAACACCCTAGTGCCATTCACACATGAAAACTGCATCTCAGGTTTCCCACAGCAGAAATAAGACATTTCTGTGGCATGCTCTAACTCTTTCATGGAGAAGAAAAGCATTAATCAAGCATTTACCTAAATAAATGTAAAATTACAGCTTTGATTCCAGGACAGAAAATTGGAGATGTGGGTTCCTTTGTCAGCTCTGCCATTACTTGCCTGGGTGACCTAGCTAAAAGAACTAATTTCTCTTTGATTCCTTATCTAAATATGGAAATAATTAAGCTTGCTTTATCACCCTCATTATGAAGGCATGAAACTAAAGCAACTTAAAAGCACTTTGAAAAATTAAAAGTGCACTGTTGTTGCTCTTTGTTATCACAATGTCAGAATTCCACTTATTGGCTGCAGCAAACTACCCACTTACTGAGAATAATTAGAAAAAGCAGATAACATATTTTAAAAATCCATTTGAAGGCATCAGAGAGCTATAGCAGCAATGAAGAATTGAGGAGCCAGAATCTCAGAGACAACAGAAGTGCAACAATGTTTTGGTCATTCAATCTGGCAACAGAAAGTTTTTCCAAACACAATTTGAAATCATGCCGTTTTGGGGAGTTTTGGTGGGGATTTTTGCTAATTTTTTTCCAACCTTTTATTTTGAAAAATGTCAATCCTAGAGTAAGATGACAGAAGAGTAAAATGAACACTCTGGATTCACAAATTGTTAACATTTTGTCACATTTGCTTGGTCAAGCAGTATTTTACCTTGTAGTCCACTCTGGAGAAGTATGAAACGTGCCCTGTTCAGATCAGGAAACACAGCACAGATCAGGTGCATTCTCAGTCATTAGGTACACAGCGGTGTCTGTGGATGTCTCTCTTACTGAGGCTTGTCTGCTTTTTCTAAGAGGCCCATGAAGAAAGAACCAGGGAAGGTTAATTTGGGAAAAGCATGAATTATGCTTATGTAAGCATACCTAATAAAATGTAAATGAACTTAGCAAATGTAAAGTTTATGTTCATTTACTGGTGTCTGAAATAAAAGAAAAACACTTTTTTTCATTTTGAATATATCCTGCATTCATTCAACGGGGGCATTACCACCTGCGATGATTAGGTTCATGTGTCAACTTGGCCAATCGATGGTACCCAGGTGTCTGGTCTGGTCAAGCAAGCACTGGCCTAACCATGACTGCAAAGACATTTGTGGCTGGTTAATAAACCAGAAGGCTAGTTTATTAAATCGTCAGTCAATTGGCTGCAGCTGTGACTGATTATATCAATGAAGGGCATGTCTACCACAATGAGAGAATGCAATCAGCTGGATTTAATCCAATCAGTGGAAGACTTTTAACAAGACAGACAGAGGACCTCCACTTATTCTTCTTCGGCTGGCCAGTGAAGCATTTCCTGAGGAGTTCATCAGACACCTTCATCAGAGTTGCCAATTTGCTGCCTGCCCTATGGAACTTTGACTCATGCATCCCCACAGTTGTGTGAGACACTTTTATACAATCTTATATTTAGATATCTCTTGTTGATTCTGTTTCTCTAGAGAACCCTAACTAATACACCACCAATCCTACAAAAATAAAAAGGGTATATGAGAATACTATGAACATTTGTATGCCAACAAATTAGATAATGTGAACGAAGCTGACAAATCAATAGAAATACGCAAACTCCCAAAACTGACTAAAGAAAAAATTGAAAATCTGAAGAAACCCATAACAAGTAAAGAGATTGAATCAGCAATCAAAAGCTTCCCAACCAAGAAAAGCTTAGGATCAAATAGATTCATTGGTGAATTTCTACCAAATACTTGAGGAAAAATTAACACAAATACTTCTCAAACTCTTCCAAAACCTAGAAGAGGAGGGTACACTTCCTAATTCATTCTGTAAGTCCATCATTACCCTGATAACAGGCCAGACAAAGATATCACAAGGAAAGAAAATTACAGACCAATAACCTTTATTAATATAGATGCAAAAATCCTCAACAAAATATTAACAAATCAAATCCCCAGCATATTAAAAAGATTATACACTGTTACTACAGAGGATTTATCCCAGGAATGCAAGAGTGGTTCAACATAGGAAAATCAATTGTTATAAAACACCGCATTAATAGAATGAAGGAAAATAAACAATATGATCACCTCGATTGATACAGAAAAAGCATTTGACAAAACCCAACACTCTTTCATGATAAAAACATTCAACAAACTAGGAATAGAAGAGAACTTCCTCAACATGATAAAAGGCATATATGAAAACATAGGTAGTACCATATTCAATGATGAAAGATGGAAAAGTTTCCCCCTTAGATTAGGAACAAGACAATGATGCCCACTATCACCACTCCTACTCAACAATTTACTTGATGTTCTAGCCAGAAAAATCACATAAGTAAAAGAAATAAAAGGCATCCAAATAGGAAAGGAAGAAACAAAACTATCCCTAATCTCAGATGACATAATATTATATATAGAAAATCCTAAATAATCTACAAAAAACACAGAAACCATTAGAGGCAATAAATGAATTCAGCAAAGTTGTAAGGTACAAGATCAACATGCAAAACTCACTTGCATTTCTATACACTAGCAATGAACAATCCAAAAAATAAGTAAACAAAACAATGCCGTTTTCAACAGCATCAAAAAAAAATAAAGTACAATAGCAGCATCAGAAAAAAATCAAACAAATCTGACTGGGAGAATCTTATCCCCCATAAAAAAATGCACAGATATTCATAAATCTTTAAAATTTGTATCCAAGTACAAGTTCACAGATTCATTTAATATGTATGGGAGGTCTGTGAATTCTCAGTTAAGAATCTTAATCCTAGACAGAGATTTATTTTTCCATGTAGTTGAAGGCCTATCACAACTCAATCACAAATCCATTAGCAGTCCATGCCAGAGAAGTGTTTCAGGAAAAAATTTAAAGTATTTTAGGAAACACAGTAAGCACAGTGACTTCTGTCCTTTAATCACTAATCCTCAGGGAGTTGATGGGCTTTTGCTCCAGTCATGGCTAACAGATTCTGAGCACCTAGCATGAGCCAGGCAACCTGCTAATAGCTTCACAGGCTTCATTTTATTTCACCTTTAGAGTAACCCTGTGGTGTGAGTGATAATATTATCCCCATTTTATAGATGGGATAACTGAGGACTTGAGTGATTAAACAACTGGCCCAAATTTACTCTGCTAGTAAATGGTGGGGCTAGGAGTCAAATCAAGAACTAACTTCAAACCCCATACTCTTAATTATGGCACCATAGTGTTTCCCTTTGTTGTAAGAACTGTAGTAAGGGAATTTGTAAGGAGTTTCTTTCACAGACACAAATACAAAATCAAAGAGTTGAGAGGGACTTTGGAGAGCATTCTGCTCAAGCATTTCATTTTACAGGTGAGAAAACTGAGGCCCATATCAAGTAGAATTTTCAAGATCGAAGTAGTGAGAGTGCTAGAGCCAGAACCTGTCATTCTGCTTGCCAATTTAATATGATTTCCCCTAAGGTATCCAGCCTCCCATTCAGGAAACATTTATGAAACACTTATTAAATAATAGGAGACAATGTCTACAAATATAACATAGAAGTTGGTAAGGACATGGAGAAATTGTAGCACTTGTGGACTATTGATAGGATTGTGAAATAGTGCAACCGCTGTGAAAAAGTTTGGCAGTACTTAAAAAGTTGAACATAGAATTACCATGTGACCCAGCAGCATCACTTCTAGGCATAAACTCAGAAGAACTGAAAACAGGGACTCAAAACAGGTATTTGTACACCGATGTTCACAGCAGCATTACTCACAATAGCCAAAAGGTGGAAGCAACTCAAGTGTCCTTCAACAGATGAACAGTAAACAAAATGTGGAATATATATACCATGAAATATTATTCAGCCATTAAAAGGAAAGCAGTTCTGATACATGCTACAACATGGATGAAACTGAGTCATCAACATGGATGAAACTTCTTTCGCTCATCTTGAGTGAAAGAAGCCAGGTACAAAAGGATAAATATTGTATGATCTCACATGTGTGAAATGCCTAGAATAGGAAAATTCATAGAGGCAGAAAACAGTCTATAAGTTGCTAGGGGACAGGTGGTGGGGAGAATGGAGAGTTATTGCTTAATGTGTGCAAAGTCTCTATTTGAGGTGATGAAGAAGTTTAGGTAATGGATGTTGGTGATGATAGCACAATATTGTAAGTGTAATTAAGACCACGGAATGGTACATTTGAAAGGAGTTAAATTGGGAAATTTTGAGTAATATATATGTTATTACAATAAAAAGTTTTTAAAAAGAGAGAACAAATTACAGCAAACTCCATGAGAAGCAAAGAATATTGATAGAGTTGGGAGAGAAAAAATTAGGGAAAGCACTAATGAAATTTTTTGTTACATTTTCATTACAAAATAATACCCTTTTCTTACCAGTAGATGAAAAGATTTGCTCTGAACTCCAGACATTTTATCCCCACTATGTATGATTCCTTAAAAACAAATTGTTTTCCTGTTGTAAATGGTTAACAAAAGGAGATTTATTTTGGTTTTTGCTGGCTGGGGTATTTAAAGTGTTGAGCATGGAGAAGAACAGTGTTTAAATGGCAATCACTACTTAAAGACAATACTGTGATGCCATCTTATCCAATTTACCATTATTCCAATTGATTACTTCTTATGTCTTCTCATTCCAGAATTCCCTTTAAACTGCTCCCAAACTTAAGACAACTCCTGGGTGTTTCACTCCACCCACCAACTCACATACACATAGAGCTGAAAACTAAGTATTGCACTAAACCAAGCTGATTGACCAGGAATAAAGTATATTTTAAAATGTTGCTCACAGTTTCTTAATGCTATGTAAGCTCCCATTTTGGAAGTTCTCTTTCCACTGAAAACACTTTTCATTTTCATTCCGTCCCTCACCACTCTCTCTCTTTCCCACTCTCTCTCCCCCCCACACCCCACCTTCCTCCCTCAGACCCTCTCTTGTTCTACCTCTCCTCTCTCCATTCTTATTAGGTGTTTGTATTTTGTGATATGTTCTTCTAAAACTATTTTCACTTATTTAAAAACTGAAAGCAAGACCCAAAAGCATCAAACTGTTTCCAAGCAACTTAATTCTGTCCAGGACAAAACCCAAGAATATTTGTAGGAATACAAAAATATCCTGTATCCAAAAAGGCAAATTTCACAGTGTCTGGCATCCAATCAAAAAATTACCAGGCATGCAAAGAAGCAGGAAAATACAACCCACAATTAGGAGAAAATTAATCAATCAAAACTGACATAGAAATGACAAAATATGATAGAATTGCTTGACAAGGACATTAGAACAGTTATTGTATCAGTATTCCATGAGTTCAAAGTTTTAAAGGAATGATTGAGTATATTAAGTGGACATGAAAATTACAACTTCTGAGATGAAAAATACACTGGATGAAATTAATGGCAGATTAGACATTGCGGAAAAAAAGACTGTTGAATTTGAAGATAGAGTAATAGAAACAATACAAATGAAACCCAGAGGAAAAAGTCTGGAAAAAATGAACAGAGTATCAATGAAGTATGAGACAACCTCAAGCTGATAAAATATGTGTACTTGAAGTGGCTGAAATGGGGAGAGAACTGAAAAATAATTGAAGAAATACAGAAAAATTTCCAAATTTGATGAAAATTATGCACCCAAATATCCAAGAAGCTTAACAAACCCCAAACAAAAGAAACATGAAGAAGATTACAACAAATCACATTGTGATCAAGATGCTTAAAACCAGTGCTAAAGGGAAAAACTTAAAAGCAACCAGAGGAAAAAGATATATTACATACACAGAAACAAAGATAAAGCAACAGCACATTTCCCATCAGAAACGTGCAAACCAGAAAATAGTGAAGCAATATTTTAAAATATTAAAAGAAATAAAAACTCTCAACCTAGAATTCCTTACTCAGTTGAAAATATTTTCTAAATGAAGGCAAAATAAAGAACTTTTCAGATATAGAGTATATATTTATTAAATTTCTAATATATATGTTTAATTATAAAGTTTTTAAAGATTTTATTCATTCATTCATTCATTTGTAACAAGGCAGAAAGACTGATATTAAGAAAATGGAGTTATCCACAGGCTGGAGATATAGATGAGGCCAAGAAATAAGTGTTTAGGAACAAAGAGTTGTAGAAATGAGAGACTGATTCAAAATTGATATCCTGGGGTCTGTTATTTCAGAGGTTGAGTAATTTCATGTGATTTCAAAATACAGTTTATAATAATGGAGTGGATGATTTAGGAGGAATGCAAGTATAGTCACTGGAATAAAGATTAGGAGATTCAAATTTTAGGGACTTTAATAAGCTCTTCACATCGATATTGAGGCTGCCCACAATGACAGCAATTCTTAGTATGAAATAGAAGACCACACACTAGTGAGAAAGTATTTATTAAATGTGTCACCAAATATTTTCATGTTTTCAAATTCAATTAAAAAAAAATTCCTCCATCATTGTCTTACCTGAACACGCTATGGTATTCAATTACTTCTTTCTTGAAACTCAGGTAGACCGTAAATAACAAAATGAACAAAAATTACAGGATTGTATAATATGAGCCTCAGAGGACTCTTATCATTAAATGGAGATACAGTGATTTGAAAGTGGAAATTTGGAGCAAAGTAATAATATAATAATAACAACAACAATAATGAGCCCCTCCTTCCTACCATGTACCCTGGGGTGTTGGGTACATGGAAAGGAGAAACACTCTTACTTTGAAAGAGCTTCACTGGAATCAGTGTTCTCAAAGGAAAGATTTTTGTTAAGGTGAAAAGGAGGAAGATTTTAGATGAGACTATTCAAAGGAATTTGCATTAAAAAAAATATCAAAGAATACATTGGAAATTTATGAGAGGCATACAGCTGTGGGAAACAAGTCAAGAAGATGAAAGAAGAGAGGCTGTTCTGGGCTGAGTTCAGTGCATGGACTTATTGGTTATGAACAGGACAGGAATGAAAAACATAATGGGATTTACTATCATATTTTCTTCTGGAAATTTTTTTAAAAAACATATTTCCATGCTTATATAGACAAAGGCACTAAGTAATGTTTGAAATTTTAGAAAATTCATGCTGGAAAATTTTTCCTGTTGTATCCATAACTTAGGCAGGATTAAAAATTTTTCATGTTTCTAGCTCCCTTGTAAAATTTTAAAAAGTATTCTTTTTTTCATTAAGTGGATAAAGTAAAATACCTGGGGGAATCTCCAAGATCTGGCATCTTCTACCATAAACTTTTAAATTGTGCTTAGATAGTTGAGAACCAACATTCTTTTGTAACAATATTATTAATTAACCTTTTTCAACTGTATCCCCCAAGGGCAGTTCTTATCTAACTCTCCAAGGCAAATAAGCCCATGAAGAAACACAGTTCACCCACTTAGAACAAAAAAAGTTGATGTTAAGAAAAGAAGCTTTACTTTATAGAGAAAAGAAGAGAGTCAACTTTAAAAAAAACAAATTCAAGTCACCTTTAATCTAGCGAAAGGTTTAGGGTATTCAGGACCATTTGTAAAAGCCTCAGTGGAAGGATGAATATACAAATAACCATGCACGTGAAGTGAGATAACTACCACTGCACAGTTCTGAGCTCTCTTTACTGGGCCACCACTTAGTAAGAAGCTGTAAGGATTCAGCATTAGAGAAGACTGGTTAGTTAAGTTGTACGATGTACAAGATTCTATATTAGAAAAAAAAATCCAGTTTCTAACTAAAATGATTAAGCAAAGAGGCAAAATATAGCCTTCCAGCAGGGGTGGGGGGCGGCACAGATATCTGAGGATTGAGAATCAATAATTTTCAAGGATAGATTTCTTAAAGGAGAGTCAGGAGATTTATATTCTAATCTGCCTGTGAATGATTTATTCATGCAACTTTTTCAAGCCCCTCACCACAACTACCACATTCTCTATCTGCAAAAACAGGCTCTATAATCTGTGTTGAACTAAACTCACCAGGATGTTGTAGAGCAAGAAAGATATTTAGATGTAGAGGTGTTTAAAGACAGTTTTTCATTCAAGGTAAGAGCTTTCCATTCAGTAAGGTGCTGAAGATAGAAAGACATTGTCTTACCGATCACTGAAGACTCCCAACAAATGACTAGATGTTCATGTCGTAAGGCAGCTAATCGCTGCCAGTATGGATTTGTAGCTCCATACTGGACTTAGACTAGGTTCAATGACTTAGTAAGGTTTATTTTATCTTTGAGAGCTATTTCAATGAGCTAGCAATAGGAATAGAATTGGCGGTAAAATAAATTCAAAGTATAATGTTTGGAATTAATTCATGCACATATAATAAATTTTGAGCCTTTTAATATGTCTGTACATACAAAAACATGTATGGAGAATTTTACATCATCTTATACATCAGTGAAATGTAAGTATACCTTTTTACGTAGGTTTTTTTTATTAATATCCTGTCACTTTGTAAAATTTTATTTCTCTGTATATAGTCTTTCTGATCTGCCAATATTCTTAGTGGAGTCAGATACCAGTCTGGAGGGTTTCCAGTCAAGTATGCATTAAAAATATTCCTCAGTTACACATTAAACTTTCCCTAATTTATTGTAGTTTATTCACGTTAGAAACAATGAGCTCTAATTGTCCATCTTCTTTAAGTCTATTTGCATCCACTCTAAATGGGGACATATTATTTTAGCAAGAGTCAGGTAGGTATTGTCACACATTTGATTTAATTTAATCTTCACAGCAACTCATTATGAATGTTATAATTATCACCATTTTTCAGAGGTGAATAATTTCATCCAATATACAGAGCCAGAAGCAGCAAAAAACTGGTATTGAAACCCAGCTTTTCTAACTCTCTTACATTATTCTAATTAATACCTGAATCTTAAAATGTGAAATATCATTCATCTGTTGAAAGACCTCATGGAAATTATAATACAAAACATACCACACACACACACACACACACACACACACACAAAACAGACAGAATGTCTCATACAGAAAGCTCATATGCAATTTCATATGTGATTATTTCGGCATATGTATCCATGATTTGCCATTTCTGTGAAGTAATTTAGAAAATGATTTGGGAGGTTATTTATTGAATAATAAAATACGAATCTTACATGTGGGAAAGAAAGTTGAAGAGCAACTGATGATAGGAATATAAGATATTGAATGGAATTATAAATGTCTAGTCCAACATTCTCATTTTTCAGATTAAAAAAACTGAATTCCAGAACATAAAAGGAGCTCTTTTTAATAAAAAGAGCTCAGCAACTTAATTCCATTGAGGCATCAGCTACCGAACACAAGCCATGATCTAGAACTATCACCTCAGACAAAGAATGCACAAAAGAGAACTGTAAGTGATTTTAAATTATCAATGCTTCTACTGAGATAAAATCTAGTATTTAAGGCCAAATCTTTCTTGGGTTTTTCCATTAGGATAGAAATAGTGAGATTAAACATTCTATTGGAGAATAATAAGATTTTATGGAATTAACATAACAATTGCACTAAGAATTATGTGCAAGAATATTCATTCAATCGTTATTCATACAAACAAGATATGTAGACCACCTAAATTTCCAGCACTAAGCAACTGGCTAAATAAGTCAGGATCCATTGACAGGATAAAAAATGACTGTGTAGATGTCTAGTAACTGACATGGAAAGATAACGATAGATTATTTTTTAAGTTAGTTACACAATAGTATATTAGTACTGTTTATTTTAGACACGTATGTATGTGGTTTGAACGTGCAAAACAGCCTGGAAATACATACACCAATATTGTCGCTGTATCTCTAAGATGTCTGATTACAGATTACTAATTTCTTTTTTGCATTTGCATTTTCTAATTCTTTGCACTGGAAATGTATTTCTTGTTTTAGGGAAAAACTTCAAATAAAAAATAAAATAGGAGGGCAAACATTTTTATCTTATAGGACATAGGAGGGGAGGCAGGAAAGAAAAATGAGGTAGCTATGATCAGTAGCAAAGAGACAACAGCTGCTAACTTATTTATTAAAGTGGAGCTAACCGAAATCTAGACAAAGGCCAGAGTTGAAAAATGGGTAGTTTTAACCTGAAATGTGAAAATCTGCACAGAAGAACCTTTTCCTAGATACAGGGATAAAGATCAAACTTGGATGATCTGGAATTATAGTTTTATGATTTCAGATGACCAAGTAAATTAAATGACTAAGCTGAATTATCTCTATTTTATCTTCCCATGTGTAATTTGTACCTCTCTGATTTTATTACACTATATAAAATAGCATGTCCTCTCAAATGATCAACCTGTTATATGACATGTACATTACATGCTTCAAAGAACTTGTGGCAGGTAGGTTTTTGGACAAAAAGAAACAATCTGAAGACAAGATTCCCATTGCTCCCCTTTGAGATATCATCTACGGTGATTAATAGCAAACACAGGTAATAGCAAACATGAGCCATCTGCCCTTTCAGATATCCCTAGACTGTTTCCATAGACCTCTATATGCTAGAGTAGGAAAAGACTTTAAAATTGGGAAATCTCCAAATACAAGGAAAAATAAATAAATCAATCTAAATCTCTTAAGTCATGACAGATCACTAATGTCAACCTCCACAGTGAAAGAAATCTGTTGTTATAGAAAAGGCTAGCAAGTTTTTAAAGGGTTCCCACCTCAGTGACTGTCAATTTCCAAATAATAGAAATGAATTCTAGTCAAGGAATGAGTCAGTATTTCTGCACATTTTTATTTGGATAAATGAAGCTGGGGGATAGAAAAGATGAAAAGTTTCATTTAATAAGACGGAAGAGAATTTTATGACTAGAAGGAACCTTTAAGTTTTCGTCCAGTCCTGTCTTCATTTTATAGAAAAAGTTACATCCAAATGATATTTTGACTTTTCCAAGTATGCACAGTAATGACTTTCAGATAGACAACTAGATCCCAGAACTCACCTTCCAATATAAAGCCCTCTCCACAATGTATTTTCAATGGATCGTTACAAAATCACGTAAGGTGATTTTTCTTTCTCTTGTTTCTTTAGGGAAGACTGCCCACCGTACAGCCATGACCACGGGGAACTGGAGCACAGTGACTGAGTTCACCCTGATTGCCTTCCCAGCTCTGCTGGAGCTTCGAATATTCCTTTTTGTAGTGCTTTTGTTGACTTACACGTTAACAGCAACAGGAAACATTATCATCATTTCCCTAATATGGACCGATAATCATCTCCAAACCCCAATGTACTTTTTCCTTAGCAACTTGTCCTTTCTGGATATTTTATACATTACCGTCATTACCCCAAAGTTGCTAGCCTGCCTCCTAGGAGGGGATGAGACCATATCCTTTGCTGGCTGCATCACCCAAACATATTTCTACTTCTTCCTGGGAACAGTGGAGTTTATCCTCTTGGCCGTAATGTCCTTTGACCGCTACGTGGCCATCTGTAACCCCCTGCGCTACACCATCGTCATGAACAGCAGGGTCTGCCTCATGTTGGTTCTGGGCTGCTGGGGGGGCGCCTTCCTGTCTGTATTGGTGCCAACTATTGTAGTGACCAGGCTGCCCTATTGTAACAAAGAAATTAATCACTTTTTCTGTGACATTGCCCCCCTTCTACAGGTGGCCTGTGTAGACACTCACCTCATTGAGAAGATAAACTTTCTCCTCTCTGCTCTTGTCATCCTGAGCTCCCTGGCATTCACTACTGGGTCCTACATCTTCATCATCTCCACCATCCTCCTCATCCCCTCAGCCCAAGGCCGCCACAAAGCTTTTTCTACCTGTGCATCTCACATCACTGTCATCTCCATCGCTTATGGAAGCAACATCTTTGTGTATGTGAGACCCAATCAGAACAATTCATTGGATTTTGACAAGATAGCTGCTGTCCTCATTACAGTGGTGACCCCTCTTCTGAACCCTTTTATTTATAGCTTGAGGAATGAAAAGGTAAAGGAAGTGTTGAGAGAGACCATGAACAGAATTGTGTCCTTGATACTCAGGAGAACTTGACATTCAGTCTTTAAAACATTGCAAAACATTTATCTTCAGTACATTCATTCTGTGTGAATTTAGAAGCAATTTGGTATGATAGAAACCAGGGACTATGTCAACAGGGTGAGAAATGGCAGTGCTAAACTGAAAGAAAACTCTACTTATGTCTGGAGGAAAATATCTAATCCATGAACTGTCTTGTATAGTCATAGCTTAAAACCATGAAAATGCATCTAACTGGGATTCAGAAGTTCCCAAATCTAGTTCTGGCTAAGTTGTTCTATCTACCATGTCACAACTTATCTGGGCTTCCATGTCTCCGCCTGCTAATGAAATAATAGATAATAAAGTATCACTACTTATAGCAAGGCATATCAAGTTAGGGAATTTTTAGCATCCTACAGTATTTATTAGGCACTCTTGGGTGTTTCAAGAGACTTGGTTTGTATCCCTATTAGACCAATCAAGAAAATAACATGTGAGGAGCGAGGGAAAGAGAAGCATGACTCAATAATATCAAGCTTCTGGTTGTAGTCCTGGGTGAAAAGCGGAGATATTTGATGAGAAAAGGAAAATAAGAGGTGAAGGTTAGTAGTGGACCTATTGGATTGGAGGGTCCTGCAGGACATCCAATTACAAGTTGGCAGTTGGATAATTACTTGAAGCTTAGGAAAAAGATATGAACTAGAGCCATAGTTTAGGAAATGTGCTGGTTTGGAGCTTTTATGTACCCAAGAAAAGACTATGTTCTTTTAATCCATTCTCGTGGGGACAGACCTGTTGTGGGTGGGACCTTTTGATTAGGCTGTTTCTAAGGAGATGTGATCCAGTCCATTCAGGGAGGGTCTTAATCCCCTTGCTGGAGTCCTTTATGAGAGGATAAAAGGCAGATAAAACTTAGAGAGCACAGAGAGAGACATTTTGGGGAGACATTTTGCAAACAGTCATTGAAACCAGAAGCTGGGAGAGAAGGATCAGCAGATGTCATCAAATTTAAAAGTGGGTATATTGGTGGATGAAAAAAGAATGCTAGAAGATTACTAGCTGTTGAAGGTGAATGATGAATACATGAGGTTCTTTGAATATTCTATGTACTTCTGAGTTTCCTAAAATTTTATATAAGTATGTTTTTTTCAAGTTCAACATAAAATGCTATAGTGTATTAGAGAAATGCAATAGTCAGTTATTTGAATTGGAGATAAAGTTAATTACAGAGACTAGTTAAAACCAACTATGTAGAATAAAATATAGTGTAGCATACTAAGGAATTTGAACTCTAAATTCTACTAATGGACATTAAATAGGAAAGTATGATGTAATCTATTGAATATAGTTACTTTCCAACTAAATTTGTCTCTTTTTTTTTTTGCTGGATTATTCCACTTTTACTCTCATCACTTAAAATTCTATCTTTTTAAAGAGATGTTCAAAAAAGGCCACACAATTTCTGTTCATTAATATTTGCAGAAAATAAATGAGTGCCATATTATTGGATTTTCTGACTTCAAAAAAATTCCTTTCAGTTCCAACAGTATTGTTATATTGATTAAAAGTGATTATTCCTAAACAGTACTTATTATATAAATACTCTCAGCTGGTAGTCATTATCATCATAACCATCATCTTTGTCCTACATTTCCATGACTTTTAGAAGTCTTTTTTTTCTGTTTGTTTGTTGTATTATTTTATTTTTTGCTAACTGTCCATTCCAACCATTACTCTTGCAGAAAGTTGGCTGTGATGATGTCATATCCTCAATACACTAGAAAAAGATCTTTGTGGGAAATGTTTTTAGCCTAAAATTACAATATGCACGATCTATAAATAAAATTCCCGGGGGAGACTGTATTAGTTCTTCCACTATTTCTCTTACATGTGGGATTATCTGTAGGACACATGACTCAATTATCTCTTGACCTCACCAATCTGTAGACACAAAGGAAATCATTATAAAAGTCCAGATTTCACTGGCTCTTGCCCATCCCACAAATGCACATACCATAGATTCTGTCTCTCATGCAATTATTATGGAGTGTTTCTTGGAATCCCCAAGGGAATTCCACATACACTTATGATCTGTCACTTAATATTATTGGGCTCTGGATGCCCTTTGCTGATTTATACTCTCTCTGAAGCCATTTGAAGGCAGTTTCCTCATTGCAGCCTGTTCCCCAGTAAGAAAGCTAGTGTGCATGGCAAAGTGTTGCCAGAGCCTGGTTGGCACCCAGGGTGGGCTCCAGTGCAGGCTCGTTTTTCTTGTCTCAAGAAAGAATTCAGGGACAAGAGGAATAGTAGCACACAGTAAAGTTTATTTGAAAAAGCTGGCACATATGGGGAAATAGCAAAGGTTGGTAACAAGGAATACACGCTGCAGAGCTCAGCACAGGCGGGCCCCAAGAGAGGGGATGCACCGGATTGAGTTATGTCCAGGTTTTATATGTTAGCCTGTTGCTATGCTTTAGGCCAGGGCTGAGGGTAGAAATTCCCATTCTTTGCCCACCCCCACCCTGGCTTAACCCCTCCTTTTCCCTCCACCTGGCTATCTCAGCTGATTCTGAGGAACAGGGTGTGATCCTCTTTTTGCTCAGCCCTCCCTTTCTCCCTCCACCTGTCTATCTCACCTGGTAGGGTTGGGTCCTCCTTTTGCTTGGCCCCTCCTTCCGGCTCTCCCTCTCGCTATCTATGGCTCGATGCTGACTCTCCATCTGAGCTGACCAATGCTCTGGCCTGCCCAGAGTGCCCTGTTCTAGGCTGCCTCAACTAGATGTGTGAAAAATGTGACCCACAATCAGGAGCAAAAAGTGAGCAATAAAAATTGACTCACAGATGACATGAATGCTGAAATTAGCCATGACTTTAAAAAAGATATCATAAATATGATATATTAATTTAAAGAAAAACTGAAACTCTAAAATTGAAAAGTATGATGTCTGAAATGAAAAACTGAATGGATGGTCTTAAAAGTAGACTGGAAAGGGCATGAGAAATGATCAATGACCTTCAAGACAGATCAAATAAAAATCATTGGAAAGTGAGGCAAGATGGTGGATTAGGAGAGACAGAGCAAAAACTTCTCCATGAAAAACACTAGATAAAAGACAGAAGTGCTCCAGAACACCAGTTCCAGTGTTGCACCGGCTGGACAAGGTCAGCTAAATCCACAGGGACTGTGCACCTGGTGAAACCGAGAGTTTGCACTCAGAAACAAGTGAGTGAGGCTGCTGGGGAAACAGCAGCCATGCTGCAGTCAGGAGAAACCAGGGGTCAGTATTTGGAGATGATGGATTAATTTCATAACCCCAAAAGCAGCTGCAGATACGGCAGCAAGAGCTGTGCAGTCAAGCTTGGTGGGGAGTGCCTTCCACACCCTGAGCACCCACCTCAGTATCTGGCATGGACGATATCCTTTCACACACCCACAGCTAACTGTCCCGGAGCTAAGAAGGCAGAGGTCCACGAAAGGGGGAAATTCTCGTGCCCCAAACAGTCATCTTTTCAGCAGCCTGGGAACACCCCTGTGCAGTGCAGCAGCCCAGAGCTTCCCTCGGGGATTCCGCTTGCCTGTGATGTTGTGCAGCCTTCCCTCCACAGAGGCCCACAGAGGGCATGGGTCACAGGCAGTGTCCTGCATGGAAGCCCCAAGGCCCTACACAAGTCCCAGGGACTTCTGGGTCCGTGGAAGAGAGAGACTGTGCAGAGTCTGAGCAGAGGGTTTGGGCTCAGGCAACAGCTTTAAGTCTCCAGGAACTGCTGGGAGATTTGAGTTTTAAAGCCACCTTCCCTCCCTAAACCTAACTACAAAGGGCACACCCCCCAACTTCAGGGTTGGCTGCACCAACTACACATGGAAATTTGGTGCACTGATTGGTCCCCCACAGGATTTGGACCCCCACTAGCTGCATAGATGAAGTTGGGGAGAACTGGCTTGAGGATAATAGGTGGTTCAGGTGGTGCCATCTGTTGGTAAGTCAGAGGAACTGCACACCACCAAGCTATAGCTCTGACAAATTATACATAATTGTTCAAATAAAGTTGATATGCTAAAAGAACCCTATCAAGATAAGCAAATGCCAAGAGGCCAAGAACAACAGAAAATTTAAAAGCATATGAAGAAACCAGAAGTGATGGATAACCCAAATCCAAACACCCAAATCAAAAAATAAGAGGAGATACAGTACTTGGAGCAATTAATCAAAGAAGCAATCACAAACAACAGCATCATGGCATAGGATACTAATAAGATGAAGAAAACCCTAGAAGAGCATCAAGAAGAATTTGCAAGAGTAAATTAAAAAAATAGATGATCTTATGGAAATAAAGAAACTGTTGATCAAATTAAAAAGATTCTGGACACACATAGTACTAGATTAGAGTAAGCTGAGGAAAGAATAAGCAAACTTAAAGAATGCAGAATGGAAAGTGAAAATACAAAAGAAAGAATGGAAAAAAAAATTAAAAAAAAATCAAAATGGATCTCAGGGGTACGATGGACAACATAAAGCACACAAATATGAGAATCATTGGTGTTCCAGAAGGGGAAGAGAAGAGTAAAGATCTAGGAAGAGTATTCAAAGAAATTGTTGGGGAAAACTTCCCAGCCCTTCTAAACAACATAAATATGCAAATCATAGATGCCCAGTGCACTCAAAACAGAATAAATCCAAATAAACCCACTCTGAGACATATTCTGATCAGATTTTCAAATGCTAAAAAGAAGGAGCAAGTTCTAAAAGCAGCAAGAGAGAAGCAATTCACCACACACAAGGGAAACAACATAAGACTAAGCAGTGACTACTCAGCAGCCACCATGGAGGCAATAAGGCAGCGGTATGACATATTTAAAATACTGAAAGAGGAAAATTGGCAACCAAGAATTCTTTATCCAGCAAAGCTCTCCTTCAGATTTGAGGGAGAGCTTAAAATCTCCACAGACAAACAAATGCTGAGAGAATTTGCTAATAAGAGACCTGCCCTACTTGAGATACTAATGGGAGCCCTACCGACAGAGAAACAAAGAAAGGAGAGAGATAGAAGGAGAAGAGTTCAGAACTAAAGAGATTTAGTAAGGGTATGTTAAAGGATATAGAGCGGGGTGGGGAATATATCTGACAAACATAAACCAAAGGATAAGATGGCCGATTCAAGAAATGCCTTCACAGTAATAGTATTGAATGTGAATGGATTAATCTCCCCAATTAAAAGATATAGATTGGCAGAATGGATTAAAAAATATGAACCATCAATATGTTGTTTACAAGAGACTCATCTTAGACACAGGGACACTGTTCTGGTTTTCTAATGCTGCCAGGAAGCGAAACACCAGAAATGGATTGGCTTTTATAAAAGGGGGTTTATTTGGTTACACAGCTACAGTCTCAAGGCCATAAAATGTCCAAAGTAACACATTAACAACCATATACCTTCACTGGAGGATGGTCAATGGTGTCCAGAAAACCTCTGTTAGCTGGGAAGGCACATGGCTGGTGTCTGCACTGGAGTTCTGGTTTAAAAATGGCTTTCTCCCAGGACATTCCTCTCTAGGCTGCAGTTCCTCAAAAATGTCACTCTTAGTTGCTCTTGGGGTGTTTGTCCTCTCTTAGCGTCTCAGGAGCAAAAGACTGCTTTCAAAGGCCATCTCCAAAATGTGTCTCTCAAGTGTAGCGCCTCTCTCAGCTCCTGTGTGTTTCTCAAAGTGTCCCTCTTGGCTGTAGCAAGCTTGCTCCTTCTGTCTGAGCTTATATAGTGCTCTAGTAAACTAAACAAGGCCCAGGCTGAATGGGCAGGTCCACAAACCCATGGAAATTATCCAATCAGAGTTATCACATACAGTTGGGTGGGTCACATCTCCATGGAAACACTCAAAGAATTACAATCTGATAAACACCATTATGTCTGCCCACACAAGATTGCATTGAAGAATATGGCCTTTACTAGGGGACATAATACATGTACAAATTGGTACAGACCCAAAGAAATTCAAAGTGAAAGGATGGAAAACAAAATTCAATGCAAGCTACATCCAAAAGAAAGCAGGAGTAGCAATAGAAATCTCATATAAAATAGACTTTAAATGCAAAGAAGTTATAAGAGACAAAGAAGGCCACTAGATACTAATAAAAGGGACAATTCAACAAGAAGAAATAACAATCATAAATGTCTATGCACCCAATCAAAGTGCCCCAAAAAACATGAGACAAACATTGGCAAAACTGAAGGAAGCCATAGATATTTCCACAATAAATGTGGGAGACTTCAACACATCACTCTCTCATATAGATAGATCAACCAGAAAGAGGACCAATAAGGTAATTGAAAACCTAAACAAACCAATGAATGAATTTGAATTAACAGACATATCTAGAACACTACATCCCAAATCACCAGGTTACACATTCTTCTCTAGTGCTCATGGAACTTTCTCCAGAATAGATCATATGCTGGGACATAAAACAAGCCTCAATAAATTTAAAAAGATTGAAACTATTCAAAGCACATTCTCTGATCACAATGGAATACAATTAGAAGTCAATAACCATCAGAGACTCAGAAATTTCACAAATATCTGGAGGTTAAACAAAACACTCCTAAACATTCAGTAGGTTAAAGAAGAAATAGCAAGAGAAATTGCTAAATATATAGAGATGAATGAAAATGAGAACACATATCAAAACTTATGGGATGCAGCAAAGGCAGTATTGAGGGGGAAATTTATAGCACTAAATGCATACATTAAAAAGGAAGAAAGAGCTAAAATCAAAGAACTAATGAAAGAACTGAAGAAGCTAGAAAATGAACAGCAAACTAATCCCAAACCAAGCAAAAGAAAAGAAATAACAAGGATTAAAGCAGAAAAAAAATGACATAGAGAACAAAAAAACAATAGACTGACTAAATAACACCCAAAGATGGTTCTTTGGTCAACAAGAGTACCTCCATTTCTTTTTCTCCTCTGAATTTTATGACAGCCTAAAATACTTCTGGGCAGACTCACAATTGAAGATAAACATAAGGGACTCTTGGTAAAAATTTATGGTTGTAAAAATATTTATTCTGCCATAGTCTTATATTTCACCTGCTACATTCTTCTTGGAGCCATCCCCTGCTCACAAGAACCATAGTGTCCTCTCTCCCTCCCTGCTTCCTAACCAGCTGCCTATCTTATACTTTGAAGGCAGTGTTTGCATTCTGAATAAATTCCCTTCCAGAGCTGAGGAACTCAACCAAGTCACATCTTGTATGCTGTCTTAAGATGAGACCTGAAGCTACTTGAAAATCTAGATTTGGGAAAAAAAAAAATGGGCTTCAGGAACCCCCTCACCCTCGGAGTCTGCAGCTGCAGGAGAAGCTGGAGCCAGCTTGGCTAAGGCAGGCCTGCCTGCCGCTGTTGAAGGGCTATTCCTAAGGGGGTCTAGGGTTGAAGTTTCTTCCTGCCAAGTTCTCTAGATACGACTCCTCTCCTCCCGGAACACAAATCCATCCAAAGCACCCTCTCCCGCTAGTTTTCATTCCTCCCCTCTTTTGCCAAACCAGCCACTCCTCTTCCCCTGCAATTTCTAGATTCCTCTCTTTCAATCCCTTTGCCAAATTTCAAAACAGGACTTTTTTTCCTTTCAATTTTTTTTCAAGTAGAAAATCAGTGTGTGGGCATTGCAAAAATACCTGTAAAATTGAAAAGTATATAAAAATACTTAACCCCACTTCCCCAGAGACAATTGTTTTAAATTTTTTACTGAGTGATTCCTTTTGGGTTTAAATCCATTGAAAAGTATAATTCCAATAAATATGTGAGTGAACTAAATGGCCAATGATAATGGCTTTGCATCCCATGTGCAGAATCCGACAGAAAGGCACTGCAACAAGAGTATGAGAAACATAAATTAAGAGACTTCTGAAAAGCTCCCACCGGAGTTCTCTCGAGTCTCAGCCATGAACTCTTTCTACAATATTGAATAAAATCACCTCATCTCCCTGTGGGGTCAGTTTCCTTATCTGTAAAATAAAAGGGCTAGATGAGAATAATTTTATGTTTACTTCCACCTTACATTGTTTTTTTTTCTTTGTTGTCCTTCCTCAATTTGCGTTTAGTCTTTACATTTGCTTTATTGTGGCTGCTTGTATCTCTGCTTCTCTATTAGATTAAATTAGTAAATCAGTCTTCTTATTCTTTACATCTGTCCAAATACAGGGGGTAGCACCTATTGGGTATTTTATAAAGAAAGGAAGAAGGAAGGGTGACTGTTAAGAATATTGACAATGACCTTTGTCCTGTCAAAGAAAGACTCGAAGACAAAAGTGTTTAGAAAAGAAAACAGGTTTACTTGCAAATTTTAAAGGAGAGTCTAGACTTTTGAAGAATGAGCTTACAAAGTTAAAAATACAGCCGTCATTTAAAGGAAAAATATTTACTGACGTTATACAGCTTACAGGTAATCTGTTCATGGTAGAAAATTAGCAATATTCAAAGAATTGTCATGTCCAGAAGTCACCACATATCTTTAGACATCGGTATTGTTTAAAAAAAAAAAAAAAAAAAAGGTCAAAGACTACAATTAGACAGGATGACCTTGTTTGCTTGTTTGTTTGGAGGTTGGGGGGTTGGGTGGGAGATGGTTTGTTACCTCAGTGCTGTCACTGCTGCTGCTATTGTCGATGCCCTTGGCTGTGGGAAGTGATGTGCACACTTACCCCAGTGGCAGCAGGGAAGGTGGTCATTTTATTCCCAAATTCCTCAAAGAGAATAAAATCAAAAAGGATTAAATAAATCAGAACAAAGTGTCCGAAGCAGGCTTTCCCCACAAAGATATAATAACAAGGTAGACTTTTGGTAAAGAGAGATGTTCCAGTTTGCTAATGCTGCCATCATGCAAAATACCAGAAATGGATTGGCTTTTATAAAAAGGGTTTATTTGGTTACAAAGTTACAGTCTTAAGGTCATAAAGTGTCCAAGGTAACACATCAGTAATCGGGTACCTTCACTGGAGGATGACCAATGATGGCCAGAAAACCTCTGTTAGCTGGGAAGGCACATGGCTGGCGTCTGCTCCAGTGTTCTGGTTTCAAAATGGCATTCTCCAAAATGTCAGTGTCAGCTTCCAATGGCCATCTTCAAAATGTGGCTCTCAGCTGCAGCTCTCCAAACTGTCATTCTTAGCTGTTCTCTCTTGGCTGAAGCTCCGAGCTCCTTCTGTCTGAGCACTTATATAGGATTCTAGTAAGCTAATCAAGGCCCACGCTGAATAGGTTGGGCCATGCATCCATGGAAACTATTTAATCAGAATTATCACCCACAGTTGGGTGGGTCACATCTCCATGGAAACAACCTAATCCAAAGGTTCCAACCAAATCAACACTAATACTTATGCCCCCACAAGATTACATCAAAGATAATGGTGTTTGGGGAGCCATAATACATCCAGATCAGCACAAGAGATTTCCCAGGTCATTCTAATTTCTCACTTTCTTTTATGTGAAAACAAACAACTGAAAACGTGCAGCTGATAAGGAGTCCTCTTGTCACACAAATCGTTATACTCCTATGTCATTGGTTTGCAAATTAAATGTCAAGAGAGTAATGTTAAGCATTCTGTGGAATAATGTAAAATGTTATCCCACAGGGAAGGGCAGGAGAATTGATGGTGTGTTCATCACTATAGGAAGAATTTTTCCCTAGACTCATATATTTCCACCTCCCCTCATCCCCTATAATGGTCTGGCCTTTTTTTTTTTTTTTTTTTTTTTTTTTAAGACAATTCTGAACACTTAGCTTGAACCTACTCTGTTTCCTCTGGAAATCAGGCTTATTCTGTCATGTCTTTGAACCTGGAAGGAATGGCCTGGTCAGAGGTTTACTTGCCTGAAAATATATGGAAGAGTGGGGGAGGGGGCTTATACTCCTTTAGAATGGTTGTTTTTGGTGACCATTACCATAGCCCTCTGTTGTTCATGAATTGCTAACATATGGAACACTTGACTTAGAAGAGTTCTGTACCTATTTACTAAGTCATGAGGACTAGTGTTCAAATAATTTAGTTGGGAAATTTTTGTGAGGAAAATGAATCTTGAGTAGAGTCTTCCAAATTAGTAAAATCTTCAAAGTAGAATCTTTATCAAGTGAGATGTCTTGATAAAGAGGAAGAAAATCATTTCAAAATCGTATGCAGGGCATATATCATGTACCAAAGCTAAATGATGAAGTAGAAGTAAACTTTCTATGTATAGGTAAGTTGGTATTAATAATGTTTAAACATTGGCTTTGAGGCTAAGAAATGGAAAGTTATAATCATGGGTCTTGATCACAGGTTTTGCAAGGAACTAAGGTGGAAGCCCAATTCACTAACGATCTAATAGCAATATAGCATCAAAAATAGTGTAGCCAGGAGAGGCTCCTCACACATTTCCCCAAAATTTCTAAAACTATTTAAAGTTCATGTTCCAATCACTTTTGGGTGATCCTTACTCCTGGTTCACCTTCCCCTGTCATGAATTCCACTCGCCTAGTTTTCTTAGTTAACTCACATCCTCATTAATATGTTTGCTAAGAATAACCTCAAGCGTTATCTTACCCATTTGGATGTTAGAGTTCTGTAGAGGAACAATAGAAGGCAATAATCCAAGACCAAAAACAATTACTCCCCAATGGTGGATTTTCAGATATGTCACAGGGGTAGACGGGATGATTTAGGATAGGTGGTGACTTCCATTTTACTGCTAAACTTCTACAACACATGAAATTTCATATTCTGACTTCCTGTAAGGAAATACCTGGGCATCTTTCTATAGTAGAGAACTATGGTGCCCTCAACCATTCAAAAGCTTATGGTCTGACTCCTCCCATTTACACTGAGTTTGACGAAGACTTCTCTAGGTGAGCCCAAATTATAGCACAAGTCAATTTGAAACCATAAGAAATAATGGTTCTGTATCAAAAAATACAAAGAGATCACTTGTGTCTAATGTTTGTACATCAAAGAATTATACTAGATTTCTGTCTTACAACACATGTTCACTGAGGGCCTTGTTGCCTTCGCAAAGTTGCCGCGAAAATAAACAAGACTTACATCATTTGGAAAATGAAAATTTAAAACACTGTACAAATTTAGGAATGCTGTCTGATTTGTATGGATTACTGTGGCTCCAAGCTACTTCATTATATGTGTGCTAGTTCATATTTATCTTATTGACTTTCTCTCCCAGCTCTAGGAAATAGTGATAATTTTTGGACATTTGCAGGAACTAGGCCAGGCTGGGAGGAATCTGAGGTTGGGAATAAACATTCCCTTTGAGAGACAGACAGATGGGAAAAAATAAAATTGCAGGAGACCCCAATAGATGAGAACATGACCATAATAGAGAATCTGAGACAGGTGATACTCACGAAGCAGGTGTGATGGTTAGGTTCATGTGTCAGCTTGGCCAGGTGATGGTACCCAGCTGTCTGGTCAAGCAAGCAGTGGCCTAACCATTGCTGCGAGGACGTTTGTGGCTGGTTAATAAACCAACAGGCTGGTTTATTAAATCATCAGTCAATTGGCTGCAGCTGTGACTGATGACTCAATGAAGAGGGTGTCTTCCACAATGAGAGAATGCAATTGGCTGGATTTAATCCAATCAGTTGAAGACTTCCAAGCAAGACAGATAGAGGACCTTCACTTCTTCAGCTGACCAGCAAATCGTTTCCTGAGGAGTTCATTAAAGTTGCCAGTTCATTTCCTGAGTTCATCGAACATCTTCACTGGAGTTGCCAGTTTGCTGATTGCCCTATGGAATTTGGACTCGTGCATACCCACAGTTGTGTGAGTCACTTTTATAAATCTTATATTCATAGATATCTCTCATTGATTCTGTTTCCCTAGAGAACCCTAACTAATACACCAGAGTAGGTAGGCATTAGGCTTCCAGGTAGCTAACCAACAGTAGTGAAGTTCCCTGCTACCTTGGGGGACAAGACTTCAACCCTAGGAGGGGATCCAGGAGAAGCCCAGTTATTACAGCTGTTTTGGATTGTGCAAGGCTGGGAAATGAAGAAAAAATGGGGCCTTGCAATCCAGGCAAGAATCCAATCTTCAGAACTTACTGAGGATAGAAACCGAACCACTTGATCTTAGGGGCTTAAGTATCTCCTGCTGCAGATCAGGTTTCTTGTCCTGGGAAAAAGTCTGAGAGGATTATCTAGCAATGCAAAGAGGAATGCAGAAGCCACGAAGACATTTGGGCCTGACATTTCTTTCTATGTCATTGCACCACTTTGTGGTTTCTTTTGCATTTTTGCTTGTTTTAGAAATGCTTCCTTTTCTTCCAGAAAGACTATTTTCTCAAACACAAACTCTAGAATTGTGTTTTCTGGATTCAAATCTGTCGTTACGCGCTGTCTGATCTTAGTCAAATTACTCCACCTATAAAATTGTAATAACAGCAGTAACTACCTCATATGGTTGTTATAAAGATTAGACTTAAAATCTCTGTAAAAGTATTTAGAGTAGTACCCAGCATGTAATAAGCACTAGGTAAACGTTTACTTTGATTATCATTGTCATTGCTATTATTATTTCTTATTTTGAGGAATTCATACTTCCTTCCAATTTGGGTCAGCCACAAATTTTATGCTTGAATTTGTAACCCCAGCTGCAGCATTGCAAAATAGAAAACTGAACTTTTGGAGCAATGCTCTGAGTCTGTAAATGTGCTGATACTTGACCTCACTTTTCAAAGGGCAACTGGGAAACTTCCCAGTTCTGTTCAGCTTCCATATACCATTTCTCTTTTCTGTGCCAGCAAGTCTTTTCAAAACCCAGAAGCTTCACCAACCAGTCTGAGGTATCTTGAGTTCTGAAAAGGGAGATAACATTTCATGTTTTATAAGTCAGGAAGAACCAAGATGTTTTCTTGGTGATGGCTGCCAACTCAGAGGAAAGCCATTAACTGGTAGCCTATGTTTTCATCATTCCTATTTGCATGAGGGATCCAACAAATTAAACAACAAATTGCAATTGTATAAAGCAAAAAAATACTTTAAATACCACACAATCCAGAAAAATAACACAGTTTTACAAGCTGATCTTCTATAAGTTTTCCTGTGTTTTTAGCTGCATATTCTTTGATCACATGGTAATGATTTTCAATATCATTTTCTATAGAGAGTATGGAAAGTTAATTCAGATTTTCCTCTACAGGGTTTACTGACATTTGTCTTTTTTTTATTGAATCCTTAGAAAAGTTATTTCTAGCTTCCCAATGTTCTTTTTTTGTAGAGTCCCATGGATTTCTTAAAAAATTTTTATTCTAGTAATATATATACAACCTAAAACTTTCCCTTTTTACCACATTCAAATATACAATACAGTGCTATTAATTATGCTCACAATGTTGTGCTACTATACAATATTATTTTTAATATTGAAATTTATAGGATTTGGGTCAAATTTCAGAAAACTTCTATATGCATTTGTAATAACATATGCTGCATTACAGAGTACACCCCAAAAGGAGAGAATTTATGCTTTGAATAGGCATCAATGAAACCGTGTGCTTAGAGTTTCACATAACTGATGACGGGAAGAATTTTCACAAACTCATTTCTGGTTCTGAACATTGTACGTTTTGCTTCTCCTCCATTAGCTGCATGCTCCAGTGCATGCTAGAACCTGTTAATATCGCTGTACAATCTCTATTCCTGTTTATTCAGGTCTGGTGCCTGTGTGAGGCAGCCTTCTGAGTGACAGGCATATTCCTAGGGCTATTTGGTTCCCTAGTGACAAAGCACTTCCATTTAACTCTCCTCCCTCTCTTTCCCAGAGCGCACAAGCACTTCAGGGGGGAACATGAGGGAAGAGAGGAAAAGATATCCTCACACTCAAACTGAAACATCAGTGTCTTGTCTAAAATTCAGTCCCTGCTGTTAAGCCAAGCCTGCTTACCAGATCTCTCATGTATGGTGATTTTTGTCTCAGGATTTCCAGAGTGCTTTCCTGTATTTCACTTCATTCAGGGACCACCTCAACTTCCAAATACATTGTAAATATTCTAATTATGAATGAGCTTTAAATCTTCCCCATTGGAGACCCCAAGCCTGAATTACATAAAGATATCATCTAGCAATTGGATTTAAATGTCCAGAGTATTCCAAGACAGGTGACAAGTTTGCTGAATATTCTATAATAAAAAGGGTGGTCTAACCAAAACATAGAGGAATTCAATAGGGTGGTGTTACTTCATCCCACACATGAAACTAAAGGGTTTTTGTTTAAACAAGATACCAAATTGAATATATTTTGGTCATTGTTGGGACTGGCTATCTTTACAGAAAAGAAAGAATAAATTAGGAAACACTAAGATTACCTCCCCCACACACACAAGAATAAAAAACAAAGGAGGAAGTGTAGACAGAGAAGATAAGACTCGGTAATGTCAAAAAAAAAAAAAAAAATGGGAGAGAAGCAAGTTCCAAAAAAGAGGTAGCCAGTGGTACTGACTTTTAATGGTTGATTTTTTTTAAATGAGCAATAAGAGAATCCCTTTGGATTTGAAAGATAAGAAGAAAATTTAAGAATCTCCTTAGGAATTCAGTAAAATTATGTAGTGGAAACCAAATCTCAGGAAACTAAAGATGAGAAAAGATATAAGGGTGAAAGTACATACTACTTAATAAATTTTGCAATAAAAGCAATCCAAGACAGCTGGATAGTTGGCTGTGGGGCTTTGGGGCAGGGAAGTTGTCTTCAGTTTTTAAGATGGAGAACTGTGCCTTATTTAGGCAGAGAAGAAGGAGTCAACTTGCTGAGGGAAAAGAAGGTACAGTTGTCAAAAAAGACAGAATATTGGGTCAAGAATGCTCTGAAAGGTGGTAAGAAAATAATATCAGTAACGTTAGCATTAGTAGCTATACACCTAAATGGGATATGTGATTCCTCTATTAACTTTTGCTGCAGAAAAGCTTTCTTCCCTAAGATGTCCATCTTCTCCCTTTCCCATGCTGCCTCCTTTGCTTTGAAACTATCTCAAGTCTCTCTGAGTCTCAATAAATCATCTCTTAGGGACATCTGCACTTTCAAATTTCCATTCCAGTACTTTAGAAGAATTCAGTAACCAACCGTAGCAAAATGATTCTACTGGACTAATGCTCTCATCTTAAAAGCTTTAAAAACTAGACAAGACATATGAAACCACTATTCAAACATTGGACAACTGGCAGTCAAGAACATTGGTTCCTGAGAAAATGGGTACATATTAGTTAAATCCTAATATTTACAGGGATTTCTGCCTGGAAGCATCTATTGGACAGCAGAACAGGGAAGGGAAACCCAAGCAGGGCACAGAAGTTTTAATAACTTAAAGAAACAGAATTCAGAGCCCAAGGTGGCTGAGATAGCTGAGATTTGTGGGGAAGACTGAGAAAAGAGGGATCCATGCAAAGAAAGAATTATGGAAATATACATCACGTATGGCTGAATAGTAAGCTGAACATTCCAGCATAAGTTGGAGACAAGGCAAGGAACAGCTATAAGAGGAAGGAAAATTATTGGGGAGGTAAAAACTGAACAATTACAGAGCTATCAGAGGGTTAAATGTTTGATATCCAACCAATTAGGGTGAAGAGCCCTCAATGAACACCCAGTGCCTAAAGAGACTCCAGGACTTAGTGATAGAAATTACTCTGAATAAAGCTCATATGTGCCCTAATAAAGATTAAAAACAAATTTTGAAAGAATCATGTAAAGCTGCAAGTAAATTAACAGCTTGCCAGTACTAACTACAACACTCTTTAAAGGAAGAAGACAATACCCAGACATTCAACAACAATCATAAAGTCTAGCATCCAATAAAAAAAAAATTATTGGACAAAAATTAAAAGGAAACATTGTCCAAAATGAAAAGTCAATCAATGGGATCATATCCAGAAATAACAAAGATGATATAATTATCAGACAAGGAATTTGAAACAACTATGATAAATATGTTCTATGGTATTTTTAAAAAATAGGAAAATAATAGAGAAGGAAATGGAAGATATTTTAAAAAGAAAAAGCAAATGGACCATCTACCTAGAACATAAGTGAAAAATTCACTAGATGAGTTTAGTGGCTGATTGGATACTTCAGAATAAAAGAATTTGGAGACTGGGCATACAAATTATTCAAACTGCAGGTGAAAAGGGTGGGAAACAGCTAAAAACAAAAGAAAGAGAGTCTCAGTTGCCCTTGGGACAATATCAAGCAGTCTAATATATGTGCAATTGGAGTAACAAAAAGAGGGATGGGAAAAATATATATTTGAAGAAAAACATTCAAAAAAATACTGACCAAAACTGTTCCAAATTGGATAAAATATATGGTGCCATATGTTCAAATCTCAAAAAATTCTCAAACAAGATAAACAAAAGAAAATCACACCTAAGCATATCATAATTAAATTGCTGAAAATCAGTGATAAAAAAATTAAAATCAGAGATTGTTTTTAAAACACACATTATTTTTTAAAAATACACATTATTTGTATGAGAACATATATAATTATATCACTCATTAGAAACCATGGACACCAGAAGACAATGGAACAATATCTTTAAACTAATGTGGGAAAATGAACTGTCAACCTAGAACTCTATATTGAGTAAAAATATACTTCAAAAATAAAGGCCATACAAATAGAATTTCAAACATCAAAAATCTGAGAAAAAAATTTCCATCAGACTTTCACTGTAAGTAAGTTTAAAGGAATTTATTGAGACTGAAGAAAAATTGATACTAAAATCTACACAAAAAAGACCACTGGAAATGTTAAATAGGAAGGTAAATATAAAATATTTTTTGCTTCAAAGTTTCTTTAAAAGATGACTGTCAGTTTAAAACCAAGTTATAACAATGTATTATGGAGTTCATAACAAATGTAGAAGTGAAATGTAAGACATGCACGAAGTGTAAGGAGAAAATCTTGTATTTTCATGCAAGAGTCTAACATTATACATAAAGCAATGTAATACTATATGCAGGAAGCCTGTGAAAAATTAAACATTAGCACAAACAATGAAAATCAAAGAAATATAAAAAAAGATAAAATGGAATACTAGACAATATTCCCATGAAAGGATCAAAAAAGTGACAGGGAAGCAAAGAGACAGGAAAACTAGAAAGCAGATAGCAAGATGGCAGACCTAAAACCAACCACACTGGTAATTACATTAAATATAATTGAATAAATACACTAGTTAAAAGACAGAGATTGACAAACTGGGGAAAAAATGCAAGATCCAACTATATGTTGCCTACTAGAAGCATACTTTAAATGCAAAGACACATAAGAAAGGTTAAAAGTGAAATGATGAGCTGAGCTACAAGATGGTGGAGTAAGATCCTTCAAGACTCCATCCTGCCACAAAAGCTTTAAACAACCAGCAAAAACTGGTAGAAACATCTTTCTCAAAGCTCCAGAAAAGTGAAAGGACAGCAGTAACAGGATGAAAGAGGTTTGGAGAAGAGTGTAGAAATGAAGATTATTATGAAGGGTAAAGGAGAGAGAGGAGAAAATAAGACATGACATGTAAAATCCAAAAGACAAAATGGAGTAAAGTCCCCAATAAGAAGATACAGACTGGCAGAATGGATTAAAAAACAGGACCCATCTATATGCTGTCTACAAGAAACTCTCTTTAGACACAAGGACAAAAATAGGCTGAAAGTGAAAGGTTGGAAAAAGATATTTCATGCAAACAGCAACCAGAAAAAAGGAGTAGCTATATTAATATCAGACTAATTAGACTTCAAAAGTAAAACAATTAAAAGAGACAAAGAAGGATAATATATACTAATAAAAGGGTCAATTCATTAAGAAAACATAAGAATCATGAATATTTATGCACCAAGCCAGAATGCCCCAAAATTCATGAGGCAAACAGTGAGAACACTGAAAGGAGAACTAGATAATTCTACAATGATAGTTGGTGACTTCAATACACCACCCTCATCAATGGACAGAACATCTAAACAGAGGATCAATAAGGAAACAGAGATGTTGAATTGTACGATAAATGAACTAGCCTTGACAGACATTTATAGAACACTACACCCCACAACAGCAGGATAAACATTTTTCTCAAGTGCTCACAGAACATTCTCTAGGATAGACCACATGTTGGGTAACAAAGCAAGTCTCAGCAAATCTTAAAATATTGATATTGTAAAAAACACTTTCTTGGATCATAATGGAATGAAGTTGGAAATAACAGACAGAAGATTGTAAAATTCACAAATATATGGAGGCTAAACAACACACTGTTAGAAAACCAGCGGGTAAAGGAAGAAATTGCGAGAAATTAGTAAATACCTCGAGGTAAATGACAATGAAAACACAACATATCAAAACTTATGGGATGCAGCAAAGGTGGTGCTGAGAGGGAAATTTATTGCCCTAAACGCCTATATTAAAAGAGAAGAGAGAGCAAAAATTGAGGAATTAACTGTTCACCTGGAGGAGCTAGAGAAAGAACAGCAAACTAACCCCAAAGCAAACAGAAGGAAAGAAATAAAAAAGATTAGAGAAGAAATAAATGAAATTGAGAACTGGAGAACAATAGAGGGAATCAACAAAACCAGAAGTTGGTTCTTTGAGAGAAAATTGATGGATCCCTAGCTAGGCTAACAAAAAACAAAAAAGAGAGTGGATGCAAATAAATGCCATCAGAAATGGGAAAGGAAACTTAACTACTGACCCTGCAGAAATAAAGGAGATAATGAGAAGATACTACGAGCAACTAAATGCTAATAAACTAGACAACTTAGACAAAATGGACAACTTCCTAGAAAAGCATAAACAACCAACATTGACTCAAGAAGAAATAGACAACCTCAGCAAATCAATCACAAGTAAAGAGATTGAGTCAGTCATCAAAAAGCTCCCAAAAAAGAAAAGCCCAGGACCAGATGGCTTCACACGTGAATTCTACCAAGCATTCAAGAAAGAATTAGTACCAATCCTGCTCAAACTCTTCAAAAAAATTAAAGAGAAGGGAAAGCAACTCTATTCATTCTATGAAGCCAACATCACCCTAATACCAAAATCAGACAAAAATACTACAAAAAAAGAAAATTAGAGACCAATCTCTTTAATGAACATAGATGCAAAAATCCTCAACAAAATACTTGCAAATTGAATCCAACAGCTCATTAAAAGAATTACACACCACAACCAAGTGGGGTTTATTCCAAGTATGCAAGGCGAGTTCAACACAAGAAAATCAATTAATGTAATACACCGTGTCAATAAATCAAAGTAGAAGAACCACTTGATCATCTCGATCAAAGCAGAAAAGGCATTTGACAAAATTCAACATCCTTTCTTGATGAAAACACTTCAAAGGATAGGAATAGAAGGGAATTTTCTCAATATGATAAAGGCAGTATATGAAAAACCCACAGCTAACATTGTACTCAATGGGGAGAGACTGAAAGCTTTCCCTCTAAGATCAGGAACAAGACAGGGATGCCCACTGTCACCATTGTTATTCAACATTGTGCTGGAAATTTAGACAAGAAAAAGAAACAAAAGGCATCCAAATTGGAGAGGAAGAAGTAAAACTTTCACTCTTTGTAGATGACATGATTCTATATGTAGAATATCCAGAAAACCTACAGCAAAGCTATTAGAACTAATCAATGAATACAGCAAAGTGGCAGGCTACAAGATCAACATGCAAAAATCTATAGTGTTCTTATACACAAATAATGCACAACAAGAGGAAGAAATCAAGAAAAAAATACCATTTACAATAGCAACCAAAAGAATCAAGTATTTAGGAACAAACTCAATGAAGGCCACAAAAGACCTATACAAAGAAAACTACAAGAAACTGATAAAAGAAATTGAACAGGACCTAAAAAAAATGAAAGAATGTACAGTGTTCATGGGTTGGAAAACTAAATATAATTAAGATGTCAATTCTACCTAAACTGATCTATAGATTCAATGCAATACCAATTAAAATCCTAACAACTTACTTTGCAGAAATAGAAAAACCAATAACCAAATTTATCTGAAAGGGCAAGTTGCCCCAAATAGCCAAAAATATCTTGAGAAAGAGGAACAAAGTGGGAGGTCTCACACTACCTGACTTTGAAGCACATTACAAAGCTACAGGTCTCAAAACAGCATGGTACTGGCATAACGATAGATATACCGACCAATGGAATCGAATTTAGTGTTCAAAAATAGACTCTCGCATCTACGGACAATTGATCTTTGATAAGGCAGTCAAGCCAAAGCAACTGGGACAGAGCAGCCTCTTCAATAAATGGTGTTTGGAGAACTGGATATCCATTTCCAAAAGAATGAAAGAGGACTCCTATCTCACACTTTATACAAAAATTAACTTGAAATGGACCTAAGACCTAAGCATTAGTGCTAAGACCATAAGACTCTTAGAAGAAAATGTAGGGCAATTTCTTAAAGACCTTGTGACAGGAGGTAGTTTTCTAGACCTTACACCCAAAGCGCAAGCAACCAAAGAACAAATGGACAAATAGGATCTCCTCAAAATTAAACACTTTTGTACATCAAAGGACTTTGTCAGAAAGGTAAAAAGGCAGCCTACACAATGGGAGACAATATTTGGAAACCACATATCAGATAAGGGTTTAATATCCCAAATATATAAAGCAATCCTACAACTCAACAACAGAAAGACCAACAACCCAATTTAAAAAATGGGCAAAAGACATGGACAGACACTTTTCCAAAGAGGAAATACAAATGGCTCAAAAACATGTGAAACAATGTTCAACTTCACTGGCTATTAGGGAAATGCAAATCAAAACCACAATGAGATATCATCTCACACCTACCAGAACAGCCATTATCCAAAAAAACAGAACATTACAAGTGCTAGAGGATGTGGAGAAAGGGGCACACTTATTCACTGTTGGTTGGAATGTAGAATGGTGCACCCACTCTGGAAGACAGTGTGGAGTTTCCTCAGGAAGCTAAGTATAGATCTGCCATATGACCCAGCTATTCCATTGCTTGGCATATACTCAGAGGATAAGGGTTTAATATCCTGAATATATAAAGCAATTCTACAACTCAACAACAGAATGACAAACAACCCAATTAAAAAATGGGCAAAAGACATGAAGGGACATTTTTCTGAAGAGGAAATACAAATGGCTCTAAAACATATGAAAAAATGCTCAGCCTCACTGGCTATTACGGAAATGCAAATCAAAACCACATGCTGCAAAGGAGAGGCTGGGTCTCCCTATAATTGTGCCTAAGAGCCTCCTCCCGAATGCCTCTTTGTTGCTCAGATGTGGCCCTCTCTCTCTAACTAAGCCAACTTGAAAGGTAAAATCACTGCCCTCCCCCCTATGTGGGATCAGACACCCAGGGGAGTGAATCTCCCTGGCAATGTGGAATATGACTCCCGGGGAGGAATGTAGACCCGGCATCGTGGGACGGAGAACATCTTCTTGACCAAAAGGGGGATGTGAAAGGAAATGAAATAAGCTTCAGTGGCAGAGAGATTCCAAAAGGAGCCGAGAGGTCACTCTGGTGGGCACTCTTACACAATATAGACAACCCTTTTTAGATTCTAATGAATTGGGGTAGCTGGTGGTGGATACCTGAAACTATCAAACTACAACCCAGAACCCATGAATCTCGAAGACAATTGTATAAAAATGTAGCTTATGAGGGGTGACAATGGGATTGGGAAAGCCATAAGGACCACACTCCACTTTGTCTAGTTTATGGATGGATGAGTAGAAAAATAGGGAAAGGAAACAAACAAACAAACAGACAAAGGTACCCAGTGTTCTTTTTTACTTCAATTGCTCTTTTTCACTTTAATTATTATTCTTGTTATTTTTGGGTGTGTGCTAATGAAGGTGTCAGGGATTGATTTAGGTGATGAATGTACAACTATGTAATGGTACTGTGAACAATCGAATGTACGATTTGTTTTGTATGACTGCGTGGTATGTGAATATATCTCAATAAAATGAAGATATAAAAAAAAAACAAAACAATGAGATATCATCTCACACCTATCAGAATGGCCATTATCCAAAAAAAAAAAAAAAACAGAAAATTACAAGTGCTGGAGAGGATGTGGAGAAAGAAGCACACTTATTCATTGTTGGTGGGAATATAGAATGGTGCAACCACTCTGGAAGACAGTGTGGCAGTTCCTCAGGAAGCTAAGTACAGATTTGCCGCATGACCCAGCTATTCCATTACTTTCAGAGGAACTGAAAGTTAAGACACAAATGGACTTTTGTAAACCGATGTTTATCACGGCATTATTCACAATAGCCAAGAGATGGAAACAGCCCAAATGTCTATCAGTGAATGAGTGGATAAACAAACTGTGGTACATACACATGATGGAATATTGTGCAGCTGTAAGACCAAACAAAGACACGGAACACATAATAACATGGATGAACCTTGAGGACATTATGTTGAATGAAGTTAGCCAGAAACAAAAGGACAAATACTGTATGGTCTCATGTTGGGGACAATTAGGGTAGCATATATAATATTCACCTTCAGCGATACCGGTGACATGCAACATGGCCGCCAGGGCTGATGCAAGAACAGCCTAAGCTATAATTAGCCTTCTTCAAGGAAGTAACAGTAGTTCCCGCCTAAGCAGTAGCTAGTTCGCGCCTAAACAGTGGCCACCCATTGGCCATCCACCCCAGCAACAGCAATCACCAATCCCAGACCGCTACCTGTCCTTATTAGCCACCCCCTCTCCCTCCAGGGCATATATACCCTGCCTCTTCAATAAAATTTTGCAGCTTGATAAGAAACCTGTCTTGCTGTCATTCTTCGTGTCTCTTGTCCCATACCATTCCTCCCTTACAGGTATCAGAGCCTCCGTTGATCATCCCGCGGGCCGGGACAGTCTCACAATAAGATCTAACATTAATGAGCAAACTTTGAGAGCTTAAAGCTGATAACACAGGCTACCAGGAGATAGAAAGAGGGTAGAAATCAGGCATTTGATGCTGAAGGACCACAGAATGTTCAGCAGGATTGATTGTATAGATCCAGAAATAGCATAATACTGTGTGATGGTTGCACAGTATTGCAACTACACTGAACAAAGATGCCTGTGAATAAAGCTGAAAGAGGTGGGCTAGGGGCATCAATGGCACCCATTGTTTGTGGGACTGTAAAATTGTTCAAAACTTTGGAGAACAGTTTGACTTTCTTAAAAAGTTAAACATAGAAGAATGCATGTAGGGCAGACTGGTGAGCTGTATGTTTTAGTTACTCCTCCAGGAAAGTAGGTAGAAAGCCAGGAACTGCGTGCACTGGACACCACAGAGCAATCTGACTTTGGGCATACTTCATACAACACTCATGAAAATGTGGAACTGCTGAGATCAGCGAAATCTGTAAGTTTTTGCGGCCAGGGGACCCGCGCCCCTCCCTGCCAGGCTCAGTCCCGTGGGAGGAGGGGCTGTCAGCTCTGGGAAAGAGAAGGGAGAACTGCAGTGGCAGCCCTTATCGGAAACTCATTCTACTGATTCAAACTCCAACCATAGATAGACTGAGACCAGACAACAGAGAATCTGAGAGCAGCCAGCCCAGCAGAGAGGAGACAGGCATAGAAAAAAACAACACGAAAAACTCCAAAATAAAAGCAGAGGATTTTTGGAGTTCTGGTGAACATAGACAGGGGAAGGGCCCTGAGGCGCATATGCAAATCCCGAAGAAAAGCTGATCTCTCTGCCCTGTGGACCTTTCCTTAATGGCCCTGGTTGCTTTGTCTCTTAGCATTTCAATAACCCATTAGATCTCTGAGGAGGGCCCTTTTTTTTTTTTGTTTTATTTTTTGTTTTTTTTAATCCTTTTTTCTTTTTCTAAAACAATTACTCTAAGAAGCCCAATACACAAAGCTTCAAAGACTTGCTATTTCGGCCGGTCAAGTCAAGAGCAGAACTAGGAGAGCTCTGAGACAAAACGCAATAATCCAGTGGCTGAGAAAATTCACTAAACACCACAACTTCCCAAGAAAAGGGGGGTGTCCGCTCACAGCCATCATCCTGGTGGACAGGAAACACTCCTGCCCATCGCCAGCCCCATAGCCCAGAACTGCCCAAGACAACCCAGTGTGACGGAAGTGCTTCAAATAACAGGCACACACCACAAAACTGGGCGTGGACATTAGCCTTCCTTGCAACCTCAGCTGATTGTCCCAGAGTTGGGAAGCTAGAGCAGTGTGAATTAACAAAGCCCCATTCAGCCATCATTTCAGCAGACTGGGAGCCTCTCTACACAGCCCAGCAGCCCAGAACTGCCCTGGGGGAATGGCACTCACCTGTGACATAGCACAGTCATCCCTCAACAGAGGACCCGGGGTGCACGGCCTGGAAGAGGGGCCCACTTGCAAGTCTCAGGAGCCATACGCCAATACCAAGGACTTGTGGGTCAGTGGCAGAGACAAACTGTGGCAGGACTGAACTGAAGGATTAGACTATTGCAGCAGCTTTAAAACTCTAAGATCACCAGGGAGATTTGATTGTTAGAGCCACCCCCCACTCCCTGACTGCCCAGAAACACGCCCCATATACAGGGCAGGCAACACCAACTACACACGCAAGCTTGGTACACCAATTAGACCCCACAAGACTCACTCCCCCACTCACCAAAAAGGCTAAGCAGGGGAGAACTGGCTTGTGGAGAACAGGTGGCTCGTGGACACCACCTGCTGGTTAGTTAGAGAAAGTGTACTCCACGAAGCTGTAGATCTGATAAATTAGAGATAAGGACTTCAATTGGTCTACAAATCCTAAAAGAACCCTATCAAGTTCAGCAAATGCCACGAGGCCAAAAACAACAGAAAATTATAAAGCATATGAAAAAAACAGACGATATGGATAACCCAAGCCCAAGCACCCAAATCAAAAGACCAGAAGAGACACAGCACCTAGAGCAGCTACTCAAAGAACTAAAGATGAACAATGAGACCATAGTACGGGAGATAAAGGAAATCAAGAAGACCCTAGAAGAGCATAAAGAAGACATTGCAAGACTAAATAAAAAAATGGATGATCTTATGGAAATTAAAGAAACTGTTGACCAAATTAAAAAGATTCTGGACACTCATAGTACAAGACTAGAGGAAGTTGAACAATGAATCAGTGACCTCGAAGATGACAGAATGGAAAATGAAAGCATAAAAGAAAGAATGGGGAAAAAAATTGAAAAAATCAAAATGGACCTCAGGGATATGATAGATAATATGAAACGTCCAAATATAAGACTCATTGGTGTCCCAGAAGGGGAAGAAAAGGGTAAAGGTCTAGGAAGAGTATTCAAAGAAATTGTTGGGGAAAACGTCCCAAATCTTTTAAACAACATAAATACACAAATCATAAATGCTCAGCGAACTCCAAATAGAATAAATCCAAATAAACCCACTCCGAGACATATACTGATCACACTGTCAAACACAGAAGAGAAGGAGCACGTTCTGAAAGCAGCAAGAGAAAAGCAATTCACCACATACAAAGGAAACAGCATAAGACTAAGTAGTGACTACTCAGCAGCCACCATGGAGGCAAGAAGGCAGTGGCACGATATATTTAAAATTCTGAGTGGGAAAAATTTCCAGCCAAGAATACTTTATCCAGAAAAGCTCTCCTTCAAATTTGACGGAGAGCTTAAATTTTTCACAGACAAACAAATGCTGAGAGAATTTGCTAACAAGAGACCTGCCCTACTGGAGATACTCAAGGGAGCCCTACAGACAGAGAAACAAAGAAAGGACAGAGAGACTTGGAGAAAGGTTCAGTACTAAAGAGATTCGGTATCGGTACAATAAAGGATATTAATAGACAGAGGGGAAAAATATGACAAACATAAACCAAAGGATAAGATGGCTGATTCAAGAAATGCCTTCACGGTTATAACGTTGAATGTAAATGGATTAAACTCCCCAATTAAAAGATATAGATTCGCAGAATGGATCCAAAAAAATGAACCATCAATATGTTGCATACAAGAGACTCATCTTAGACACAGGGACACAAAGAAACTGAAAGTGAAAGGATGGAAAAAAATATTTCATGCAAGCTACAGCCAAAAGAAAGCAGGTGTAGCAATATTAATCTCAGATAAAATAGACTTCAAATGCAGGGATGTTTTGAGAGACAAAGAAGGCCACTACGTACTAATAAAAGGGGCAATTCAGCAAGAAGAAATAACAATCAGTAAATGTCTATGCACCCAACCAAGGTGCCACAAAATACATGAGAGAAACACTGGCAAAACTAAAGGAAGCAATTGATGTTTCCACAATAATTGTGGGAGACTTCAACACATCACTCTCTCCTATAGATAGATCAACCAGACAGAAGACCAATAAGGAAACTGAAAACCTAAACAATCTGATAAATGAATTAGATTTAACAGACATATACAGGACATTACATCCCAAATCACCAGGATACACATACTTTTCTAGTGCTCATGGAACTTTCTTCAGAATAGATCATATGCTGGGACATAAAACAAGCCTCAATAAATTTAAAAAGATTGAAATTATTCAAAGCACATTCTCTGACCACAATGGAATACAATTAGAAGTCAATAACCATCAGAGACTTAGAAAATTCACAAATACCTGGAGGTTAAACAACACACTCCTAAACAATCAGTGGGTTAAAGAAGAAATAGCAAGAGAAATTGCTAAATATATAGAGACGAATGAAAATGAGAACACAACATACCAAAACCTATGGGATGCAGCAAAAGCAGTGCTAAGGGGGAAATTTATAGCACTAAACGCATATATTAAAAAGGAAGAAAGAGCCAAAATCAAAGAACTAATGGATCAACTGAAGAAGCTAGAAAATGAACAGCAAACCAATCCTAAACCAAGTAGAAGAAAAGAAATAACAAGGATTAAAGCAGAAATAAATGACATAGAGAACAAAAAAACAATAGAGAGGATAAATATCACCAAAAGTTGGTTCTTTGAGAAGATCAACAAGATTGACAAGCCCCTAGCTAGACTGACAAAATCAAAAAGAGAGAAGACCCATATAAACAAAATAATGAATGAAAAAGGTGACATAACTGCAGATCCTGAAGAAATTAAAAAAATTATAAGAGGATACTATGAACAACTGTATGGCAACAAACTGGATAATGTAGAGGAAATGGACAATTTCCTGGAAACATATGAACAACCTAGACTGACCAGAGAAGAAATAGAAGACCTCAACCAACCCATCACAAGCAAAGAGATCCAATCAGTCATCAAAAATCTTCCCACAAATAAATGCCGAGGGCCAGATGGCTTCACAGGGGAATTCTACCAAACTTTCCAGTAAGAACTGACACCAATCTTACTCAAACTCTTTCAAAACATTGAAGAAAATGGAACACTACCTAACTCATTTTATGAAGCTAACATCAATCTAATACCAAAACCAGGCAAAGATGTTACAAAAAAGGAAAACTACCGGCCAATCTCCCTAATGAATATAGATGCAAAAATCCTCAACAAAATACTTGCAAATCGAATCCAAAGACACATTAAAAAAATCATACACCATGACCAAGTGGGGTTCATTCCAGGCATGCAAGGATGGTTCAACATAAGAAAATCAATCAATGTATTACAACACATTAACAAGTCAAAAGGGAAAAATCAATTGATCATCTCAATAGATGCTGAAAAAGCATTTGACAAAATCCAACATCCCTTTTTGATAAAAACACTTCAAAAGGTAGGAATTGAAGGAAACTTCCTCAACATGATAAAGAGCATATATGAAAAACCCACAGCCAGCATAGTACTCAATGGTGAGAGACTGAAAGCCTTCCCTCTAAGATCAGGAACAAGAAAAGGATGCCCGCTGTCACCACTGTTATTCAACATTGTGCTGGAAGTGCTAGCCAGGGCAATCCGGCAAGACAAAGAAATAAAAGGCATCCAAATTGGAAAAGAAGAAGTAAAACTGTCATTGTTTGCAGATGATATGATCTTATATCTAGAAAACCCTGAGAAATCGACGATACAGCTACTAGAGCTAATAAACAAATTTAGCAAAGTAGCGGGATACAAGGTTAATGCACATAAGTCAGTAATGTTTCTATATGCTAGAAATGAACAAACAGAAGAGACACTCAAGAAAAAGATACCATTTTCAATAGCAACTAAAAAAATCAAGTACCTAGGAATCAACTTAACCAAAGATATAAAAGACCTATACAAAGAAAACTACATAACTCTACTAAAAGAAATAGAAGAGGACCTTAAAAGATGGAAAAATATTCCATGTTCATGGATAGGAAGACTAAATGTCATTAAGATGTCAATTCTACCCAAACTCATCTACAGATTCAATGCAATCCCAATCAAAATTCCAACAATCTACTTTGCAGACTTGGAAAAGCTAGTTATCAAATTTATTTGGAAAGGGAAGATGCCTCGAATTGCTAAAGACACTCTAGAAAAGAAAAACGAAGTGGGAGGACTTACACTCCCTGACTTTGAAGCTTATTATAAAGCCACAGTTGCCAAAACAGCATGGTACTGGCACAAAGATAGACATAGAGATCAATGGAATCGAATTGAGAATTTGGAGATAGACCCTCAGATCTATGGCCGACTGATCTTTGATAAGGCCCCCAAAGTCACTGAACTGAGCCATAATGGTCTTTTCAACAAATGGGGCTGGGAGAGTTGGATATCCATATCCAAAAGAATGAAAGAGGACCCCTACCTCACCCCCTACACAAAAATTAACTCAAAATGGACCAAAGATCTCAATATAAAAGAAAGTACCATAAAACTCCTAGAAGATAATGTAGGAAAACATCTTCAAGACCTTGTATTAGGCGGCCACTTCCTAGACTTTACACCCAAAGCACAAGCAACAAAAGAGAAAATAGATAAATGGGAACTCCTCAAGCTTAGAAGTTTCTGCACCTCAAAGGAATTTCTCAAAAAGGTAAAGAGGCAGCCAACTCAATGGGAAAAAATTTTTGGAAACCATGTATCTGACAAAAGACTGATATCTTGCATATATAAAGAAATCCTACAACTCAATGACAATAGTACAGTCGGCCCAATTATAAAATGGGCAAAAGATATGAAAAGATAGTTCTCTGAAGAGGAAATACAAATGGCCAAGAAACACATGAAAAAATGTTCAGCTTCACTAGCTATTAGAGAGATGCAAATTAAGACCACAATGAGATACCATCTAACACCGGTTAGAATGGCTGCCATTAAACAAACAGGAAACTACAAATGCTGGAGGGGATGTGGAGAAATTGGAACTCTTATTCATTGTTGGTGGGACTGTATAATGCTTCAGCCACTCTGGAAGTCAGTCTGGCAGTTCCTTAGAAAACTAGATATAGAGTTACCATTCGATCCAGCGATTGCACTTCTCGGTATATACCCGGAAGATCGGAAAGCAGTGACACGAACAGATATCTGCACGCCAATGTTCATAGCAGCATTATTCACAATTGCCAAGAGATGGAAACAACCCAAATGTCCTTCAACAGATGAGTGGATAAAGAAAATGTGGTATATACACACGATGGAATACTACGCGGCAGTAAGAAGGAACGATCTCGTGAAACATATGACAACATGGATGAACCTTGAGGACATAATGCTGAGCGAAATAAGCCAGGCACAAAAAGAGAAATATTATATGCTACCACTAATGTGAACTTTGAAAAATGTAAAACAAATGGCTTATAATGTAGAATGTAGGGGAACTAGCAATAGAGAGCAATTAAGGAAGGGGGAACAATAATCCAAGAAGAACAGATAAGCTATTTAACGTTCTGGGGATGCCCAGGAATGACTATGGTCTGTTAATTTCTGATGGATATAGTAGGAGCAAGTTCACAGAAATGTTGCTATATTATGTAACTTTCTTGGGGTAAAGTAGGAACATGTTGGAAGTTAAGCAGTTATCTTAGGTTAGTTGTCTTTTTCTTACTCCCTTGTTATGGTCTCTTTGAAATGTTCTTTTATTGTATGTTTGTTTTCTTTTTAACTTTTTGCTCATACAGTTGATTTAAAAAAGAAGGGAAAGTTAAAAAAAAAAAAAAAAAAAAAACAAGGGAAAAAAAAAGATGCAGTGCCCCCTTGAGGAGCCTGTGGAGAATGCAGGGGTATTCGCCTACCCCACCTCCATGGTTGCTAACATGACCACAGACATAGGGGACTGGTGGTTTGATGGGTTGAGCCCTCTACCACAGGTTTTACCCTTGGGAAGACGGTTGCTGCAAAGGAGAGGCTAGGCCTCCCTATGGTTGTGCCTAAGAGCCTCCTCCCGAATGCCTCTTTGTTGCTCAGATGTGGCCCTGTCTCTCTAGCTAAGCCAACTTGAAAGGTGAAATCACTGCCCTCCCCCCTACGTGGGATCAGACACCCAGGGGAGTGAATCTCCCTGGCAACGTGGAATATGACTCCCGGGGAGGAATGTAGACCCGGCATCGTGGGACAGAGAACATCTTCTTGACCAAAAGGGGGAGGTGAAAGGAAATGAAATAAGCTTCAGTGGCAGAGAGAATCCAAAAGGAGCCGAGAGGTCACTCTGGTGGGCACTCTTACGCACACTTTAGACAACCCTTTTTAGGTTCTAAAGAATTGGGGTAGCTGGTGGTGGATACCTGAAACTATCAAACTACAACCCAGAACCCATGAATCTTGAAGACAGTTGTATAAAAATGTAGCTTATGAGGGGTGACAAGGGGATTGGGAAAGCCATAAGGACCACACTCCACTTTGTCTAGTTTATGGATGGATGAGTAGAAAAATAGGGGAAGGAAACAAACAGACAAGGTACTCAGTGTTCTTTTTTACTTCAATTGCTCTTTTTCACTCTAATTATTATTCTTGTTATTCTTGTGTGTGTGCTAATGAAGGTGTCAGGGATTGATTTGGGTGATGAATGTACAACTATGTAATGGTACTGTGAACAATCGAAAGTACGATTTGTTTTGTATGACTGCGTGGTATATGAATATATCTCAATAAAATGAAGATTAAAAAAAAAAAAAAAAAAAAAAAAAGACATAATGCTGAGCAAAATAAGCCAGGCACAAAACGAGAGATATTGTATGTTACCACTAATGTGAATTCTGTGAAAAATGTACAATGTTTTATACTGTAGAATGTAGGGGACCTAGAGATACCAATTAGTGGAGGGGGAATGATAATCTAATAAGAACAGATAAACTATGGAGGGTAATCTAAATGTTATGGGAATGCTCAGGAATGATTATGGTTTGTCAACTTTCTTGGATATAGTAAGATTATGTTGGAAGCAACAGAGTTATTTTAGGTTTTTTTTTTCTCTTATTCCTTTGTTTTCTTAGGGGTTGTTAATTTTATTGGGGTATGGTAGGAACATGTTGGAAGCAATGTAGTTATTTTAGATTATTTGTTTTTCTTACTCCTCTGTTTGTACATGGTTTATTAATTTTCTTGGGGTATGGTAGGAACATATTGGAAGCAAAGTAGTTATTTTAGGTTATTTGTTTTCCTTAATCCATTGCTTTGTTTGAAATGTTGTGGGGTTTTTTTTTTTGGTTGTTGTTTGCCTGTTTGTTTTTAATTTTTTGAAAAACAAAGTTAAAAAATTGAAAAAAAATCAGTAGAAAAATGGGAGTAAAAACTAAATGACAAATAGGGTGGGATGGGGGGATGGTTTGGGTATTCTCTTTTCACTTTTATTTTTTATTCTTATTCTGATTCTTTCTGATGTAAGGAAAATGTTCAGAAATAGATTGTGGTGATGAACGCATAACTATATGATCATACTGTGAACAGTTGATTGTATACCATGGATGACTGTATGGTCTGTGAATATATCTCAATAAAACTGAATTAAAAAAAAAAAAGAATGCAAAAAAAAAAAAAAAGTTAAACATACACTTAACTTGTGACTCAGGAATTTCATTCTTACTCATTTTTCCAAGATAAATGAAAACATATGACCACAAAAAGATTTCTACATGAGTGTTCTCCACAGCTTTAATGATGGTCAAAACGAAACAACCCAAATATTCATCAGCTATTAAACAGATAAAGTGTGATTTATTCTTACAATGGTACACTGCTCAGCAACTTAAAGGAAGGAACTTTTTGTACTCAACAACATGGGTGAATGTCAAAAACAGTTTGTTAAGCAAAAGCAGTGAGGCGTGGAAGTGCATATATGCTGTATGATTCCATTTATATAAAATTATTGAACAGGCAAACTAATCAATAGACATAGAAATCAATCAGATCAGTGGTTGTTGGGGTGGGAGAGACAGTGTTGAGACTGACTAAGTGCAAGTGGGTACAAGGAAACTTTTTTGGAGTAGAGAGCATTTTCTATATCTTAATTGGAGTGATGGTTATGTGGGTATTCATTGAAATGTATACTTAAAATGAGTGCATTTTATTCTATGTGAGTTACGCCTCAATAAAATTGATTTTAAAAAAGTTACAATATCAATTTTATTTTCCTGTTTGGCAGAGAGTTTCTTCCAACAATTAGTTAAATTGGCTACATCCATCAACTCTCTATGTAACCCTCAGCATTTCAGGCCCCTGGCTTTTCACTTATCACCATTGAACAGTTCACAAGAAAGGCAAATTCAAATCGACTCTGTTTCCTCTTGCATTCCTGGTTTCCTCTTGCATTCCAGCATACGTGGCCATTTTTCATATCATTGATCTGATTTCCAACCTTTATTCAATTCCATTCATTAGAGAGCCCCATTTAATTATTGAGGTACCACTGATTTCCCTTCTTAGAGACATTGATTCAAGAGCCAAAGTGCAAAAAAAAAACAGAACAAAACAAAACATGGAGTCTCAGACTTCAACTAATTATTTCAGGAGTTCAGGGATGATTAGTACCAATGAGAATTCAGAAAACCGCAAATTCCTCAGTTTGAATTGTGAGTAAACTTTTAGTGAGCCTTGTCTCCTGGGAGTCTCTGGCTCACATGCAAAGAGACCGATGTCCCAGAGGAAGCTACGGAAGTGTCCCACTAACAAATTGTTATTTTAAGAGAGGAAATCTTGACCTAATGTGAACTGATGTATTAATCGCTCTTGATACAATTCTCCTAAATGCTGAAGAACTCTTTACTCGAATAGAATTCAGTGATGCAAAACAGAACTTGTCTTAAATTCTAGAGAGAGAGATTTGCATTCCTGCTGCAGAAAAGAAAAGGACATTTTCTTTTCAATTAGAGTGACTTGAACCCAATCTCTCTCCTTTTCTTTCAGTCCACCTGGACAAGGACACACCCAGGACCAGAAGTGTTTCCCTGGGAATCAGTGTGCTGTGAGTATTGCTTTGTCACAGAAAGGGATAGAAAACTATTTTGGATAAAGTTTTGCTTTTCTCCAGAATGAGTAGATATAGCTAACCTTGATGCCTTGAAGTAAATTCATGGAGAAAACTCTCATGCAGAAGATTAATAACAATTATCTGGACTTCGACCTTCCTAAATGAAAGAAGTCTTTATTCATTCCTAGAACCATCAGTCCTTGGGATGAATTTCAAACTGGTTATCTTTATCTGCATTCCAGTTCGGTGCAGTTCCACAAGTAGGGATTCTGGATGCACTGTTTCCCGTTATGGAATCTATAGCTTTGAAAAATTAAAATTGGATCCCATTCACAATTTTAAAACAAAACAAAACAAATCCCAAGGCTCAGGATATATTGTCATTAGCCAAATCCAGAACAGAAAATAAACGCAAAAATGCATTAATACTTTTCTTCTTTTTTACTTCTTCTGATACTTTGAAAAGCTTAAGATAATTGCAAAAGCCTTGACAGCAACAACCATAGCTCAGAAAAAAAAAAAAAAATTAAAAAGACTCAACTCAATCCACAAATCACCGAGCATTTAATGGGCTAAGAAAGTTAACTGTACTTAGGGCAGTCTGGAGAAGCTAGAAGAATAACCAGAGCAAGGCGAGAAGCAGCATATCACAGATGAGGGGAAAATGAGGCAGAAAGGTTTGCATGCAGCAAAACTCACATAAAGAAAAGCTGGAAGCAGAAGCAGTCAGAGACAAATTATTCAACAAACAGTCCCCTGCCGTGATATGTCTCCAGTATTTGAAATGTAAGAGCTAGCACATAGAAACATATGCCTGCATCAGGGTACACAAACTGATAACCAGAGACACAGTACCAACAAGCTATCCCATTTAGATAATCATCCAAAGAAATATTTTTTGAGGGCTGATTTTGTGCCAGACCCTTGCAGATAGATATATTGCCTTAGAGTCTGTGGACGAGGCCCACCAAATAAACGGGAAATACAATTCTGTGACTGTGCAGATATAGATAGGCACAGATATGGAAGCACATTAAGAGCATCTCCTTAACCAGACTGAAATTGAGGTGGCTCCTAAACTGAGATCTCAAGTCAGGTAAGATTTATCCAAATGATGGAGAGAGTGGAGGAGGGTATTCCAGACAGAGGGAACAGCATGTGCAGCAGCTAGGAGGCGAGAGAGAACAGCACTTTCAGGAACTAAAGCAGGGGTCAGAAAACTGTTTCTGTAAAGTGTCAGAAAGTGACTATTTTAGGTTTTGAGGGCCACATGGCCTCTTGTCACAACTATCAGACTCTGCCCTTGTAGCGTGAAAGCAGCCACGGAAAGTATATTAACAAACCAGCATGGCTGTGTTCCAGTTAAAGTTTATTTATGAAAACAGGCCAGAGGAACCAACCTCTAAGTCACAGTAATTCAATATGTATCGAGTATGGAATGGGGAGAGAAGGAAAAATGGATGGAGGCCGGAAAGGTAGGTAAGGCCAGATCATCCACAGCCTCGAACATCATGCTAAAGACTTTGGGTATGACCCTCAAGGTTCTGAGTGACAAGGTCAGAATTGTGTTCTAGGGTGATCCCCCCTTGCAACCACCTGAAAAATGGATAGAACATAGTGCGGCAAGTCAGGTAACAAGGAGTCCAGCTAGGAAGCTGCTCTTTTGTCATGATGAAAGACAATGGCATGAAATCAAGTAGCCTCAGATAAGATAGAAATAAGGAAGCAGAGTGGAGAGTTAGTAAGGAGGTAAAATTAACAGGACTTAGTGCCTGATCAATATGGGAAAAAAAGGAGGAACACCGAATGACCCTACACATTGTGACTTTTCTAAAGGAAATGGAAGCACCTAGAGTATACAATTAAATTTTGATAAGCATGCAGATGGCTACCTCTTGTCCAGTATTTTAACTTCTGTAACCTCAGGCTCTGAAGGTTACTTTCCTGTGTTTTTCTGAATATTGCTTTTACCTGCTAACTCCAGGTCAAAGTCACCCAGAACTGCAGGTGCACCCACGACCCAGTGCATTTGGCTGTCTGGGTGACACCGCCTGGTCCCTGAGCCTTTTCTTGCTCTGCCTCCCTTCTCCTGGGCTGGGAACCACTGCTCTCACCTGGTTCCACCACTTTTGCTGGCTTCATTTCTGCTGACACAAGTGCTGATACTCCTGGGTCCCTGTGATGCCAATGCTAAGCCACGTTCCTGAGAAACACAGAGAGAATATGTCTTTCCCTCTAAGACATGCCCCACTTTGTGGCCTGAAGAGCACAGCAGGGCTGTCTGTGACAGGACCTCAAAGGAGGTCATCCAGGCACCCCCTGCAGCCCCTTCCTCCGTTAAGCTTACATAGAAGCATGTATGTGTGTGTATGTGTTGGGGTGGTAGGATGACACCACGCTGTCCACACCACACACACGCTCACACAGATGCACATACATTGGCACACATTTGTCTCATGTTAGCAAACTCCTGACTCAAGATTTTCCCCTCCAAGAGCCTCGAGAAACTGTCACGTAAACGGACTCACAGAGGTCTACCCCACCTCTTAGTTTATCAAACAAGCCAGGACAAGCCTGAGTCCCAGCTTCAGCTCAGGCTGGATCCTCTGCTCCAGCTCTGTTTCCAGAGACCTAGGATTCTTGTCTGGAATGTGTTTTTCCCTCCCCCACTCACTCACCTCTAGGACTCAGCTTGCACACCTCCTTCTCGGGAAAACCTCCTTTAACCCTTGCGCAGCCTGGGTAAGGGATTCCTTCTGTGTCCTTCCAATTTCTGCACAGCTCTACAGTTTTACTCATTGGGTTATGTGGTAATTATTGTATATACTCTTTCTCCCTGTCTAAATGATAAGCTCCTTAAGTGCCTAGCAGGAGTTGGAACATAGTAGGCTCTCAACAAATGCTTGCAGAATTAATAGGTCTAATTCTCCAAATTGCAGGATGTTTAGCCCTTGGAAATTGTATACTGGAGTCGAGAGACTGCCATCTCCTCTGTGTGGAGAATGAGGATAATTTCATATCTACCCTATCTAGAGGGACCAGGCTCACTGCCAGTTTCATTTGCCTTTAGTACAAAAGCAAATATTTCTTTGTCTCATAGTTTCATGGAAAAGCACTGTAACTGGTGGCATTACAGACAAAGATTAATCCTTTTCTGGTTTAGCAAATGGAAGGGAATGGAAATCCTTGTTCTCTCATATGAGGGAAGAATTAAGCAATAGATCAATGAACTGCGAGCTGTCTCTTTCATGCGGTTTCCTATGTACTTTGAAAATTGTGCAATTCATTTCACAATTTACCCTACCTATATCAAATGAGAACAGTATGGAAGAGAGAAAGCAACATTACTCTTTTCTAGCAACTATTAGTAGAACAGACAGAAAATTCTCAGCCTATGAATTTGCATATACAAACAGGAATGCTTTACTTGGTATAAAAAGATAAGCCACAAAAGGTTGTGGTAGAAATGTACATTCCAGAATTTCCAGTTTGTTATCCTTGGCATTTGCTATCTTTTTCACTTTTTTTTAGCTTAGCATCTATAGATTTTAATCCAATAAAGATTTATTAGGTATTTACTGTGTACCAAGACCTGATTCCGTTTGGCTTGGAATTTTACATCAAAGTATAGTACATTTCCCTACTTCCTGAGCAGTTTTATGAATTTAGTTGTGCAAATTTTTTTAGTCTTCTTAAAAAATGAGTTTGAATTGGAATTTGGAAGTAGATACTTATAAAAACATCTGTTCCATTATCTAAGTTGTATCTCAGCACTAATATATTGTAAACATTTCTACAATATAAAAGCCAAGAATTCTCTTTCAGAATATTATATGGGAGTGGGGGATTAACATCTTATGAACTTATAAGCTGCGTTTATGCACATGACATTATGCACAATATGTATTTAAAATAATTTATGGATTAATGACATTTTAAATGATTATTCTCATGGCTGTATAGGGTGTACTTGATACTTTCAAAGTCCATTAAAAGCAGGTTTGGCTAACAAAGAAAAAGCCGAATCATCAGTAAGGAAGGGTGCCGTGTGTGTATGTGTATGTACATGTGTGTGTTCTGAAGGACCTTAAAAAATTAGAGTCAGAATCTTCCTTTTTTTATGTCTGAACTATATTCGGGTATGGTGTTAGAATTTAAGGAGTTACTTTCTTGCCGGTTTTTCTAGAATATCAAAGGACATGAGAAATGGCTCGACAATCACAGAGTTCATCCTCCTAGGCTTTCCTGACATCCAAGGACTACAACTCCCTCTTTTTATAGTGATCTTTCTCATCTACATACTAACCCTTGTAGGCAATGGACTCATTCTTGCCATCATCTGGGCTGAGCCCAGGCTACAAATTCCAATGTACTTCTTCCTTTGCAACTTGTCCTTCCTGGAGATCTGGTATACCACCACGGTCATCCCCAAACTGCTAGAGACCTTCGTGGTGGCAAGGACAGTTATCTGCATTCCCTGCTGCCTGCTTCAGGCCTTCTCACACTTCTTCCTGGGCACGACCGAGTTCTTCATCCTCACTGTCATGTCTTTTGACCGCTACCTGGCCATCTGCAAGCCCCTTCACTATCCCACCATCATGACCAACAACCTCTGCCTGCAGCTGGCCCTCAGCTCCTGGGTGATGGGCTTCACCATTGTCTTTTGTCAGATGCTGCTGCTCATCCAGTTGCCATTTTGTGGCAACAATGTCATCAATCATTTCTACTGTGATGTTGGGCCCATCTTGAAAGCTGCCTGTGCAGATACCAGCCTTCTGGAGCTACTGGGACTCCTGGCAACCATCCTGGTGATCCCAGGGTCACTCCTCTTTACTATGATTTCTTATATCTACATCCTGTCCACCATCCTCCGGACTCCTTCAGCCACTGGCGGCCAGAAGGCTTTCTCTACCTGTGCTTCTCACCTGACAGTGGTCTCCCTGCTATATGGAGCTGTTCTGTTCATGTACCTGAGACCCACAACACACTCCTCCTCTAAGATTAACAAGGTGGTGTCTGTGCTAAATACTATACTCACCCCACTCCTGAATCCCTTTATTTACACCATTAGAAATAAGGAGGTAAAAGGAGCCCTGAGGAAAGTGATGGCCTGTCTAAAGGCTCATCATCAAGAGTGAAAAGTGCACCACAGCAAAATGAACTTAATGCAGATATGAGTGTGAGATGTGAGGGAGGATTAGGGAGAGGTGTGATAAGACTTGCCAGAAGTTCTAGTTCATTGTTGTAGCAAGATGAAGATGTGAAAGCAAACCAGAGTGGTTAAGGAACCCTATAATAATTTCGTTATATATAAATGACCTGGGAGTTCTCCTTGAGGAAGAGAAATGGCCTAATTCTACCACAAAGAAATCCTGGGATGCTGTCAATTGCATGAGGCAGAACTCAGGACTTTCTCAACTGTAAGCTGGAAGTGGAAATCACTGAGGTCAGAAACAACTGCCAGCTACTTAACAGAAGTGTAAGGAATCCTCTCTCCCTCTTTGCTCATGACAACCCTCAGCCCTTCATCTCCTTGGCAAAGGCGTAAGGAGCCCCCCATCTCATTTTCTCAGTATCTGTTTTCTTCACAGTAAAAAGAAACCCCCTGAAGTCTCCTGATCAATTCTAAAGGTCTTCTTAAAAATGAGTTTGAATTGGAATTTGGAAGTGGATTGTGCCGGTTTGAATGTATTATGTCCCCCAGAAAAAGCCATATTCTTTGATGCAATCTTGTGGGGCAGACAGAATAGTGGGGATTAAGTTGGAATGTTTGGATTAGGTTGTTTGCATGGAGATGTGCCCCACCCAGCTGTGGGAGGTGACTCTGGTGGGATACTCCCATGGAGGTGTGGCCCCACCCATTCGGGGTGGGCCTTGATCAGTGGAGCCATATAAAACATGCTGACTCAAAGAGACTGAACGGAGTGCAGCTGTGAGTGACGTTTTGAAGAAGAGCAAGCTTGCTAGAGAGGAATGTCCTGGGAGAAAGCCATTTTGAAACCAGAACTTTGGAGCAGACGCCAGCCTTGTGCCTTCCCAGCTAACAGAGGTTTTCCGGACGCTGTTTGCCATCCTCCAGTGAAGGTACCTGATTACTGATGTGTTACCTTGGACACTTATGGCCTTAAGACTGTAACTGTATAGCCAAATAAACCCCCTTTTTATAAAAGCCAGTCCATCTCTGGTGTTTTGCGTTCTGCAGCATTAGCAAACTAGGACATGGATATTTACAAAAACATCTGTTCCGTTATTTAAGTTGTATCTCAGCACTAATATATTGTAAACATTTCTATAATATGAAAGCCAAGAATTCTCTTTCAGAATATTATATGGGAGTAGGGGAATGTTTGAAATGAACCAGCTTTTGCTCTGATAATATCTCAGTAAGGTACTTTCACCTTTATATAATGCAAACCTTTAAATTATCATTCCCTCGTAACACCAAAACTTGGGACTAGTCAGTGAAAAGTTCCAATTTACAGCTGACAAAGCATCCTGATTTCTCTGTGTCAGTCTAGATAGGCCATGTGCCTTGGAAACCAACAGAAATCTCAGAATCAATATGAAGGTTTCCTTGCTGGAAACAAGCATCCTCAAGTTTAATATTAAATTCAGGGCTTGCATTTAGGGTTAGCATGTAAAGTTCCTCGAGGCAAGTGGCAAATCTATTCTTTGAACCTTGCCTTCAAGCAAGACACCTGGCTTAAAAAGCTTTTTATAGAATGGTGAGGCAGGTTAGTCACAGTTTGTAATAATGGGTATTATATATGTCCCTCTCTCAGGGATAAAGAAAGACTATTAAAAAGCCCATTAAAACTGTAATTTGAAAAAAAAAGAATTATTGTGCATTCCTTTTAGCAATGAATTAAAAATTGAAAATGCAAAACAAAGTATAATGAACTAAAAGTATTATTATCTCAACTGCCAAACCTGATTTTATCTTTGGAAGAAACTTTCTTGGGGCTGGTCATAGGGGCGGAAATAAGTCACTTGAAGGTAAAGACAGGGATGCTAAGGACACGAATATCATAAGGAGCTTTGTCATTAAATAATAGTTTAAATTGCTCACAAGAAAATAAGGGTAATATGTAATGTTCTTCTGAAGAAAACAGCAGAGAAAGGAGAGGAGAAAGGAGCCAAAAACATGGAATGAAGCTGAGAAGTTTGTGGGAAGAAGCCAGTGGACATTTCCCAGAGTTGTGCAGCCTGCGGGGCATGTTAAGAAGCGGGATGCCTCATTCCCAATTTCTATGTGTTACTCTATCTCCCCCTCACACCCTCAGTAAAGTCTCCTATATTGCCAAACGCATGCATGAACGGGCTGTGACCGTCACACGTGTGTGTGTATGTGTTGTGTATGCAAACCAAGGAGGAGTTGAGTTTCATGTCTGGAAAGAGGTGGTTTGGATTAGGACAGTCCACAGAGGCAGATGTGCACAGAGATAATCCCAGAAATTGTCAAAATTTTAGGAAGAACTTTAGACTTTCATGGGACATGGGCAAGTGGCTCCAAGTGACCTAGATCTAGAGGAGTTGACATCTGGGTTATACTACTCTTTGAAAACATTTTTTAAATCTGCCTTTGAGTTTCATAAACATTCATTTTCCTGGGCTCAGCGTATTCCTTTAAGGACTTCTTGTTTGATGGTAGACAGAGGTGACATGAAACACACTGACAGATCCTATAGCAGGGACAAAAAGTGTGGGAATATCACACAGGTTTCAAGTTATGAAACTCAAAATAGACACCATTTATTCATGCACTGTTCATTTTTATTGAGCACTATTGTGTACCAAGCAATGTGCTTGGTGCTGATTCTACTGAAAAAAAAAAAAAACAAATCTTTTTGCAGTCTGCCAGAGAATTAGCTCTAGGAGTTAAAAATGCCAGAGTTGGAGAAGTCTATCCAAGTGCTATGGTGACATCTCCAAACCTGAGCATCAGGTGTGATGGGAGTTAAAGAAGATTTCCAAAGAGCCATGCCCTAGATCTGACTTTCCTTCACCAACATGGGAGGCCAAAGACACCAAGGAGAGTGTTATCTGTCTCCAGTGCCTGAAGGAGCTGGAAGGATGATTGAAAAAAAAGTATCCCTGGACATAAAGACAACATGGTAGAGCTTGAGATTTCACCATGTGTCCTTCTGTTCACTATGTCTCTAGAGTCCAAATGTCTTTCCAGAATGTGCATATCACCTTTCTCTAAGAGAGCTGGGAATCACCCAAGGACCCATTCAAACAATATCATAAATACCTAGTCCCCTAGATATTAGATATTTTTCTACCATTGGTAACTATAATGACAAGGTTGAGTTTGTAGATACATCTGAACTAAATCCTGGCTTGACAATGAGATCTTGAGTTATTTTTTTCCTGAAAATGTACACACTTAAGTAGAGTTTCCATGATGTTTTTCACAGGATATTAGCTACTAAAAATGTAGTCCAGTATTCAAATTGGGGGAATGAAGAATTAGACAAAGTTAAGCAGGTTCTTACACTACAAAACTTCTCAGAATCTTTAATGCTACCTTGAAGAAAAGGTTTTCCAAATCCTAAGCTTATGCATATAAAAGGCCTGCCAGATGATCTTGAACCCAACAGATCATCTATGCAACCCATCCTGGTTTTCTTTAAGAACCGTGCCCATGATTACTGATGTAAACCAGAGCAATGAACACTCTAAAAGGAGACTTTATGATCCTTGCCTTAACCAATCAAATAATGGCTATCAGAATCTTGCCTTATTTGGACAAAACTCTACCTTCTTATCCTAGATCTAGCCCTCTCCCCTTTTAACTCAGAAAGACCCACTAAAGTCATATTTGAAGGATGCAGCTCTCCCTTACCTGGCAAGTAATAAATTCAGCTTTGCTTTTTCAGTTCTAATGACATTCATAAGCATTGTAAATCTCCAGGAGGAAGATGGGGTAGTTTATCTGACTACAGAGCAATTTCTCTCAATGTGCCTCAAACTAAAGATTTCCTTCTGTCTTCCTTAAGGTATGTCTCTAAAGTGACCTCTAGTTTTTATCAGAATTGTGTCACTCTGTAATATTAACAATTGTTCAACTATCTGACAGACACAATTTTAAAAATCCAATACAAGAAAATCTGCAGTACAATGCAAACTTGGAGATAATTATATATTTGCCAAAGTCTCTAGTGCCTGACAGTGACTCACCAGGTCACTTTAAATCACCAATTCTCTTTGCAAGTTTAAAATGACTCCAATTATAAAAATGCCTTTTACACAGAGCTCTTCCAGAACCTTCCACTTTCTATATTGGTATTCAGCCAGGCTTGGGCTGAACAAGTAGAAGGGAACTCCCACTCCCATTTCCAGCACATTGCACTCTAGTAATTACTCCTGCCACTGCTTTGATTTTTGAAAAATAACCTCTCTCTACCCTAAATGCAGAACCAACCATTTTCCTAACAATTAGTTCTCTGCTCTTCATGAAATAGTGTTAAATAAGTAACCACCTAATTCCTTCCATCTGCATGACTACAGCTTTAATCCAAGCACCACCATCTCCCTCATGGCCTATAGTAACAGCTCCCTAAATGACTTCTCCACATCCATTCCTGGACCCCTCCATTCTCCTCAGGAGACAGAGGATCTTCTGAAAATGTCACTTTATTAATGGCTTCTTGTTAACTTCAGCAGATATGTGGTCTATAATTTGCCTAATTTGGTCTAGAAGTCCCTTGGGCTATAGGATCTGATTGCTGTCCACAATACCAGGTGACCTCACACCATCTCTGTTGCTCTCTGACCCCAGGCACACTGGTCTTCTCTCAGTTTCTCCAATATCCCAAGTCCCTTCCCATCCCAGGCCCTTGCATACACTATGTCCCATTACCTGGAGTGTAATTTCTTACCCACCCCCCACCTCCCACCTCCTACTCCAGATCTTAGCCTGTCAAGTTAATTCTTAGTCATCCTTCGGAACTCAGCTCAAATGTTACGACTTGTCTCAGTTTCTCAGGCTGCAATAGCTCAAATGTTATGACTTGTCTCAGTTTCCCAGGCTGCAATGACAAATACCATACAACGGCTTGAACAATGGGAATTTATTGCCTCACAATTTCACTGGCTAGAAGACTTGCTTCCTCCAGGGTCAGTAGCCTTCTGGTGCCAGCTAGCCACAATCCTAGGGGTTTCTTGGCATTCCCATCACATGGCGATGTTGTCTCTTTTCTCTTCTGGGTTCTGTGCCTTCTAGCTTCCAGCTCCTCCCTGATTTTCTTTGCTTATAAGGACTTCAGTCATATTGGATTAAGGCCCACCTTCATTCAGTTTGGGCACAGCTTAACTGATAACAACATCTTCAAAGGTCCTATTTACAAATGGGTTCACACCGCAAGACCAGGATTTAGGACCTGAACTTGCCTTTTGTGGGGCACATAATTCTATCCCACACTACTCAAGAAAGCTTTCCCTAACAGCCTCTCTATGGATTAGGACCTCCAGTTACAAGCTCTCATAGCACCCTGTACTTCTCTTTGTAGAACTTATCACAGTCATAATTAATTTATTGTATATATTATTTAAACTGTTTCCTTCATCCCTAGTTCCTCGTTGATGTCTTACACATACATACACACACCCCTCTCATGAAAGTTAGCTCCATGAGGACAGATATTATATCTTTCTTGCTCTCCAGTATAATCCGTATAATTAGCAGTGTTATGAAAATAGTAATTGCTCAATAAATCATTGACAAATGAAGGAATAAACTGTTGATGGACAAGATGACTGCACTGACAAAACACATTACATAAGGATTATATCATCTGTAGTTCTGTTATGTAAATATCCATAATCCATGTTTTCAAAGTGGAAATTAAGTATGCAGACAATATTAGAATCCCCAACTTACACCATTCATAAAAATAAATTCAAAATCTAAACATAAAAATCAGAACAAAAAAGTAGTATAAGACAAATATAGAAGGATGCCCTTTAGGATATTGGTGCAGAAAAGATGTTCTTAAATAAGACCCAAAGCAAAAGATTCTATATAAATGAAACTTTAATGCTATAGACAAAGTTAAAATATAAGCAATAAATTTGAAGAAATTATTTGCAACATATGTGTCAAGGGATTCACATGTAGAATGCACGAACAACAGCCAATGGTCAACAAGAAAAAGATAAACAATTCAATAGAAATAAGGGCAAATTCATAGAAAACCACAAATTACCAATAAACATGAAAGGATGTTCAGTGTCACTATCAAACAGGGAAAGGCAAATTAAAACAATGACTCACACTTTTTACCCATTGAATTGGCCAAATTTAAAAGTTTGGCAACGTTAAGTAATAGGATGGATGGGGGGGTGGTTTCTCACATACTTCTGTGCCTATTTGAATGTATTATGTCCCCCAAAACTCCACTATGTTTGATGTAATCTTGCGTGGGCAGAGGTATCAGTGTTGATTAGATTGTAACTCTTTGAGTGTTCCAATGGAGATGCGCCCCACCCAACTGTGGATGATGACTCTGAATGGATCATTTCCATGGAGGTGTTGGCCCGCCCATTCAGGGTGGGTCTAAATTAAATCACTGGAGCTATATAAATGAGCTGACAAACAGCAGGTACTCAGTGCAGCTGAAAGTGACATACTGAAGAGGAGCTACAGCCAAGAGGGACACTTTGAGGGGTGCACTGGAACTGAGAGAGGAGCTTCAGCTTGCAGAGACATTTTGGAGACAGCCTTTGAAGGCAGATTTTTGCTCCAGAGAAGATAGGAGAGGACAAACGCCCCAAGAGCAACTAAGAGTGACATTTTTAAGGAGCTGAAGCCTAGAAAGGAACATCCTGGGAGAAAGCTATTTTGAAACCAGAACTTGGAACAGACGCCAGCCACGTGCCTTCCCAGCTAACAGAGGTTTTCTGGATGCCATTGGCCATCCTCCAGTGAAGGTACCTGATTGTTGATGCATTACCTTGGACACTTTATGGCCTTAAGACTGTAACCGTGTAACCAAATAAACCCCCCTTATAAAAGCTGATCCATTTCTGGTGTTTTGCATTCTGGCAGCATTAGCAAACTAGAACAACTCCTGTAAGTATAAACTGGTGATGTGACTTGGGAGGACAATTGGCAGTATCTATTAAATGTGCACACCTTATGACCAAACGATACTTTTTCTCAGTACCTGGCCCAGGGTAACTTTTACCTAAATGCATAAAGATGATATTCATTATAGCATTGTTTGTGATAGCAACAGTTATCAACAATTTATAGATTGTCAATAGGCAAATGGCTAAACAAACTGTGGGTTATTTGGATTATGGAATCGTTATGGATTCAATCATGTCCCCCCAAAGACATGCTCAAGACCTAACCTCTGGGTCCTGTGAATACACTTATTTGTAAATAGGATCTTCAAAGATCTTATTAGCTATGCTGAGGTCAAACTGAATCAGGCTGTATCTTAATCCAGTATGACTGGAATCCTTACAGGGGTCCTTATAATAAGAGGGAATTTGGACACAGTAGGAGACAGGAAGAGGGGTGGCCATGTAACAGAGGCCACCACCAGAATGCTACAGGCTTTGGAGAAAGCCTGATCTTGCTGACACCTTGATTTTGGACTTTCAGTCTCCAAAACTTTTGAGATAATAAACTCCTGTTGTGTAAGCCAACTAGTCTGCAGTACTTCATTATAGCAGCCCTGGCAAACCAAGACAAGAATGCTATGCAGAAAGAAAGAAAAGAATGCTATGTAAAAAATAAAATGAATAAGGAAGATCTATATGAACATACTTCCAAGGTCTATTACTAAATCAAAAAATTGAGGAATTTAACATGAAGACACACACATCCACAAAATGCACACACAAAATAATTTGATGTATTTCCCATGGATACATATGTACATGTAATGTTTTAAAATTTTTGAACATATGTATTAATCAAGCACTTAATATTAATATTTAAAATTATTAAGTGAGCTATATAGAGAAAGCATCTAGCACACAGTAGGCTTCCATGAACTAACTGCTTATACCGTTCCCTCCATCAAAATGGACGAATCCCTTGGGTTCAAAACATGATAAAAGGCTCCCAGCAATGAAAGAGGGCCAGGGCGGGTGCCGGGCGAGGGGTGGCGGGCAGGACCCTGCTCGTGGAGAGTGGTGAATTACCGGGTAGAAGGACAAAGAGAGTGGCAGCTACAGGCAGGAAAGTCAGTGACTCCGTTCAAAATCAGTAAATGCCATCAGGGGACAGAATCACAAAGTAAAGAAATACTAAGAAATAAAATAAACACAAAGATCAAAAGAAAGAAACGGGGGAGGGAGGGAAGGAAAGAGGAAGAAAGCGGGGGGGGGGGAGAGAAAGAAAAAGAAAGGGAGAGAGGAGAAACGGAGGGAGGGAAAGAGAATGAAAAAGAGGGAGGGAGGGAGTGAAAAAGAAAGAAAAAGAGATGGAGAGAGTTGAAAGAAAGAGAGGAAGACAGAAGAGAAAGAAAAAGAGAAGGGGCGGAAAGCAGAACCGCGTACAGCAGACATACATGTGCACGTGAGAAACGGATTCCCCGCAGAGAGCACGCAAGCGTGCGCGCACTCGATCCTCGTGGCACATAGAGAGGACCGAACCTCCTACAGTCTAGAAAGGCTCCAGCGCGGCCAGGAGGCGGGGTGAGCTGCAGTTTCCGGTTCCGGGCGTAAAGGCCCCACGTGTTCCGACCCGCCAGGCTCCGCGCGGCTCGGATCCGGCGGCGCTTCTTGGCCGGGAGTGGGTGGGGAAGAAGCCGGGGCTCAGGAGGAACCGCCAGAGCAGTCGGAGACGTGAGTCCTGGAGAGCGCTGGGCCGGTCCGGTCCGGGCCGGGCCAGACCAGATCCCGCACAGTCGGACTGGACAGGGCGGGGAGGAGGGGGTGGGGCCGGAGACCCCGCCCCCCAGAGCCTGGGGAAATCGTGCTGTCCTGGGGAAGGAGCGCCGGCGGTCCAGTCATGGGGCCGAAGCGTCGTGGTCTCTGACGGAGCCAGAACCTCCCAGGACGCGGATGGCGCCCTGGGCTTCCTTTCCTTTCCAGCCACCGCCCTCCGCCCCCTCCTGAGGCCTGCAGAAACGCAGTTAGCCCGTACCTCCCATTGCTTCCGCGCCAACTGCCCCCCGGAATGGAGGAAGGAGTGGTCTAGGCCCTTTTATTTCCCGCAGCCTTTTCTCGCCCCGGCTCTTATGTTAGGTAGCCCAAGAAGCCTACCTCCTGCCCGGGCGATCCCTTTCTCCCAGTACAAATCGCCACCTACCCCCGCCCCCAACGCAGCAGATACGCTTACCCGTGATCTTATCACCCGTGATCACACTAGGTTTTGGAGACCATCTGGCCTGTGGCTTTTCAGCTGCCACTGTGACAGACCCCTAGCTTCCCTCAAGCTAGTAGCTGGTGTCTCCACATGCAACTTCTCTTCCCCCACCCCCAACAGCCAGTTTGGGCACACCCTTTCTCAACACCACCATGACCCTCAGCAGGAGTGTAGGCCCTCTCCTTCTGTCTATCTTGACTAAAAGTTAGTTTATATGCTGTAGATAATGCTGTGTTCTCTCAGAAGGCTGTCAGCCCAATTTTAATTTTTCTGGGCATTGGATGTTCTCATCTAGGTATTTTGATGGCCCTGTCTGCTTTGGTGTCTCTGCTAGCTTCCCCAGAGGGAAGCACTTAAGCCCCTCTCTTCTTGAAGCTCCTTGGTCCTGGGTAGCAGTGCCACAACCAGGCTCTCATTTAGAAGCTTAGAACTGTTGCTTTTTCTCTGTCCACACTCTGCAGGTGACATCCCAGGGCAGCCTCACTCAAAAGTTATAAGGAATGCTAGTGAAGTCCCTCAACCCTCCTCCCAACTTCTTTTCCAAGCTGCTCCATGGGTCTTGTTCCAGAAAGCCACTTCAGAAAAGTTGTGAGGTGCCATGGGAGGCTTGCTTACGGAACAGTCAGGGTTTGTGGTCCTTTGTCTTGGGTAACTTTTCTGTTGTTACTGTGAGAGGATGGAAGGGTGGGCAGCGTGGGAGGGAGGAAGGGAATTTTTCCTTCTGGGGTCAGACACCTGGAATTCATGATCTTTTCCCCTTTCTCCTCCAGCTGTACCCTTTTTGTACTCTTGTATATACTGTATTGCAGTAGTCAGTCATTTAAGGGCACAGCAAGGTTTACTTCAATGTGAGGGATTCTTGGGCAGTACAGACAATATAGATGAGGTAAGTTACAAGTTTACAAAATCATATGGTTTTTCCAGTTAATTTGGCTCAAGTATAAAACACGAAACCGTCCTAGACTTTTTCTGCTTTTGCCGTCTTTCTGCTTTTGCTGTCTTCTTGCCAGCAAGCCCTCCTTTAATTTGGCCAACATGGGAAAAGATGGGTCTTTCTTGCATGAACCTCCAATTTACTTCCTTTGCCTTAGGAAGTGGTTCTCAAACTCATCAGGTACATTAAGCAACTGAAGGATGTTAAAAACACAGATTGCTGGAGCCCACCCCTAGAAATTCTAATAATAATTCTGAAACTTGGGACTTGAGAATTTATAGTCATAACAGGTTCCCAGGTGCTGATACTGGTGGCCTGGGTTCCTCCATTTGAGAAACACTGCCTTTGGTCAGACCTCTTCTTGCCATAAACATTTGTGGTTTGGGAATCAGAAGACACATGTTTGCATACTTGTGTGTTGGAAATTTATAATATAATCTCATGTCGGTAATTTAACTTTTTAGGTCTGAGTTCGTACATTTGTAAAATTAAAATGATGCACTGAAAGAACTCTGAAAACTACATTATCTTATGCCAAATTTAAGGTAAAGCAATTAATCACATTTTCCCTTGATTTTCTTTCTTAATTCTCTTGATAAGAGCATCCCATATTGATCATATAGGTTCCACCCACATTTTCGATTTTTGCTCTGAATTCCTGGTATTGCTAAAGTCCCCACTGTTTCTTATTTACCTGTGAAGTTCGTCAAGATCAGAGGTTATCCTATTGGTCTTTCTCTGCCCAGCACCTTGAATAGTGTGTGATGCAAAATTGATGCTTGTGGAATAAATGAACCTTGCCACCTGCCCCTCTTACCCCTTGAAGGAGCTTTACTCCACTAATCACATGCCACACAGTAAAGCATTGATTGCCATTGATTCCCCCAAAAGATTGGAATAAATGTTAATGCCAAATTCTTATGACTTTCCCTGTGGTTTATTACCCAAAAGCCATGGTACTGTGGATTTCAGGGCCTCTTCTACATCCTTGTTGGGGTAAGAGAAATATGCAGGTTAATTACATTCAGGACATATGTTTTGGGCACTTTTGCACCAAGTACTTGACAAAGTGCTAGACACTGGGAATAGAAGAATTGAATAAAGAGGCTCTTGCCCTCATGGAGCTCACAGTCTAGTAAGATGCAGACACACAGTGGGCCCGCAGCAAGAATGGCATTGTGGAATTACTTCTACTTTGGGCCCTGATTTAGTCTGCAGTGGAAACCTGGTACTCCTTGCATTCTTGTGTTCTAGCAGGTGGAGATCTTACATGCCTTGAGCAAAGGCAGGAGGCGGCCATCTAGACACACCAATAGGGGATGTCCTGACAGGTCATGTTAATTTCAAAGCTAAAATCATAGTACATGTCTTTTGAATTGACTGTTGTTCTGAATTATCCCTATCTACACTTGTCTACAGGATGTGTTAATGTTACCCTGTTATTGCCTGTTAAATGATGGCTCCTCTCACTATCCTGTGTGATTGGCACTGATCATTGTGTTCATTGTAGGAATTGACTACATCTAGTTTACCCCTGGCTGCCAGTTGAGAGCTGCTGCCCTCATCAGGGTGGGTGGCAGGTTTGATGTCCCACCCTGTTCCTACTTCAGAGTAGCTCATGATGTTCTGTTTTAAACTGAGGCATATAGATTGACTTGCTTTATTTGTCCCAATAACCACTTCAGGGTGATAGCTCTTCAGGTTAAAAAGCCTAGCTTCATATTGGAGCTTAACCAATATAATCATGATTTTGGCCTCTTGATATCTGTATTCAGCCTCTGGCCCTTCTCAACTCTTGAATAAATCTCTCTCCCCATCCATTAGGATCCAAATACTTAATGTAGAAGCTGTTTATCTTTCTTGTTGCTCTCAAAGCCCTTCCTTTCTCACTATCAAAAAGCAGAATGGTTTCTCAAAAGATCTGATTATAGTTCTGTGACTTTTGGTAGATAGAGAACTAAAGACTTTAGACTTGTCCAAGATTATACACTTTTAAGAGCAAGAGCAGGTGCTAGAACACTGTTCGACTACGTCCAAAGGCAGAACTCTCTACTATCTAGCACTGCCTCCTGTCCATGGTAAAGAACTATAGAAAAGCAATTCAGTTAAAAATAAAGTGCATTGTTAGGATTTTTAAATTTTTATTTTACATTTTTAGTGTTTTCACTTACTTTCAATAACATTTTATACCCACCTTATACCTTGATACCTTGATCCTAACCACAAAATCTACAAAATTTCAGGGCAGAAAATACTTACGTCTCAGCCTCCACCAGCTTCCCTGTACCACCCACTAATTATTTGGCCTCTCTTTTTCCTTCCTATCTTCCCCTTCGCTATACCTTATTCTGTTTCTTCAGAAGTCTTCCACCTATGGTAACAAGCATCAAACCACTTCTCCCCTTTGCTACTCAGATACTGTTTTTATGTTGAATTTAATAAAGGAAGAAAAATCATAAGTGGCAAAAATATTTTGAAGAGATAGTTTTTAAACATGGTTTGAAACGTACTGATCATGATATGTTAAAAGGTCAAAAGTCAGTGAATGTATTCCCTTTCACTTCCTTTGCCTTCTGGGCTAAGTTCTCATGGGACATCTTGGGTATATTAACTGGATGTGCCTCACATCATCTCATCCCAGTTATGGGCAGGGGAGGGGACCATGACATTGGTAAATAGAACCATGGCTAATACAGTCTTCAGCAGGAGAACTGTCTTTAAATTCCATCCCATCTGTATTCCAAAGCTCTTATTTAATCTTAGCTTATAAGGGCCTTCAAAATGGAAGGACTTTTTTTTTGTTTGTTTAAATCTACTTTTGATGTCACAGTAAACAGACAAAGTGCATTTTAATTTTTTTGTTGTTAATTATGAAATAACGGATTGTTTACCTGTTTATCATTTAAATCTTGCTTTCATCCCAAAAAAGATTTAAAGCAGCTTAAATGAAAGGAAACAAAATGTATTGAGCACTTCCTCTGTGTGGTCCAAGTGATTTCTATATGTTCCTTCATTTACTCCTTAAAACAGTCATGTGAGGTAGGTAGTTTTAGCCATAGTTTGAAGTTGAGACTGAAGCTTAGGGAAAGTGTTGCACAGCTAATAAGTGATAGTGGGGATTCAAACCTAGGATCCAAAGCCCCTAGCCATTACATGGGAAGCATAGATAAATATTTGTATATAGGACAATTAAAATAAGAATAAAAGAGATCTCTCCCATAGAAGGATCTACTGGTATAATCTTTAAAGAACAACATCATTGAAAAAGAGCAGTTAATTTTTATTAGTTGATTTCTATTCTAGAACAATGAGAAAAGCAGTTCCAAGGTCTTATTTGCCCCAAAGCATAGTCAGATTCAAATTTCTAGGTTATGGTTCTGCATTAGGTAAGAGATAAGAATGGGGACTGGAAGTAACATGGGTAGCTGCAGAATACGTGAGCCTCTCTGATCACTGTTTTCTTCTAAAGATCAATTATCTCATTAAATAGGTAGGCCTGAACTTTCATCCTCCTTCAGGTAGATGATGTCTGACTATAAACCATGTCATTTAGGGTCCAGGAAGATCACCCCAACTAGTAGCATTTTGAGATAAAGAACCAAATACCCTTTCATTGCCTTTGGTTTTCTGTTCCTTATCAAGAGACTTGAGTTAGGGCCTTCACTGACATGTGACACCTTCAGATGAGGGGCAGAGACACTGGGGTGAGGACTGCAGAAAGGTCTTGCCTTCTCCACATCTCCACAGCCCTGCCTCATACATCCTAACGCACACTCATAGGGGAGCCCAAGAGACTTGGCTACAGGGCCTGCCCAGGCCTAGGCTTATTAAGCATCTCTGCAGACATTGTTTTAGTGCCCTTCCAGAACCACCTCTTTTGCTCCTCCTGACCTGACTTAACATTCTCTCTATAGTGTCCAATTGTTCAGTTTTTATTTGTCACCGTGTAACCCTTCCAAAGACAGATACTAAGGAAAGGAATAGCGAGGACCTCAAATTGCAAGGCAGACCAGTAGCACATCCCATGAATGGTAGAATAAAAATACATCTGTTTTCTGTTGCTAATATTACCTGACATTTTAGCTTATAAAGCTCTCACAGGTTTCAGATAATTTGCTGACTTAGGAGAGCGGTTATCTGTAGAGTGCTATAGCTGTTAAAAGGGCTGTTGTGTACGTTATCTCACGAAACCCTTAGAGCAGCTCCAGTGACTTGAGGGGTCTAGGGCTGGAACTTGGAACCTGATCTGGTTCTCTTTCCCCAGCACTCCAGTGCCTCCTCTTGCTTCCCATCTCTGACCCCACCAAGAGCACCTCTCCCCCTCTCCCTTCATTTCTGCTGGTGAAGATCTGTTACCCTTTCATCTCGTCTTCCTAGACTGCCAAAGTAAATGCAAAACAAGCAAGGTAAATCTCAACTCATGGTCTTGTAAGGGCATTTAAAAATGGCAGGTCTTATGTAGCACTGTTACATTCTTTTCTTTGACAAGTAAAGCCCCATGAGGGCAGGACCCCTTTTGTTGCTATATACTCTGTAGAATCCATAGTAGGTTATCTCTTGTACCTACTACTACCTTAAAACAATGAGGATTCCTAGACTATTCACTGGGCAGTGGTTCTTGGACAGTGAAGTTAATAAGAGATCCTTTCAATCAATTCCATCTTCTCTCCCTGCTTTACAGAGGTTGGCACATGGGGGGACAGGATCAGGAAGCTTTGGCTGGGTAAATAATCATCATTGTGTTTGCATTATATTACTTGATGTGTGGTTTTATGCTTATTAAAGTTGATTCAAATCTTTTAAGGAAAATGATGGTTTTTTAATGCACAGCTTGGTGTTTCTTACATTTAGATTATTCCAGGACAACCTGAAGATTCCTTTTGATGAGTTGTGGTTCCATCACTTTGGTAACCACTAAGAGTGTCCTGTTCTGCTCAAAATGCAAACAATAAATGTTTTTGCTTTCTTCATTCATCTGTCCTGCACACAGATTGCTGGACAAATGAATGAATAAGGGTTAATAAGGCATGGTCTTTTATCCTTCTGGAGGCAGACTGAAAAACATTTAACAAGTGTTACATGCATTCATCAAATATGTATTGAGGTCCTAATTGTGAAGCAGGCATTGATCTCAGTGCTACACGTCTCTGCCCTCAAGAACTTTACAGTCCAATGAGTTAAATGGCAAGACAGATTTTATCACACATACAAAAAATAGATATGTGCGCTGTGATATGGAGAGATACAAGTTCCTATGGAAACATAATCTGAAAGGATCAGGGAAGGCATCCTGGGAAAATGGAAATCTGAAGGATGAGTCAAGTTAACCAAGTGTAGGACATAGAAAAGGATATTGCAGGCAGAGTGAACAGCATCATGAAAGCCCAGTGAGGGCATAGAAAAGAGACATGCAGAATGGTCCATTAGAGCAGTGACTTTCAAACTTTCTGACCTTCCTGTGCAATAAGATGTATGTTTTATATTGCATCTAATATACATAGGTGTCAATATGTAACCGAAGCAACAGTTTTACTTAACAGTTTATATAGAGTGCACTGATATTTTCTATTCTGTTGTGGGTTTTTCTGTTTTATTTTTAATTTTTAATGATAGTTGTGGCACAGTTTGACCAAAACGCTGCAAGAGTAATGAGAGAGTTCAGAATGGCTGAAGTATGGGGTGCAGTGGGGAGCGTCAGGGCAATAGGCTACAGAGGTAGGCAGGGGCAGGTCTTGAAGGGCCTTGAGAATCAAGTTTTAGGAGTTTCAGCTTTATCCTAAGGACTATGAAACCATTGGCAATTTATTTTCATAGAAAGTTCACCATTCATATCTTCCTGCAGTATTGCAGAGGGAGCTAATGTGGGTGGGCTTCCCACCCATTATTAAATTCCTGTGCTTGCCTGCCTCTCTTGTTCACTCTAAAAAAAACTTAAGATTACTGTATAGGTGCCCAAAGTAAAGGGAAATAAAAGCTAGAGGAGTGAGTACAAACTGACTCCACTGTGGCCTAAGGAGGTTTCAATCCCAAGTAAGCTTCTAGTGTTGGGGTTCTAATGCCTTTTGAGCCTCCTGCAAAAATTCTAGGACCTTGAAGAGATGCTCCCTCCATCTGCCTACTGACCCAGGAATAGGCCCTCTATAGACATAGGAAGAAGGTCACTTGTCGGCACAGGACCAAATCATACACTCTCAGCATGATTCAAGGGCAGCCTGATAAATTAACTTAAAAACTGACCCAAGAGCATTGAAATCATTGGAACTTAGAAGCAAATGAAATTCCAGTCAAAGAGTTCACTTTACAACCTTTTACTCTTAGCACTCCCAAAGAAAAAAGCTAGGCCACTGAATATGGGCAAAAATTTAAAAATTACAAACCACCTGAGAAAACAGATCACCGTGAGACAGAGACAGCAGAGTGAACAAGGAGAAAAATTAGCACATGAAGATCTGGGAATTATGGAACTATCTAAAATAGATGCTGAAAGAATGTTACAAATGTTGAAGAGGATAATGACAACAATGAAATAGGCATGAACAAAGAGCTTTGAAAAAGAGATGATAAAAATGAAACAGTATGGTCACTGAAATTCAACTCATTTGTTGGGTAATAGCATATTAGACACAAATGTTATAGTGAAAACTGAAAATCTTAGATGGATCTGAGGCTAGAAGAGAAACAAATAGTCCATCCAGCTACCTGTAGAAAATGGTGAGGAGGAGGCAACATCAAGAAGACCAAGTCATCCATTCAGCACACAGGCAGGGCTTGCTACATGGCAGTGCTGTTAACAGGCTGAGGATACCATCATGATTTTTAAAGTTCCTGTTAATACCCCTGGCTTGACCAGGGGAATGGCAGTGGAAATGAAGAGAAGGATGAATTTGAAAGACACTTAGAAGATAGAATTGACAAGACTTAGAGAGTAAATGAGAGTAGAAGCCTAGCAGAGGAAAACATTGAATTAAGAAGAAACTTCATACTGGATGAATATTCATTCAGATACATTTATTGTGCACTATATTAGAGGTATTGGAGATTTATGGAAAGCACAGTCTCTGAATTCAAGGAGTTTCCCAGAAAAGAAACAACAGCTTTGTAATATGGCAGGTACTGTGATAGAGATGTGCCCAGGTTGCAGTGGAAGCACTTAGGCAATCTCTAATGGTGTTTACAGGTAGAGGAAACGGAATCAAAGAAAGCAATTCAGAATACGGAAAGCCTGAGTCATGCATTGAAAGATAAGTAAAGTTTCTCCTAACAAATAAGGGTAAAGAACCCAAAGGAACAGCATGTTCAAGAGCTGGAGAGCATAGAGGTTTTGTGTGCTTGGCATGCACACATGTGCCTTTGTGGGTGTGTGTGTTTAAAAGGGTTGGAGGAGGAGGCAAAGGGAATAAAGAGATGAAGGTCCACTACACATTACTTAGACATTTGTATTTCACTTACAAGATGGTGAGGGAGGTGGGATCTTAAATCAGGAAGGGACCTGACCATATTTGCTAAAAGCACTCACTCTTGAAGGTCACAAATCTGGAGGCATGTAGGTCACATTTGTAGGCACTTGCAATCATCCAGATGAGAACAGATAAGGACCCAAACTGTAAATCATGGGAATGAAGAGGAGGGGACCTGTTAAGAAATGGAAACACACTATGCAATACTAGGAGGAGGTGGGAGGTATTGCATGTAGTAGGAACTAAAAGGGGCCCCTTAATATGGGAAGATGAGCAATCCTGCCATACTAGCTAGACTGAACAGAGAAAAGGATTGGATATGAGGCTTGAAAACTAGACTGGCTTCATGCGCAAGCCAAGGATCTTAGAGCTGGTCTTAGTAGCAGTAAGAAGTTATTATTCTTAAATATTGAGTGATTTGGTTGTAACTACAATTCAGAAAGTTAATAGTCTTCTAAGCACTTCACAGATATTAATGCATTGAATCCTCCTAATTACCCCTGTAAGATAACCACCTTGTGCTTCTCTCCATTACGTAGATGGGGAAACAGGCACAGGGAGAATAAGCTTGCCCCTGATCCCATACTGACTAAACAACAGAGCCAGGATTCAAGCTCAGGCAGTCTTACTCTCACTCTTAACCTTCCATGTTATTGGTATGCCCATATGCTGGGAAGCCCATCAGAACCACATGTAGCATTTTCAAAGATTCAGTTGCCTAGATTGAAGCAGTGTGTCCAGAAGAACAGGGTGTGATACTGTTTTACAAAAGCTCCATGGATAATTCTCTTGAACCTTGCTCATAGTGAATTCCTGCAGGGAGCCTAGTGAGGCAGTACTACAGGCCAGAGATGGTGAGGACTTAAACTACAGCATTCTGGGAAGGAAGAAGAGGAAAGCTTTAGAGCCTTAAGAAATAGAATTGGCTTAAGGAGAGCTGTAAACAATGGCAAAGAATCAATGTTGAATCCAAGGATTATAAAGTTGTGTATTTATTTAACAAATGATGATCTCAGCCAAGACAGGATTCCAGGGGAAGGGGTAGGTTTGGAAGTAAGAATGAGTTTAGTTTTAAACATTTGAGTTTGAGGGCCAGTGGGTCATGCAGGTAAACATGTCATAACAAGAGGAGAGATGAATTATTGGGTGCCTTGTGCCAATCTTTGTAATTTCCTTGCTGTTATCTCATACCCATCCTCCCCTCAGGCCTGAGTCCCCAATTTTAAAGAAGTTAAGTATCAAGTGTGATTTAGTTCAGAATGCTCCTCCATAAAGCCTTTTCTAGTTCATCTCTCCTCTCAGATGATACATGCTAATATGTATGTAAATGTGTGTGTGTGTGTATGTAAAACAAACCCTGGAGAGGACCACACTTCTTAGCAGTTGATTATGAGAGAGTCCTTTCTCCTAGCCATTTTCCATTTAGTTCAAAAGTTTCATGAAATAAAATTCAGTATGCTTCTGTCGGGTGAGAACTTTGCCCAGGAAATGGGATAGGGAAACATACCTTCCAGAAAGGATCATTCTAGCCCAACCAGATGTTTAGATGGGGGGAAGAGGGGATTTAATAATTTAAGGAAGTGTTGTGTGCAGAACAGTGCAGTTGCACTCAGAACTGCTATCCCTGAGTGTAATTTCATGCTTACACGGTTGTCTGTCTTTACTTCTCTACCCCAGGTTCCTTGGGAGAAATTCCTCAAGGTGCCCGGCCTGAGACTAGAGGTAATGGCAGTGTGAGTTCTAAATGGTGTGAGACCACTTCAGAGCCAGAAAATGGCTACAGCCTTAGAAGCAGAGGACCAGGATCTTTGGGATGAAGAGGGAATTCTGATGGTGAAATTGGAAGATGATTTCACCTGTAGGCCAGAGTCCGTCTTACAGAGGGATGACCCTGTGCTTGAGACCTCGCACCAGAACTTCCGACGATTTCGCTACCAGGAAGCGGCAAGCCCTCGGGAAGCTCTCATTCGACTTCGAGAACTTTGTCATCAGTGGCTGAGACCAGAGAGGCGGACCAAGGAACAGATCCTAGATCTGCTTGTGCTGGAACAATTCCTTACCGTCCTGCCTGGAGAGCTGCAGAGCTGGGTGCGCGGCCAGCGGCCAGAAAGTGGCGAGGAGGCGGTGACGCTGGTGGAGGGTTTGCAGAAACAACCCAGGAGACCAAGGCGGTGGGTGAGGAGGGGGAGTCCTGATCTGTGTGATGTGGAGGGGGACTATTTACCAGAAGGCTGGATTTGGGGTAGGGATTACAGTGCTGCCCATAACTTACCCTTTAAAGTTAATTGGCTCGGCCCTTAGGGTGCGCTGAGATCCATGAGCCCCATGGAGCAGGACTGTTTGCATCTTTGTGTGTGTGTGTGTGTGTCTTTCTAGTTTTTGAAACAGAAACTAGGGACCTTCTGTGGGGCCTCAGCCACCCAAGGGTCATGGCTTTGGTTTTTGCCTAGGAGGTTGAACCTTGGGTTCTGGGGAGGAGGATTTGGGAATTTCCTCAAGAGTTCTCATAGATCCTCAGGCATAGATCCCCCTTCCAAGATGGTATGATATGGAAGTAAATAAGAAGAGCTGCAGGTGGGATTGGTGGAGATGGGAGGGATGGAAGCCCCTGGTGACTAGAGGCAAGGGTTGAGGAAGTGAGAATGTAGTACAACATCTGAGTGTTCCCTACCTTGTCCCGGTGAGAACAGCTTCACCTCCTCTTTGCATGCCCTAAAGGAACTGGAGATCCCCCTCCTCAACTGGCTCTCTCTGGGAGTTTTGCTGTAGGCAGCTCCTCCGAAAATAAGCCCTGATGACAACCAAGAATTCCCTCCAGACTCCATGGTGACTGGAAGTTGGAATTGTTCCCAGGTGACTGTCCATGTTCACGGCCAGGAAGTCCTGTCAGAGGAGACGGTGCATGTAGGAGCAGAGCCCGAGTCACCAAGTGAGCTGCAGGATCCTGTGCAGACCTCAAGCCCCGAGGAATCCCATGAGGAGACCACACAGATCCCAGATCTGGGGGCACCGGAAGAGCAGAGCCCATGCCCTGAAGAGGAATTGCAGCCCCACCAGGAGAGCGGTGGGAAGCCTCAGCAGAAAGGGGGCGAGGTTATGGGGGAAAGGTGATAGGGGAGGGGCAGCATAACTCTCCTACACCAAGAAGGCTGGCTAGGTTGTAATGGAAACAAATCACACCATCCAGAGTGTTGAGAGCAAACCCAGCACTAGCTAGAGTCCCCCATAAATGGAACCACTCTTAGTGATATTCTTGGTCATTCTCTTGGCATTCCAGTAGTGTTAGGAATGATGGGTTGGGATGGCTTGAGCTGCCCTTAGGCCAGTTCCTTCAATCCCATAACTGAGAGGTGAAAGCCATTGCCCCAGCAAAGGTGCTCAGCTCTTTGCCAGTTATTGGGGTGGACTGCATATTGTTGACCTCTGCATTCATTTCTTCCAGAGGTCCCGGTGCTCCAGGACCCAGACCTTCCCGAAGAGAGGACTACTGGAGACTCAGAGATGGTTGCCCTGCTTACTGCGCTATCACAGGTGTGCCCAAGTTCCCCTCTGTACCACAGAGAATGTGTTTGAAGTACAGTTAAGCATTAGCCATATGCTAAACAGGTCAGGCAGGATGCAAATTTACACACTCCTTTTGTGCATTGAGATTCACAGTTCTGAGGGTGTCTGGAAGTGGAAGGAATTGCATCCAGTAAGATAAATTCTGATAGTCTCAGTTGGATCTGCAGCCCTCAGTGTCTCTTTATTTGCCATTGACCAGAGGGATAACAAAATGGGATTATTTTTGTAGCACTCGAGTAGAATATAGAAGTTATCAAATGAGGTGTGTTTGGGTTTTTTTCTTTTAAGAATAAATTTGATAGTCATTTGTTAGAATGACCGACTATACTACCGAAGGAATGTCTGAAACCTTTAAACAATATCCTAAAGATGAAGAAGAATACAGGTTAGTCCTCAGGAAAACAGTGGGATTGGAGAGAGGAAGAGTAGGGGCAGTACAAAGGTACAAAGGTAAAAAGTTGGAAAGCAGTGACCAAGGATGAAACACAGAGTTCCTGAAAGAGAGCAAAGGGTCCTGTTTGCGTTCCTTTCGTCTTCTGGGTGGATTCTGTCTATACCTAGAACCTTAACTCCAGGAACAACTTAAGAGGTTACATGAAGCATCAGGGTTTGACTAAGGCTTGATGTTGTTTCAGGGACTGGTAACTTTCAAGGACGTGGCTGTTTGCTTCTCCCAGGACCAGTGGAGTGACCTGGACCCAACACAGAGAGAATTCTATGGAGAATATGTCTTGGAAGAAGACTGTGGAATTGTGGTCTCTCTGTGTAAGGAAGTCCAAGTGTTTCTGGAGCATTCTGAACACGGACATATTTTGGAAATTTCTGTTGGAAATTTTGGGGGTCTCAGACCTTAGATCCTATGTATTGAACTTCTATAGCCTATCCACAAGTGGTATCAAGCAATTAGTTGAAAAAGAAGATGGTATCCTTCCAAGTCACAGGGAAGAAAATATGCTTGGAAAGTGGTTGGAAACCTCTAGTAAAAAAATAAAATTATATTATAGATTTAGTATGGAAATGTTTGAGATATGTGTACGGGTTTTCAAATAAGCACGGCTAGGAGCTAGAGATAAACTACTTCCTGGCATATGGGAAGAAATGGTAACATTTGCAATGATTATAATTATTGAGTTGCAGGTGAAAATGCTTAAAGAAAAATGTAAGAGATGCAATGCTTGGTTAGAGGTGCTCAGACTAAAGAGACTGAAGATTTGGTGGATTGACCGGCTTTATATTTGTTCTAAAACCTGCCAAACAGGGAGGAGATTTGCTCTTAACACAGGGAGTTGTTGAACCAATCGTGATGTCCTGTTTTCCCTCTCTTGAGCAGCATTTCCAATCCCCCGACTAGATGAGATCTCCCAGGTTAGAGAGGAAGAGCCTTGGGTCCCAGATATCCAAGAGCCTCAAGAGCCTCAAGAGACAGAAATCCTGAGTTTTACCTACACAGGTGAGGAATGGCAAAAGGGATCTTACCCACCCCTTGAGCTGGCAGTTCCTGAAGTTGGTGCTTCTCTCTTTCCTAGGGTACCTCTCTCATTGGTTCTACTGGCATGTCAGCCACTAATGCCATCAGCCCCTAAAAGCCAAATTCTTCTTTTGCTATCCTTCTCTTCTTCACCCTTCCCATCATTTGTTTGGGGGATATATAATATAAAATGCTGGGGGGGGGGTGTTAATTGTAGCTCTACCATTCACTAAGCAATTCACTTAATCCCTTGATCTTCAGTCTTCTCATTTGTAAAATGAGAATGATAATATCTGTGCATGCTAAGTCCTGTTGATAGCATGAGATTGTATATAAGAAAGTGCCTGGTAACAGGCATTCAGTTAACTGATTATTTCCTTCTTCCCTAGCTTTTACAGTTAAAAAATATGGATTTCACTGTATGGTCTTGCCTTCCTAAAATTCCCCATTGCATAGAAGGCATCATACTTCTGTAATTGCCGATTTTCTCCTCTCATCCTCTTTACAGGAGATAGGAGTGAAGATGAGGAAGAGTATCTTGAGCAAGATCTGAGTTTGGAGGCTCTCCACAGGTCTATTTTGGGAGATCCAGAAGTTCCCCAGACTCCAGATTGGGAAATAGTCTTTGATGATAATGCAGGTAGACTCAATGAAAGATTTGGAACACAGATTTCTGAAGTTAATAGTTTCATGAATCTTCGGGAAACCATGCCTGTCCACCCGCTGTTAGGGAGACACCATAACTGCCCTGTCTGTGGAAAAAGCTTCACTTGTAACTCCCACCTCGTTAGACACCTGAGAACTCACACGGGAGAGAAACCCTATAAATGCATGGAATGTGGGAAGAGCTACACACGGAGCTCCCATCTTGCCAGGCACCAAAAAATTCACAAGTTGGGCTCCTCTTATAAATTTCCCCTAAACCGGAAGAATTTGAAGGAGACCTCCCCACTGATCCAGGTGGCGAGAACTCCACCTGTTGAGAAGCCCTACAGATGTGATGACTGTGGCAAACACTTCCGCTGGACGTCAGACCTCGTAAGGCATCAGAGGACACACACAGGAGAAAAGCCCTTCTTCTGTACGATTTGTGGCAAAAGCTTCAGCCAGAAGTCTGTGCTAACAACACACCAAAGAATCCATCTTGGGGGCAAACCCTACTTGTGTGGAGAGTGTGGCAAGGACTTCAGTGACCACAGGCGATATCTGGCTCATCGGAAGACACACGCCACCGAAGAGCTCTATCTCTGCAGTGAGTGCGGCCGGTGCTTCACCCAAAGTGCGGCGTTCGCCAAGCACCTGAGAGGACATGCATCGGTACGGCCCTGCCGCTGCAACGAATGTGGGAAAAGCTTCAGTCGGAGGGACCACCTCGTCAGGCATCAGAGAACGCACACTGGTGAGAAGCCATTCACGTGCCCAACCTGTGGAAAAAGCTTCAGCAGAGGATATCACTTAATCCGGCATCAGAGGACCCACTCAGCAAAGACCCCCTAGACAGATCGCTTTCTGAGGAGATCTGTGCTCAGCCCTTACCCCAGAACGGGCTGATGTCAGCCTGGGCAGACCTCTTCTGACCAGCCCAGATCTTACATAACCTCTTCCATGACTAAATGAAACCCCTGGGCAGAACCTCTTCACTTTCTTCTAGACCTTGAAGACATTCTTTGCCCAGAGAACAAATTGAATCGAGGCTTCTCCTTGAGTGGAGTGTTCCTGCCTCTACCTCGTGGTTTTATGAAGTGGAGATTTAGAAGACTTAAGAGGTTGTAGTTATCATATTGTCCAAAAAAACAACAGGCTGTTACATAACCTAAAGGCTACTTGATAGTCTCAAGTTTAAAGTGGCCAACAACAACAACTTAGGCTTGATAAGGGACCAGCCTTAAGGTTTCTTTCCTTACTGGGCTCAGATGTTAAAGCACACAGCCCTGAACTCAAAGACGAGATTTGGGTCCTGCTGACCTTGTCACACAGTCACAGGAAAACTGTACAAATCCCTCACTGTCTGATTCACTTCTTCACCATGCACTTTCCTTTATTGTTGGGAGAATATGGGAGAAGTATTTGATGGGCGAAAATCTAATGGCTGCTTCTTATGGACCTTTTCAGGCTGCTCCCTTCCCCATTGTCAAAACGATTCCAGGTGCCAGACTGCCCTAGCAAAGGAGGGCCTAGTCAGTAGCCTCTTGTTTCCTTGTGGGTTTTATTTTCCTGTTAGAATACCCTTATGTGTTTAACCTCCCTACTGTTGGTTTTGTTCCTGGCACTTCTCCTACAAGTGAGATGTAGCATTTGGGTGCTCAGGGAATCAGTAAAGCATAATGAAATCATGATGCAATGGTGTACATTCCCACATGTGCACAAACCCACCCACCCAGCTTCCCACTCTTCACATGGGCTCATGAGGGGATTTTGGAACTGTGTCAGCTTCTAAAGGCCCTATCATATTTATAGGATCATGATTGACTGGGTCACCTCCTTACATGAAGAAAACTAGAGAAGATCTGAGGTCAAACTATGAAAAATTTAAGAGAAAGCTGTTGCTGCTGGCCAGGGTCATCAAGACTATTCTAGCACCCAACCCGTCATCCCTGGTTCAGTTCTATGACAGCAGGGAAAATTCGGAACCCCAGCACCTGGGACCCCAGGAGTTTGCCAGAAGTATTTGGCTTTCATCTATTTGTGTTGTTTGCTTTTTCTTATGTGATTTCATTTTCATGTAATTAAGAACTAAGTAGTATCTCATGATGACCCAAGGATCTCTTACCTGATAAAGGTTACCATGGGGATGAGGCTGAATAATTTATCATGAATATTACCTGCTCTGATTGTGGGAATGGCAAGGACCAGGAAGACCATCCTCCATAAACGGAGCACAGGGTGTGGGATTAAAGCATGAGAAGGGAGACTTTTCTGTGCCTGGTTTCTTCTGCTCTTTTACACAACCCATTATGTGCCCATTTACACCCAGAGGAAGATGGGTGGGTTAACAAGACCCCAACCCTAACAGCTCAATAAGGAAATTCTCATTTTGGTCAGTAATGATTTTCTGATGGACTGGCTTGGTTTTAATACCAGTCAACCATTGTCCTTCTGGAAATACAAACATGAAATAAATAATTATTAACACTGGCAGCCAAGTAGCCCTGGTTTCTGGGACTTTCCATTTTACCCCCTCACTTTCCAGGGCCTCAGGACCCTGATGCTTCTGAAGATGATTCATACAAAGAGATCAGGGCACACACAGCAGTTCTGCATTGGGACAGAGAAGTCCTAGGATGGCTAGCAGAGCCACATGTGGAATACATGCATCCTGATGTAAGATCGGAGCCTGGAGTTTACAAAAGAGACTTTTTCTCAACCATATATCTAGGGTCTAAGCACAATGTGTCCTGGGTGAAATGTCATGGCTTCAAAAGATCATTTTTCCTAGCTCATACTTACCATTTATGGAATTTGATAAAATACTGGAGGTGACAACAAAGTGACTTTTTATTCTCTCATTTATCTGCATTATTGCAGTAAATCAAAATCTGTCAGGAAATCTACTTAAGAGAACATTTGAGGGACTGGTCGAGTTTGTTTGAAAAAGTAGTTCTATTGCTCATCCCTCTTCAAAGTTTCATATGCTGACACTAAATCTATGTCCTCTTTTGTAAATTACTGTATATTCTGAGGTTCCTGGAGGGACATGCTGTCCCCCAAATCTAAACATAAACAGGACCACAGTTGGCAGTAGCAGGGGAGGTCAAGGAGACTGGAATGATCAAGTAGCAGGGGAGGTAAAGGAGACTGGGGAGGGGAGGCTGGGGCCTAGGACACCTGTACACTCATGAGAGGTCCCCTCTAGAAGAGCAGAATCTGGGCATCCTTGAATACCACACTGGTAGGATTAATAAACATTTCTGAGGAGGAAAAAGGACTTATAAATGATTTTGAGGAGGCTATAATGTAGTCTATTAAGAGATTTCTAGGTTGTTGGAAATGGTGCTAGTAAAGGTATGTAATTTGGTCAGGTAATTTTGTAATATTTGGCCTCTTCTCCCAAGAAAGTCCCAAGAGAAATACATGCAAAGAGGGTAGATAAAAGCGAAATATACTTTTGTCTGAGATTTAAGCCCAAACTCCAGAGCAGAACCTAGTGGACTATAGTAAACTCCATGGAGAATTTCTTAAGCTGAATTGACATCAAAGTATGAGAACCAGAGCAGACTAGAGATCTTGTTGCCTCCTCCAAAGCCCAACTTAGTGGTGAATCAGATAGAAGTATAAATTCACTCCATTAAGCAGCAGGAAAGTGAACCAGAAAATGCTCCAGTGAGTCCTGCAGAGTTGGCAGAGACCAGTTCCAACCCTCTAAGGTCAGGGCAGCAGCCTCTGAAACACAATGCTGCATGAAGGAAATACAATAACAACAAAAACAGTGCTTTGATTCATCAAACTCTTGGAAGGACAGCAACTCAAATAAGAGTTAACTGGACTGAGAAATAGAAAATGATGGCATGCTGGGCAGATTAATAATCTGGTGTCCTTCCACACCAATATTTTTTTAGTTTTTTTAATCTCACATCTCCCTAAGCTGACCAAGGTATTACTCCCAGCCATGATGATATCATTCCTAGAGAAGTACATCTACAGTTTTTTCTGTCTCCTTAAATTTCTAGTGATGTTGGCTGACCGACCCATTGATTCAGTTTGTGCAATAGGGAAAGACTAAAAGAGCCCCAAAACGGGGCGCCTGCCCACATACTTAACTTTATTTTGGCAAAGTGCCCGATGCAGTGCCTTCAACTTGAGCATCCCCCTGGATGTGGAATAACTAGTCCTGAGGAGCAGGCAAGAAGTCTTGAGCTCTCTGTACACACTAACCTTTGTCTTCAATAGTGAGAAGAAACAAAGAATGGTTGTCTGGGCAGCAAAACTAAGAATATCCCATAATGTGCAATTCCTGTTTTTTATTGTGTGGTGGTTTGCTCGTCTGCACACAGGATGGAGGTTTTAGGTAGGGGAAGATGGAGTGCAATTTGATTCCTTTAAAAAGGCAATCAGCACAGACTAGACAGGAAACTCTCAGCTGAAGGACAGAATAGTACGTAGCTGAAGCAAGATCTAACCCTCTGAAAAAGGTTATGAGGAAACATAACCAAAACCTTCATTTAGATAGAGTATAAATCCTAGCATAATAACATTCTATGCAGAATATGACAATGGTTCAGAAAAGCCGTTTGCACAGGAAGATAATTAAAATTGCAAATTCTCAGGACTTTCTGTAAGACTGCTGCTCTAGGTCTTATATCTGATTTCTTCATTAATTGTAATTCTTACGATCTCTTGGAAGAGTCCAAGGGACTACTTGTCAGAGATGATTTCCGGAAGAGGGCTAATTGCTTAGAGCTTTTCTTCAGTTACAAAACCTCTGCAACAGCTCTACAAAGAAACATTTCCAAGGCCGAAGATCTGAAGATCTGTGGGACAGTCAGAAGAATACACTAAAGAATGAGGAGGTAGCCCTGAACCAGGAAACATCAGTACAAAAGCTTTCAGAAAACTAGGTCAGCCAAAAAAATGGGGGTTAGGGGGTTGACAGAGCTCTGCTTTTTCTGTTACCTTCAGCAAGGTATTCTGAAAGGCCTTCTTCAAAATACACTGTCTCTTTAATAACTTACTAAAATAGAACAGAAGTAGCATGTAGGAATGGGGTGATCTGAATTTGTGTTTTAACATTGGTGAATCGTTCAAGATGAAAGCTATAGGATGTTGGTTAACTTTGAACATTGCTAAGTATTGCATTGTACAATATCAGGGATATTCATTACAAGATAAGAAATAGAGCTTATAATTTTCTAAATAATGGGGGGAAAATTGGAAATAAGAATTTAAAGCAAAAAAAGTGTGATGGTAACTCAGACTATCCAAAAGCAAAAAGTCAGCATAGAAAGGGTGAGACAAATAGAACTATAAAAATGATGAAAAGCCCAAATACATGAATAGAATAGGCTAAATCAGTAATTAAATGATAGATTCTCAGAGTGGGCAAGAAAATAAATTATAGCAATAGGCTATATATAAGAGAAAATATAATAGTAGTAAAAGATTGAAAGTAAAATGGTGGAAAGAGTATACAGGAAAATACTAACCAAAAGAAAGCTAGGAATGTTATTTTAATAATGAACAAAAAAATTAAATACAAAAAGCATTAGAACAAGTAAAGGGGGCTCTACATTAAATGTTCAACCAACCAGAAGATTTAACAAGTATAAATTTTGATGTGTCTCATGAAGTAGCCCTAGATATGTAACAATAATTTGGTAGAATTACTTTGAGGAATTGACAAGTCTATCATTTTAATGGGCAATTTTAATGTACTTCTCCCAATTATTGATAGATCAAGCAGATGAAAAAGCCATTAATGATACACATTTATACAGCAGAATTTAATATCTTATGGGCAATAAAAGTCCATGCTCTATAATTACAGAGTACATACTCTTCTCAAAGAGACATAAAACATTTTAAATAATTACTAATATATAATACACTAAGTCTCAACAAATATCAAAGGATGAGTATTATATAATGTTCTCTGACCACAATATATTACTTAAAAATCAACAACAAAATTTTAAATTATCAAATGTTTGGAAACTTTAGGACATTCTTATAAATAAATTGCATCAGAAAAGAGATCATAATGGTAATTTAATCTTTAAAACTTGAAATGTAAATATTTCATAACAAAATTTGTAGGATGCAGTGAAAATAATACTTGGGGTTAGAAAAGAAGAAAAGCTCAAAATTAACAAGCTAAATGATAAACTTAAGAATTCTGAATACTAACAACAAAATAAACTGAAGAATGTAGAAAGGAGATAACTGCAGAAAGTAATGACAAAGAAAAACAGTACAATAGATCAACTAAGTGAACAGCTGGTTCTTTGAAAAGAGTGCTAACATCTCTGGCAAACTTATTAATAGTTGGAACTAAAGAAATTTATCAAGTAATGAGCTTCAGAAAGGGGAAATAGATAAACATAAATCAATATTGATTGTATGAAGCAAAAGTAATGTTTTATGGAAGTTAAAATACATTTTAACAAATAAGATGGAGAAAATAGATGAAGTTAAAGCTTTCTAAGGTTCTGGCATTACTGGGAAAGTGATGAAGTCCTACTTTGTTTTGCAGACAGTAACAATCAAGGATACCTACTAAAAGAATACTAAAAGAATGTATAACTAATAAGTTAATAGAAGGAAAGAAATGAAGTAATAAAAAATAATGCAAATGAGGATGAGAAAAGAGAGAAAAAAGAATTAAAAATAAGTGGTTCAAATAAATAAGATGTTGGCTAAAAACCCAAATGCCTAAATAATTACATTAACTGTAAACAGATTAAATACTCCAATTAGAAGACGAAGATGGTCAGACTATATACATATATATTCCATGAGAAACCTTAAATAAAAACACAAGAAGGCTGAGCATAAAAAGCACTCTTTAAAATGAATTGTCCCTGGAGAATGGATACAGCCAAGAAAGAGATAAGAAAAGCTATCACAGTACTGGAGGAAGAAAGAAGGCACTATGGGAAGGACTGTCCTGATTTGGCAGAAAGGTATGGGGTTTTGTGGAAGACAGTACAGAAAGAACAAGAAACCTCCTGCTGCTTCTTCATTTGTGATCCCTACCAGTCAGTTACCACTCATTTCTTGGGTCAAGCCTGATTGTTGTATGCCGGTCACTTAATGTATCTTATTTAATCATCAAAATATGTTATAGGTATTTTTATTCTCAAGGCTCAAAGGAAAGAAGTAACTTATTCAAGCTCACTTAGTCATTATGAGAATGGGTTCAAAATTAAAAGTGACTTACTCCCAAACCAATTATTTTCACAATAGCATACTGCCTAGAATAGAGCTGAGGAGAAGGGATGCAGAATTCCAGGAGGAGGAAGAAGAAAAGGAGTAAAAGCAGTATGTTGGTATTTGTATCATTCAAATACTGCTATGTAATAACACACAATCTTGGTGGTTTATAACAATAAGCATTTATTTAGCTCATGCATCTGCAGGTTGGCTAGGTTCATCTTATCTTTGGATGGGTTTGGCTGGGTGTTTTGGCTTCTCACTGATGGTCCATGGGTTGGCTGGGGAAGCTCTCCTCCACGTGTCTTTCATTCTCCCCCTGGGTTCAGTGGGGCTAGCCAAGGTATGTGTTCTCATGATGTTCCAGTTTGCTAATGCTGCCATTTTGCAAAATACCAGAAATGGATTGGCTTTTATAAAGGGGGTTTATTTGGTTACAAAGTTACAGTCTTAAGGCCATAAAAGTGTCCAAGCTATGGCGTCAACAAGTATACCTTCACCGAAGGAAGGCCAATGGCATCCGGAAAACGTCTGTTAGTTGGGAAGGCACATGGCTGGCATCTGCTGGTCCCAGGTTGTGTTCCAGCCCCTCTCTCAGCTCCTGTGCATTCTTCAAAGTGTCCCTTTTGGCTGTACCTCCTCCTTCTGTCTGTGAACATTTTATAGGATTCCAGTGATTCAATTAAGACCCACCCTGAATGGGTGGGGTAACACCTCCACAGAAATTATCCAGTCAAAGGTCTCACCCACAGTTGATTGAGTCACATCTCCATGGAAACATTCAAAAGATTCCAACCTAAACACTATATATCTGCCCCACAAGACTGCATCAAAGAACATGGAGTTTTAGGGGACATAAAACATCCAAACCGGCACACATGATAATTGCAAAAGTACAAGAAGGCAAGCCCACCCACCCAAGCAGTTTCAAGCCTCATGAAGCAAGGGTAAAAGCAAGAGACCTGGTTGAGCCCAAAGTCAAAAGGTAGGGACTTCCAATCTTCTTTCAGTGGGGCTCAGATTCCCCCTACCATTCCCAAGCAAGAATCACAATTCACTTTTCTCAGTACTTTAAATTCTTGCTGATTTGGAAAATGTCTATTTTTATAAGTCTTCTAAGATTAGGCCACATCTACACAAAGAAATAGGAAGCATTTTTGTTTTTTTTTTTCCTTGCATGCTGATAAGATTGAGCACTTAGTAATGATCAACTTGGTTATTAAAATGCCCTATGTAACTTTATGGAGAAATCAAGAGCAGACTTGATTGCTCATAGATTGTTCCCTGGAAAGGTTTTCATTTTTTCACTCAATCAGTAAATATTTACTGAGTACCTTCTATTTTCTGGGTACTGTAATGGGCTCTGTTGTCTAGTCATTAATTCATTCAACAAAATTGAATGCACCCAGAGCTTGGATGAAGAGAAGAATGCAAAGATAATAAAACACAACATGCATAGAGGTCTGTGGGGATCTGGGTAACCAAGAGGCATTATTACTCAATTTAGAAACACAGGGGAAGGAAAAATGTATGGGAGGAAGATATTGAGCTCAGTTTTAGTTATATTGAGTGTGAGGCAACTCTGGGTTATCTGAGTGAATATATCCAGGAGCTTGAAGTGGATCTGTTGTGAAAAGAAGGGTCTGGAAAGGAGATAAAAGATTGGGGAGTAATCTGCAATATCGGTGTAAGTTTAGGGATGGGAGTGGATGAGGTAACTCCAAGGAGGGAGTGCAGATTGAAAAGAGAAACTGGCAAAGAACAGATACCTGAGCTTTACCAGCATTTCCACCAAAGACAATCTAAGAACAGTTAGAGAGAAAAGAGGAGAATCAGAAGTGTTGAAAGCATCCAAAAGAAAAGTGAATGTTAAAAGGAGTTAAATGAAAATGTTAAAAGGAGGTCAGTGTTGTCAAATGACATAGAGGTCATGCATTTGATTTCATAATTAGATCAATTATGAAATGTGGGGCAAAAACTAGAAGAGCAAGTTGGAGTGGAAAAAGCATGGGAATACAGAATGTTTCTGTAAGAAGCTCAAGAGGGAAAGAAAAGAGAGTACACCAGCTTGGAAAGATGCAGTGGCAACAAGAGATGTCAGCTTTCCTCAGCATAAGGAATACTTGAAGCACTGGGGGAGTCAGACTAACATTTATGGAGCATCTGCTATTTTCCTGACACTGTGCTAGGTGTGTCTATAAACACTGTCAGGTTACACAAGAAGAAACAAGGGGAGAGGGAAACATTAAAAATACCACAAAAAGGGGGATAATTGAAGAAGCCAATCTTCAAGATGATAGGATCGTTCAAAAGTATAGATGGAGGGATTGGCATTGAAAAATATCCCATTCTGAGACAGAAGCAAAGATGTTTATGTGAAGATAACATATGATCCCCTCATAGACTGCGGAAAGGAAAATAAAGGGAATCCATAACTGATGGTTTCTGTTTTCTCCTATGGTGATTGTTATGTTTATCATCTGAAAATAAGGGATATGAAAGTACAGAAAGGGGCTCAAAAAGAGGAGGAAGAGTTGGAGCTTGGAAATTGAGTAGGCAAGTTAACAAACAATTAGAAGAATTTCTGAGAGAATTTGAGGATCCAACCAAATTTATTAGGGAGGGTAGACTCCAAATGTATCTAAGATTATTGGGTTTAACTGAGGCACAAACTCAAGAATGGCTATACACAACCTCTAGCTTGACAGCCTTTCTCATGCTTCCATTTAAAGCCCCTAGAGCTTCAACCTGAACTCTAACTTTTGTCAAAATGGATTGTGTTAAATTGATACAAGTCTATAAATAACATTTACAGAGCTAGAATGAAGTTCAAAACACCCTCACCTCCCCTAAGATTTTTTTTTCTATCAGTGTTTTCTTAAGAGTGGATTGGGAGTTTCAACTTTTCAACCCAGCTTTGATCTTTTGAGAGAACATGGTAGAAGAGTAATCATTGCCCAAGTTCAGAACAAACTACTGTAAAGAACATACCTATATTCCAGTATTCTTTCATTCTATCTAAATAAAAATACAGCTCAATCAGTTATTCTCATGGAAAAGACTGTTATATGAACAGGGGAATTGCTAGTAATAGAAAGTTTTGGTGTTAAACTAGCCAAAGAAAAGAGTTGTTCCATAATTTTTATGATGAATTTTGTTCTAGTTTGCTAATGCTGCCAGAATGCAAAACACCAGAAATGGATTGGCTTTTATAAAAGGGGGGTTATTTGGTTACACAGTTACAGTGTTAAGGCCATAAAGTGTCCATCAACAAAGGGTACCTTCACTGGAGAAAGGCCATTGGCATCCAGAAAACCTCTGTTAGCTGGGAAGGCAAATGGCTGGTGTCTGCTTGCTCCTAGGTTGCATTTCAAAATGGCGTTCTCCAAAATGTCTCCATCAGCTTCTGATGACCATCTTCAAAATGTCTGTCTCAGCTCCAGCTTGCTATGAGTTCCTTCTATCTGAGCTTATATAGTGCCCTAGTAACTAAACAAGGCCCACAATGAATGGGTGGGGCCACACCTCCATGGAAATTATCCAGTCAGAGTTATCACCCACAGTTGGGTGGGTCACATCTCAATGGACAGTGAACCAATAGGTTCCAACACAATCCACACTAATATGTCTGTCCCCAGAAGAATGCATTAAAGAATATGGCTTTTTCTGGGGGACATAAATATACAAACCAGCACAAATTTTCTTAATGAAAATCTGCCAATAATTTGTTAGGGGGCATATCAATTAGAAGGTCACACAATCATGGAATCACAGGCTGTTAGAACTGGAAGAATGTATACAGCACACGTAATACAGTAGCTCCTCCCAACATACAATCCCTGCACTACATGATGAATGTTTTTACCTTTGTTTCATTCATTCAGATAGTATTTAATACTACTATGCAATAAGTACTGCTTGAGGTGTTAGGGAAATAGCAGTAAACAAAAGAGACAAAAATCCCTACCCTTATGGAGCCTATATTATGGTGCAGAAAAACAAACAGTAAACAAATTTTTATTTGTATGTATAGCATATCAAAAGGTGACAAATTCTGAGATGAAAAAATAAAGCAGGACAGGTGGAAAGGTAGTTCAGGGGTGAGGGCAGGTAGAATGTAATTAAGGAAGACTCCACCGAGAAGGTGACTTTGAACAAGGACTTGAAAAAATTGGGGGAATGAGTCATGCAGACATATGGGAGAAGACCATTCCAGAGAGGGAATAGTGAGTGTGAAGTCCTTGAGACAGGTGTGTGCTTGGCATATGTGAGAAAGAGCCAGGAGGCCTGTGAGCCTGAGGCAGAAGAAGGAAGGGGAAAGAGTAGTAGATGTGGTTAGAGGGCTAGTAAGGAGCCGTATCATATAGGCCCTTGTAAACCACAGGAACAACTTGGACTTTTGTTCAGAGAAAGATAAGAGCCACTAAAAGGTATTGTTCAAATGACTGATATATTAGCCACTGCAATTATAAAAACATGTTGATAGCTGAGAATAGATTGTAGGGAAGCAAAGATGGAAGAAGGGAGACCACTTGACAGGCTAATGCAATAGTCCAGGTGAAAGAAGAGTAGCAGAGGAAGTGATGAGAAGTGGTAGGGTTCAAATTTTGTATATGAAGTAGAATTATCAAGATTTTCAGGTGGATGTGAGATGTGAGGGAAAAGATGAGTGAAAGAACTCTCTATGGTTTTAGCTCGAGACAGCAGAAGAATGTGGGAACACAGGAGGTGGAACACATCACATCAGGACCATCAAGAGTGTAGCTCAGACATGGAAAATGCAAGATATCAATTAGATTAGACACACTAGTGGCAATGTCATGTAAGTAGCTAGGTAGAAGAGCTTGGAGAGTGGGATTATAAGTCCACCTATTCATTAAACATTTGTTGTGCACCTGCTCTGTGCCAAGCACTGTTAGTGTAATGATTACCAAGAGCTAAGCCTCCAAGGAATTCAGGAACTGGAAGGAAAGACTGACCCCTAACCTCATATATGAGATGTGCTGTGGGGATATATTGGGTAGTATAGAAAATTAACCTTGGCTGAAGAGATGATTCAAATAATGACAGAGGTAGAATAGGGTAGTGGTTGAGAGCACAGGTTCCAGTCCATTAGGCCTCTCCACCTAGATTTGAATCCTACCTCCATCACTTAGTAGCTATCTGAATAACCTCCCTAAGTTTTCTCAGTTGTAAAATGGAGATATCAATAGGTCCCTTGGAAGCCAACATTTTAATTCTTTGTCCCATTAAACCACAGAGCTAAATGACTAGTGATGTGATAAGCCAGGCTGTTAACTGCCTCTGTTGGAGGCAACATGGGCCTATTGGGAAAGCTCTGCCCATGCTTTCATGACCCTCGGACTCTGAGTCTTTCTTCTACTTCTGGGATCTATGAGAAAAGCAACTCAGCCCCTCAAGGCCATGATGAGGGCCTCTGTCCTTACTACTCAAAAGCCACTGAGGGAGAGAACGTTGCTTCCACTCAGTTTCCCCAAAGATACAAAATACACTGAAAAGAAAAAAAAAGTCCTCTCTCAACTCAGATTCATTCATCATGCCCATCTGAACTGACCAGATGGTAGCCCAATAACACAATATCCTCCTTAAAATGCCCTGAAATTTGCAGCCAACCTATTAAATTTGACATGAGCCCCTTCCATTTTCAAGTAAATTCTCCGTTGCCACAGATACATTCAGTCCCCAAATTAATCTGAATTCTGTCTTTTCCCACAAAGGAAATTAAAAACACCAACTGTGTGTCGAGTCCTTCCATTCCAGTCCCAGTCATGGCTGTCTCAGCCGGAGGCCCTCGTGGGCCTGGGCATCCTCCCCAACAGCAGGTCAGAGGCTGTCTGCTTAGTACCCAAAGTGGCTCCAACCCATGTCTCTCAGTTGTCCTACTCTTCCAAGAATCCAAAGAGTTAGCAAGGCATGTGGGGTAATCCCAGTAGCAGCCCCACACCCACAGAGTTGAGAAAACACAAGGGTGTCTCAGAAACAGTGTGACCTTTACAGCATTACCAATTCCGTTTACAACAACATTCTCCTACAAAAGTTAGTCTTTGCTCCGAATTGCCTTCTCAGCCCACACTGCTAAATCCAGATGCAATTAATAGCATAGTAACTAAAGGGAAGAAATGGTAAGTAAAAAAAAAAAAAAGTGATAGAAAAAGAAAGAATAGGTTTCAGTTTCTCTAGAGAACAGTTCAATCCATGGCTATTGTCCATATTTTACACCAATAGAAATCTCCCCTTTAGAAGTTTCTGATGTAAAGAGGAAAATTCTTCATCCACAAGGATTGTCTCCTCTCTTGCAGAATGGCTTTTGAAACCCTTCTGGTGAGATGTGAAAGCTCCTGGTCAGTTAATGGTTTTTACCCCTTCTTTTGGAATGCACTGTGTGTTTTAGTTTGGTAAAGCTGCCAGGATGCAATATACCAGAAATGGACTGGCTTTGAACAATGGGGGTTTATTAGCTTACATGTTTACAATTCTAAGGCTGTGAAAGTGTACACATTAAGGCATCAACAGGATGACAACCTTCTCTGAAAAAGGCTGCTGGCAATCTGGGACTCCTCTGTCATGTGGCCAGGCACATGGCGACGTCTGCTGGTTCTTCTCTCCTGGGTTTCGTTGCTTTCAACCTCAGGCTTCTGTTTCCTCTGTGCCGTCTCTCACACAGCTTCAAACTACCATCCTGCATATTTTAAGTCTCTTCCTTCCAATTCCCACTTCATCCTTGAACATCTAGCTTCTCATTGCTGAGTTCTTGGGGATGGGTGGTTGTGAGGGCCTCTGCCTTGGTTTTCAGCTTCCACTCCCTCCTGCTCCAAAGTCAAACAAGCAAAATTCATAGGCTTGCACCATGCCTCCTAATGAAGTCTTCCGCTCTTGTCTCTGTACTTCTCCAATTTCAGCAAAGTCCTAAATCTTTCTAAGCCTTGTGATGTCGTGAAGCTTGTAACTTCAGAGACCCAAAGGAAAGCAATATGACATGGTAGAAACTTGCTTACCCAGTGTGATTGGGATCAGTAACTAGTCAGCTAATCTAGAAAGATAGGGTTAAGAAGAATTAAGAAGGATACATTCATGCTATAAATACTTTATTTTAATTTAAAAAATGTAAATCTGTGTTTATTCCCTATTCTGCAAAGGGAGCATTGCGAATGGTTAGTGCATCTGCATTTATATCTCCCCTAATTCCCACTTGTGTGACTCTGGGGATTAATAACAGCAGTCATTTATATGTGCCAATTCCCTCAGTGCTTTCCTACATTAACTAATTTACTCTCTGTAAGACCCTATGAAGAAGGAATTATTGATCATCTCATTTTACAGATAAGAAAATTGAGGTACAAAGAGGTTAAGTAACTTGCCCAAGCACACACAGCTAGAGAGCAGTGGAACCAGGATTTAAATCCAAGCAGATCTGACTCCCAGTTCTTGCTCTGAACCATGCAGTACTGCCTCCAAACAGAAAAAAAGAAACTGCTGGTAGCAAGAACTGTGCATGACACCACCAACCAAAGCCTGAACTCTGAGCTGCCCTGGTCCTAACAAGTGAGCGCCATTTTCCAACAAGATCAGGTTTTGCTCACCTGCAGGCTGGTAGAGCACATGCAGTTTAAGGAATGACCACTAGAGGGAGACTCCCAATGCTGGAAGTTCCTTCATTCCACAGGCATTCTAAGTCTGCAAAACTGTACTAGGTGTTAGTTGGAAAGAAATAGGAAAATGGCATTCCAAATTCTTGAAAGCTGCCCACTACTGCCTCAAGTTTTCAAGAGATATATGGACAAAAGCCTGCTAGGTCCCTGGATCCCAAGGAACATCTTCTGGCACTCTGGCCTGAGTGATCTAAAGAGGTAAGTCAAAGTGATGAGCGTGCCTAAGAAATTCAATAAAAAATGAAGTTTTGGTCCCTTTTTCTTGTTCACCAAAAACCCATTATCCCTCCTCAGAACTGAAAAGAAGTTGGAATGGGGAAGGGGAAGACAGGGTATCCTTACTAAAGCAAGTATACCCCCAAATTATTCTTCCTGAAAATGACTGGCCACCATCTGCCTAAGTCAGAAACCTGGGATTTATCCCAGACTCTTCCCTCTTTTCCTCTCCATATCCCTTCAGTGATGCAAATTCTAAATTATTCTTAATGACTCACAACTGTGCCTTCCTCTCATTCCTGTCCCCCACCCCCCACCCCACCACTGTGATGGTTCAGGTTTCGTCATATGAATTATTACAATGACATTCTAACAGACTTGACTGCTTCCAAGGTTACCCCATCATAACTCATCCTTTACATGGTCGCCAGCAAAGTCTCTGAGTGTGGCAACCCGTGGCCTGAGCAAAACAGGCCTGCAGATCTTTGGTGCACAGCAGTCTGCATGACCTAGGCAGCTAAATGTTGAACCTATTGTCTTTCTAAGCCAGTAAAGAGAAAAAGGGTAAATTGACCTTAAAATGTAACTTTATGGGAAGCAGGCACGAAGTGAGAGGCGCTTAGTCTCACAAAAAGGCAAAATGTAATTGTTCAAGTGCTATTCTAGTCCTTCCTGCACCACCTCTCAGGTCAGAGTGACCTGTTCCTGCATCTATGCGCCCCCTACCCTTAGGAAGGCCTTTGTCTTAAACCCTTATAAAAGGCTTTCTGTCCTCTTTGCATCACTTGGTCGTCTTCCCTGTGAATGCGATGCCTGCCCAGCCTGAAAGAGCCGTCATGATCTCTCCATGACTTCTCACCCTGTAAGTAAGCCCTGAATAAAAGTTCACATGTCGGAAAATACTCATTGTCTTCTTTGGTCTCTGGACTGGCATGGCCCTCATGGGCTGTGACACTGAGTAATAAATCTTATCCTAGTACTTGGCAGTTTATTGCCCAGTGGCTCCCCAGCACCTTCAAGACAGGATGCAAACTCCTTAGCTTTGTTGCAGGGCCCTTCGCTCATGCTGCTGCACAGCCCCACTCTTACCTACTTTTACCTGCTAATTCCTTTTTATTCTTAAAACTCAATTCATGTTTCACTTCCTCCAAGAAGCGTGCTGCCATGCTCCCTACATATGTTTCCATCAGGGCCTTTGCACATCATATTGCAATCATCAGTAACTTTTCTGTCTTCTCTTGGAGGGCAGTACTCTCTGCCACTTTTGTTTGCCCAACACCTAGCACAATTTCTGGTACAGAGAAGGAAATCAATAAATGTTTATAGAATGGTAATTTGGTAATTTAATGTCTGAAAAGTCTAGGAGAATGTGTAAAAGTTGACTGATGCAGTCATAGGTACTATTTGGGAATGGAGTGTAATGATAGATAGAAAGAAGACACTGTGCCTGACTTACCAACTGTGCTGGGCTAAATTCCCACCCTCCACCCCCTGCCCAAATTCAGGTTTGCCCTGAATCTCAGAATGTTACCTGATTTGCATTTATAATTAGTGAAGTTTAGGGTTAGCCCTAAATCCACTGAATGATGTCCTTATAAGAAGGCCATGGGAAGACACAAAGAGGCTCAGATTGGAGATAGCCATGTGGAGATGGAGCCAGAGCCTGGAGTGAGGCATCTACAGGCCAAGGATGCTGAAGGTTGCCAGCAACCACCAGAAGCCAGGAGAGAGGTTCGGAGCAGATTCTCCCTCAGCCTCCAGAGGAACCAACCCTTGTCCACACCTTGATTGTGGACTTCCAGGCCTCCAGAACCGTGAAAGAATAAATTTCTGTTGCTTTAAGCCACCCAGTGTGTGGCCATCCCTAGGAAATTAAAAACCAATTTAGGGACTTTAATTTGTATTTCCGTGGTATCCCGGTCCTGCTCCTCCTCTGAGCTGGCCTTGGCGGTGGCGGCTGCTTCTCTCCCTCAACCGGGTGTGACCCGCGGCGCCTGTGGTGTAGCCGGTGGTGACCCGGGGCCCTCAGGTCATCCTTCCACCGCCCCCAGGACTCAGCGCCGGCACCTGAAGTTACTCCTCCAGGAAAGTAGGCAGAAAGCCAGGAACTGCGTGGACTGGACACCACAGAGCAATCTGACTTTGGGCATACTTCAGACAACACTCATGAAAACGTCGAACTGCTGAGATCAGCAAAATCTGTAAGTTTTTGCAGCCAGGGGACCCGTGCCCCTCCCTGCCAGGCTCAGTCCCGTGGAAGGAGGAGCTGTCAGCTCCGGGAAGGAGAAGGGAGAACTGCAGTGGCAGCCCTTATCGGAAACTCATTCTACTGATCCAAACTCCAACCATAGATAGACTGAGACCAGACACCAGAGAATCTGAGAGCAGCCAGCCCAGCAGAGAGGAAACAGGCATAGAAAAAAAACAACACGAAAAACTCCAAAATAAAAGCGGAGGATTTTTGGAGTTCTGGTGAACATAGAAAGGGGAAGGGCAGAGCTCAGGCTCCGAGGTGCATATGCAAATCCCGAAGAAAAGCTGATCTCTCTGCCCTGTGGACCTTTCCTTAATGGCCCTGGTTGCTTTGTCTCTTAGCATTTCAATAACCCATTAGATCTCTGAGGAGGGCCCTTTTTTTTTTTTTTTTTTTTTTAATCCTTTTTTCTTTTTCTAAAACAATTACTCTAAGAAACCCAATACAGAAAGCTTCAAAGACTTGTAATTTGGGCAGGTCAACTCAAGTGCAGAACTAAGAGAGCTCTGAGACAAAAGGCAATAATCCAGTGGCTGAGAAAATTCACTAAACACCACAACTTCCCAAGAAAAGGGGGGTGTCCGCTCACAGCCATCATCCTGGTGGACAGGAAACACTCCTGCCCATCGCCAGCCCCATAGCCCAGAGCTGCCCCAGACAACCCAGTGTGACGGAAGTGCTTCAAATAACAGGCACATACCACAAAACTGGGTGTGGACATTAGCCTTCCCTGCAACCTCAGCTGATTGCCCCAGAGTTGGGAAGGTGGAGCAGTGTGATTTAACAAAGCCCCATTCAGCCATCATTTCAGCAGACTGGGAGCCTCCCTACACAGTCCAGCAGCCCAGAACTGCTCTGGGGGGACGGCACTCACCTGTGACATAGCACAGTCATCCCTCAACAGAGGACCCGGGGTGCACAGCCTGGAAGAGGGGCCCACTTGTAAGTCTCAGGAGCCATACGCCAAAACCAAGGACTTGTGGGTCAGTGGCAGAGACAAACTGTGGCAGGACTGAACTGAAGGATTAGACTATTGCAGCAGCTTTAAAACTCTAGGATCACCAGGGAGATTTGATTGTTAGGGCCACCCCCCCTCCCTGACTGCCCAGAAACATGCCCCATATACAGGGCAGGCAACACCAACTACTCACGCAAGCTTGGTACACCAATTGGACCCCACAAGACTCACTCCCCCACTCACCAAAAAGGCTAAGCAGGGGAGAACTGGCTTGTGGAGAACAGGTGGCAGGTGGACGCCACCTGGTGGTTAGTTAGAGAAAGTGTACTCCACGAAGCTGTAGATCTGATAAATTAGAGATAAGGACTTCAATTGGTCTACAAATCCTAAAAGAACCCTATCAAGTTCAGCAAATGACACGAGGCCAAAAACAACAGAAAATTATAAAGCATATGAAAAAAACAGACGATATGGATAACCCAAGCCCAAGCACCCAAATCAAAAGATCCGAAGAGACACAGCACCTAGAGCAGCTACTCAAAGAACTAAAGATGAACAATGAGACCATAGTACGGGAGACAAAGGAAATCAAGAAGACCCTAGAAGAGCATAAAGAAGACATTGCAAAACTAAATAAAAAAATGGATGATCTTATGGAAATTAAAGAAACTGTTGACCAAATTAAAAAGATTCTGGACACTCATAGTACAAGACTAGAGGAAGTTGAACAACGAATCAGTGACCTGGAAGATGACAGAATGGAAAATGAAAGCATAAAAGAAAGAATGGGGAAAAAAATTGAAAAAATCGAAATGGACCTCAGGGATATGATAGATAATATGAAACGTCCGAATATAAGACTCATTGGTGTCCCAGAAGGGGAAGAAAGGAGTAAAGGTCTAGGAAGAGTATTCAAAGAAATTGTTGGGGAAAACTTCCCAAATCTTCTAAACAACATAAATACACAAATCATAAACGCTCAGCGAACTCCAAATAGAATAAATCCAAATAAACCCACTCCAAGACATATACTGATCACACTGTCAAACACAGAAGACAAGGAGCAAGTTCTGAAAGCAGCAAGAGAAAAGCAATTCACCACATACAAAGGAAACAGCATAAGACTAAGTAGTGACTACTCAGCAGCCACCATGGAGGCGAGAAGGCAGTGGCACGATATATTTAAAATTCTGAGTGAGAAAAATTTCCAGCCAAGAATACTTTATCCAGCAAAGCTCTCCTTCAAATTTGAGGGAGAGCTTAAATTTTTCACAGACAAACAAATGCTGAGAGAATTTGCTAATAAGAGACCTGCCCTACTGGAGATACTAAAGGAAGCCCTACAGACAGAGAAACAAAGAAAGGAAAGAGAGACTTGGAGAAAGGTTCAGTACTAAAGAGATTCGGTATCGGTACAATAAAGGATATTAATAGAGAGAGGGAAAAATATGACAAACATAAACCAAAGGATAAGATGGCCAATTCACGAAATGCCTTCACGGTTATAACGTTGAATGTAAATGGATTAAACTCCCCAATTAAAAGATATAGATTCGCAGAATGGATCAAAAAAAATGAACCATCAATACGTTGCATACAAGAGACTCATCTTAGACACAGGGACACAAAGAAACTGAAAGTGAAAGGATGGAAAAAAATATTTCATGCAAGCTACAGCCAAAAGAAAGCAGGTGTAGCAATATTAATCTCAGATAAAATAGACTTCAAATGCAGGGACGTTTTGAGAGACAAAGAAGGCCACTACATACTAATAAAAGGGGCAATTCAGCAAGAAGAAATAACAATCGTAAATGTCTATGCACCCAATCAAGGTGTCACAAAATACATGAGAGAAACACTGGCAAAACTAAAGGAAGCAATTGATGTTTCCACAATAATTGTGGGAGACTTCAACACATCACTCTCTCCTATAGATAGATCAACCAGACAAAAGACCAATAAGGAAATTGAAAACCTAAACAATCTGATAAATGAATTAGATTTAACAGACATATACAGGACACTACATCCCAAATCACCAGGATACACATACTTTTCTAGTGCTCACGGAACTTTCTCCAGAATAGATCATATGCTGGGACATAAAACAAGCTTCAATAAATTTAAAAAGATTGAAATTATTCAAAGCACATTCTCTGACCACAATGGAATACAATTAGAAGTCAATAACCATCAGAGACTTAGAAAATTCACAAATACCTGGAGGTTAAACAACACACTCCTAAACAATCAGTGGGTTAAAGAAGAAATAGCAAGAGAAATTGCTAAATATATAGAGACGAATGAAAATGAGAACACAACATACCAAAACCTATGGGATGCAGCAAAAGCAGTGCTAAGGGGGAAATTTATAGCACTAAACGCATATATTAAAAAGGAAGAAAGAGCCAAAATCAAAGAACTAATGGATCAACTGAAGAAGCTAGAAAATGAACAGCAAACCAATCCTAAACCAAGTAGAAGAAAAGAAATAACAAGGATTAAAGCAGAAATAAATGACATAGAGAACAAAAAAACAATAGAGAGGATAAATATCACCAAAAGTTGGTTCTTTGAGAAGATCAACAAGATTGACAAGCCCCTAGCTAGACTGACAAAATCAAAAAGAGAGAAGACCCATATAAACAAAATAATGAATGAAAAAGGTGACATAACTGCGGATCCTGAAGAAATTAAAAAAATTATAAGAGGATATTATGAACAACTGTATGGCAACAAACTGGATAATGTAGAAGAAATGGACAATTTCCTGGAAACATATGAGCAACCTAGACTGACCAGAGAAGAAATAGAAGACCTCAACCAACCCATCACAAGCAAAGAGATCCAATCAGTCATCAAAAATCTTCCCACAAATAAATGCCCAGGGCCAGATGGCTTCACAGGGGAATTCTACCAAACTTTCCAGAAAGAACTGACACCAATCTTACTCAAACTCTTTCAAAACATTGAAGAAAATGGAACACTACCTAACTCATTTTATGAAGCTAACATCAATCTAATACCAAAACCAGGCAAAGATGCTACAAAAAAGGAAAACTACCGGCCAATCTCCCTAATGAATATAGATGCAAAAATCCTCAACAAAATACTTGCAAATCGAATCCAAAGACACATTAAAAAAATCATACACCATGACCAAGTGGGGTTCATTCCAGGCATGCAAAGATGGTTCAACATAAGAAAATCAATCAATGTATTACAACACATTAACAAGTCAAAAGGGAAAAATCAATTGATCATCTCAATAGATGCTGAAAAAGCATCTGACAAAATCCAACATCCGTTTTTGATAAAAACACTTCAAAAGGTAGGAATTGAAGGAAACTTCCTCAACATGATAAAGAGCATATATGAAAAACCCACAGCCAGCATAGTACTCAATGGTGAGAGACTGAAAGCCTTCCCTCTAAGATCAGGAACAAAACAAGGATGCCCGCTATCACCACTGTTATTCAACATTGTGCTGGAAGTGCTAGCCAGGGCAATCCGGCAAGTCAAAGAAATAAAAGGCATCCAAATTGGAAAAGAAGTAAAACTGTCATTGTTTGCAGATGATATGATCTTATATCTAGAAAACCCTGAGAAATTGACGATACAGCTACTAGAGCTAATAAACAAATTTAGCAAAGTAGCGGGATACAAGATTAATGCACATAAGTCAGTAATGTTTCTATATGCTAGAAATGAACAAACTGAAGAGACACTCAAGAAAAAGATACCATTTTCAATAGCAACTAAAAAAATCAAGTACCTAGGAATAAACTTAACCAAAGATGTAAAAGATCTATACAAAGAAAATTACGTAACTCTACTAAAAGAAATAGAAGGGGACCTTAAAAGATGGAAAAATATTCCATGTTCATGGATAGGAAGGCTAAATGTCATTAAGATGTCCATTCTACCCAAACTCATCTACAGATTCAATGCAATCCCAATCAAAATTCCAACAACCTACTTTGCAGACTTGGAAAAGCTAGTTATCAAATTTATTTGGAAAGGGAAGATGCCTCGAATTGCTAAAGACACTCTAAAAAAGAAAAACGAAGTGGGAGGACTTACACTCCCTGACTTTGAAGCTTATTATAAAGCCACAGTTGCCAAAACAGCATGGTACTGGCACAAAGATAGACATAGAGATCAATGGAATCGAATTGAGAATTCAGAGATAGACCCTCAGATCTATGGCCGACTGATCTTTGATAAGGCCCCCAAAGTCACTGAACTGAGTCATAATGGTCTTTTCAACAAATGGGGCTGGGAGAGTTGGATATCCATATCCAAAAGAATGAAAGAGGACCCGTACCTCACCCCCTACACAAAAATTAACTCAAAATGGACCAAAGATCTCAATATAAAAGAAAGTACCATAAAACTCCTAGAAGATAATGTAGGAAAACATCTTCAAGACCTTGTATTAGGCGGCCACTTCCTAGACTTTACACCCAAAGCACAAGCAACAAAAGAGAAAATAGATAAATGGGAACTCCTCAAGCTTAGAAGTTTCTGCACCTCAAAGGAATTTCTCAAAAAGGTAAAGAGGCAGCCAACTCAATGGGAAAAAATTTTTGGAAACCATGTATCTGACAAAAGACTGATATCTTGCATATATAAAGAAATCCTACAACTCAATGACAATAGTACAGACAGCCCAATTATAAAATGGGCAAAAGATATGAAAAGACAGTTCTCTGAAGAGGAAATACAAATGGCCAAGAAACACATGAAAAAATGTTCAGCTTCACTAGCTATTAGAGAGATGCAAATTAAGACCACAATGAGATACCATCTAACACCGGTTAGAATGGCTGCCATTAAACAAACAGGAAACTACAAATGCTGGAGGGGATGTGGAGAAATTGGAACTCTTATTCATTGTTGGTGGGACTGTATAATGCTTCAGCCACTCTGGAAGTCAGTCTGGCAGTTCCTTAGAAAACTAGATATAGAGTTACCATTCGATCCAGCGATTGCACTTCTCGGTATATACCCGGAAGATCGGAAAGCAGTGACATGAACAGATATCTGCACGCCAATGTTCATAGCAGCATTATTCACAATTGCCAAGAGATGGAAACAACCCAAATGTCCTTCAACAGATGAGTGGATAAATAAAATGTGGTATATACACACGATGGAATACTACGCGGCAGTAGGAAGGAACGATCTCGTGAAACATATGACAACATGGATGAACCTTGAAGACATAATGCTGAACGAAATAAGCCAGGCACAAAAAGAGAAATATTATATGCTACCACTAATGTGAACTTTGAAAAATGTAAAACAAATGGTTTATAATGTAGAATGTAGGGGAACTAGCAGTAGAGAGCAATTAAGGAAGGGGGAACAATAATCCAAGAAGAACAGATAAGCTATTTAACGTTCTGGGGATGCCCAGAAATGACTATGGTCTGTTAATTTCTGATGGATATAGTAGGAACAAGTTCACAGAAATGTTGCTATATTATGTAACTTTCTTGGGGTAAAGTAGGAACATGTTGGAAGTAAAGCAGTTATCTTAGGTTAGTTGTCTTTTTCTTACTCCCTTGTTATGGTCTCTTTGAAATGTTCTTTTATTGTATGTTTGTTTTCTTTTTAACTTTTTTTCATACAGTTGATTTAAAAAAGAAGGGAAAGTTAAAAAAAAAAAAAAAAGAAAAGAAAAACAAGGAAAAAAAAAGATGTAGTGCCCCCTTGAGGAGCCTGTGGAGAATGCAAGGGTATTCGCCTACCCCACCTCCATGGTTGCTAACATGACCACAGACATAGGGGACTGGTGGTTTGATGGGTTGAGCCCTCTACCATAAGTTTTACCCTTGGGAAGACGGTTGCTGCAAAGGAGAGGCTAGGCCTCCCTATGGTTGTGCCTAAGAGCCTCCTCCCGAATGCCTCTTTGTTGCTCAGATGTGGCCCTCTCTCTGGCTAAGCTAACTTGAAAGGTGAAATCACTGCCCTCCCCCCTACGTGGGATCAGACACCCAGGGGAGTGAATCTCCCTGGCAACGTGGAATATGACTCCCGGGGAGGAATGTAGACCCGGCATCGTGGGACGGAGAACATCTTCTTGACCAAAAGGGGGATGTGAAAGGAAATGAAATAAGCTTGAGTGGCAGAGAGATTCCAAAAGGAGCCGAGAGGTCACTCTGGTGGGCACTCTTATGCACACTTTAGACAACCCTTTTCAGGTTCTAAAGAATTGGGATAGCTGGTGGTGGATACCTGAAACTATCAAACTACAACCCAGAACCCATGAATCTCGAAGACAGTTGTATAAAAATGTAGCTTATTAGGGGTGACAATGGGATTGGGAAAGCCATAAGGACCACACTCCACTTTGTCTAGTTTATGGATGGATGAGTAGAAAAACAGGGGAAGGAAACAAACAGACAAAGGTACCCAATGTTCTTTAATTCAATTGCTCTTTTTCACTCTAATTATTATTCTTGTTATTTTTGTGTGTGTGCTAATGAAGGTGTCAGGGATTGATTTAGGTGATGAATGTACAACTATGTAATGGTACTGTAAACAATCGAAAGTACGATTTGTTTTGTATGACTGCGTGGTATGTGAATATATCTCAATAAAATGAAGATAAAAAAAAAAGTTCAAGGACAGAAAATAAAATAAAATAAAATAAAATATTTAGGAAGCCTAACAAAACAAAAACAAAAACAAAACAAAACAAAACAAAAAAACCAATTTAATGAAGATGTGCATAGGACCAGGCAATATCTCCTTTGACCAGTTTCCACATACCACAAGCCATCCCACCCTCCCACCATGCGAGAGATTAACCAAGAAGAAAGTAAGACACTTAGTCACGACTTTAGCCCCAAACCTCATCGCAGAACTTGAGTGGGTGCCACCTTCACCCCAAAGCCCAAAACTGCATCTCAGATCTTGTCACTCCAATGTGAAGAAATTCCAGCATACACCTGCCCACAAGAAGTACAAGAGGAAAGTCTATAGTTTATAGTTTAACCATACTGGGGCAGAATATATGTTCCAATGCTTAGAATAGAGCAGGCTGCAGACACCTGTTGTCAGTCTTTCTCAAATGTATTTGCTACCCAGGTCTATGTCATCTAACAATGTGGCGGTGATGGAGAAGACCACCTATGTGAGCTAGTAACCTGGACAGACTTCACCCACAGGCAAAGGGGCACTGTAACCTAAACCTGACAAACCCATTGCACCCTTTCTCCTTCTTAGCAGTGGACTGAAGGTGTGAGTAGAGGGGAAGAAGAGTTGAGAAGAGCAGTGAACTTCATCACCTCCCCTCTTCCCAGCCACCAGACTTAGACAATATGCAGATGGAGAATCTCGCTACCACAGGGCACAAGCCCCTCCCTACCTCCGCATGTCTCGTGGCAAAGTACTTTACCGGGACCATCAATGTATTGGTAATAAAGACTGAGGTATCACATGGCCTACCAGCATTACCATTCAAAGGGAAAACGTATCTAAATCCAGAGTTCTTGAAAAATAATACATATTTTTATTAAAGGTTTTTATAGAGCAGTTGGGTTTTATAGTACACACCTCTGTGGTTTTTTGTACCTGTAACAGTGCCTAGCATATTGTAAGTGCTCAATAAATATGTGTTGAATGAATGAATGAATGAATTGAAATAAACTACCTGTTTGAAGGCACTGATCACATTACTTCACTCTGGTTTTTTGTTTCTCCCTTACTATCCTCTGAGCAACTCAAGTCTCTGGATACCTTTAGCACCTACCACAAGGCTGGAATATAGTAAGCACTGATAAACTGTTTTACCTATGAATTCCACAGTCAACATTTGAAAACATAAACAAGCACCGAAGAAGTTAAAGTCCCACAAGTCTAAACTCTAAATAGATTTATGGAAAGGAAAGTGCATATGGCAAATTTAAAAAGAAAAAAAATTAACTATGACAAAGTAACATGCCAAAAGAAAATTCATATATAAGAGAAAGCTCAAATAGAAAGCCTCATCAATTATCCAGTCGCTTGGCTTTGCATTCTCCACTTCTCTTCCACCCTATCAACACCAGATGGCGACATTTTATCGCAATCTGGACATTTGTTAATTTACTCAGCAAATGTGTACTGGAAGGTGTTACACTAGGCACTAAAAATTCATAAATGAATGACATATTTTGACATCAAAGCAATTACAATCTAATGGGACAAAAGAAGATAGTTACACATATAATTAAAAAGTGCAATAATGATGAGACAAAATAATAGCTAACATTTTTAAGGGGCAAAAGATCGAAAGATGCTTCACAATGGAGGATATCCAAATGCACCATAAGCACAAGAAAAAGAGATTAGTATTATTAATCACTAGGGAAATGTAAATTAAAAGCTAAATGAGATACTACTATATCCCCACTAGAATGTCTAAAATGAAAAGAACTCAGAAAAGCAAGTAATGATGAGGCTGTCGAGAACTGGAAATGTCACACACTGCTGGGAGGAATACAAACTGGTCCAACCATGTGGAGAACTGCTTGTAATTCCAGTTTTGGGTATATGCCAACAGAAATGAAGGCTTATGTTACCAAAGACATGTTCAAATATGTTCATAGAAGCTTTTTTATAATAGTAAAAAATGGAAACAAATCCAATGTCCATTACTAGTCCAGTGAATAAATAAACTGTGGTATATGCACAATATATGCAATAAATGGAGTATTACACAGCACTGAAGGACCGAACACTGTTTCTTACAGCAACATGGATGGATCTCACCAAACATAACACTGAATGGTAGAAGTCAGACCATAAAGAACACATACCATGTAACGTTCTTTATGTGAAATTCAAGAACAAGTAAAACTCATCTATGGTGATAGAGGTCAGCATATTGATTGCTTTGGTGTGGGGAGAAGTGGATATTGACCACAAGTAGGCAAAAGTGAGCTTTCTGTTGTGCTAGACAATTACTTGAGACTTTAGCCCCCAAATCTGGGAGTTGCTACACAGGCATATACATATGTAAAAATTCATTGAGCTGTATAAGATTCATAGATTTTGCAGAATGTATTCATCCTCAATAAACAAGTAAATGAGATAATAGCTATCTACTGAATGTTTATTAGGTACAAGACATTTAGTCAATATGGTCACCACAGTAGTTCTATGAGGCTTGTTCAATGGCTAACCCCAGTTTACAGATCAGGATGCTGACTGGGTAAATTAGGAGACTGGCGTGGACACAGTCAACTGGGAGAGGGATAGAGAAACAGATGCCAAAGAAGAGCAAATTCAGAAGGAGGGGATTTTTGAAGCAAATATCAGGGCCATCCCCTGGTCAAGCTAGAGGGGCTCTTTGCCTAAAGAAACAACTCTGGAGTAATGGAGGGAGCACTGATTCGGAACCCAAAGACTTGTCCCAGAGTGAACTTCAAGGAGTCCCTTGACCTCAGAGAGCTTGAGTTTCCTCCTTATAAATTCAGAATAATAATACCTCTTCTGCAAAGTTTTCATAGTGATTAAAAAATAATCTGTGAAAAATGTGTAGTACTAGTTACCTGTTAAATGCTATATTTTGCTATCCATTTCTTTAAGAAACAGAAACCACAATGACATTTCAGGAAGTTCAACACAATAGCTATTTAAAAATCAAGAACACTTTGCTGTTTGAATAGGATAAATGGATCTGAAAAGCAGGAATGAAAACCATCATGGTACACTCAAATATATAAAGAGGCCTTAAACCCCAGAATATAAGAACACTGAGAAGGGCTTGGGGCGAGCTGGTGGGCAGTGGAGAGGCAGACAGACAGAGTGACAGGAAGACCTGCCATATGGAATCAGGCCAAGTCCAAACGCAAACAAATTAGACGGACAATTGGGAATTGCCAGCCATTCAAAGTCAACCTTGAGCAGAAAGAAAGCAGCAATACAAAACCACCAGATTTAAACCAAGAGATCTTTTCAAGACCTTACTTTAGACCCAGTGGAAGAAAAGCACGGTTTCAGCAAAGCTCAATTAAGGCATAAAAAATCCAATTTAGATTGAATTGCTAGGCCCGTCTCAGCGCTGGACTAAGATGCTTATCTGGCAAAGGCGCCACAGCCCAGATTAGAGAGCCCATCCCAGCCTCACCCACTCTCCACTTCTTCTGTCTGCCCTGCTCCTCCCCCACTGCCATTCCTCTCTCCTTCTTCCATGACCTCTGCCCTCCTCGCCCACCTCTCAGTGCTGCATTACATTTGTCAGGGGTCTAATACATGGATGGCCTTCATTTTGGTCCTCATGGCTGAGTCTTTTCCTGCATTGGTTTCCTTATTAGTTTCCTGTGGCTGCTATAACAAATTACCACAAACTTGGTGGCTTCAAACAACAAAACTTTATTCTATCACAGTCCTGGAGGCCGGAAGACCAAAATCAGGGTGTCACAGGGCCCTGCTCCCTCCAGGGGCTCGAGGGGAGAATCTGTTCCCTGTTTCTTCCAGCTATGATGGCTGCCGGCCTTCCCGGACTTGGAGATACATCTCTCCAGTCCCTGCCTCCGTCTCCACGTCACCTTCTCTTCTGTGGGTCTATCTCATCTCCTTTTCCTCTCCTCTTTTTTTTTAAATGCAATTTTATCGAGATATATTTACATAACATACAGTCATTCAAAGTGTACAATCAGTTGTTCATAGTATCGTCATGTAGTTGTGCATTCATCACCACAAATTTGAGCATTTTCATTATCCAAAAAATAAAATAAAGATTAAAATAAAAAAGAACACCCAAAACATCCCATTCCCCTCCTCTTCCCACATTGTTCATTTACTTTTTTAAAATACAGTTTTATTGAGATATATTCACTTACCCTACAGTCATCCATAGTGTACAATCAATTATTCACAGCACCATCATACATTTGTGCGTTCATCACCAGAATCAATTTGGGAATCTTTTCCTTACTCCAAAATAAAAACAAAAGCAAAAAAGAACATCTAAATCTTTCCATCCCCTTCATCCCACCCTATTCTTCATCTAATTTTTGTCCCCATTTTTACACTCATCTGTCCATACACTGGATAAGGGGAGTGTGTTGCTTTCCTCTTATAAGGACACTGTGACAGCATACAGGGCCCACCCAGACAACACTGGAAAATCTCATGACAAGATCCTTAACTTAATCCCACATTGCCATATCAGATAATATTCACTCTTTCCAAAAAAAGTAACATTTACAAGTTCCAGGGATTAGATTCAACATCTTTGGGTGGCCATTATTCAACCTATTACAGGTTCTAAGTCATGGAATTACAGAAAGCTAAGTTTCAAAAGGAAAAAGCTCCTTTAACCACCCACTAAAATATAGTCATCATTAAGAAGTTCCCTGATCCCTTTTCAATCAGGCTTTTGTCCCCATCAACCCTGAAAAAACCTGTTTGTCCCATGCTGCCAAATACAGTGATCATTTCTCAGTTGTCATCCTATTCAAACCCTCCTCAGCGTTTGACACAGTTGAGCATTTCCCCCTTGAAACATGCACTTCCTCCTTAAAGCTACCCTCCCCTGCATCTCCTCCTACTCTGCTGATGACTCCTTTTCAGTGACCTTCAATTCACCTTCTAAACATCCGAGTGACCAGGGCTCAGTCCTTGGAACTCCTTCCTTCTTCTACTCGCACTCCCAGCCCCCAAGCTTTAAAGTCACCATTACACTAGCAATTCCCAAGCCAACTGGTAATTACTATTAGTAATTCCAAGCTTACATCTCCATCCTTAGCTTTCCTCAAAACCTCTAACTTTCCTATAAAAGGGAAATGCCCACTTTACATCTCCACTTGAATGTCAATCCTGACATGTCCCAAACCAAACTCTTTATTCCACCCCCCCACCCTCTTTCCCCAGCATTCCCTAGCTCAGTAGAAGACCTAGTCGCTCAGACCAAAACCTGGCAGCCATCCTTGACTCTCTCAAATATCCTACATCAATCTGTCAGCAAATACTGTCAGTTCTATCTTTGAAAAAAATCCTGACTCCTGTTTCTGCCTACCTGGACCTCTGCCACCTACCCTAAATCACCATCCCCTCTTGCCAGGACCATTATAAATCCCCTGAGCAGGCATCCTTACAATCTATATGGCCACGGAGATCATTTTACATGTAAACCTTTTCATGCCATTTCCCTGCTGAAAGTATTCCAACAGCTTCCCATGGTGTCTAGAATAAAACCCAAAATCCTCCCCCATGGTCCCTGATGCCCCTCTAACCTCATTCCTTATCACTTCTCTCCTTGCTCCTGTACTCAAGACACATTGTCTTCCCAGCTGCTCTTCAAATTTGCCATTCATGTTCCTGCCTCAGGGTCTTACGCTTTCTGTTCCCTCCTCTTCCCCAGACATTTCTCCAGCTTGCTCCCTCACTGCAGCCAAATCTCCATTCAACTATCCTTGCCCCAGGGAGGACTTAAAATAGGCTTCCTGTCACTCTCTAGCCCCATCCATAATTTAATTTTCTTTAAGACATTGTGCTGGTTTGGATATATTATGTCCCCCCAAAAGCCATATTCTTTAATGCAATCTTGTGGGGGCAGATAAAATAGTCTGTTGATTAGGGTGGAAACGTTTGATTAAATTATTTCCATGGAGATGTGGACCCCACCCATTCAAGGTGGGCCTTAATTAAATCACTGGAGTCCTGTAAGGGCTCACAGACAGAAGAAGCTGACCTAGATGTCTGCTGATGCCTACAGATTCTTGGAGATGCGGACAGAAGGACGTTTGGAGATGCTAGTTCACAGTTTGCTCCCGAGAACCTAAGAGAGACCAGCCCAGAGACCTTTTGGAGAAAGGCATTTTGAAACACAACCTGGTAGCAAAGGACCAGCAAACACCAGCCGCGTGCCTTCCCAGCTGAGAAAGGTGTTCCGGATGCCATCGGCTGTTCTTCAGTGAAGGTGTTCTCTTGTTGATGCCTTAGTTTGGACACTTCTATGGCCTTAGAACTGTAAATTTGCAGCCAAATGAACCTCTGTTATAATAGCCAATCCATTTCTGGTGTTCTGCATAACGGCAGCTCTAGCAAGCAAGAACACTACCTAATATTATACTATGTGTTTATTTGTCTAATTGCTTAATTTCTATCTCCCCCACTAAAATATTTGTTTTCTGAGAGCAGAGAATGTGCCTCTTCTGTTCACCACTGGATCTCTAGTGCCTAGAAAACAGTGTCTGACCCAGAAGAGGAACATGTTAAACACATATTGGAAAAAGGATGTAGCAATTGAGAGATTGCAGGAGGCAGGCAGCTGGGACAGAAAAGGACCCTCCCCCACTCCTGACCACCACCTCACACAACGGAGGCTGTGCTTCCTGCCAGCTTGAACACCCCTGCCCGCACCAGCTGAATGCCAGCTCTGCAGGCAGCACCTGCAGCCACCCGTGTCTCAGCTTTTTGACCAGCAACCAAAGAGGGTGGGCAGAGAAGCCAGGAGGCGGAAAAAACAACCAAGGAGAGCAGAGCTAATGATGGACTGTTTTTGTGTTGCAGCGATCACTGTACATGCAAATGCTATTTGTTAAAAAATAAAATAAGCTGTTACCTGTTGGGATTCTCTTTAAGTTCTTAGCAGGGAAGGCCTCATTTGATGCCCCACTTGGATCCAGTGAGTGCCTGGTATCTGGGCACTCCCACAACCCCCAAGGAAAATTGGAATTTGCCCAGGGATGGCTAGAGATCCATTTGAAGGAGAGAGGCAGAATAATACATTAATGCACACCTAGATTTTAGAAGCAAGCCTGGATTTCGATTCCCAATTTATATCAATTTCTTTATCCATAAAACCAAGACAACGCCTATCCCTTTTTCTATGACATGGCTGGCATTGGGGCATGACCAGCCAGCTCTAGGGAGGCCACTATTTGCATTTTACAAATAAGGAAATGGGCCGAGAAAATAGAACGGATTTGCCCAGAACCCCACAGCTGGTTAATGCTGAAAGGAGAACTCGGGCTCCCGGGCCCGCGGGCTCGCTGTCACCCTGCACTGCTGTCACCCGGGTCTGCGCCTCCACGGGGTTCTCGGCAGCCAGTGTACGCCCTCTGCTCCCACCACCGCCCAGGCCTCAAACCACACGGTAAAGGCTCGGCTGTTAACAGCGGATGAGCTCAGACTCCGCCACAGCCCCACGAGGCCTCCGACGACTCCTCCGCCCGCCCCCATCCCGCCCTGGCGCTCTAATTTTCCTTCCCCGATCCATTACGTGTGACCTCCAAACTGCCTGCTCCCCGGCCCCTCCTAGCAGAACACCTCGGGCAGGTGGCCGCTCCGCCTGCTGCACAGCAGAAAATCTGGAGGTGGAAGAAAGAGAAACCGCAAAGTACCTTGGAGGATCACGGAGCCCGTGCGGCCTTTGTGGGACCTCTCATTCGTTCCCTATCCTTTAAAGCTCCTCATTTAAGCTGAACGGTGATGCCATATTACCAAAACTTACATGAATTAAAAAACAACGGCAAAACACACAGCTCTCTTGGATCACCACCCACACACCTGGAACTGCCTGTGAGTTCTCCTTCACGTGTTCTGAGAGCCTTGCTTCTGACAGGCGCTTACAACTGACGAATCATTCTGTCTGGTTCAAATCCCTGCTTGCCCATCACTAGCAGTGTGACCCCCCCCGCCTCAGTTTTCTCATCTGTAAAATGGGGATATAATATTATCTCTCTCACAGGGATATTGTGAGAGTAAATGAATGGTATATGTAAAGCACTTATACAAATCTCTGAGGCAAAGTAAACTCTTAATAAATATTGTATTTTTTTTTAAATTTTTACTATTAGGAGTACTGCCTTCTCTCTCTTTAAACAGGAAGTTACCATGGATCTCCATGTGCCCCATAATACGTGCTTCCCCACTTTCTATCCATAACTAAATATATTTTAGTGTGTGGGCTAACAGTGTAGTCTTTCATTGTTGGTTCTCTTATCTGGTGACCAATGTCTGATCTAGGAGGAAACTCCCAGCTGGGCAGGAGTCAGACCTTATGTTTAATTCTCTAAGCCTTACTGTTCTCTGTCAAATGGATCTAATCTTATGTGCCTTGTACAGCTAAAAGGATTACCATAGAACAAATGCTAGAGAATCCTGGCAACCTTATGCCTGATTATCTGTCTAGGTAACTTGACTGATATTAGGTTTATCACAAGAAATTGTCAATTTTCGTAGGCCAAAAACAATTATATCTCAGCAATTTCAAAGGGCTCAATGTAATAGCAAAACTTGTGATAAAAAAATTGCACCCAACATTTATGTAATGCTTCTGTGCCAGACACTGTTGGTTTTGGTTGACACAGATTATGCATTTTGTTTTATAGCCCTATTAAATATATACTATTATCCTCCCCATGTGTCAAAAGAAGCAACTGAGGCTCAGAAGTTTAGTAAATTCATAAACGTAATACAGCCAGTAAATGGTAAAGCCAGGATACAAACCAGGGAGTATAATTCCAGAGCTCACATGCCCAATCCCCAAGGTCTGGGACCCAGTCCCTGACCCCTAAGCAGTGGCTAAGCTCCTGCTGCCTGCTGTGGGAAAGCCCTGATTGCTCCTTTGGTCTGTTTGAGTCCCTGACTCTGGCTTATTCCCAGTTTCTCTATCACTATGTCCTGTCTGTCCAAGGGTCTCCCACCCTACCACTCCTGTTGGATCTTGTGCCAGTTTGTATATTTATGTCCCCCAGAAAAAGCCATATTCTTTAATGCATTCTTGTGGGGCAGATGTGTTAGTGTGGATTGGGTTGGAACCTATGGTTCAGGGTCCATGGAGATATGACCCACCCAACTGTACGTGATAATTCTAATTGGATAATTTCCAGGGAGGCGTGGCCCTGCCATTCAGCACGGGCCTTGTTTAGTTTACTGGAGCACTATATAAGCTCAGACAGAAGGAGCTCATAGCTGGCTGGAACTGAGACAGACAGTTTGAGGATGGCCATCGGAAGGTGATGCAGACATTTTGGAGAATGCCATTTTGCAACCTGGAAGCAAGCAGATGCCAGCCATATGCCTTCCCAGCTAACAGAGGTTTTCTGGATGCCAATGGCCTTTCTCCAGTGAAGGTACCCTTTGTTGATGGACACTTTATGGCCTTAAGACTGTAACTGTGTAACCAAATAAACCCCCTTTATAAAAGCCAGTCCATTTCTGGTGTTTTGCATTCCAGCAGCATTAGCAAACTAGAACAGATCTCCCTGATGAAAAGCACTTTTCTGAATGACCCCACGGCCTGTGCTCCCTTACCAGTCATATGTCACATTCTGCCTACTAGACCATACTGCTCCTTGCTCCTTCAGCTAAGTTTGTCCCCTCAGTCCCTTCCCCATTCCCAGAGGGTTCTAGTGCCAGGTCCCTGCCCTGCCCTGCTGTCCTTTCCTGCTGTCTTAACTAGATCATACCTAGCCCTGCTCATGCATATGACACAATGGGGAGACTCCTGAGGACACACAGAGTATGAGACCTGGTCGCTGCATCCAAAGGGTTTGCAATCTTGTTGGCAGACAGAACATGGGAAAAGAAAGGCAAGCTCATGCACGCTGAGAGATGACTGAGTGGCACAAGCATGTATTCTGCAGTACAGGTCCAGCATTAGGGCCTAACACCAGGGAGAGAATTGAGTATTGTGATCAAGTGACTCCCAAACAGTCCCTGTTTACCATCTGCCACAAGCCCAGTAGCCCAGAATTAAAGGGCGCCCAATAAGGGTACAAATTGAACTTACCAAAGAGGTCAAGGTGGCAGAGCAGCTTTGTGGAGTACCATTTCACCTTCTAGTTCACGTCACGTAATAGCAGAATCCTATTCCTGCCCCCACTATGCACGACCCTAAGCCTTTCACACACCAATCAGGAGTCCAGTGAGTCTAACTTAAGTTTTCCTCAGTGCCTAGCCTGGCTGGGGCATGATGAACTGCAGCCTAAAAAAGCCACGTTCTTTTTTGTTAGCCCCACTTAAGCCATGCATTTTCAAGATATTTTTTTTCCAGCTTTCCTTCCACTAGCTGAGCCTCCTCTATCTGCAGCCATTAAGTCTATCCACAGGCAGGTAACAGGCATGACCAGAAAATCAATATGAGCCAGTAAAACAAGATATTTCCTCTGTCCTCACTCATCTAAATAGAAAAAAGCTTCCAGTGGTGCAGAGAGCAGTCGGTTGCCCAAAGCCCTTTCTCTTCCCATGCATGGGAAACGCAGAAATTATTCTCTGCCAAGAATACGGGCCAAGGTTAAATTCAAAGTCTTTAATATGCTGATGAAGCCAGTCTAACTTTATCTCTCCTTCACCTCTTGGAGGCTGTGCCGGTTTGGCTATATTCTACCCCCCAAGAAAAAGCCATGATCTTTTAATCCAATCTTGTGGGATATTTGGATTAAGTTGTTTCCATGGAGATGTGACCCACTCAACTATGGGTAATACCTTTGATCAGATTATTTCCATGGAGATGTGGCCCTGCCCATTCAGCGTGGGTCTTGATTCATTTACTGGAGCCTTATAAAAGCTCAGACAGAAGGAACTCAGGGCTACTGCAGCTTAGAGAATTTTGAAGATGGCCATTGAAAGCTGACACCGACATCTTGGAGAATGCCATTTTGAAGCGCAACCTGGGAGCAAGCAGGTGGCAGCAACGTGCCTTCCCAGCTAACAGAGGTTTTCTGAACACCAATAGCCTTTCTCCAGTGAAGGCATACTCATGTTTACGCCTTGGTTTGGACATTTTTATGGCTTTAAGACTGTAACTTTGTAACCAAATAACCCCCCTTTATAAAAGCCAACCCATTTCTCAGGTTTTGCATAATGGCAGCATTAGCAAACCGGAACAGAGGCTATTAAGGAATCTGTTCTGGAAAAGGGTGGGAAGGCAAGATCAGAGACTTATTGGATAGAGATGTATCAAAATGACCAGGCCCTCTATGTCCATACAAAGCTACACTATAAGCATCCATCTTTCACTTCTAAAAGCCCTCAGAAACCCTTATTTCCAAACCCCTTTCAAAAGACTTTGTATCTGGATATATCAGAACTTCTTTAATATGTCCAGCTTTTATTCATCTAAGATAATTTATTATTGAGGATAGCTTTTTACCCTGAGCTTCTGTTGTTCAGGAAGATTTTGGAAGCTAGCTTTGGAATTCAACAGGAGATCTCATTTGCCAACACTAGTAGAAGTAGCCAGTGGATACAGTACAGGAGGAAAGCAATACTCAAGGCACAGTGCCATAGATACCACACATTACCACAGATAGGTTACCATTTTCATCTATGGAATCATCCTGATCAGGGATCGAGGAGCCCAATAGGTTCAGGCTCACATTTCTGTGATGGCTCCTCACATGTCTTCTGTGGGCAGCTGTGGTTGGCATGATGTGGTGTAGTTTCTGCATTGCTGTATGATCAGCACTGGGCTTGCAGTCAGAAGACAGAGGTTTCACGCCTAATCTCAAACTGCTGCTAGCAGTGAGCAACTGGATCTGCTCATTTAAACATTCCAAGCTTCAATGCTTTCATCTGTAAAACAGGAGGGGATAAGGCTCTCTCTCAGAGTTATAGTGAAGTCTAAGTAAAATAAAGCATGCGGGAGGGTTGTGAATAGTTGGGGGCAAAGCAGAGGCAGTGTGCCAGTGTCACTGTTGCTGGAAATTCCTCTTTTTGAAGTGCATTAGTTGCCTAGAAATTTTTTAATTCTGGCCCCTACAAAGACGCTTATATAACGTGGATGCAGGAACCACCCATATTGCCATATCAGTTCCCAGTTTTGGAGGATGGTATAAATTTTAAATGAAATTTCAAGACTGAAAATATATCATCAAGGCAGTAGAAAACAGAACAAGTTACATGGGTCTAAAAATGTTTGACTGGGATTTGTAAATAGTAACCTGGACTGATTAATGTTTTCTGCTTTAGAGAAAGATCAGGAAGGCTAGTTCTATGTGATTTATTCCCCAGATGCTACTCAGGAAAGGGCAAGCCAGTAAAATCCATTCGTGGGTTGTGAAATACTTAGTGGTCATTTGCACTGATGCTTCACCTTGGGAAAAAAAACAGTCCATTTATAAGGGGATAGCAGGCATCAGGAAGTAAATAACACACATTCCCACCAGCCTGCTCATCCATCTTCAGGAAGCTGTGTTCCCAGGTTTCTGGGTTTTGGGTGAAGAAGGGGGCAGAACATATGCTCTCTGCTACCCACACACACTCCGAAAGCCATAGTCCTTTTTCCTTGGATCTCCTACTAAAGAACGCCCAAAACCAGAACCCAATTCTCCTCTGAACTTCTTCAAAAGAGGCCAGAAATATCCCTTTACAGAGACAATCCATATCCCTTCATTTCCAGACTATTCCCAGAAGGGAATTGCCACATAATCAGCGAATATCCTGTTCCAACTGTCCTGTTGCCCACTCCATCTTTGAGGACGGATGTGATCAGTATCTGGGATGTTGGAGACCAGGGGATAACATATCTACAGTGCAGTTAACTCTCCCTGATCTTGACAGCATAAAAGAACAATAAACAATGATAAGGCTAACCTCACAGAGTGAGAATAGCTTTTAAAAGCTGAATTTGACTTTTGAATACGGCTCTTTCTTTTAAAAAGTTTATTTGATGGATTTAACTCAAGAAGTTGCAGGAAGCCTTTTCTTTTTGTTTAGGAACATACATCTTAGTATCTCAGGGGCCCAACCAAAAGTAGTTTTGCTGTTATTGTACAATAAAGTCTTGAGTCTTCATTCCATTAGGTATTCTGGTGGCCTGCCTTGTTATTTTGTCAAGGGTCCTAACGTAGACAGGCAGTGGAGGTTACAAACTTATACAAACCACACATTTAGACCTCTTTAGAATGTAAGCTCATGAAGGGGAGGGATTTTTGTTTGTTTTCTTCACTAACTTATTCTCATCACCTGGAAGAGTTCCAGGCACACAGTAGGTGCTCAATAACTATTTTTCAAATGAATGAATGGATACTTTCCCACTATGTATTCATAACAAACTTATGCAACTGATGATGGAAGAGCAGACAGTTTCTCATGCAAGGGAAACACATACATAGCATATACATTTGTTAGACCTGGAGATGACTAATTTTGTAGATGTTATGTTTAACACACCTACAGTTGGAAAGAAAACATTTAATGACATTTGTGCCTTATATCTAAATGTCATGTCCAGAACATTATGAATATATTTAGTTTAGGAAAATCTTAAAATTTGAGAAAACAACCAAGTAAGTAATGGAAATTATAAGAACATCTGATGTGATATTTAGACTGAGCAGCCAAAGAATTTCAACATCTTAAAATGTAATTATACCATGATCATGGGCATCCCACCATCAGGTTCCAGGGTCTGGTTAAATTACTGTTTTGTTACTTTATTTCTTAGGCTAAACTTAAAAAATATTTTACCTGACTTGCTGACTTGATGGTTAATTTGTCACCTTTTTGTGAGCCCTCATAAAATTACACACTTTAGATTTTTTGAAAATAGCTATTAGCACATGACACTTTTCAGAGACTCTTCATGTGCATCACCTTATTTAAAATACCTATGTGAAGACTGAGAAAGATCAAATTTCTGAAGTCCGAGGAGTACTTGAGAGATCATCCAGTTTCAATTTTTCCTTTTCCTCCACAACTTGCTCTGAGTTGCTATATCTGCACCCTGGGGTCTCTTTTTAGCACGGACTAATGTCAGTGCAGGAGAAGAACTGAAATTGAGATATCCCATCAGTCACTGGAATTCGGATTCTGTACATGCTCACCCCTAGTATTACTGAATTGAACAGGAAAGTAAAAATCAGGTCAGGTAGCAACACTCCCAAAGGCTTCATTTCCCAAACCTAGGCATGGACAACCTTGCAAAGAAGCCAATGAAAGAATGTGTTTGTGTGTATGTGAGTGTGTGTATGTGTAAGAGTGATGAGACTTGGAAGTCAAATGCTAAGAATTCAGACACTACTGCCTCAGCCCCCTCCCCACTCTCTTTTCCCTGCCCCCAACCATGCTATTGAGTCTCAGCCCTGGCTATGCATCAGAAATTCCTATTATTTTGAGTACATGCCCACCTCAGAGATTCTGATTCATTTGACCTGGGGTGAAGTATAGGCATCAGCATTTTTCAGAGCTGCATAGATGATTCTTTTATGCAGACATAGCTGAGAACCACAGGGTGATGCATTGCAGCAGGTCGAATTGAAGACAGAATTTACCATTTATGAAGTTGTTTGATCTTAAACTAAGCCAATTTATAAATATCATTTTCTGGACTTTAGAAAAAAAAAAGAAAGTCTTTGAGTCTTACATAGTGAATGAAATCTGAGTTTATCACCCCTCCCTCTTGAGTCCCCAATAAAATGAGAGTAAAAGTTGTAAACCCATAAGAACAGAGAACAGAGAGGAGAAAACAACAAGCAAGAAAGACCAACAAATTTTTGGAAAATGGGACGCAAACAGGAATAGAAACTGACTTCACAGGGCTAGAAAATTTAAAACCTAAGTGTTTACAGAGGAAAATGCAGATGAGAATCAAGCTGATGTGTACTCAAAGAATCCTTGAAAAGGCTCAGCAATTGCAAACACAAGATACTGACAAAGATGGGTCAGAGGGGTGGACTAGAAAACAGGAAGATTAGGTTGCAAGTCTGTATAATGGGCAGTTAGTCCTCAGGTCCCCTCTCTCCATATGAAAGCCAGGTGATCCCCGCACCCCCCATAATGGAAAAAGCCAGGTTATTCTCTAGAGAAACCAAATGAAGAGTCTTCAGACAAGAATCAAGCATAGCAGAAGATAGGAAAGAGGCACCATAACTATAAAGAGGGGGATTTGGTAGAAGTCTAGACAATCAGCTTTGGGTACCCAGCCCTCTTCAGCTGCTCAGCCTCAAGAATACAGACTGTCAAATAAATTCTTCTCTTGCTTAAGGCCCCTCTCTGTAGAAATTGAAAAGTCTCAGGATAAACACCTGCAGAAGAGGACATTTGGAACACACACAACTGGTTCCCTGCCTTGTCACCTCACAGTGAAGGCAGCAGTCTGACAAGCCACATGGATCATTTCTGAGATTCTGATCAGCTTTCCAGAGGCCTGCTCTGAATGGATAGCTAAGGATCTCCAGATACTTGAAGAAAGTTTCCATCCACTTACCAAAAAGCCATACAGAAGACACAGAAGCCAAAGGAAATAGCAACAAAAAGATTTAAAATTTATAATTAATGTACTCAGAGAGAAAAGAGGATACTGCATCCATGAAACAAGAACAGGAGGCTGTACTTCCCCACTACACGGGACATGACTCCCAGGGGTGTAAATCCCCCTGGCAACATGGGACATGACTCCCGGGGATGAACTTGAACCCGGCATCGTGGGGTTAAGGAAATCTTCTTGATCAAAAGGGGGAAGCGAAATGAAACAAAATAAAGTTTCAGTGGCTAAGAGACTTCAAATGGAGTTGAGAAGTCATTCTGGAGGTTATTTTTACGCACTATGTAGCTATCCCTTTGTAGTTTTTGGTGCATTGGAATAGCTAGAAGGAAATATCTGGGACTGTTGAACTGCAACCCAGTAGCCTTGATTCTTGAAGATGATTGTATAACTACGTATCTTACACAGTGTGACTATGTGATTGTGAAAACCTTGTGGCTCGCACTCCCTTTATCCAGTGTATGAACAGATGAGTAGAAAAATAGGAACAAAAATTAATTGAAAAATAGTGTGGAATGGAGAGGATGGAATGATTTGGGTGTTCTTTTTTACTTTTATTTTTATTCTTATTTTTATTTTTTCGAGTAATGAAAATGTTCAAAAATTGATTGTGGTGATGAAGCACAACTATACAATGAAACTGTGAGCAACTGATTGTACACTGTGGATGACTGTGTGATATGTGAATATATCTCAATAAAACTGAATTTAAAAAAACTTAAAACATAAAAAAAGAATAGGAAGCTATAAAAAATAAAACACTATATATGTTACCACAACACAAAGTTGTTTTTTTTTTTAAATTAAGACTAAAAAATAAATAATAAACCATCAGAAAACAAGAAGGAGTTCTTGGGAAACAAAAATATGATAGCTTTGGTGCCTAGTCTCCAAAGATGAACTCCAGTGACCTGTGCTTCCCAACATCCCTGCCCCCCTGTACCCCCTGCCCCAAGACTCACTCTGACAACTAGAATGGGGAGGAGCAATGCTACATCAGTTTTGGGCCTGGCCCCTAGGAACACCTGGCAGCTTCTGCTTTTGTGCTTTGGGAAGCCCCAAGCTGCCACGTAGTCCAGCTCTCCTGATGGAAAGAGCATGTGGAGAGACAAGATTGAGAGATCATGAGGGCAGTGAGAGGCTCTGAGACTTCTTCAAGATGCCCAGTCATCACCACATCCCAGCCGAGCCCAGTCTTCCAGCTGTGCAGCCAAGACACCAGATAAATGAATGAAGCCACGTTGACTATTCCAGCCCCATCTGCCCCAAGACCACACGAGAGACCCCAAGTGAAACAGCTCTGCCCCAGTCAACCCACAGAATCATGAAACATTTTTAAACGTTTGCTGTTTTAACCCATTAAGGTATGGATGGTGTGTGTGGTGGTTTGGAGCTGTATGTTCCCAGAAAAACATGTTCTTAAACATAATCCATTCCTATGGGCATGAACCCATTGTAAGTAGGACTTTTTGGTGAGGTTACTTCAGTTAAGGTGTGGCCCACCTAAAGGAGGATGGGCTTAATCCTATTAGTGGAGTCTTTATAAGCAGAATGAAACTCAGAGAGAGAGAGAGAGAGAGAGAGAGAGAGAGAGAGAGAGAGAGAGAGAGAAAGCCACATAGAGAACAGCTAGAAAGTGAATGTCAACAGAACCCAGAAGAGAAGGGAGAGACCAGGAGATGCCATCATGTGCCTTGCCACGTGACAAGCTAAGGACCAAGGATCGCCAGCAGCCAGATCCAGAATGCCACAGCCTTTGGAAAGAAAGCATCATCTTGATGCTTTTGAGTGAATTTATTCCCCTCAAAACTATGAATGAATAAATTCCCATTGTTTAAGCCAAACCATTGAATGGTATTTGCTTGAACAGCCAAGGAAATTAAATCAGTGTGTCATGTAACAGTTAACTAAAATAGTTGCCAAAATTAAAAAAAAAAAAAAATTGACTTTTTGAATGGCATCAGATTTCTTAATAACACTGAAAGCGAAAAGACAGTGGAACAATAGCTTGAAAAGCTGGAGGGTGGGGAGGATTATTCCAATTTAGAATTTTGAATTCAGCAAAATTAGCAATCAAATGAGAGACGGAATAAAGGAGATTTCAGACACATAGGGTCTCAAAAAATTTACCTCCTATGATACCCATCTCAGGGAGCTATTGGCATATGTGAGTCACCAAAATGAAGGATTAAACCAGAAATTTTCAGTAGGGGGTGATTTTGCTCCCCAAGGGATAGTTGGAGACATTTTTGGTTGTCACAACTTAAGGGGAGGAAGGGTGCTACTGGTAACTAGTGGGTAGAACCCAGGGATGCTGCTAAACATCCTGCAATGCACAAGACAGCCTCAACAACAAGAACTTAACTCACTCAAAATGTTCAGAGGCTGAGAAACCCTGGATTCAAGTAAGAGCTCATCAGGGAATAAGATCTCCAACACAGCGGAGTTGCAAAGGGACACCCCAGTTTTACAGGGTCTAGAGAACAGCCAGTCTAGACTGGAAAAGGAAGACAAAGGAACAATATAACCCCAGGAGGAAAAAAAAAAATGCAACTGTACTAATACCTGAATTTAACTATATGGAAAACAGCTTTGAGACAGGGATTTACAGTTCTTTTGAAGAGTGGGAAGATTTGGTGATAAGGTTATAAAAAAGTTAGCAAATTTTAAAATGAGACAATTAACATCAGAAAAAAAGAAAAATTGTACAAGAGAGGAAATATAGTTACCACACACCCTTGATTCAAGAAGAGAGTATTACACAGTAATGAGACTACCAAACACACATATGTAGTTCATTATAGCACTATTCTAAGTGTTTTACCTATGTTAACTCATTTACCATCCTCAGAAAAGGCACAGAAATATCAAGTAATTTGACTGAGGTTGCACCACTAGAAGTGGCAGAAGCAGGATTTGAACCCAAGAATTCTGGCTCCAGAATCTAAGCTTTTACCTACTACCCTGTGCTGTTTACTGATTTAAACAAAAAATGTGATATTTATCCAACAGGCATCGGTATGGCAGGGCAGCCAGCAAGTATTCTGTGTGTTTCCCAGCAGTTACTAAATATTTGGAAAATCACCTCTGGAACCAGAGTGGGAGGATGGAGAAGTGGAAATCAGAGTGTGAATGTGCTAAACCCTCTTCTGCTGTAATAGGAAATTGATACATGTATCTAAAATTAAGGAAGAGAGATATAGCAGCCCAAGCATATTGTTTTGAAATATGGAGGCAAAGATCACAAGAAATAGCTAATAGAAATTAAACTGGCTGCCCTGAGGGGATGGGACTTAAGAGTGGAGAGTGATAAAGCAGCAGAGAGTCTTCATTCCTGTAAGCCTTGTGACTATTTGGCTTTAAAACAATGTACATGTATTAAGCTGATAAGAAAAAAAAAACAATAATAATAACACAATTTAAAATTTTAATTAAAGTTCATCATTTTAGGATTATTCAAGCTTGTCCTTCCTGGAAACAGAAGCATAATCTGATAATTCTTAAAAGGGGCCTTCTAGGCCAAGGACCATGGAAGTAGGAATATTTAGTTGCAGGGAAGACCTAAGTTGACTTTCCCATGTAAGACAGAAGAAGGGACACCTGTCTGGCACCACCCACAATTCTGAAGGATCCGCTGATTCTGGAAGTATCTGATTGGCCTACACTGTCTACTTGTGCGGCACTTCTATAGCAGGCCAATGTGCAGTCAGAGGACTCCTTTATGCAGAGAGAGACACAAAGTGTCTTAGAGGGAAGGGAGCCTCTCTGAGGAAAGAGGAAGACTGATTAACTCCACCCCCCTGTGCTGGTCTGGATGTATTATGTCCCCCCAAAAGCCATGATCTTTTAACACAATCTTGTGGGGTCAGACGTGTTAGTGTTGATTAGGTTGGAATCTTTGGATTAGGTTGTTTCCATGGAGATGTGACCCACCCAACTGTGGGTACTGCTTTTGATTAGATTATTTCCATGGAGGTGTGGCCCCAACCATTCAGCATGGGTCTTGATTAGTTTACTGGGGCCCTATAAGAGCTCAGACAGAAGAAGCTCGTTGCTGCAGCTGAGAGACACATTTTGGAGACAGCCATTGAAAGCAGACTTTTGCTAACACTTTGCTCTAGAGAAGCTGAGAGAGGAAAATGCAATTTTGAAACCAGAACCCCAAAGCAGATGCCAGCCATGTGCCTTCCCAGCTAACAGTATTCTGGGTGCCATTGGCCTTCCTTCGGTGAAGGTATAGTTGTGTTGATGCCTTAATTTGGACATTTTCATGGCCTTCAGGCTGTTAATTTGTAACCAAATAAACCCTCTTTATAAAAGCTAATCCATTTCTGGTATTTTGCATAATGGCAGCAGTAGCAAACTGGAACACCACATACAAAAGATGAAATTAAATTGTACCAAGGGAAGGAAGTTTCTGTGAGAAAATCAGATCTCATTCCATTTACACTGCAAGTGAAGATGAGATACAACCATCAGGGGACTGTTTTAGATTTTTTTTGAAACTTACCCAGTTATTGGCTTTTTCCTAAACCCCTTTTTCTTGCTTTTTAACGGCTTCAGACACCTCTTCTGCACCACTTAACTATCCTCTCAGCCCACCAACTCGGATCCTGGACAGCCAGTTCCAGTTCTGCTCATTGTTAACTACCCCTCTGACCAACTTCATGCAGGCACAGTTTGATTTTTGCTTTGCCTCATTCCTGAGCTGGTACCACTTAGCTCTTGTCCAGCAGATTCCCAACTGACACTGGGGTGACACACTGCTGGACAAGTTGAGCAGTTACATGAGAGTCACTCAGAAGTGTGGGAGCAATGAGCTCTATGTGACAGACTTCTGGCCAGTGGAAAATAGATGCAGATGGATAAATTCTTCCCTCTTCCTACCCCAGAGAAACTGTTGTGACAAACTGGTCATTTTTTAGCTTGGGAGATCTCGTGTAATCAAGCAGCCATTCCTGCTTGATGTCACGTGGTATTCAAAAAGAGTTAAAGACCTTACTCAATATAAGACAGATCATAGTTGTATAGTTATAGTCCTATAACTATTTAAAATCAAATTGATTTTTTAAAATCACTATTTTTTAAATAGTTTAAATATTTAAAAAATATTTTTTAAATAGTCCTATAACTATTTAAAAATCGAATTGATAATTTAAAAGCTTTCAAAAAAGAAATCTTCATGTCCAGGTGGTTTCACTGGTTTTCACTGGAGAAGTTTACAAAACATTTTTTAAAAGAATTAGCAAAAAATTCTACACAAGCTCTTCCAGAAAACAGAAGAGGAGAAAACACCTCCCAACTCATTTTATGAGGCCAGTACTACCCTAATACCAAAACCAGACAGATACAGTACCAAAAAAAATTCATATTTTTTCATAATATTTCTTATGAATCTGGATGCAAATTTTTTTTAAATGCCAACAAATTAAATCCAGCAATACATAAAAAGAATTATACACCACTACCAATGGTGCAAAGCCTGGAATAAATCAGCAAGGCTGGTTTGATATAGGAAAGTCAATCAGTGTAATCCGCCATATCAACTGATGCAGAAAAGGATTCTGATGAAAACTCTCCAGAAATTAGGAATAGAGGGGAACTTCCTGAACTTCATAAAACAATCTGTAAAAACCAATGGCCAATCTCGACAGATGAACTCACTGCCCTCCCCACTACGTGGGACCTGACTCCCAGGGGTGTAAATCTCCCTGGCAATGCAGAATATGACTCCCGGGGATGAATGTGGACCTGGCATCGTGGGACTGAGAGTATCTTCTTGACCAGAACTGGGATGCAAAATGAGACGAAATAGTTTCAGTGGCTGAGAGATTTCTATAGGTTTAATGCCATTCCTATCAAAACTGCAGCAAGATTTTTGTAGACATAGACAAGCTTATTAAAAAATTTATATGGACAGGCAGAATAATAGAATAACTAAAGCACTTATGAAAAAGAAAATACTGTAATAAGCTTGTCAAAATAACTTTTGCACTCTGAAAGATCTCTTAATAGGATAAGAAGACAGGCAACAGACTGGAAGAAAATATTTGTAAAATGCATATTCAACAAAGGCCTCATATCTAGAATATATAAAAAGTTCTCAAAACTCAACAGTAAAAAAACAAAGCAATTATAAACTGTACAGAAGACATGAACATATATTTCACCAAAGAGGAGCTATGAATGGCAGATACGCACATGAAAAGACATTCAACACCATTAGCCATTAGGAAACGGCAAAATAAAACCACAATGAGATATCACTATACACCTTTTAGAACAGCTAAAATAAAAAAACAGCAGAGAAAGTGGATTACTCATAGACTGCTGGTGGGGGAGTGAAATATTACAGCCACTCTGGAAAACTGGCCATTTCTTATTAGATGAAGCATATAATAATGGTATAACCTTGCAATTTTTCTTTCTGGTATTTATCCCAGAGTACTGAAAATTTATGTTTACATGGAAACCTGTACACAAATGCTTGTTGCAGCTTTATTCATGATAGTAAAATACTGGTAACACCTCAGAAGTTTTCTCAGAGTGAATGTCTGAACGAACTGGTATATCCAGTGGAATACTATTCATCAATAAAAAGGAATGAACTATCAATACATGGAGGAAACTCAAGGGCATTATGCTTAGTGAGAAAAGTCCATCTCAAAAGGTTACCTGGTAGGATACCATTTATAGATCATTCTAGAAATGACAAAGGGGAGTTAGGTGGGGTGCAGTGTTCATACAAAGAAGTAGCTCGAGGAAGATCTTTTGTGGTGATGGAACAGCTCTGTATCTTAATTGTGGGGGTGGTTTATGAATCTACACGCAGGATGATGCTGCATAGAACTATACATGCACACACATAAAGGCGTGCAATTTAAAATCCTGGTGGGAACTGAATGAAGTCTCTGGTCTAGTTAACACTAAGGTACCAATATCAACTTCCTGGTTTCAATATTGTACTACTGCTGTACATGAGGTCACCAGTGGGGAAAGCTGGGCGAAGAGGACAGGGGACCTCTTGAACTAGTTTTGCAACTTCCTTTGAGTTTATAATTGTTTTAAAATAAAACAACATGGAAATTTAAAACTAAGTACACAAACAAATAAATAAATACACACACACCCCAACTACTCCACCTCTCCAAAATTTTAAAGGCCTCCGTGTCTTCTTTAACAACTGTGAAGGAGTCTTCTCCCTACACTTATGATACATGTGGGCCTGGAAAGAAAGTGCAAATGGGAGGCGACAGCTAGAGAGAACAGAGGGGAGGAGGCCAAATCCCTGGGACCAAGAGGAGAAAAATAATATGCCCTGAGCAAAGAAGTGGACCACAGAATTGTAATAGAAGGAGGCTGTGTTCATTAACACCCGAGCACAGAGAAAGTAACAGGGACAGACGGCCGCAGCAAACCTGGGGTACGGACGTTGCAGTGGGAGGAGGAGAGCATCTCCGTGAGGCTGGATGGGATGACACCGGAAGACCAACATCACTTCCGGGGGATAACGAAGTGTTGGCTTCAGGTGCCGCAGAGATGGCTGTCCGGTCCTGTGAACACTGTCTGACAATGAATTAACCCCTTGCTAAGAGTACCGCAGCCCCCGCTGCTGTAGATGGCAGGAGCTCTGCTTGCTCTCTCATTCCACCCTACACCTGAGCCCAAAGCCTAATAATAATAGTCATCAACACAACCGGCAAGGGCATGGAATTTTTACATTTTTTTTCAAAAACATTTCGTATCGATGACCTCATTTGAGCATTTGAGCCCATCATACATTTTGAGGGAAGGTTGTTGTTTTTTTTTTTTTTCTTGTTTGTTTTTTAAATTAGAAAATGAAAGAATACAGAGGTTTCACCAACTCACATGGAATAGATACCGTGCTCGGTTTCAGGTCCCTCGGCTGAGACAATCAACTCTGAAATATGAATTGAGTGTTCACTACATTTAAAAAATGTTCCTATTAGACCATGTCAACTCCTAGTCCATGGACTGTCTTGCAATATGATGTACAGAAAATGAGAAATTTGGAAAGAAAAGCTACGAGCAAAATCCAGCCTGGGAGAAAGAGCTCTGCTTTTCAAGGACCCACGATGATAAAGGAAAAGCATCCCTTCATTTGATTGTGGGTTTTATTTTTCTTAAGAAAGGAAAGGAAAATATGCAAATTGCACGCTGACTGGATTTTTTTTCAGGTAATTCCTGAGTCTTAGTCATACATGGGTCCTGGATTATTCAGAATTTATTTTTATCCCCCAACCTCTGTCTGGATCTTCCAGTGCTGTGCTTTGCCTGCTGGGTGAGGTTGCCATAGAAACTCTTTCAGGGGAAGCAGTATCTCTCTTTATAATGCTGTGACTGAAACAGAGGCTAAAACAGACCAGCCACTCCCAGACAAGAATAAGGATGCTTTGGACTCAGAAAACTCTCCATCCGCTCTACTCCTAGATTTCCCATACCCTGAGATGTGGAGTGTGCCCCCAAAAGATCAGTGTCCAAGCAGAGCCCTGAAGGCTGACCTTCCCTAGCCCCTTCTTAGGTTGGCTGGAAAACCCAGAATAGAGTTAGGAGCACTGGTGTGCTGGATCTGGCTTGAATGGGTTCACAAGATCCAGTGTGCGTATCTTTTCCCAATTCCATACTCAGGGACATCATTTGGTTGTTTGGAATTAGTCATGGTGGGAGAATTTACACCACAGATATTGGCAAGTGCTATGAATCAGGGCATTTTTCTTTTTTACCAGCTCACTACTGAGATAACCAATCCTTCTCCAAGAATTCTATGAAGATTTAATGTCTGATTCTGAATCCTTTGTTTTTCAAATATTGTTGGATTATAGATACTTCTGAGCCCAAGAGAAATAGAGCAAATACAATTTATATCTGGTTCTAGAACCCAGTTCTCTTCCCTACCTTATACCACCTTTGTAAATTTTTTGTACCTCTTTCATCATACTGTGCAGTTTTTTTTTAAATTATGTCACTTCAGTTTGATTATGATCTCCTTGAAAGCAAAGGTTCTTTCTTGTCTGTCATTGTATCCTCAGGGCCAATGCAGTGCCTGCTGTGCAGCCATTGGACTTATTGAATGAAAGAATGTTAGAACAGGAAGGGCCAAGAAATAATCTAACAGTCACTCCTAGAAATGACTCCCAGGAAGGTAATAGTAACCTACCCAAGGATACAAACCATATTATTGGTAGAGACAAGATGAGAAGTCGGCTGATAACTTTTTAAAGTATGCTAAGTTTTCACCTTGTTCCACATGTCCACTACTTGTGACAAATGCCACACCTCAGTTGTGGTTTCAGCATTTCCAGTCACCTCTGAACATCACACACTTCAAACCTGTTATATGAGGAGCCCCCTGTACTGGACATTCCTTTCCTTGTCTGGGTATTTCTAACATCCTTAATACTCCCTATTCCTGTCCCCAAAGAGATTTAACTACAAGGGCAGGAGCCAGACACTTACATCTGACCACAGTGCCTTGCTCTTTTTCTTCCTTCTCTTTCACCCTCTGTGTCTCTCTGTCTCTCTGTTTTCCTGTGTCTCTGTCTCTTTCTCTCCCACCCCATCCACACACCCCAGTCCTGGAGAGGCTCCTTGATGAGTGGGAACCTCTCATAACTTGAGTTCTTTCTTTACAAATCCTTAATGGAAAATTCTAATTCTTGTCAAGGCTACAGATACTCTAGATATATAAGAGGGATGTCCCATAAAAGGAAGTGAGAGAGGCTAAACCTGCTTACAACAGTGCCTAAGAGTCTCCCCCTGAGTACCTCTTTGTTGCTCAGATGTGGCCCTCTCTCTCTCTTAACTAAGCCACCTCAGGAGGTGATCTCGCTGCCCTCCCCCCTACATGTGACCTGGCTCCCAGGGGTGTAAATCTCCCTGGCAATGCAGGATATGACTCCCGGGGATGAATCCGGACCCGACGTTGTAGGATTGAGAACATCTTCTTGACCAAAAGGTGTTGCGAAATGAAACAAAATAAAGTTTCAGTGGCTGAGAGATTCCAAATGGAGTCGAGAGGTCACTGGTGGGCATTCTTATGCACTATATACATATCCACTTTTAGGTTTTAATGTACTAGAATAGCTAGAAGTAAATACCTGAAACTATCAAACTGCAACCCAGTTGCCTTGACTCTTGAAGATGATTGTATAACAATGTACCTTACAAGGGGTGACTGTGATTCTGAAATCTTTGTGGATCACACTCTGTTTATCCAGTGTATGAACAGATGAGTGGAAAAATGGGGACAAAAACTAAATGAAAAATAGGGTGGGATGGGGGAATGACTTGGGTATTCTTTTTTATTTTTATTTTGTATTCTTATTTTTACTTTTTCTGGTATAAGGAAAACATTCAAAAAATAGATTGGGGTGATGAATTCAAAACTATATAATGGTACTGTGAAAAGTTGACTGTACACCATGGATGATTGTATGGAATGTGAATATATCTCAATAAAACTGAATTTAAAAAAAAAGTGTGAAAAAGAAAATCACATTAAGAGATTTTTTTAAATTATCACCTACTCAAATGTCAGTGTACCTAACATGATGACTCAATTTCTTTTCTCTCGTGCTTCCTTTGCCATAACCTTAGCTCAAAGCTCTTTTTCCTCTTCCCCTTCCTTTTCTTCTCTTCTTCCTCTCTCTCCTTTCTCCTCCTCCTTCATCATCAAATAGAATCTAATTGTTCAAATTATAAGATTATGTGCTGCATGCTCAATAAAATCTTGGTTTGTAAATTGATAGGCTGCCTCTGGTGGTTTTTACTAGCAACTCTAAAGGAAGTAAAGCATTTGCCAGATTAATACCGGCCTACCAAATGCTAGGAGATATGTCGATTTACTCCAGTAATGAGTCCACATCTGAAACAGCAGCTGCACTTGAAGTTCCCACCTGATTAAGTTTACAATAACCCATCACCATTCATCAAGATCCATCTGCCTTTTGCACAGGTCAAGAAGTCAACCGTCAAAGCAAACAGTGTCACTCTGAGCCACTCAAGCCAAAACATTGAAGACGGAATCTCCGGTCAGTGCACCCATATCAGTAAATTCACCCTGGTCCAACCATCTTAGGATCCATTTCCATTTATTGAATTTTTTTCAATAAAAATATCAAAATCTTGCAATTCTTGGGCGGGGCAAGATGGCAGACTGGTGAGCTGTATGTTTTAGATACTCCTCTAGGAAAGTAGGTAGAAAGCCAGGAACTGCGTGGACTGGACACCACAGAGCAATCTGACTTTGGGCATACTTCATACAAAACTCATGAAAACGTGGAACTGCTGAGATCAGCGAAATCTGTAAGTTTTTGTGGCCAGGGGACCCGCGCCCCTCCCTGCCAGGCTCAGTCCCGTGGGAGGAGGGGCTGTCAGCTCCGGGAAGGAGAAGGGAGAACTGCAGTGGCAGCCCTTATCGGAAACTCATTCTACTGATCCAAACTCCAACCATAGATAGACTGAGACCAGACACCAGAGAATCTGAGAGCAGCCAGCCCAGCAGAGAGGAGACAGGCATAGAAAAAAAACAACACAGAAAACACCAAAATAAAAGCGGAGGATTTTTGGAGTTCTGGTGAACATAGAAAGGGGAAGGGCCCTAAGGTGCATATGCAAATCCCGAAGAAAAGCTGATCTCTCTGCCCTGTGGACCTTTCCTTAATGGCCCTGGTTGCTTTGTCTCTTAGCATTTCAATAACCCATTAGATCTCTGAGGAGGGCCCTTTTTTTTTTTTTTTTTTTTTTAATCCTTTTTTCTTTTTCTAAAACAATTACTCTAAGAAGCCCAATACAGAAAGCTTCAAGGACTTGCTATTTGGGCAGATCAAGTCAAGAGCAGAACTAGGAGAGCTCTGAGACAAAACACAATAATCCAGTGGCTGAGAAAATTCACTAAACACCACAAATTCCCAAGAAAAGGGGGTGTCCACTCACAGCCATCATCCTGGTGGACAGGAAACACTCCTGCCCATCGCCAGCCCCATAGCCCAGAACTGCCCCAGACAACCCAGTGTGACGGAAGTGCTTCAAATAACAGGCACACACCACAAAACTGGGCGTGGACATTAGCCTTCCCTGCAACCTCAGCTGATTGCCCCAGAGTTGGGAAGGTACAGCAGTGTGAATTAACAAAGCCCCATTCAGCCATCATTTCAGCAGACTGGGAGCCTCCCTACACAGCCCAGCAGCCCAGAACTGCCCTGGGGGGACGGCACTCACCTGTGACATAGCACAGTCATCCCTCAACAGAGGACCCGGGGTGCACAGCCTGGAAGAGGGGCCCACTTGCAAGTCTCAGGAGCCATACGCCAATACCAAGGACTTGTGGGTCAGTGGCAGAGACAAACTGTGGCAGGACTGAACTGAAGGATTAGACTATTGCAGCAGCTTTAAAACTCTAGGATCACCAGGGAGATTTGATTGTTAGAGCCACCCCCCCTCCCCGACTGCCCAGAAACACGCCCCACATACAGGGCAGGCAACACCAACTACACACGCAAGCTTGGTACACCAATTGGGCCCCACAAGACTCACTCCCCCACTCACCAAAAAGGCTAAGCAGGGGAGAACTGGCTTGTGGAGAACAGGTGGCTCGTGGACGCCACCTGCTGGTTAGTTAGAGAAAGTGTACTCCACGAAGCTGTAGATCTGATAAATTAGAGATAAGGACTTCAATTGGTCTACAAATCCTAAAAGAACCCTATCAAGTTCAGCAAATGCCACGAGGCCAAAAACAACAGAAAATTATAAAGCATATGAAAAAAACAGACGATATGGATAACCCAAGCCCAAGCACCCAAATCAAAAGACCAGAAGAGACACAGCACCTAGAGCAGCTACTCAAAGAACTAAAGATGAACAATGAGACCGTAGTACGGGAGACAAAGGAAATCAAGAAGACCCTAGAAGAGGATAAAGAAGACATTGCAAGACTAAATAAAAAAATGGATGATCTTATGGAAATTAAAGAAACTGTTGACCAAATTAAAAAGATTCTGGACACTCATAGTACAAGACTAGAGGAAGTTGAACAACGAATCAGTGACCTCGAAGATGACAGGATGGAAAATGAAAGCATAAAAGAAAGAATGGGGAAAAAAATTGAAAAAATCGAAATGGACCTCAGGGATATGATAGATAATATAAAACGTCCCAATATAAGACTCATTGGTGTCCCAGAAGGGGAAGAAAAGGGTAAAGGTCTAGGAAGAGTATTCAAAGAAATTGTTGGGGAAAACTTCCCAAATCTTCTAAACAACATAAATACACAAATCATAAATGCTCAGCGAACTCCAAATAGAATAAATCCAAATAAACCCACTCCGAGACATATACTGATCACACTGTCAAACACAGAAGAGAAGGAGCAAGTTCTGAAAGCAGCAAGAGAAAAGCAATTCACCACATACAAAGGAAACAGCATAAGACTAAGTAGTGACTACTCAGCAGCCACCATGGAGGTGAGAAGGCAGTGGCACGATATATTTAAAATTCTGAGGGAGAAAAATTTCCAGCCAAGAATACTTTATCCAGCAAAGCTCACCTTCAAATTTGAGAGAGAGCTTAAATTTTTCACAGACAAACAAATGCTGAGAGAATTTGCTAACAAGAGACCTGCCCTACTGGAGATACTAAAGGGAGCCCTACAGACAGAGAAACAAAGAAAGGAAAGAGAGACTTGGAGAAAGGTTCAGTACTAAAGAGATTCGGTATGGGTACAATAAAGGATATTAATAGACAGAGGGGAAAAATATGACAAACATAAACCAAAGGATAAGATGGCTGATTCAAGAAATGCCTTCACGGTTATAACGTTGAATGTAAATGGATTAAACTCCCCAGTTAAAAGATATAGATTCGCAGAATGGATCAAAAAAAATGAACCACCAATATGTTGCATACAAGAGACTCATCTTAGACACAGGGACACAAAGAAACTGAAAGTGAAAGGATGGAAAAAAATATTTCATGCAAGCTACAGCCAAAAGAAAGCAGGTGTAGCAATATTAATCTCAGATAAAATAGACTTCAAATGCAGGGATGTTTTGAGAGACAAAGAAGGCCACTACGTACTAATAAAAGGGGCAATTCAGCAAGAAGAAATAACAATCGTAAATGTCTATGCCACAAAATACATGAGAGAAACACTGGCAAAACTAAAGGAAGCAATTGATGTTTCCACAATAATTGTGGGAGACTTCAACACATCACTCTCTCCTATAGATAGATCAACCAGACAGAAGACCAATAAGGAAATTGAAAACCTAAACAATCTGATAAATGAATTAGATTTAACAGACATATACAGGACATTACATCCCAAATCACCAGGATACACATACTTTTCTAGTGCTCATGGAACTTTCTCCAGAATAGATCATATGCTGGGACATAAAACAAGCCTCAATAAATCGAAAAAGATTGAAATTATTCAAAGCACATTCTCTGACCACAATGGAATACAATTAGAAGTCAATAACCATCAGAGACTTAGAAAATTCACAAATACCTGGAGGTTAAACAACACACTCCTAAACAATCAGTGGGTTAAAGAAGAAATAGCAAGAGAAATTGCTAAATATATAGAGACGAATGAAAATGAGAACACAACATACCAAAACCTATGGGATGCAGCAAAAGCAGTGCTAAGGGGGAAATTTATAGCACTAAACGCATATATTAAAAAGGAAGAAAGAGCCAAAATCAAAGAACTAATGGATCAACTGAAGAAGCTAGAAAATGAACAGCGAACCAATCCTAAACCAAGTAGAAGAAAAGAAATAACAAGGATTAAAGCAGAAATAAATGACATAGAGAACAAAAAAACAATAGAGAGGATAAATATCACCAAAAGTTGGTTCTTTGAGAAGATCAACAAGATTGACAAGCCCCTAGCTAGACTGACAAAATCAAAAAGAGAGAAGACCCATATAAACAAAATAATGAATGAAAAAGGTGACATAACTGCGGATCCTGAAGAAATTAAAAAAATTATAAGAGGATACTATGAACAACTGTATGGCAACAAACTGGATAATGTAGAGGAAATGGACAATTTCCTGGAAACATATGAACAACCTAGACTGACCAGAGAAGAAATAGAAGACCTCAACCAACCCATCACAAGCAAAGAGATCCAATCAGTCATCAAAAATCTTCCCACAAATAAATGCCCAGGGCCAGATGGCTTCACAGGGGAATTCTACCAAACTTTCCAGAAAGAACTGACACCAATCTTACTCAAACTCTTTCAAAACATTGAAGAAAATGGAACACTACCTAACTCATTTTATGAAGCTAACATCAATCTAATACCAAAACCAGGCAAAGATGCTACAAAAAAGGAAAACTACCGGCCAATCTCCCTAATGAATATAGATGCAAAAATCCTCAACAAAATACTTGCAAATCGAATCCAAAGACACATTAAAAAAATCATACACCATGACCAAGTGGGGTTCATTCCAGGCATGCAAGGATGGTTCAACATAAGAAAATCAATCAATGTATTACAACACATTAACAAGTCAAAAGGGAAAAATCAATTGATCATCTCAATAGATGCTGAAAAAGCATTTGAGAAAATCCAACATCCCTTTTTGATAAAAACACTTCAAAAGGTAGGAATTGAAGGAAACTTCCTCAACATGATAAAGAGCATATATGAAAAACCCACAGCCAGCATAGTACTCAATGGTGAGAGACTGAAAGCCTTCCCCCTAAGATCAGGAACAAGACAAGGATGCCCGCTGTCACCACTGTTATTCAACATTGTGCTGGAAGTGCTAGCCAGGGCAATCCAGCAAGACAAAGAAATAAAAGGCATCCAAATTGGAAAAGAAGAAGTAAAACTGTCATTGTTTGCAGATGATATGATCTTCTATCTAGAAAACCCTGAGAAATCGATGATACAGCTACTAGAGCTAATAAACAAATTTAGCAAAGTAGCGGGATACAAGGTTAATGCACATAAGTCAGTAATGTTTCTATATGCTAGAAATGAACAAACTGAAGAGACACTCAAGAAAAAGATACCATTTTCAATAGCAACTAAAAAAATCAAGTACCTAGGAATAAACTTAACCAAAGATGTAAAAGACCTATACAAAGAAAACTACATAACTCTACTAAAAGAAATAGAAGGGGACCTTAAAAGATGGAAAAATATTCCATGTTCATGGATAGGAAGGCTAAATATCATTAAGATGTCCATTCTACCCAAACTCATCTACAGATTCAATGCAATCCCAATCAAAATTCCAACAACCTACTTTGCAGACTTGGAAAAGCTAGTTATCAAATTTATTTGGAAAGGGAAGATGCCTCGAATTGCTAAAGACACTCTAAAAAAGAAAAACGAAGTGGGAGGACTTACACTCCCTGACTTTGAAGCTTATTATAAACCCACAGTTGCCAAAACAGCATGGTACTGGCACAAAGATAGACATATAGATCAATGGAATCGAATTGAGAATTTGGATATAGACCCTCAGATCTATGGCCGACTGATCTTTGATAAGGCCCCCAAAGTCACTGAACTGAGTCATAATGGTCTTTTCAACAAATGGGGCTGGGAGAGTTGGATATCCATATCCAAAAGAATGAAAGAGGACCCCTACCTCACCCCCTACACAAAAATTAGCTCAAAATGGACCAAAGATCTCAATATAAAAGAAAGTACCATAAAACTCCTAGAAGATAATGTAGGAAAACATCTTCAAGACCTTGTATTAGGCAGCCACTTCCTAGACTTTACACCCAAAGCACAAGCAACAAAAGAAAAAATAGATAAATGGGAACTCCTCAAGCTTAGAAGTTTCTGCACCTCAAAGGAATTTCTCAAAAAGGTAAAGAGGCAGCCAACTCGATGGGAAAAATTTTTGGAAATCATGTATCTGACAAAAGACTGATATCTTGCATATATAAAGAAATCCTACAACTCAATGACAATAGTACAGTCGGCCCAATTATAAAATGGGCAAAAGATATGAAAAGACAGTTCTCTGAAGAGGAAATACAAATGGCCAAGAAACACATGAAAAAATGTTCAGCTTCACTAGCTATTAGAGAGATGCAAATTAAGACCACAATGAGATACCATCTAACACCGGTTAGAATGGCTGCCATTAAACAAACAGAAAACTACAAATGCTGGAGGGAATGTGGAGAAATTGGAACTCTTATTCACTGTTGGTGGGACTGTATAATGGTTCAGCCACGCTGGAAGTCAGTCTGGCAGTTCCTTAGAAAACTAGATATAGAGTTACCATTCGATCCAGCGATTGCACTTCTCGGTATATACCCGGAAGGTCGGAAAGCAGTGACACGAACAGATATCTGCACGCCAATGTTCATAGCAGCATTATTCACAATTGCCAAGAGATGGAAACAACCCAAATGTCCTTCAACAGATGAGTGGATAAATAAAATGTGGTATATACACACGATGGAATACTACGCGGCAGTAAGAAGGAACGATCTCGTGAAACATATGACAACATGGATGAACCTTGAGGACATAATGCTAAGCGAAATAAGCCAGGCACAAAAAGAGAAATATTATATGCTACCACTAATGTGAACTTTGAAAAATGTAAAACAAATGGCTTATAATGTAGAATGTAGGGGAACTAGCAATAGAGAGCAATTAAGGAAGGTGGAACAATAATCCAAGAAGAACAGATAAGCTATTTAACGTTCTGGGGATGCCCAGGAATGACTATGGTCTGTTAATTTCTGATGGATATAGTAGGAACAAGTTCACAGAAATGTTGCTATATTAGGTAACTTTCTTGGGGTAAAGTAGGAACATGTTGGAAGTTAAGCAGTTATCTTAGGTTAGTTGTCTTTTTCTTACTCCCTTGTTATGGTCTCTTTGAAATGCTCTTTTATTGTATGTTTGTTTTCTTTTTAACTTTTTTCTCATACAGTTGATTTAAAAAAGAAGGGAAAGTTAAAAAAAAAAAAAAAGAAAAACAAGGAAAAAAAGATGTAGTGCCCCCTTGAGGAGCCTGTGGAGAATGCAGGGGTATTCGCCTACCCCACCTCCATGGTTTCTAACATGACCACAGACATAGGGGACTGGTGGTTTGATGGGTTGAGCCCTCTACCACAGGTTTTACCCTTGGGAAGACGGTTGCTGCAAAGGAGAGGCTAGGCCTCCCTATGGTTGTAGCTAAGAGCCTCCTCCCGAATGCCTCTTTGTTGCTCAGATGTGGCCCTCTCTCTCTGGTTAAGCCAACTTGAAAGGTGAAATCACTGCCCTCCCCCCTACGTGGGATCAGACACCCAGGGGAGTGAATCTCCCTGGCAACGTGGAATATGACTCCCGGGGAGGAATGTAGACCCGGCATCGTGGGACGGAGAACATCTTCTTGACCAAAAGGGGGATGTGAAAGGAAATGAAATAAGCTTCAGTGGCAGAGAGAATGCACAAGGAGCCGAGAGGTCACTCTGGTGGGCACTCTTACGCACACTTTAGACAACCCTTTTTAGGTTCTAAAGAATTGGGGTAGCTGGTGGTTCATACCTGAAACTATCAAACTACAACCCAGAACCCATGAATCTTGAAGACAGTTGTATAAAAATGTAGCTTATGAGGGGTGACAATGGGATTGGGAAAGCCATAAGGACCACACTCCACTTTGTCTAGTTTATGGATGGATGAGTAGAAAAATAGGGGAAGGAAACAAACAGACAAAGGTACCCAGTGTTCTTTTTTACTTCAATTGCTCTTTTTCACTCTAATTATTATTCTTGTTATTTTTGTGTGTGTGCTAATGAAGGTGTCAGGGATTGATTTGGGTGATGAATGTACCACTATGTAATGGTGCTGTGAACAATCGAAAGTACGATTTGTTTTATATGACTGCGTGGTATGTGAATATATCTCAATAAAATGAAGATTAAAAAAAAAAAAAATCTTGCAATTCTTTTTGTATGTATGGCACCTTCTCATGGGTTTCCCTTGTACCTGACCCCCTGAAACTTGCCAGAACTTGAGTCTGTTTAGAGGTTTTGAAGCAATGAGAAGAGGTTACGGTGATTCCTGAGGAGGACCAGTGCTCTCAAGCAAGACAATTACCTCAGGAGAGGTCATTACAGGCCATTAAGGCAAAGTAAATGAACTTCCTCAGATAGGGGAGGAAAGGCTATGTCTTACTGGCAAGGATTTTTGGATTCACGATTCTCAGCTTCATTAGAATCTGCCCATATGTCTCCATCCTAATTTTCAGGGTCCCTGGTCTTCCAGATCAATGCCCTAACTGTATCAAGAAAGATTCTGTGGGGCTGTAAATGCAATTTCTATTGTTATCTAGCCACTTACAGAATTAGACTTTGGGTTTGATTTTCAGAAATCTCAACCCTGAGGCTACAGGAGATAAGATTTATATCGGTGAAGTCACAGAAACTCTGATTTGTTTTGGGGTTTTTGTTTGTTTTGTTTTTGCCTATACTTTCACTATTTTCTTTCTTTGAGTCCTCTGGTGAACTTGGAAGAAACCAATCAAGCCCACAGTCTGTTTATTCTATTTAAATATTCTGTGGCAACATGGACATGATAATTCAGAGCCATGCCTTCTATAAACACCTGACTCCAGGGAACTCCAGGTAATAAAAGTAACTGTTTTGCCACTACTTGTTCTTGGCTAGAATCCTACTTACTAGTGACAACACAGTCATTGAAGTTTTAAATCTAACCAGATCAGAGAAGTAATTCCAGATTCCCATCCTTCAAGCTCTACAGGTAGGGAATTCTGAGAAATACAGATTCCAGCTCGATCAAGCTAACAGCACAATCTAGCACAGCTCTCTAGGAGTATGCAATTGGAAGCAAGTGACATTAAATACAAACTCAGAAAAGAATGTGGAGATACACAAAGAACCATACAACCTGCTGAGAGACTGGATCAAACATGTGATGAGAATTGCCTGGTATATAGCTTTTATCTGTGGATCTGAGGTTTTAAAAGCTGAGATTTATCACTGCTCCCTTCTCCCTTAACAGGTATTGGGTTAGGTGTCTCCCTGCCCCACATTTTAAATATTTATGACTCAAAGGGCAAGGAGAATGGAAAGTTACAACTCAGCTAATCCCCAAAGAATCTACTCTCAGGATAGATTCACTAAACATTATTACTCTAACTCTATTATCTATAAAATTCTATGAGTCTTTTTACTATAAAGAATATTCAGTATTAAGAAATTTTCTTCACATAATTTATTAAAGCACTGTTCTTGAGCTTCTTTTCTGATTGGATTTTAGTAGCTCTTTGAGGAATCATGGAATCAGGTATAAACTAAATTACTTCTCGAAGTCCCTTTTGCACCTCATTCTATAATTTTACTTAAGCATGAAACTGTTTCATTCCTATTTCCTAACATGTGCATGCAGTGTGATTTTAGCTGGTACGTGACAAGGTAGAACATAGTCAAAACAACTTGCATGTGTGGGGAATTTTGAAATTTGCACAGCACTTTCAAAGGTTTTCACATTTGGGTCTCAGAACAATTCAATGAAATGGGCAAGGTTGAAGTCATAACCACCATGTTCACAGATACGGGAACTTGGTCTCTGGACTTTAAACAACTTGCTGTTCCCAGAGCTCTTTCAGTTCATCACTCATGATGCAACAGAAATTATGCAACTGATTACGGCTGCTGGATCAGATGCCTTTTTGATTATTTTCCAGCAGTGATGATAGTTTGCTCTACTTCATCCCTCCCTCATCAACTGGCAGCCCATATGACCAAAGACACGTTATGAGTTAGTACTAAAAAGAGAATATGCTCCAGTAAGAGACCTAGGTTTGAAGAATGCCTCAACTGCTTACTCACTTTGTGGCTATGGACAAGTTTATTGAATCTCTGTGCTCTTTAGTTCTTCCATCTAAAAAAGTGGCACCATAACACCTACCTTGCAAGGCTGTAAAGATGATATTATAGGATTGATATTGAGTGCCTAGTACAATGCCTGGCACACATAAGGTGCTCAACAAATGACATTTTTCATCTTTAAATCCTACTGGTTCTTCAAGGCTGAGCAGCTCCAAAACCTCCCTAAATGCTCTCATTTTTCCACTCTCACATCTACCCAGTACCACTCAGAGCATCCTTAATTATTCCTGAATTGTTTTATATTCTGTTCATTTTCATTTATTCAACAAATATATAGTGAGCACAAACTATTTTTTCAGACTCTGCACTAGACTTGGGATACAAAACAGTGAAGAAAACATATTTGTTCTTACCCTCAAGATCTTACAATCATGTGGAAAGCAGACCACACCCCAATTAACACCAGATAAATGTACATTAACAAAGAGTGATAAACGCTGTGAAGTCAAAGATCAAGTTGCTACATGGAAGACTGAGTTTAGCTTGGGAGGTGAAGGATGTTCTCCTTGGAGTGAGATTTAACCAGGGACATGAAGAATCAGAAAGACCCAGTCGTGTAAATATGGGAAAACAACATGCTGCTGAGATGGAGCAGCAAGTGTGTAAACCCTGACAGGGGGATATAAATACTTGGAAAGGCCAGTGTGACTGGAATATAATGAATGAAGCAGGTGTGGCCTGAAAGAGGATGGAGAGGCTGGACCAGACCATGAAGGTCCTTTGACTTGGGTTAGATTCTCCCAGAAGCAAATTCAGAAACAAGTCTTTGAGCAACTACAATTTATTTAGAAGGTAATCCCAAAAGGAGGTGTGGGAAAGTGAGAGAGGGGAGAAAATGAAGCTAATAAAGCCTGAGTTATTAAACAGGTCACCACTGGGAAACTCCAGGAGACAATATATATAGAATACGCACCAGGAGTCAAGGAAGCTGGGCTTTTGATCAGCCAAGTTTCTGTATTCTTTAAGACGTTACTTCTCTGGCACTTCTGGCTTGCCCTGTGCAGGCCTAGCACACTCCATGGTTGGAAAAACAAGCCAGCAGCAGAAATTTATAGATATACACAGGATGCAGCCTTCAACTTGTAGAAGTAAAAGTGGAGAATACTGGGGAAGAGAAGCAAGGAAGCCTTATTGGACACATTAGTGTTTAAATTTTATTCTAATTACAATGGGAAACCATTGAAGGATTTTAAGCAGGAGGATGATATGATAAAAGTTTAGGTTTATTAGCTTTGTTTCCCCAACCACATTGTAAGATCCTTGAGAACAAAGAACATGTTTTACATTCCTTTAGCCCTAGCCACAATAATTACACAATGCTGTTTCCGTATTAGGCACTGAATAAATACGTCCAGAAATAAAGGTGTATGGTGGATCCAAGTTTAATGCACCACAAAAGAGCAGATTAAAGCTTTTATCTATAAAGATGTGTTATATCACTTTCCAGGAATTCCTTTAAAGTAGACAAACAACATAATACAGGCCACCTTGGTATCCAGTGCGTTAACTATAATCTGGATTATTTGAAGGAAATATTTCAGAGACTTCAACATCTGATGGGGGAATCTGGCCCCTTTCAACCCCAAGAGAGGAGAGTGGTAGAGTGGTTGGGTATGACTGTGATCAGACAGGACCCACTTTAACCCTTGTCAACTATGAGACTTAAGCCAATTACTCAATCTCCTTCACCCTCATTTTCCTCGTCTGTAAAATGGACATCATAATGAGGACATTTCCCGGGCAGGGTTGGTACTAAGGTTAAATAAAACAATATTATCTGCCCAGAATATAAGTAGCCCTCAATAAATGTTATCACGGCTGAATTTCTTTAGGGCTATTCAGATAGGTTTTCTGGAGTACAGATAAAAGTTTGCTATCCTGTGTCTGCACGTGTTTCTTCAGGCCTGTGCTTCAAACAAACAAACAAAAAATCTTCATTTCCAATGGACAAGTCATCTCAGAAATAGACTTTCCTCCAGAGAATGGGTCCTTACCCCCCACATCTGTAGAGTGGAGAGAAGGTGCCCAATGCCCCAGTGCAGCCCCTGCAGCTCCCTCCCCTCCCCCACTCCCCCCTTCTCAGCTCTAATCCACCTGCTCCCCAGAGGGTTCCAAGCCCCCTTCACAGTGAAGCAACTTTACAGGCTGCAAAAGGCCTGGCACCCAGGTCTGCATTAAGCTGCACTTTAGAATTTATCTTTTTTTATTTGAACATTTTTTCTGATTTCAGAGAGATACATTCTCCTTGTTCAAACTTTGGAAAATGTGTAAAAGTATTAAAAAGTAGGAAAGTAAGGCTATTTACACACTGCTCTAGAATATGGTTGCATTCACCCAAAGTAGATTCAAGTGAATTTTTAAAAATAACCTAAGAATGAATCCGGATTGAGAACATCTTCTGAACCAAAAGGGGGATGCGAAATGAGATGAAATAAAGTTTCAGTGGCTGAGAGGTTTCAAATGGAGTTGAGAGGTCACTCTGGTGGACATTCTTATGACTATATAGATAACAGTTTTTAGGTTTTAATGTACTGGAATAGCTAGAAGTAAATACCTGAAGCCATCAAACTCCAACCCAGTAGCCTTGACTCTTGAAGATGATTGTACAACAATGTAGATTACAAGGGATAACAGTGTGATTGTGAAAACCCTGTGGATCACACTCCCTTTATCTAGTGTGTGGATGGATGAGTAGAAAAATGGGGACAAAAACTAAATGAGAAATAGGGTAGGATGGGGGGATGATTTAGGTGTTCTTTTTTATTTTTATTTTTTATTCTTATCCTGATTCTTTCTAGTATAAGGAAAATGTTCAAAAATAGATTGGGGTGATGAGTGCACAACTATATGATGGTACTGTGAACAGTTGATTGTACACCGTGGATGATTGTATGGTATGTGAATATATCTCAGTAAAACTGAATTAAAAAAAAATAACCTGAGAGTAAAAAGCTTTTACAGCATATCTGACCTAAATTTCCTTTACAATGTAACCTCCCTTTCTTCTTGTTCTTGCTGTATGAAAACCAAAAATATTGGGCCATTATTCTAGGCCTCCTGTGTATAGGTGCTTGTCCACTTTCGTACCTCCCTCCACCTCCTGGACTCTTGAAAGGGTGCCTCCATCTGACTGGCTGCCAAGAGAAGCAACACCGCGATGAGTAAAGAGTAGCCCGGCTGAGATGACGCTGCCAGCTGGGGGTTACAAACCCAGAGCTGAGCAAAGGCCAACAGCTAAGTAGGGACTGATTCAGGCGAGGAGTTGCCAAGCTGCGTCCTAAGAAATATTCCCACTGGAGGATTTGGTGCTGCTGTCAAAATGTTCTCAGCTGCAGTTATGAGCTCAGCCTGCAAAGGTGCGCTCCAATCTGGGCCAGGTCCAGGGTTCAAGGGGTGTCCTCCAGCCACAGCCTTGTTTGGTTGGGAACAGATACTCATTTCAAACTGCTATCAGGAAATGCCTTTTATTTTAAGAATCTAAATAAAGCTCTCAACCCTGGCAGCTGTTCGGAACGCTCAGTTTACCTCACCTGATTACAGTGAATGTCAGGCAGGGGACAGAATCTTCTAGGAAAGCTACGGGTGTGTTGGGGCACATCCCACTGAGGGGTTCAAGGCAACAAGCCTGGGAGCTGAAAAGTGGAAATTGGGGCTTCTCAACTCCATGTTGTGAAACAAAACAAATAGATTGCATCAGTTGGAGTAGAGTTCTAGCTATTGTTCCTCTCTTTCCTGCTGGAGAGAGAGAGAGAGAGAGAGACCTAAAACCACACACACCAGGAAGATGTATGTATACCTGATTTCCAGTGTCTTTGGGGCCCTCAGAAAGTTCTTTCTTAGCTCCAACCCAAGTTTCTCCAAATGCCATTTAGCCTCCTCTTGTGTTCACTTCCTCTGAGGGATAGTTTCTTGATATAAGGAAAAGTGGTGTGTAGGATAGAAGGCAAGCACTCTGCTTCTGGAGTCAGACAATCCTGAGTTTGAATCCCAGATTCTACACTTACTAATGACATGACTTTGTGGACTTGAACTTGCCTCTCTGTGTTTCTGTTCCCTCATAAGTAAAATGAGCATAATAATAACACCTCCCTGTTAGGGTTGTTGTAAGGGTTAAATGAGATTACTGAAAGTGGAATTTAAAGGACTCTAAGCTCTTTTGTCAATTTACCTAAAACTCTAAATTATTCTCCACTTGGTTAGCCTCAAAAAAGTTCTGGAATCCTTTTAACTCTTTTCTCTTTGGTACAAAGACAAGGTCAAAGCAGTGGAAACATTAGTGGTGAGATTTAAAGAAGATGCAGACTCCTAACTTCTAGTTTCCACTGCTGCTACACACACACACACACACACACACACACACACACACACAGGGCTAAGGAAATGTGTCTTCCTTCCTGCATAAAAGCCAGAAATGCCTTCTCCTCTGAGATTTAATTCTACCCTTAAGGCCTTCAAAGTCCCAAGGGACCGCTGACAGTTCACAGTTGTTTATTTATTTGAGTTATATTTATGCATCATTAATGCCAGGTGAGACTTAATGATATTAGAACTCAGCTTTGTCCTTTCATGAACAACCTCTCCCCATAATTCTGACTATTATGTCCTGTTTTTCCATTAACTGAGCCTTTTCTTACACCCCCATCCCTCAACAACAACAGCAAATCCCTCGTAATCCTTTCCCAAGGAGGCTACATCATGCAAAATCTGCTTCTGCTCCCCAGAGTGAGAAGCATTCATTATCCTTGCTTCCCATGGCCATATCCGGGTCATCCTCATATCCATGTAACCCAACTAGTTCTTCCTTACACAGCTCATACAATTTGCTTTGTCCGTCTCTTTGCATCCTCTTCAAAGTTCTGTACCAACTGCAACGCAATTTGCCTCTCTATTCAGTGAGTTCATTGAAGCACGGCTGTTCTCTGTACTCATCCCCCATCATCACCACTTGGGATGTTAATAATCCATGCTGAAAATGCTTCTCGTATTTTGACCCCACATGGTCTTTTCTTTCTTTTTGATTCCTGAGATCTGCCAAACATCCACCGAACTTGAGTTAAGTCCGGCTCAACATTAGGAAAATTTGGTAAAGAATTACCGACTTATTCATCTGGATGTAAACCTGACATTTCTCCCTCTTTTTTGTTTCTTTAAGTGCTTTAACTTTATGCTTTGCTTTCATTGCTGTTTTAAAAAATTCTGGCTGAATATTTGCTCATTGAAAAAATAATCTGGATTCATACAGAGGGGTATAAGTAAAGAACTAACAGAGTCCTGATTTGCTTATGTCCAATGCCCTCCATCTGCAAAATACCTCGGTCACTTAGCAGGACCTCCATAATGAGACTTCCATATTCAAGATGCCAATCCTCGAAATGTCCCCTCTGACAAACATCTACTGCTCTTCCTCCTTTCTCAATGGCTTGCAACCTCTGAAATTTCTTCCTATTCTTATTGTCACCTCCAGTCACTCTATGATTTTCCGTTCTCCTTTTCTATTTCCACTTGATTTCACTGAGACTTGGCATATGATTCACTGTTTTACAAGCATACTCACTACCACCTCAGGATGCCTTAGCACCTTAAACTTCTCCTGCTCCACCTTTCCATTGCCTAGCCTTTGGAAACAGTTGCCAAGTGGGATTGGAGAAAACCTTGAAGCCATTTGGACTGAAGCCACCACAAATTCATTCTTGGTCCAGTCTACTGGCATTCGCGTCTGTTTTCATTCACCTTTTATTAATTCACCATCCGATTTCCTGGAGAATTTTCCATAACTCTTTTATTCTCCTCAATACCCCAGTTCTGTCCAGTTCCTCTCACAGCAGCTGACCTCATGCCTGTTTCATGAGATATAATCTCTCTCATTTGAGTAACTCCAAATTCTTTTCTTTCTACTTCAGCATCTCTGTGTATCCCTCTAGGTTCTCCAACTCCTCTCCTAAATCTGAGGTCAACCCCTCAGTCAGTGCTCCTGATCCAAGCCCCTCCTCCCTCCTGGGTACCAGGCTCCTCCATCAGTCAACTCCTTTCTCTTGCATCTTCAATCTTTCCCTCTGAGTTGACTTCTCAGCTTTTGCCCATCTGACCTTCTCTAAGAAAACCCCTCTTTATCCTGAAGTCTTCTCTCATCAGTTTCCTATCCTCTCATCCTCACTACCAAATATTTTGAAAGTAGAGTCAATCACATCTACCAGTTTTGCACCAACAAGTTTTGCTTAGCTTCTTTCATTGTTCCTTGGCCCCTCTCTCCCCTCTACTGAAACTCCTCTTAGAGGTAATCAGTGATTTCCTAATTGCCAAGTATCCCAGTCAGTGTTTATTCCAATCAATTCTCTGCTGTAGCCCTCACTGTTGACATGAAACATTCTCTCTCTTTACTCCCTTGTACAGTGCTATTTTTGTCTCCTGCTATCACTTTGACCATTCGTTTTCCATCTGGCTCCACTGCTTCCTCTACCCTCCTAAATTTAGATATCTTCAGATCTCTTCATACTCTTTCATCTAAATATCATCCATCTCCATTACTTCAATTATTGCTCTATGAGGATGACTCTGAAATCTTGATTGCCAACCCATTATCTCCTCTGAGGACCAGACTTAAATTTCAAGACAAACTATCAGTCTTTGAAACACAAATATACCAAACAAGATCCAAGGCCCATCTAATCGTCTCCATAACTTCTAATGGTATAAAAAATCATCCCCCTCTACCACGACTGGAGTGAAGTTTCCTCCCTTCCCCCATGTCTTGTCATTTGCCAAGTCCAGTATATCAGAGAGCTTCCCATTTTCTCCAGACTTAGTCATCTCACACTGGCAATGCCCGATGTCAAACCCATCTCTCTCATTATAATTATTTTAATCGTTATTCCTATTTTTTTCCATTCTATGCTTCTTATTCTGCTGGGTTAATTTTCCTAAACCCATTTTTCAGATCATCTTACTCACATGCCTTTAAGTCTTCAACAACTCCCAGTTATCTATCAAACTAAGTCCAGACTCTTTAATAAACATTCAAGGCTATTTACTTAACTTACCTTCCAGCATTATCCACTACTATTTCTCAAAAGGTGTCCTGTATTCAAATAAACTAACTCATTCACTTTCCTCACCTCAGGCCTAAAATGTGCCTATCTCTGTGCTTTTGTTCATGTTGTTTTCCTGTTAAGAATGCTATGCAATCAATCACTTCCTGTTGAAATCCTATCTTTGTTTCAAGGTCTGTTTCAAATGCACTTTCTTCCTGTTTGGGATATAGCCTACCTTTCTTCTGATCCCCTATAGCTTACTCTTAATCTGCTTTGTATCATAACTATTTGTGAAGGCAACACCTTCTTACCACTGATGTCCTATTCTCACTATAGATTGTGAATGTCCTTAATGTTATTCTCCAAGTACCATGTTAGTTTCTGCAGTTTCAAAGATGAAGAAAAATTCTTCCTAATTTCCCTGAGAAATTAAAAAAATCCTTACCCCAGGAAACCTACATTTATGTTTCTTTCCCCATTCCATTATGCAGTTTTCTCATTCTCCCAGAAGGGGACTGAGTTCCTGTTACCACTCCCTAAAGAGTGGAGAATATAGAGAAAGTGGGGCCATCTTTCCCACAATGGCAAGGGGAAGTGTGTTCCTGAATACCCAAGTTGGAATTCTGAAGGCAAATCGTTGTCCTTGAGGGACAAGCCACAGACTGGCGGTGGAGGCAGGCCCCAAAGTACCCAGTTATGATGCTATCCCTCAAGAGCAGTGGTAGAAGTGTGTGGTGTGGGATCCATGGGAATAGGGAAAAACAGGCCTGAGGATAGGATGGTGGGACTTGGAAACTACTCAGCTCAGTTGGGTTTTCTCAGTGTGACTTCATTGATCATTCTGGAACACATGCTTTTCCCAAACTGTAGGCATGGTTACATTCTCTTGCAAATACTCACAGAAATACAATACAGCCTAACTTTTTCAAATTACTTATTGCTTCAGATGGTCTGGTTATAGAGGTTTTCCCTATTCTCCTTCAAGTCCTGAGTGTGTTGAGCCCTTAGGGCCACGGGCTGTAGGGGAAATCTGTGTCCCTGAGAGTGGTGAGTGAGAGTCAAAAAATGAAAAATCAAAGAATTAAGTGTCCTCCTTCTGCTACACACAAGTTAAGTAACCAAGTCATTTAACTCCTCTTGTATTTAGTTTTTTTATTTAAAAAATAAGGATAATAACAGAGCCTACTCTTTTAGATTGTTGGGAGAATTAAATGAGTTAATCCACATAAAATGCATCACATTGTGCTGGGGCCAAAGCATGCCCTCAAATATGATTATGATGTTGAAGATGATAATGAAAATGATAATGAGGATGCTCATAAGTCATGAAAAGCTGATTATTTCTCATCATGCTGAGGTTAACAGCTGAGCATATCTCTATGAGGATTAAAGAAATAATCCAAATAGAAGTGTAACACCTTTTGGCTTTACAGGACTTGACGAGACCCAAAACACTTCCACGTGCATTATTTAGCCTCACAGCAACTCTGGGAAGCAGATAACTAGAGGTGAAGAATTGGTTCAGGGGTTAAATGAAAAGGTCGGGATTACCTTGGAGCAGAACTAGGCATGGGGCATACCTAGAACTCATTGGGTGGTTTCTTTTTCTCCTTCTTCAATAAAGTTTCTGATGAGCATTGAATCAGGCAGCCCAACTGTTGCTTCTGTTCCAAATATCTGAACAACCATCATATTTAGACCAGCAGTAAAAACAATAGTGACACTTCTCCAAGAGACCTTCCTTGGAGGAATCCTCTAGAAGATTGCACTTCAGGCACCAGTCACCAGTTCGGAGGCCCAGGCCACCACTTCTGGCCAACTGGCTACAAATCTGGAGGTTCCCACCACCCCTTCGGGTTCAGTAATTCACTAAAAAGGCCCACAGAACTCCCCAAAAGCCCTATACTTACAAAAAGAAGCAACACATAGGATGAGGTCTGGGAGGGTCTCAAAGGCAAACTTCTCCACATTTCCTCTCCACCTGACGTTAGAATGCATCACTCTCCTGGAACAGAAATGTATTTTCGCAATCATGGAAGTTCCCTGAATTTATATGCGATCTCTTTACTTTTACACAGACATGACTGATAGAATCACTGCCCTCATGGATGAGCTTAATCTGCAGTCTCCCTCCCTTCCCAGAGGTCAGGAGAGGGTGGGGCTGATACGGGGCTCCAAGCCTCAACCCCCTAATCACCTGGTTGGTCTCTCAGGTGCAGCCAACCCCCACCCTAAGGCTGCAGGTGTGGCTAGCCCCTCCTTGTCCTCTCATTAGCATATGGACTATCAAGTGTGGTCCTAGGTTCACCAAGAAGAAAAAAAGGCATTCCTATTATGGGAAATTCCAAAGATTCAGAAGTGCCCTCCCCAGGAACTGGGGGCAAAGACCAGCCAACTTTTTCATTATACCATGCACACACTAATAGCAATTCTTGAAATATTGTTATAATTTTACTTCTGAAGAGCTTGAAGCACCATATCAGTTATATCTTCTTTACTCCCATTCAAATGTTTGGATTATCATAACTACCTATTGGTGGCTTTCTCCTTAGGGGCAAATCTATGGGCTCCCTGGAGATTGCTTGGCGGCACCGTGACATGGGCTTCTTTTGTATATACCAGGTGGTGTTTGGGTGGAGGTGGGGCATTCAGATGGAATTCAATTCAACGCAACAAACATTTTTAGCCCCATTTTACTTGCCAGTTTCTCTGCAGTGAGCAGGTCCAGGAAGAGATTGTATAGTCTGGTCATCATGTCACCACTTCCTGTTCTAATTCCAAACTTCCCTTGGCTGGTGACAGCAACCACCCAGCTGGTAGACAGGATAAGGGATTGATCTGGGGGAGTCTGACATCTCTCAGTCTTTGTGCTCTTTGGTCACAGTTTAAAATAAACATGTTTCTCCCCTCTCCTCATCCCATGGGTTGTGCACTATTTTTCAAAACCCACTTAAAGCAGCAAAAGCAGGTCATTTGACTTGCCTACATTTGGTTCTGATTTCTGCACCTTAACTCTTACTTCAGGCATATGTTCGTCTTGAAATGCTTTATTTCACATTTTCTTGGCTTTCTTCTGTGCATCAAAATAGCCCATGATGATTCCAGACCTTTTCCCTTGTCCCTAAGTTCCCTGTTCCTCTCCAACTCCTGTTCTCAGGGGATAATTTTGCCACCTGCTTTGCTAAGATCAATATATGTGTCTTAAAGTCCCCAATACTTTATCTTTACTCACAATGTCACTGTCAGTACTGCTGTCTCTAATTCCTCCCCACAGTCTTAGTGAAATGGGTTTCTTTCTTCAGGAAACCTAACCTCCCACTTCATATCTCAGATGCCATTCCTTCTTCCTTCACTAGAGTCTTTCCTTCCCCTCCACTCAATGTCTCTGAAGATCTCAGGTCCTGTGCTTGTTTGTATATATTATGTCCCCCCCAAAAAAAGCCATATTCTTTAAAGCAATCTTGTGGTGGAAGATTGATTAATCTTTTTAATTAGGGTGTGACCTCTTGATTGACTATTTCCATGGAGATTTGGCTCCAACTATTCAGGGTGGGTCTTGATTACTTTACTGGGGTCCTTTTAAAAGAACTCCAGGCCCAGACGCTGCTAATGCTTAGAGATGCTTAGAGATGCCTGGAGTTGCAGACAGAAGGACATTTGGAGATGCTTAGCTAAGGATGCACAGGAGCTAAGAGAGGACAAAATGTCCAAGAGCAGCTGAGAGAGACATTTTGGAGCCAGCCGTTGAAAGCAGATGCTTGGAGACATTTGGAGAGGCTAGCCCAGAATTTGCTCCGGAGAAGCTAAGAGAGACAAGCCCAGACACATTTGGGAGAAAGCCATTTTGAAATGCAACCCAGGAGCAAAGGACAAGCAGATGCCAGTCACGTTCCTTCCCAGCTGACAGAGGTGCTCTGGATGCCATTGGCCATTCTTCAGTGAAGGTTTCCTCTTGTTGATGCCTTAGCTTGGACACTTTTATGGCCTTAGGACTGTAAACTTGTAGCCAAATAAACCCCCTTTATAAAAGCAATCCATTTCTGGTATTTTGCATTTGGGCAGCATTAGCAAACCAGAACAGGTCCCATACTCTCAACCTCTTCCTCAACTCTGAGCACAGTTAGCTGGAGCCCCCTTTAAGGAGGAGTGCCCCTCGAGTCTTGAGACTTTTTCTTCCCTTGTCCACTGTGGCACTGCAATTTTCTGGATCTTCTATTTTTCTGACTATTCTTTTTCTGTTTCTTGTATTGATTCTGGCTTCAACTATTTGCTCTTCCCACTTCTTATTCTCACGTCTTCATCCACTTACTTATTTTTTCATCCTGGATTCATAGAGGATCCTATATCTGCCTGGCAACAATCTAGACACAGAGATACAGTGGTGAACAGGTCAAACAAGGCTCCTGCTTTCATAGTTTCTGTATCTGGTAGGAGGGGACAGAAAGTAAGCAAGTACATAAAGTAAAAATAAGTTATTTTGAATAGTGATCAAAGATACAAAGAAAAAGAAACAGGGTGGTGAGATAGAAAACAACTTCAGGTTGAGGTGGGTGGGCAGGAAACCAGTTTAGAAATGGTGACCGGGGAGTGCCCCTGTAAGGAGAAGTCATTTGATTACTTGATTTCAATGAGTTAAAGACTCTCAGAAGAAGCCTAAACATATTTCAGGGAACTTAAGGAACTTGCAAAAGTGACTGGGAGCCTGAATGATTAGGAGCCAGACATGGGATGATGAGCATTCTGAGCAGAGGGGGTATCTAGTGCTAAGGCTCTATGATGGGGAAAAGCCAGATAATTTTGAGGAGCATTTAAAAAAAAAAATAACTGCATCTGGAATATTGTGGACAAGGTAGGGAGTGGTGGACATGAGTGTGGAGAGCTAGCCAGGGGTCAGGGGAGGCCTTGGTAGGCCATGGTGAGAAGTTTGGATTTTATTTTAAGTGCAGTGGGATGCTGTTGAAGGACTTTAAGCAAGAAAAATACATGATCTTACAGAATATAAAGATTGCTCTGGCTACTGTTTGGAGAACGGAATGGATGGTTTCACCCATCAACTATAAGGGGAGGTGATCATTAAATTGGAAAGGGTCAGGCAGACATAAGAAAGAAGGAATTGAAGCTAAAATGGCAGAAAAGAGGAAGGGATGACTTAATTTCTACGAGTTAAAGACTCTCATAAGAAGCCTAAATGTATTTCAGGGAACTTAAGGAACTTGCAAAAGTGACTGGGAGCCACTGCCAAAAATCAAGGGAAACATCAGAAGACTGAGGACAGTGAATGCTCCTGTTTTCAATAGAGGAGAAGAGTGGGAAGGTGCTTGGGGATACTAGAGGCAAGTACATTTTCCCTAAAACCTCATGTAAAATCCTCAAATTGAGTTATTTTAAATGGGGCTAGTAAACATTTAGAAATAGGCAATATTATTATTATGAATCAGCATAGATAAAACCTAAGAAAAACTTAGGCAAAACTAAGCCAAATTCCTTCTGTGGTAGTTGTGGTGGTGGTGAAGGTTGTCAGAATTCTTGGCCTGAAAATATCTCGATCACTCCATGCATCTCAAATTTGGCAAGACTTTCAAAAAATCATAGAATCTCAAAAATGACTGGAATTTTATCAATAATTTATTCCAAATTACTAAGCCATAGAAATTTTTTTCCCTACAAAATCCCAATAATTGGTTGGATAACACCTGCTTGAACATAATTAAAGGTAATTCATTCCCTGTTGGAATGGTTTGAAATATATTGCTGTAAATCTGTTTCCATGTAAATGTAAACCATTATTTCTACTTCTTTTCTTGAGATTATTGTTAAGTCTAATTCCTCTTACATAACGGCTCTTTGTTTTTTGGAATGCGTCACTCTGTGTGTGTGTGTGTGTGTGTGTGTGTGTGTGTGTGTGTGTGTGTACATATATATATATGGAAGCTAGGGAGATGTGTTTGGGTATTTATTTATGATTGAGCCACCACACTAAAGAAATCTAATTAGTAGCTCATTGTTGAGGAGCTAGAGGGAGATACCTGAAAACTTGCCAAAGGACCCTGGCTTTTTTTTTTTTTGCTGTTCATTTTTAAAAACCTATGTTTGGATCAGTAGTTGTCAAGCCTAGAGTTGAAACAAGGCTGAAGAGAGTGAGGTGGGGTGTTGAATCTGGGATTCAATAAAAGGATTAACAGGATGTGAAAATTGTTTGAAACAAGAAAATTTTAACAGCAATAAATGCAGAGTTTCATAAGGTTTCCAAAACTTGCTGTATTAAGTACAAAATGACTCTGCAACAGGTCAAGTGAAAAATCCTTAGATTTTAAGTGACCAGAAGCTCATTATGAGTGAGATGTGGTGGTAACTGCATTTAAACAGACATACCCTCTGTTTCGATTTGCTAATGCTGCCAGAATGCAAAATACCAGAAATGGATTGGCTTTCATAAAGGAGATTTATTAAGTTACAAATTTACAGTTCTGAGGCCATAAAAATATCCAAACTAAGGCATCAACAAGACGATACCATCACTGAAGAATGGCCTGTTTCATCCAGAACACCTCTGTCAGCTGGGAAGGCACATGGCTGGCATCTGCTGTTCCTTTGCTCCCAGGTTGCATTTCAAAACGTCTTTCTCCAAAATGTCTGTGGGTCTCTCTTGGCTTCTTCAGTTCCTATGCATCTAAGCATCAGGGTCCTCTCTTAGCTTCTCCAGGGCAAACTCTTGGCTAGTATCTCCAAACATTTCCAAGCATCTCCAAGTGTCAGCATCAGTATCAGTTCTTAGCTTCTCTCCAAAATGTCCCTCTCAGCTGCTCTGAGCTACTTCTGATTGTGAGCTGTTTTATAGGACTCCAGTGATTAAATCCAGATCCACCCTGATGGGTGGGATCCATATCTCCATGGAAATAATTTAATCAAACCTTTAGCCCACAGTTGATTGAGTTGCATCTCCATGGAAACACTCAATTAAAAGATTCCAACCTAATCAACACTAATACATTTGTGCCCACGAGCTTGCATTAAACAATATGGCTTCTGTGGGACATAATATATCCAAACCAGCACACCCTCTAAAGCAAGAGTGGCCACCATTCTTTAAGAATCATGCTGGCAAACTAAAAATCCTCCTGAGAAAGCAACTAGGGTGACTAAGGTTTAGAAACCACTAAGAAATACACTGGAAAAAACTTATGAAGCTTAGCCCTAAATAAAAAAATCTTGGGGTGGGGAGTAAGGAAGCATAGTTTTTCTAAGAGATACAAGTTGTAGTTCACTCCAGAAAACAGTATGAGGATTCCTTAAGGGAGTTTTGGGAGGAAGGCTGTACAGAATTCAGTTGAATATAAAAAAAACTTCGTTGAACAAGAAAGGGACTCTTATGAAGTGGTAACTGCTCATCACTGGAACAGAGTCAAGCCCACGCCTCAGGAATGTTGTTGGGGGATCCAGGACTTGGAAAGGAGGTTGTCAACTTTAATTTTTCATCCAAGTCTAGTAATACAGTATACTTCGAAGGCTGGTCTTCAAAGGAACACAGAGTGTTCTGGTAGCTAGTCCCCCGGGGAGGAAGATCTCATCTCGGGGACTTTTTTTGCCCTGTGATACATTAGAAGGGAGAATTTCCTGTCGCTGGTTCACTTACGGCCAGCTGTTACTCGGCGGTTCCCTTTGGAATACCGGCGTTAAGCTACCCCTTTTAGAAAGGGAGCATAGGGGTGGGAGAAGAGGGAAAGAGAGACTCTTTTATTAATCACTTCAGTTCCAGGCATTCCTCAACGGTTTCGTCAATCTGAGTTTATAACTGGATTTAAATGTTCAGGCTTTCCCGTCAGAGATGGGGTGGAACGGGAGAGGGCGGGTGTCACCGAAACAGCTGTTAGGACCGAGGAGTGGGTAACAGTTGGAAGAGGCCAAACCACAATCTATCTGCATTTAAATTAAAAGAAAAATAAAATAAAATAAAAGCTTAGAGCAAGTGGGAGGCCTGCAAAGACCCAGGGGGAGGAAGAGGCGCCCTCTTTTGCCCCCACCCCCACGCCCCTCTTGGGCTGGCATTTGGATCCCCTCACTGAGTGTTGAGGTAAACATAGGAACAGGTGCGCCCCACTCCTACCCCCACTTCCCCTAAGCAGGGATCATCTTGCTGCGTTCGGTGTGCCCGGGACCAATTAATCAAAGCTACACAAAAGATAGAGCAGGGGGACAGGACGGAACCGGGTCGCGGAGGAGAGAGCGCGGGGCCCTGTGCTGTGTACACTGCAGATGACATCATTGACTGAAAGCGATTTGGCCCTCCCCTTCCCGGAGCCGGGGGCCAGCAAGGCTGTGCGGGAGCCGGAGTGGGGTTGCTGGAGGGTGTGAATTTGTGCAAGGAGGTGTGCGAGTGCTCGGGAAAGGCGTGGAGGCGTGAGAGGAAGACCTGGAAAGCGCGCGCGAGCTAGCGAGTCGGAAAACTGCAAGTGCCGGAGGCGTTTGCGCCGCTCCCGGCTCCGCCCCGGCTCGGCGCCGCGCTCGGTCCTGGGAGGGGCACGCCCGCTGGCGGGTGGGGAGTGTGTGCACGAGGGGGTGGGCCCATGGTGGCCGTGCGGGCGCAGAGCCGCCTGCGCATGTCAAGGCTGACAGAGCGCACATGACCGGGGGGCCTCTGGAGGGGCAGCTGCTCACCCGCCACCCAGGGTCGGGGCCCCGCACAGTCCGGGGGCGCGCTCCCGGGAAGGGACTCGCACTTCCCACCCACCACCACCCCTGAGATCGCAGGCCGAACGGCAGCTTCCGCCTCCTTGCCGAGCCCTCCGGATCTCCCCGGGAAGCTGAGGACAGGCGTGGACGGGACCGACGTGGAAGAAATTCTCCAGCTCCCACGCGCGGCTTCGGTGGCTTCGGGTGTGGGGGACACGCCCAACTGGAGAAGCCGGTCAGAGCAGAGGGAGCCGGAGCTCCCGGGGTCTTGGAGGATCCTGGTCGCAGCGTGGCTGTACCTAGGGGAGGCGAGAGGTGGATAAACATGGACCCCTTCGACAGCCCGGTCGCCTAGAGCCAGCGGAGCTACTCACTTCCGAGCGGAGCTTGCCGCGAGGCGCAAACAGGATAGAGACTGGGGAGCTAACTGGAATGTGAAGTTCCGGGGTCGGAGGTGTAGATACTGTCCGTGGTGCTGAGCCGGATCCCAGCAACGGGCTCGCGGGAGAGAGGCAGAGAGCGAGAGAGACAGCAAGAGAGAGAGCGCGCGCGCGCGCGCGCGGAGCTGCTGATCCGCCCCTTCGAATTGGGGCGGCCTGCTAGGGTAGCTTCAAGCTGAAACCGCCCCCACCCACTCCCCCCAACCCGACTCCAGAAGCCTGCAGAGCCTCCCCAGTCACGGGCGCTTGACCCTTTTTTCAGTCAGAGAGTCGCCCCCTTGGGGCAGTTCGTCCCAAAGGGTTTCCTCGAAAGTATCTGAGAGGGCTCAGTCCTTGACCGAGGGAATCTCTCTGTTTAGCCTCGGAAGCCTCCAGCCAAAAAAGATGCCTGCCTTCAACAGATTGTTTCCCCTGGCTTCCCTGGTGCTTCTCTACTGGGGTAAGTACCAGCACCCTGCCGTGCCAGATGCAGATAACAGTAATAATGTTCACAATAATAACGCTCATTGATGTCGTTGATGACAAAAAGGAGCCGTTGTTGGCTTGTCTCGGTGCATCCTTGCCAGACATGGAGACCACAGGGATTCCTTGAGAGCTGGGATTTTGAGATTGGAAAGATGCCCCCACCCCCTCCACTCTTGCCGTTTTATTCCAGAGCCTCCCTTAGTGGTTTTCACCCCTCCTCCAGTTTCCCGACCATTCCAAAGGATTTTTTTTCCTTTCTCTTTGCTGAAAGGGAATGCAGTCACATCCATTGTCAAAAATTTCTGCTGCAGTTACATCTTATTCTTAATGAGGAGTCCATACTCCTGAAAACATTACTGAATCTTCAAAATAGTTTCTCTTTATTTATAAATATAAATATAAGCTAGATAGCTAAAGGCATGCATTCTGAGAGTGAAAATACTTTAGTTATTGATCCGCCTGCTTAATTTTAATAGTGAATGGGAGGAAAACAGGTTTCAGCTATTTGCTGTTATGCATTTGATAAACAGGGAACTGGGAATTCTATAGTTTTTTTTTTGTTTGTTTGTTTTTTTCCCATGAACATGCAGAACCAAGGTGATTTGATGTTTGTGGAGTTGGGTTGTTTGCCTTTGAAGATGAATAGACTCTTGCTTATCTGCTGTGAGGGACTGAGGTGACCTTCTCCCTCCAAATAAGGAAGTCCTGCACTTGCAACAGTAAAGCTAAGCTGGGGTGGTGTCAGAGATGGGCTTGGAGTGGGGTGCCTGAATGCCTGTAAAAGGGACTGAATGAGTTTATGTGATAGTGGTGTCTGAACATGTGATAGAGCGAATGTTTTATTGTGCCAGTGTATCTCTCAGTGTCTGATGTGTACAAGTGTGTCTGAGCACATCTAATGCAATGGTGAGGGTAAGATAATGTGTGTGTGTGTGTGTGTGTGTACGTCTGGGCATCTCTGCCTTGGTATCTCTGATTTGATCCTCATATCAAATATAGGTGCTTTCCGGTTGATATATTGCTTTATGTGATCGTAGCTACCTTACTCCATTCTAAAATCAATAACCAATGTTGTTGAAACCAAGCATGTAGGATTGTGCTCCCATGATTGGTATGAAATCCATTCTGCCTGTGCAGTGGCAGACATACTGATGGGAAACACCTCTTTACCATAGTATTACTTTGTCAAGCTTCCAGGACTGACTCTGGCTGCCAGCATCATCTGGATTTTTCATGTGACCGAAGGCAGAGCCAAGCTTCCTGTTGAACAAAATGCCTGATGAGACAGGCTAGAAAGGACGAGGGAAAGTAATTCCAGTCCCAAGGGCAGACTCACCGCCATCCATCCCCTGTAGAGTAGATCAAGCCTGGAGATGAAGCAGACATAATAGGTTGCCAATGATCTCACCTACCATGAGGATTTAAGGCTGAGGTTTTCTCAGGGTAAGCCAAGACGGGGGATATGAAGCCTGGGAGGGCTAGGTCTGGCTGGGTAGGTGAGTGTATGGGGAAGGCAGTGGGAGAGGAAGTTGTAGAGATGGGTTGGGTAAGATTCTTCAGAGACTTGAATATCCTCTCCAATATTTCCTAATCTAGGTTTTTGGAACCCCCGTCTGAATTCTTGGGAAGGGCATAGCATGGTATAGTCCAAGGACCTTTCTTCTGGGGCTTCAGAAGGCTGGGTTGGAGCCCTAGCTCTGCCCCTATCTCACTATATAACAACCTCAGTCCCAGGTTGCTCATAGGTAAAGTGAAGACATTGGAGGACATGATCTCTAACATCCTTTTCAGCTTCACTACTGAATGGTAGGGAAATAATTATGGAATATTGCTGGAATTGGCAGAGTGACCAGTCTCCAACCTACTCATCAGCCCTGTACTCCCCTCCCCCCAAAAACAAAAACAAAAACAAAAACAAAAAAACCTTTGGGAGAAGTGTGTGCATTACACTCATCATTGCTCAATCTCAGATGCTTTGTAATCTGAACATCAGTTTACCAAACTGAAAAGCTACAGAGGAAAATAGGGGTGATTCAGGAAAACTTGGTTGTTGAATGTAAGAGGGAGCCTTGCTTCATAGCGCCATTTCATTTTATCGGCATGGAATTCCAGTATTGGAAAGCACTTATCTTGGATATGTTCCCCCTTCCTAAGTTGGTTTTTCACATGATGCCCAATAAATGGAAAGAATCTTCTCCATGCTTTTATTTTCTGCACGTATTGAAAAAAGTTCCCTATTTCCTCTAATAAAGCATATAATAACAGCAACAACTTAAACTTGCCTAGTGCTCTGTAGTTTACAGAGCAATTTTCAATCTATTCTTTCAATCCCCATAACAAACTTGTGGCAGTCAGGAGGAAGTAGTATTGTTTCCAGTTTAGAGATGAGGAAATAAAGAATAAAGGACTTGCTAGAGAACCCATGTCTCCTGATTTCAGTTTTCCAGAGCTCGTTCTAGCACATCTCATAATACAAATGCTGCTCATGACATACTTATAGGATGGCCCAGTGGGCATCTGGCCTCTCATCTTCCTTCTGAGCTGCTCCCATCATCCCGACTGCCCCCACCACACCCCGTTTCCTAGGCCCTTATCCACCCTTTAGGCTTCTAGTGCCTTCTTGGCTCTTCCTCTCTAAGTGTTTCCAGGTTTTCCCTCCCAGCTGTCCCCTGTGTTTGGGAATGTTTTCCTCTCTTTCCCCAGTAGCCCTTCCTGCATCCCATTCCTTCCATGCCTTGCTAAGTCACTGGCTAATCCAATAGAGCAAGTTATTTCAGAGTGTTAATATCTAAAAATAGCTTCATTTATTAACTCCTTTTAGAAAGTATTTATATTCTAACCAAAGCCTTCATTATCTGAGTGCAAGGGAAAGCACTTGGAGCAAGTTCAGGAGGGGCTATTTGGTAGTGCCGAAAGAAGAGAAAGATTTGGGGGTGCTAGAGGAGTTAGTTCAATGTATGTTAGTAATCACCTCATAGTAGTTTGATGCTACTCCTTAGTTAGATATGACCATCATTATAACGTCATATTCTTTTTCTTCCTCATTAAGTTTCTCTATTTTTACTATAGAAATTGAAGAGGAAACGAAACATCAGATGACTTGGTCATGATTATTCCAGAAATCTATCATTTTCAATCAGCATTGTTGATTGAGTGCCTGCCATATGTACAACCTTTTCTTGTATACCTAGAGGATTCCGTAGAAATGGAAGCAGACTGTGCTAGAGCCAGCTGCACGGGCTCACACAGCCTGTGAAAGCTAAGTATGCATCTCTTCCCAGTTCTACTTTCAGTCAAGTTGGTGGCTTAAGTCAGCTATGGTGGGAGTGCTTGTGCCACTGAGAGAGGCAAATGCTACAAATCAGGGTTTGTTTTTTTTTTGCCCCCAGAGAGCTGACTATAAAACATTCATCAGGGCATCACTGAATAGGGGCAACAGTATTGGCTTCGTTACAAAAAAAGAGTAAGAATTAAAAATATGCTTGTGAGAAGCACATAAGAACATAAGCCAAGAAGGACAGAAACAAATCCAAGTGTTCCAGCAGGGTGTAGAAAATAGAACACAACTTTTGGAGTCAGGCTGTCTTAGATTCAAATATATATGGTTTTGGGACAGTTACTTAATCTCATTGAGACTCGGTTTCCTTACCTAAAATGGGATAATAGTGCCAGTTTATTATAAATAGTGAGATAATGTTTGCTAAGGGGTCTTTTTATAGGAAAGTCTCAATAGATAGTAGCTACTATTCATAGTAATAAGCTCATGTAGATTATGACTGTCATCAGGGCTGAGAGTGGAGGGAAGATGGAGAGGGTGAGGGGAATAATTTTGAGAGAGAGGTTGGAGAGTGCTGATTTCAGGACTGGCGTCTCTTATTCTCAGTAAGTGTGGCTGTGGGAGAAGGATGGGGAAAAGGGCTGAAACGGCTGTATCTGTTTTCTATAGCTGCACAACAGTTACCTCAGAACTTAATAACTTGAAACCATAAACATTTTAATTTCTCATGAGCCTGTGGGTCAGCGAGGAGTTTCTTCTGGTCTGTTCTGGCTCAGCTGGAACTGGGCTCCCATGTCTGGAGCGTCAGCTGGAGCAGCTGGGGCAGCTGGGGCTTCAGTCCACGTGGTCTCTCACCCTCCAGCAGAGCAGCCCAGGCTTCCTCCCACGGTTGGCGGCCAGGACCCAACAACAGGAGAGAGCATCCTCAAATGCGAGCACTTTGCAAGCCTCTGCTGGCATCACATCTCCTCATGTCCCCCCAGCCAAACCAAGTAGCATGACCAACCCTAAGATCCCAAGAAGCGGAAAGTCATGCTGCAAGGGTGTGCACACAGGGATGGGGGGATTTGTGGCCATTTTGCAATGTACTATCCAAGACTTCATGAGCAGAGATCTCCCCCCTTGAAACTGGATTTTGACTAGGAGAAGGGAAGGAGTGGAGCTTGCTCTCTGGTGATGCTTTGGATTCTTGTCACCTCAGGGGCAACTCAGGAAAGAGAGAGGCTCCTCTACCTGCTGCTGTACCCCATTCACCGTCCTGACTGCACGTATTCCACCTTCCCTCCTTTTACTGTGGACAGATGGTTTCTCCTCTTGTGCACCAGGGCACACCTCCTCTCACCCACTCAAGGACTGTAATCCAGAAAATTATTCCCTTTAATGCTACTCGCCTCCACTACCACCTTCATCCAAGCGAAATCATCTCTCAATCCGATCACCGTACCAGCACCGTAATTGCTCTCCTTGCTTCCGCCCTGGTCCCCCTCCACCCCTTCAGTTTATACACAACACAGCAGTCAGATCGTATAATTTTATATAAATCAGGTCATGCCATTCTTCCGTTCAATACCCTCCAGTGCTTTGGCAAAAGCCAAAGTCCTAACCATAGCTTACAAGGCCCTCTATGACCTGGCCCAGGCCCTGTTCTCCTCTCTCACCTCCTTCTGTTCTCACTCTGTTCTCTGTACTTTACACATTGGGCTCCTTGCTATCTCTTGGACATGACAAACACACTCCCACCCTAGGGTCCCTGAGTTGTGGTTTCCTCTGCTTGGCCTGTCTTCACCTGTTCATACGGCTCGCTCCCTCCTTTCTTTCCTTCAGTGTCTGCTCAATGTCACCTTCTCAGTGAGGCCTTCTCCGATGACCTGGTGCACTGTCTCTCTCTCTCCTCTCCTCTGCTTTATTTTTCCTCATAGCACTTATTACCATTTAATATTGATCATTTTCTCTCTCCCTTCACTGGGAGGTTGTCTTCCTGAGAGCAGGGATGGCTTCTGGATTGTCCCCTGCTGTATTCCCAGGGCCTAGAACAGTGTCTGGTGCACATTGCACACTCAGTATATTTGTCGAATGAAATGACAAATAAATGAACAAATAAATGAAGGATAAGAATAACACTGACAAGTGACATTTGTATAAAGCATGCTCAGAGAAATTATTCCATAGAATTCTCACAATATAAGATAATATTAGATAATATTTTCAGCATTTTTGTCGATGAATAAATGGAGGCTCAGAGAGATTAAATCGTAGATCAAACCCAGGCCTTCAGTTGCCAAATACCGTCTTCCTCCTGCCACTATAACTGTAACTATTCATTCTCTGGAACATTTTTCCTGTTTTGCATTCAGCGTCATCATTGTTGAACTAACTTGTCTTTACTATCTTTCATTAAATATGAGAGTTCTCTCTGAACACTGTCTACCCCTTCTGTTCTCTCCCAAACTTTTGGGTAGGTCACACCTTCTTTTTTACGAGATCTATAATCAAGATTTCAAACTCATCACATGCTGAAGATGTTTCTGATGAGTTCTCCCTAGATGTGACCCTGTCTCTATTGGGAGAAGGGCCCTATGCAGAAGTAGGAGGCCCTCGTGGACTGCAGATAAGATCAGCCCCAGCTTGCCTGAGAGTTTTAAAAGCAAGTAAATTTATTTTACCTTGATGCTTAAAACACTAAGTTAATTATGCTGACACGAGCTTTTAAACTCAGAGTTTTAAAATGAAATTTTTTGCCTCCAAAGTCAATCAAATACAATATTAAATTGTTTTTACTCAAGACGACTTTATGTCAGTCTCATTTTAATTTCTAAATCAAGTTTTCCTTGGCTTTGAGTGAGAACTTGACTGCCATAGATGAACAGGCTGACCATTTACAGTGGATTAGAATTTAAATAACAAATGCGTCATGTTTTATTTTTTAAGGGGTTCTATTCTAATTATTAGTTCACTAGAAATTAATGTCAGGAGTGTCAGAGGTCCTGAAAAAAGAATACTTGGTGGTCTTCTTACTTCTGAATCTTTCAAACAATGAGGTGTCAACAGCTCTAGTCCCAGAAAGTTCTTTTTTTATTAAGCTATACTGACACTTTTGGAACTTTTGGAGTTAGACAGAATCTAACTTCTCTTCCACAGGCTGCCCTTCAAATATTTGAAGACAGATACGTTCTGTCTCGCAACTAAACCTCCCAGTGCCCCCCGTAGTTCCTTCCCAGACATCGTCCTGAGACTCCCCACCATCTTGCTCCCCGCCGAGCATGCACTCATTCAACCACTTCCTTTTGGAAAATGTGCCCTGAGCTCATCAGGATAGTCCAGATTTGTTCTGAACAGTGCGGAGGAACCGTTCCTCCTTCATTCTGCACGCTACATCTGTTACTGCAGCCCACACTTGTACTTGTCTGGTTGGCAGCCTTGTCCCCCTTTTGATTCATTCTGAATTTGCAACCTGACATGCTCGCCTTTTTAATGGGCCACTAGCTTCTGGAGGGCAGGAACGAGAAGTCCAAACCTCCACGTGGCATGCCAGGTGTCCTACCGTCTCACCTCCCTCCAGATTTGTAACTCCTCCAGATCAGCTCCCTGTTTTCCTCATTGCTGCTCCATCCTCCTCCCCATGTCAGAATTGCCTACAATTTTCATATCACACAGATATGATTACCTGTCTCCCTGGCTTCAAAACCTTTGATATCTCCTATTGTCCACAGTATGGGTCCTTTCTGCCTCGTAGCCCCAGGTCCCACCATCCTCCTCTTCTCTCTCCCGAGCCCAACCGGAAGTCGATGCTGTCCCTGTGTGAACAGAACTCATCACCAGTATGTCACGTGTGCCGCCTTGTTTAATTGTCAATAGGAGGGTGTGTGCTTCTGCTAGACTCTACGTGCCTGTAGGGCCTGGTTAGTGCTTTGTTCATCTTTGTGTCTCTAGCCTAGGATAAGTCCTGGCATAGAGTGGATTTTCAGGAATGTTTGTTGAAGGTAAGGATGGACGGATGGTTGGTTGATGGATGGTCGGTTGATGGAAGGTTGGTTGATGGATGTCCTTTCTTACCACCAAGACCCTATGTCTTTGAGTGCAGTGCTCAATTATGTACTGTGCCATATCTACCCTGCTTCTAGGGGAGGCTTCAATGACTGTCTGAGGCTCATTCATGTCTCCTGCTTCTCTGTGCCTGTTCTGAGAGGACTCTACCCACAGCCTATACATGGGGAGCACGGGGTGAAGGTGTAGAGACATGTACTTGGCTATTTTCAAGTCTGCCTCATTATTCTTCCTTCTTGTTTCTCCTCCCTCCCCTCCTTGTTCTCCAATGCCTCTCTCCCCAACATCTCCTATTCCTACCTTGTCATCGTGCTCTCTCCAGTCAGCACCTGCTCCCCTGTGTGTGTGGAGGTGCCCTCGGAGACGGAGGCCGTTCAGGGCAACCCCATGAAGCTCCGCTGCATCTCCTGCATGAAGAGGGAGGAGGTGGAGGCCACCACCGTGGTGGAGTGGTTCTACAGGCCTGAGGGCGGTAAAGATTTCCTTGTATGTGTGACTGCTGACTCTGGTTTTCTTTTGCTGACCTCTGCTGTGATATGCCTGGCTCCTGAGAGTCTGGGGCGATGCCCATCTGACAAACACTGCTTTCTCCTGGAGGCACTGACAGCTCTTCAGCTGGTAACTGACAGGTTTAGTTTAGCCCAGCCTCAGTGAAAGGAAGGGCACTCAGCCAGATGCAAGCACCACAGCTTCCAAGCAAGGGTAAGGAAGAGAAGGAGATAAACAGTATTTAGAACCTACTACGTGCGAGGCATCCTACTAGGCACATTGCAGATGTTTTCACTTAATCTTCTGGACCACTGATTAGATGGGTTAAATTGGTAGAGAAATTGAGATAGTATTAGGCATTGTTAGATGAGACAACATAGTTTGTCCTACTTAAATTTCACAATCCCAGTGAAATAAGAATGGCAGGGATGACCATACCTGAAACCCAACTGGTATATCCAGTAAACTCTCACCAGTGGGTAAGATGTTGAGATAGTTCTGTAGCAGTTGGTGGATATTTGCTGTGCCAAGTCACCCAAGTGGCCCCACTGCCATATTCCTGCCCACACCTCCCCGTGACCTAGAGGCTAAGGGATTAGCCCCTGGCAGAGCAGGGAGCCTCAAAGACTCTGCTAATGTCAGTTCTGATTGGTTGGCACCAGTGTTGAAATGGTTCTTAAATATCTTGAATGCCACCTTGGGGATTACCATTATTCACACTTTCACTGACTCTGGAGCCAGGTTACCTGGGTTTGATTTTTGACTCTACAACTTATTAGCTCTGTGTCCTTGGACAACTTACTTAACTTCTCTGTGCCTCTAAAATGGGGATATAAACCATAGCTATGAAGCTTCGTTGGGCTGTCATGAGAGTTCATGAGCTATGATTTTTTGATGCATTGAGAAGAGTTCTTGGAATGTAGCAAGCATTATATGTGTTTGCTGGAGAAAAAATTATATATACATAAATGAGGAAACCGAGGCTCAAAGAAGTTAGTTCAAAGCCAATCAGCTAGTAAGAGACTTTACATTTGAACCAGGTCATCTGACAATAGATATAAGGCACTTATTACTGTACCACCTTGCCTTCCTGGAGGCAAGTTCCTCTTCTATGGAGATTTTAAATGGAGACAACAGCGAGATGAAATTTGCTCTGTTCCCTTGCTCTTATTTGTACCTTTCCTAGAGCTGCACTCATTTTTAACTCTGAGCTGTATGTCCCATTCCAACGTAGGTTTGCTCCAATGAGGCACTGAGACTGGGCCCAACAGAGACTTCTCACAGCCTGGCTCAGGAGGCTTGACTGCGACACATCAGATAAGCTGAGACTGAAGCCAGACTGGACTCCAAGCTAAGGGGTCCTAGATTTCTGGGCCAGATGTGAAAGCCTCTGTGGGCCTCATGACTGATAATTCACCAGCTGCCTACACTACCTCCAGGTCCTCCCAAAGTGAGGAGAAGGTGACTCAGAAGGAGGAAAAGAAACTTAAAAAATTATAGTGGAGCTACAGAGCAGAGCTATCAGTGCCTTACTGCTAAAATAGAAATGTTCTATACCTACACTGCCCAAGACAGCAGCCAACAGCCACATTTGGCTTTGAGGCATTTGAAATGTGGCTGGTGCAACTGAGGAACTGAATTTTTAATTTTATTTAATTTCTAGAGATTTAAATGCTGTTTGAAATAGCCCCATGTAGCTAGTTGCAACCAGAATGGACAGGAAAACAACAGAATAAAAGGAGGCGTATCAGTGGGTGGAAGTGTCCAAGAAAAGAAATTTAGAGACCAGATTTCAGTTATAATTGGCCCCAAAGCAAAACATCTGATCTGGCATCTCATCTACGACACTGTAGCTTTTAGAGTCTCCTGCCTGTGGCCTGGCCCCGACTCCCCCACATCCCTCCACATCCCCTCAATGAGTCCCAGCTCTGAGAGTCAAGCTTTGAGACCAGGGCATGCGAGTGTCTTCATTTCTAATGAAATCGCCTCTCTTAGTCTCTGCTTCTCGTTTGCTCACGACTGCCCCCATGACTTATCATATTCTTTCTTGTTCTCTCCTTGTCTCCTTCCAATCCCTTCTTTCTCTCAATTTTCCCCTCCTGGTCTGCTGTGTGTTTCGTCCACTTTCCTTTGTTCCCTCTCTTTCCACCTCCTTTCCCTTGCTATGTCCATGTGCCCCGATACTTGTTTGCCTCCGCCCATCTTTCTCTGCCTTCCTCCTCTTCCCTGCCTTCCTCTGTCCCTCTTCATCCCACCCCCACATACCTGGTGTCCCGGCGACCTTCTCCCCTCTCCTCTCTCCACATGCGCAATCCTCTCTCCTGGCCCTGCCCTCCTCTGCTTCTCTGCCTGCAGATCTACGAGTATCGGAATGGCCACCAGGAGGTGGAGAGCCCCTTCCAGGGACGCCTGCAGTGGAACGGGAGCAAGGACCTGCAGGACGTGTCCATCACCGTGCTCAACGTGACCCTGAATGACTCTGGCCTCTACACCTGCAACGTGTCCCGGGAGTTTGAGTTTGAGGCCCATCGCCCCTTTGTGAAGACTACGCGGCTCATCCCTCTCCGAGTCACCGAGGAGGGTGAGTCCAGGTCCCTAGGGTCCCCTGCTCTTGGGGAAGGAGGGACAGTGAGTTTTCATACACGTGGGACCCTTGGAGAGTGCAAAAACCCATGCATTTGGAGAGGTAATATCTAAAAAGTCATCATTGATCCATCTCGCTTTTGTGGCCAGCTCCCTGCAAACTGCCCCACCATCTTGGCTTTCTGCTCCTTTCCTCAAAGCAGAAAGAGTTGGAGATGATAGCCTAGTGACCTCTTCCTGGTCCCTTGACCCTCATCCTTAAAGAAAGAGTATCACCTCCACAAAGCTTAAAACCACCAACTCAGTTACCCTTTCTTCTCTGGCCCATGCTGAATCTCTGACTCAGTGCAGTGAGATCAGAAAATTCTCATGAGATTATCTAGAGGTCATCTGTTCTTCTGTCTGTAAGGCTCAAAACCAGTGGATCCCAAACTTTACTGAGCCTCAACAATCTCCTGCGGGGCTTCTTAAAGCCCAGACTTTCTGATTCTGTTGGTTTGGGGTGGAGATAGGGAATTGACATGTCTAGCAAATTCCCAGATGTTGCTGCTGCCGCTGGGTGGGGCCACACTTGGAGAATCACTGCTGGAAACCAAAGTTTGACAGGCTTTTGTCTTCCCCCATAATAATCCCACATGCAACCCCTTCCCATCTGTGGTCTCTCTCATTCCGTCACCTCATTCTCCTCTGGGAGAGGCGGATGAATTGATAGCTCTCTAGTCTTTAGTTTAAAACCTTTTGACTCCCACAGCTAGTTTCTTATTAGGGTGGGAAGACCTTTCAGCAATCAAATGCACATGTTTCTGCTGCAATCTGCCTCCAAGTCTTGAGGGTGGGTGTAGAGGGAACTTGTACACTGCTCCTGCTTTACTTTCAGTGGACTCAGAGAACTACTGCTCCTACCCCCTCGAAAGTGGTCCTCCTTCACACGTCAGAAGAATGAGCCATGCATCTCCCTTTGTGATTTCTCATCCAGGCTAAATAATAATTCCATTTATTTAGACTTTCTCAGTCTGTTTCCAACAGTTTCTTAGGATTATCACTGCCCCAAGATGCAGGGGGGTGAGCGGGTAAAGGTGTCGGGCATGAGAGAAGAGGTCAAGTCAAAGAAGAGCAGGGCCCTTCCTGGAAAATTGATGCTAGGAATCCTGACTGCCAGTCCACAAGTGTATTTATTTTTTATCATGAGTTACTGGAACAAACTTGAGAGAGAACAACAGAGAAACAGAGAAAACAACAGACAAAGAGATGTAAGATCAGAATAGCAGGACTAAAATGGGAAGTAGATCCGTTCTGAAAGTGCAAGAGCACTCTCGGGCCACCTGAATTGAGACCTGATGAGTCATGTCCCTCTCTGAGCCTGTGTCCAACCAAGGGGCTGGGCTGCAAGATCTCTAAGGTACCTTTCTGTTCAGAAGTTCCATTGTCTTTGTTTACACACCTCCCCTCCCTGGGGAAAAGGGAGCCTGGCGCCCTCTCCTGGCCACAGGTAGGAACTGTCAGCTGGCAACTGCCCCACAGTAGGAGGCTGCTTCTGTCTCCACTTGGAGCTATCTCAGGCTTTTGCCTCCAGAGACCCTCGTGAGAAGCCACAGGAAAGTATGGCAGAGCTGAGCCAGTCTGCCCTCTGGGTACCAGTGCAAGACTTCGGTAAGAATAGAAGAAAAACAACTTTGTTATCAGAGCCATGTAGACTCTAGGGTGTAAGTGCTGGAAGGAAGCTTGGATATCGAGTTCAGTGGTTCTGAGAAAAGAGTACGCATCAGAATCGCTCAGTGGGACTCTGCATCCTCCTTGCAGGTATGAGTGCAATAGGTTTGGGGTGAGGTCTGGCACATGTAAGTTGAAATGACTCCCCAGGTGATTGGAGGGTGCAGCTCATTTTGTGGATGGGCGAGCAGAACTCTGGAAGAGCAAGGGGCTTGCGTATTAGGGTCAGGAAGCAAATTAACACCAGAAGTGGGCTGAGAATCCAGTTATTCTGCTTACTGAGCTAGCAGAATTTCCATTGCATCATGTCTTTCCACCATTCCCACCTTTGCCGCTCTTTTTGTTGTTGTTGTTTGCTTCTTTGACCCCTTGGCAGCCCTCCTCGAGATACTCAGTACTTTTAAATTGCTCAGAGCTACACCCTTCACCATAACACACTCCATTCTCCATTCATTAGGTCCCAGGACTACTGCCCCCAGTTCTCTCTTTCTAAGCTGAACCTGTCCCAGCCTAGATTCTCACCTCCGGGCTCTGAAATAGGGATCTGAGGCCTCTTCAGCTAGAGATGACTAAAAATAGAGGACAGCTTCCTGTGTCACTACTTACGGGCTATTGCATTTTAAAAGAGAGAGCACGGTGTAAAGCAAACACATCACAAACTATGGATCAAATACAGTAAGCTCATGAGAAAACATGGGAAGCATGTGGCACTTCTCCTGGGCCCCAAGCTGCATCCGTGACCTCCAGTCCAGCTAGGAAACCTGGATGATCCTGGAGGCTGCTTCTCTGAGCTGAAGGTCATGGCCAGCTGGGCTGTGCTTCTGATGAGCAAGCCCTGGAGGATGATTTGGGCCCTATGGACAACCTAGGGCCACGAAGCTCATTTGCTATTGGGAGCTGATGAGGAGAAGGAGGCTGCAATGTACCTCCCCTTCCCCCCACCAGGAAGGAGTAGAGTCAGGACATTTGCCACATACCATGTTTTAATTGCCATTTTTGTTGGTCATGAAACAAAGGCGGCCAATATTTATACTCATTCTTTCAACAAATAGTTATATTCCAGGATTAGACTGCAGGCTGGTAATTTAGAAATAAATAAGATTGTTCTCAATAAGCACACAGTCAGAGAAGAGACATAAACACAGGAAGGTTTCACAGAGGAGGGGACTTCAGTGGAGTCTAGAAGAATGATAGGGAGTTGGAAATGCAGGAGAGGATGTTGGAACAGAGGGGGCAGTGGGGTGTGAGGTACAATCTAAGAAGGGGAAATTGGAAGAAGAAACGTCTACAACTTTCAAAAGACCACAGTGTATATGTATGAGAAGAGTGAGAAGGTTTGCTGGAATGGCTGGATTGTGAGGGGCCTCGTATGTCACTTACATAGAGTTTGGGCTTTATCCTGAGGGTAGCATGGAACTCTGTTGGGTTTTAAGCAGGGAAGAGTCAGGATCAGCTCTGTTTTTCAGAAGTAGAACTCTGAGGACTACCTGCTTTGTACACTGGCTTCTCCAACACACATTTCGGTTTGGGGTTGGGATGAATGTGACTCTTGTCCTCTGACCTGGAAGGATTAGGAACAGGGAAGGTTCTTGCTCATGAGCTTTGCTGTTTTAATCCAGCCTCGTAGAGAACATGCCCAAATCACTGGGTGGGCAGACTGTGCTGGCTCTGCATACATTTTCCACTGCCCTTTCCCTAGAGATACCACCCTCCACTACCCTTCGTAGGCTCACTACCCTTATAGGTGGTTGAATTAAGGCATGTTCCTTACATCTGTGTGCACTTTTGCATTGCACAAGATATCCCTAAGTACGTTAGGTAATGTAAAATCCACAATATCCACAACAACTCTGACAGGTGGGAATTATTATTCTCATTTTACAGATTAAGAAACTGAGTCTCAAATAAGGGAAATGACTGTTCAGACACCAGGGACCCAACTGTATTTGTGTGGCTCTGATTCCAGAGTTCCTTCCATGGCTCTTCTTTCACCCATCCTTCCCCCTCTTTCCTCTCTTAGAACATCTGATGAGAGTCAGTGGGAAAACTGACAGGCAAGAGAGTCAGAGGATGTGAAATTCCTTTGACACCTTTTTGAGTTCCTCTAGACCCCAGTGCCTTAAGCCATACCTAAAAAGGGGCCCCGTTGCCTGCTGACCTGGATGACACACCCACTCTGAGGCTCATTCTCCCCCCTGCAGCTGGAGAGGACTTCACATCTGTGGTCTCAGAAATCATGATGTACATCCTGCTCGTCTTCCTTACCTTGTGGCTGCTCATCGAGATGATATATTGCTACAGGAAGGTCTCGAAAGCCGAAGAGGTGGCCCAAGAAAACGCGTAAGTCCAAGGTGCCAAGTGATGAGGACAGCTAAAACTCGCTGAGGTGCTAAGCCATTTACATACATCCTCTACCTTCTTCCTCCCACCATCCCATGAGGTCAGCACCTCTATTATACCCGTTTTACAGATGAGAAAACCGAGGCCAGGAGCGTTTGCCCAATGCCACTATAAGAGGCAAAACAAGGTTGGCGTGTAGGCCTGCTGACTGCGGGCCTGCACTCTTAACCACCAAGGCGAAGCCCACTAGCTGCCACCACAAGGCCATGAATTTAGCATTTCCATTACCATTTGATAGATACTGAGGCAGGCTCATAGAGATGTGGCTTGCCCAAGGCCACACTGAAAAGTGAGAGAAGAGGCTGGAATTTAAACCAGGTCCCTCTATCCCTAATGCCCATGGTTTTTCTGTCATCCTCAGCTATTTGCTCTATGCCATGGAGCTCATCAGGCCACCAGGGTACTGCCCTTTAGTAGGTGGAGAACAATAAGGGACATGCTCTCCTACCCCTCAGCCTGGCAGCAATTGGCAACCCACAGTAGGAGTTCTCCTCTAGAGTCTAGCCTGTAGCGTGGCTGTTGTCACCAAGACCCTGCACACCTCAAGAGTGAGCACATGTGAGAAATGATGGGGTCTGGGTGTCAAAGAGACCCACTGGGCCTGTTATTTGGGGAGATGAAAGATAGAAAAGAACCTCATAGATTTACAGTGTTAGCAATATTGCTGAGGACATAACCTAAAAACCCTAGGCTATTACCACCTAGAAATGTTTGCATGAGATCTATGATCCGGGGTGGGGTGGGGGGTTACAGCTGACCAGATATGAGGATAGAAGGAAGTGCTGTGCATTCCTGGTGATCCAGGTGCTGGGGTTTTCGGTGCCCACACGTATGGGCCTGGATAAGGGACAGAGTTGGAACTGAGACTCCAAGAGAGCCAGGATCCTCAGAGGGCTACAACTCAGGCAAAGGGTAGAACAAAAAACATCAGCCCACCAGCTGAGGGAGAAGCCAGGGAAGCTTATCCACCTCGGCCTGGCTCCAAGTAGAAACACTTTTAAAAAGAGTCTTGAGAATTCTTAATCACAAAGCCTGCTTGCACCATATAATGTATACTGTCTAGATGATCCAGAACCCCTAAGCTGAGCAATTCATTAAAAAATTAGTCCCTTGTCAGTGATAATCGTGACAGTCTTGTAGAAGCAAATAAAAAACCATTCTGAAGGAACCCACCCTCCACTGAGGCTTAACAGGATTCTCCAAGATAGAGCATTGCTAAAACTGATTCCCCAGTTCAAACCAAAACTAACAGACACAGTGGAAAACAATCCAGCATGATTTAGAGATATAACCAATGGCAGATTAAATCCCAGGAACTTCAGATACCAGAAGGACATAAAAGATTATAGAAAACAAGTTTGTTTAAAACAGTTAAGGCAATAAAAGAAGAAGGCAGAAGCATTAGAATAGCATAAGCTAAGAAAAAATAACAGGTGGATTGAATAGGAAACAAAAAAATCTAGAAATGAAAAATATTGTCAATAAAATTTAAAACTCCATGGATTGGTTCAACAGAATATTAGATACACATAAGTAGAAGATAGATGTGAGAAACTTGCATTGAATAAAGCACAAAGATAGGAAACGATGGAATATAACAAAAGAATATGAATGAAAAAATGAGAAATTCATCAAAATAGAACAGAAAGAATGGAGAATGATGTTCAAATATACAGGAAAGGCCTAACTCTTCAGATTTAGGAAGTACAACAGGGCCTGAGCAGGATAAATACCAAAAAAATCTAAACCTAAACATTAACCATCCTTAAGTTGAAAAATAGCAGCTTTGCTACTAAGATAACCTAACATCGTGTGTATTCTGGAAAAAACTTCAGAGAAATGCCTGTATGTTAGAAATATGATAAGGATGTCAGCTCTCCCTGCTTTTATTCAATATCGTGTTGCAGATCCTAGGCAGTGTACTAAATTAATACAAAGAAATAAGTATAAGAATTGGAAAGGAAGAAACTAAATTATCATTATTCACAGCCAATATGATTATCTACATAGGAAATCTAAGGATCTACAGGCAAGCTATTAAAATTAGTAAGAATATTTGTAAATACAAATCAAAATATAAAAATCACCTGTTTTCTATCGACAAACATTTAGGAAAGCATTTAAGTATTTAAAACATTAATTAAAAAAAATATGATAGCAACAAATGCTCAGGTTACCTGCGAATAAATTGGCAAAAATGTGCAAGACCTTTAAGGAGAAAATTACAAAACCTGACTGAAAGACATAAGTAAAAACTTAAATAAATGGAGACTAAAACCCTACTATTATGAAGTCAGCAATTCTCTCCCAAATTAATCTGCAAATTTAATGAAACTTTGATCGAAATCCCCATTGAATTTTTAAAAAACTTTATTTTGAAATACTTTCAAACTTATAGGACAGTTACAAAAAAATACAAACCCTACACAGAGAATTCCAATATACCTCTATCCCACCAGATACCCAGATCCACCAATTTTAACATTCTGCCACATTTGCTGTATCATTCTATCCATCCATCCATCCATCCATCTATTGGTCTATCTATTTATCAATCTGTTTTCTTGAGTTTAAGTTGTATACATCATGTTCTTTGAACATTAATACTGCCAGGTACATTCCCTAAAAATAAGGATATTCACTTATGTAACCATTGTAAGTGCAATCATCAAGTTCGGAAAATTTAATATTGCTATAAAGATTTTAGTTTATATTCCAATTTTTTCATTTGTCTCAATAATGTCTCTTTCAACCTTTCCTCCTCCCTTGCTAGATCCCATCTGGAATCATGTATTGTATGTAATTGTTATTGTCCCTTTAGCTGCTCCTCCCTCTCTCCCTCCCTTGTTTTTAATTGAGGGTACATATACAAAAATAAACCTTCCCATCTCAACCATTCATAGTACTGCAGTACACTCACCACCTTCCATTACTAAAACTTTCCCATCTCCCCAAACTGAAACCCTACCCCCATACCCCTGGCAACCTGTACTCTCTTTTCTGTCTCTATGACATAGCATATTCTCTGATATTTATACATTATGAATCCAAAACCACTGATTTATCATTACATTTTATGCATTTGCCTCTTAGATCCTGTAGGAAGTAAAAAGTGGAGATACAAACCTAAAATACAATAGTATTGGCATTTATATTTACCCATGTCATTACCCTCACTGGGGATCTTTATTTCTTCATGTGACTTGGATCTGTTTCCTATTATCCTTTCCTTCTGACCTTTAAAATTTTCTGTAGGATCTCTTGTAGGGCTTGTATACGAGTGACAGACTTCTTCAGCTTTTGATTATCTGAGTATGTCTTAATCTCTCCCTCATTTTTCAAAGAAAGTTTTGCCAGATATAGAATTCTTGGCTGGCAAATTTTTTGCTTTCAGAACTTTAAATATGTCATCCCATTGCCTTCTTGCCTTCAATGCCTCCATTGTTTCCAATGAGAAATCAGCACTTACTCTTATTGAAGTTCGCTATGACACACGGCTTCTCTCTTGCAACATTAAGGATTCTCTCTTTATCTTTGGCATTCCACAGTTTGACTTTATATACCGTGGTGTAGGTCTATTTGGGTTTGTCTTGTTTGGAGTTCGCTGAGCATCTTGGATGTGTATATTCATGTTTTTTTAATTAAATTTGGGAAGTTTTTACCCATATTTCTTTGATTATTCCTTCTGCCCCTTTCTCTCTTCTCCTTCTGGGACTCCCACTATGCATATATTGGTATGTTTGATTGTGTCCCACAGGTTCCTCAGGCTCTGATCACATTTCTTCATTCTTTCTTCTTTCCACCTTCCGACTGAATGATCTCAATAGTCTTATCTTCAAGTTCTCTGATTCTTTTTTCTCCCAGCTCCAATCTGCTGTTGAACCCCTCAAGGGATTTTTAAATTTCTGCTACTATGGTCTTTAGCTCTGTTTGGTTCCTTTTCATAATTTCCTTCTCTTTATTTATATTCTTTTTGTGTTTATCTATCATTTTCCTGATTTCCTTTATCCATATTTTCCTTTAGCTCTTTGAGCTAAAGTCATTGTCTGGTATATTCCAGGTCTGATCCTCCTCATTGATGATTTCTGATGCTTTAATCTCCTTTGTCTGTAACCTTTCATTGAAACCTGTATATTTTGATATTTTAATGGGTTATTACTGGATTTAGACTCTGAGGTATCTATTCCTTAAGCTTGTATCTAGTCAGTATTATGATAAAGCTGTCCTTGAATGGCATGAGCTAACAAAAAAGAAGCAGAAGGACAAAAGAAAACAGTATCCTAGCCTTTGCAGATTGGCCTGTGTGAGTACTCTTCTTCAGGGCTTATCCATATACTCAGTTTAGAGAATAGCTCCAGGCCAAAGAACAGGGGCCTCTCTGAGCCTTTCTGCACATGCTTTTTGTCTTGGGCCTACATTTATGGCCCTAGGAGTTCTCCCATTTACACGGTTCTGAATGTTCCCTCTTCCCCTAGGAAACAGTTTCCTCATGGTTCCAGGCACTGTAAAGTATGTCCTACAGCCAGCAATCCCTTGCCCTAGTCAACATGACTTGTCTACTCTCCCACAGTTTTCTGTAGCATTCTGTGAATTTCTTTCTACATGCATGGTAAGTTCTGGAATGGTGAGTTAGACCAGACATAAATGCTCCCAGTATGTGCATGAGGGTTACTCCACTCCCTCAAGCACCAAAGCCAGGAATCCATACTGGGAGCACAGGCCAGTTCCACACTAAGCCAATGAGGGGTGGCAGAGGGGCACACCAGTGTGCCACGAGATTCTACTGCTTTTAAGTACCTTTTTCTTGATTTGGCACTTGCCCTGTTACTGCAGTCCTTCAACTGTTTTCTGGAGCTTTGAGAAAGATGTTTTTGCCAGTTCTTGCTGGTTGTTCAAAGCTTCCATGGGAGGAAGGAGCCCTGAAGCATCACACTCCACCATCTTGATCAGGGCAGGGCCTCCCCATTGGATTTTTCAAGGAATTTGATGAGCTGATCTTAAACGGTTCATGGAAGGCCAAAGAGCCAAGAATAGCTAAACTAAGGGATAGCCAGATTGTAAATATGTTGGGCTTTATGGGCCACATAGGGTCTCTGTTGCATATTCGTTGTTTTCATTTGTTTCTTTGCTTACAACCCTTTAAAATATGTTGGCTTCCCAGCTGCTAAAACAAATACCATACAATGGGTTGGCTTAAGCAATGGGGGATTATTGGCTCATGGTTTTGAGGCTAGGGAAAGTCCAAAATCGAGGTGTCAGCAGGTGATGCTTTCTTCCCAAAGACTTTGGTATTCTGGGGCTGGCTGCTGGTGATCTTTGGTGCTTGGCTTTTCTGTCACATGGCAATGTACATGGTGACGTCTTCTCCTTTCTCCTTTGGGTTCTGTTGACTTTCAGCTTCTTTCCATGGTGTTCTCTGTGTCCAATTTTCTTGCTTACAAGGACTTCAGGCACATTGGACTAAGGCCCATCTTCGTGCAGTTTGGACATACCTTACCTGATGATAACATTTTCAGAGGGCCTTTTTACAAATAGGTTTGCACCCACAGGACCAGGGGTTGGGACCTGAACATGCCTTTTGTGGGGGGCCTGATTTAACCTCCAACAACATGTAAAAACCACTCTTAGCTCATGGGTCGTCACACAAAAACAGGTTGGAACTTGGTTTGTGGACCATAGTGTGCCAACCCCTGGTCTAAACCACTTCAAAGGAAAAACAAGATGTTTGGATGATGTGGTTTGGTATAGTACTTGCCTAATAAGGTTTGAAGATTTCTTATAGACCTATCAGAGTAAAAGATAGGCATTTAAAAGAGACAAAAAAGAAAGCCCCCAAATAGATTCATGCACATATAAAAACATAACATGTGACATAGATGGCATTGCAATCATTGAAAGAATAATTAACTGTTTAATAAGTGGTATAAGGAAAATTCCTTATCAGTAGAGAAAAAAAAATATATTCCCTGTCTCTCACAATAAACAAAAATAAATTGTGAGTGGCTTTAAAGACAAAGTAGAATGCAAAACTTCAAATTTCTATGAAGGGACTACAGCATAATATCTTTATTATCTTGGAATAGAGAGGATGTCCTAAACAAGATACAAAAGGCAGAAATCAAAAGGAAAAAATGGTACTTTTGATTGCATTACAGGTTAACTAATTTGTTCACTACAAGACTACAAAGTTTAGAGGTAAACAATAGACTGAGAGAAGATATTTTCAACAAAAAACCATCAAAGAAAAATCGAGAAAAAAATCTCGGAAGAAAAACAGACAATGCAGATGAACACTCAAATTACAGAAGTAGAAACCCAAATAGCCTATAGACATATGAAAAGATGCTCAACTTTGTCAGTAATCAGGGAAATACACGATAGTTGCTTTAATGCAACTATAACATATAGTTTAATGCTCATCAGTTTGGCCACAATTTTAATCTAACAATACTAAGTTCTGAGGACAATGTGGATAAAAGAAAAGACTCATACACTACTGATAGGAAGGTTCATATACAAATACAAAAATAAGGCCATTGTTCTAATCTGCTGAAAGGTGCATTCTAGTTTTCCCTTGGGAAGCAGAGCTAGAAGTAATGCCAAGCTGTTCTGTAGACGTCCCTGATCCAGGATTTTTCTCTGTGTCCCCACCACTGGGTACTAAAGCACTGATTCTCTTCCCCCATCTATCCTACAGGTCTGACTACCTTGCCATCCCATCAGAGAACAAAGAGAATTCTGTGGTTCCAGTTGAAGAATAGAAGCTAGAGGATGTGCCTTGAGGTGATGTACAGGGTCTTGGGAGGGGGAAGTAATATGGGTGGCAGGCTTTACGGAGTTGCTGTTATCCACAATGAAAGTGGCTTTAAGTTTGGACATTTAGGTCAATTTCTACCCTACTCAAGGATCCCATCCTCAGGGCACTTCTTTAAATTGAAGCCCAAGTCATAAAGCTCTATATAACATCAAGCCTTTCGAAGGTGGGGTGCTGTGATCTGAGCTTTGGGGCACCTCGAACTCCTTACTCATGGTGACAAAAACATAGCACCTGCCCATTCCCTCATTTGTAAGGATCATGGTTTTGGTCAGTCTTTGGGCTGAGCTGGATTGGGCTGGGCTGGGCTGGGAATTCTCAGTGAATTGTTTTATCATTGGTAGGTGGCCTGAATACCGAGGGACAGAATATCCCAGGTTCGATGATGTCAACAGCATCAGGAGGGTGCCCCTGGGGCCACATTGCTTCCCTTTATGCATCCATCCTTCTATCCATTCATCCATATATCCACCCACCACTGAACTTTCCCCTCTGACTTCCTGACTCCATCAGACTCCTGCAAATCCTAAGGCTTTGCCAGAAGTGAGGAGCCATCATTTCCACATGGGCTCAACTTCACCCTGTCCTCTCTTTCAAGCAAGCAGCTCCCATGCCAACTGGACTTCTTCCCCGTGCTCCAAATGACTTTGTGTAAGTGCTGGAGATAGCACCTCCCTCTACCCCGACCTGGTTGGAAATAGCTCATTCTCCACTGCTGCAAGAGAGTGCATGTCTTAATGGAAAGAAGCATGAGTGATTAGTTCAGATCAAGACAAAAGAGTGTCACGAACTAGGATTCCTTGAAGTCACTTTTTCCAAGTTCCTGGCCCATCTGGCTTCAGCATCAGAGGAAAGCATGCCCCTCTTGGTCCTCCAACAAGAGAAAGGTCAGTAAGCTTGGACAAAAATGCTCTCTGGAGCCTGGTACCCCAGGTCCTAGGGTTTAGGGACCCCAGTAAGTAATTAAATCCTGGGTTGGACCCAGTCCTTCCAAGAAGTCAAGGATAGGGGACTTGGGAAGAAATAATAGCAATTTAAGTGGCTCTTAAAAGTCAAACAACATGTTCCTGATCCTGTTGGAATAATATGTGTATGTGCTCTTCTGGGAGCATACTGCCATGAGGATAGATGGGAGGCATTTTTTCCCCTATGGGCCTTGTGACTGAACTTCCTAAGTTCCTTCTCTCAAACTTTCAGTGGATCAGCAGTATTCCTTATTTTACAGGAGGCAACTGAGACTCAGGGCTCAACTGAATGAGGACTTAAGAGGATGAACTGAGCTGAGGTGAACCTAAGGTGCTGCCCAGTTTACACTTCCCCAAATGGGAAAGTTTTGTTTTTGCAAAGACTTTGAAATTGAGCTTGGCTATGGCCATGCACTTTCACAAGCAGAGACGAGAATGGATAGGTTCAAGTAACTAGAAACAGGTCAGAAAAGGATATGAGGTAGACTTGAAGAATTTCCTTAAAGATTTGTGGATCTGAAACATCCTCCAGGAGAGTTCATCTGAGAATGAGATTTAAACTAAGAAAAATGCTTTTCAGTCTGAAACAGATGAAAAGCAATTGAGTGAAATGAGAGAGGAGGGATGGGCTACATGACTTCTGAGTATTTCACCTGTGAATCCATAATGTCCAGTTCTTTTTTTCTCTCTCTAGATTTTAGGAGAGCAAGGGAACACTGGGAAGAAATTGAATTAATATCTCATGCATTTTAATTGATTGTTCTGTGTCCTGGTGATGAGAGGGAAAGAATGCTTTATGGGCTATGAGAAGATGGACGTGACTTCTCCCTGGGGTTTGGTCACAGAGCTGTCCCATGGATTTGGGGAGATTATGGGGAAAGACCATACTCCACTGGCTTTGGGGCTGACATGACAAGCTCATTTTTTCATCTCTCTCATCTGTGGGGAAATACTTGAAACAAGTCCTTGAACATATATTCAAGAGTCAGATATTATTGAAGAAAATATCTTCTTTCAGTAAATTCAAGGTTCTTCTCATTGGTAATTTCCTAGACAATCCCTCTATAATAAAAGACAGAATATAGATATTTTTTCTTATTCTATAGTTAAGGAAATAGGCCTGGATTAGTGAGAGGTTTTCTGCAGTCACATGGCTGACCATTGGCAGAGCGTGCAGTAGAAGCAAGCTACTTATGATGACTCAACTTTCCTCTGGGTTCCAGTGGAGCATGCACAAAACATGTAATCAAGTAGTATGTATGATAGCTTTTTAAATTTTCCTTTTTAAACAAGCCCAAACTCATTTGATGCTTCCTTAATGATCTGTAATGAAGCTGAACTGTACCATACCATCATTTCTTATTTATCTTCTACAAGTTCTTTTCTTCTCTATTCTTTCCTTATTTTCTGACTTCTCTACTCTCATCCTTAATACCTTTCATTAGGGCTGTGCGGTTTACAAAACATTTTCATTTCCGTTGTCTTATTTCTTCTCCACAACTAGCCCCATGAGATGGGTAATATTAATATCCATGTTGCAAATGGAGAAACAGAGGCTCTCTGAGGTTAAGTGGGTTTACCAAATCATGTCACATGGCTGGTAAGTGGAGAACTGGGATCCAGGTCTTCCAAGTCCTAGTTGAGTTCTCTTTCCACTTAGACCACAACTGCTTCCTGTTATTTTTTAACTTCTATCTCATCTTTGTCTCTCTTGTTTGTCCTGAGGTGTTCAACATCTTCTCTCACTCCTAATTCCACTCAACAGCACCAGAATTTTGATTCTTGGTGGATGCTAGAAATGTGCTTTTGAGAGTCAGTTTCATATTGGTTCTCCCTTTCTGGTTGGTTTGTGCATAACTATTTCTTCTGAACTGCAGTTGAACTTCTTCCTGGTAGACTTGACTGTGACATATGGTACTGTGATCACCAGCCAACTTTAAATCCTCACCCACCTCCCTGTTTCCCCCATATTCCTTCAAAATGTTACCCAAACTAAATCTGCATTGCTCTGGGAGCTTTATCTGGCATGCTGTTGCTTCTTAAAGGGCTTGGAAGAGTTCCTAAGGGCTATTACCACTTTAGAAACCCCATCTGTTGTCTTGGTGCTGGATATTTCCCATGACTACATCCTCAAAAACACAATTCACTTACAGGCCAAGCCAGGCTGGGTCTCATCTTCCCTTTCCTACCGCTTAACAGCCATGAACTTGATTGCTCAACCCAGTTGGCCCCGTAAGCACTGTGCCCTGCTGAACTCGGAATCTCACATCACAGCCCCAAGTCCTGCCTGGAAACACTCTGTCAGTTTGTTCCTTTCATCTCAGTCGGTTTAAAAGCACTATCCTTTAGTTTTTCCCTCCCTAAACACCCACATATCCAGACTAAATCTTCTCTGAGTTTCTGGTTTCTCCTTAGCTGTGAAACTAGAAATATTAGTAGGAAAGGAATTTTTCAAAGCAGGAAAATGCTGGGAAATAAATAGAGAAGTGAATAGTTATGAGACAGTAGCTTCCTCTCCTCTCTACAAACCCCACAAACTACTAGATCAAAAAGAATACTCATCTCGGAATCTGTGAACCTACTTGACTTAACTCAGAGGGAAAAGACTGTGCAATTGTACCTTTCCAGAAAGAGGGAGAAGCAAGAGCTGGACACAATTCAGAATATATCTTGGGTCCCCTTTCCCAATTTAACATGGAAACGCAAGGGGTCAGGGGAAAAAAGCACCTTCCTCTCACTTCCTTCTGTAAATGAAAAGTCCCTAATCCAGTGAATTCATGTAGTCCCTGAAAATGTATCTGAATAGTACTTGCTGTGTTCATTAATCTGATCATCCATTCATTCCATGAACATTTTCAACACCCACTCTGTGTCAAGCACTTGTCTAAACCCTCAGTGTGCCCCAGGGTCTTAGGTCTGAAAAATGTCATCATCTAAACCTTTCCTAATCTCTATTACTCTAACCTGGTAGCTTCTTCTGTTTAGTTTTCCCCCTTCCTCGAGTTTAGTTTAGTTCTCTTTAGTTTCTTGAATTTATAGGACCAATAGATAAGCACTTCTAGGCAACGTTGAGTTATAGATCAGACTCAGCCTCTTTCCCAGGCCAGCTAAACCTCAAAGCTGTAATACTCTATCCTTTCTCCCCACAACATCACTTGGCAAGAGCTGTATCTGATGCACAGTGTGTGTGATATGGGGACAGAGACCACTAAAGGCCAAGTGCTTGCAGGGATGTGAAACATCAAACACAATCAGCAAAACTCCAACAGCCTTGCAACTGATGGAACTCTTTTCCACATGAAATCACCTTCATGTTGCTTTTCTTGCTTTTTCCACAGCCAATCTTTTTCTGACCTCTAGCAATGTTGTAACTGACCACCAACGCCCTCGACAACCCAATGCCTGTATGTAGTGTTTTTAAATAAACACCCTGTCCATGCCAATAAAGTGTCTCTAAAAAACTGCTTGCTCTGGTTTTGCTCTACTTAGTATGTGCATCTGCTATGTATGCTATGTGTGAATGCCACAAATAGCTTCTCCGAGGCTTTTTAAGTCTCAGACTGGCTCCCACCCACCACCCCAGCCTGCCTGAATTCCTGAGCCCACAATCAGTGGATGTATACCCACAGAATGAAAGATACATCGAAAAGCCTATAATTAAACATACACTAAAGGTGTGTACACCCTCGCCCCTCCCCAGATCAAAGGGCTACAAGACAAACAAGTGACACATGTGCTCCACCCATCATCTGCTATCAACTGACTTTCCTAACCAGGTGGCGAGGAGCTAAATCCAAGGAAAACCTAATAAGGGGAGGTGCCCAACCGGCTCCCAGCTCTATTGGTTCAGGTAACATAAGGCAATAAATAAGGCAAGGCTGTCTCCCAATGTCCATCCTCCTGGAAGTGAAGACCCCAAAAGGGAAAAAAAGTTCCACAAGAGATTGTCATTTGGATTCACATTCCACGATAATCTCCTATAATAACCATGGGTGCTGATGGATACTGAAGTTAATTTTTAAAATTATTGTAGTCCAGTACTAACCACTAGCTAAGAAATACACACACCTTTATTAATGTTATCTCTAAAAACACTCAGCCTTGGAGTGATGGATGAGGGCACCTTGAGGTGACACAGCCAGTGAACAGTGATGCTGTGCCTTGTACTCAAGTCTGATTGCAACACTTCTTACCCATTCCACTTGATGAGGTCGCCTCCCTGCCCTGGGAAAGCAGAAGCTGGGTGATGTCTGTGCCTTTGTGGATGAGTGAGGATAAACACACACGATCTTAGGACCTGCTGTGACCCCATCTGGGAAGACGAGAAACACTGAGGATGACGGGCACTCAAGAATCAAGCAATAAAGACGCACACCATTTGTTATTTGTAGTTCAATACTTTTTTTTTTTTTTTTTTTTCTTTTAATCCATACTGTACTTTCATGGCTCTAGCTACTTTACATTGAGATTTGGCTGGGTAGCCTTGTATGTTTCTAGGTACTAGTAGTTAAGTTTTCAGACCTTGCGCACAGCGCCAGGCAAAGTACAGTCATAGATCCAAATACAGACAGCCAGACAACTCGACTGCAGTCAACCTGGGTTCCTTCCCATGTGTAGCCCAGTGCAGGTGCCGGGACTATTCCCTCTGCCTCACCCCACCCCACCCCATGTCAGGAGTATCCAGGGGCCACTACAAAAGCCTCTGACCCTTCCCTTCCCACCTTGGAGACTAGGTTGAGTGGGGGGAAATAAAAGCACCATGGGTTTGGGAAGAAGGTCCGGTCCATGCAGAGTGGTCTGGCCCCCGAGTGCAGGACAGGGAAATATGGAGAACCACACACTATTGTTGGCAAAAAATGTTTGTTTTTTACTGTGCAATCTCAGCCCATGCCTCCCAAGCCCAGAGCCAACTCCCCAGACAGAGCCAGCTGTCTTGCCTGGAGCAGAGGCTGCCATTTTGCTTCTGCAAAGTGTCCCACTGTGCTGAGAGAAGCAGGGAGGGCCGAAGGGAAGACACGGCAATGTTCTTTAAGCCTTCACGTGTCGTGGATATCGTCTGGCGTCAGCTCCTCTTGGTAGGCGAGATGCTTCTCACCAGCAGCCAAAGCTCTGATCTGGGCTCCCAGTCTGCTGTGGACCTCGAGTCATGACAGAGAACAATGCCCAAGACCCCTGAGCTGGCACACACCACACCAAAAACAGGGAGCTGGTGGGGCCATTGCAGCCATGGCTGGAGCAGAAGTGAGGTAACAAGGCTGGGCAGAGAGGAGGGAAAGAGAGCTCTCTACACCGTGTGCAAATTCCTGCCTCCACATCAGGAAAGCAGGGGCGTTAAAAGACGGCCTTCCAGAAAAACGCTCCTCTCAGACCCAAAATGCATCTTCTGGAAGAAAACAAAGAGGTGGAGGGGAGTAGGACCAGCCCGTTGGGGGACAAGGGGAGAATGGGATGATTGTCCCACAGCCTAGAGACAAGGGGTGAGGGAGGGGAGAGTCCGGAAGGAAGGTTCTGGAGTTTCTTATAGGAGTGGGCAGTGGGGTACAGTATGTAGGGAGGGAGACCTCTGTCCTGCTACCTGGGGGAAGACAGAAGAGTGTTATTTCTTCCAAGGGGTGGGGGACATAGGGAGTTAGGGCTGGCTTGGCTGCCCTCAGGGCTAACGTGGCCATGGTATGGCACAGAAAGATCCTTCTGGGACCACACACAGTTCAGAAAGATTCTTTCCCTGGTCCTTTCTCCACCACCTCAGCCTATAGATGCTGCCTTTAGTTTGTTTCAGGCACTGTCTAAGCTCAGGGAGCGGGAGGAAGAGGCACAAAGAGAAAAGAAAGCCTTCCTCATGAGGTCTCTGGGTCTTCCTTAGTCTTTCTCATCCTTCGTGACCCCAGGTTCTTGGTGTCAGTGCTCTAAGGAAACCCAAAGATTCCAGCCAAAGCTTCACACCTTAACCCAACCCCTAATGGGGTTTTGTCTGAGCCAATAGAGAAGTGCTAGAACCAGAAAGCTTTCTCTCCAGTGTTTCCTCTGGCAAGGAAGAAGGATGGATAGATGAAAGACTTCATAGCCTGGCACAGGAGATGGGCTGAATCTAAGATGGGGCCCTTCTTGCTATTTTCTTCCTTCTCCTTAGCTTGGAGAAGTCCAAAGAAACGTCCCTGCCCAAAGACTTGGCCAAAGAAGGAAGAAACACCCTCTTAAGTTAATACTGAGCAAGGCAGCAAGGCTGATCTGGCTCTTGTCTTTCTCTGTCTCTCTCTCTCTCCGGGCTTCCACAGCCCTCTTACCCTGTAAAGAAGTTTAACTACTCTGGATTTCCTGGGAACCCAGACCCTGCCCTGCTACTCGTCTGAATACCAAAGAGATTAGCCCACAAGGATTGTTTCCTCCTGGTAGGGTACTTTCTAAGTCTGAGAAAGCCCAGTCTTGCCAGCCTCTGGCCTATCATCCTCAAGCCAATGCCAAAGCTAGAACCTACCCTAGAGATAATCTAACCCAACCCCCTCCTGTTACAGATGAGGATTCTGAAGCCCAGAGGTGGAGGGAGTGACTTGTCTATAGCTACAGATGCAGTCAATGGCATAGCCAGGACTCAGTCCAGTGCTCCTACAGAGAGCGACAGGCTGCTGATCTTACCAGCTGAGGGTGTTATCCCTTGTCCCAAGTTGGGAGCAGGGAAGAAGGGAGAGTTGCAGGCATGGTTGGCTTCTCTGAGGCCAATCTTATCAGTTCCTCTACAGTAAGTTGGAGTCAAGTTTAGACCCTTTAGCTGTTCTTCACCTAGTGAGAAGCTTTGCAAATTCTTTGAAAGTGAGTGTAAGCGCTCAAATGTATTACCACATGAATCTTTGCAAAAAGACTCTCATGTGATTCCAGAGTTCTTATCTGAACCAAAGGGGAAAAAAAAGGAAAAAAAAAAAAAAAGCTCTGGCTAGAGGAAATAACCCAAGAGGTGGTGGTTTTGATGTTCCCTTGCAGACAGTATCAGCCCGGGTAACTGGCCATGAGTTACAATTTACAATGCTACTTATTTGTCTCACTCCTGGACTTATCTGCAAGGGTGAGCTCCCTTCTCTTTCAGAGACTAATGAATAAGGGGGAAGAGCTTTTGTTGGGAGTGAACAGAGTTGTTGGTTTTCTCCTAGCTTCAGAGTCAAAAAATTACTAGAGCAGAGAGCTCACAAGAGATCCCTGATTGGTAGAAATGAGGTGGGCTGCAGGACATTCATTATGTGTATACACTGTCTCCTGGGTTCAGATCACCAGAAAACTTAAGGGTTCCTCTGACATACAAAGTGCCTCCACTCACACACACACCCCACCCTCTCCAGAGAGATAAAGCTAAAGCAGAAAACCCCTCTGTAGCCTGGACTACTGTGATCAATTTATTCCTAGCAAAGAACCTTTTTGAAGCCATCCCAAAAGTCCCACCACAGGGCCTTTAAAATTTAATAATTTAAATAAATGATTATGTCTGGAATGAACTAGAGAATTTATGATTTTTGCTTTCAAAACTTTTTAGGAATCTCTTTGGTTTCTGGCTACTCCAAAGGGGGCCCATGAGCGTCCACCCTCATTGTCTCTCCCTCAAAGTCCTGGTGGAGAACTGAGTAGTAACCGACTGGCCAGTGGGCATATGCACCCTTTGCAGGATTACACTTAATTCAATTTCCTTACGGCTCATTTTGTAGGAGGGAGATATCAATTCTAGTTGGCCACCCGAAGCCTTTCATCCCACTCCCCAGGGGGCATCCTGGACATGCATCTTGCTGTCTTCTCATCCTGCCCTCAGGTCAAAACCAAGGCCGTATTCTCAGACAGACTGAAAAGTCGAAAATGTTTCTTAAATTGCTAAAGTGGGATGTTCAGGCGACTCCAAGGAAAGAACACAGCTTGCTATACTTTGGGGTAGAACAGTGACAAAAACTTCCTTTCTTCCTGCTGATGTTCTGGGACATTCCCTGTATCAAGAGGGCCCAGGAGAAGAGCCAGCAAGCTTGAAGAGCTCTCCTTGCCAAATTGGCTATGATCCTTTCCTGATCAATAAATCTCCCATGAATTCTGCCTGGGGCTGGCAAGACTCCTTTGATCATTATATGGAGAAAAAGTAGTTAGTGCATAAAGGATGAAGAACATGCACAGGTCCTAGTGGACCAACCCGGAAGGGCCCTAGATGACTCACTTTTCTAAATCAATTTCTTTCTACTCTTTCATGATCTTATCTCTCTCTGGGTCCAGCGACCAAAGAAGGCTTTCCTCCCCCTGCTAGAACCCCCATCCCCAAGGCTGAGAACTGGAGAAGTGGCCTCCATAGGGCAGGACTCCGGCCCAATCCATTGTCTCCACCGGCTTAGCTCTTCCATGTGCAAAGTGTCTCAGAGATTGTCTCCCTTGACTACAGTTGTTTCTCCACTGAGAGTAAGTGATGCCGGCACCCAGTGGAGTGATGTGGCTATCGGTGCTCACTGCCAAGATTGCTCAGGCAGTGTTCTCTGGTCAGATGTACAGTCCGTAGGTCACCAGGGCAATTGCCCTCTCAAATCCTGGAGGGCCTGGGACTCTGATTCATCTTGGCAATCACACTGACAGCTCAAAGTGAAGGAATCAGAGCCACAGACCTGACTGGCTTAGTCACCACTAAAAGAGATTTAACAAGATCAAAGATGCTCCCACCCTGGCTAATAACCAATGTGCTCTTAGGGCACAGAAACAATAGGAGTTTAGGCACTAAAAAGTGACACTTCACCCAGATCCAGCCTGGGCAAAGACCAGAGAGAAAGAGGGTGGGAATGTAAGAAATTCCCAGCCCTTATTGGGTCCAAACCCTGTACAAGTTAGAGGAAGATGCAGGGGGTGACTGAGGAGATCTTTCAGAATGCGAGTCCTCAGGAGCCCGCAGTTACAAAGCCCAACCAGACAAACGCAGCCTTCCTAAACTTTCCAACAGTCCTCTCCACCTGACTCAGGGGACAGTCCATATAAAGTGGGTGGCTTTATATGGCCGAGTTTAGGTTGGGCTCCTTCTGCCCTCGAAGCTTCCTGTTCACAAGAGAACACTTGGGGAAGCAAAGCGTGGGGCCGAAAAGGTTACCCTTTATTTTGGAAACAAATCAAAAGGGGATTAGGGTATGAAGCACCTTAGCAATGCCCCCTTGAGACTTCTTTTCAAGACTCCAGGGTCTTCACAGGCATAACTTTGGCTCAACGACATTTCCCTTCCAAGAGCCAAGAATGGCTGGCAAGGGAAAGGGTGGGAAACGGGGGACGGTGGGGACAAGAGGCTTGGGGGCGGTCGGGGCTGAGAGGCCATCCCTGCCCTCCTCAGCCCCTCCACCAAAGGAAAACTTTTCTCCGGCCAGCACAGGAGACGGTCCCGCTCCTTCTCCCTGGTACATAGGCATTATCTCTTTTTAAAATCTGTATATAATATATATATATATTTATAATCTGTATATATATATATATTTATATATATATATATTTATATGGTTTATGTACATATATTGCACAGGCCTTTCGCAGCCACCCCTGCTCCTGCCTTGTCAATGATAGTGGTTCCTCTTCTCTTCGCTTTCTGATGTGTAGTCACGGGACCTGATGCCGTTCTGGAGGTTGATGAGTGAGTCCTTCATCTGGAAGACAGGCAACCCCACCCCGACCCCGAGTTTGGGCCTTCAGTGGGCTTCTCCATCCAGCGGCCCCTGACACACCAGCCCAGGGCAGGTCCCCTACCATGTCAGACAGCCAAGGCCAATCAATGAGGCTAGCTCTTGAGGGGCAACATCTCAGGCAGCAAGGGAATGGCCAAACTGTCATGGGGAACCCCTAGGGCAGGGCTCGCTGTGTCTCAGGGATTTGTGGCCCTGGTGTCATTTATTTAAGGACATCAGTGCATTCACTTCCATTTATGCTTGTTTCCAAAAAAGAACACTACTCATGCCAATTTGGTTTCTCCCTTGATCCTATCTTTGTACGTTTTGCCACATTGTTCTCTGAGCCTGAGATTTTTTTCTCTCTTGTGTATTCCAGTTTCATCCATCTGTTAAGACCCAGAACAAATCCAAACTTTCTCTGGCTCATAATCATCTTTCTCTATAGCGCACACTGTGGCTCTTGACTGCAAGAATCTTTATTTGCTTTGTCTCATCTTTGTTGGTAAAGGAAATGTGCCTTATCTTTCCCTTAAACCCCCAGAGGTGCCAAGCAGAGAACGAGTTGGTATCCCCATCACTGAATTAACTAAGCCTCCTTTAAGAAATGGACGCATTCACGTTTTCTAAGTCAGAATGGGGCAGTTCCAGTGTAGAATCCTAAAGTGGCCCATCATACCATCACACATTTAAATATTGCCTCAAGGTAAGCTGCTCTGTTATGACACGAGACAATTAACATTTCACGAGTAAATGGTTATGCACTTTGAGAACCTTTGGTCTCTCTCCCTAATCTACCACATTTTTCTCTCTGGTTCTTTTCTTCCAAATCCTCTACTCGGTAGGGATCAGTGGCCCGCTGCTGTTGCTCTTAAAAGTTACTTTTAAAGGGAGTAAGAAAAAAAAGATCTTAATGCTTGTAGGGTTGCCTACCATGACATAAATCTGATAGCTCCAAGATCCAATTAAGGGGTCCACCCTGAAATAGAATTCTAGAATTGGAAGAGACCTCTGAGTCATTCAGTCTAACTGTCCCTCATTTAAACATCATCTCGTGATCCCTTGAAGACTTCCAATGATGGGATCTCAGGCCTCCAGAGCAGCCCATTCTACTGTTGGACAGCTCTAACCACAAGTTGTCTGTGTTTTTATTTGATGACTCAAAAATCTAATTCCCTATAACTTCTAGCACCCTGGGTTCTGGTTCAGCCTTTTGGAATTTTACAGTAAGTCTAACCCTTCTTCTACCTGATGGACCTCAATGTCCAAAGCCTATTTTGCAACCACCCCTCACTTCAGTCATCTCTTCTAAAGAGTTTTATCTTTAATTCCTTCAACCTTTCTTGACTGGACAGGGTTTCCAAACCCCTCTTATACAGTTTACCCTCCTCTGGTTAAAAAATTCCCTTCTTAAATGTGGTTCCAAAGCTAAATATGATTTTCTAAACATATCAAACTAGATCCTGATGGTTGCATTAGGATTCCTTCTTAATTTAGTGCTAAGATCAAAGGGGATATTAAACTTAATATTATGAGTGCCATCACATTCCAACAGTGATCCTATGGGACAATGCTGATAATTCCCATTATATAAATGAAGAAACTGAAGTTCATTAATATTAAGTCCCTTTAAAGGTCACAAAACTAGTCAGTGCTGAGATTAGGATCCCATTTTGGGTCTGGCTGACTGCAAGAAAGTCACCTCTTTAGGAGGAGAATTTCAATGTAATGGGACAAATTCTGGGTCTATTATCTCTTTAATTCTGCAAAGGTAGGTTCCTGTTGTCTTGGCAACCATGTGGGGGCACTTTTTATAAGATGTTAAGTTCTTGATGGGGGGAGTAGGAAGCCACCTCCCACCATTAAAAATATTCATTATTGATTTTGCCCCAGGCTGATTTTCTTAAGTAGCAGCATCTGGTTAAGGGGAATATAGGCAGCTCTCCTGCAAAAATGTTATGAAATAAAGACACAAGTACGGTCACGTTCCCAGAAAAGTAGTGTGGTGCCTTTGGGGAGGAGCAGTGTCCTGGATGGGTAAGTCATTTAAGGGCAGGGAGAGGGGCTGGTAACATCAAAAGGGAGTAGAAAACATGCCCTCTGGGAAGACAAAGCTCTGTATAAAGGGGGCTCTCTTTAAATGCCTGTCAGATGGCTATGTGCTACCCAAACAAAATAAAACAAATTCTTCCTTCTATCTAACTTACAGCTGCAAATCCAGTATGATGTTTGATTATTCTGAGTTTGGTGAAAGGGAGTACACCTGTGTTTCCAAGAACCCATTCTAAGATGGCTTCAAAATGGCAACAGTGGACATCCTGGGAGAAGAATGCACGGGAAGGTGAGGGCTGACGGGCAGTGATGCAGATGGTGAACCTTCTCAGAGCACAGGAAAGGAGCTCCTTCTCTGGAAGACTGGGGCAGGGAGAGAACATGGGGCGTCTCACCTGGTCAAGAAGCATCACCGAGGATTTGATGATCTCCCTCCATTTCTGGAGCTCCGTATCGTGGTACTTTTGTTGGGACTCTAAGAGTTGGGCCCATTCTGTCTGAGATTGGGGTAACCTGTGGGGTAGAAGAAGGGGCACCCCAGCAGCCGGAGTTACACTCAGCGGACTGTCCTGTGCTCCCAGACCCCTAAAGGACAGAGAGGTGCATCAGAGTGCTTTGTCCTCTGCTCACCAGTTCCCTGTCCCCCAAATCCGAAGTGGACTGAAACTCGAGGGACAGACTCTTAGAGCTGCCCACTCCCTGGGCCAGGGAAGCAGGAGCCAGGGCCCAGGTGGGGGGTTGGGCTGGAACTGCGGGGCAAGGGGAAGAAGCCAGGGTTACCTTTCTTGGAGCCGCAGACCCTGCCAGGCAGTGAGGGTCTGGGTGGTGTATTCCAACATCCAGAGTTTGTAGAAGAGCATCATGTTAAGGATGACCAGCAGCACCAGACTAGGAAGGAGACAGAGGGGGACACACACAGCAATGAGACAGGAGCTGACAAAGCACGGTCCCTCTAAGAGCCAGGCAGACCCGCCCCCCCAGAGGCTGTGGTCCCTGACTGCTGGGTCATCAGAAGCACTGCAGTGAGTGAATAATACAGAGGGATGTAGCAGGGGGTCACGGGGTAAGGGGGGAGACGGGGAGGGAGAGAGGGAGAGGGGGAGAGAGAGAGAGAGAGAGAGAGAGAAGCAGCTTAAACTGGAGGTGCCAGAACACAGCAGAGAAGCCATGGAGAGGGGTGTGGGGTGAAGGAATTGGAAAGGAGGAGCACAGAAATGTCATCCAGTATCTGGGTGCCTGGGTAAAAGAGAGGTAAGACGGAGAGGGAAAGAGATGAGGAGGTAAAAGAAGTAATCATAGAGCCAGTACCTGAAACAGATCCTAATGGGAGCAAGGAAGAAAAACGGGAGGAGGCAGAGGTTAGAAACAGACAAGTGCAGACAAGGGGAAAACTGTAGGTAAGTCAAGCCAGGAAGATAGTGAGGGGAGATGACGAAGAGATTCTAGAAGCAAAGATACAATGGAAGAGGAGATCCAGCAAGGGAGTAGCAAGAGGAAGCCACTGTCAACAGGCTTCGTATTTCGTGGGTGCTAAATTTAGGTAAGATTCCTCCCACCAACGCAACTTCAGGATACAGGGAGAAATTCCAGTGGGATCCCCAGCTCAGCCCCTGGTTTGTGCCTCACAGATGTTAGCAAAACTTCCTTAAATTGCAAAGTCTCATTCTCCCTACACCTCCCTCCATCCCGCAGGGGACACGAGGACCAGCTAAGGTTTCTGAGGGTCTGGGCCAGAGCTGAATCGGACAGGGAGGCAGCAGAATAACCCAGGGGCTGGAGGACCCAGTGAGGAGACTCACTGCGAGTCTGGGAAATGCTCATCTGCTCTCCACCTCAGTGGCTGCCAAACATCATTTTATGAAAGAAGTTCACGGGATGGAGAGATAAAGATACAGGTGAAGGGAGGTTCCAGAGACACAGAACTTGGTATAAATCCTGGCTCACCATTGAAACACCTCTTCACTCTTGATCAAGTTTCTTGACTTCTCTGAAACCCAGTTTCCTCAACAGGGACAGCAATACCTACCAACCGGGGTTGTTTCGTGGCTTAAAGAGTAGGTCCTCCATCAGGGGTGGTTATTTAATTAAAAGAGGAGGAATAGGCACACAGAGGAAAAAAGAAGTTGACCAAAATGGAAGATAAAACAAACAGATGGAAGAAGGAAAAGCAAAGAAAGAGAAGCTTATACAGTGTCTTAGATCTTTCAGTGTGTGTGTGTATATGTGTGTATGTGTGTGTGTGAGATCCTGTTTGACTCCTTTGTAATCTGGCACTATGGTAAGTCAGTACTCCTTCAACTGGCAGCCGCAAATCCCTGGGGCTACTCAGTAGTGTTCTCGGGGGTCTCCAGGTTCTCTGCAGGAATTTTTAAGTTTTGTGTAGAATTCCGATGGTGCTGTCTTTAATTGTATACACGCACACCGAACAGTCTGTACAACCACCTCTGTGACATTGTGCTGCATGAGATCTCAGTGCCTTTGCAGGGGCACGTGTTTGCACGCCCATCTGTGCCAAGTGAAGGTCAAGGACACCCGTGTGCTGTCTCAGCAAAGGAACCATGTCGGTCTAAATGGGGAAAAGCGGTGAGCGGGCTGAGTCACCACGGCAGGCTTATGGCCCCACGGGGCTGCCAGACATAGGGTCACCCGGGCGGAAAGAGTCTACCCCACATGCGCCCCGTCAGCACATCCCCTGCCTGCATCCTGTGGGGTTTAATTCTAAGGTTGGAGTATCCAAAGCTAGCCAAGTCCTAAAGTTAGTAAATGCCGTTCTATACAAGTGGCTTAGGTGAACAGGCTGTCTCTACTTAATTAAAGACAAAATGTAGAAAGAACTTAAATACAGGACTAACCTGAGGTTAGAGATTTCTACCTATGTAACCCAACATCAGAGATTTAGTTTTAACCAAACAGCATGAATCACGTTCAGTTGATGTTGCTAAATATGGATTTTACTGGTTTTATGGTTGACTTTGTATCTAATTTGTCTAAAGAGCTTGGTTTCTTAGGCTATCATCAGAAGAATTTTAAATCTCCTTTTAAGTTACATATTCAAGTAAGGTTTTAATAAAAAAAATACCTGCCATCAACAACGGATGGGGAGAGGGGCACCTGGGAGTCAAGTTTTCTCTTTGACAGGGGTCTGTACATTATTAAATTTGAGAGACACTTTAAAAAGATAGGGGCTGAGGAAACAGGGCTTGCATGTTCCTCACATTGGAGCCTCAGAGGCCACCCTCAGCCCTGTCTTCTTTCTCACGCCCAGGGCTTTCACGCAGCTTCAGCCTGCACTTCTCACCTAACGTCCAGGTCCACGTCTCCAAGTGTCTGCTTGTCGCCTCCACCTGGATAACCCATGGCGATGCAGACACAACCATCTGGAACCTAGAGCAAGCTGGCCTCTCCGACAACTTCTTGCTAAGTTCCAGATTTCTGTTCATGATCCAACCATCTATGGTTGCACAAATCAGTAATTTGTCTTCCTTAGCTATGTACCCAAACGGTCAATGAGCCTTTACCGACGAGTGTCTCTCGGCTCTGTTCCCTCATCTCAGGCCTGACAGCGACGCTGAGATTGCAAATCCCTGGGTTCACCCCACTGAACTCCCTGCCTGCACCCTTCCTTCTCTCTGCTCATCAGACTACCATCAGAGTGATTTTTTTTTTTTTTTTTTTTTACTGCAATTCTGTCCACTTTGGGCCTGGGCTTCCTTTGGAATTTCCTGGTGTTTCCTGGGTAAGGCTGTGCCCCCTTGGCTCTGCTTTGCTGAAAACGCTTCAGTGAAGGCTGGGTCTTGGACCCAGGACTGAACTAAAGAGTCCAGTGCCTGGTGCTGCCTGCCCCCAATGCTTCCCTCCCTTCCCCTGTCTGCACAAGGGGTGAGACTCCAGGCAATGGGCTGAACCAAGGAGAAGAGCGGTCTGTTCTGAGCTGTCCTAGCTGCTTCCTGCTTCAAGCAGTTTAGAAAAGTCCTCGGCAGGCCACAGCATGGACCTGCACTTCAGAGACACATGTGTCCTGGCTTCCACCTTCACCTCTTTCAACTCCCTTTCTCCCTAACCCAGCATCTACCATTGCCAGTAATTTGGCCTAATGTTTAAAGATGTTGTGGCAATTATTGTAAATTACATTTAAGTAAACACATAGTTGGCCTGGACTGTTGTCATTGATTTTGTCTGGCTCCTCCGCCAAAGTGTGGGCCCTTTGAGTGTGGGGTACCAGTTACTCGTGCCTGCCACAGCGTGTCCGGTAAATGGGTGAGCAAACTGCTAACATCTCTATTTTAGCATTTGTCCCATCGTGTATAATGTTGAGTTTCTTGTCTGTCTCACCCACTTGAAACTGAGTTTCTGACAGGGTTGGATGCTGTGGCATTTTCTTTTGCATCCCAAAGACCCACCATAGAATAAGTACTGAATAAAATGGAAAAAGAAGATGCAAGGAAGTAAGGAAACAAAGACAGAGCAACCCATCTAAGGTGAGAAGAGTAGATGTCAGAGAAGCAAAACCAGAGGCAATGGTAATGGGGGTCCCAGTGGCCTCGAGAGGTGGGGAGGGAAGGCGGCAGGGTGGGGAGAAGAGCCTGGAATCCCTTACACACAGCTGATAACCAGCAGCAGCTTGGACACGCTCTGCAGGTGGAAACCATTGGGGGCGTCCTCAGGGATATGCCGCGTCTGCGTGGAGCCTGTGGGGAGAATAGAGAGGCCGTCACCACCGTGGCCCACAAGGCTGCCAATGGCTGAGGTGACATTGGCCATGCAGAGAGCTCCAGGAAATGAGCAAGACACCATCCCTGACACCACCGCTCCAATGCTGTGATGATGCGAGAGCCCTCCAAAAGAGAGCTCCTCAAGGGCAAGGGCAAGGGCTGGGTCAGGCAAAGCAGACGTTAAGGAGTCACTGAACAAATGAGTCAATCAACAGACATGTAGCTGGGACATACAGATGCAGGACGATGTGGTCTGCAGCTACGGAAGGGGAAACTGCTGGCCCAGGACCAGAGACAGCAGCTTGTGGCCCTGGCTCTATCCATGACAGCTGTATGACATGGGGCAAATCCCTTAACCTCACTGAGAGTCAGTTTTCTCTTGGGTAGAACAAAGGGGTTGGACTGAAGTGAAGACTTTGTTCAAATGCAACATTACTCAGAAATCCCTTAAGTAAAACACAAACATGGGAGCATTCTAGTTAAGGCTGGGGAAAGGGACTCAGAAGCTTACACTCTCCTCCTCTTCTCCTGCCTCCTCCCTTGTCCCTATCTAGGGTAAAAGAACTGCCAGGGAGGTGCAGAGCACAGTTTGAAAACCACTGGCTTGGTTAGTCTTTAAAGCCCTTGGAGCCCCAGACTGGGCAAAGCCATGACCGAATGATGAGGAGTTTACATCCCCCTATACAAGGAGCTATGCGTGGCTGGATGAGAAGAAATAGCCAGGAATCTAGTGCCAGGGAAGGCAGGCCCTTGGTGGGCCCATTGGGGCCATGTGAAGTAGCGCTGCCTTGGACTCCCTGACCTTTGTGTTTCAGGGTAATCCCCGGGGTCTGGGTGGGCTTCTCCCTGGTGCATTTCCCAAGGATCCGGAAGCTGCATACTCGAGCCTATGCAGACAGCCATGGAGCATGGGAAACATGGAGGTATAAACCTGAAGGCAACTTTGGCTAAGCAGAGCATACACATGGATTTAGCAGGGGCTGAAGGACTTAAATGGGCAGAGAAAACTAGAAAGAGCACTGGAAGTCTCAGGTAAAATGAATCATGTACAAATTATATGCAAACTTACTGAAGGTGCAAACCCAGTGTGTGTGTGCCTTGACACAGACATGAAGCTCCAGCCTAAAGCCCTCCTCCAGCCCCACCCCCAGCCCCACCTGGCACCCACCTGCCACATGCTTGATCCTGTGGCCCACGTCCTCGTCAGTGGGCGTGGTGACGGGGCTCATCACCTCCTCCAGGTGAGGGACCCGCAGGTGGGCGTGGGGACGCTTCCTTCTGCGCACTGTGGAGGGCTTGCTGGCCTTCTCTTTGGGAGACTGTCTGTGCATCTCGGCCAGGTAGGTGCTCTCCGTCTTGGTCAGCTCGCTCTCTGTCAGAGCCAAAAGGGCCACGTCAGAGGCCATCTTCCCATCCCTTCAACCCAAGGTGTGGGCCTCAGAGACGACTCTCCCTCTGCTTTAATCAAGACCTTGATGGGCACCATTTTCCCATAGTGTGCACCAGGGCATTGACTGGGAGGGCAGAGGCCCCTCAGGGATGCCCGTGAGCCCCAGGAAGTATTTCTGGGACCCAAGCCAGCCCAACTCTCTTCTGGGTTGTTCAGCATCGCATATGTTCCCAACATCTGCCCCTCATATATACAATTTGGAGCACAGCACATGCTTCCTAATAGATGCATTCACAGGCTATTTGCAGATCCTTCACATAACAGATTACTGTAGTAGATATATTACAGTATTTTGGGGGTCACAGATCCCTTAATGATGTTCCCAAAAGTTACAGACATATTCTTTAGAAAAATGTTCTAGGAATAAATTTAAACAAGGACGTGAAAGACTTGTACACTGAAAACTAAAACATTGTTGGAGGAAACTAAAGTAGACCTAAATAAATAGGCAAGACATCCTGGGTTCATGGATTGGAAGACTTAATATTGTTAGATGCCAATATTATGTTAAGATGTCAATACTACCCAAAGTCATCACAGAATCACACTTATCCAACCCAACTATGCAATCCCTATCAATATTCCAGCAGTGATATTTGTAGAAATGGAAAAGCTGATCCTCAATTTCATATGGAATGGGTAGGGGTCCTGGACAGTCAAAACAATCTTGGTAAAGTAAGAGCAAAGTTGGAAGTCTCACATTTCCTGACTTCAAAACTTGCTACAAAGCTACAGTAATCAAAACAGTGCGGTAATGGCACAAGGACAGACATACAGACAAATGGAATAGAACTGAAGGTCCAGAAATAAACCCATTCATCTATGGCCCGTTGATTTTCGACCAATGGGTAAAAAAACAGTCTTTTCAACAAATGGTGCTGGGAAAACTGGACAACCCCCCACACACACGCACGCATGCAAGTTGGATCCCTATCTCCCACCCTACACAAAAATTAACCTTAGAAAATACACATGTTCACATACACCCCACATTTTGTATTCATTTGTGGGGCAGGCTTCAGGACTCCATGAATGCGACTAATTCATTGTCTAAGTCCCCCTCCCCACTTTCCAGGTCTCCCATGTACGGTTCACTCGTTTCTCCAGTTCCACCGGCAGTGATGACTGTCCTGCCCACCTAAATGGCGGAAGTAGTCCTCCAGCCCACTCCAGAAGTTCTTCTCGATGAAGGTTTTCACCAATCCCCAGGGCTGTTTTCGATAACGCAGCTCTGTGGAGACCCTGAGGAACGAGCCAGAAACAAGATCAGTCATTTCCTTGGTTGGGACCCTCCTCTGGTGGAAAAAGAGAAATTCAGGTTTAAGGCCAGAACAGCTCCACATCTGTACTGCACTAGACAGATAATATGTCCTCTCATGTTACATGATCTTCCTGACCACCCTGGAGGATGGTAGAACAGGTGGATTTATTCCCATTTTATAGATGAGAAAGCTGAGGTTTAGAATATTCAAGCAGACCAAAGGCCATTGACAAGAGCTCCTGACTCCAAGCCCAGAATTGTCCTTATGGCAACATACTGCCTCCTCTCCAGAGGGCTCCGGATGGTTCTGAGCAGCTTGCCAGCGGCCAAGGAAGAGCCCTAGCCTGAAGTCAAATCCCTTTTGAGCAACTGACGCTGAAAGGAAAGCAGCATGGCCCATCCATTTGGCAGGGTTCTTCTCTCCTTCTCCAGAGGCTTTTAAGTCTAAGTCAGGCTCCAGGGTTCCATCACTTTCACCTCTTCACTATCCCACAAACCCTGCCAGCTCTTGCTCTTGCCAAGGATCCTCTCTCCCAATCACTGGTCTCTCCACTGCCCATATCTCCTGCAGTCTCAGCAACGCCTCTCCTACACGGCAGCCCTCCTTTCTGTCTCCTCCTTAAGTTCGTTTCTACCTGTCAATACAGTCTCCCACCTTATTCTTTCCATGTCTAGGGCTGACTGTCCTGCCCCAGAGGACACAGCCTCCACCCACTCTCTGATGGGTGCCTCTGATGTCAGTGTGCCCACACTGGGGGCCGCCTCTCTCCCCGACCCAACAACCACTTACTGGCTGAGGCGGGCACTGCTATAAGGGTCTATCCAAGGTCACCTTGCTACCTTTATGTGGACTGGGGAGAAAAGACAAGCAGCTGGAAGGTTCTCTTGGGACTCTGGAGTAGAGAAACCTAGAGAACTGGGGAGAAAGGGTAGGGGAAATAGAAGGGAAAAGAGAGAAGGGAGGGAAAGAAAGGAACAAAGGATAGAGAGAAGGGAGAGGGAGAGGAGGCGCAGATGCTCAGAGAGCAACACAGAATCCAAAATATATTAAAAGGATGAAAAAGAGGCAGGCCCTTTTCGAAGTGTGGTGACCCAACTCTTCCCAATTCCAGAGAGACCTCTCTGTTGCCTTTCCTTAAACCCCTATTTTATTTGCACTACTTGAGTGCATTTCTGCTTCTTGCAACCGAAAGAACTTGGTCTAAGATACAAACAGGCAATCCAATTATTTTCAGGGGAGAGTTTGTCCTGATTTTTCAACTGACAACACGCTTTCTGAAATCAGGGTCTAAATTTCTTCCTTTGAATGTGCATCCTAGAGTACAGGACAGAACCCTCCCTGCAGATGGCATTATAATTATTCCCTCAGTCAACATTCCTGGACTCTAAAATGTGCAGGCACTGGGCTGGGTACTGGGAATAAAGCAGAGAACAACATGGGATTCCTGCTCTCCAGGAGCTCCCCTTGTCCAACAGGGGAGACAAAAGGCAAATCACACCACCAGATGGCACGGTGGCACGGGCATGGGTGTGCGTTTCTAAGACCCAGGTTACAGTACTTGGTGGGACGTGATTCCTGGCTAAGTTATTTAACATGCATGAGCCTCAGTTCTCTTATCTAAAAAATGGGGATGAAATCCGTCTTGCCGGGTCATTCTGAAGATCCCAGCTAATGCAAGTAAAGCATTTATGCAGTACTTGGCAGACCACGGACAATAAACAGCAGCAAGTTTTACCAAAGAGGTGTCCTGAAGAGTGGAAAGGGGAACACTCGGTAGAGAGAATAATTAACTCCATCATGACAGGGAGGTAGAGGAGTCCCAGAAGTTTCAGAGAGGAAGAGGTGGAAGAAAGAATGAGCCAGCGGGCAGCATATACCCAACCTCCTCCATCCTCTTCAGGAGCAAATGGCTGTTCTCTAAGGGAAAGCCCCTGATACACACCAAGAACCTCTTTTGCACCCCCTCAGGCCCCCCAGACTCTGCACCTGAGTCGACTCTTGTTCCGAGCCACGCGGGTGAGGGTGTAGCGATTGATGGTGTAGAAATAGTCGTGGTACGGCACGTCGTGGGTCAGGACCTCGGCATCAACCACGTAACATTCGCTCTCCTGGCTAGCCTTGTACATGGTCTGTGAGGAGGGAAGGTCCGGAGGACAGAACCGAGGCGAGGCCAGATGGGAAAGGCCCCTCCTCCTCCCATCTCCCTCACCCACCCAGGACTTCTGAGCCACTGGCAGGAGCTGTGCTGAAGACTGCGGGATGCTGCCATTTCCGGGCCACCCGACACTCGCATCCAGAGCTTCTAGCATCTTCCGGCCTGCACTTATCTGCCTCTACCTTGTACTTACCTGTGTCTCCCTGACGGTGGCGGTTTTGGGAGCCAGTGGGTTGGTAAGGGTGATGGTGTAAAGAATCACTCGGCTCTGGTTTCCGTTCTCTTCTTTCTTCCATGGATGGAAGATGATATCTGAGGGTGGAGAGGAGCCTTGGAATGAGAGAGTGGAAGTGGCAACCCCTCCCCACTTCTGAATTTCCCCTCCAAATGAGCTTCCTTTGACTGTGCTGACTGCCCCAAAAGGAAGCCAGTGGACGCCTGAGGGCCAGGGGAGGGGCAGCGTGGCGGAGGAGGGCAGGGGCGTGGGGTGGGAGGAAGGGGAGTCAAAGCTGAAAGAGGCTTATTGTAGCATTGCCGAAATTCTACACAGAGCTCCAGAATGCTGATTGTTCCTGGGGCTGGGGCAGGAGGTCCCAGCGCTGCCTACGGGGCTTCTGGCAACACTGGAGCTACTGTGACAAGGGCCCAGATCCCTTGGGAACAAGTCCTCTCCTCTAAGGCATGACCTCCCAGTGCCCTCACATGTCCACTCCTCCTGCACAGGGTCTGCTGATGCCCAGATGGGTTTTCACTGAGGAGGGTGCTAAGCGGCTCTGCTCGGTCAGAGCCACAGTCCCTGCCATGGGGCATCATGGGGAGGAGACGGGGCACGGAGGGAGGCTAGAAGCACAAGCTCCTGGATTCGAGTCCTGGCTCAGGTACTACTGAGCCGTATGACCTCGGACAAGTGGCCAGAGTCTCTCTGAGAGTCAGTTTTCTTGCGGGTCCCTGGGAGTCACAGCCCCTACCGCACGTGAGGATGAAATGAGATAATGTAAGGTAGATGGCATATGGGGGGCGCCTCCCAGGAAGCAGGAGCTGCTATTCTTTAGGGAGTAGTAAGCTCTGTGAAGGCAGCAACCAGGCAGGTCTTGCTCACTGGTGAGTCTTTGGGGCCCAGCACCAAGGGTTGGGTGCACAACAAGCAAGCAGCAAAGACACCGCATTTGTGGGAGGAGTGGGCAGGCAGAGCTCTCGGGGAGCTTGGCATCAGCTAAGGCAGAAAACTGGGGCCCTGTGCCATCAGATGGCCTGGGAAAGGAAGGTGCTGGAGAAGAGGGAAGAGAAGGGAAGAGGGAGGGAGGAAAAGTAGAAAGGGAAGAGGGTAGACAGAACAGGATGGGACGGGAGGAGCTGCCCCAGGCCGCACGGACCGGAAAAGCGCCGCTGCTCCATGAATTCTCTCTGGAAGGGTGAGTCGGTGAAGAGGAGGTCGTAGAGCTTGTCCACGCTGAAGCTGAAGACTTCGTTCACGTACTGGCGGCCACTCAGGTCATCATAGAAGGCCTGGACCTCCCCTGCACAGAACAAAGGGTGAGGAGTCAGACAGTGGAGGTGGGGGCAGGGGGCAACTGACCCCAGGATCAATCCCCCAGAACACATCTGTCTCTGGTTAGGGCGGGAACAGTGGCCGAGGGCAGAGGGAGGCCATGGAAGGGGCAGCTGGGCTCATGGCCCCAGCTCTTGGTGACTTTGCTTCAGTTCTTTCCTTCCCTGGGATGCACACAAATCCCTCTTGCTTGCATTCTATTCATTCATCCTTTACAGAGAGTTTGCGGATGCTCTATTCGCTTTTACACTTTCAAACCTTCCTAACTAAGCTGACCTTGGACTAAAAATCAAGTAAATGATGACTTCCTGAGCCTGCCTGAACGCAAGTCTCAGTTATCAAACATCTGGACATCAACCACCATTGACAACAAGTGGCACTGTGGTCTCTGACATAGGCATGTTCAGGGGACATGGCTCATCTGCAATACTGAAATATAAAAGCTTCTAAGGCTGGGATGACACAATGGGTAGAGATCCCTCAGTACACAAGCCCTGCTCTCCTCCCAGAAGGCTGCTTCTTTCCCCTAGGATTCAGTAACCTTTAATTCTCTGGATTTCCTCTCCACTACCAGAGCATGTGTCTGAGCTCGGAGGCAAGTGGCTCAGGCCCAGTACTTCTCTCCACCCTCAGCAGCCCTGGGCCCAGTTTCTGCCCTCGCATGGGTGTATCTGAAGGCCAGGAGGACCCTGACATTTCTGGCAGCCTACAATGCTGAGGGGGCCAAGAAGAGCTCATGAGTTTCCTACAGGGCCAGTACTTATGACTGTACAGGTCGGGGGAAAAGTCACATCTTTATATGAATGGCACCCTCTGCTACTCTGCAATCTGTACTGTCACTGCACTGGTCCTGGATCCTAGATGGGCGTTGGGAAACCAAGCAAAGCTTAGCAAACCACTCCAGGTGTAGCAATTGTCCAGGGATGAGTAAGTGAGCACTGTTGGCTTGGACTCACTTGCCGGAACTAGCGCCACTTCAATGGAGGTAAGCTGTCAACCAATTTAATGAGTACTCTGAGAATTTGGCTTCCCTCCATGGTATGTAAGAAGCAGCGTTTTCCTGTGTGAGGTCCTAGAAGCTGACCCCAGGCAGGAGTCAACTATGAAGCTGTCTACTTAGAATAATTAGAGAGAAATGATGGCTCCAAAGTCTGTCTGACCTAGCAACATCTTTTCGGCTAGCATAGCCTAAAAACCCCATGCTGGAGTCACTAATGAGTTCTGCAGCTATCTTCAGGAAGTTTCCATTAAAATCTAATTATTTCCAGGGAGCAGCTGCCTGGCACTTTCCTTGTGGCATAAGGAGATTGCCTTCCCTTGCATCTCTATGAGGGACCGAGATGCAAGGCAAGGCAATGCTAACAGGGGGTACGCTTAGTAACGAGACTGGATGGCAGGACAAATCATTATCTGTTGAGCAAGGAAAGACAAATACAGAATGATGAGGATCCTGTAGCGAGTACCTGGAAAAAGGGATGTTTGCTAATAACAAAATGTACCTTTTTTTTCTTAAATTTCTGTTGCCCATCCTTCCACCAGGAACCTAGAGAGAGTGACTCTGGTCCCCAGAGAGGGACATCCTTTTAGCCTTCACAACAGAGTGAGAAAGGACCACTCTGCACCTGTTTTAAAATGCCTACCTTCATCGTGGGTATCAGAGGAGTCACTGAGCTCGGTGGGGATGTCTTCGTTGTCATTGAAATCCAACGAAGGGGAGTTCACAGGTGCGATGATTTCCATCTTCTCCCCTATGATGTTGTCAATGGCGAGCTCCTTCTCCAGGGACCCATCGCCGTCCAGCACCTCCTCCTCCAGGGGCAGGCCGTCAAACTGCAGAGGAGACAGAGGAGTCATCCAACAGTAGAAAGCTCATCTGGATCTACTCTCCCAAGGGAGATGAGGGCACATCTGGCCTCGGGAGCTCATATATTCAAAACACAGGTGCCAAGGAGCAGGGCTGAGGTCCTGTCTTTCTCTGGCTGGCCACGGAAGCAGCACACCAAGCCTCACAAGTCCAGGGAGTTAGCTCCTTCAATCACAGCCCTTTCCTGGAGCCACACCTCCACCATGCTGTAACAACACCAGCCTGCCTCCAGGCAGTACCTTTTAATTCTAAGAGCTCAAAAGGCTTCATAAGCATTTTTGGACCCATTTTCCCATGAGCTTTGGAAGGGAGCAGATACAAACCTTCCCACTTTAAGGATAACCTCAGAGAGACGAAATGGAGATGAGAGGTCAGACTCAGATGTTTTCATTCTAAGGCCAGGTGGTCTGACTCCTAAGCCACTGGACTATGAGGCTCCCTTTTCTGGGAACCCCACCCACTCTTCCACTCGCCTGCACAGTGGGAAAATAAATCCGAGTGCATATACTAGGAACTCAGTGAATATTTATTGAAAGAGCAAATAAACAAATAATAGGTGGTTTTACAGTTCTATAATCATGTACAGTATTGACTTTAGATCAAAGCAGTGGGAAAAAAAGCCACCTGGAGTAGTTCTCCACCAGATGGGCTGATTTGGAGTAGCCCACCCAGAGCACAGCTAACATATCAGTCTTGGGTCAGGGATTCTGGATATAACAGCCGAACTCTAGACCCCTTCCTCTACATTAGACAAGGAGAATGAAAAGGAAAATGGGGATTGGCCTGAGCAGGGACCACAAACTCAAAAGCTATATAGAGCAAGGGGAAGGGAGAAGCCTTCTGGAATGGCTTTCATCTGCTCAGAAGTCCAACAAAATCTCATATCCCAAGCACCTAGAACCCACCTCTGGACCTTGGGACACTATTAGACGGCAGCAAGCTCACGTGCTCCAGGATACCTCCTTGAAGAAGCTGACTGCACCACCCATGCCCCACGTTGGGCCCTCGTGTGGTTAACTGAGGTAGGAAACACTGGCCCCTGTGCTGGGAGGTGGAAGCACAGGACCAACTGCTCCTACCGAGACAGGGGCTTCGCTGCTCCCTGTGGATGTCAGTGTGCTGTTGGTGATGGATTTCTTTGGCAGCTGCGGACTGGCGTCCGGCTTGGTCTCTATGCTGCTTTTGGATGAGCTGTCATTGACTTCATTCTCTTCCACGGGGATCTCCTCGCAGTAGCTGAGAGGTGGGCAGGGCAATGGGAGAGAAGACACCAGTGGGTCTACGTGAACCTAAGTGGTCAAGACTGCCAGCTATTCTAAGAACCTCAGCCTGTCTACCCATCTAGAACCATAGGTTTTCCTGCTTCCTTGCTTTGCATGATTCTCCTCTTATCCCAAATTTCTCCTTTCTTGCTCCCCTGAAATCTCCTTCAGCACCCTCCTTGAACTTGTCTCTACCTGAGCTGACCATTACTCCTCTTCAACTATTTTTCTCTCTTGGTGTCCATCCCAACCTGATCATTGGAATCAAACCTCTGGGCTCTGAGCACATGTTCTATCTCCTACACAGTGAGGAGGACAAGAGTCAATACAGTGCGCTCTGCTGGAGGTAACTGTCCAGATTCTGGGTCATAATTCTTTAAATTCTGAGGAAAAATTCTCCTCCAGATGAAGGTGGTGCAGCTCACTATCATCCTTATCACTGTTGTCATCGTCCTCAATATCTCACTTATACTTTACAATACTCTGCTATTACATTACCTCATCCGGATACACAACAACTCTGAGCAAATCATTATGTGCATTCCAGAGATTCTAGAGATAATCAGATATGCATGGAGGTTAAGTGATACCACCATCAAGTATCAGAATTCATACCTGAGCCCAGGTCTCTGTACTTCCTCTTTTGTTCCTTTCCTTCCCCTCTATGTCTCGCACTCCCAACAGGACTTGGCCTACCTTTCCAACCTCAAGCATGCTTTCTGTCAGTCAAGTCACAGGCCCCATCTTTCTTATCTATCAACAGCATGTGATACAGTTGAGCTCCCTTCTCTTCAGAACTTAAAACAGCAGCTCCATCTCCTTAAAACAATACCATGTAACAGAATACCTCCTTCTCCGTACAACCTCCTTCCCTTGGCTTTCAGGATACTGAATTCTCCTGGTGCTCCTCCTACCTCACTGGATGTTCTTTCATGATCTCCTCTGCCACTTCTTCCTCTCATTGGAGTGTCACCTGACCCAGTCCTTGACTTATTTTTTTTTAAATTTAATTTTATTGAGATATATTCACACACCATACAATCCATCCAAAGTATACAATCAGTGGCTCACAGCGTCATCACATAGTTGTGCATTCATCACCACAATCAATTTTAGAACATTTTCATTAGTTGGACTTCTTTTCATATTCACTCAACTACTTGGTGATTTTAGCCAGTTGTGGCTATCTATTAATAATTCCCAAATTTATGTCTCCAGCCCAGACTTCTCCACACTCATACACCAACTGCCCACTTAACTCTGCACTTGACTGTTTAACAATCATCTCAATCTCAACTTGCCTAAAACCAAGCTCCTGATCTCCCCCTAAATCTGCCCACAGAATTGTCCATCTCCACTTGGCGCAACTCCATCCTTCCAGATGGTGAAACTAACCAAAAACTTAAAGTCAGGCTTGGTTCCTTCCTTTCTCTCACATCCCACACATCTGATCCACCAGCAAATCCTTCAAAACATTTCTGGTTTTATCTTCAAAACATGGAAACTGACTGCTGTCACCATTTCTACCATGACCCTCCTGGTCCAAACCATCAGCATGTCTCATCTAAGTTATCTAAATTATTCAGCAGCCTCTTAGCCAGTCTCCCTGATTCTGCCTTTTTTCTCCTTCACTCTATTTTCAACAAAGAAGCCAGAGTGATCCTGTTAAAATGCTAAGTCAGATCTTTTCAGTTAGGCACTCCAAACCTTCCCAAGGCTTCCCATCTCACTCCGAGGAAAAGCCAATCATCACAATGGCCCACAGGCCCTTAGGATCTGGTCTGTCTACTCTCACACTGCATCTCCTACCACTTTCTCTTTTCGTTTCTGTGCGGCCACATCGGCCAGCCTACTCTTCCTTCTGTCTGGAATGTTCCTCCCCAAGGAGCTCCCATGGCCCATTCCCTCACTTCCTTCATGCCCTTACTTGGACGTCACCTCCCAATGAGGCCCCACTGCCATCCCACCCCCTCCTCGGGGGAGGCCCTCATCCGAGGGGGCTTCCCGAATCCCTGGGTGGCCCAGCCCCAGCCCTCGCTCACCCCATCGTGTTGAAGTCATCGTCAGGAGGCACGTAGTCCTCATCATCACTGGTCAGGCCCAACTCGTTCCCATAACACTGGTGAACAAAGTGCCAGAGCTCCTTGGGACACAGAGGCTACAGGGGAGAGAAGGGAGATGACGCTGAGCCTTCCCCCTTCACATCCTCCCTCTCCATGCAGAAGCCCTGAGCTGGACTCACTTCTCCTGGCAATACTCAAACTTAAGTCTCCCTCGCAGGACCACGAGGAGAGCAGCTGCCTCCATGACAACCTCACCTGCCTCTCCTTCCCTCTCCTCAAGACACCAATCTTCTCCCTAGGAATATGGATTCTAGCAAAGCCAGGAACTTGGTCTTTCTTTGCCTGAACTCAATGACCAATTGGACCTCTGAGGGTGGTAACTGCCCCATCTTTTGCTCCTATTCATGAGGTACGTTAAAGGGCATAAACCTGGGGCCAAAGGGAAATTGTAGGGGGGCAAAAGTGATCACGGAACTTCTGATCTGGACTCCGTCTCCCACTCTTCCCCAACTCAGAAATCTTCTCTACTGCCGGTAGCTATATAGCCACACAGATCCCTGCTGGATCCCTTCTGGGAATGAGGTTCAACCTCAAAGGTGGCACATTCCATGACCATTGGAAAGAGTCCTACATTCTCCCAGTTTAATGGGCTCCAAAAGTCATCTCATCCAACCCTGTCTCAAGCACCCGAATACTTTCTTCTTTCTTCTCAAATAGCATCAGTTTGCCTGTGGTTCTGCTCATCAGTTCTGTTGTTTTCCTGATTACATTGGGTGTCTACACGGCCTCCACGAAAGCACTGTCTGCCTTTCCCACTGTGATTTAGCTCATATGAGATTCGGAGTTTCCAGCAAAGAATTGAGATCAGAGGTGGAGATGATGAATGGGTCTTGAATTGGAAGGAAAGGAAGAGGTGACAGGGAGAAGTATATCCAAAAGAGGGCAAGAACATTAATAAAAACAGGAGCAGCCAATATCTTTTTCTAAAAACATCAAACTTAAAGAATGTTCACCAGGCAGAATTTGGATAGTTCTTTTGTGAGGGCACTTGGGAACCACATGGATGATCCTATGTCTTATTTAGAAATGACAGTAGTTGTGAACTGAAAATTCTAACCTGCCAGTGGAGACTCAAACACTTTTACTATTTTACCATTCTTGATGGCTAATACAGGCAGAAGATCTTAGCTCAAATAAGTTATCAGAATTTATAACAAAGCTCTAGGCTCTCAGGTTAGAAGAAATTCTAGATAATGAATCTACTCAAGTTTCTTTAGCTAGTAATGCATTTGGGCTATAGTCAAAGCAGATACATGCATATATGAAATGACATGTATGTATTTAAGCAAATATATACGTCATTTCATCTATATCATATGTAGACATATACATACATGCTCACGTGTATATATACATATATACGTACACACACATGCACACACGCATCTTTCTCCATCTCTTTTTCTGGCTTGGAGACTGCTGCCTGCACCCCCACCCCATCTGACTGGGAGCTCGTCAAGGCAGGGACCAGGTGCGTCCTCCATCTGTGTCTCCTCACAGTGTCTTCAAACACCCAAGCAGTCAATTGGTGCCCAGAGGTGCCTGGTGGATGAGTGCCTTACTCTTGGCAGCTCAGAGGCCCTTCACGTAAGAGGACATGCTACTTTCAGGACCTGGGCCACTACCAATGGTATGAGGGTGAGTAACCCACCCCAAGTCTTGGGATTTCTAGAACCCGGAGGGGACATGACTTTATTTGGCACCACTGACTGCCACGCCCAAAGGGAACGGTCACTGTGGGGGGATGTGCGCCCTGAGGCTGAAGGAAGGAGCTGGGCAGTACTTACCTTTTCAAGGAGAGCATTCTGCCAGAGCCGGAACATCATCATGTATGTCCTATCTCGGGCCCCAAATGAAGTGAAAAAGTGCTAGATTGGAAAAGAAAAGTTAAGAGATGCCTGTTCAGACTTACAATGGAAATACGGTGCTCCTTTCTTTAAGAAAATCTACTGATTTCATCCTAAAATGCCATTGACTCTCAGTGACCAGGGATCACAGCACAGGCCTGTCAGTGCACTGGGGGCCTAGGGAACTGGGATAGCCAAGTCCCCACAGCCCTCACCCACGCTGTCCTCAGTGATCCTCTCTCTTTTTTGAAATTTTCACCTCCATAAAAAAATCCCATTCAGCTACCTATTGAACGGGGTAAGCAGTGAGCTGTCATCTAGCATAAAGGGAATGGAGAAGACAAACCCATGGACCCTTTCCTTCATTAATTCAACAAATATTTGAATATTAGCACTTTTCTATGTGGGTGGTGAAATCAGTAAACAAAATAGAAAGTGGTCACGAGTGGCAGCTGTTTATGGTTTGCAGGAAGAAGGCAAGGGAAACCAAGACCTGGCTGAGCCGGAGCAGGTACCAGGTGTTTTACAAACACTGTTTCATGGGAACCATGCAAAAGCCTCAGAAAGTATACAAAATTGCCAACACATGATAAAGGGAAACAGAAGCTGGCAAGCTATGGCAACTTGTATTTTCACAGAGCTTGTTAGTGCAGGAGCTAGAATTCACCCCAAAGACTATCTAACCCCAGAGTCCCACAGTTCTCGCCAGCGAACTGCTCAAGTCCAGAGAACTGCAGACCATGTCATCAGCAGAAACCTTGTCAACCCTGAATCCAGAATCTAAAATCTCCATGTCTGGATAGAGGTTGAAAATCACAGCGATTTTTCTGTCCTAAATTTTGCCTACCATATTGTCCCCATATGATCTGGTCAATCCATTTCCTATCAAACCCTTTATCTCTCTTGAGCTATATAACCAGCTAGACTGATACATAATGATAAACGATTTATATTCATAGAGAACTTTCCAATCTTATGTTTCCAAACAGATGGTGTCATTCCAAGACCCTGTTAAACAGGGATCACTGGCTCTACTCTATGCATGAGAAAACTGAGGCTTAGAGAGGTTACCCGGCATACCCGGCATGCCTAGAGCCGCAGGACACAAATCCAGGTGTTCTGCCCCTCTGCCCCGACCCCTGCTCAGACTGTGTCCGCCCTGTCCACCAGGAAGCGGATTCCCACAATCTGCAACATCCCAATCCTCTAGGTCTCAGTATCAATGCAATGTAAGGGAGTGGGGTGTGGGGGGCTCCACTTACCTTTTCTGAATCAGTGCAAACTTGGATGGCATTGGGAATGAGGCGAGCTGTTTTCTCTTTAGTCATGGAGCAGATGTCTTTCAAGCGGACTGTCAGCTGGCATCCCCACAGGGACAGGGAATGGATAACAAGCAAGAGGGGGCATTAGTAGAGTCAGGCAGTGTTCTCATGGCACCAGGTGAGACAGAGGAAATCAGATCACAGTTCACATATTTCTATACCTACAAGAGACCTCCTTAGAGCTCATCGGGTTTAACTCCTTATTTCCCAGAGCTAGGTAGTGACGGAGCCTCATGTAGAGCCAAGGGTATTTTGATTCTTGGTTCAGGGAGCTTTCTCATTTCTACATGCAGAGGTCCCACAATTATTTGCCACTTCTAGAATCTCAGAACTCTGGTGCTGGAGGGGACCATAAAAGTCATTACTTTGATCTCTCCCCCTGTTTTATAAGATTGGGAAACACTGGCAAAGAAGAAAAGACTATCCTAAAATCATGCAGCTAATTAGCTGCAGAATCCATTAAGCAGACAAGCCAGTCCTTCTGAGTCCCAAGGCCAATATCCTTTCTCCTCGGCTATGCCACCTTCTGCTGTGACCCTTGCCAAATTTTCTCCAGCATTTTCCAAAAGCAATTGCTGTCAACGCTCCCTTCCACACTCAAGAGGGAGGGAGGGGAAGACACGGCAGACAAGATTCCGTTATTGAGGCTCAGAACTGGGTACCCTGCAAGACTCAGGAATGTGTTTCTGTTCACCTGAGGTAGAGCATGAAGTCAGCCAAAGGGAGAAAGTGGGGGGCAGCTTGCTCAGCCGCAGCCTCAACCCAGGGGACAGTCCAAGGGAGCATGCACCCCAGCTCTTTACCAGAGTTTCCCAGCGGAAGATGTTGCTGTAGAAGCAGATCCAATTTTCAGAGAGGTAGAGGCGGCCCTGAAGAAGAATGTCTCTTTGGAGTGCACATGAGTAATCTGTGGTAGGATGAGGACAGGAGCAAGCGCTCAGGGGCAGAAGTGTTTTCAGCAAACCACAGCCTACTGAGCACGTCCCCCTCCCGCCAGCACCCGGGGGGGCCTGATCGTCCACAGCTGACAAAGGGTATGAGACACTTGAATGGCGGCCAAGGAAGTCCCCAGCAACTCAAGAGCAGGAATGTGAAGGATGCAAAATATGCTTGATGAGATGGGGGGAGGGGGCGCCCCCTTAGAGGTCACCCAGCTCACCAACAATGAGGCGCTCCGTGTCTGGAAGTTGCTTAAAGAGCTTTCTGAAGTCTTCATTTCTCTGCTTGTAAGTGGGGCTTAATACCTGCGTGACAATGGCCAAGTTTAGCAGGATGCACCCAGGTTCTGAGAGGTTAGGGAGGCAGGTGTGGACGGGAGGGGCTTGAGTGTTTGAAAGGCAAAGAGGAGGCTTGGTTAACCCACAGGTGCTAGGGGGCCGGGATGGGCAAAGGGGGTTGGGACGGAACAACTGAGTGGAGAACGTGATACTGCAAAGGGCTTCGTATCCAGTAGCCATCAAAGGGACCCACATCGCATCCTAAGAAGAGAAAGGAAGGAAGAATCCCTCCAGGGAGCTTCCTGGGGCCCATCACGTCAGCTACCGCTCCCCTGACCTCTGCCAGCAGGCAGCCCCACCTGGACAGGAAAGCAGTGGTTCCAGGGGCTCCCCCAGCCCCTCAGCTAGACCCCAGCAAGGATGGTGTCCAGGGCACCCATCGGAAAAAGTCATTGCCATGCCTAACACGAGGAACACTTGACTGTGTGTAAAAGATGTCATTAAAAAAAAAGAAAAAGAACAAGTACATAAAACTAGTACTCAACTAAACACACAGGTGGAGGATTTAAAAGCGCACCTGGCACCCTGGAAGCACTAACCATCATTCCATCCCCATCCTTACAAGATTATTGAATCCCGACCCTTATGTTACTGATGAGAAACTAAGGCCGGAGAGAAGCCACCTGGCCCAGGTTGCCCTGCTGGTCGGCGGCAGAGCCAGAACTTGAATCCAGATCTGAGTTCCAGTGCTGTGCTCACCTGCCCCAGCTGCTAAGCTGCCAGAAGTCCCCCTCTGCCCACCTAGCTTTTTATGGGTGCCTCGGTGCAGATTCTTCTACCCACAGCCTGCCTTAGCAAATCTTCCTTGGAAATGTCGTGAACCAGTTGAACAGACAGGAACTCTGCCCTCTCTAATCTTGTAATTTGAATAAAAAAGGATGCATGCCCCGTGGCACCCAAGGATGATACTTAAAACAAATGCACAGCCCAGGAACTGCCACAACCTGACGGAAGAGAGACACCTGCTCTGCCCTCGGGCCTGGGCCGACTCCTTCTACACAGATTCTGTAGCTGACCCTCCAGAGGAGCACATGAGGCAAAAGGGCTGTCTTCGGGAGGTCCCTGAGGGGTGATGGCCATTTACACTTTCTTGCCCTCTTCCCCGGGTCTCCGCTGGCATGCAGCTGTGTGACAGTCGAATGAGATTCCTGCAAAGCTAAATGGCCCACGAGGAAGCGGAGGCCATGGCCTCGACCACATGAGTAGCATGCACTGACCTCCTGAGCCCAGTGGCACAATGGTTTTTTGGAGCTTTGGGAAACAGGAGTATCCCAGAAAGTTAGAGCAAGAGAAAAAGGCATGCCTTTAGTCTGGGGAGGTTTTCCAGGGGAGAGAGAAGATGGTGCTTTCAGGCACTTTGTCTCTAGTTACTTTGAATTTTAAACTCTTGTTCTTGGCTTATTTATAAAACAAGTGACACTCACAATGGTGGGGGCCCTGTTGCCTCCCCAAAGGAATACCACAGTGTAATCAAACCCCAAACTCCAAAAATTGCTGGCCATTTTTTTCAAGCCAAGTATCAGGGCCATTGGGAGTGGATATCTGAAAGCCAGCTTGTCCCATGACACCTATGACTAGAGAAGACGTCAGAACACAACATTCCTCTGGCCACGTATGAGTTTCAGGCTGGTACTGAGATATCCGACCAGATGACCCCCGGGGCTCTTCCAACAGACTTCACACCTGATGGCGATCAGTAAGTTATTGTGTCTAACCTCCTAGCGCTGCAACTCAGCAGGCGTGTGACAAGCAGTGACTATGTACCATGCACCCACCAGACTGAGCCATTTGCAACATCATTTCATCCTATCACAGGGTTGCTTTTGTTACTCCATCTTACACATGAGAAAACTGAGGCACAGAGAAGTTAACGGCCTGCCCTAAGTGCATCGGGACTGCGTGGGAGAAGAATGTGAACCAAGGCAGACCGACCGGAGCTCCTGGTCTTGACTGACCGTAGGGTGCCTCCGGAGAGGAGCTGCTCACGGTCCTTGTGCCAAGATGGAAACAACATGGATGTTCCAGAAGAGCACACTATCTTTGGGATGAGATGTTCACCTGCTCTGGGAGCCCCAACAGCTATCTACGCCCCTACAGGGTCTTCATAAAGTTCCATTATCAGCCCGAGGATCAGCTTTTGGATATCTGAAAGCCAGCCTGTCCCATGACACCTATGGCTAGAAAAGACCTCAGAACACAGAATTCCTCTGGCCATGTATTATTAGTCTCAGGATGGTACTGAGATTCCGACCAGATGACCCTCTGGCCTCTTAATAAAGCCTTTGAGTCCCCCTGATCCTATATCTAATTTTCTCTCCATACTGGCCCCTCACCTTGGCTTCTCTCATATACAATGAGCAACAAATTCAGACATCCACAGAGGTGGAGGAGCAGGGAGCCTGGCCATATTCACCAAACCGCAGGCAAATCAAGGCAACAGCCCTTCTCCTCTCCTCTGAGGGAAGCAGAGGCCAAATCTGACCTGGTCTCAGTTGTCAGCCAGTCCCACAGGGATGGCTTGGGTGTAGAGATGCCTCAGTTCAGGCTTGTCAATAAACCCTTCCTCTACTGGGCTGCCAAGCATGGAGTGCGGGGTCTGCCTTTCCTCACCGGAGAGTATGAGGTTCCGAGATCCACCAACCGTCTCTTGATGCAAGAGACCTCATGAATCCTTGCCTGCCCACGCCCACGCTCTTAAAGCAATCTCCTCCAGAGGGGAGGCATGCCCACCTGCGGTAACTGAAAACTGCCAAAGAATTTTGGTTCTCGGGCCCTTTTGGGCAGCAGAGCAAAACGGGGAAGAACAAGGGCCAGCAGAACTGTCACACAGACACAGAGAATTCAGGTCGCACACTCACGGCTGGGATTTCTTCAGATCCGTGGCCGCAACAGTGTTCGGTACCAGCAGGTAAGTCATTCAACTTCTTCAGGTACCACAGCAAAGACTGACTTTCCAGCTCCAGCAGGAGGCTCCAGAGGACCCCAGACTCCGTCAGGGATTCCATTGCTCCCCACGGCTTCCCCACCCAAAGGAACCCAGCTCCTGGGCAGCTGAGTCCCCACGATCCCCAAAGGAGGAAACACGTCAGTCTTGCCCGGGCTCAACACGGAAGGGCCACCTCCAGCTTGTAGGCAGAGGGTCTGCAGCGATCTCGTCTGACCTCCTTTCCTCTCCCAGAGCTCGGGGCCCAGCACGACACCTCACGAGGTCAGCATGGTGCTTGGGGAGAGCTGGCCAACTGGTCTCCCATGGCCAGGTCAGGCTCTGCTGCGTCTGCCCCAGCACCGACAGTGTGGGCACCCCAGGGGGGTGTGGTGAGCAGCACCTCCTCCCGATCAGGACAGACAGCCGCTCCAAAGCAGGACCAGGCAACGTTTATGCAGGAGAGGGTGACCCCACAGCAGGGTCCAGAGGTCTGGCACCCCCCTGGTTACTCACACACAGCGAGGTGACTCAGTCTGAAACCCCAGAGAGGGAAATCAAACGCCCAGCTGCCCAGCTCTGACCTGCCCCATTGAACGGCGTGTTCACTCACCAAGCAATCTCCTACCCCAGGCGGATACTGGCAGCTGTGACTCACAGCCCTTGCCCTGGCAGAGGCCACCACCGGCGGTGGCAACAGGGCCTGCACCCCCTTCACCACCCCCTGCACACTCCTGTTTCCTCCCAGCCCGTGCTCCTCTCGCTGACCAGCAAACAACTTTGTTAGAGTCACCCAGGGCAGGAGGGAGGGAAGCAGGGCTGGTGGGTGGGCAGGGCCTAGGCCCGAGACATGCTTCAAGTTACAGGATCTGGGTGATGGTCCCGGCCAATGTCCTCCAGTAACCCCTGGCTGAGCCTGGCCGCCCCCAGCAGATGTTTCCTGCAATGGAAAGTTGCTGGCCACAGCTCGGTGGGGGATGGGGGAGGGGAGGAGGAGGTGCCAGGGGCACTGCTGTTATGATGAAATCTGAAATCTGAAACCCAAATGGCCAGGGACTTCTTTGGAGACACAATCTATCCGCCAGTTTCCCCTGGCAGCAACAGGAGACCTGGGAATTTATAGGATCTGGTTTCAGACAGGCTAGTGGGAGAAGTTGGGGGAGATCCTTTGGAGGAGATGAGGGCAACAGCTTCAGGGGCTGAGGCCCCTCCTTCCTTTTTGCAGGGCCCCAGCCAGCCACACCTACAGCACCAGCCAGAGGGGCAGGGGGTGGGCGCAGATCAAAGCCAAAAGGATTCCCAGGCAGCTGCTCAGACCATGGGGGCAAAATAGCAATGCTGGGAGCAGAGAATTTGCACCCTCCCCTCCCTGGTCAGAAAGAAACCGCCAAATCCAGGGAAGCTGAGGTCTCTGGGAGAGGAACGGGGGTGAAACCAGCTGCAGATATAGAAGCTCGGCACAAGGATTAGACAGTGCCAAGGCTGGTGAGATAAGGACTCTTAGGCTGTTCCCAGAGCTGACTCCCAGGAAAAATCAGATTCTTGACACAAAATGGGGCCCCTTCCCTCTGGGTCTATGCTCACTTCGCCAGGAGGGTCCCAGGCATGCACGTCATGAAAACAGGTGCTTTCTTCCTAGGAGTATCAGTAAGTAATCTAATGCAGCAGCACTCAAACTTTAGTATACTTAAAAGTGACCTAGTGTGCATGTTTTAAAAAAAGAAAATGTAGATTCCTGGGCCTCAAACCCAAAGATACTGATTCAGAGGAACGTGGGGTCTCCCAGGTAAATGGTGTTGGAGAAAGTAGATAAAGAAGAGTCTGAATCCCCACAAACCCTCTCCTAGCCAACTCTCCATCCTTTGTAGACATACATGCCCTGAGGCCAAGGCCACCTCTGCTCATTATGTCAAGTAACTTACTCCATCGGACTGCCATCTTCTCCAGGAAAGACGGATGTCTTAAGCAGCCCTCCAGCTTCTACAGCACTTAGCATGATGCGTGTCCAATATCAGGGGCTCAAAAATTATTTGCCAAATGAATACATTTCTTACATACATCTGCACCTGTTCCTATCTGCATTGCACCTTACGTGTGTACACTCATTCATTCACAGATCCCTCATTTTGTATATATGGAATGCTGTCCCTGCCAGCATTTGCCAGCACACATCCCAGCCCCTTGCCCCCTGCATGGGGCAGGCCTATCCTGAGCAGGAATTCCACTTTCCAGGGTAATCTGAATGACTCTCTCCCAGCCATGCCAGACTCTGAGATCTAGATGGTGGAGGTTAAGAGGTCCAAGTGGTGGAAGTTTATAGACTGAAGAGGCCCTGGATCCCTACAGTCATTCCCCAGAAAGAGCTGAGTATTGTTAACAGTCTCAACAAACTGATGACTGTTTGGGCTGTGCTGGCAGGAGATAAGGGCTGGGTACACCCAAAGAGATAACCCCCGGAGATGAGATGAGTTTCAGTGTGCATCAGCCTTTGTCTCCCACACCCACTCCCTAAGGGGTGGGGAGGGCAGGGCACCAGGGAGTTTGAGCCTGGAGAGAGGGAACTGGCCCTGGGTTAAATATTAACTCTACAGCAAACACGGGGCGCTGGGACCAAGTGGTACTCCCTCCAGGGTAGAGCAGGAAGAAGGGAGGGGTGGCGGAGCCCAGGAGAAAAACGGATTTTGGCAGAGCATTGACTTAGGAGGAAACCAATAAGACCCTCGCAGCCAAATCTGGGTGGAGAGAAGCCAAGTGTGGGATAAGGGGACAGCAGAGAGAGGGGGAGGTGACAGAGCAAAGAAAGGGGGGAGTTGTGGGGGGCGGGTGTAATAAGAAAGGTAGAGAAAGGAGTAGAATTGGGAGTCAGGTCTCAACAGGGAGATGGGACAACTCTTCAGAAAAAGTTAAGAATGGGCGTGGGTCGGAGTAAGTGGGGGTCAGGAAAAATGTTCAAGTTAGTGGGTAAATAATAAAGGAGTGATGGACGGGGTAGAGGGCACAGTCAGCTCCCAGGAAAGTTTAAAAAAAAAGGTTGGCATCAGCTGCTTCCCTTTCAGCACCCCCACTCTGCTCACTGCCCCTCACCCCGACACTGTATCCCCTCACTACAGGCTTATGCTCTGAGGCTAATAATGCCAGCCAGACCCGCTCAGTCATTCCACGGGGTTGGCATCAGCCCTGCCCGCTCTCTATAAACCGCATCCCTACCCGGAGACGTCAGGGAACGTGGGTGCTAAGTGTCTGGAAGCTGCCAGGGTCTGGGCATCTAGCCTCTACTCTCAGGGGTGCTCCTTCCCTGGGTCGCCATGGAAACGACTGACCCAGAGGAAAGAGATTTAAGGTAGATGAGAATACATCTGCCCTCCCCGAGGCATCAGGGGTGAGACTTTTCTAACCAAGTGCTTCACCTAAGGTATGAGTCCACCATGCCTAGGTAGAAGCCGCCTTCAGTGGGGCATGGATGGGACCCCACGACGGGCCACCGCTGACTCTCCCCGTGGCTCCCTGCTGAAGTGAGAGCCCTGCTTCTGATACCCCTCCATCTCACGTCTACAGGGCTGCGATCCCATGCTTGGGGACTTGATGAATGAAAGTGGGGGCAAGAGTAGGGGGTGAGTCCAGAGTGCCTTTTTGTTGCTCAGATGTGGCCCTCTCTCTCTAGCTAAGCCAACTCAGCAGCTGAAATCACTGCCCTCCCCACTATGTTGAGACTCGACTCCCAGGGGTGTAAATCCCCCTGGCAACACAGGATATGACTCCCAGGGATGAATCTGGACCCGGCATCGTGGGATTGAGAACATCTTGACTAAATGGGGAGTGAAATGAAACAAAATAAAGCTTCAGTGGCTGAGAGATTTCAAATGGAGTCGAGAGGTCACTCTGGTGGGCATTCTTATGCACTATATAGATAACCCTTTTTAGGTTTTAAGGCATTGGAATAGTTAGAAGTGAATACCTGAAACTACCACACTGCAATGATTATATAACTATGCAGCTTACATGGGGTGACAGTTGACTGTGAAAACCTTGTGGATTGCACTGCACTTCCTTTATCCAGTGTATGGATGGATGAGTAGAAAAATGGGGACAAAAACTAAATGAAAAATAAGGTGGGACTGGGAGGATGATTTGGGTGTTCTTTTTTACTTTTATTTTTTATTTCTATTTTTATTCTTTCTGGTGTAAGGAAAATGTTCAAAAATAGATTGGGGTCATGAATGCACAAATATGAGACGGTACTGTGAACAGTTGATTGCATACCATGGATGACTGTATGGTATGTGAATATATCTCAATAAAACCGAATTTAAAAAATAAAAGAGTCGGGGGTGAATAAAAGGGAGTAGATGCAATTGGCAGGATCTCAGGGCAATTGTAGATGGCACGGCCTTCAAATCCCATTCTTGGCCAGGGACCAGAAGCTCTTTCATCTCAGCCTTTCAGGTGTCCCTGAGATGCAGCCACTTCCCTCTGTGTGGCCCCCTCTTTAGTTCGAGGTAGACTGTCATCATGATGAGACCTTCCCAGGATCCCCCCTGGCTAAATGGGTAAAAGGAGGAAGGTTTTGTCTTCTGGAGAAAAGAAAGGCAGGCGAGAAAGGGTGGGGTGTGTGTGTGGGGGGGCAGGAAGTTGGGGGATGGGCTTCCTCTCATAACAGGCCCGGGCTCCCCCCACTCCTCTCCAATGGTCCTGAGATGCTTTCGCAGCCTTCAGCAACTCTGCAGAGCACTGACCCTCACTGTTCTGAATCTGGCTGGGGTGACCGCCCCTAGTTTTGGGGACTGCAAAGCCTTAACCCATGTGAAGGATTCTAGTGCAATGACGGAGCCTCAGGCATCGAAATAGCTGGGGAGACAGGGTGTCCTTCCTGATGGCCACAGAGAAGGGCAAAGCAGCCTGAGCTTAGGGAAACTAGGAAACCAGCTCAAAGCAACAGGCCCAGGGCAAGGGTCTCTGACTGCTGGGGGGCAGTGCTGGGAAGTGAGGGAATTAAACTGGAGCTTCCTGGTGGGGCCTTGGAATGTGAGAGCAAGACGCAACACACACCTAGGAAGGGAAAGCATTCAGGGCACCAAAGGAGCAGGGTGTCCAGGTACCTGAAGGTGCAAGCGCTGGGACTACCAGGGCGCACCCTCCCCGTGCACCTATCCAGGTGGTTCTGAGGAAATTCCCAGCTTGGGGCTTCCCGAGCTGGCCAGGAGACCATGCCCAGGAGAGCAGTGCACCGACATCAGAGTGGATGGATATGGGGACGACTTTTGCTGGGTGCAACAGGCCAGGTCTTGCTTCCTCCAGTGTCCCAACACTGGACAAGCCCAGAGCCCAGGCATCCGTGCTGGCTTTGAGCAAGGGCAGGCAGGTTTCCTCTGGGAGAGGAGGGAGTGGTCTCTCTTGTGAGCTGCCCAATTCCCTGTGCCTCTCAGGGCTCTCTGGCAAATATAAAGGCGGCAGTTGCTGGTTACTCTCCACATGTGCTGCCTCTCGGGCAGAAAACACGTGAAGGAAAAAATGGAAGGAAAAGTGAGAGTGGTTCAGCTGTGAAATCCCAGACACGGGCCAGCAGCAGCCTGGTGACTGTAGGGCAGGCTGGCTAGCAGGGGAGCCTGCCAGCTCCCAGCTTCCCACCACTTGCCTACCCCTGGCTCTTCCTCCTAAAGTCTACCTGCCATTTCCATCTCCCTCCTCCATACTCGTTCCCTTCTGTTCCCATCCCAGCCCTGAGTCAGGACATTTGCCCTGGAAGTTTAGGAGGACAAGGAGAGGGCAGCCCATGGCGATGGGGGTCAGACACAGGAACTGGTATCAGCAGGCAGAGTAGGGGCTGCCTGGCGACTCTGGGAGGGGCATGGAGGGACAGGGAGCAGCCGGGCGACATTTGTGGCTAGGCCCCATGAAGTTTCTGGGAGAATCCCGTGTGAACATCCAATTCCAGGAGAGGGGTGGTCATGAGGGAATCACTGAACACTGCTCAGCCAAGAGTCCCTGTGCACTGGCCCTCGGCAAGTTAGTGGGTGGACAGTCATTACTGTTTTTGTAATTCACTGGGGATGAGGGTGGATGGTGAAATGAGACAATCTACAACAGGCAGAGGGTGAGAGGTAGGAAAGACCTGGGAGGGGAGTGGTTTCTGGAGGACGATCGTGTAAGACGATTTGCAGCATCAATGAGGTTTGATGGCTAAAGCCTCCTGCAGGAAGGTGGGACCAGCTGGGGAAGCAGGAGCCAGGCCTCGCCCCTCGGCCACCTCTCCACATCGGTGCATCGGAGCCCGTGACTCCTGGCCTCACATGGCCGCTGGCCTGTTGCCATCCCCCAACCAAGAAGCAGCACCTCTTGCTCACCTATCCTGATGCCATGTGCTGACACCAGTTCTGCCCCGTGTGTGCTTGGGACTGAGGGAGAAGAAATTAGGGCTGCAAAGGAAGGGAGAAAGTAAAAGGAGAGAGAGAGAGTAAAAACCTGTCAGAATCAGAGAGAAAGAGAAAAAGAAAAGCCATGTGGGAGAATGGAAATCAGAGAACGGGGAGGAAAGCTGGAGAGGGTAGAAAAGAAAAAAAGAAGGAATCAGAGTGCAAAGGGTAGGGGAGACTATAAGGAAAAGGGAGAAGCAGCAGGAAAGTCTGATCTAAAGGGAAAGAGAGACAAGGTGAAGAGGCAGGAGATTAGCAATAAGGAAGAGGAGAAATGTGTCCAGCCAGGGTATTTCAATTGTCTAATAAGCCTGAGGCCTAGTATTTTCTGTTTCCCTTTGGAAGCACTAAATTTTTGCACTGCTGATCAAAAGGCGGGGAGAGGAGTAGAGGGGATTGTTAGGCAAAGGATTCTGGCTTCCCCAAAAGACGCTGGCCTGGGGCAACTCCCAAGAAGGCAGATTCCCTTCCATCCACAAGGAGTTTCTAAGCAGGCAGGTAGACCAGGAGGCCAGGTGAAGACTGTGGGGAATAAGGGGTTGGGGCAAGGAGCGAGGAATCTGTGGCTTCTCTCCCACCCAGGCCACCTCAGCCCTCCACTCCCCTCCTATCAGCTCAGCCCACCAATGTCTGCCTTGTTTGGTGCTGGGTGGGGTTGAGGCTGGCAGATCGATCCACAGCACCCAGGATTGGCAGGCCACTGTGCAGCAGGAGGTCCGAAGGCACAGGGCTGACAAAATGTGCCCAATTTTGGGGGATCACTGTGCACCATATGGGAACCACCTCTCCCCCCCTCCACACACACACATGTGATTCTGCCCCAAGCCCCCACCCTACCCCCCACATTAAACTCAAGCCTTCCCCTTGACTGGAGAGTCCTTCTCAACATCTGCTCACTCACAGCCAGTGGCTATCAGCCTTTCTCCACGTTCATTCCTCCCACTGAAGTAGAGCCTGGTGTTGGGGGGTGGGAGGGAGCTATGGCATCTTCCTGCTCAATCAGAAGCAAGTGGGGAGAACCGCAGTCTCAGAGAAGGAAAGAAGACATCTGAGGTCGTGGTTGAAAAACCCCAAACCCTCTCCTGGGCAGCCCCAGAGGACAGGGCACAGCGTGGCAGGGGGCCAGCTGTTCTCCAGGGGAAAAGTGCAAAATCCCAAAACAGTCTGATTGACGAGAGGACATGGCCTTGACAGGGACTGCTTATCCAACATGTGGTTGCTGGGCACGGAGCAGCTGGCGGAAGCAGCCCCCAAGGACAACCCAGGAAAGGTCCCCGAGACCTTCTAGAAGGAGATGCCTTTGGGACTATGAAGGGGGTGCTGCGGACAGAAGTCAAATTCCATTAAATAGGACAGCCTCTCTACTAATGGGGGAAAGCTTTCCAGCTGGGTCTCCCCCCAAAATGTCTAGATCAAGGGCAGGAAGCTCTGCTCCTGAGTTCAGGCCCCAGGGCTGCCCCAGTCCGAGAATTCTGCCTGGGCTGGGAACGCCCACTGTTCCTCCAGCTGCTGTCCTCCTTCAGGGCTGGAAGAGCCTTGCCTGGGAGTCTAGGTGGGGTGCGGGAAAAGAAGGGCTAGTCCTCCCCACTCCCCTACAACACATCAGCCCCCAGCACGGCTGACTGGGGCTGCTACAGAAGATAATCAGTTCATCCGTTTTTTTAGGGAGAGGGCTGGTGAGAGGAAATCCTGCCTTCCTTATCCTGTCAATTTGCTCAAGCCCACAGCAGGGGCCAAACTGCCCTCCACCCCTCTCCATTCCCCTGCCCACCTCCACATCCCCACCCACTGCACAAGCAACCCGGCAAGAAGAGAAACAAGAATACTTACGTTATACCAACTCTGGCTTTTCTGAAAGGACAAAATAAAAGAGAAGGTAAAATTAGTCAGGGAAGAGGTGGCAGGAATGGCCAGAGTACCCCTGGCTCCAGAGGGCGGGTTACACAGACAGCGGAGGACAGGCAGGGAGGAGGAGTCCCAAGGCAGCTGAATGCTTCCCTCGTTGCTGCTCAGGAGGGTCCTCCTTTCTCAAGACAGCTCCAGAAAGGAGGCCCGGGGAGCAATCCATGCTGAAAGCCCCACCGCGGTGGGGGCGGCAGGCAGCAGCAGCACCAGCTCCAGCTCAGCTGGAAGGGAGTGGGAGCCCCATCACAAGGGTCTTCTGATGGGGGGAAGGGATGCGCCGCAGGCATCCAAGACCCTGTCCCCAAATGGGCCCTGACCAGAAGCAAAATACAGACAGAGACCACCCCAGCCTTCTGCCCCAAGGCAGCCCCTCTGAAGAAGGCAGGACCAGGGATGGGATGCTTGGAGGCGGGGGAAGAAAAGGGTCTGCCTAAAAATGTCCTCCAACCTTGCTCTCAGCGAGCAGGTGAGTAGATCCCTCCTTCTGCACCAACAACTGGCTGATCACTTACTCCATGATGGCAGGGAGGGTGGCTGGGGTTCTGCACTGGGAGGGAGGTGGAAGCACATCATCTCTAAGGGCCCTTTCCAACTCTTCCATTCCCTAAGTCAATCCAGCCAAACCAGACTCCACGCCCACTCCAGAATTCAGGTGTTCTCCATTCCCAGCCCTGGGCAAAGGTGACTTGCCTTCAAAGTAACTGAAAGTTTCTTAGGGAAAGGGGAGGGATAGCTAAGACTATGCCTTGTCAGCTTCTGATCTCTATGGCCAGGAGTCCCTTAGGCACATCCCACTTGGAAGATGACAGATAGATGAATAGTTGGATAGATAGATGGATAGACAGATGTAGATAGATAGATACATACATATATTCACGTGATAGAAACACACACACACACACACACACACACTTGTCTAAGGCCCATCCCTCGAGGTACTGATCCAATAGGTTTGGATTGAGACTAGGCTATTTTCATTTTTAAATTTAAAAAGCTTCCCAAGTGCATCAAGGTGGAGAATTACTGGGTAAAAGAGACTGCTTGTGGGTCAACACCTTAGCTCCACCCCAAGGTGTGGATCCTAGAACAATCAGCAACATTTATCCCCTCCACCTGGTCCTAAGGGGCCCCAACTGCAAGGGAAGAAGAGGTAGCTGCTGTCTCAGGATGTCTGCAGGACGTGTACCTGAGTGTGTGACCTCTGACCTCAGGCCCACCAGAACTCTGTAGAGATCTTCTACCAGCAAACTGAGGGAGCTGGAAGCAGGGAGTTGCGGGGGGTGGAGTGGAGTGGGCAGATGCTGAGTGGGTTTGTTTCACCCTCACTCCTGATCTCTCTGGCCAGAAATTGGCCAGTGGAGCAGAGGGCAAGGCAGATTCCCAGCCCCCGGCAGCAGGATGGCCTCCATGGTCGCTTCCCAACCAAGCATGGCCCCATCCAGAAGGCACAACCTCCCCTCCAATCTGGAGGCTCTTAGAAGGCAAAGGAAAATCCAAATATTCAAAACCAACTTTTTTTTAATCGTTGAGGGAGCTCCAGCCACCTCTTGTGTTTCAGACAAGGCTTGCCCATGCCTGGAGGTGGGTGGGTGGAGCAAGGAGGATGCATCTGACTCCATCTGCACTTTGGGATGTCGTACTTCTTGGGTCCTCACACAGAAGCCCTGACTCTGTGTGCAACTGAGATGGCAGGGCAGGAGGCTGTGCTGACAGATCATGTACCTCTCCCCACGGTGGGAAGGAGGCGCTGGGGAAGCTGTCAGGCTCAAATGCCCCACGGTTTCCCTGCATGTCATCAGACCAAAGCCAGGTCATCAGATACCTGCTTCTGAGCTAAAAAAAAAAAAACTCCCTGCCCCACTCTCCCCACTGTGCTGGCCTTCACGTAGGACCCGAAGGGGAAAGGGGCAACAGGAACTTGGCCCAAGATCCTTTATGATGACTCCCGCAGGGTGCTCTCCTCCTACCTCAGCTACACAGAAGCAGACCCTCCCCTTCCATGTCCTGGCACAGGGAAGTTTGTCCTTTCTGACTCTATTGGAAACAAATGACTTCAAGGTGACAGGGAAAGAGCCTCAGCCAGAGAACCCCTGTCCTGTCACTAACCAACTGTATGACACCTTTGTATGTAACGTGCTCATTTTTAAAGGGAGATGAGAATATGTGATCTAAAGTGCTGGAAAGAAATGTGAAACATACTATTCAAGAGCAAGGACTTTTGTCTCATCCCTCAACTTGAGACTCTATACCTAACCAGCTATCTGGGCCACTTCTCAGCTGCCCCCACTGAGGGTGCTATGGGGAAAAATGGGCCCCCACCTCTCCAGGCAAATCCATGTGTGTTCCCCTGAGAATAGCCACTATCAGCAGGAATCCCTGAACTTCGACCAGCCTGTTGGAGGCTAAGTTGTTCCTCGTGGCACCACTTTCCCGGGACTAAGTCCTAAAGGAGCTGCCAACGTGAGAGCTAGTCTTGCCGCGGGCGGGGAAGTCAGAGGTGGTGTCTGAGGGAGAGAGGGGAGGCTGTCCACCCCTGTAAGAAGCCAGGGTTCCCCAACCTCTGGAGAGGGCCAGAGGGAAGGAAGAACAGATCTAGGAGGGGGGTGATGGGCACTGGGACTGGTTATAAATGGATTTGGCTAAAAGGGGAGGGGAGGAGGGAGTCAGGAAAACGACATCAAAGGCAGAGCTGTTGGAACTGGGAGTTGAGCAGAAGACCGTCCTAGAGGAGGTGGGAGGAGCCAGCCCCTGGCGGAAGGCGAGGGCCCTGGAAACAGATCCAAGTTACTCTGAGGTGGTTTCCTGCTCCCCACCCCCACCCCCACCGCCAAGTATAAATGGATCTCCCAGTGCAAAGGCTGGGGGGGTCTGGAAGATGGGCAGGGAAGGGGGTGGGGGGTGGGATCAGAGGACCAGAGGAGCTTGGAGTCTAGTGGGAGTAAGAAAAAGAAACATCTTACTTTGATCAGGTTAAGTCTGTCATACTGGAAAGAAAGCCACAAACATTAGAATTGGAGAAAAAAGGGGGACAAACCAAACAGAGGGGATAAGGAGCGACAGTGGTACAGAACCAGGCATACGGCTAGGTGTAAGCCAAGGACATGCCATAGCACCTGGACCTATACTGGAGGGCTGGGTCCTACTTCAGGAGATGATGGGAGCAGGGCAACGACTCCCTCTCGTGGCCAGAAGCCATCACCGGAGAGCAGACGCCCGGTGGTGGCAAAGACTCCAGGTGTCCTGGGTAGGGGAACTAAACCTGACCTTCTACTAGTCCACTCTCTGGGCAGGGCTGCACCTTGCAAGGGCCAGCCTCAGCAAGACAGTCACAGAGTCACAGGAGTGGCAGCTTGGTGATCACCTGGTCCAACCCCCACATACTAAAAAATGAGAAGGGAAGCGAGTCGCTGTGCATGAGACCGGACTCTAGGGCTCTGCCAGAGGGAAGGAGAGGAATTCTCCAGCTTGCCTGAAAAAATAGAACAGCATGCTTCCTTGAGGAGGTGGGCAGGAACCAAGGGGCGAAGGGACCTGGCTAAAAAAATAGCTCTGGCTGGTAGAGGCTTTGTCAAGGATACACTTTGTCGACCTGACACAATGTTCCATAGCAGGGGGCAATATCCCCTCTACACTAGCATACCCTCCTCCCCTCCTCACCCTGCCTCTGCAGCTTCCCCTCACTCTCTGCCCTAAGCCCTGCCCTATATGGAGCTTAATTCCTATAGTGATTCCTGTGTTTCTCTTCTGAAGTCCGTGAATCCTGTGCATGCATGTCCCAGACCTGTGACCGCTGCTTCCGGTTCCATCTGGGATGGCACAGTGCCCCTCCCTGCCGCCAAGTTGGTCCCATTTTAAGTGTGTTTGGAGGACGGTGGTGGTGGTGCTGATGGGAATGACTGACAAGAATGCAAATGTGTATCTAAAGCCAGGGGACTCAGAGATGAGCGTCCTGGGGATGGACATCACCTCATGCCAATCTCTTCAAATGGGAAGAAAACATCAACTCCTTCAATTACCTCCCTTGGTAGCTCCTCGCCAATGGGGGCCAAGATCAACTCTCTATTCCCACTCAGCTCTTGGAGAGATGTTTGCCTCTCCAAAATCCCACTCAGACTTCCAGCCTGGCTCAGAGCCACCTGCCCCCAAAACGTTTCCTGGCTAGCCCACTCATTCATAAGCGGTTTCTCTTGGCTCTCAATCCACTTAAAATCCAGAGCGACTCATGTGCTTCTGAAGACAGATTTGGTCTGTAGATAATCTGGGCACTTTTCTTCTCTCCCTTCTAGACAGAAAGTTGACTGGGGGCAGGGATCTGGTCTTTGAACTCCCGTCTCCCCAAGAAGACCTACCAAAAAAATCCTCATTCCTGGGTATTCACCTAACCCCATCACCTGACCAAAGCCGGCTCTATCTACAAGTGGTGACTAACAACCTTAAGTAAGTATCATTCTAGAAGCTCACTGGAAACTGACTCAGTGCCTTGTTAGACGTGGGGTAAGAGTAAGAAAGCTGAGAATTTCACCTTAGGAAGGAAAAGTGTGCAAAGACCCTGGACAGAGGCAGAGAGCGGGTATAACCTGATTCCCATGTCAGGCAATCTCTGTTTGCTCCCAAGCTGGGGCCGCTAGCACCTCCCAGTCCCCATGTCAGCCAAGCCCGCGTCGTGGCAGGCTCAGGAGGGGCTGACAGAGGCCACCTCAAAACCCCCTTCTCCAGGTAAGCCTGCACCTGGGCCACATGAACCACGGAGAACTGCTGCCTCATCAGTGCAGGCAGCGAGTCTATCCCACCCTGTCCACCGCCAGTTAACAGTCAGTGCAAATTCTCAGAAGTCAAGATGTGCTTTTAGCCTGAAGGTCACAGACTCTAGGATTAGCCCTGGAGCCTCTTGTACGTCCTTCAGGGAAGAGAACAGCTGTTCACCCTCCTCCTCCCCCAAACGTTTTCAGAGGCTTGAGACTATTATTACACCATCCCTCAGCTTTCTCTTCTTCAGGCTACAGCCACCCCCTTACCCCGCGGGTATTATTTCCTGAACCCTCCCATTCTAACATACCCACTGCTCACCCTCCACCTCTTCTGAGTTCTCCTCAGCCCCCTGCAATCCCGGGGTCTCTGGCAACTCTGGCAATGCCTCCCTGACCTGCTGACATCTCCACAGGGCTTGGCGGGGGCTAGTGTACCCGTTTCCCAACCTCCAGGCATTGGCACCAGGCCCTCTGGTAGAATGTTCCACTCTCTGATCAGGACCCAGGATACCAAGAACACCTTGATCCCCCTGGGCTGGGCGGTGGGGTGGAAGCAGTAACGGGGGCTCAAGCTGAGTGGCTCTAGGAGGGTGGGTGGAAGGAGTGGGGCAGGTAGAGTCCTCCAGGCCACTGCTACGGAACAAGCACGAAGGATCTCACCTACTAGAATTCACCACCCTCCATCAACTCGCCCTTCCTACGGATCCCCAATCACTACTGCTAGAGACTCAAAGTTCACCCCTTGAAGGGGAAATGGGGACCTGCAGGATGTGACTAGAAGGGGCCTCCCTTCCCCCAGAGCAATGAAACTAACCCTTGGCAGGACTCTGCTTCTAGATGGCACCATGTAAAGAGGGAATAAAAAACAAAAAACAAATGAACAAACAAACAAAAATCACAATTTCTAGCTAGAGGCAGTGTTTGGGGAGCAGGCAGAGACACGGGGAGGGGAGGCAGGTCTGTTCTCTGACTTGGGGTGCAGTAGGAATGGTCGGTCCCTCAGTGACTTCAAGCCAACCTGCCAGGGTGGCAGTGGGGACGGCCCTTCTGCCAAAGGGACGAAGCAAGACAGCTGGGCCAGAACTGGGAGGGGGCGGAGGGAAGGTAGGGGATGCTGAGCACTACGGACAATTCCACACTAGAGGGAGACAAAAAGACAGAGACAAAGATGGCTTACTTTTGAGAGGCGCTTGTGAGACTAAGAACAAGCATGCACAGAAGGTGTTTGGGGAAATGGTGGGGAAGAAAAGGAAGAACAAGAAGTCAAAAGACATATTCAAGTGGGAAGCCAGCTCCCAAGCCTCTCCCCACCCCTTCTCCAGGGCCTGTGAGTACAGGGACAAAAAGAAGCTTCTTGAAGGAACATTTAGGCTAAATATCTTCTGCTCCCCAAAGGACTGACATGGCAGAAGAAAATCTTTGGAGAACCATAAGTGGCTCAGGGCCTTCTCATGCCCCTTGGGGGCTTGTTTTAGGATATCCTTAGGCCAAAGGCCCTAGTGCTGAGGTGGGAGTTCTGACATAGCTGGGAGGGATGGAGGGGCCCGGCAGATTGTTACCAAAGACAACGCAGAGTGATGGACAAGGAGGAGGTTAGAAATAGGATTCCACGAAGTTCCCTGAGGACTTTTTCTGCAGGACGGTTATTCCAAGTAAAGTTCCTTTCCCACCCCAGCCCTAGGGACCAAATTTGGAAAAGGGAGCAGTGATAAAGAGATAACCCTCCTGACCCCCAGTGCATCCCTCCTCCAAATTTCAAGGCAGGTGACCCTCCCTAGCTCCTACATATAGATAGCCAGTCTGAGTTGTGGAATCATTTCACTAGCTGATGGGGCCTCTCTCAGGTTGCTCAGCTGGGAGGATATTTAAGGAGGGTCTCCCCGGCCTGCCCCACCCTTGCCTTGTTGCACAAAGACTCTCTGGGAAACCAGGGCCGCTCAACTAGATAAGGTCCCCACAGCCAGCCAAAGGGGAAGAGGGGAAGTTGTGAGCTTCCAGGGGGGTGCGGCTCACCTTGGAATTTTTGCCACCGCTGCGGGCAGACTGCGAGGAGCAGCTGCGCTGCACCCCCTGCTCCGGTGTGGACGGGGACTTGTCGGAGGAGTGATCGGAGCCCTTCTCCACCATGGTGTCGCCGTCGGCGTTCTGTGGGGTGGGCGAGCGAGAGCGCTTCCGGAGGATGGGCGAGCAGGCCGGCGTGCTGCGGTTGGAGTTACTGGCAGTACTGCAGGGGCAGATGGACAGAGGGATGGGGTGGGAGAGGGATCAAGGGGAGAGACAGGTAGTTAGTGACCGAAGGCCAAAGATGGAGCCAAAGAAGCCAGCTCAGGGAGCCAGGGCTGGGGAGAAACAGGGAGGAAGGGACCCAGCTACGGACTTATCTGCACCGTAATACCGCTGCCGGCCAGGAGAGGGCGGTGGTGCCAACATGAAATAGAAATAGGAAAAAGGGGGAGGGCAGTTAGACATTTAGATGTCCGTCCCTCCACCCATCCATCCATCCATCTGTCCAAATATTGTCTGAGCTCCTGTTATGTTCCGGAGACTGTCCTGGGCACACAGAATCCAAGAACTGAAAGATTCATTAGAGATCTTCGAATACTACCAGCTCATTTAATAAATGCTGCAAATCCAAAGTTTCTAAGTTTTGTTTTGGACATTTTTGTCCATAGGAATAATGGTAATACTGCTTCTTTTCAAAGCATACACATGCATATTATTTCACTGGGTTCTTAAAACACACCGTTGAGGTAGGAATGAAAAGTGTCAAAATCCCTCTTTTTATAATGAGGACCAATACGTGGCAGAGAGATGCTAAGTGCCCTCCAATCACAGAGGACTTAGACATACTGGTTCCTGCTTCCCCTGTCTGGGGTAAGGATGAACCCATCAGAGGACTTCCCATTCCATATTCCATTTCCCCAAATTCATTTCTGACAGGACCCTGATGCTTTCCACCATACCAAATCCATGTACATGAAAGGCTTATAACCTGTACAAATATACTCATTGATTTTTAGCTTGTGTTGTTAACAGACTACAAGGAGAATAGAAGAAGAAATGGAGGCAAGAAGAAAATAGAAGCAAACTGAATGCAGGTACATTCTAACAAGTGTTTGCTTTTCTTTGAGAAAATGGAGAAAGGAGAGAGATGGAAAAAGGAAAAGGTTAAGAAGGAAAGAGGCAAGGGAAATAAGAAGGAAGTAAGTATGAGACTGGAAAGCAAAAGGAGCCCAAGGGTGAGACGGTGAGAAGCCACATGTCCCACCTACCAAGTGGGGCCAGGCCTAGGGGACAACCCAGCAGAGCTTCCGAAGGGCCCTGCAAGCACTCTCAGGAAGCTTCATCCCAGCCTTCCCTCAGGGAATGGATGGGAACACTGTCATTTGCAGGAAGACAACACTGCAACCTCTGATGTCCCATTGGACACAGGTGCAATGAAAACCAAGCCCCTTTCAGCAAAACCATCCACCTGGGGATCCCCAGCAGAGAGAAAGGGAACAAAGCTAAAGCCAGCAAGCAGGGGGATGATGGAGAGGCAGGGGTGGGGGTGGGGGTGGGGATGCTGTAAAGTTTCAAAAAGAAACCAGTGGAAGACGACAAAAGGAAGACCAGAGAAAGGGAAGAAAAATGTGCCCAGAGGATGGAGAAAAGTTAAGGCCCAATGCTTCTCTTCACCCCAAAACAGAATTCACACTTAGAGTCTCATTTATAACACCAACATTAACTGTTATTTAGGGGAGCCTCAGATGCCTCTTTCAAAATTGGTTCTTCAATTTCTCACCACATCCTCCACCATCCTTTATCCACTGATGCTCTGAACTCATTTGGTTCTGGAATAGGAAATTGGATCCCCAATCCTCAGTTGGAAAAGCTGAGCCTTAGGAATGGTGGCAGGAGATCCCTGGGATCAGATCCTCGGGGGAAGCCTCGGGAAGCTCCTGAACATCAGACTTGGGTGTTCACCTTTCCAGGCTGAGCCTCCTTTCTCTCGGCCAATTCCAGCCCAAGGCCAAGTATTGCAAGGTTTAAACTATCTTCTAGGATTACTTTCCTGTGGAGCAGCCAGAAACTCCACCCCAATCCCAACTGGTTTGCTCAAAAAGTACAAGAGTGTGGATGACAACCCAGCACGTGCTGACGTGATACAATTACCCCACAGCACACCCAGTGTCTCTTCATCACACAAGGCAATTCCAGGCCATGGAGTGGAGATAAAGGGAGATCCCGTTATCATTCTCCAAGCCCTGAATCCCTAGTGATAACTGGCTGTCGAGGAGGGGCTCAAGCAGAGGGGGCACAATAATTCTAACCTGAAGGAAATGCCAGGTATCCAGAACAACAGGAATCTCACACGAAATGAGTGAAATGGTGATAAGAGCTCCTCATCTCCTAGTGGTCCCACTCAAGCCCACCCTTCGACCCATCAGTCAATAAAATAAACTTACACCATTACCTGTTACCTGCAACTTCAATCTCTCTGTGCTTTTAAGGCTGATCACCTTCTTCCTTCTAGAAACTCTCTCCTCTCTTCTGATCCTCTTCTGGTTGGCCACTGGCTCCTCTCTCACTACCCTGCCTGAAATTTAGTCCTTCACCTCTCACGGCTATCTTCTGCTTTTCCACAATTTCAACAACATGTCTAAGCAGAGGACGCCTCTGCTTCCAGTGCCGATCACACTTGCTCGCTTCAGCCCAACAGCCGGCTGCCAAGTGGACATTTCCTCCAGATGGGTGCCTCACTAGCACCTCAGATCCCAAACAGAGCTTGCCGTCTTTCCTCCCAAACTCTCCTCCCACGACCGCCCTCATTCTCAAAGGCGTCACCGTTTCTTAGTCTCTCAGGCTGCAAACCCATCTCCTCCATCTCCCCCGACCAAAACTAAGCCACTGACTCCTGTCAGTTCCATTTCCATAAAGCTTCTCAACCCATTCTTCCTTTCCATGCCCATGGCCCCAGTTCAGGTTCTCAATGCCTCTAGACTATTCTGAGAGCCTTCTAGGTGGTCTCCTCATCCCCTTTTCCTCTTCCATTTTCATAGTCACACCCCTGTATTTGTATCTTTAAGCAAGCCTGATGGTATCTCTCTGCTCCCCACTAGCACTCATGTTAAAACGCCAAATCCCCAGCATGGAATTCTAAGTTCTCTACTGAACACAATGTGACACCTGTCTATATTCAATACTTCATCTCCACTACGTTCTCTAAAAGAGTTCTAATATTCTAGACCTGCCTCTCTTCCCCAGTTTTCTTAATATTCATCTCCTTCTCCTGTCCCCAGACTTTCACACAACTCTCCACTTGTGCCTGGAGAGCCCTGACCCTCCGTATCTACCTACTGGATTCCTGTTTATACTTCAAGACCCATCTCAAATCACACCTTCTCCAAGGAGCTTTGTTAGACACCCACCACCGAGTGAGTTAAACACTGAACACATTCTGCCTGCATTAAAATTAAGACTTTCCTCCTGGGCTGCAAAATCCTGCAGTCTGCACATTGTACAGATGTCCCTCACCACCCAGCACTGCGCTGTCTGTACAACGTGCTCAGTGTCTGCTGAATTCAATCCCACCCGACCGAAGGTCCTCACACCCAATGGCTTTAGTCCCCAGTATCATGACAGCTTCCGAATCTGCACCTCCAACTTATTAATATTCGTAAAGATGGCTAACAGTTATTGAATGTGTATGAGCTCCTGGCACCATGCCAAGCACTATCACATTTATTTCTCCCAACCAACCTATGCAGTATTAATGGATATTATTAATCCTATGTTACCGGTGATACCACTTAATTCTTGACAGATTAAGTAATTCCTCCAAAGTCACACAAATGGGTAAGTAGCAGGAAAGGATTCCACATGTAGGCCTATCTACTTATACAGCCTATTCTTGGAACCACGCATTCAATAATGTTTATTTGCTGGGTGGATGGATGGATGGATGGATGGATGGAAGGTTGGATGGATGGACGTATGGATGGATGGATGGGTGGGTAGCTGGGTGGGTGGAAAGAAGGAAGGAATCACCTTCTTGCCTCTAGCCTCCAATCCATTCTCTACTTTGCTATCAAAATGAGCTTTCTAGTTCTAAAGAGTGAATTTGACATTTCTGATCATTCCTCTCCCCTGGTTAAAGTCATCTCATGGTTTCCTACCCCTGTAGAATAAAACCTGATCTCCAAACCATGGCATGTAAGTTCCTCAATTATCTTTGTTTAATCTTTGTAGCCACCCTCTGCCTCAGCCCTCAAGGCCTGTTTACAGATCCTTTAGCCACACTCTCCTCCTCTTCCATGTCTTATACTTCTCTCCTTACGGAGCATCATTGCCTCCTTCAATTGCTCAACTAACAATGTTTACACTTCAAGACTAAGCCCAAGCATCCCCCTTACTCTCCCATGTTCCACCTCTGATCCTTCACTGTACAAAAAGAAATGCTTAGAACTATAGTTCTAACTCAGCAAATCACTACTGGACTTGCTCAGTCCCACAGTTTTAAAAGACACCTCCAAATCCCATAGATTTCAGTGTCCTGATGAGTAAATGAAATCAATTCCTATGTATCATATATGATACTCAACGGTATGCCACTAACCTGCTCCTGCCACCGTTATTATTAAAAGCATTGCATTATATTTCAAAATCTTGAGATTTAAAGCTAAACAGGCTTTAGATTTACAGTAAAGACGGGAAGGGAGATTGACATTGGGTGCACTATTGTTTTTTAGGGTTAGTACACCTAACTCTCAACCTCACATATGAGAAACCTGAGAAACAGGGGGGTCAGGGTGCCTGTTCAAGGTGATGAGACTTCATATCCAACCCTTCAGTTCCCCAAATGTTTACAAAGCACGAGGCATAACGCTAGGCTTTTGAGGTCATACTGGTGAGCAAGACAGGATGCTTGTGCTCGGGACACTTACAGTCGGGAAGAGCAGACAGGACACCACTTCACACCCACTAGAACGGCTACAATTAAAAAACCATAAAACAACAAGTGTTGGTGAGAATGTGGAGAAACAGGAACACTCATACATTGCCGGTAGAAACACAAAATGGTGCAGCTTCCGTGGAAGACAGTTTGGCATTTCCTCAGAAAGTTCGGTATAGAATTACCATATAACCCAGCAATCCCACTTCTAGATATGTACACAAAAGAACTGAAAGCGGGACTTGAACAGATATTTGCACACCCATGTTCACAGTGGCATTATTCACAATTGCCCAAACATGGAAGCAACCCAAGTGTCCGACTGTGGAATGGATAAACAAAAAGTGATGTGCACATACAATGGAATATTATGCAGCACTAAAAAGGAATGAAGTTCTGTTACATGTGACGATATGAATGAACCCTGAAGATATCATGTTGAGTAATGAGCCAGACACAAAAGGACAGATATTGTATTGTTCCACGTATATGAAATATCTAGAATATTCAAATTCATAGAATCAGAAATTGGAAGACAGGTTCTCAGGGGCTGGGGTATGGTAGGGCTAGGGGGAGGTAATGCTTCACTGGTCCAGAGTTTCTGTTTGGGGTGATGAAAAGGTTTTGGTGATGGTAGCACACCATTGTAAATGTCATTAACATCACTGAACTTTATACTTGAAAGTGGTTAAAAAGGGAAATTTGATGTTGTATATATGTTTCCAGATTAAAAATAAAAAAAAGAACATAAACTGTACAACATAATGTAAATAACTAATGTAAATTATGGACTATAGTTAATAATATAATAATAATAATATTGATTCATAAATTGTAACGAAGGTGGCACCACACTAATGCAAAATGTTAATAGTAGGGAAAACTGTGGAGGGTGGTATATGGGAACTCTGTACTTTCTGCATGACATTTCTGTAAACCTAAACCTATAGCTGCTCTAATAAAAAAAAAAAAATGGGGAAAAAAAAAAAGAATGGATTAGAAGGACACTCAGTATCTTAGTGTTAGTCAAAAGAGAACCCTGGCATCTGAGATCTGGTCTTTCTCTCCTCCACAACTGACCATCTGTGTGACTCTGTCATGGGACGTAAGATTGATAAAGTCCATTTCCTCACACTCCCAAACACACACAAAGAACTAGACATGCATTCCTCTCATCTTAATATGCACAATGGGTTGTGTGGGAGGGTGGGGAGAGACTGAGGTCTCCCAAGCCAGACTCAAGGCCTCCTTCCTTGAGCCTATGCCACTTGATTTGGGTTCTGAAAACTGTGTTACAGTTAGCCAGGTGAAGAGAATGGGAGAGAGGGGTGGGCACATTGGTAGACGGAAAGAGAACATTCCAGAAAAACAAAACATCATGAACAGAGGTGTGAAGGCATAAAATAGCCTGGGATATACAGAACATTACCAGCAACGATGTGCTATTGAAGCAGAGTGCACTTAAGCGGATGCTTAAGCGATTCCTGTAATCAACTCTCTCCCATAATCTGCCCAGTGAAACCCCCACCAGTCACTAGCAACCCACTGCAGGGCTCCCAGAGATTATTCACTCATTTCTCCAGCCCTCCTATTTTTAACACCTCCTGCGAAAACTATTTCACTCCTTTCCTGGTTAGTTTGCTAATAAATAGTGCTTCCCGAAGTCTGACCCCAACACCTCATGCTACAGTTTGATCCTGCTTCGTATAGTTAGGTCTGCAGGAAGGCGCTGAGAAACAGGGAAATGTGGAAAGAGGACAGAGGCCCTTTCGGCTTTCTGCAGTGACATGCTTTGCAGCCTCTCCCACCCCCACCTCGAGACACGGTGGCTGCTGCACCACTTTGCCCGGCTTTCTTTTCCCTTCCTTATCCCTGGAGTGCCCTGCAGACGGGCACACTTGTCAGCAAGCCAGCGCCCTGATTAGTCACCCGTACATTTCTTAGAACCCGGAGCAGAGCAGAACAGTCCACTGGTGTTTTGGTGTTCCTCATTCAAGTGAACATGCTGACCTTCAGAGACATCAATCATTTCTGCCCCAGAGATTGCAAAAGATGAACTTGTCATCCTAGACCCCTGTCTCCACCCGGCTCTCCCGCCATCAGATTCCCACCCCTCCTTCCCAGCACCCTGGACATGTTCACCCCAGCCAAGCAGGCACCTGGAGGACCAAATGTATGGCTGTAACAGGTTCCGTGCCAGGGTCACTGTTAATTTTTTCTCTTACAGTGAAAAAAAACTATATTTAGCATTAGCCCGTTGGTCTCCGTTTAGATGATCCCAAACTGGCCATTTTTAAAAAGGAAGGCTCTCATATTTTCCAGGGCACTGCCACTTCAGAGAAAGAGCAGTGCATTAGAAACCTGAAAAGCCTGTTTCAAAACCAACATCTGACTGCTGAGGGCCTCCTCTGGCAGTACCCGGTCAAGATTTGCCACCTGTCTTTGGTGTCCACCGGCCCAGCTGAATCCCAGCTCCACCTCTTATCTGCAAAGTAGCCCTGGATTGTTGTGTCCTGTGCAATATCCTAAGTACAACAGTCAGCACCATACCTAGCATTTAACAAGTGCTCAATAAATTGCTGCTGGAGTGTTTATTAAGAAGGCTCCTGCTCCTCTCTGCTGAATGTGGAATAAATATCCTCGCCCGCTTCCCTCTCCACCAGGGCCTCCCCGAGTGGGCCCAGGACCCCTGGGGTGCTTCCTTCCAGGACAGCATCCCAGCCCCCTCAACCAATGAGCTGAAATTTGCAGGGGACCGTCTGAAGACTCTGCATTCCGAACCAGCACTACAGGGGGTTCTGATGGACTCAAATTTGAGAGCCACTATTCCGAAGGAACCGTCCTATAAGAATCAAGGGATGTGACATCTCTGCTTGACGTTAAGAAGGGCCTGCTTAGAATGCCTTCCGTGTACTGGCTGTGCAGCCTGGTGATGTAGCTGTCCCCCCTGGGGGTGGGGGGACTTACTAGAATGGTAAAATCATTTGGGTTTCTCATAGGACCAGTCTGAAGTTGAGCAGATGGGAGTGAGTGTGAGGATGTGGCTGAAAGTGACAGTGAGGTCGCAATTCAGTATGTGACAGGACCATGTCACCTTCTTTTAGCTGCAGGACCTTGGCAATGATCATCAGAGCCCAAACCCACAGCCATATGACCAGCCCCTCATTCCTTCCTGTTTTTTATAGCACCTGCTATTTCTGATATCTGGTGGTCCCTAACTCCTAACAGTCACACACCATCCCATGCTAATTGCGAAGATTCATCAGCAAGCCTCCAAGTGCCTGATGACAACACCACAAACATCCATGCAAATTAGCCAGCTCCACTTTGAATATTCCTGTAACATAAGCTCAAGTGTCTGAGATATGAAGACCATGGGTGTATCTGCATAATATTTGCATGAAATTTATATGCTGCCTGCAAATGCCTCCTTTCATAACTCTGTCTATACCAATCAGTTCCAAATCCAGAGTTTGTTAGGACCCCCGAAGACAGTTATTTTTTTCAATTCCTCTCTATATTCTTGTTCATCTCTTAGCAGTGTCTCAGTTCCTCTGTACTCTCAAAAAATCACAACATGGTCAGTGGAAAAGGGAGACCCAGCCAGAACCTTATAGAGAATGAAGGCCAAAGTCACAAATCCATGAATGGCAGAGAATGGCGCCAATGTCACAAATCTGAGCAGGGTCCCAAATTCTCCTTAGATAGCAGGATGCTGAGTCACTTAACAAAATCTTCCCATGTCTTGCTTCACTCATCATAATCCTCCTGGAGTTCTTGATCTCAGCCACCTTTACCCACAAAAATAAAACCACAATCCCTGAGATCACTGGATCATAGAAAAAGAATCACATCCTTTTCCTGTTACAGATAGGAATACAGGTCCAGAGAGATGAAATGATTTGTTCACCAAGAAATTAACAGGCAGCTGGATGTCTCTGCTCCTTTACCACCCAGACCCAGACTGCTAAGCATTGCAAGTCTCAGTGGCTTCTTTTTCCTCACCCTTTAAGGATACTGGATGGGATGGGGATTCAAAAGGATGAGAAATACACTGTTGTTTAAGGAGTAGTTCTCCATGACCATGAAGGGAACCCCTCTTTTTGTGTGCCTAACCCTTGGAATGTAAACTTGGGGATAACGTACTGCCACTGGGTGTAGTTTCTGCTCTAAAGCAGAAAGCCAGCTGGGCCTTTTGCCTTTTGTACCAAAACAGTGATGACCTGGTTGAAGTGATGAGGCAGCTTCTAGAAGAGGTGTGGTTTTTGGTTTGTTTGTTTGTTTTAACTGAGGAGAGGGTCTCATCCTGATCTTACACTAAAGCTGGGTTCCAGCCTGGTCCCAGAGTGCCTCCCCCCGGCCTGGATTTAGCAGCATGTTGCATTAGCAGCAAGTGGGTAGGAAGGGAGAAGGCTCCCAGGATAGTCTTTCTTTACTATCCACAGCTCACACAAATGCCACCTGCAGATCCTGACAGCAAGTCTCCCCCAATTGCTGCAAGAGTGAGATTTGACAGAGATGAACATCTTGTTCCTTCTCTGAATGGGTAGTGGTGTCCCGAACTTGCTGAAATTCCCTAGACTTTCCAAATTAGACCTTAGGGTGAAGGATGCAAGGTGTTCAGGGACAGGTTCATTCTGAAATCTGGAACCAAGAAGGTGGAACTGGTCTGTTGCCATGTCCAGAACCACTGGCCCAGATACCTTCCAATGGAAGCCAGACAACTCTCCAGACTCATTAACTAGCCAGCGATCCTCCAAATATTTGCTCACACTGTCCACACCAATCCAAGCACCTCCTCCTTTCTGCACTCCACCCCTCAGTGGTCCCCATCTCTGCAGATATTCTGTGGATGGCTCAGGACACTTCCTATACTAACAAGCTCCAATCCCTCACTCTTCCTTCCCTATCTAGCTCAAATCTCTCTTGGATGTTAAAGAAAAAAATTTTTTAAATCTTACGAGGGGGCTTGAAAGAAGCAGAGACCATCCAAAACAAGTAAGCCAGCTGCCTGATTTAATACCTAGCATATTCTCATTAGGGATCTACTTAAGCCTGGAAGGAATTACTTGTGGTGGGGGAAAGACCTAGCAGTGACTTCAGGTGTTGATAAATTTATTAATTAGTGTGAGGGGAGGGTCCATGGAAAGTCTTTGGTCAACCAGAGAAAAGCAGAATTTCGGTGACCCTTCTACAGGAATTCTAGGTCCAGGGCGGTGACGGGTGGAGAGGGGGCTGAAGATGGGGCACGGTGACGGGTGGAGAGGGGGCTGGAGATGGGGCAAAGGTGTTTGTCTTTCCTACTCAAACCAAAGACAAGAGACCCCTCACCGCAATGGCCGGACACTCCATCCATCCCAGTGGCCCCTTCCCTGGCTTTTCTGCAGCTTCTGTTCAGCCCCAGAGTTTGGAATTCCATCCAGGAACAGGCACGACAAACACTATTTTTCATTTCCATGGAGACCGGGGCTTGCAATAGAATCAGGACTCCCTGCCTGAAATGCCCAAACAGCCTGACCCACTTTTCCCCCCTTCCTTCAAAAACAAAGTAAGTTCGTCTGGGTCCTGCGAGAGTTGGGGGAGGAGCCAGAGCTCCTGTTATCTGGGTGGGTATTTTGGAGAGGAACAAGTTATCACAGCCTTTGAAAATGCTGAGGATGCTACAGCACCAGTTTCAGAAGTCAGACACAAGCTGTTTTACCAGAAGGGCTTCTAGGCTGCACTAAATATCACGCTTAATTTTCCTAACTTTCTGGAGGGAAGGTTCATCTCCTATAAGAGAAGTACTTTGACGACTGGGTATCCAATTGCTTCTGGAATCCAAACTTAGGAGACTACTCCCCTCACTGTATACTAGCCTCGTGGGTCTTTCTGTTTCTTGAATATACTGAGTTCATCCCTGCCCCAGGACATTTGCATGTGTCCCCTCTGCCTGGCACTCTCACTCTAGAGTTTTGAATGGCTGGCAACTTCCATCCTTCAGATCAAAGCTCAAATGCCCCCTTCTCTGGGACTCTATCTAATGTGGCCTCCCTACCATACCCCATCGTGTCACCCCTTTTTTCTCTTAACAGCACTGATCAGGAGCCAAAATGATCATTTTTGTGGTTGTTTAGTTGCTTACCACTAGACCGAAAGCTCCTTGGGGTGGGGGCCTTGTCTACTGCATTTCTCCTGGTTGCCCAGGTCCTCCAGCACAAAGACTGGCAGACACTGGGATTCCAGATATGTACTGCATGAATAAAGGAATGAGCTCGTCTTAAGGTCTTTCATTCCATTGTTCAGCCTCTCTGTTAGACAGTTCTTTCTTAAGTTGGCCCCAAACCTGTCTTCTCAGAACACCCCTTGGTCCTTAATTCTGACTTCTGGAGCCATGGGAAATATAATATCACTTCCAGACTCTCTCCTGGGCCTGGTCACTTGGTCAAGACATCAGGGCATACGAGTTTAAATCCTCAGTTGTTTTGTGCCCTTGAGAAAAATCACTTTATCTTTCTGTACACCTGTGCCCAAATGATAACAACCTACCTTATTGGGATGAGGGGCAAAATCTTAAAAAGAATAAACCTAATTAGACAGTGCGTCTCAAAAGTAAAGGACTTCCTATAAATTGCTTAGGGAGTGCAAAAGTGTTAGAAGTAGGAGGCGAATTCCCAGTTAAGAAACTATATCCCGTCTCTAAATTCTGTCCTTTCCGCCTGGCAAAGACACAGGATGAGAATGTAGATTGTTGCTATTTACATCGTCAGCTACTTCCCTACTTCCACAGGGCTGGAAAGATAAGACTTAAGATAAAGCAGGAGATACTAAAATTGAAATAGGAACTTACTGGTGTTGAGACTTTTCTCCTGAGACTGTACCCAACAGGACACACACTTAACAATTGAGGGCCCATCCTGCTGGGTTGGCAGGCAGGATGTTGGCTGAGCTGATCTACCATGACAGTCTGCAGTTCGGAAGGGACATTTGTGGTCATGTCATCCAATCTTCCAGTGGACACAGGAGTCCCCTCTACAATGGCCCTGAGAACAGCCACCCAGCGCCTGCTGGATATCTCCAATGACAGAGTGCTCACTAGGTGTCTTTATGCATGTTTGGACAGCTCTGAAGGGATCTCTAAGGGCCACAGTGCTTATTTATCCACAATTGTCAGTGATCATTATCAGACCACCTCTCTCTCAGCTTAACAGTCTATAGAAACTAAGCCAAACTTGCTGAATCAATGTAACTTAACAAGCATGTAGTGAGCACATACTATGTGCCCCCAACTTTGTAATTCACATCCTTCCTGAGGGCCCCACAGGGCAGAGATCATGTCACGGCCCTTTGTATCCACACAATATTAAATATGACATTGGGCATGCAGTAGGGACGTAATAAATATTTTTAAACTACCGATCTCAGTCAAATCTAAGTAAAACCCCCACAATGTATTTCAGGAGCTTCGACGCTAATGGAAACAGGACCTTGGCAAAAGCAGAGAGGCGCTACGCTATCCCAGGAAGCCCCTTCCTTGAATAAGATTTCCAATCCACTTGGAGGCCACAAGCCCCTGGAGCAAGACCAGAAGTTCAACTGAACAGAACTTCCAGCATCTTTCAGGTTTGCTCATCAGGGGCCCCTCCCCCATCTTTAGAGCAAGAGAAAGGTTGCTACTTAAACTGAAAGGAATTTGTGCAGGATCTGTCCATCCATCCATCCATCCACCCATCCATCCAACAAATATTTGATGAGGACTACTCTCTGTGTCAGGGAATGTTCCAGGCATCAGAGATACAGTCTCTAATTTTAAGGAATTTACAATCGGTGGGATAGACAGGCATACAATTAACCAACTAACACCATGTGATAAGAGCACCATGGGTTCAACCAAAATCTCTCCCCCCACCACCTGTCAAAGGATGGTGGCCAGGGACGGGGGAAGAGACAACTAAGAGTTGGGGAATCAGAACAAGTTGGCTTTCCTGACTCAACCCCTCACCTGTGCATGATCTGGGACAAACCACTCATCTCTGAGCTTTGACTTTTATGACATGAGAAGAATAAGAGTGAAACGCCGCCTGACCCCTCAAAGTCCTAAGATGAGGATGACGGCAAGCACATAAAGGATCCATACTGAGGGAAATGGCAGATCTGAGACAGAAGGACTCAAATTTATATTAGGGAAAGGATCCAGAAACAAGAACCAGGCAATGTGGTGACTGCAGCCTCTCTAGCTTTCCCCCTGGTCAGGGCCACATCACCCTCAGCCCCAGGAGGTTGCTGCAGCAAGCAGGGCAGTGGGACAAGGGATGCAGAGGCAGGTGAGAAGTAAACTCAGTATTCAGTGCATCCCCCCTACCCCAATTAGGTAGGGTCTTTAAGGGTGGCCAATCCCTGCCCCACCCCTAGAGAGCCAAACTCTATCTAGAGACTAAACTAAAGGCAGCAGAAGAATAATCATCATGCTAAAATCACAGAAAGTCTAGAATAAAGAGGATCCTAAAAGGTCAGCCACTCTGCCTGGCTTCAATACCCAAAGTAGGCATTAGCCTAATTTAAAATAGATTCAGGGAAGGAAATTTCTGGGCCTTCCTGAGACCTTTCTCATTGTCTCCTGCTACTGTCAGGAAGTTCTTGTTTTTGATTTAAAAGGGAAAAAAAAAAAAAAATCCAGTATGTTGCGCTCGATACCATTGTCTTTTAGTCCATCTTTCTCTGACGTGAGGCCAGTTCCCTGCTCAGCCCGTCTGCATTGCTATCCTCCCTTCTACCAGTGAAAGCATTCTAATTCCTCAAATCTCTTTTCATAGGTTAAAAATCATTTCTCCTACATCTCCACGGATTCTTTGTTTAAACTGAGCTCTTGTACCTCAAGCAACAGAGAACTCATTACCTGACCATGTAGCTCATTCCACTTTGGACAACACTGATGGTTTTATTTCAAGTTCAAACTGCCTCCTCGGGCTTCCTATCACAGGTCCTATTTCTGTCCCCTTGGGGGCCACAGAACAAATCTAATTCCTCTCCCACATGTTATCTGAACATGGGCCTCATTCCCCTCTGTCTTTTCATTTCCAGACGAGCTGGTCCCTTCAGTTACTCCCCACACAACATGGCTCAAGGTGGCATCAGCCACTGTGTCCACTCTCCTCTGAATGGAGTCCAGTTTGCTTCAACCCTCCTTAAACTGTGGAGCTCAGAAATGATCAGAACACTGCAGAGAACTGATTTGATCAGCTCAGAATAGAGCAGAATCATCACACCGTGCACTTCAGAAATCAGCATTTAAACCTATTATTTTTGGAGTCATCCTTGGAATCAGGGGAATCTGGAATTAGTCACGGTTCTCTCATAAGTCTCAACCTTCACGGAGAGTGTGACATCTGTATGCACACCCCTATGAGGACCACACCCACCCACCCCTACCCCCAGCCAGCCAAACCTGAGCTCTGGTGGGATCATGAAGAATCCATCCAGCCCTTACCCCAACTCACGTTATACTGCAATTCTGAACATTGACACTAATATCTCTAGGGCAGATGCAAAACCACAGCCCTTTGAGATTCTTATCTGGGAATGTCAAGGCTTTAGCAAATGTCTTCCCTCCTAGTTCTGCCATGTGTGCCTGGGACACTTCCTGCTTGCCTGATTTACAGAGAGACTGAGGTAGGGCCTGACCGGCCAGGAGGAAGCAATACTAGGAGGTGCCCCGGTCCTCCTGAAAACCAAGTCCAGCCCCTTATTGTCAGTGACTGGGCCGTCCAAGGGTGTGTGTGTGCATACACGTGTGTACACAGCGAAGGCCGCCTGCACCCGCCCTTCAAATTCATCTAAGGTGGGCCCAGGGGAACTTCAGGACTTTACTGTCCAATCCAGGGGTCAGCAAACCCCAGCCCACAGGCTAAATCCACCCGCTGCCCATTGCTGTGCAACCCACAAGGTGAGAATGGTTTTTACATTTTTTAAACAGTTGAATAAAAAAAATCAAAATAATAATATTTGAGACACGTGAAGATGGCATGAAATCCACATTTCAGAGACTATAAATAAAGTTTTATTGGAACACAGCTAAGCTCGTTCATTTCTAGACTGTCTGTGGATGCTTTCGCTCTACAATAGCAGAGCTGAGGGGCTGCGAACTGAGACCTGAAAGCCAACAAGGCCTGAAATATTTATAGCTGGCCCTTTACCAGAGAAGTTTGCCCACCGCTGCTCTAACAACGTCTGACCCCGAAGAAGTCTTTTCTGGGAGCCTGTCCTTCCTCCGTCAGGTCGAGCGGAGGGTGTTTGGGTTCTACACACGAGGAAGCTGTGCTGCCTCCTCCCATACAGCCCGGGTGGGGGAAGGGGCCGTGGGCTGGCTCCCACCAGCAGGTGCAATTTGAAGGGCGAGGGAAGAGAGGAAGGAGAGCTTGGTTTTCACCCAGGTAGGATGATGACAGCTTTCCCATTCCTTCATTCTCTCTCCAGTGGGTGATTCTGCGGTTGTTTAAATGCCTAAGAAGGTAACCAGACTGGCTGATCCTCCGCTGGCCACCCACTCTCACTTCTTCTGGGTTCTACCTTCTATGGCCTCGACTCTGACACTCCACCGCCAGGGACAGCTGCCCCCACACCCCCTTCCCTACCGTGCATGCAGGCCCTTCTCCCTACTAGCTTTTTCATCCACACTTCTCTAACTTGTGGAGTGCTGCCCAAGACAAAGGCTGGACATATGTCCCCCATTCGAGGCTAGCTGGGGAGAGAGGAGAGGAGGGAGGCAAAGGAGTGAGGGGGAGCATCCACAGAAGCAGAGTTTGCTGCCAAGGGTCAGAGGAGGTTCTACTGAGCGCTTGGCTGAGTCCCCAGGGAGACCGAGAGAGCTCCAAGTCCACCCTCACCCCTCCACTTCCCTAAACCGAGCAAATAATCAACAATGCAAGGAGGTGTGTGTGGGAGGTGAGGCCCAGCCACTGGGTGTCCATTTTCTCAGAGCACATGGCAAATCTCAGAGCCAAATGCAGGCTAAGCCAAAGAATAAACAAATCCCTTTATGTCTCTGAGACAGGGTAGCTATCAACTTCCTCTTTCCTTCTCTCCTCCTTCCGCTAGCCAGATCCATCATCCATCCATGGTTCCTCTCCCTGTTGAGGGAAGCCTGTCTGTCCAGATCCAAGAGAGAGGCCTGCTCGTCTCTCTCCAAACCCTGCCTCCCCTCCCTCCCTAACAGTGCTCTGGCCTCCTCTTACCCACCAGGGTGAAGTGGGTGGGTGGGGAACAGGAGCACATGGCCTGTCCATACCTCCCCCAGAAGCTCCCGGCCGGCTCTCCATGTTGCTCCACTAATTCAATCCTCTGCCCTTCTTTCTCCAAGTTGGAGGGCCGAGTAAGTCTTGCTGGCCAAGGGGACCCCATCAGTGCCAACCCAACCCCTCCCTCCAACCCACCCCGGGCCCACCCTTGGCTGCTCCAAAGCTCAGTTGAAGCAGTGCTACTGTGGGAAGGCATGGAGGCAGGGAGGAAAAGAGAAAAAGCTAGGGAGGGAAAAGAATGTGGCATCTCTGCAGCATGATGTCACGCTGGCTGCTTTCAGATCCCCCAGCAGAGAACAGAAGCAAACAACATGGACTCCGGATTTACTCTGCCTTGAAGGCCGGTGTTCTCGGCAGCTCTGAGCAGCCTGCGCCAGCTGGCACACGGCCAGGCACAAGGGTCCTGGCTACAGCCTCCCAGGGCCCCAACCCTACCCCAGACAGAGCCACCCCTTCCCCCCCAAAAACATAAATAAATAAATAAATAAAAAATCTCCCCCGAGGAAACAAAGATAGACTGACTCATACACACACACACACAAGCGTCAGCACGAGTGAGCACTAACCTGGAAGCCATTAGGAGCGGTAGCAGAGTGCAGTGCAGGGAGGAACTCATTCATTCATGCAGGGGGCAGAGGGGGGCGGGGGCGGGGATCGGGGGCCCTGAGGAGCTTGGAGGGCACTCACCTCCATGACCATCTCAAAGCCCTGTGTCTAACGGGGGGAAGGGAGTGGGGGCAGGGTGCTCAGAAGCTGGGGGGAGCTTCCTTTCTCTGCTACTCCGCACAGCTCTGGAATTTTAAGCGCGACTCCCCTTTATTTTCTTTGCTCCCACCTCCCTCTGCGGCTATTTGGTGTGGTCGTGCAGCCGCACAGACGTCCCTCTCTCCCTCGCCCTTGCTCCCTTTCTCTCTCTCTCTTCCCCCTCTCCTTCGCACACAGCTGTTCAGGCAGCTTGTGCACGCAGGCGCACAGGCGCACAGACACACTCAGACACGCGCCCCTCTTGCGCTCAGGCGCACACACGCACACACGCGCGCGCACACACCCTGCCGCCTGCCCGTTTACATAATGCAACTCTTTGGTGCAGTCGGCTTGCCGGCTCTCAATTATTCATGGCAGCTTGGAGGACTGAGCCGCGGGGGCTGCAGGCGTTAGTTCCTCTGCATCCCTGAATCTGACAAAACAGTACATGATGCTCCCGGGAGATTTTGCTCCCTTTGCTGCCGCCAATTATTTCCCAGGTGTTGCCTATCAGGTCGATGGGCATCAGGGGAGGTGTCCCTAAATAAAAACACAGGCATGGGGCTCAAAATAGAGGCTTGTGTCTCTCAAAGGATGACAGATGCTCTCACTCCCAGAGCCATGAGAACAGTGGGAAAGAGGATGGCGGCACTGGAGACCAAAATCTGCAAAAGAAAATGGCTGAAGGGTTCTTTAGGGTAGCAGCCACCAGGCATCTAACGCAGCAGACAGTGACACTCACTTCTTAAGCTGGTCAGACTCTTACAGATGAGAAAAATGACATGCAAGGAAAAAGCACGTACATTTATGACAAAGCAGGATCATAGGAGTTTTCAAACTCTAAGCCAGGCCTCTGGAGATTGCTTTTTAACTCCTGTCTATTCACTGAAGCAGTACTGGAACTGAAACAGACAGCCCCAAACGAGTGTTCCATCAGGTGAGAGGTATTTCATTCAGCAGTGATATTAATTAGTACTTGGAAAGCCGTTTAGGCTTTAGGAAGCATTTCACTCATTAACTAATTTGATCTCCCACAACCACCAACTATTGACACCATCTAACAGGTAAGAATGTGAGCCCTGGGAAAGCAGAAAGTCTTCCAGCTACCAAGTGGCTGGACTGGGTCTCCCAGAACATCCCATGATAATTAACTGCCTAATGGCCTGAGTGTGCTTGTGAGTTTTTGGAGAGCCACTGCCACCTTTTGAGGGGAGCAGACAAACCACCACCACAACCAAAACAAAAACAAAAAACAAGAGTGATGTGGTTAGCTCAGTGCCTCTCAAACTTTAATCACCTGGGGATCGTGTTAAAATGCAGATTCTGATTTAGCAGCTCTACCGCAGGCCTAGGCAAGGCCTGTGTTGCTGTTCCAGGAGGATGATTTGAACAGTGAAGGGTTAGATGTTCCTAAAAGACACTTTTATCTGTCTGCTGCAGCCACACAGGGTAACAAAGTGAAGGTGAAAAATAATTATAATCCAGTGATGTCATCTCTACCTGCTCCCCCAACTCTTCTGAGAGCTAATACTTCTTGGGCATCTGTGGGCAAAAAGTCTCATTCTTGGGGTGCCAAACCCAGCAGGCTCATCTTGAAAGGTTTTTCCAAGATGGTTTCTGTCTGCAGCCTGCGGGTAGAACAGCAGTCTCAGGGCTCCTTGGGGCAGACAGGCTTGGGCTCTCTGGCCCCACCTTGGTTACCTAAGGGAACCCCAGCTCCCAAGAAAGGTATACTGGCAATGTCCTGGGAAACACGCTGCCCCAATTCTACCATCCTTACTGGACTGGCTCAAGTCCCACCACTTCTGAAATGCCTTCCTACTTAGCACACTCTATCAGCCCCTTCTCTGTTGCTCCGTGGGAAGATCTCAGACTTGGGAGTCAGCTCTGTATTCAAAGCTAATAAGCTTTGCTGCCTTGCGGCTCTCTGACCCTGAGAGTAAGTTACCCACCCTCCCCCACCCCACCCCCATCTCAGACTCAATTTCTCCAACTGAACAGGCAATAATACTGCCTTTTCTCCCATACCACTGTCAAAAAGATGACTAAACAAAATAAGGCATGTGAAAGCACCCAAGGAAAGCTGACTACCTTGCCATTTCCCTTAAGACTACAGCACACAATTTAGAACTTAATTGTAGACTTGGTTGTTCTCTCTGTTGATTTTATCCTTAAGAAGACTGTGGGCTATTTCTCTGATGTCCCTCCAGTATGGAGGAGTTGTGGGTACAGCACAGGTTTTCAGTAAACATCTTTGCACAGATTGTCCTGTTCTCCATTAAGACAGGAGACCTGGACTGGTGGAGCGAAACGGCATTGTCCTCATGCTGGCTTCCCCACCCACTTACTGTGTGACTTTGGACAAATCATGCTAACTTTTCAGGGATTTTGCCTCTTCTACTATAAAATACACAGGTTCATCCTTCCTCTAAAACAGCTCTACAGAGCCCTGTATGGTTTAGATTGATAGCAACGGGTTAAAACTCCAGGATCAGTGATCAGACAGCCCTGAAAGCAAATACTAATTTCATGACCATTGAAAAATAAACCTAAGCTTCAGACTTCTTAATCTTTGAAAACTGTCACAAAAAATAGCACAGCACCTCAGTGGATTGTGTGAGGATTAAATGAGGTAAATACATACAGCACGCTTATCACTGTATCTGATACCAAGTATGCATCTGCCCAGTAAATGAGATCTAGTGTTATTATCAATATTGATCAAAGAGAACAGCTCTTGTTGAAAAACGCAATGAAAGATACAGTCTCGTGGTATTTGGACGGCTTTGATTCTGGACCTAAGAAAGTTTTAGTTCCTTAGGTCGTATGAGGTAGTACCTGAGTATTTTCTCAGTTATAAAATGTTAACCTTGGTATATAGCCAGAAGATCTGAAAGCAGTGACATGAACAGACATTTATTTGTACTCCAATGTTCATAGCGGCATTGTTCATAATTGCCAAGAGATGGACACAATCCAGGTGTCCTTCAACAGACAAGTGGATAAACAAAATGTGGTCTATACACACAATGGAATACTATGCAGCAGTAAGAAGGAACGAGGTCCTGAAACATATGATAACATGGATGAACCTTGAAGACATAATTCTGAGTGAAATAAGTTAGACACAAAAGGAGAAATATTATATATTACCACTACTGTGAACTCCCTGAACAATGGAAAATCAATGTTTTATAATGTAGAATATTGGAGACCTATGATAGAAGGGGGGGGATGATAATCTAATATGTCCAGATATGTTAATGAGGGTGAATTCAAAGGTATGGGAATGGATGGGATGATGATTGTTTGATGGGATTATAAGTATCAGAGCTGCACTGAAGGCAAACAGGATTGAAAGGGGTTGTTTAAATTAAGGCATGTATCTCACAGATCAGCACTACAAATATAGATAGGTGCTTGCATGATATACTTCAAGGTATGACATTGGTACAGAGAGTTGAAAACAGAATGGTATAGGGAAAAATCTACCTATAGCATACTAGGGACTAAAATTAATAGGAATACCTTACTAGTACCACACAAATACTAGAGACAAATAATTAAGGGCTGAAAAGAGCTATGGAGTGTTTTGGGTCACGAGAATTGTTTAAAATGGAGACTGATGAGAATAGTACAACTAAATGATAACAATGTGACATAAGGATGGGTTATCGTGGACAGAACATATGCTAAATCAAGTTAGGAACCTCCTACTTTATAAGTCAAGCCCTTGATCTTGAGGCTTGCTTGGGTGAAACTTACGGTTGTGAAGGGGAGGCTATAATTATGCCTAGGAGCCACCCCCAGAAAACCTCTTTTGTTGCTCAAATGAGGACTTTCTCTCTCTAAGCCCAAATCTGCAAATAAATTCAACACCCTCCCCCCCCGATGTGGGACAGGACCCCCCACCACCACCCCCGGTGAATGAGTCTCCCTGGCAACATGGGACATGGAGTCCAGGAATGAGCCTAACCCTGACATCGAGGAGTTCAGAATGCCTTTTTGACCAAAAGGGGGAAAAGAAAAGCCACAAAATAAGGTTTCAGTGGCTAAGAGCTTTCAAATAAAGTCGAGAGGCTGTCCTGGAGGTTACTCCCATGGAAGCTTCAGCTAGACATATCAAATGGTCACAGTATGATAAGCCCAAGTCAACATTAGTCCCAAAAACCCAAAATAATACCCGGATCCCTATCTGAGACCCTATAAAAGTTTCACTCACTAAGTTTATTTCTCAGAAGCTTAAATCCACCAGAGAGCTCCTATACCAGCTAAGTCTCAAAATCCAGAGGCAATAGCCTTCAAGATCAACCAGATGCATGCCCCTTTCCCATAATGCCAACACCCCTTTTCAACATGAACAAGTTAGGGTGGTCACTGCTTAGACATCCCTGAAGATCAGGAAAGCGATTAAACTAGAGGAAGAGATAACAACAGGCAAGATAGAATTCAACAAAGGATTATAAATACTGAATCTCTATATGCTTTACTTTTTCTTAGCTGCTAGGGTACTAGAATAGCTAGAAGGAAAAAACTGAAATGGTGGAACTGTAACCCACAGCATTCTTTGAAATTTGCTCTCTAGCTACTTGTTAAATTGTAATTAGAAAGTTATCACCTTTTTGTGTATGTTATATTTCTCAATAAGGAAATAACTGAAACTATGGTACTGTAACTCATAATATTTTGGGGAAATTTCCTATATAACTAACTGTTAAAGCATACTTTGAAAGTTATTACCTTTTTGCATATATGCCACATTTCACAAAAAGGAAATAACTGAAATGGTGGAATTGTAACCCATAGCATTCTTTGCAATTTGCTCTCTAACTACTTGTTATTGCAGTTGGAAAGTTATCACTTCTATGTATATATATTTCACAATAAGAAAATATGATAAAAAACAAAACAAAGGTTTACCTGTTCCTCCCAAATTGGACCTTATTAACTAATAAGAAAGTTACAGAACAAACAAATCAGTGAGTCAGGACTGTGCCTACTGTGTTATAAAATGTAAGCCTTTCTTTTCGGATTACAAACGCCTCACTTTAGCTACATAAAACCAAATTACCCTGATAGTAGCAGAAGAGTACTTAGGATGTGCAGTGTGATTTGCTAAGCCCCTGATATAACTTAATCTTACTAGTAACATTAAGCAACAGGTACTTGTTATCCTCGTTTTTCAAACAAGGAAACTAAGGGGTTGAGAGTTGAACGGCTTTTCTCTAGGACGTGGTTAATAAACAGTGGAGCATGTGTCTGAAACCCAGTCTGCCTCACCTGAGTCCTGCTCTTAACCACTCCATTGCAAATGGAGAAAGGAGGTGCTAACCTGTCATCAGTACGGTGTGGGCCTTTTCCTTCCTAAGTGTTTATAGGTTTGCACTGGGTCACCCTTCCTTCCTCTCCTGGTCCTTTAGAAAGTTAACAGCACAAACTCTGAGGGGGCCGGCTGCATCCAGGAGTGCCCTCTTTGACCGTGACCACACTACCTGGACTTCCCCAGATGAAATGATGCCACTGTCCTCAACCTCCCCATTCTTAACAGGTGAGCTGTGGGTGCCTCAATTCCCAAACTGCTCTTCTGTGTAAATGAATTTGGGAAATTGAGGTAAAAATAGGTAATCGTTTCCTGAATTAAACATTTCCCTTAGAGATAAGGAAAACTGCTATTAGCTTCTATTTTTGAAAGGAAAAGGTTTCTGAGATTTCTGTGCAGTATCAAAAGCACTTTCCAAAGAGCACCCTAGAGGAATCTGGGGGAGAGAAAGAGAAGTTAAGGAATACTTGCAAATCCAATTGAACCCAATGGTCCCATTCAACCCAGCCCTGTCCAATCACATCTTATTACAGGAAGGCCGGTGTTTACACAGGATCCTGTACATATCAAGTGCTTAATAACCGTTGTTGTCAAGGAGGGGAGTTGGTGATGGTAAAGAATAAGGTCTTATTTTATCTTCGAACCCTTCTCCCATGTCAGTGAAAACAAAAGACGTTTTATATAGCAAGTACTTCAAACATTTTAACTGAATCTGAATTTGTTGAATCATGGTGAATGGCAGGCAAAAGTGAGCCTGGTTATATCAATACCATCGTTGAAACCATGGATGCTTTTATAAAACACACAAATCTTGGAGATTTCTGGATTGTGGGGGGAATGGCAAAGAAGGCAGAGAAACAGAGATCTAACATTTACTGAGGCCAGGCACAGTGATAGGTGCATTTGCATACATTATTTTATTTTATGCTCTTATAAAACTTTTATGTCATCAAACACAAGAGGAAACTGAGGCTCAAAACCCTAATGTGGCCCAAGGTCACACGTTTTCACTAAGCCAATCTACTTCCGTAAATAAACAACTACCAAGTCGTAGGCACTTAACAAGTTATTGCATTTAATCATAACCTGTCACAATCATATTAAAAGGAGCATTGCTAGCAAGGTAATTTCCACTGTTCCTTTTTGAGCCAGTTATCAAGTACTGCCCTGCAGCTCCAAATCCACCCTTCTCTGCCTGGCCTTGTGATGCTGGAGCTGCACCCTGTCAGCATTTCTCCTTGGCCAGCTGGCGCAGTGCTAGGCCATGTCAGCAGAGGGCAAGTGGAAGAGGCTTTTCATCCTGGTTCTGGTGTTTTCCTAGTAGTTTCTAGTAGTTGCCAGCCTCCCAGTGAGTCTCACTGGCACCCCAGTGGGTAGCTCCTGCCTATCTGCCCCCAGCCTGCTGCACCTCAGGAACCTTCTGTGCTGTGCAGTGGGTCACAGCCGTGTCCTCTCCAACGAGCTCTGAATCGTAGCCTTGGCCAAGGAGCCCTTTCGCAAGGGCTTCACCGGGCACCCTGCCTCAGTCCCCAAGGCAGTGCCTGCTCCCTACATCTGCTCTTCTTGCCTTGTTTAGTGGTCCCTGTACTCTTTCCCATGTTAATAGTTGCACATATTCAATTTTCCCTGTTCCAACTATTGGTGTGGTTTCTGTCTCCTGCCTGGACCTTCACTGATATACTACTATAAAGAGGAGTAAAAAAGAAGCTCAGGTGAGTAAGACATCAGCCCCGCCCAGAAGTTATTCCATAATAGTAAAATGGTTAAAACCATCTAGAATATACTATGAGCCAGGCACATACATTTAATATGCATTCCCTCCTTCGGTACTCACCTCGGCCCTACTTTAGAGATGAGGAAACTGAGTTATTGCGGGAATTAAATAATTTGCCCCAGATCACAGAGATAGTAAACAAAGAAAGCAGGCTCTGTCTCCCAGCAGCCTGACTCCAATGTCCATTTTCAGTCAGTCTATAATGTTGTCTTCATCAACGGGCTACAGTCAGTTAAACAGTGAAACAGGCTCAAGGAAGCAGAGGTGCAACATGGAGACACACAGTCTTTTGGGAAGTTTGGAAGAGGGGAGGAGCTAAATTGTTAGCCAGACAGTTGCACATATATCCACAAAATTCAGAGGGCAAGAAGGGGCCTTAAAGGTCTTTTAATTCAGTCCCTGCAATGTAAACCAGTTGGTATATCCAGGTCATCACGGACTCTGGAGACCCTATTACATAAGTTTTCCAGAACCAATGATCAAATCTCACCAATTATGAACCATTAATGCAAGAGAACCGAAGTCCCACAGGTTTCCAGTCTGCCCTCTCTGGGTTCTCCATCCCAGACTCTAATCCACAGAAGCTGGGTCGGAGATGTCCGAATGGATATACTGATTGCCTCTGACCCAGCTGTAACCCAAGACCTCTCATTAATACTGCATCTCTCACATGAGGACCAGCGATGTCTACATAATTAAAACCTGAAGCAAGAAAAGGCCATAAGGATGGGGGGAGAAGGAGGTGAGGACTCCGGTGGCTCCAACAGACTCACTCTATGGCACACCAATATGGCAGCCCCTCCAGGAGCCCACTCTTTAGGTCAAACTTTAGCATGTATTCCAGATATGTAGGCATAAAAGCCTTCCCTGGGGCCAAACCCAGCTCAGCAGGATGAAAAGATTTGACCTCATAGCTTGGTGGGGTTAGGGTTCCTTCTACATTAGCTAAAGCCTATTTCACCTACAGGCCAACTCTCTCCCCCGTTCTCCTGTAACCTTATTCAAACAGAACAATTAGGTTCATGTGGCATAACTATCTCTTGGTAAGTGTGTATTGGTTCATAGGTATCACCTTTTCTTTCTAAATGTTCTCAACCACCAATTCTAGATTTTCAACCAGGATCAACCCCTGGTCTATACCAGTGGTTCTCAACCTTTACTGCACTTTAGAATCACCTGGGAATTTTTACACATCCCAATGCCCAGGCTGCACCCACACCAATTAAATCAGAATGTCTGGGGGTGGGTGCAGGCATCAGTACTTTTTTCTCCTTATCTTATTCATCAGTACTTTTTAAAGATTCCCCAGGTGACTGTAATGTGTAGCAAAGCTTAGGAACCACTAATCTACACAATTTTCATCTTAATTCTCCAAGTAACATAGTATGGAAATTACTTCTGAAAGTAATATCAGTCTAGTGATCTATATTTTCTAGAAGTCAATTTTTTTTTTCTATTCCAAGACATTTTTCTTCTCTTTTTATGATTTCCCATATAATAATCAAAGCTAATGCTCATTGAGAACTGTGCACCAGGCTTGGGCCCAGGTACTTCATGAAGGAGACATTGGGTTATATCTCATTTAATCTTATTCTAATTTCAAAGAACAGAAAATCGAGTCAGAGACATTATGCACATCTGCAATTATGTACACTGAGATGTAATTCATAAGGGATGAGAGACTTTAATAAATTGAAAATGGTTAAATGCTCCTATGCCATCTTTCCCCCAATCTTTGGGTATTAATCTGACCCAAACACATTTGCTCCACACTTTTTGTTTTGAAAATTGCTCTCTTTGAAAGACAAGACAACTTCACGTAGGTAAGTGTGGGGAGATTCTGAAATGCAATGAAAAGAGAATGAAACTTCATTTCTTTCCTACATCTTCAGGGTAAGAATGGGGGCCCCACAGCCAGAGGGCACAAGATGGCAGGAACGGAGGATGCTGTGCCCCAGAGTAGAACGCACAGTGTTCATAAGCGATAGGAACAGAATGGCCTCATCAGGCAAAGGACTGGACAAGGGACTGGAGTTGATTCCTGGGGATGAAAAAAAGGGATTCGGGATAATAAGGATAAGTCAAATAATCTATGGTCATGACTCTCTGGGAAGCAGGTGGGTAGCAGGAGTGAATGTGGAGCCCAGGAGCTGCAGAGGGGCATAGAGAAATGAGAGTAGAAAAGGAAAGAGTGAGAGGATGACAGAGGGAAGTGGGGGACTCAGGGAAGAACTCAGGGTCCCACTCCAAGGGGAACGGCCAAGGGCTAGTTGTCCTCTTTCTAGACAATCACAACTGCCCAAACAGAATGACCCTGAACCAGAACCTTTCAGGAAGGTGGCTAAAAACGGGGCCGGAGACCTTTAAAACCTGGTTTAATCTAAGCCTAAATTATGCAAATGAGAGTATTTAACCTGCTCACAATCCAAGGACTAATATGGAAGGGGATTAAATAATTACATAAACAACTTAGTCCATTGTTCTTTCCACCCCCCAGCACTATGTAAGGTCTGCCACTAACTACTCTCTGACTTCCCATACATGACTCCACCTCAGGGGAAGTTCTCTCCATCAAAGAGAGATACCACCTGCTCCAGGAGGGTGACTGCAAGGATCAAAAGATATAAGGCACGCAGAAAGGTTGTGACAAGTTCAACACCCTAAGGTCCTAGACAAATGTGTAGTAGTTACCATGGCAAGCCGCTTCCTTCAGGATGAGGTGCTGGTTTCCCCAGCTGCCCGGAGAAACAGCTGCTTACCGGCTGCAACTGAACCCCTCTTTGGGAACAGCCCTTGACCAAAGCGAACGGCCTCACTCAAGAGTATGTCCCTCCCTGGGGACAGACCACATCCAATGACTAGTCCACGAGAAGATACAAAACATCTGCCCCTACTCCTCAATGTGGGATAACCCTGCAGGGACATTCCAGCTCCAGAATATTCTGTGCAATTGGCTGAGGACTATTGCGGTTGCATCAAAGTTCCACATCTCCCTCTGCCCACTCCTGACTCCCTCGCTCCCTTACAAGTATTGCTCCTAAGAGCATTCCCCAATAAACGTCCTGCCTGTAAATCTGTCACAGGGTTTTTCACAGAGTCTCATAGAGTACATGTCTTAGGTTGACATATACTCACTGCCATCAAGGAATGTGGGTGAATAGGGAGGAGGGAGGACATGTTGCTAAGTTTAAGAAAAAAGCCACATTTCGGGCTCAGGAATTCAGTACAACACAGGAATTTCTGGCCCCCTGAGATATGCAGATAATCACGCTACAGCTTCTACTCCTGTTGCCCATTTCGGGATATGGGAGAGACTAAGCCCCCTCTTTGCAGACATAATTGACCTCTCTGTAATCCTGGATTAAGGTCTTAAAGAGGGAAGCCTGCTTGCTGGGTGCCCCAGTTAAGATGTTGACACGTTGTACTTGAGGACAGATCTTGAACTCCTCCTGTCACTGGCCCCAAGCTTGGGCCAACAGGACCCTCCCCTCCACCTCACTCCACCCCATGCCCACCTCTTTTAAATTTTTATTGTGGTAACATCTATATAAAACACAACTTCCCACTTCCACCACTTTGAAGCATACAATCCAGTGGCTTTAATCACATTCACAATGTTGTGCTTTCATCACCACTATGCATTACCAAAACTCTCCCAGCACTCCAAACAGTCCCCAGACCCATTAAGCAGTAACTCCTCATTCTCCCCTCCCACCCCCACCCGCCCCTGGTAATCTGTAATCTACTTTCTGTCCCTATGAATTTGCATATTTTAGGTGTTTCACATGAGTGGAATCATACAGTACGTGTCCTTTTGGGTATCCCCGTGTCCACTCTTCTTCCTTTAACCCGCAGGGAATCTGCTAGCTTTGGTGGCTAACAGAGCTCACATCGTGCAAATACCACCGTAGGCCCCTGCCCTGGCAGGTGGTGAGGAAGGGAGCAGAAGAGTGTGGTGGAAGAGGGAGGGGGTGTGCGGAGATCATGAGGTGTTGGGAAGGAATCCTAGCCAAAGAAATGACCCTGTCCCCAGTTGGGGGCCCTTGGTGTGTGCCAGGGAGACTGCTGTTGCCTCCGGGCCCCGTGCCACATGCCCACGTGTCCCATATCTCCGGAGGGGCCAGGACAGAAAACCCAGGTCTGCAGAGAACAAGTGCCAGAGCTCATTTTCAAGCATCCTGACCCAGAGAGAAATTCCACTAGCCTCGACTGACCACAGCCTAGGTGGGTGGTCCTCTTTAATTCTGACTGGACTCCCAGAGGCTAACTGGGGGGGCTCTTATGCAGGTACCAAGGAAACATCCACGATTCCTCTTTCCATAGGCCAGAACTCCCGAACGTGCGGCCTAGTGCCTGTCTTTCGCAGATGTGCCCAGCTGCTTTGAGAGGTCGTCCGGCCCTGCTTGGACTTCTATATGATGTAGAATATCACATCTATTGACATCTTTATCCAGTGTCCATTGTCCCCCTGCAGGTCCAGCCATGGCAGGTGATCTGCTCAGTCAACTCCCCAAGGGCAGCACATGGACTGCCTGTTTCATTCCCAAACGAGGCCCCCTCCCAATTAGGGACGCGATATGTACTTGTCTCCTGATGGGGATGATTCACCTAATGGAGTAGTTATTGACATGTAGCAACCCTAAACTCACTTTTACAAGACGGCATCCACTGTCATGGGGTGCAGGCACCTGGGTGACACTGACGTGTGACCTTGAACACATCCCACCCTCTCTCTGGGCCCCAGTTTCCCGCCTCCATTATAAGAAGGGGTTGGCCTAGATGACCCCCCTGGGTTATTTCCTGTTCTAAAAGTCCATGATTAGTCTTCATCTCACACCTCTCACCAGTGCTAATAAGGAGCAAGAAAGATGAGCTCTATGGCTAAAGGAAGTGAGGCAGAGAAACGCAGCAATGCTGACCACACAAGCAGGACCAGTGACCCTGGCCTTGAGCTTTCTACTTTCTCTCCTCTGACCAAATCCTTGCCTCCTGCTAACTGCCTCTCCTCTTCCCCACCTCTGCATCTCCTGTGTCTCCAGAGAAGAGTTAAAACACCAGCATGGCAGCTACACCAAACTTTCTCCTTCCAAACCCTAAGCCAATGCCATTAGAGGGTTTTGGCATGGCCTGACTCAGTCAAAACTGGAAGGGGGCTGGAAGGGAACAAGCAGGGACAGGAGAGAGCTGACGGAGGAGCTGGGGACGCTGACTCACCCACGTACATATGCTGTGACATCGTGGCAGCCCCACACCTTCCACTCCAACTCTCGCCACACCATGGCTCACGTGGCTCAAATCAAAATCAAATTCCCTCCCCACAGTCCAAACACTATTGATCATTCAGCCATGCCTCTGGCAGCCCAGACTCTGGAATCCACTTTATGTAGAGGGTGCTGCAGAATAAGCCCTGGACCCTTGGTAAGGAACTTTGTTCTGCAAAGCTGGAAGGAATTTAGGAGTCTGGTTACCGGAGGGCAAAGACCACAGAGCTCGGCATGGACCTAAACTATAATGCAGCTGTGAATGTAGCTAAAGTACATTTGGACCTCATTAACCGAATGAGTGAAAGGAGGTGATAATCCCACTACAAATAATGCTGGTTAGGAGCATGTCTAGAATTTAGCGTCCAGCTGTAAGTACAACACACTTTATGAGGTAGATAAGTAAGACAATGTGGGTCTGGAAAGCATGCCTTTGTGAATCTTTAAAGTAACGAGGGATGTTTAGACTAAAGGAGCAATGTCTTAAAGTAAAGAGGATGTCAACTGTTTGAGGAGAAGACGAGAGAAAACCAAAGGAGAGGAGAGGCTTATTTTTGTGTTTCTCCAAAGGGAAGTTAACAGATGGCATAACCAAGGTTTGAAATAATAGAGAATTTTCTAAAAATGTGGACAGCCAAACATGGTTAAGAAGCTAGCTTGTAGGTGGGGAGCTCCTAGCCAAGAGGATGGTTTCACATTCCCAAATCCAGGTTGGTCCAGACAACTTCTACAAAGCCTTCCAACTCTGAGACATCATCTGGGGCTGAACAGTGTCCAGTAACAGATGACACAAAGTGAATTTCCTGTGTAGGAATTAGCACAGGGACTTGGATTTTTGTACTGAAAACTACTAGGGTCTCCACCTGCTTCTTTCTACTCCCGGAACCTTCTCCTCCACACTGAGATATAAGGTCCTCCGTCTCTGGTCAGGGGCCAGAAATATATCTACCAACTTCAAAAATCTCCAAAGTAGAAAGAACTTTTGATCTTACCCAGCCCAATTCCCACCCAAAGCAGTGATTTCTTCTGCAGCTTCCCCCAAAAAGAAGGTAATAAAATTAGGAAAGAAGAAGGTATCTTTTCCTTTAGCCTCCAAAACAGTGAATCAATATTCATAACTAATAGGGCATTTAGCCAATCATTTTCTTGGTTCTCAGTCCCCTGGGGTCCAGGTCCTGCCCATCACCTTGGGTCTCAAAACAGCCAAAGGTATAACCGCCCCTCACCACCAACACCAAGAACAGAAATGCTCCTGTGAAGCTTCCTGGAAATCTTGTAAAATATGCTCCAGTGGGAGTGAGTGGATGCTAGGGAAACTGTGCCCACTGTTGGACTCACTGTATGCTGACATTTGTAATCAAGATGGAAAATATCCATGCGACGTGCCCTGGAGGACTGGCTTGTTTTCTTCTAAATAATCTAGCATTTGCCTGATAATCAGGATATATGCAATATCGTTGCCTGGTATGTGGCACTAGAGTTCTCTAGTTGACCAACGGCCTTTTGACCAGAATTATTTCCCAGAACGCCTTAGGGGCAGGTAGAAAAAACAAACATCTCAGTCCTCCCAGGTTCCAAAAGACTGGATGTCTCTCTCCCAGTCTTCCCCATGTCCATAGCGGCTGGACAAAAGTGACTCCTGAGCAACGAAGCAAAGAAAAATTAGAGAGCACAGGAAGAAAAAGAAGCCTTCTGCTGGATACCAAACATGGAAAAATTTAGTCCAACAGGATAGTTTTCAGAAAAGTAAGGGTTGAGCAAAACCAAGAAGTTATAATAAAAACCTCGATGCATGCTGAACTGTAGCAATTTGGCTCAACAGAGCCTCTGAGGATAACCCCACATGAGCACTCTTGGTTACACCCCACCACCACCCCCCAACCCCACACAGACACTTCTGTGTGTCCTCCTTCCTTGAAGTCAGGAAGGCTGTGCAGAGGGTTAAATTTAGCTCAGGGGATCGAGTTGGGTGTGGATAGTAATTATAATACCTTGTACTTATGCCTAGCTATTTCTGGCTTGCAGCTTGTTTTCTCTCCCTTCAATTCTCTCTGAAGTAGTGGGTTAGCCTTAGAGATGTGGCTCCCGGTCCTTCCTGTGACAGCCGTTCCAATGTCCATCAACACCACAATACGTGGAGGTGGAAATCAAGCAGGGACTTTTCTTCTCACTCTACAGACCAAGAGACAGGGAGGACAAATGGTGGGACTACCCGCTCAGAGCAAGTCACGGAGACTCACCTGAGGACCGGATTTGGGCTCTGCACAAAGAATGGCTGGCCCTTTGCTAAGGCACATCAGCCTTGCCTTTCCAAAGCCAGCAGAGCTAGGGGACCATGCCACCAAAAGATTATTCAGATAGTGATTTCCAATGTGGATGATGAGTTGACCAAAACCAAAAAAAGGAAGAAAAAGAAAAAAACCCAAAGACTTTAAGAAAACATACACCATGCTGTATCACCACGCCAATTCCATTCTAAGAACTTTATAAATACAACTTTTTAATCATCATAACAACCCTACTCAGTAGGTACTATCATTATCCCTGTTTTACAAGTGAGAAAATGGAGGCACCAAGAGCTTGAGAAACTTATCCAAGACCAGATAGATGTCACCTGGTGGGGCCAGGAGTCAAACCCAGTAGGCTGGCTCCAGGGTACTGGAGCTGCCTCGCTCAAAATCAGGGGCCCCGCTCAGAGATTCTGATTCTGTAGGTCCCCACATGAGTCTGTGGCCAGCTAGATTTGGGAATTAATGAATAAATCAAGGGTTCTCAAACTATGGTATGCTCATCCAGATTCCTGGGCTCCAGAGGGCCGGCACTGGAACTAAAAAACCACCCTTTTAACAGTGAACCTAAGGTGATTCTAATGCACGTGGTCCATGAACAGCACGTGGAGGAAACCCCACTCACCTGGGGCAAATAAACAACTCACTGGGGCAACTCACTGCAGCCTGCAGAGGCCATTCATTCTCCTGCTGGAGCAGCCACTCGGTGGAGGAGTAGCCGGGAGCCATGTGAGGGCCACTCTGTTCTTCAGCCTTGGTGACAAGGCCGCCTGGAGACGGTGTGGGGGAATGAGGGGGGCTGACCAGGGGGAGCTCACCGTCCTTCTGTGCTTGACTTGCTTTGCGTAAGAGGGGGACACGCGGCTGGTAACGGGAAAAGCAAAAAAGACTGGGCGGTCTGGGGCCCGTCTCCCCTTGCTGGAACAATGGCCTCTTCAAATCCCTGGCATCCGAACTGGCAGTTAGCCAGCAGGGGAAAAAAGGGTCCCCTGTCCCTTTAAGGACGCCTTCTCTCCACAAAGGTCAGAAATGCCAGGAAAGCCTGGCCAGCAGCTGCCTTTTTGCCACTTTGGTGCCCCGGGGCCCTGGACCGAGGCTCCCCCTTCCAGCTGGTTCTCTCTGGGCACCTGCTGTCCTCTAAAGGAGGCGGAGCACCTGGCAGCACCTGCTCCTCAGGGCCAGGCTCTGTACAGGTGCCCATGTGGGGATGGTCACGTGCCCATCTGCTTCTCAAAAACTCCCTCCCGGGGAGGTGAGCAGAGAGGCTGGGCTTGGAGGGCAGGGTCAGAAAGAGTGTCTGCACAGGAGGAGGGCAGGGGTCAAAATAAAAAGTGGCCTAGGAATGGATGCTACAAGAACAAGATACTTTAACCAGAAGAGTCTGGGCTGACTGATGATTGATGCAGAAATCACAAAGAGGAGGGAGTAGCGAGTGGAAGGGAGGTTGGGAGGACAGGGTGGCGGAGGGCACAGCTGGCAATGCAGGGCAGTGGTTGCAGCAAGGGCTTTTATTCTACAGGCTCAAATCCTACCATGTGATGTGACCTTGGGCCCCTTTCCTAACTTCACTGAGCCTCGGTTTCTCTATAAATCGGCATATGTGGAACGGCAGAAAAATATTAGAAATGAATAAGGTCTGTGATTAGGGTGCTGGTCACCATGTGTGGGTCTCACAGGCAGTTCAGATAATGTCCTCCAGAGGCCTGAATCCAGACCATACCCCTAGTTCCAGTAAGTCATCTTCCAAATATGTGCCCTGAAGAAAAGGGGTGCTCATTAAGAAAACTCCATGGGCCGGCACAAACTATGATTCTCATGGGAAAACAACTCGAAGTTAGCTGTCTGCTGGCAATATAAAGCAGGACTTGGCAAATATTTTCTGTAAAGGGCCAGATGACAAATACTTTGAGCTTTGCAGGCCACACAGTCTCTGTCTTAACTCCCAAATGAACTCTGTTATAGTGCAAAAGCAGTCACAGACAATATGTGAACGGATGAACGTGACCGTGTTCCTATAAAACTTTATTTACAAAACGGGTGGCAGGCTGAATTTGGCCTATAGGTCGTAGTCTGCCGACCCCTGAAATAAAGGGGGAAACGGTGAATTCTAGGAGATGGAATAAAAGATCTGGAGGCAGAAGCCTATTTCTTGCTCTTGTATCTTGGGTCTGTGAGTATTTAGCCCCACGACGAGTTCCAAAGGAAGCCTTTAGCTAACACCAGCCAACTGCACACCTCCATACCTCAAAGGTTTCTTTCCCTTATTCTGCACTTCTTTTGATCCTTTAGATAGGGAGCTCCCAGGGAGCAGTCTCCCACTTTAGCAGACAGCAAGATATGACTGACAGACCATCCCTCAAGGCATCCATCCCAGCATCCTTCACAGCAAAATCTTCTACCACCAACCACCACCCCCCCACCCCAGCTTCCCAGGCTACAGAAGGTTGTGATCCTCAGGTCTGTACTTTACCAGCTCTCTGAACAGCTACAAATCTCAAGTAATCCATGCACATCTTTGCTCCTTCATGGACTCATTTAAATAGGGAAGTGCCTACTATGTGCAGGTAAATCCTGCCAAAGACAATTTCACCTTGGCCTCAGCTGAAGTTGGAGTGTTGGGAGAGAGGTAGATAGATTACAGTACTCTCACAATATCACTCTAAGTGGTATTTATTTCCTGCTCCCATGTGTCTGTATCCAAGAGCTCAAGCACTGCAAAACTAACTTTCTCAACTGTACTAATGACTTTTATAATGACAATTTCCAAATGGCAATAAAAGCAGGAAGGACAAGAAAAGCTGAGAATGAGGGAACAGTGAAATCCAAAGCAAAGGAGGTGGACAGAGAAGCAAAAAAATAAAAAAGAAAAAATAAAATCACTATTTCAAATAAGAAAAAATAATTGCTTGTTTACCAAGGGCAGAAGCACAAAATTGCTGTCTGAATATGGGCTACAAAGCCCTGACCAGCAGAGACCTCCCTGCTCTAGTGGTCCCTTGCAGGCACATTAAATCCTGTCCTTCTCTCTGCATAGAATGACCTCATTCTTCAAATCCATCCTACTTGGTCACAGCCTTCTTTCACAGCTCTACTCTCAACTCACAGCTTCCCTGATAAAATCCCAGAGATTACTCGAACTCTCCAGCATCCTTAGGAATTCTCCAGTACAGCTCACACTTGCTTATGTATCTTAATCGAATGTGCCTTTACCATGGTCTGTGAGAGACTCTGGGCTCTTTCCTAACTCTTAGGCTATTGCCTTCTCAAAATCCAAACCTTGCTTTTTCCTTCCTTCCACGTTTCCCCATGGGGCTGGTAACTGGCAAAGGCTCTCCCTACACCACTGTCCAACCAAGTTCCTGCTTCTAAAGAGGAGCTGCTGCTATCTTACAACAGCCTCAGTGGCCCACTCCCACTGTTCACGCTGCCATTCATTCATACATTCAACAAAACACGTGGAGTGTGCGTGTGCCAAGTAGCACGCAGCAGATCGTCATATATTTCATTTACAAAATCATTCAATCCTCAAACTGACTTAGGAGATAGGTATTATCGACATGTAGCTGGTAAGCAATACCAGAGGTGATTTTGGAAGGGCTTCCTGGAAATGGGGGCAGTGGATGGGAAGAGGCCATCAAACTCGAAAAGAGGTGCTCGTTTGCCTGGGTGCTCTATACGGGGAAAACGGATCTGGCCTGTCACAATGCCTCCTAGTCCCATCATGAAAATTTAGTCACTGGAGTTACATAAAATAGATATAATTTTATATAAAAATGGACCAGTGTATGAAATGTAAAAAACCAAAATCACAGAAGGACTCAGAGAAAGCACAGGTGAGCAGGTATACACTTAGGGACAGGGAGGAACTTTCTGTGAATAATTCAAAATGCAGCAACAATAAAGGGAAAGCAGATTGACCTGATCATATTAAAAACAAACAAATTTCTGTGCACCAAAAACTGGCCAGAAGCTAAAAGACTAAAGGAACTCTGGGGAAAAAATACTTGCAATACGTATGACTAAAGTTAATATCCTGATTATAGTAAAGCGTTCTGAGCAAGGAAACAGAAAACACCTTGACCAGAAAGTGGGCAAAGGACTAAAAAGGCAACTTGTGGAAGAAACATAAATGGTAAATAAGGAAATTAAAAGCATATCACCAGTGATCAAAGAAATGCAAATTAATGCAACTCTGAGATATCACTTCTGGAATATCAGATTGGCTCAGACTAAAATGAATAATACCAAGGCAAGCAAGGACAAGAGGAGGAAATCAGCACTCTCATAACTTGCTGGTGGGTATGGAAACTGGAACAAACTTTCCAAAAGGGAACTTGGCAATACATATCAAAAGTCTTTGACCCATTAAAAAAGAAGACAAAAAAAAGAGAAAGAAAGAAAGACATAAAGACATAAAGAAAGACATAAAGACAGAAAGACAGACAGACAGAAAGAAAGAAAGAAAGAAAGAAAGAAAGAAAGAAAGAAAGAAAGAAAGAGTCTGACCAGAAATCTGGCTTCTAAATTTTTATATGAAGGATGTGAGTTATGATGTTGTTTTTAATATTGAAAACTTAGAAATAACCTATATGTTGAAAACAAAATAGATTAGACCAATAAATAATGCACACTTGCAATGCTACCCATAAAAGCAATTACAGAAATCAGTATTTATTGATATAGGGAGGTCGAATATTATGAGTTTCAGAACAATATACAGAATGAGTTATAAATTTTATCTATCTATAGCTCCCATGTAAAATATATATATATATAAATAGCTTGAAAGATATAAACCAAAATGTCAATAGTGATTATTTTTGAGTGGTGGTATTCTGGCTAATTTTTCTTTTGACCCTTTGTAGTTTCTAATTTTCTACAATGTCCATAAGGGAACTTGTGTCACAAAAATAAACATACATCCAAGAAAAGTAACATTATTGAAAATTTTTTCTTCAAAAAGCCCTTTAATTTCGATTTTCAAAGAAGAAATATGTGAAAGAACTTTGCAAAGCAAAAAAACAGGACTATCTAAGAGTTCAATCATACAGCAAATATCTTTTTAGCACCAACTCTGTGTAAAGCCCTGTAGAATGTACAATGAGAAAATAAAATAAAAATCAGGATGACTCCCTACCTTTGGAGAAGATCTAATGTGTTACAAAAGACAGAGTGGTCTTTAATAAAAGACAATGAAATTACGGGAATTAAGAAAAGTGTTTAGGGAATGAAAAAGGACTAATTACTTTTCTACATGGGGATGAAGAAGATCTGGGAAGATTTCTTCAAGGAGATGATATTGAAGCTAAATTCTGAAGGATCAGTGGGATTTCCTTAGGCAGAGAAAACGGAAGCAAAGGCAAAGACTTCAATGATAAAAAAAAAACAAAAAATGGTTCATGACATACTTGAGAAAGATGAGTGTATCAGAGGCTGGGATGATGGGGCTTCTGGAAGGAGCAGTAGATGTAAGACCAGGCAGTCAGGATGAAGCCAGACTGGAGAAGGTCTTGAATGACATGCCAAGGTGTCCACTGTATTTTTGTGGGCAAAAATTTCAGTTTTGGGAGGCATGATCTCACCTGTATGACAGCGTGAAAAAATGGACCTGAAAGTTGAAAGAGATCAGTCAAGTGGCCACTGCAGCAGGCCAAACAAGCTTAGAAGGCTACGAATTAAGGCAGTGGCAGCAGTTACGGGGAAGGGAAGAGAACAGATCAAAGAGACCCTGAGGAGGCAGAACTGACCATGTGGGGAATGAGGAAGAACAAATCAAAAACGGCACGCAAAGTTTCCTAGGTGAGTAACTGGGAAAGAGCAGCAGGTATAGAGAAAATTGGATGGGAGACTATTATACATTTGTTTTTCATGCCTAAGAACAGAAAGGGGTGCAGATCTGGACTCCTAGCAGAGGGTACTTTGTGCCCAGTGGTAACAATTACTAATTACACTTAGCACTAATGACTAGCTCAGAGATGGTCCTAACTTAAAGCCTAGAAACAGATCTAGGACAATTGAGCCAGGGGAAGAAGTCAAGATGGAAACAAGCAAGAAAAACCGGACTCTCTGCATTTAACAGAACCAAGTACTTACTGCCCCAGGGACAGATTTTTATGAAAAGGAGTACTGTCATTACTGCTCTAAACAAAACACAAAGATTACTCGATAGCTGAATGGCAGTGGTTAGCTCCTATTACCAGTGGGCTTCACAGGAGTAGAGATTCCCTTTGATTGCTGATGTCAAAGAAGGCAAGAACATGAAACAGAATCACTTGGTTAATGATATCCATGGGTAAAACTGAAAAAAAAAAATTATTTGAACATGCCAGAGTTTATAGATGCAAAACAATCAAACAAACAAACAAAAAGGTACATTTTAGACCAAAAAGATGAATGAAGAAAAATAATGTGCAACCAACAAAGCAGATCATCTTCAGAAGTCTGATGGTCACAGCTCCCAAAATTTGCATCTTGAGGTTTGTCGAGTTAAGCCTCTAATAAACAAAGAGGTTTTGCATGACTCTTCATAAGGCCCCTGGATATAAACTATGACCATTCAGTAAGGGTAAAAAGTTGAAGTCACTTTAGGGAGGTTATTATGAAACAACAAGGCTGCTAGTCTCAGGAGAAAAAGATCTTAAGTGGAAGATAAATCTACTGACACTACTACAGGAGGAGAGGCATCTGAGCCCCTCCAGTGGAATTTTCCTATAATTTGCAGCACTGGGGAGACCCTCTCCTTAAGGGGTGGTCCAGTTCTGGCTCCCCACCTCAACCGCCTAGAGCAGGCACCCCTCTAGGGCAAGAACCAGGTCTGGTCTTACTTAGCATTCCCACTTCCTAGTCCAGGGAGTGCTCAGGAAATGCATGTTGAGTAAACCAATGAATACGTGAATAGGAAGAATCCAGCAGTAACCTGGGAAGAATATTAGAGGTCGTCTACACCAGAGACCCTTAGCCTGAAGTCCACGAAGGTTGAGGAGATCAAACCCACTGCTCTAACCTCACCTATCAGCTTAGAGATGAGGGCACTGGTGACTTGCCCAGTGATAGAACCAAGTCTGCAGTTGAGTGATCAAGTGACCTACCATTCCTGGGTGGGGTGAGGGGGGAAAGAAATCCCGTGATGAGTCCAACACACCTGACTGGGAGGTTGTTAATTTGAAAGGAAGGATCAAACTGCCTTCCTGATAAGATAATGATCCATATAGGACAAGAGAAACAACAGTGGCTTTTAAGTGTCAGAAGGGCCAAAACAATGACCAAATTCTCTTTGTCCAACACCAAACATAAAACATTAAAGATTTTAAAAGTGACTAACATGTAGGTGACAGTGATGTGCCAGGACTCCTTCTAAGTGCATCCACTCATTTACTTCTCCTTAGCCTGACCACTTATGAGCCCCATTTTATAATGAGAAAATCAAGGTTTGGGAAAGTAAGTAACTTGCCCAGATTCGTATATTTGCATCTGTCTATTGGGGCAGACTGTAAAGGGAAGGAGCTGCAGGTTATGACATGGTCGTCTACACCAGTGTTAGAACAAAGAGGCTCCAGCTGGAGGGAAGGCAGAGATGTGTCACCTATTTCTCCCAGGTGGGAGAGTCCCAAGCCCACTCTCAAGAACCCAGTGAATGCTCGGTACCCCAGAATTGTATTCTCTGGGGCTTGTCTTCCCAGCCTTTGAATGTTTTCATAAATCTTAAAAATGAAACCTGAACCGCTTCCAAGATGTAAGTAATGTTCTAATGCTTAACTGGAGAGAAAACAATGTCTAATTATTCCTCTTTAAACTGTTCAGGTACATTATATACGCTCTTTGTGCACCCACTGGGGGACAGTAAGTCCCAGCATCCAGAAAAATTATTCCAGCTCTTCTGCAAACCTCTTCTGAAGTGTTGATTTTAAAGACCCAGATTTCTACTAAATAAGCACTCTTTTCACACTTGCCCATACAGGCATCCATACTGTCATTTCTAAGGCTACTCTTCACAAATATTCCCAAACTGCACTGACTCCAGTTCTCCCACCCCAGAGCAGCTTGCCGAGTGGGAATGTACATTTCCAAGCTCTTGGAACACCCTGAGTCTGAGGGCTTCTCACTGCCGAGTCCTGCAAGCCTTGAGACTGTGAACAAGTCCAGTCAACTGTTTAAATTTCCACCCCAGCATCCCACATAGCCCTCTATTTCGATCAGGCTTCTCAGCTCTCCCCTTTCCTCATGGCTCTTGTTTTGGTTTCTGTAGTCCAGTTCCTGCTCCTTCTCCACCCGGGAGCCTGTCAATCTTGAACCCCCCATCCCTTCTTAAAATCTCGTGTCCGTCCTTGAAGGATCAACTCATGTCCCACCTCCTCCAACTAGACCTTGATTTATTTTGCCCAGTACTACTTTCTCCTGCTCTCTGTTTTTGCACATCTTTGGCATTTATAATTTGTATCGTTAAGTACTGTCTTTATGAATTGTCCGAGAACATTTCTCTTAACTTCCCAGGGGTATTATTCTCTTCTCCTCTCATGGGCAAAGACTGTCTTCCATTTGCTTGGTGGTTATTGTGGTTGAGATCAGTGTTAAGACTGACATCTCTAACACTTTCTAGCTGTGTCATCTTGGGCAGATTTCTTAACCTCTCTGTGCTTTAATTTACTCATCTGGAAAAGCTATATAATAATAGTATTTAGCTCAAAAAAGTGCTGCAAGTTAGTATATAAAAAACATTTAGAATATACCTGTCACACAGTGAGTTGTTATTAAGTATTAGCAATTATTATTAATTTCTTTATTATCAATGCCGTTACTATTACAGTGCCCAAACCAGGACTACTAGCTAAGAGGGATCCACTAAGAACTTATCACTTTGTTGCACCTGAGAAGTAACTCCATTTGCCTAAACTGGGGAGCAGCAAACTTTCTGTAAAGGGCAGATATTTTAGCTTTGTGGGTCATAGGTCTCTGTCAGAACTACTCAACTCTGCCATTGTAGCTCAAAAGCAGCCATGGGCAATTCATAAACAAATGTGTGTGGCCATGTTCTCATAAAACTTTATTTACAAAAAAGGTGGCAGGCCAGATTTTGCCCAGTGGCTGTAGCTTGCTGATGTCTGGCCTAAACTAATTTACTCGTTTTCTTCAACAGATATTCATTGACAACCCACTGGACACCAAGTAACTGATGACACAAAGATGAATAAGGGAATGAATATCCCTTAAGGGGTTTATGGTTTAGTGGAATCAACAATATGATGTTGCTGTTGTAAAAAGGTAAGGCAAGTGTTAGACAAGGAGAAATGAGGCTGAGGAGACAGGTGAAGGCAAACTTTTTCAGTAAGGGGCCAAATAATTAATATTTCAGGTTTGCAGGCCATACAGTCTCTGTTACAATGATTCATCTCTGCTGCTGTAGCATGAAAAGAAGCTATAGACAATCTACAAACAAATAAGTGTAGCTATGTTCCAATAAAACTTTATTTATGGACACTGAAGCCTAAAGGCCATATAATTTTCAAAAATCACAAACTACCCAGGGGAGTAAATCTCCCTGGCAACGTGGAATATGACTCCTGGGGAGGAATATAGACCTGGCATCGTGGGATAGAGAACATCTTCTTGACCAAAAGGGGGATGTGAAAGGAAATAACTTCAGTGGCAGAGAGATTCCAAAAGGAGCCGAGAGGTCACTCTGGTGGGCACTCTTACGCACAATATAGACAACCCTTTTTAGGTTCTAATGAATTGGAATAGCTAGCAGTAAATACCTGAAACTATCAAACTACAACCCAGAACCCTTGAATCTTGAAGACAATTGTATAAAAACGTAGCTTATGAGGGGTGACAAAGTGATGGGGAAAGCCATAAGGACCACACTCCACTTTGTCCAGCGTATGGATGGATGAGTAGAAAAATGGGGGGGGGGGGGGAAGGCACCCAGTGTTCTTTTTTACTTAATTGTTCTTTTTCACTTTAATGTTTATTCTTATTATTTTTGTGTGTGTGGTAATGAAAATGTTCAAAAATTAATTTTGTTGATGAATGCACAACTATATGATGGTACTGTGAACAGCTGAACATACACTTTGTATGGCTGCATGGTATGTGAATGTATCTCAATAAAATTGAATTTAAAAAAATCATAAAATATTATTCTTTGATTTTTTTTTCAACCATTAAAAAATGTAAACAAACAAACAAACAAAATTCTTAGCTTGCAAACTATACAAAAAACAGGGAGCAGGCCAGATTTGGTCCACTGGCTCTAGTGTGCCCACCCCTGATCTAAGGTCACTTAAGGCCTTTCATGATGTCACAGATTAAGGCCTTTATTCCACAGGCAGGAAGACATGGACAGATTTTAAAAAGGGGTATGAACCCATGCCCACACGTCCAAAAAAGCAGCTGGATAGACATTACAGATATTCAGCAATATTCCAGTCCTCTTCAACTTCTGCCATTCAGAAGCCTACAATTCCCAGCTTTCCCATGGTTAAGCAGTCATGTAACTAGTCCTGGCCAATGTGCTGAAGTGTCATGATGCTGAACCACTTCCAAGAGAAACCTTTAACAGCCAGGCTCTCCTGCCCTGGGTGGAGTACGGAGAAGGTACTACAATTCGGTATAGCTTGGATCACTTGAGTTACCACATGGAGGATGGCTTCCCTGGAGAATTTCCTGGAACCTCAGAGGATTTCAAGTGATCAAGAAATAAATGAAGCAACTGAGTCTGGGGATGCAGGCAGGGCGGTGGGTTTTACCATGGCATAACCTAGCCTACCCAGTTTCATTCAACATCTTTTTTGCAAAAATAAACCAAAGAATAGCATTAAGAATGAAGAAACAGAAAAACATCTAGCAATACTTAGTTTATCCTATCTCTTCACCTTAAAAACTCATTTAGAGAACAATATACACCCCAATCTACAGCCTTCTGTAGCTGCTTTTTTGGACATGTGGGCATGGGTTCACTCCCCTTCTTTAAATCTGTCGATGTCTTCCTAACTGTAGAATAAAGGCTTTAATTTGTGATATCATGAATGACCTTAAGTGACCTTAGACCAGGGGTGGTGGGCACAGTAGAGCCAGTAAGAGACTCTATAGCCCATCTCTTAGAATTCAGCAAGAGATAAAAAGTGTTCTCTTCTTCAAGCTCTATCCTTGGAAACTCTAAACATCTGTTCAAGCAATAAAATTCTGTGACAGTGAGTCTCATAATGGTCAGGAAGAAGGGCTCCTGATCAGCAGCACCAAAGAACCTCAAAAATTCATAAGCTGGTTTGATTAACCCAATCTCTGCCATCAAGAAGCCTACATTCTAATACATTGAATCTGTTCCTTCCTAAAGTAATGACGACAGTGACAAGAATAACAAAACAAAGCAACCAGTGTTTATTGCTGCTTATTTCAAGCCAGGTACTGTTTCCCAAAGTAGAAACTGGATGAGCAGGGGGAAAGGTCTCTGCTTTTAAAAGCTCTGTAGAGTCAGAAGTTTTGATCCTTGCCCTGAGCTGCTTGGCTCACTCAAGGGATTTAAATGCTTAGATGACCAACACTCAGTGCCCTGGATTTACCGGACCATGGGAAAACTCAGATTCCCACCCCTCTGAGCAATAAAGTAAATCTCGCACTGTTACCAGGAGGGGATGTTTATTAATGAATATTTAATATTTTCAAATGAAGGTTTATTTTTAGTGTCTCCTGCTGGCTAAAGAAGGACAGTCCACATTGCAAGTGACCCGCTCTGTCAGAACCGTGGCTTTTGCTAAACCACTAGTGAAAAGGAAGCTGAGAGACCCACTGATCTGCCTGGCACTGTTTCTTAATCCCACTTTCAAAACCACCACCGCCCAAGGGAGGAGAAGTCACCTGCCAAGACCACAGAGCAGGTCGAAAGGTGGTTGCAAAATTCCGATTCAGGAGTCCTCTCCCCAGAATCTCAAGCCCCTGAGAAACCCCAGCCCCCTCTGACGCTCATCTTCTGCTACACATTTCAACAGCTCGGCAGCCGGGCTCCCCATGGGCTTCCTCCTCTTCCAGAGTAAACCCTTCACAGAAAAGAACCTCCAAAGATGGACCTGATCTTTAAGTCCTGATCTTAACATTTCAGAAAGAAATTCCGAGCTTTTTCCTGCTATCTGATTTAAATTCCTCCCGCTACAACCTGAGCCATTTCTTCTTCCTTTGGCCTAAACCAGGGCTGAAGAAGGAGCACAGCTTCATTGCTTAATAGATTTGAAGGGATAAGTGCACTGGACAATGGGCCTTTCGTATCAAATAACATAAGGCTGACCACTAATTGCAACGAAATATGGAGGGGCGCTAAAAACGAACAGTAGGCAGTGACCTGGCAAGAACATAAGTGAGCAGGTTCTCTCACGCAGTGTTCATCTTCCTCAATAAACAGCTTAAAAATGTACTTCTTCTCACTCATCCACAAAGGGAAACTCAAAACTTCTCTCCTCTGCACACTCAGATCTTAGCTCAGAAACCCCCCACTTCCCACTATGTAGCAGGAACCAGACTCTCAGCTCTATTTATTCTTTTTTCACAGAATCAAATTTTTTCAGCACACTGACTTTCCTGAAAGTCTCTTGCAGTCCCCCGGCTGTGTGGAGACAGTACTACCAACTCCAACAGACATGGGGGCCAGGAGCCCTGGGAGAGAGAATTAAGACAGACGCCACACACGCCGGCCAAGTCCTGTCAGGTCCACAACCATCTGCAGAGGGAGCAGCCCCGCAAAATAGGAGGCCTTCTGAGAATTGGAGGGTCTGGGGCTGTGCTGGAATGAGCAATCTCTTTATATTATCAAAAGAAAAAAAAAATGACCTATTACCTCTAAAGAGGACTGGTGAATTGTTCTTTTAAAAAACACTTACTTGGTTTCCCAAGTGCGACATGATGCACGGCTCTGCTTTGGCCACAGCCCTATCTGTCTGGATGTGCCTCCTCCTCTCTTGACCACCTCCACTGCTGCCCCTACCTTGCTCAACAGGTTATCAGAAGACGGAATCATCTTTAAAGCCCCTGCCCGAATGAGGGGGAGGTTGAAATGGGAGGAGGATTCCTATCTCACAATCTGGACACTGTCAAGCACCGACACACATCAGGGTCATCTTCATCCCAAAGTATCTGCTGTGCTAAGCACATGAGTGCATGAGCTGCAGCTCTACGAAGCACTGCCTCTGCCCTCCTGCCAGCCTTCCAGACCCCCACTCAAGGGCCAACTGCTCCAAGAAGGCTCTCTGCTACCCCAGCTGAAAAGGATATCTTAACCTCCTCTGAATTTCCAGAGTTCTTGCTGTTCATTGCACTTGTCTGTCCCTTCACATTTATGGACTTGCCTTGTAGGTTGTGTGTGTGTGCATGTGTGTGTGCACATGTGCAAGCACGTGTGTGTGTGTGTGGGGGGGTTATTCCATCTGTGAGGCTACCAGTCTCTAGAAAGTCAAGGCAATGTCTTTTACATTTTTTTTTTAATTCCCACAATGCTGAGACACAAGACCGTGGAAATAATAAATACTTGATCGGCATTTGTACAATGGAAGGATCGATGTTAATAAATGGGTGTGAGACCTTGGTCCCGCTCTCTGGGAAAAGTGTGTCTACCACAGACATTCCATGTTGCTGTCACAGTCCCAACAAGGAAATTATGGTCAAGTCACAGGAATTTGAATCCTGCCTCTTTCACTAATTAACTGCATGAATTTAGGAAAAACACTTTACTGCTCTGTCCCTCAGTTACCCTCACTCTAAGATGGTGATTCCAGCTGCTTCACAAGGTTACATTAAGGATCAGATGAGATAATGCAATTCTACACACTTTTAAAAGTCTAATTCATTAACCGAATGAATAGAAGGTAAAGAGGCAGCAGAGCAGAAAAAGGCCAATATATGGTATGGTATCATCTAAAGGGAAAAGTGCATTATAGAAGAGTGACCCAGGACAGATGAACTGCTGGGGAGAATTACCTAACTTCACGTCCAAAGCCTGATTCCTATCTGTATGCCCTCATGCAGGTCATTTAACTTCTGTGGGCCTCAGTTTCCCGATCTGTAAAATGGGGATCTTCATCATAATGCTGTAAACATTACGTGAGTTAATGCTTTAATGTTTAATACGGTGCCTGACACTTAGTAAGTACTCAATAAATGTCAACTCCCATTATTCTAATTTTTATCAGCATTATCATCATTCATTTTCTCATATCGCAGGTATTCTAGAAATGTTTCCAGAGATGATTCAAACATTAGAAAGTTAATCAAGTCCCCCCTCTTCAATACGCAGATAGAGCTATTCAGAACAAGGCAGCCAATGTATTCGATCATCTTGTTCCTACCAAGCCTCTCTTGGGAGAGTGGGGGGTATCCTAACATGTAATAACACCAAAGTTTGCTGCATGTCAAATCAAAGCATCCACAATACAACTATGAGACAGTGAATCGCAGGATCTAACAGGCAGATATTAAAGATACAGTTCTCCCATTTTTGTAAAATTTTATTTGGCAAAAGAGGACAAAGTTTCCCCAATTACCGTTCCCAGCTTAATGCCATTCTCCTTGTTGAAATGCAGCAGGATACTCAGGGCAGATTTTTAAAGGCCAACATCCCGGCACGTCCCTGAGGGACCCAGCCAGGCGGAGAACCACAAGTGTTCTGTTTTCAAGTGATGTCTCATCCTGAACGACAGCCAAGCTACCCCTCTGTCCCAGGCTGGGTGTGCTGACGGCAGGGAGCAGGGGGATGCTGAGTGATTTGTGATGAGGAGCCCAGTGTCCCTGCTCTCCCTGCAGCTCCTGGGCTTTCCTTGGAAGCCTCACCCAAGTCGCAGACCCAGCTCAGTTCTGCTGAGGAGTGAGGGGACAGCTTCGTCTAGGATTCAATCCAGAATTCCCAGCGACAACAGGCTTTGCTAACACTCCTCAAGCCAGAAGGAACCGAGTACCTGGCCCTGAAAAGCAAGGGCAGGGATGGCATCGTGTACCTCCCCCTCCCCTTCCCAAACCCAGAGAAGGGCCTTCTGCCCAAAGGCTAAATGTTAGAGGGAGCACATAACAAATTTTGGGGAAAAGAAGCTACAGGCAAAGTAGGCACTGATCCTCACTTCTGGAGACCTCTGTTTCCAAGAGTTAAGCTTGCAGGAATTAAGATCCTCCCTTTCCCTTCCACTAAAGGACTCTCCTGCCTAGGGGAGGAGGGCTGGCTAGATTAAATCTGCATGTCTTTAGTCTAGGTTAGGCATTTTCTGGAAAACCAGATGTGGCCAAAAGCCAGCCTAGGACTCCATGGGTTAAACTGCCTGATACCCACCTCCAAGGCTGAAAACCACCCTCAAATCCAGAGGGGTGACCTAGGCAGGACACAGCCCAGCAAGGAGCCTCTCCCAAGCACTTCCCCTCTTCCCACTGGTACCCCCTCCAAGGAGAGAAAGCTCCACCCCAGCCCAAGGAGTCGTTCTCCTCCAGCAGCCACACTGGTCGCCCTGCAGGAGTACCAGAGCCCTCTCCTGAATGGCAAAGTTTTCCAAGGAAAATCCATGGCTTCTCAACCAGATAAAAAGTCAGTTCACCCACTCGTCTGATCACCACTGGGTCAAGAGAGAAGAGGGAAAGGTGAGGGTTTATTTTTAAAATGGAAAGTAAAAATATTCTGACTACATCTGCAGCTAGAATACAGCTACTCTCACCCCTGAGCAAGAGGTGCCTTTGACATCCCAGTATCAAACACAGGGAGAGGCATTTGCAAAGTCCCAAGATGTGTGCCTGTGGTGGTGGTGGTGGGGTGGGGGGAGGGACTCCACCTGCCTCTGAACACTGAGTATCCTAAAAGAAGGAGCCTGGCCTTCATTACTCTCTCTTGGAGAGAAGCCTCTAGGAAGCCAGAGACTGGCCACCGGGGTCGAGGGGCTCTAGGAGCAGAAGTGATAAGGGCCCCTGCAGGATGTCAGTTGGGCTAAGGAGGTACAATCACACCGTCAGCCTGATGCAGAAGAAAGGTGCCTTGTGAAGGGATCTTTCTATATAACGTCCCCTTGCTGTGCACCACCCCTCAATTCCCATCCCCCTCAAAGTTGGGTCATCTTTTCAGCTCCAGTTTGATTCTCTCCCCAACCCCCAACTTCCACAAAGCTCCTGCACCCAATGAAGGTGCTGCCAGCAATCACTGCAGCAGTGCAGAAACGGGTGAGCCAGGGAGGGCAACCTGACTTTGCAGTGTGTGCAGCCCCCATCTTAACGCTACCCCTTGAGTGACATGGGCCTTTCTGAAGGTGAGACCTCTGAAGGATGCTGAGGAGGTGGGTGGCACACAGGGTGAGGAAAGACAACAGAAGAAGAGGGCGCATCATCCCTTCTCTACTTACCAGGAGAGCTTGAATCCTTTCATTAGTACAGCCACGATAATCCACTGACCATGTCCTCAGCATCCCCGTAACAGCTCCAGAGGTCCCAGGACATATTTGAAAAGATGACGAAGTCCCCAAAGAACAGAATCCCATGTAATGTGACTTGAACCCAAAAAGAGAGAGAAAAGAGGGAGAGAGAGAGGGAGAAAGCACAAGCCAGAAGAGAAGAGCTACTGCTGCCGCTGCTGCTTCCTCTTCTTCCCCCTCTACCAGCTGAGAGCTGGGCTCAGAGACGACGGGCAGCTCCGGGAAACCCAGCCCAGGGCTGGAGCTCCCTGCCCGAGCTGCTGCTGCCACTGCCAGTTTCTGATGAGGATGGGTAATGCTGGCAGGACTGCCAAACAAGCTCTGGAGTTGCTGTCTGCAGGCCGGCTGGCCGGCCAGCCACCCACCCTCACCTCGCACCACCGGCTCAGAGCAGCCTTGGGGCAAGAACCTAAGGAGAGCCGGGAAGAGAGCGAAAACCTAGCAGAACCTGCACCTCTCTTCCCCCAGGCGGCAGCTCCCGCAGCTCCATATAATCTCCTAATCAATGCAGCCCAAGCAAAGCACTGTCAGCCACTTCCGCCCATTTAAAGATACAGCACATGTTTTGTCCCAGGATGGGATAGAACGGCGGAGAAAGGGTGGGTGAGGAGTGCAGTGCCAGCGAAGGAAGGGGAGAAGGGCAGGCAGCTCTGAAAGACGAGCATTGCATAGGCAGCCCCCAAAGGGTTAAAACCTGCCCAGCCCCCACCCCCTTGGGAGGGGGAGGGGAGACTTGACCCCACATTCTCGGCAAACCTCGGGAATCCTAAGCAGAGCTGACCTGAAAGAGCCCTTGCGGGGCGCGCCCTGGGTATCCGAAGGAGGCCGCGGGCGACCACCTTAAATAGAATCCTCACCCTCTCCCCTTAAGGCGGGGCGAGCTCAGCTGCGAGATCCCTGGCAGTTCGCAGTTCACAGAACACACAGTTCTCTCCCCCTGCTGGAAACTGCCACGACTTCTGGGGCGGGTGGTGAGCCAGCAACTTACGGTGGCAGAGCAGCGCCTGCGGTCACCTGGGACTGGGGAGTCTTTCCAGGCTTGGCTTAGGATTTAAGCAGCATCTTCTCACCAAAACAAGGGCTCCCAGAGAATTCAGCCCAGGTGCTGCATTGAGAGAAGAGGGGCTAAGATTTTCACCTTCACTGGGCGGGGACAAGTGGCTCCTCATATAAAACCCTCCAAGCAGATGACTGTCTCCCAATGTACTGGGCTGTCTGTTCCAAGCCCAGGAGTTCCAGCCCCAACAATGTTCCGGCTTGTGTGGTTCCTTTCTGTCCTCCCCTGCATTACTGGCTATCTGGGTCAGTAATGCGGATGGGTGAGAATCAACAAAGAGGAGATTAATTATGAAATAGCGACCTTCAACTGAACCACAATAAGCCTTTACCCCGAAACTTGCCCCCAAACAATCTACAGACATCCCATGTGTGTTGTATGCACATCATCTATACCTGATCGTCTAAAGCCATGGTCCTTCAGAAAAACCGGAGTACAGAGCCCCAGGTAACAGGCAGGTGCCTGGAATTACTTGCTTATCCTCTGCTTTCCTCTTTAGACAGCTCTGTGGAGGCAGAGACTGTGTGTCTGGTTCAGCTCTACACACCACTGATGAAGAGTGCTTGCATATAATAGGGGTTTAATTGAAGTGACCTTATTCAAACCTAACTAAAGCACTCCCCCAGAGTCCAATGGGCTGGCAGAAACACTCTTTAAAGCACTGCTGAGCTTTCAGAGATCCAATCCCAAAGCAGCCCAGGCCAGACAACACTCAGATGCTGACTTCTAAATGCATCTGTAGGTATGTTTTTAAAGTTCTTTAAACTTTAAAAGTGGATATACTTTCAGCATACATATGGCAGAGATGCAACAGATTCCAGGAGTGCACGGATTTATCCTTTAGGATCTAGATAATTCACGCAAAGGGCCTCCCAGATCATATGATCCAGTCCCTAGGCAAATGTCACTTTGTACTCCAGGTAGCTGTGAATATTCTCATGATGCAATTCTACTGCTTGCCACTCCAACAGTTCCTATCACAGACAACACATAAAACCTGGAGCAAGGCTTTCCAAATACTACATTATTGCCACATTATTTTCAATGTCAGAATTCTTTGGCTTTTACTCTACCCCTTAAAAAAACAACAAACTCTCCTCCATGACTATTAATACTAATTTATGGAGGGCTTATGTCAGGCAACATATGAAGCATTTTGCATGCATTATCTCATTTAATTCTCACATTTACATTATGAGGTAGTAACCCATTATTTTACAGATAATGCAGCTGGAGATTAAAGAGTGTAGTGTCTTGATTTGCCTAATGCCAACCAGCAAGCTGCATGTTAGGGATTTGAATGGAGGCATGTCCAACTCCAAAACCCATTCTCTTCATCACTGTGTATGATTACAAGCCAGCTCCTACTTTATCAGACAGGCTGATTTAAAGGTGCACATGCTCCCAGGGTAAAAGGAACCCAGCAAAAGGTAAAAAAAGAAACTAAATCAAGTTGGCCCAGTGAGTTGGCTGGCTAGAATACTGAGTGTCAGTGTGTGTGTGTGCATATGTGTGTGTGTGTGTGTGTGTGTGTGTGTGTGTGTGTGTGATGAGCACAGAAAGGGAAGCAAGGAGAGAGCCCAGAACACTGGGAGACAATCATCTGCCTCGAATTCCTCTTGACTCTTGCTCATTTTGGAAACTAGGGCTCCTCACAAACCACTTTTGTAGTTCATAAAGAAAATCTCAATGTACCACGCAAACATGGCTTTGGAGGGCCATGGGACCACTGCTCTTTCCCTGGGCCCAGAGAAAGATTAAGACCAAGCCAAATGGAGGAACAAGGCTCATTTAATTTATTTCCCTCCCTCTTTGATCTTCTCATTGAGGGCAGACTGTTTTGTACTGTTTGAGAAGTTCCTTGACTGGTAAACCATTAGCATGCTCTAGACCACTCTGGAGGAGTAGGGGGGGTGGGGGATACACAGATTAACGATCATACAGATGCACTCCTTTATCACGCTTCTGCATGACTATCTGAAATCTGGCAGCTTCTTGATATTCGTATTTCAAGAAGAATTATTTGGGGAAAACTATATCCTAAGACTTCCATCTCTAGCAATATGGCAGACCAGATATTCTGATGGACCTTCCTAGTAAAAACAACCACAAATGCTAGAGGAAACAAAGCATTTAGAAAAAAAACAAAAAAAAGAAATTCTTCTAGAATGCTTGATGAGTCATCCAAAAAGTATGGAATATTTAGAGGCCAAAAATTTAGTGAGGACAGAAACCCAGAAACTTATGGAGAGCCTTAGGGACAAGTTTCCCAGAGAAGGTTCTTGCAGGACCGGTAGAACAAAGCTTCAAGTATTTATGGCCTCACGGAGCATGGTCGACAAGACCACAAGACATGCCAAAGCCCACTAAAGGTGAGAGGTTAATAAGCCTCCTCATAAAGCAGGACCCACAGGCTACAGCCTCACAACAAGGATGATCTTGAAATAAACTAGCAAATGCTACCCAAGGAACTAAAAGGAAAATTGCCAGTCTTAAACCTGGGAATTGAATGAAAGGGGGAAAAAATCCCTCTTGCTAAATCATAATTACAAATTGATCCTCACCCAGTTTATAGCCTGAGAACATCCTAAACAACTCAGAAAAAAAGCAACATCCATAAAGGAAAAGACTGATAAATTCAACCACAGTAAAATTAAGAACTTCTGATCATCAAAAGAGATCATAAAGAGAGATAAAAAAGAAATGCTTTCCTGGGAGAAGATATTTGTAACATATGTAACTGGAAAAATGAATTGTTCACATAATTTACAAAAAAAGAAAAATAAATCCTACTGAACAATGAGAAAAAGAGAGACAATTAGAAAAACAGACAAATGGTTCATGAGCAAGCACTTTTGGAAGAGGAAACCCGAATGATCAATAAACTTATATAAAGGTGCTCAACCTCACTAGTAGTCAGGAAATGCTAATTGAAACCCCAGTGTGATGCCAATTCACACCCATGGGTTTGGTAAAATTTTGAAATTACTGCCATATGCAACAAAGTGGGTGACATCTCAGCCACAGTGCTGGATGCAGAATGTGAGTCAGTAGAGAACACACAGACTATGATTCCGCATACATAGAGGGGAAGGAACACATAAAACCAAACCATATATTTGTGAAGGGAACTCTAAATCGACCTCCAGGCCCCGGTTACCAAATGGCCCCTGGCCAAGGAGATGCACAAGGTGGACACCCCATGCCGAAGCCGTCAGACTTCAGGAAACAGGACAAGAAAAAGATGCCCAAGCTCTGACCCATCAGTTTCGGACAAGAGTCCTTCTGCCTCAATGTCCCACCAAGCTGCTAGAACAGAGCTCACCTGACAACTGCCATTCCTTCCCTCCCTTTTTTTTTTTTTGGACTCTAAATCCAACCCCCAACCAATACTTTGGAACACCTGCTTTTACTTGGTGTTGCCCAATTCCCAAATTGTTACACTGTTAATAAAGCTCTCTTCTTTCTATTTGCAGTAGCAGTTCTTTTGACATATTGTTTAGGACACACACATATACAGAATACACTTATTTACTTTTTTAAATTAATTAATTAATTAATAAAGGAAGGGAATGATGAACTCAACTTTCAGGAAGCTGAGCAGGAAAAAAGGACGGAATTAGCAGGAGGCTTCTGGGGTGATGTCAGTGTGCATCTCCTTACACTTGGGTGGGACATATGCCCACATTTGTTTCTTCTTTCTTTATGCTTAACACATCTTTTATAAATATTATTTTGTGTCTATTCAATACTTAACAAAAACAATTTTAAATTAAGCAATGTCATTAAGAAAGCAACCCAACGCCAATTCTCTTTTGGGTCTTTTTGGTGAGCAGACGTCATGAAAAGGGCTTGGATGGCTTGACCATGATAACGCCTTGTGATACTGCATTTTCAAAAATCTCCGTTTAGGAAAACTGGCCTTCCTTCCCAGCCCATGAAGATTCATACGTTTGTTGTGTTTACAAGGCTCGATTAACCTAAGGTTGGCTTTGTATTACTCTATGCCTCTTGCTACAATGGTTTCTTCCAAACTTTGCTGGCTGTGGAATGAAGGCTGGAAAAAGTTCCTTTATGATTTTAGCTGCTGTGACTTTCTCTGGGCTTCCCACAAGCCTGAAGGTCTCACTCACCCTGGTCTTGTTCCTTTCCCAATCCAACAATAACAAAAAGACCTCATCCATCAGAAGGGACTGGAAAGACGAGCAAGGTCATTCAACCACATCGCGCTGCTGGTGACCCAGCAGGCAGACACCCAAGGCTCCCAGGCTCAGGGAAACCTGAGAAGTGGTGAACCCCCAAATCAGCCAACTAGTGGCAGCGCACAGGGGAGAATCCAGCCCTCCTAACTCCCACCACCCCATCTGTGGCTCTTTCCGCTACAGAGAAGTTGATGCCTCCTCATGACCTTGGATAAGTCACTCCCCAGCCTCTGGCTCCATATCTGGAGCAGAAAATAGATGATGGAAGGCAGGATCCTTGAGGTTCTCCTATCTCAAGTTCCAGATTCTGTGCAGCCCTCCCTCTGCTCCCACCCTCCATTCTCTTGAGGAAAAGAGGGTTGCAGGATCAGGGAGGAGCTGTACGCCCCTAGTTGCTGGTAAAACTGGGGCAGAGCAGTGCTGCAGTCACACGTTGGGGACTCAAAGCTCCAACCTCAGGCAGGGGAGTCGTCAGGCGCTGCGAGTGTTATATTTAAGGAGCATTTTGGAGGTCAGGAAGCTAGAGAGAGGAGCAGCGAGGGAGGGAGCAGCCTTGGAGAAACACTCCATTTCAACAACAAGCCTCCGCTTCGTCCTCCGGCCAGAATCCTCTCCCAAACTCCCAAACTGCAGTCAATAGCGCCTGTGTGAGGGGACCGGCAGATGGCCAGAGCAAGTCTGGTCAGGTGCTCCCCAGCGCTTCCCTGTCCCCTCCCTCCCCCGGGCACTCTCCTCTCCCCACCCTCTGCCACTATTAGTCACTGGTTGGGGGTGATGGTGTGGGCTGCAGGCATTGGCCTGGCCTTCTGGTCAGTTCATCTGTGTCAGCTCCCAGCATGGCGCCGCCCCTCCTGTCATTCCAATGGCATGCATACACCGTCCCCCATTGTCCCCCATCCCCACGGCCCCAGGGAAACAGCACTTTCAGGAGATGAGAGGCAACAGGCAGGCAACCAGTCACAGAGTAGCTGTGGTCGAGAGGCATGTGCCCTGTGGCCCCAGGCATTTACTTATGGTGCTGGAGTAAACAAACAAACAAAAAGATAAGATCACCTCCCCCCCCCCCCCCTCATCCTGGCCTGCTTCACAATCTGCAAATCCAGAAAGTGCCTTCAGGCAACCAACAGGCTGGGCAAGGTCAAAGCCAAGCTCCAGTTAGCTCCAACCTGCCCACAATTGCTGGGCCAACAGAGTTGACAGACAGGGAGGAAGAGATGGGGCGGAGGCAGCCAGGGCTCCCACAGATGGTGTCTTTGTCCATTTGAGGGTCTAAAGTGGTCTCACACACACTGTGTCCTATGATTCTCACAACAACCCAGTGAGGTGTTATTAAACCACATTTTACGGATGAAGAAACCGAGCTTAGAGAGACCCAGTTCTCTCCCCAGTTGCATCACAACTACTGGCCACTAGATATGGCAGGAGATGGTGAAAAGAGGAAAAGAGAAAAGGTGAAGGAACGTTCTGCCCTGGTATCATAATCCTCCTCATGTCATTCTGGTCTAGGAACCGCCTTCTTAGCCAGCTCCTAAATTGGGATTACCTGCTTTACTTGTCTCAGCACAGACCCCAGGTAAGTTTGTTCTCTCCCCGCTGTGTAAGCAGTTCTTGACATCCCTTCTCCATGGGGACTTTCTGGCTTGCTGAGAGGACAAGGGTTTTCGCAGCCATGCTCTGTCTGGCCATGGAACTCCCAAAGAGGACTCCCCCTCTCTATCCTACTTGGACCTCCCCCTTTCCCTTCACCTCCCTAATCATTGCCCCCATTTCCAGAATACTTGACTGCCTGACTCAGTGTGGGTTTATCTGTATGTCTTGTTCATCCGTGTGTCCTGGATGACAAAACCCCTTCTGCTTGTAGTAAAAGCCCTATTGTCCTGCAAGACACACATGCCCCAGAGAACCCCACCAAGCAGGAGAGGTGGACGCTGCCCGATGTCACTCATCATTCTAATTACATGCACAGCACAAGAAAACATGTCTCCTGCCGGACAGAAGAAACACAGCAGATTTCTAATTACCCCCGTGCTCCTCTGGATTTATTCTCAGGAGACTCTCAGGGTGACTGGGGGCATTAGGGACCCAGGAGGGCACTTATAAGCTCAGGTCCTCTCTCAAAAGGAGCACCCAATCACCCCCTGCCAGCTGCTTCGTGCTCTCCTCCCACCCAACGGGGATTTCTCCTCTCCCAACTAAAGCGCGTGTGAGTATTACCATTAAACACGTGGATGAATTAAGTGCCAGCTCATTTTAACAGTGAAAGTCTCCTGGCCAAGGACACAAGACAATAATCTATTGTTGGCAGAGAAACTGCTTGCTGTTATGAGAGGTCTAGAAAAACCGCATTCTTAACCCACACAGGCAGGACCCCAGTCCCAGAGGTGTGCGTTGTGGTTTAGCAGGGGATTCTGCGATTAGACTTGAGTTCAAATCCACACTGAAAAGTTGTATGACCTTGAGCACATTACTTGATTTCTATAAGCCCAGGCTCCTTCATCTATAAAAAGGTGATGATGAGACAACAACCCATGGGGTTGTTAAGAGAAGTCAACAACACAACACATGGCATAACACTGAGCAAGTGCGCAATATATTTTAACCACTATTATTATTATTTCCAACCATGGTATGGCCACAGCATACAATAAAACTATGGGCTCCTTTTCTATGCATCCCAATCTACTTTTTTAACCTTCAATGAAACAAAGTTTTAAATTTTTCCTATGTGGGTTTGTTTGTGTGCATGTGTTACTTCTGTTAGGTTAGTCAGCTATTTATTTATTCAACAATAACAATATTAATAGAGGGCCTCATAAGTTCATGACCCAGGCAAATCACGGTGATATTTCAAGGACAAATCTGATTTTCTTCTTAATCTCTGGAAGCCTATAATTTAAGAAGGAAGGTAAGACATGGGCATTAAATAACTATATTAAACAACTCTAACGAAGTATAAATAAGTTTCATAAGGGAGGAACAGATAATCAAAAGGACAGATCACTTCTGTTTTCCAAACTGGGCACAGACTTGTAAATATTATTCCAGTTTTTCTATCAACTGGCAGGTAATGGTGAATATTCTCAGCCAACCTATATTAATTCTGTTGGTGATAATTATTTCTTGGTTTTTCTGGCCTTAATACACAAGAGTCAGCCAGAGAAAGGATGCAGTATTTTTCATTATCCTTTACAGAGACAAGCACTCCTACTTGCACGACAGGAATATGCCTTGGGAACCTATTGCTACTACCACCACCGATAAAAACAAGTTTATGTGAATGGAGCAGAACTGCGTCTACTGGTTTGGATTTTGAAAAGCTTCAAAACTATCAGGACATGTTCTCAGCAGTGAGTGCCTTAAGGTTGAAAACAATGTTTTAAGTGCACCTTTCTCGTTCCACACCGAGCCACCATCTACCTTGGATGGTTCAGGGATACCTGAATGCTGGTACTGTACCATGGTAGAGTTTTTACAGGGATCCATGGAAAACTGAGAAAAATAAGGGCAATGTGGTGATCTTTGGAAAGCCTAAATACATTCAATTTCTATTTTTTGATAACATACCCTTTCCAATTTTGCATTAAAATAGTCTTTAAATAAAACAACGATGGTGTTCATTCTATATTTTAGTTGTGTTTTGTTATCTTTTAGGAGTAAAATAAGTATCAGGCAATACTGTATCAGTCCCCAATTTTTCCAGTTTCTCCACAAAATCCAGAAGTCCAGACTCCCCTGTGAAGAAGGTCTTCTCAGGTCTAAGGTCTCGGGCTCCACTCAAAGGAGAGTCTCCACCTCATAACTGCTCTGATGGGGCAATCTGAAGGGCTCCTCCAGCCCACTCCCTTGTTTTTCAGAGGTCCTGTGGGTCATAGATGTTTCCAATCTATTCTCGAATGTTTTCATTGTGCCTTGGAGATGCTGGTGCCACATATGCAGTTCTCAATGCGTATGAACAATCGATACTAATCTCCTAAACTCAGACACAAATTTCCAATTGTTCCTGAACAACTACACCTTGATGTTCATGGGTACCTCAAAACCAGCATGAATAAACGATACTCCTCATTATCCTTCCACATCCCCTTCTGTCCCTGACACCAGCAACTAACAAATCACCCAGTCAGAAAGCAGGACTTGATCTTAGATTCTTCCTCTTTTCCCTCCCATTTAATTAGGTACCAAGTCATGTCAATTCTAGCTCCGTAAATATGACATTTGTCCCCTGCTATCGGTTTTACTGTTACTGCCTTTAGATTTGCAGTGAGACTTGCCCTCTCCCACCTATTGGTTCATCCACTGAGTATTTATTGCACACTTATCATATGCCAAGTAATACTATATGCGAGGGGCTTTGTGGATTTAAAACAAACAAACAACAAAAACACATAACCCCTGCCCTCAAGGAGCTTATAGTCCAGATGGGGAAGACAGACACATTAAAAAAAATAAAGTGTCAGAGATGCCTCAACATAAGGAAATTATCCATTATTTATCTACCTTGCAGACAGAGAGTACTTGTTCAAAAGCAAATCTGATGGCATCTTAAAAATCCTTCACCTGATCCCAGTAGTTACCCGATTTAAGTAGTGCACAAGTGTTTCAGTGTTTCAGGATTTTCTAATTCCCTTCATTCCACCACCTGCCACCCGCCTTCCATGTGCATCCTACTACTTGTAGTTCTCTGACTTCCCCAAGGCCGTCGACCCCTCTGGCAGGCCGTCCCCTTGCCTGCCTAGCAGCCCTCATCACCAGCAGCTTCTGTCTACTAACCATCTACGGAGGGTGACAGAGCCAGCGTTTGAACCCAGACATGTCCAACAGCAGCTTGTGGCTAGATTACCCTTCCCTCCTATCCATCTCCTATCCCCATCCAGGCACGCTTCAGGTCACAGATCCAATGCCACTTCCTTCAGAAACATTCATGGCCTGCCCAGACAATGTTAAGTCGTTCTTCCGTGCTTCCCTTGAGACGTGCATGCCTATTACAACCCTTATTACACTGCGCTGTCATAATATGTTTACTCCTCTGTCTTCCACAAGAACCTGTGAGCACCTGCCAGGTGGCCATCATGTGCTGTCCATCTCTGAAATCTCCATACTGCACTCTCTGCTGGCATATAATAGGCAATTATTAAACATTTCTTGAATGGATGGTTTAATGAATGCCTCCCAACCTTTCTCAAAGTTGAAATAGACATAATTTGACACTTCTATATCTTAGAACATCAGATGGGTCCCCAGTCTCTAACTGCAACTTAAAAAAAAAAAAGTAGTACCATGGCAATACAATACTAGAGGTTCAAAATCCAGACGCCTGGAGATGGAGTCGCGCCCCCTAAAGCCCTCCGCCAGGAATCGAAACAGGCAGTGTCATCAAGACTGACCACACCTCCAACCAAAAGCTGTCTCACGCTGGGGTGATTTAGCCCAAAACATTGAGGCTTCAGAGAAATTCTCGGAACAGCATCAGAAAAAAAGAGGGAAGATTAAGGCAAGAGGGGGGTGCACTTACATGTATTTAGACATTAAATAAATGACAGCCAAATCGTATGTAATTCACAACGTGAATTGCTACTTAATGGTTCAGCTGCTTTTACACATTTTCAGGGATTCAGTACATCAACCATAACATGGAAGTTCTCTTTGAAACTGGGCAACAAAATGCAAACAGGCTCTTACTGGGAGCATCTCAATCAGTTAAAGGTGCTTAACCTTTTTTGAGTTACAAGCCTTCTGGAAATCTGACGAAACCATGCATACTCTTCCCAGAAAAATTGACAGAGATACCAAATGATAGAGGCTCGTGGACCATCTCCTAAAGCTGGTCCACAGACCTGAATGATTCCTGGGCCCAGATTAAAAACCTCTCAGCTAAACTCTCTCTCTGAAGCGTTTGGATTGAAGAAGTTAGAGAAAAAGAATCACAGTCCTGGCATTAAATGGAATCTGTTTCCACAACCAATCAGATTTACTTTTGTGATCAAGGTCCTGAAAGCAAATGCTAACCTGAGAATGGTCCAGCTCCAAGGTCTGAGTCTACGCTTGATTAGATAATTTGCAGCTTGGACTAAGGGACGCCAAGGGCCTAAAAAAATCAAAGCTGCTCTGCTTCTACCTCCGTATACAAATGCAGACATAAACACTTATCCCTAAACTACCTGCAGGATAACTTTCCAATCCCCCAAAACCACGCTTTTCCCAATGCACTCACCAATGCCATTCCCTTTTGATACCAAACCCCTTACGTTTCAAAAACTAACACATTAGCAGGTCAGCAAAAGGTAGGCCCTGGCAAGGGACAACACCCGGCAACACAGACAGCAGCGTTACAGCCAGGCTGCAAACTGCTTGCAGCAAACTGTTTTGGATCCAAACATAGTTGCAGATGTCTGCTCCCACGGCTGCCACCACACACTGCCAAAGGGTACAGTGCTGTGCATCAGCTCTTGATCAAAGTGGGTTCTCAAATGTTTGTGGAAGGTGGGAAAAGGGAGAGGAGGGGAGGAGTCCAGGGAAACGCGTTCTCATTTAGTTTTGCTCTTCCTAGCTCCTGTCTTCAAAGAAAATTAAGTATTTCAACAGATCTAAACTGGCTAAAGCAACAGAGGTATATAATTTTCACCATTTTGCAGAGTAGGAGGAATTCCATAATTTGGATCAGATCACAAAGCATGTGGGTGTGTGTGGGAGAAAGGGGCAGCGAAGCCACACTGGTGATTCCCGGGGACACAGCTGAGCCACTTATGCCACATTACTGCCCGCTGGACCTTTGCTGCTTGGGCCTCCTGCCTCATTCTGTCTCCCAGACAGCACACAGGGAACTCAATCTGCTCCAGGAGTCCGAGCTACATCCAGTCCTCCACCTCTGGGAGAAAGGAGACCCTGCCATCTGTCCAGAAAGGAAAGCCCCCAAACCAAGGGCTGAGCTATTCTGGAAGGATAACAGGTCTCTTCCCTGCTCACAGGGCTGGGGTAAGGACTACAGACTCATCCCCATTCACTCACAATGGCTCAAGCTCCTTGTCTGGAAAATGCACAGAAAAATGACTTTCAATTTGCCAGTAGGATTCAGGAGAGTTTGGAAACCTATCTCAGGAACGCCCTCTAGTGTGCCTACAGGTCCAAGCGAGGCAGCACCCAGGCACCATTCCCTAGGGGGGGTGCCGGGACCCGCGCTTTCACTGGGGCATGAGACGAGCGGTGGGAGGGGACAACGGCAGGACCTGCCACTCAGAGACAAACTCCCCACCAATCCCAAGGCCAACATCTGCTGCAGAATGAGAGGCAGTCTCTGCTTTCAAGACCGTCCAGCCGGCACCGACCCCACCCACTCCTTATACAGCAGGAAGAAGGCAAAAGAGAAGAACGCAGAAGGTGAAAAGGGAGGATGGAGATGGCAAAGGTAGATTACTAAAGCACTGGAGTGCAGGAGGGGCCAGGAAGAGAGAGAGGAAAAAAAGAGGCAGGAGAAAGATACGTGGAATACAAGGCAAAGCTAAAGAGACAGACAGACATAGAAATCAGCCCAGACCAAAGCTACAGATAACAAGCCCTCCCCATAGCCCCTTGCCACCCACTCAGACCACAAAGCACCTAAAGGTGGAGAGGGCTTTCGGGGCCCGGCACTCGCTTCCCCTCTCCTGGGGTCTTGGACGATGACAGCACGTCCCTCCACTCTGACACAGCCCCTGGATCTCAGGGGAGGGATGTGCTGAGGGAGAGGAGGGGAGAGAAAAGTGAACTGAAGGCAGAACTTGCCGAGCAAAGCCACTTACGCACAGTGCGGCCGGCAGCATTTCCATCCTACCTTTGCTGTCGCCATATCAGCCGGCTCCATGATCCCTGCTTGGCCTAAGGAGCGACGGGATCATCCAGAGAGAAAAGGCAGAGTCACACAGGGCCACTGGGAAAGGACAGACCACCCCTCTGGAAGGTGGGGGGGAATGAGGGACCTCACCCCCTGGGCCCTCCTCTGTTGGGAGGACAGGAAAGAGTCTTGAGGTCCCCAGCAAGCCCCGGGCCTGCTGTGGCACCCCCCGGGGGCCCATCAGCCTGAGTCGGGGGGCATCTCCCCACAGCCTTGTACTTCTCAGGCAGCGAGTGTGGGTCTCACCAGGGCTCCCCCTGCTGGGGGGAGAAGGTGCGGAGATCGAGGCCCTGCCCTCCCATTGCCCGGCCAACTGGTACCCACCGGTGGGAAAGAAGGGAACATGTGGGAAGAGCCAGCTGGCAGTGGCTAAGCAAGTGCTGGGGGTAAGCAGGGAGGGGGAAGGCCAGGGGTTGATGAGGGAGCGGGCATAAGAACCTCAAGAAGAAGGTGCAGGCACTCAGATGGAAGCAAGAAAGCTGCTGTGCAAGGAGACGCCGGAGCCCCGCATGGCAAGGTCGAGAATGCGGAGGGAGAGGAATTTGCCGGGTGAAGCCACTCACCTTGCAATAACATTCAGACTGACTGAGGCCTACACAGGAGCCAAGAGCGGGCGGTTCACAGCCCCCCCAACACTCCACTCCCAGAGACTCACAGCCTCTGTTTAAAGGTACATGAGAGCAGCCGGCAGCCCGGCTGGATCTGCAGAGGCCCCGGGCTCTCTCAGAGCAGCCTGATTGGAGGAGCAGGATGACTTCATCCAGCCCCATTCATCACTCTAGGTTTCCTGCCCAGCAGGGACAGGCCGTGCTGCTTGCAGTGGCTCCAGCATCCTCTCTGGCCTACTTTACCCAGGCAGCCTGGGATAGGCTGGGTCCATCAGGGGCAGCCAGGGGATGGAATCAGAGCACCCCACCAGGCCCTAGAGAGAACAGGACAATGAGCTGCTGACATTTCTGGGAAAGTGCAAGGACTATATACTAAAAAAACAGTGTATACATTTGCTGCATGCATTTGCTGGTGCGAGCCGGCATAAATACTAAAGAACAATGCCTCTCCTGGAAATCAGCAAGGAAACGAGGTTTTATGCTTTACTGAACCCCTGATCTTCCTGCCAGTGAATTAAAAATAAACACCCTTTGACTCTCTGGACATCTGTCTCTCGATCAGGAAGAATAACCTATGGAAAAATAGATCAGCATACTTGGATATCCCTAAAGAATCTTCCCTCCTATCATCTTCCCCTCCCTCATCTCCAGCGCCACCAGCTCTTCTAACATGCTAATCTGGGCTCCCTGCTAAGGACATTCATTCCTTCAGGCCTATGTTTTCAGATCCCAAAAGTTAGAGGTGGATGGGACCTTTAATTTCAGCTCCATATTACAGATGAGGCAACTAAGGCCCAAGAAAAAAAAAAAAAAAGCCACAGGGTCAAAGCATGGACTCCATCTCCCTCTTTCTACATGGCATTTTTCTTCAGAAATGGAGAGATCCAGAGAGAAATGATCTCTCCTCATTTCCCCCTACCTTCCTCTCCCCACCACTCTCCCAACCCAGCCCCTGGAGTGCAGAAAACCAAGCAGAGCAAGGGTTAAATAGATTAAAACATAAAGGAATAAAAAGGCAGTGATGAGTGATCTCACATCCTTTTCCACCTACATTTCCCCTCATTCTTTTCTGCTTCTGTTCAAGCCTGACTTTACAACAAAACCTCTCATTGAGGTAGACTGACAGAGACTAGGAGAGAGTTTTCCTAATGAATGACAACAACAATTCTACCAGTTTATGCAGCATTCATGGATCTGGCTTGATGACAGAAACAATAATAAATAACTCAGATTCGTACAGAGCTCCATAATTTACAAAGCATTTTAAAATCCGTTACTTCTTTTGATATGAATTGTAACTCTGTGAGGTGAGTATTGTTTTCCCCACTTTGAAGGTAATAGAACTGAGATTCAGAGAATTTAAATGACTTGCCCAAGGTCACACATTCAGTACAACACAGCAGGGAACTCCAAATTCCTTCCATAAACATCAAACTACCAAATTTCTCATCACTTCACTTCTTTCCTCCTCAATCTGTTCCCAACCCTGCTCCCCATTACTCTAGACACAGAGAATATAAAACCTCAATTAATTTTATATTTCCCTGTGGACCCATTTTTTTTTAAGAAGGCAAATTAGAAAAAAAATGCATTATTAAGCATCAGGAAAAAATCTTGGGACTACCCACAGGTTAGTCCCTATGTGCACAGCGAAAAAAAAAAAAGCATAGTGAAAACTGCCTTTAACAAGAATCATCAAAGATTTACTTATGTTCATTTATTCGATTTACTAAGGCAAAAAAGTAGAGCAAGCCACCCTATCAAATCGGTCAACTACCAAGATTAAAATAAAGGGGGGAAAAGAGAGGATTTGCATCCTGGTTCCTGGAAGTATTTTTTCCCAGCCATGATAAGCAAAGAGTTTATCATTTCTCCCTTTCCAATCTCATTTTACTCTATTAACAAAGTGTTTTAGTTTTGCTAAAGCTGATGAAATGCAACATACCAGAAATGGGTTGGTTTTTACAATGGGAATTCATTAACTTACAAGCTTACAGTTCTTAGGCCATGAAAACATCCAAATCAAGGCATGAGCAGGCAATGCTTTCTCCTCAAAGACTGGCTACTGGCCATCCTCAGCTCCTCTGTCCCATGGCCAGGCACATGGCGATGTCTGCTGGTCTCTCTGTTCTCTGTCGGGTTTCAGTGCTTCCAGCTTCTGGCTTCAGTGGCTTCCTCTCTGAGCTTCTCTGGGGCCTTTTTTCTGTGTGTTCTTTTATCCTCTTATAAAGGACTCCAGTAAAAGGATTAATACCCACCCCAAATGAGGTGGGTCACATCTCAACTTAAGATCCAACTCACTAAAAGATGCTACTTACAATGGGTCCACACCCACAATAGGTTTACACCCACAGGAATGGATTAGCTGATCTTTTCAGAACATGATCTCTTCTGGGGTACATACAGCTTCAACTACCACACAAAGAAAGGAGCACTGAGTTCCATAAAACCATATAAAACAGGGCAAGTATGGGAGCAGCAGAGTCTCATTTAGGCCAAAGGACTAGTTTTCCTTGACTCATTGCCTGGTTTCTATAAGCTCTAGAGTAAGGTCACAGACGTGATCAACTTGTAAAGGATCTGAGGCTTTGCAAGCACTACTCTAGAGGTATTCCATCATATCCCACGATAAAACAAAGGTGTGGAGGCAGAGCCAATTTCCCGCATGTCAGCTTTTCTGCTCAAAGGCCTGGAATTTTCCTTCTGGCTACTGCAGTGGCCTGCTGTCCTCTCTGTTCCTGGGCTGACAGTCAAACGTGCAAACAGATGGCGAGCAGAAGGCAGGTAACCGTGAAGGAGGATGCTGTGATTTCATCAGTCTCACAGAAATCCGACCTGTTAACAGGAGTCCACCCAGTTCCAAGGCAGCCCCCCAAATGACCAAAAACTTCCGCCTTCCCTGTTCTTCAAGGCACAAGGCCTGTGTGACCCAGCCTTGCATGGTGAACACAAGCTGACAGTGGTAGGAGAGCGGCTGAGCCAGAAGCACCTGCATAGATTTTACAAAGCAATCTGTATGTCTTGACCTCAAAGCAGTAGGGAGAGAGCTACCAGCTATAGAATAGACGATGGGGCAGGGGTAAAAGGGGGACAATACGAGGCTTTAATGAGAAAGGGGGGAAGGAATATATTCCCCCAGAGCCCAAAGAAAATTCCAGGAAGACAGAAAAGGGAACGACACTGAAGGGGAAAAGGAAAGAAGACTTGATGCAAAGTGTCTAAGAAGCCATGAAGTCCATACCTCCACTGCTTTATCAGAAAGGACTTTAAATACTTCCTTATAAGATAAATATCTCCTTGGTGTATTCTACACATGCTTTTTGAATTAGAGAGCAGAAGTTCCCTCTCCTGCAATTTCAGCTCATTCCATTTTGCCTAATGTTTAGTAAATAGAGAGAAAGAAAGGGAAAGAGAACAAAAAATGCCTCATCATTCTCTTCTCCAGGGCAATTATTGTCCTAGTTACTTTACCATAGGTATTGTTTGGTTACTCTTTAATCACTGGACTTATGCACCAAGTTGAGGAAAAAACAAAAACAGATGCTTTAAAAGAGGCTAGAGTGAGTTTCGACAGGGGAGTGGAAAAAGGGGAGAAGGGAGTACTCGTGCTGGTTCTCAGAGGACAGCTCAGAGGCCGGACACTGACACAGCACCTGCTTCTTTAGGAAGAAGAGCTTCCCTGGCAGCCGCCTCATGGTGGGAAGAGCTGCAAGGAAACCAAGTCAGGCTGTTTCAAACCCTGGTCAGATACACTCCCCTCTGCTGCACCATGGGATATGTAGTTCTCTGAGTAAAGGCAGTCGTGCGGCCATGTTTGCTTTACTACACAGAGTGCACCTTGGGTCTCAGTGCCTGTCCACAGCCTACATGCATATGTCAGATTCCTCTTTCTCAGACAGGTAAAACCCCTTCTCTCTAGAGTCCAGGTGCTGACTGTAAACTGAAAAGATGACAAAGAAACAGGGAGGGATTCACTGAACTGCAGGAGACTAGATAAAAGGAAGACCTTGAGAGGCCACATGGTGTACATACAGAAAATGACAGCTTCTCTCGAGAGCGGAAGAGTGAGACAGAAGACAGAAAGAGAGGGAGTGTGAAGGAGCAAGAGGGGAGCGTGTGCCTGTTCCTAGACGTGTGCACGTTGCCTGATCGAGTGACTGGAAGGTGACCTCACTTGTCTTTTGCTTCAAGGGGTCGTGGAGCACAATGGTGATGAGCATGCTTCTCAAGCTCGACCACTCAGGCTTGAATTCTGACTCGACCACTGTGTGACTGTCGTTGGACAAGTTACTTAGCCTCTCTGTGCCCCCCACCCCGTTTCCTGATCTAAGACCAGATCACAGTATCACTCACTCATGGGCTACTACAAAGATGAACAGAGATAACCTGTATGTAAGGGCCTTAGAACTGTGTCCGGCACACAACAAGTACAACACAAGTGTTAGGAGCTTTTTTGTGTGTGTCATTCAGTGAGTCACTTCCAGTCTTCCCCTAATCCACGTGACACTGGAGCAGGAAATTTTAAATCTCCCGGAGAGTTCATGATGGCAGAGGTATATAAGGGGCAGAAGACAAAAACACCTACAACAGTAGGTAAAGAATGGCATTGAAAAGGTGGGGCAAGGCAGTCATTAGAATAAAGAAAAGGCTGAGGATCTGGGCAAACAATTATAACCAGAGACAATTTGGCGTAGTACTGAATGGTAGTGGACATTCAGATGGACATGTGGGGGAACTTGAGTCAACGAAGAACAGTTAGAACGAGACCAAAGATGGAAAGAAAGGTCACGAAGAAAATTACAGAAATTGATAGGGTTGGAAATGGGAGGAGAAAAGAGATGGCAACTAAAGACTGAGAGTGGGCATTTCAGTAAGAAGATCTTATTGAAGGGTCTGAGAGAAGCTGTGGATGAATAAAAACTACCCAACGTGAGGAAAGCTAGAGAGCCAGGGGTTAATGCTGGAGAGTTCATGTCAGAATTGGCCTTGCCAAGCTAAAACGATCTCTGGAGAAGTCGGGTGCAGTGGGGAGCATGGGAAGAGTTTCTGATGCTGTCAGGACAAGGAGGGAGTGAGATGGGAAGTGAGGATTAAGAAAAGAAAATCACTAAGTCTTAGGGGCCAGTCGCCTGGAATGGTGCACCCTTAGCTGTAGGGAGACATTAAAGAAGAGCAGAAGGGCTGCTCAGGTGCAACTCGTGGCTGCACTGACAAACGGGGAATGGGAGGCCATCAGCTTCCCACAGTGGGTTGCTTCCGGATGCTCTTACCTTGAACATTTTGAGGGTCTTTGCTAATATCAGTGCTTGTCCATGCCTGAGTTCCTTAGGGTAAAACAGTAAGAAAGGCAAAGGGGAGCCCCATCCTCTTAACCACCAGCCCTCCCTGAGACCACACAAGCAATAAGAATGTTAGTGATACAACCTTTGACATCAGCCTCTGGAACAGGAGAGGGCAGGGTAGCACAGTGGTTGAAATCTAGGGTCACGCGCCTGGATCCAAATTCCAGCTCCACCATTTAATAGCAGCATGATCTTATGCAAGTTACGGAACATCTCTAAGCCTCAGCTTTTTCATCTATAAAATGGAGGTAATAATAATAATAATATTTCAGAATAACATTTCATGGAGAAAGGGTGAAATTTAAACGAGAGCACAGTGACTGACATATAATAGGCATTCAATGAATGTTAACAAAAATAATGTTATCGTCCCATCCTCCTACACCTGCACTGGGGGCAAATGCAAAGTGAGCTCTGGTCTGATCTCCTTCTCTTACCTACCATCTCCAGGCCCAGTCACACCCCCTCCAGCCAGCAGCTGGTCCCTGTACTGTAATTCTAAATGACAAATTTGTGACAGCACTTCAAAAATGGAAAGGGTCACAGAAGCATAAGGCAGATAATTCTCCCACTCCCTGCCATAGCAGTATACCCTTTTGCCTATACCAATTTTCACAAAAGTCCCACAGCCGGGCTGCAGATGACTTCCGAGCTTATCACACAGGGGGTCGGGATGAGACTACATGAGAAGCCACAGGATGAACTGGGCAGGGGATCAGCAGGGAAGGGGATGGGACTGATGACACTGCCTGGACCTTTTACGTGCACACACGAAGCCATCTCACCAGTAAACAGGCTCCTGCCGACTGGGGAGGCAGGTGCTGGGGGCAGAGTCAGGACGGAAGATGCCATTGGGACATCACTGGGTGCAGGCCACTGGGGACACCCTCTATGTACTGATCCAGCTGAGAAAAAATATGATAAGACAGGGGACAGACTATGCTCACTGATCCCTGGACAGTCCAGTACGAAGCAGTGGCCTCAGGAGTCCTGCTGGGGGAGAGTGGTTTCCTTCTCCCGTCCTTTCTCTGTAGCCACCAGTACAGTACATGGGAAAGGTAAGTGGGAAACTGGGAAAGCCTCCAAGTCAAGAGTCTTGTCCTTTAGCGCTCACGTCTCTTCTAGATTATTGGGAACAAGGTTGAAAGATGCAGCTACGGGTCTCTGCCAAGCCCTGGACCTGTGACTGCAAAGGAGATGCAGAGCCAGCAACACACAGAAGAAAATGCGGAGGGGAATGCTTCCAGAGCATTCTTCCTAGGGATACCAGCCCTGGCTTGGAAGTCTTGTCGCTACGGCACTTAGGTGCACTTAGCCCTTGGGTAGGAAGGTAAATACGGGCCAAGGAAAATGCTGTTTAAATGTCCAAGGAAGAAATCACTGGCCCCAGAGGAATCTGAGGGGAGGAGATAAGAAGAACTCACAAATCCATAGGCACAGCTCCTCCAACCAGCAAGTCTTCCTTTTCTTTGGCAGATCCCTCCTCCAAGCCTCCTGTCTTCCTACAAGGCTAAGTGGGAGTCGTCCTGCCAGAAGACACCCCTGCACCCCCATCCCCAGGGTTGCTGCCCTTGCCTTCTGCCTGCTGACTCAGGTGTCCACTCCCTCCTGTCCGGGCTCAATCAGGGGTGCTGGGAAGCCCCATGGAGAAAGAAAAAGAAAGGTGGAATACTTTGCCACTCATGAAAATACCTAAGGGGAATAAGGAAAGGGGACTCCCCCTGGTACCTGCAGAGAGATAAGAGTAACAACAGCTCAGTTCTGGGGCTTGGGCATAATCATGAAACCAAAAAGAAAGAGATGTTGTCAAAGAAAGAGACGTACTGGAACTTTCTTGCACACAGCTTGTTAAAATCCTAAGGCACTTCTCAAAATCAACAAAGTTGATGAAAAGATTAAACAACAACAACAACAAAAAAACTACTTGGCCCTAAGCCATACTTAACAGGATTTGAAGTTCAGAATCAATGAGGTCCTACTCTCTTCTTGTTGATTCTTTCCTAAACTCCCTGGGCTTGAAACTTTCCAAGGGGTAAGCTTCACTGTAGATTCTTAGAATCTCTCACACACCTCCATATCTGGAGTTTCTGTGTGAGGAATTTGGCAAAGAAAGTACCATCAGATCCAAGGAAAAGTGGAAGGTTCTACACTGGATCCCAAGCGCTCCTATAACCACGTGTCTTTGCTCAAAGGGAAGTCAACTGAACGTTGTAACTAAGAACCTGGGCTCTGGAGTTGAATCCCAGCTTGCCACTTACAAGCTCTGGAGCAGGAGACAATCCAAGCCTCCGTTACCTTATCCAGAAAATGGGTTGCTATTGTGATTAAATAAGATTGCACATGTAAAGCACAGTGTCTAGAACAAAATAAGCCCTCAAAGTAGTAGTTATTACTATAAATAACAAATAATACCTCAGAACTCAGATTGTTTCCACGAACTAAGCACACAGTCACGTCACAGTGTCTTGGTTTCACACCTCAAGGTATGTGCTCGTAGATTCCTTTGCTCAATTAATTTCTTTAGCAAATTTCCCACAATGGAAGTTATTCACAGAGAGGCAAATGACCATTTGAATAGGAACTGAAGAAGAAATTCATGAGTTAGGAAGGAATACAGAATAGATGCCTCCTTGAGTTCCTTCTTAACTGCCCCGTCTGTAGGTCTCTGTCCTGTACCGTCAGTCAGATGTGACTCCACCCCACTGTTTAAGATGCCCAGAAAAGGAAACACGGGTCACAGATATTTCATTTCTAGCGAACAGGGAGCTGAGCAGCTAGAATTGTTCACTTTGTGGATATCACAGCAAGTCTGTGGTGGGATCAAATGAATGAAGCAGGAGTTTCAAAAGTCCAACCCTAAATTCTATTTACTAACTTACCCATCTTGCTCGTATAAAGAGTGACACAGGGAGGTTTTGTTTTGGTGGGTAGGGGAGGAGTAGGCAGGTGTGAACTCACAAACACTGTCCACCACCTCAACCCCTCACCCCACACCCCTGGGCCATTTTTAACCAGGGTTACCATGATAGGTTCTTTGCCTCCCCATGGAAGTTTCACCTTCAGCCTAAAGAGGAATGGGAGAGAACCCAGCAGTTAATTACTTGTGGCTCCCATGCCTGAGGATAAGAAGAAAAGAAGCATTGAGCAACCTGCATGACTGGTGACAGATAAGATGGAATGGTTAATTTAATTACACACCTAACCACCTTTCTCCTTGCTGTAGAATGGTGACTCGGGCTTCCGAGAAGACAGGTAAGGGAAAAAGAGAAGCTGTGCACTCATATGAGTGTCCCCAGGCTGGGCATAAACAGACACCAGAGGCTCCCTAAAATTGATGTCACAGGCCAGGAATGGGAGGGACACCTGGGCCCTTCCCTGCTCCAGCCTTGGGAAATGGTGTGTTTGACACCAACTGAAACAGGGATCATAGAAGGCTTTGGGGCTACATGGCCTGTTCCTCAAAGCTTGGTCCAAGACCACCTTGGTCAGAATCACCTGGGACACGGCCAACTCCAGTCCACACAACTCAGAATTTGAGCGTGGGGCCCAGGAATCTGCATACTGGTTATGCTCTGCAGATGATTCTGAAGCACATTAAAAGGTTGAGGACCACTGCCTTAGAACCATGGTCTCCCCAGGAGGCCGCTCATTTCCAAAGGAGCATGTACAATTCTCCATGGCAGTGCAGAAAACACGTATCAGAACTTATATGTTTATATTTATTTTTATCTCATCCTTTAAAAATTTAAGTACATCATACATTATGCAAAATGTTTTGTACAATAGTTATGTATAAAATAAATTTGTACATCTCTTTTGGCAGTACATGCTCAAAACATTTTTACTGACAGGGGTTTGCAACCAAGCTGGAGTATCGATTCCTGGTGCAAAGACTTCTTCAACACCTAAGTGAGAAAGCAAGGAGTGGGTCCCACAAACGGCCACTCTAAGGTTACCTTATTAATCAGCGAGGTGTTGCGAAGAGAACTCAGGGGTTCTGGACCCCGACTGCATCTCAACCCTGGAGGAAGAGGGAGGCAAAGACTGCAGTACAAAGCAGGGCTGGCTGAGCTTGAATTCTCTGCCTTGAACCCCTGAATTGTCACCCACTCACATGCCCTCTTCCCCCTGGCTCGTGGGATGACGGGATCTCTCCCTCTGGAAGTAGGGAATCAGCTGGGGAATGAACTTCACCATCCACCCTGCCCATTGTCCAAACAGAAATCCCAACTACAGCATCAGCAGAGAGGGAGTAGTTTGCTGAGTTGTAACTAATAACACCCCCCACCACCTCCCTTTCTCAGGCAGAAAAGAAGAAATGCCAGGGTAAGAGAAACACAGAGCAGGTGATGGTTACACCTGCAGACAGTTCTGCTGACAGCAAAAGCAGGATTGCCAGAAAGGAGCTATAAATGGAGAACTCCAGGAGGGAGGGAACAGACAGAAGTGCCTATTTGCTTCTCCGCCCTGCACCCCAAAGTCAGAGCTTAGCCCAGACCTGAAAAACGTCCTATTCCTCTACTCTCCGCAGGCCGGATACACTGTCTTCCACAAGACCATTTGCCCCACCTAAGCGGCTGCATGTTTAGATCAGAAGAAGGGGAAAACATGAGGGGCAGTCACAGATCAAACTACATCTGTTACCAGGGAAATCTCACAAAGATTAATAGCTGTATAAGGGCTAGTCGGTGGCCCTCAATTTGGGTCATTGTCACAGAATCCCATGATCACAGAATGCCAAGGCTAGGAAAAAACACACCCTGAGTTATTCAGTTGTTCATTTCTCACTGCGCAAACATTTACTGAGCCCCTACCATGTGTCAGGCATGTGCTACGTGTTGGGTACACACTAGTGAAGTGTGTACCCAACTTCCTGTTCTCATAAAGCTTAAGGATGACTGCAGGAGACAGACAACATCAAGTCAGCAAACAGACATATTTATAACATGTGGTAAGTACCGAGACAGAAAGTAACCCAGTGTGGTGGTGCAAGTGAGGGGGAGAAAACCTCCCGGGACAGGGTGGAGAGAGAAGGCCTCTGAGACGATGACAGCTTACAAGTGGGGAAACTGAGGCATGAGCGGCATGTCGCTAACAGAGAGGAAGGCAGAGCTTGGGTCCTGCTGGGCGATTTGCGCTCTGCTTGTGCTCCCTCCGGCACCACGCTGCCCTAACTTTACAGTGAGAACACCCGGGACCCCTTTAGGAGTTATGTACGATGAAATGCATCCGCTGCAGCATTTGACTGAAGTGAGCCTTTTCCAAAACTGGGGCTCTTCTGAAGCAGCTGAGGCAGCGCCTCTTAGTCTGTGCTCCCCACAGAGCCCCGGCAGGGCCACCTGTGCATGGAGAGGCACTTCCACATGCCCTCAGTTTGGTGGGTTCTCTACCCCACCCTCAAGCAGCTGCCGTTCACCGGGAAAGTGAGGACAGTTGACATGACCGGCTTCCCCTGGCAACTAAGATATCATCAAATGCAAATCAGTGGACTGACTTGCGGTTTACCCATACCAAGTTCTCAAACTCCAGTTCTCTAGGAGCTCAAAACTCACCCTCCCCTTTCCGGGCAGGCTTAGCCTAAGCCTAGTGTTTGCTGATAGTAATAATAATAATAACAAAAGCTACCATTCACTGCGTGCTTCCTATGTGCCAGACACGGTGCTAAGTGCTTTTCCTAGTTGAGCTCATTTTGATTCCCGCAGTTACTCCACGAAGTAGCTTTAATTATCTTCATTTTCCAAGGAAGGAAACAGGTTCAGAGAGGATAAAATGATTTTCCAATAACACTACAGAAGGGATTGCACAAGAATTTAAACTGAGGCCGCTGGGTCTTCAAAGTATTTCTGAGTTCCACACAAGCACTGCTGGCAGAATCCTGTCCCTGCCACCAGCATTGTATGGTGGGACCCAATTCTGCTGTCACCTGTTGAGTCCCTTTGCAAGACGCTGCCCTGGGTGCCTGAGATGTCTTCATCTACTCAAGAGTGAGGAATCAGCCCCTGTTCACCAGCCTTGAAATTTCTGCCCTGAGAATGCCCCTGGGGAGAGAACTGTTGTTCGCTAAACAATCTAAGCCTGTCAGCATCTAAGCCTGTGTGTGTGTGTGTGTGTGTTTTGAGAGAGAGACACAGAGAGATTCAAGATCAAGTCACCTACTACCTCCAGTGTCACTGTACTTTTCTTTTGCCTTCCTTTTCTTTTTCTCACTGCTTGCTTTCTCTTCATGCACAAAAACAGCTGCCCATAAGCTTACCTGCCCCTCTCTCCAGCTTCCAAATTTAACTCAGACCCTAGGGGCTGGAGTACCTTCCTCCTCCAGGAAATCTCCTCCTGCTGCTTCTCACAGAGGCCAGGACACAGAGCGTCTAGCACCGCCCCATGATCCTGCCCGCTTGGTGGCCCACTCCCCACATTAGGTCGAAGCTCCCACAGCTGGTTTATGCTCACAGTCCCCGCAGCCCGCTCCAGCATCTCTGGTATCAGCACAAAGTGGTCAAACCAGTGCATATGAGAAGTGAAGACACCAAGTCAACACCTCCCAAAACCTCCCTCTTAGGTTCCCTATCACCAGCTATACCTGCAAGCACACCAGCCAGAGACCTTAAACCAGGTGGAAGGCACCTTTCCTTGGGGACCTCCAAGTTCTTTGCCAATTGAAGCATTTTGCCATAGGAGAGGAAAAGAATTATCCCTGGGCAGTTAGGAAGGAGGTCCCGGAGAGCCAAGTCTCCTTCTGGGGAGGTGCACGGAGAGGCAGACAGAATCTCCCAGTCCAGCATTCCCTCCACACCACAGGCTGCACAGCTTCACTCGGCTGGACCCCCTTCACCCTTTATCTTCAGCCTCTTCCAACAGCTCACTGTCTCCCTTTTGGGTACCATCACTTGGCAGGAACTACAAAACCTCCAAATATAGGAGCCAATCCTTCCTCTGTGGAGAGCTCCAAGTGATCCCAAACCAGCCAAGGGCAAAAGTCCTTGTGCCCTGATCCAAGGACCCCTGCCACCTACTTGGCTCGGAGAAAGGACAGCTTCTTCCTCAGGGAGGAGATGTGGTAGTGACAGGCCTGCTTGACAGCTGTGCTGCAAGAGATGGTCTTGGCGTGCACATTCTGGATCATGCTGGGCTCAGGGCAGGGCTGGGCCCATGGCACCCTGGACCTCAAGGGCTGGGGGCTCTGTCTGGAGCTGTGCAGAGGTGCTGTCACTGCAGTCTCCCCAGCTGTCGACTGTGGGCTCCTGCACATAAGCTCTCCCTGCCTGCCATTCAATACCAAATGCGGGCAGGTGGAGAGCCCAGGGTGGGAGAGCCTCAGCTTCCAAATTACTAGGATCCCCTCTGCCCTCTGCCCAAGTCACAGCTCTAAGCAGAGCCCTCCTCCATCTTTCCGCGTCTGGCAGCACTCTGGGAAGTGGGTGACTTTCCTTTCCTCCTTTGTCCTCAGACAGGAGGATGGAGATGAACCTGCAGGCGATGTCAGCTGCTGGGGCTAGGAGGAGGGGGAGTGCCGCCAGGGCTCCCAGAGGGTTTGTTCCTGGGCTCCTTCCTCAAGGAGGGAGCTGCCTGGAGAGATCACCTGAGTGTCCACAGGGGCAGGTAGATGGAGCTTTATGCAGTGCTCTGGAAATAGGCTATTTGGGGACAACTGTTGGGATAGAATAAACAGAATTGAAAATATCTTTCCTTCTAATAGGAAGCCATATGTTGGGCCTGGATTCCAGTCCTGCCTCACTCCAGACACTTGCCATTTGACCCCAAATGCCAATAGTTCATTCTCCATTCATTCATCCATGACTTCCACAAACACTTCTTGACCACTTACTCTGTGCCAGATACAAGAGAGACAGTTCCTGTCTTCCAGGGTCTCACTGGGTCTCATGGGCTGATGATGATGGTGGTGGGGACCCATAAGTAAACCAAACAACAAGCCTAGGACTATACCTAAAAAATAAGTGTTAGAATACTTGCCCTCCCTACCACAACTGGAAGAAATCTCATTAAGTTCCTGAGAGGCATGAATGTCTTTTAACCTGCTCAGAGAAAAAAAAATGATACAAAAATTCCCCAAATTAATTTTATTCCCATTCCACCTTCCTTGATTTTAGATGATCTTAGGAGATGGTCCAATTACTCAGAGAAAATAGATCCTGCTGCTTACTAATCTCCTCCCCTCCCTCCTCTATCACCTATGAACTTACCTGTATCCACATCCAATTATTATCTCCTATTCAAGGTTAATTCTTTCACCTTGATCCTGAATCCTAGGACTCAACTTTGGAGACCTCTCTTCTTCCTCACCAGAGTCCTGGCTATTTTATCTCCAAAATGTATCCGGGACTCATCTGCTTCTTTTTTTTTTTCACTACCACCATCCAATCGGCCACTATCCCTTGCCTGAACTATTGTAATGGCCTCTTAACTGCCCCGGCTGATCTCTCTCTACCCACCAGGGCAGCCTCCATCCTTTCTCCACATTGCAATTCAAGCCATCTTTTCAGAATGCAAATCTGATCTGGTCACCTCCCTTCTTAAAGGCCTTTGGTGGTTTGCTGATGCTCTCAGAATAAACACGCAAATCTTGTCACGGCCAACCAAGCTCCTGCCTCATCTCATCTCACTGCTTCCAACTCATCTTTCTGATCTTAGCTTAAGCATTACAGCCTTCTTCACCTCCCCTCAGCCAGGTCCAATTTCTCTGAGACCCTCCCTCATAGAATCATGTTTCCTTATTTTAATGCACATATCCAAGTTTGTATTTTCTCTGTCATACACTCAATTGTGTTAATATTGTCCTCTCAACTGGGTTGGAAATTCCGTGAGTACACAGTACATAACTGACAAATGTTTGTTCAATGAACAAATGAATTATATGCTCTCAGCAATTCTCAGCCTTAACCGCTCTATCGGTTTCTACTCCAGAGATTATAAAAGTACTTATGTCTCTCCACATTAAAATACAATGTCTCCCCAATCACCCTTGCCTTCTCCTCCAGGTATCCTCCCTGTACCTTTTCTTCCCAGGTAAACCTCTAGAATGAACTCTCAATGTTCAATCTCTTCTCCCTCACCTCAGACAAACTCTCTCAAAACTCCTTTACAGTCAACAATGACCTCTTAATTACTACTTCAGAGGATCCCTTTTAGTCCTTCTCTTGCCTATCTCCTTTCTTGCTTCTATGACAGAACTCCCTCCTACTTCTGGCTTCAATGGGCAAGCTGTTGCAAATTCCTCCTTCCTTTACCTTCTGCTAAACTTCACTAATCCCAAGACTCTTGCCTCAACTACATTCTTATTGATGGGCTCTTCCACAGTAATCATTTCCAAACAAGTAGCTTGACTCCTGTCTTCTGAGCTTCAAACAGGTAGAGCCAACTACCTGGTATATCTCTCCCCAACATGTTCCGAGGGTACTTTAGACTCAACATGTCTAAATCAAACTTACCACTATCCCTGCTCTTCAAATCTGCCCTTCTTCTTCCTTTACCCACTATTTTAATAATAATAATAATAATAATAATAATAGAAAGCATATGTGTAATACTAGCCATGTGCCAGGCACTCTACCTATTCTAATGATTATACACACACACACTCAACCCTCTCAACAACCTATGAGGTATGTACTGTTATTACACCCATTTTATAGATGAAGAGAATGAGGCATTGAGGTGAAGTGACTTGCCCAAGATCACAGAGCACGTGGCAAACAGAACCACAACCCAGGCAGGCACTTAACCTCTAGACAACAACACCTTTATGTGCTACCCAGGCTAGAAACCTGAGGTTCACACTAGACAACCTCCTTAAACCCAGATCTAAAGCCTGTCAAATCAACTTCCCAAGTATCTTTGACTGGTTCCTTATTTTCTGTCTTCTCTGCTACCACCATAATTCAGAGATTCATTGTTCTGGTCTCAGCTTAAAGTCACCGCATCAGGAAGCCCAATCTAGAGTACCCCCAAGCTATGGGCCACCACATCCCCCTAAGTTTTCTCATTAGCACATACTACAACTTGACGTTTCTTATTTGTTTGTTTATTGTCCATCTCCGCTCACTAGAAAGTAAGCACGAGAGGAGGCATAGTGATTAGCTTGTTCTTGTTCACAGCTGCACCTGCAGAGTGCCTAACATACCATATGTGCCCAACAAATACCTGTTCAATGAGGAAATGAATGGGCAAAGTGTTAGCCCATTGTCTACCTGCTTCCAGTCTTTATCCCTTAAATCCATCACCCCCACTGAGACCAAGGTGATTTTGCCCATGAGAAAATCCGGGTGTGACCTGGGTACCCATGTTCTCCAACTCCTTTAGCGATTCCCCACTGTTTCTGAATAAAACCCACTCCTTACCATGGACAGGCTCCTACCCACCTGTCCAAATATGACTTCCGGTCACTTGCCAACCTCCGCCCCCTCCTGGGACATTCTGCTCCAGCAACACTGAAGTAGCTGTGGTTCCTGAGCATGCCTTGCTTTCGCATGCCTCCACGCTTACGTACATCTTGCTCCCTCGCCTGTCCGTGTGACAGACTCCTACTCATCTTGCAGCTCCCAGCTGAAACACACCCCCACCCCCACCCCAGCCCCAAGCAGAGTTGGTATGTTTTCCCTGGGCAAGTTTATGAACACCACTAAGCCTCAGTTCCCTAAACTCTAACCTGGGGATAACAATAGCATCTACTTGATGAGGTGTGTTTTTTTTTTTAAATTCATTTTATTGAGATATATTCACATACCATGCAGTCATACAAAACAAAGCGTACATTCAATTGTTGACAGTACCATTACACAGTTGTGCATTCATCACCAAAATCAATCCCTGACACCTTCATTACCACACACACAAAATTAACAAGAATAATAATTAAAGTGAAAAAGGGCAATTAAAGTAAAAAAGAACACTGGGTGCCTTTGTTTGTTTGTTTGTTTTCCTTCCCCCATTTTTCTACTTGATGAGGTTTTTGAGAGGATTAGATTTAAAAGTGTATGCAAGATGCATTGCGCAGTGCACCATAATAATGCAAGGTGTTAATAATGGGGGGGGTGTGGTATATGGGAACTCCATATTATCTGCATGATTTTTCTGTAAGCCTATAACTTCTCTAATTAAAAAAAAAAGATCCATTGCACAGGGTTTGGGGTACACAGTAAGCACTTAGTAAACAACATTTTTACTTTGTGAGCAGTGCAGGTATGCCTCACCATAAGACAACAGGCTCTTGAGGGAGAACACCACATCTTGATCTATTCATCCTTAGAGTCTATACTTGACATTTTGAAGGTGTGCAATAGTCTGCACATTCTTACTGTCTATGCTTCTTCAGGACAGAATCGTGCAGATCTGCTGAGAAATTGAGAGCAAAATCTCACGATAGCTATGACCATCAGACTACCAGCAGCTACCATGTATTAGGCACCTATTATGTACCAGGTACTTTGCATACGTTATCTCCTTTATTCCTTACAAGAATATGACAGACCTTGGCATTTTACAAATGAGGCGACCAAGGTCGAGGGAAGTTGAGGAAATTGCTTTTTAAAATACGTTAATGAGGAACAGCACCCCCGAGAAGCTAAGAGAAGACCCCCAGATGCTTACAGAGAAATGTCCTGGGAGAAAGAAGCAAGGATGCACAGAAGCTAAGAGAGAGGAGCTAAGAGAGATACTCAGAGACATTTTGGTGAAAGCCATTTTGAAACACAACTAGGGAGCAAAGAACAAGCAGACGCTGGCTCTGTATCTTCCCAGCTGACAGAGGTGTTGCGGACGCCATCGGCCATTCTTCAGTGAAGCTATCCTCTTATTGACGCCTTAGTTTGGACGTTTTTATGACCTCAGAACTGTAAATTTGTAACCTAACCAACCCCTATTATAAAAATCAATCCATTTCTGGTATTTTGTGTAACGGCAGTTCTAGCAAACCAGAAACAAGGGGTATGGGATGTTTTGGGTGTCCTTTTTTACTTTTATTTTTATTCTCACTTTTATTTTTATTTTTTGAAGTAATGAAAATATTCAAAAATTTATTGTGGTGATAAATGCACAGCTATATGATGATACTGTAAACAACTGTTGTACACTTTGAATGACTGTATGGTATGTGAATATATCTCAATAAAATTGCATTTAAAAAAAAAAAGGAACAACAAAGGTATTCAAAACCAAGGTTGTCCACCTCAAGAGCTTTTTGCTCCGTCCAATATACCACAGTGCTCACCAGCAGACAGTGAACTCCTATTCATCTTTGTAGTCTGGACTCTAGCAGGCTCCCCAGTACCGTGCAGACATTTTAACGAATAGCTGTGGCCGACACATCTGCCTGCAGGAATGGACTTGTGAATGCAGGCTCTGGTCCAAGAACCACGGTGCCCCTGCCTGCCAAGCTTCTGGGACTCAATGTTCCTGCCACTAAAAGGCGTCCTGGTCAACTTAGACCACACTTCCGTGGAAACTCACACCGCATGCATCAAAGGCCCTTGGCCAAACAGCTCCTTTTTCTATAGCTCTGACTTTGAAAACTCCTGCCATCAGGTGAATACACTAAATAAAGATTTGGGGGGCTTTGAAAGACCCTAACAATTGGTCCAGTTCAGGCTGAACCTGGGAGCTCGTGTTTTGTAAGTATCCCTCTGGCTCCATCTACAGCATGGAAATGGATTAATGTCCCCTGTTTCAATACACACACACACACACACACACACACACAACACACTATGGGCAAGTTACCTATTTTACCTTCCTACTGGTAACCTGGCGGAGATTACTCCTTTGTCTGAGAAAATTGGCATTTTCCAGTAAACTGATTCTTCATGTAAAATCAACACTTCTCCCTGATGCCACGCCTGCTCAGGAAACAATCACCTCTGTACCCACCTACCCTCGGCCCCTGCCAGGGTACCAAAGGCTTTCCTTCAGGACAGAACATTGACGAAAGAAAAAAACACATTTATTTTTTAGAAAGCCTTAGGTTCAGACACCGTATTGGGCCACTTCACCCACTGCTGTAATGTGGACATTTTTCAGGCTAGCATAAGGAAGCTATTTTGTCTCTAAATATTATATCAATTCTGAACCTTGTGCAGGGACAAGAAAAAGAAAAATCAATGTTTTATAGTCAACCAGCTGACAGTGCATTTTATGCTGAAGGAGTATCATTTTGATTTTTTAAAAAAGAAGAAATCCATGTTGCGTTTTGGCCTGCTCTATACGACTACCTTCCATCATATAAACTGACCGTGTGGTTTGAGAATTACGAGCAGCCACAGAAAAGGGCCCACGTTACCCACTGAGACATGACCATTTTCTGTCCATAACAACCAAATACCTGTTCTACTAGCCTCTGAGCAAGCAGCTAAGGGTAAATGAGATGACTGCACGGAGGCCTCGCCAGGGCAGGAAATGCCGCCTTACTGTCCAGGTGCCTTGCCTGCTAAATTTGGTCCCAGATTGGGAAGCCGGAGGCTGATCACCACCATCTCCCCAGGGTTCACGTCTCACCACTTGCCCCAGGCTGGGACATCACAGACCAACATCTGAAACGCCCCAGAGAGACACTTAATTGGGTGGAAACATATTAGAGGAAGGATTAGGTGCAGAGTGTAAGGGTTTGTTCTGAGCAGAGCCTGGGTGATTAATTAGCGCTCTGGGGACATCTTGTTCTCTCCAGGAGAAGGAACCCACTGGCTGAGAAAGGAAGAAAGACTTCATTCAGAAAGGCCATGGTGAACACACAGCAATCCCAAGTTCCTGGGAGGAGGGCCCCTCTCTGCTCCCCACACTGCCCAAAGCGAGCCGATGCAAATCAACATCTACGTCTACCATGGAGAGATTAGGGACTGTGAAGGGAGCCAGGACGAGAAGAAAGGACCCAGCAAGGAATCGAGACAGTTTCTCTGGACAAAGGTTTGGATGGAGGATCCTTCGTAACATTTCATTTAGTTGAGTGAGTCAGCAGAGAAGGGGCTAGCGTATAAGTTATAAGAATGGACAATCCCAAATAGCAAACAAAAGGCGGGCTCTTTCCAGTTAGCAAGCAGCCAAATCCTAGAGTAATAGCTGAAGTTGCATTGGGAAATACAGATTAGGGTATGTGCAATTGAGCACTTGTTCCTCTTGCCCAAGAATGTCCCAAGAAGCTGAGATAATACAGAATGAGTGGAGAGGCTGGAAATCATCGGGCTGATAGAAGAGGAGCAACCAAAGGCATCGTGATCAGAAATGGCTGGAACACTTACTGGAGATGTCTGGCAGGGAAGATCTGGGAAGAGAGCTGTACTGAGGGAACTCTGTGGCCCTTCTACATTAAGAGTATGGTTGCTGAAATCCAGAAAGCATTTCAAGAGAGTGTGGTCCACTCTAGGGACTAAGGGAGCTGCTGTTGATCAGATGATAATCCACTAAGCATCTCCATAAGAATGACTACTCTCTGCCCCTTGGGAGCTCTATGTCTCTCTCTGAATTGATGAGTTGACCTGTTAATTTTGGTTAACGATGGGCACAAAATGAGAAGTATGGAGGAAGTCACCAAACTTTATAATCTAAAGAGATAAAGGTAGAAAGGTCCCACTCTCTCATCTAAGGGAAGACTTGCTTTTATGACACACCATCTGGCTTTTGCTCAAACACTTGTATGGAGGGGATTGTAGGTGACTTTGCAAGGACTTTGCAGTATGGCTCTAATCCCAGAAAACGTCTTCCTTATCTTGAGCTGAAAATCCTTTTCACTATGACTTCTATCCCTCTAATTCTATCTCTTAGCCTTTCAGATATTTAAAGAGTGCTGTTATAGTCAGCCTTATCTTCTCTTTCCATGCTAAACCCCTTTCCTTTGACCAATCTTTTTAATGATATAGTCATCTTAATCACTCTTTTCTGGACTCTATCAATATCCATTTCCAAAGAACTGGATATAATCCACCAGGTATGATCACACTATTAGAGACTAGAATGAAATCTGCTTGTTTTTTTTTTTAACCCACACACCACACCCCCAGTAATTAACTCAACACTTTCATAGAGTGTTGGGGACCTGTGTCATATTACTGGCTTATAATTGGCTGATGAATAATACCCACAAGTTCTTTTTCACATGAAATCCTGTCAGATTAGGCTCCCCTTGACAATCCTACACTTGAGAAATGAATCCTTTCTACTATAAATATTTAGTAATCACATTTCAGTTTTAAAAGAATATCTCCTTGTTGGTTTGTACCCATTGTTCTATTTGAAATGATATAAAATCTTGATTCTGTCATTCAAGGTCTTCTCTCCTCCCTCTCAACTGGGTGTCCACCATAAATACAATAAATGTGGTAAAAGTCCCTTTCACTTTTTCATCCAATTTGCTGATGAAAATGGTAAACAGGGCTAGACCAAAACGCTGATCTCTGTGGTATACCCATTGAGACTTCCTTTTAGTCACATAATGTCAGAATAGTCAACCTTCTTTGGGTACAGAGCTGAACTTGCTACAACAGATTTACCTCTCTCTACCGCTCTCTAACACTTCCTGGCATCTCACAGGCACTCCAGGAAGCAGGCGCTGGCTGCCCTGGTATCCTCAGTGCTTCAGCTCCTCAAGCTAGCATTCAGTAGCCTCCATATTCTCCTTGCACTCTACACCCCCAACCTCATTCTCCTTTCGTCTCTAACACATACAGTCCACTCCCATCCAGTCAGGCTGGTGTTCTGGTGCCATCCAATGCTTCATTTGCCATCCCAGGCCACACACCTTTCTTCAGGCATAAAACACCCTTTTCCCGCCTGACCCAGACCACACCGACCCTTATGTCCTAAGCCCACTATGAAATCTTCCCAACACATCTGGTTTCCCACATACCGACTTCTTCCCTTGCTGAACTCCCAAAACCTTTAGAACTGGACCCTCTGTGTTGCTTCCTCTCTTTCCTGGGTGGACATCATGTCTTGCCAACCAGGCTGCCAGCCCAGAGGTCTGACGCTTTCCTATTTCTCTCCAGTTGCCCACAGATCAGGCACCTGATAGGAGTGTTGTCCTAATCCCACATTTCAACCCAGTCCCTGTCATCTTTGCTTCCATGCTCTCCCTCCTCATTTGACTCTACCTTTCTTCCCGCACTCGAGGGCTCAGGAACCGGCTGGAATCATCGTCATGGCTGCTCTGCTGGCTCTGCTGGCTGCTCTGCTGGCTGCTGAGGAAAGACACAGGATATGAACCGTTAACGTTCAGCTTCTTTCTCAACCCTGGGCGGGGGGGTGTCATTTAGACTTCAACTAGACAAAGAAATACGGTTACAACATTTTAGAGATACATGTTCCCCCAAGTAAATTTAGCATATAGAGTGTACTGACAGACAGCAGACATGGGAGATGACACAAATCTGGTGAAGATCCCACTCATCCTCTAACTACCGTCTGTTGTTAGCCAGACAGAAGAGTTAGATCCTGACCTATTAGCGTGTTCTTCCCTGGCCACACCTCAATGAGAATGTCTCCTGCCTTCTGTGTCCCTGGGCCTCTTAATCCACGACAGGAGAGCAATCCCGTTCTTCCTCAAACTCACCCATTATGCCCAGTGACTCATGCACAGGATGCAGATTCAGCGGCAGGGAAGGAAATCCCAGTAAGGCAAAAAACTTGCTGGGGTGGGGTTGACTGGTCTGTTTCTCTGCCTCCATAGAAGGCTGAGGAGGGTGACAGGTTAAAGGGAGCAGAGGGTAGAACCCCTCTACTCCTTAAAGTCCTTTAGGAAGATGATCATGGAGCATAGGTTCACAACCACAAGTTCTTCAATCTGCCTTACATTTTGGTAATGTGGAATTTAACTGTCTTCCATCTTCACTCTAGGCTCCCTAGAGAGAAGTAAAAGCTGTTTGGATACCTCATTACACTAACTGATCATATGGCTAATGAACAAATACTTTCATTAGTTGCTAATTATTAACTACTCCATGCATCTGATAGTTTCAATCAGGAGTCAGTAAACTACAACCCAAGGATCAGATCTGGAGCCACCTATGTACAGCCCCTTGAGCTAAGAATGATTTTAACATTTCTAAATGGCTGAAAAATATTTTAAAAGAAAAATATTTTGTGACACATGAAAATGATATGGCATTCAAATTCTGCTGACCTCTGCTTTATAGATTCTATTAATAATAAATGTCTGTATAATCAAGGCTCAAGTGTAACCAAAATTGTTTCCTCCTCTTGGTAAATTGTCCACCACAATAAGTTGTATTGATCTCTATTGAGTATATTCCTTAGATTAGATCCCCAGTAGACTGCAAACTCTTTGAACAATCTTCTAGGGTAAGTGCCTTCCAGTGCCTGTATGCTCTCAACCAAAAACGCTCATGATTTTTTGTGGTCATGCTCATAAACATGCTTTTATGTCCTTCAACAAGAAGTAAATGATCTTAGAATCAATATATATCAACATTTCCAACACACACACCAGACATCAGAGCAGCTCCATACACAAAGCCTCCAGTTGCTTCGCAGAACTTATACACTATCTCTTCCTCGTTCCTTTAAGAGATGTGCAACCCACAAAACACGTCTTTGCTTCTTGTTTGTTATGGAGTAATGCCTGTCACTTTTACTTGGCTGGTTCTAAGAGATTTGCCAAGTTAAAGCTCCTTATAACAAAATTTCTCTATGATTTTGCTGACTTATGGGATTTCTTACAATAGGACTGAACTGTTCCACATATCAAGCAAACCTCTTAGATACACAGCCTGGGATAAATATATCACAGTAGGCAATCCACGGAATATTGGAACTCAAATGCAGACCCAGCTCCAGAGGCAAGCACTGAGAGAGGAAAGCCAGTCTATACCACTGGCAGCACATGGAGAGTGAAGAAGGAGGAGGGTATCTGGGATCCCCGTGTTTTACACCATCTACAGCTAATGGGGCTCAACCAACCCAATGACCATGGTCAGCGTTAGAGTCTCTTCTCCAATCGAGAGGTCAAATTTGACTCCATTGGAGTCAGGATGGGCTGGTCCTTCCTACTATCTTACCCTCCCTTCAGCAATTAAAACCTTAAACCTGAGTTGATAAGCAGTGCTCCCAGAACCAAACAACAATCTACCAAGGTTTCTGAAAAATGATTCGAGCTGATATTAGTAAGTTATCCCACTAGATGGCACTGTGGGCTTCCAAACCAGAACCACACGTAACCAGGCAAACCAACCCAGAGCTGCAGAAACCAGATTGAGGACCAACCTTCTTGCTTCCCCTTCTGGCTTTCCCACCGCTTAGAAAACAGTTCAGATGGAGTTGAATGCCACAATGGATCACCTTCAAACTGTTTACTTGTTTTACGTAATGAAGAAATATCAACCTGAGTACATTCCCCGAATATTTTTATAATGCCACTGTGTGCATGTGTACCAACAAGAGGCAGCATCGAGGCAGGGGTTAAGAGCCTAGATGCTGCAACATGCTCCCTGGGTTTGAAAGCCTAACATCACTTTCCTTACCTAAAAAATGATAGTTATTCCCTTAATTACAGTTCTTACCTGGTTAGGCTGTTGTAAGGGTTAAAGAACTAACATAGGTGAAGTTTGGAGAACAGTGCCTGGCACATATCAAATGCTGCATAATGATAGCTATCAATATTATACACAAGGCATTGTTGGGGGAGTTATGAAAAATAAAGGCATGAATCAGACAAGGACTCTGCTCTCAAGGTATTTAAATCTGGATAGTAAGATTCAATATAAACAAACTACATTTAAAAGTAAAAAATGATAACTCTAAGAAGTACATATTAAGTGTCACAGGAAAAGCTCCCATTTCCCCCATATTGCTTTTTTTTATTTTTTAGCAGAGAGACAATTTTTTCTCTCCAGAGTTGTCCACTGATTCTAAACACAACTACTATTTTTTTTTTTTAACTCTTCTTGTTACATTGGTTCACCACCAATATCTCTTTCTCCTAAGATTTTACTATGAAATAAAACTGGAACAACAGGAGACAATTATGTCTTCAAGGGTTGTATTTTCTCTGTTATTTGGTCTAGAATTTTTTTTTTTTAAGGTGCAAGGAAGTACAGCAAGGAGAGATTGGAAGCGCATAGTCTTCAGTTGGAGAAGTGCTAGATCTGAACCCAGGTTCTATGACTTATTTTGCTGGCTGACTTCAAGTAATTTACTTAAAATCTCTAAGCCTCAGTTCCGAAACATGTACTGTGATAACAGTGATTAAACTAACTAAAACAAGCAAAAGAACTGTGGCAGAAACCATTCGTTGGCTGAGCCAATGCCCTTCCAAATCCTCTTCTAACTCCCTTTCAGCTTTAGAGGACATGGGACACGATTCTGGTCAATGGTTGTACATGGAAGTCTCCCGGGAAGGATTTCCCTTCCCAACTACAAAGACAAAGCTTTGGGTCCTACCTCTGTCTTCCAGTTGGAAAGAATATTGATGGCTGGAGGGACAGCAGTCATCTTGCAGCCAAGAATAGAAAATCACCTGCTAAGAATGGCCCAGAAGGAAGTTAAAAGGAACCTAGCTTCTAGGTTCTTGAGTAACTGGACTTGGACTAGGTATCTCAAGGCTTCTTATCATGTAAAATTAATAGCCCCCTATCTAAAAAAAGCCACTGGTTGTCAAGTTTTTTAAAAATTGCTACACAGAGAATAGAGAAAGATCACTTCCTTCTGGGCCAGTGAGAACAGACCATCTCGACAACAAGGTTTTTGCGCTGACACTTGAAATTAAGATAGATTCAGGACAAGCAGAAATGAGAAGAAAAGGCAGCCTAGTTCAGCTTCATTTAAAAAATGTTTGTCATGTACCAGGCACTGTGTTTGGAGCGGGCATGGAAAGTGATGAAGACATGGTCCCTCCCAGCAAGGAGCTCACCATCCTGAGGGCACAAGTGTTCACCACGTGCTGTGATGCGTCAACACTAGAAGGACAGACAAGGTGCAGGTGACGGACACCTCTGTTGGGGGGCTCAGGAAACATTTCAAAAGAGATGTCAACGCTGAGCAAAAGGGACTGCAGGTAAATCCACGGTGGCAGCAGGCAGGGATCCTTCCTCCAGTTTTCTCCTCCCACTTTTTAGACTTGTTCTTACACCCTCTTAAATTTTAAGTTAGAAGGATGCCAACCACTCCTCTACTCAATCCCATGAAACAATATTGTTGAGCCCAGTTTGCAGAGATTCAGACATTGCTTCATCCTCTCATATAAATCCTTTCAATTTTTTCCTCATTTGAGCCTTTTTGGATGATACAGGCCAGCCAGGCACCGGGCAGCTCTCCCTGATCCCTATGGATCTGCCAGTCTTCAGAGCCACCACCGTAGGGTGTTTCTAGAGGAATGTGGAATGCCAGGATGCCACAGAAACATCCTCTTCCACTCCGTATTAGTCAGGGCCCGGGTGGGACACGGCGTCCAGTCTGGGCTCTCCAGCTTAAGGAAGTTGAGAAGAACTCGGAGGAACTCCAGGAGAGGAGATTAAAATATGAGACTGTCTGTTTGAGAGCCTGATTTAAAAAAAAAAAACAAAAACAAAAAACCAAAAACCTCTAAATAAGGATTTGGAATGACTTAGTTTGAGCACCAGATGACCAAAAGATGGCTTCACTGCAATGAAGGGAATTGGGCTTTTATAAGCAACTGTTTTCTCTTCCACCAAGACAGCTAGAGAAAGAAATAGGATGACTTAAATCCCTCCAGTTATAAATTCAACACCAGATAGAAATCACTGTATCAGGTAAATTTTGAAATACTAGACTATGTTACCAAATAAAGTAGGGAAGCTCTTCTTTAAATTCAGGGATGCTCCTGAGGGAAACCAGCTGAAGCGAATCTAATCCGGAAACCTGGTTTGGTTTTCCACCAGCATGCCAGTGCTCTGAGCTTATCCCAGAAGGTCACATTGATACCAACAACATTGGGAAGGGCTGGGGAAAAAAAAGTTTGTAATCTGAGCCAAATCACACCCCACAATGTAGAAAATCTCCAGGCAATATCCAAGAGGCTCCGCCATGCAGACTGGTTAAATCTCCACGACTCCACTGAGCTCTATTCCCCCTCCCCCTACCCAAAGGGACAAGTGCAGAAAGTTAAAGCTAAGCCACAAGCCACCACGAAGGTGTCCTTTTGCCCTCCGGAAGGCACAGCTTTATTGCTAGGGAGACTGAATTGGGCAAGTTTTCCCAGTAAGTGCTTCATAAACAGAAACAGCTCTTTCTCTCCCAGCCAACCTGAAAAAGATCACAGCCTTCTAGAAGGGGTGTTGAAAGAGGCGATTGGCTCCAAGCTGTAATTCAGTATTTCCAGAGTTTGATGGAAATTGTACATTTACCCATAGAAGGCCATGTAGGTTAATTTATCACCTTTCTTTGCTTTGGCTGTAATCAGAGCCATCTAGTACATAATTGCTACTAGCAATTATGTAATGTAAACTGGAAGCTTCAAAAGACTCAGAGTGGCGATTATATGAGTCTTTGATTAATAAAAACGGGAAAATAAATTCTTTTCGGCACTGGGACATAGTAGAAATGGCATGAAGACAGACCAGCCTGGGTCTGAACTCTGGCTCTGCTTCTTAGTGGCCCTATAACCTCAGCCAAGACACTTGTCGTCTCCCACTCTCAGTGTCCTCATCTGAAAAATGGGTACAATGAAATACCAGTTTTTAGAACTGCGTTGAGGATTAAGTTGTGAGTAATCCAATCCTAGGATCTGAGCTCAGGATTTGGAGTCAGGAAGATACAAGCCCTAGTCCTCACTCTGCCACTTAGCTGGATGTTACTGGGCAAATTATATAACTTCACTAAGTGCCACATGCGGGTAACAGCACACGCCTTAAAAGATTCCACTGAGGATCAGAAATGGTGAAATGATAGATAGAAAGTATCCAGGGCAGTGCCTGGCCCTTGGTAGGTGAACCATAGACAATGAAATAGCTACAGCACTCACTATACACATATATAACTCTGGCAGACACTAGGAAGACACTAGAAGAGATCCGCAGTGGCAAAAATGCTGGGAGACAATGACCTGGTCTAAGATCTGCTGAAAGGACGGCCATACAATCACTGAGAAGGCTGAGTTTTCATGCTGAATTATTTCTACACTTAAGATGACTCTGGAATTTACAATTTCAGTTTAAGGAAAGGTGGCTGGGGTTGGGATGCAGAAGGCAGGTAGCAAAGAAACCAGGGAATAAAGGTGAGTAACTTTTGTTTGTCACCTGGCAAAAAACTATGAGAAAGTCTAATAACAGCAAATAAGTAAACAGACAGATGTGATTTGGGGCAATGCCAATGACTCCCAACTTCTTACAGCACCTGTCTGGAATATTCTCAAATACTACTTAGGAAACAACAGCTCAAGGGTGAAAAATGATCATTTGTCTTCAAAGTTAGCAGGACTGCTTCTGCTTAATGGCTCCCTGGGGATCCTGCAAAGGGGTGAGCAAGTGGTCAAAGATTCAGGGATTCAGAATCCTATTAAATATCTCTAACTCACTACAACTTACTAATACTTCTCTATGCAATAGTTCTTTTGTCTCTAAACATGCCTATGTCTCTTGTTTTAAAAAAAAATGCCCCTTCAACTCCTTTATATTTTCTTCCCTTCATGGCCCTATTTTATTGAAAGAATACAAGAATACACTACTTGGTGATTGCCAAACATCAGTCAAAAATCATATCAGAATAAGTTCATAAGCAGATTCCTTGGCCCTTCTCCAACCTCACTTAATCAGAATCTGAACCTTTCCAGGAATGCGTATTTTTTAAAAAGCTTCCTGGTGATTGTAAGGAATGAGACCCACTGGACTTTACACTCAATGTGTCTACATCCTTGCCCATTCACCCACTGCAATCTGAGCCCCAACTCCACCACTCCTTGGTTTTATCACCAAGGACCTCCTTTCCCGCCAAAGCGAATGACAACTGTTAAATCCTAAACTTCTTTAACCATTGAAGGCTTTATGGTCCCTGGAAAAGTATGTTCTTAAACTTAATCCATTCCTGTGGGTGTGCAACTATAGTAAGTAGGATCTTTTGGTGAGTAGTGACCCAACTCATTCAGAGTAGGTCTTCAATCCTTTTACTGGAGAGCTATGTAAGAGAATGAAATTCAAACAAATAGGGAGAAAACCACAGAGACTGAAAGAGAAAGCCACAGAAACAGAGAGGAAGCCACTGAAGCCAGAAACTGAAAGCAATGAGACCCAGAAGAGAAGGCGGAGACCAGCAGATGCAGCCATGTGCATTGTCATGTGACAGAGGGGTCCAGGATCACCCGCAGCCGGTCTTTGGGGAGAGAGCATTGCCTGATAATGCCTCGATTTGGACATTTTCAAGCCCTCAGTACCGTAAGCTCGTAAGCTAATAAACCCCCACAGTAAAACCAAACCATTTCTGGTTTATTGCATTTTGGCAGCCTAGCAAACTGAAACAACCATCCAGGCAGATCTGACATGGATGACTATTTCCATTCTTGAAACCTCACTCTTCTTGCCTTCTACGACACCACCTTCTTTTGTTCTTGTTTTCCGTTTGTTTGTTTTTTTCTTCTACATCTCTGTTTTTCTCTTCTTTTGTAGAGAGCTTCATGAACTCTGCTTCTTGACCCTTAAATGTTTCCCCGGGGTCAGTCGGCCACTCATTTTATAAACTACCTACTAGGCATTGTTCTAGAATCTAGATGCAGGGTACAGAGGAGTAAACACAAAGACAAGGTCTCTGCTCTCATGGACTACACATTCTATCAGGTTCCATACTCTTCCAGCTTTATAGCAAGATTCCTTAATCTAAGGTCCCTGGACCTCTGAAATATTATTAAATATTGTGCAATACTGTACATTAATGGGAGGTGAGAAGGGAGAGCTCTCATTCAATTCTCAAATAAACCCATAAAAGTTTCAATTCCACTGCAACACATACTCTTTGGGGATCTCACCCACACTCAAAGCTTCGACTATGATGGATATGCTGATGATTTCTAAACACAGCAGAGAGCCGAGCTATCCAATACATAGGCATAGATGGCTATTTAAATTTAAATTCATCAAAAATTCAGTTCCTTAATCACAGGAGTCACATTTCAAGTACTCAGTAGCCACATGTGGCTAGTGGCTTCCATATTTGACAGTGCAGATTCAAAATATTTCTATCATCGCAGAAAGTTTTATTGAACCGTGTTGACATTAGAAGTTTCAAGATCAAACCCAGGATGTGAGTTTCGGCTCTGCTGTCTGAGTAACTCAGAGCAGGTTCCTAAACCTTTCTCTACATCCCTGTTCCCTCATCTGTTATGAGGATTAAATGAGATAATTAATATAAAGCCCCTAACAGAATGCTTAGCAAGTTATAATGTTAATACTTGTTTATTGTTACTATTATTATTATTATTATAAATTTTCAGTGTTGCTGAGTTCCCTTGACTGTCCCAAGAGAATCTCATACTCAACATGTCCAATACTTGAATTCATCATCTTTCTCTCCTCTCCTTGTACTCCAAAAGGAAAGAGTCAATCAAACTAGAAATGCACCCCCACATCCAATTTCACTCTAAGTCCTACAGATTCTACTTCCTTACCATCTCCAAACCCATCCATCTCCCTTCATCACCCCTATTGCCACTGCCAAGCTCTCATCACTTCTAGCTGGGATTACTTTAATAGGCTCTTAACTGCTTTTCCTGTTGCCAATCTGGCCCCACTCCAGTTTATCCTCTACACTGATACAATGAAAGGCAGATTTGAACGTATCCCTCCTGCTTAAGATCATTCAGGCTTCCCACAATTGCAAAACAAAGGTCAAATCCCTCAGCTAAGCAACAAAAGCCTTCCTGATCTGACTGCTCTATGCCTTTCCAGCTCCTTCGTCTCCCACCTTCCACTCCAGGACCTCACTCCAGCCCTACAGCCTTTCTCTGCCTTTGAATATGCCATTCTCCATACCTGGCATATATTTTTCTCTATACCCTTTTTGGTTTCATTAATTCCCATGAGGAAGAAAGAATAGCATAGGGATTAAGCATCAGGGGCTCTAGTTTTAAACTACTACCTGGATTCAAATCTTGCTCTCCCATCTACCCTATTCAATTTCCGTCTCTATAAGATGATTATAATAGTATCTGTATCATTGGGGTATTTTGAGGATTAAATAAATTAACACCCATCCAATACTTAGATAAATATCTAGCACTGAGTAGATACTCAATGCTTTAACTTCCTTCAAAAGTATTACCTTCTCAGGGAAGTCTTCCTTGGCTGCTGGTACCCACCTGATAGTGCCCTCTCTTGCTGTACATATAAAGCCAGGTCTCCACTGCCATTGAGTCCTCCCTGGCCAGTCCAGAAAGACACCTTGCTGAGGACTCTCAAATCAGCACAGATCACACTTTCCCTTCCTACTCATCAAAAAATATTTCCTTTTTCCTTTGGGAGTCACAATCCCTGGCACCGTGCGCTGGGACGGCAGAGAGACTACAAGTCCCAGGGGGTGCGGCGCGACCGCCCGGAGGGCGGGGGGTACGAAAGAGGAGCCCGAAGGGCACTGGGTTACTCCTCCAGGAAAGTAGGTAGAAAGCCAGGGACTGCGTGGACTGGACACCACAGAGCAATCTGACTTTGGGCATACTTCATACAACACTCATGAAAACGTGGAACTGCTGAGATCAATGAAATCTATAGACGGAGACCAGACACCAGAGAATCTGAGAGCAGCCAGCCCAGCAGAGAGGAGACAGGCATAGAAAAACAACAACACGAAAAACTCCAAAATAAAAGCGGAGGATTTTTGGAGTTCTGGTGAACATAGAAAGGGGAAGGGCCCTGAGGTGCATATGCAAATCCCGAAGAAAAGCTGATCTCTCTGCCCTGTGGACCTTTCCTTAATGGCCCTGGTTGCTTTGTCTCTTAGCATTTCAATAACCCATTAGATCTCTGAGGAGGGCCCTTTTTTTTTTTTTTTTTTTTTTTTAATCCTTTTTTCTTTTTCTAAAACAATTACTCTAAGAAGCCCAATACAGAAAGCTTCAAAGACTTGCTATTTGGGCAGGTCAAGTCAAGAGCAGAACTAGGAGAGCTCTGAGACAAAACGCAATAATCCAGTGGCTGCGAAAATTCACTAAACACCACAACTTCCCAAGAAAAGGGGGGTGTCCGCTCACAGCCATCATCCTGGTGGACAGGAAACACTCCTGCCCATCGCCAGCCCCATAGCCCAGAACTGCCCCAGACAACCCAGTGTGACGGAAGTGCTTCAAATAACAGGCACACACCACAAAACTGGGCGTGGACATTAACCTTCCCTGCAACCTCAGCTGATTGTCCCAGAGTTGGGAAGGTAGAGCAGTGTGAATTAACAAAGCCCCATTCAGCCATCATTTCAGCAGACTGGGAGCCTCCCTACACAGCCCAGCAGCCCAGAACTGCCCTGGGGGGACGGCACTCACCTGTGACATAGCACAGTCATCCCTCAACAGAGGACCCAGGGTGCACGGCCTGGAAGAGGGGCCCACTTGCAAGTCTCAGGAGCCATACGCCAATACCAAGGACTTGTGGGTCAGTGGCAGAGACAAACTGTGGCAGGACTGAACTGAAGGATTAGACTATTGCAGCAGCTTTAAAACTCTAGGGTCACCAGGGAGATTTGATTGTTAGAGCCACCCCCCACTCCCTGACTGCCCAGAAACACGCCCCATATACAGGGCAGGCAACACCAACTACACACGCAAGCTTGGTACACCAATTGGACCCCACAAGACTCACTCCCCCACTCACCAAAAAGGCTAAGCAGGGGAGAACTGGCTTGTGGAGAACAGGTGGCTCGTGGACGACACCTGCTGGTTAGTTAGAGAAAGTGTACTCCACGAAGCTGTAGATCTGATAAATTAGAGATAAGGACTTCAATTGGTGTACAAATCCTAAAAGAACCCTATCAAGTTCAGCAAATGCCACGAGGCCAAAAACAACAGAAAATTATAAAGCATATGAAAAAACCAGACGATATGGATAACCCAAGCCCAAGCACCCAAATCAAAAGACCAGAAGAGACACAGCACCTAGAGCAGCTACTCAAAGAACTAAAGATGAACAATGAGACCATAGTACGGGAGATAAAGGAAATCAAGAAGATCCTAGAAGAGCATAAAGAAGACATTGCAAGACTAAATAAAAAAATGGATGATCTTATGGAAATTAAAGAAACTGTTGACCAAATTAAAAAGATTCTGGACACTCATAGTACAAGACTAGAGGAAGTTGAACAATGAATCAGTGACCTGGAAGATGACAGAATGGAAAATGAAAGCATAAAAGAAAGAATGGGGAAAAAAATTGAAAAAATCGAAATGGACCTCAGGGATATGATAGATAATATGAAATGTCCAAATATAAGACTCATTGGTGTCCCAGAAGGGGAAGAAAAGGGTAAAGGTCTAGGAAGACTATTCAAAGAAATTGTTGGGGAAAACTTCCCAAATCTTCTAAACAACATAAATACACAAATCATAAATGCTCAGCGAACCCCAAATAGAATAAATCCAAATAAACCCACTCCGAGATATATACTGATCACACTGTCAAACACAGAAGACAAGGAGCAAGTTCTGAAAGCAGCAAGAGAAAAGCAATTCACCACATACAAAGGAAACAGCATAAGACTAAGTAGTGACTACTCAGCAGCCACCATGGAGGCGAGAAGGCAGTGGCACGATATATTTAAAATTCTGAGTGAGAAAAATTTCCAGCCAAGAATACTTTATCCAGCAAAGCTCTCCTTCAAATTTGAGGGAGAGCTTAAATTTTTCACAGACAAACAAATGCTGAGAGAATTTGCTAACAAGAGACCTGCCCTACTGGAGACACTAAAGGGAGCCCTACACACAGAGAAACAAAGACAGGACAGAGAGACTTGGAGAAAGGTTCAGTACTAAAGAGATTCGGTATGGGTACAATAAAGGATATTAATAGACAGAGGGGAAAAATATGACAAACATAAACCAAAGGACAAGATGGCTGATTCAAGAAATGCCTTCACGGTTATAACGTTGAATGTAAATGGATTAAACTCCCCAATTAAAAGATATAGATTCGCAGAATGGATCAAAAAAAATGAACCACCAATATGTTGCATACAAGAGACTCATCTTAGACACAGGGACACAAAGAAACTGAAAGTGAAAGGATGGAAAAAAATATTTCATGCAAGCTACAGCCAAAAGAAAGCAGGTGTAGCAATATTAATCTCAGATAAAATAGACTTCAAATGCAGGGATTTTTGAGAGACAAAGAAGGCCACTACATACTAATAAAAGGGCCAATTCAGCAAGAAGAAATAATCGTAAATGTCTATGCACCCAATCAAGGTGCCACAAAATACATGAGAGAAACACTGGCAAAACTAAAGGAAGCAATTGATATTTCCACAATAATCGTGGGAGACTTCAACACATCACTCTCTCCTATAGATAGATCAACCAGACAGAAGACCAATAAGGAAATTGAAAACCTAAACAATCTGATAAATGAATTAGATTTAACAGACATATACAGGATATTACATCCCAAATCACCAGGATGCACATACTTTTCTAGTGCTCACGGAACTTTCTCCAGAATAGATCACATGCTGGGACATAAAACAAGCCTCAATAAATTTAAAAAGATTCAAATTATTCAAAGCACATTCTCTGACCACAATGGAATACAATTAGAAGTCAATAACCATCAGAGACTTAGAAAATTCACAAATACCTGGAGGTTAAACAACACACTCCTAAACAATCAGTGCGTTAAAGAAGAAATAGCAAGAGAAATTGCTAAATATATAGAAACGAATGAAAATGAGAACACAACATACCAAAACCTATGGGATGCAGCAAAAGCAGTGCTAAGGGGGAAATTTATAGCACTAAATGCATATATTAAAAAGGAAGAAAGAGCCAAAATCAAAGAACTAATGGATCAACTGAAGAAGCTAGAAAATGAACAGCAAACCAATCCTAAACCAAGTAGAAGAAAAGAAATAACAAGGATTAAAGCAGAAATAAATGACTTAGAGAACAAAAAAACAATAGAGAGGATAAATATCACGAAAAGTTGGTTCTTTGAGAAGATCAACAAGATTGACAAGCCCCTAGCTAGACTGACAAAATCAAAAAGAGAGAAGACCCATATAAACAAAATAATGAATGAAAAAGGTGACATAACTGCAGATCCTGAAGAAATTAAAAAAATTATAAGAGGATACTATGAACAACTGTGTGGCAACAAACTGGATAATGTAGAGGAAATGGACAATTTCCTGGAAACATATGAACAACCTAGACTGACCAGAGAAGAAATAGAAGACCTCAACCAACCCATCACAAGCAAAGAGATCCAATCAGTCATCAAAAATCTTCCCACAAATAAATGCCCAGGGCCAGATGGCTTCACAGGGGAATTCTACCAAACTTTCCAGAAAGAACTGACACCAATCTTACTCAAACTCTTTCAAAACTTTGAAGAAAATGGAATACTACCTAACTCATTTTATGAAGCTAACATCAATCTAATACCAAAACCAGGCAAAGATGCTACAAAAAAGGAAAACTACCGGCCAATCTCCCTAATGAATATAGATGCAAAAATCCTCAACAAAATACTTGCAAATCGAATCCAAAGACACATTAAAAAAATCATACACCATGACCAAGTGGGGTTTATTCCAGGCATGCAAGGATGGTTCAACATAAGAAAATCAATCAATGTATTACAACACATTAAAAACTCGAAAGGGAAAAATCAATTGATCATCTCAATAGATGCTGAAAAAGCATTTGACAAAATCCAACATCCCTTTTTGATAAAAACACTTCAAAAGGTAGGAATTGAAGGAAACTTCCTCAACGTGATAAAGAGCATATATGAAAAACCCACAGCCAGCATAGTACTCAATGGAGAGAGACTGAAAGCCTTCCCTCTAAGATCAGGAACAAGACAAGGATGCCCGCTGTCACCACTGTTATTCAACATTGTGCTGGAAGTGCTAGCCAGGGCAATCCGGCAAGACAAAGAAATAAAAGGCATCCAAATTGGAAAAGAAGAAGTAAAACTGTCATTGTTTGCAGATGATATGATCTTATATCTAGAAAACCCTGAGAAATCGACGATACAGCTACTAGAGCTAATAAACAAATTTAGCAAAGTAGCGGGATACAAGGTTAATGCACATAAGTCAGTAATGTTTCTATATGCTAGAAATGAACAAACTGAAGAGACACTCAAAAAAAAGATACCATTTTGAATAGCAACTAAAAAAATCAAGTACCTAGGAATAAACTTAACCAAAGATGTAAAAGACCTATACAAAGAAAACTACATAACTCTACTAACAGAAATAGAAGGGGACCTTAAAAGATGGAAAAATATTCCATGTTCATGGATAGGAAGGCTAAATGTCATTAAGATGTCCATTCTACCCAAACTCATCTACAGATTCAATGCAATCCCAATCAAAATTCCAACAACCTACTTTGCAGACTTGGAAAAGCTAGTTATCAAATTTATTTAGCAAGGGAAGATGCCTCAAATTGTTAAAGACACTCTAAAAAAGAAAAACGAAGTGGGAGGACTTACACTCCCTGACTTTGAAGCTTATTACAAAGCCACAGTTGCCAAAACAGCATGGTACTGGCACAAAGATAGACATATAGATCCATGGAATCAAATTGAGAATTCAGAGATAGACCCTCAGATCTATGGCCGACTGATCTTTGATAAGGCCCCCAAAGTCACTGAACTGAGTCATAATGGTCTTTTCAACAAATGGGGCTGGGAGAGTTGGATATCCATATCCAAAAGAATGAAAGAGGACCCCTACCTCACCCCCTACACAAAAATTAACTCAAAATGGACCAAAGATCTCAATATAAAAGAATGTACCATAAAACTCCTAGAAGATAATGTAGGAAAACATCTTCAAGACCTTGTATTAGGCGGCCACTTCCTAGACTTTATACCCAAAGCACAAGCAACAAAAGAGAAAATAGATAAATGGGAACTCCTCAAGCTTAGAAGTTTCTGCACCTCAAAGGAATTTCTCAAAAAGGTAAAGAGGCAGCCAACTCAATGGGAAAAAATTTTTGGAAACCATGTATTCGACAAAAGACTGATATCTTGCATATATAAAGAAATCCTACAACTGAATGACAATAGTACAGTCAGCCCAATTATAAAATGGGCAAAAGAGATGAAAAGACAGTTCTCTGAAGAGGAAATACAAATGGTCAAGAAACACATGAAAAAATGTTCAGCTTCACTAGCTATTAGAGAGATGCAAATTAAGACCACAATGAGATACCATCTAACACCGGTTAGAATGGCTGCCATTAAACAAACAGGAAACTACAAATGCTGGAGGGGATGTGGAGAAATTGGAACTCTTATTCATTGTTGGTGGGACTGTATAATGGTTCAGCCACTCTGGAAGTCAGTCTGGCAGTTCCTTAGAAAACTAGATATAGAGTTACCATTCGATCCAGCGATTGCACTTCTCGGTATATACCCGGAAGGTCGGAAAGCAGTGACACGAACAGATATATGCACGCCAATGTTCATAGCAGCATTATTCACAATTGCCAAGAGATGGAAACAACCCAAATGTCCTTCAACAGATGAGTGGATAAATAAAATGTGGTATATACACACGATGGAATACTATGCAGCAGTAAGAAGGAACGATCTCGTGAAACATGACAACATGGATGAACCTTGAAGACATAATGCTGAGCGAAATAAGCCAGGCACAAAAAGAGAAATATTATATGCTACCACTAATGTGAACTTTGAAAAATGTAAAACAAATGGTTTATAATGTAGAATGTAGGGGAACTAGCAATAGAGAGCAATTAAGGAAGGGGGAACAATAATCCAAGAAGAACAGATAAGCTATTTAACGTTCTGGGGATGCCCAGGAATGACTATGGTCTGTTAATTTCTGATGGATATAGTGGGAACAAGTTCACAGAAATGTTGCTATATTAGGTAACTTTCTTGGGGTAAAGTAGGAACATGTTGGAAGTTAAGCAGTTATCTTAGGTTAGTTGTCTTTTTCTTACTCCCCTGTTATGGTCTCTTTGAAATGTTCTTTTATTGTATGTTTGTTTTCTTTTTAACTTTTTTTTCATACAGTTGATTTAAAAAAGAAGGGAAAGTTAAAAAAAAAAAAAAAGAAAAGAAAAACACAGAAAAAAAAAAGATGTAGTGCCCCCTTGAGGAGCCTGTGGAGAATGCAGGGGTATTCGCCTGCTCCACCTCCATGGTTGCTAACATGACCACAGACATAGGGGACTGGTGGTTTGATAGGTTGAGCCCTCTACCACAGGTTTTACCCTTGGGAAGACGGTTGCTGCAAAGGAGAGGCTAGGCCTCCCTATAATTGTGCCTAAGAGCCTCCTCCCGAATGCCTCTTTGTTGCTCAGATGTGGCCCTGTCTCTCTAGCTAAGCCAACTTGAAAGGTGAAATCACTGCCCTCCCCCCTACGTGGGATCAGACACCCAGGGGAGTGAATCTCCCTGGCAACGTGGAATATGACTCCCGGGGAGGAATGTAGACCTGGCATCGTGGGACGGAGAACATCTTCTTGACCAAAAGGGGGATGTGAAAGGAAATGAAATAAGCTTCAGTGGCAGAGAGATTCCAAAAGGAGCCGAGAGGTCACTCTGGTGGGCACTCTTATGCACACTTTAGACAACCCTTTTTAGGTTCTAAAGAATTGGGGTAGCTGGTGGTGGATACCTGAAACTATCAAACTACAACCCAGAACCCATGAATCTCGAAGACAGTTGTATAAAAATGTAGCTTATGAGGGGTGACAATGGGATTGGGAAAGCCATAAGGACCACACTCCACTTTGTCTAGTTTATGGATGGATGAGTAGAAAAATAGGGGAAGGAAACAAACAGACAAAGGTACCCAGTGTTCTTTTTTACTTCAATTGCTCTTTTTCACTCTAATTATTATTCTTGTTATTTTTGTGTGTGTGCTAATGAAGGTGACAGGGATTGATTTGGGTGATGAATGTACCACTATGTAATGGTACTGTAAACAATCGAAAGTACATTTTGTTTTGTATGACTGCGTGGTATGTGAATATATCTCAATAAAATGAAGATTTAAAAAAAAAAAAAAAAAAAACCACAATGAGATACCACTTCACACCCACTAGAATGTCTGTTATTAGAAAAACAGAAAAGATCAAGTGCTGATACCCTCATATAGTGTTGATGGAAATGTAAAGTGGTATAGCCACTGTGGAAACCAGTTTGGCAGTTCCTTAAAAAGTTAAACATAGAACTACCATGTGACCTGGCAATACCATTTCTAGGTATATACCCAAAAGAATTGAAAGCAGGGACTAGGAAAGTTATTTGTACCCAATGTTCAGAGCAGCATTTTTAACAACAGCAAAAGGTGGAAACCACCCAAATGTCCACCTCAGCTGATGAATGGAAAAACAAAATGTGGAATATACATGCAATGGAATACTACTCAGCCTTAAAAAAGGAATGAAGTTCTGATACATGCCACTACATGGTGGATGAACCTCGAAGACATCATGTTGAATGAAGTAAGTCAAACACAAAGGGAAAGCTATTGCATGGCTCCACTTATGTGCATAATAGCTAGTACATGTAAAATCAAAAAGATAGAAAGTAGAGTACAGGTTAACAGGGGAAGGTAGAGGGGAGGGGAGGAGGATTGTGGAGTTAATGCATAATGGGTGTGAGGTTTCTGTTTGGAGTGATGGGAAAATTCTGCTAAAGGAACATGGTGAGGGCAGCACAGCACTGTGAATGTGATAAATCCCACTGAATGGTACACTTGGGAGTGACTGAGATAGGAAAGGTTATGTTGTGAAAGATTATGCTGCCACAATTCTTTTTTTTTTTAAAAAGAGCAACTAAAGAGATAATGACAATTAAAGGCAATACATGATCCTGGACTATATCTAATAATGGAGGAGAAAAGGCCTAAAAGGACCTTACAGGGACATATGAAAAATTTGGAATATTGCCTATAAGTTTTATATCAATGTGAAAGTTCTTTAACTTGATAACTGTGCTTAGGGTGATTACACAATTGAATATCCATAGGAAATGTCCATGGAAGTATTATGTGTTCAAGGATTATGATGTATGCAACCTCTCTCAAGTGTTTAGAAAATAGATTAATGGGGGGGGTGGATAGATAGACAAATAGATTGATAGAAAGATGGATGGAGAGAGGATGATACTGCAAATGTGACGAAACATTAAAATTGGTGCATCTGGAATCTGGGGGGGATATGTTGGAGTCCTCTGTATGGATTTTGTATTATTTTTGCAATCTTTCTGTAAGCTTGAAATTATTTCCAAATAAAATCTTAGGGAAAAAAAAAAGTTCTTGTCCAACTCTCAGTTATCCAGTGTGAGAAAACTGCAGCTCATGCTTGGCAGTACCTCCATCATGGGCAGGAAAGGACATGGCTCTCCAATTAGACATTGTGGGTGAAAGGGCTAGTAGGAAGAGACTTTAAAGCCCAAGGCTATGATTTTTTTCTCTGAATTAGCTATGAGTTTCAATCTTCATGCCAACCCTTGGGTTCTAATGAACACGGAAAAAAATTCCTTCTCTCCAATGGCCTGTTCTGAGATGTTTTTTACAAAGGGTAAAGAATCCCACACCCACAATAAAACCATAGGCCTCTCATCACATACAATTCAAAGAATTATACTTAACCCCACTTGTTCTAGTTTGCTAATGCTACCGGGATGCAAAACGCCAGAAATGGATTGGCTTTTATAAAGGGGGTTTATTTGGTTACACAGTCACAGTCTTAAGGCCATAAAGTGTCCAAGGTAAGGCATCAACAATCGGGTACCTTCACTGGAGGATGGCCAATGTTGTCCAGAAAACCTCTGTTAGTTGGGAAAGCACATGGCTGGTGTCTGCTCCAGAGTTCTGGTTTCAAAATGGCTTTCTCCCAGGACATTCCTCTCTTAGGCTTCAGTTTCTCGCCAAAATGTCACTCTCAGTTGCTCTTGGGGTGTTTGTCCTCTCTTAGCTTCTCCGGAGCAAAAGTCTGCTTTCAAAGGCCGTCTCCAAAATGTCTTTGTAAGCTGAAGCTCCTCCCTCAGTTCCAGTGCACTCTTCACAGTGTCCCTCTTGACTGTAGCAAGCTCCCTTCTTCTGTCTGAGCTTATATAGTGCTCCAGTAATCAAGGCTCACACTGAATGGGTGGGGCCATGCCTCCACGGAAATTATCTCATCAGAATTATCACCTACAGTTGGGTGGGTCACATCTCCACAGAAACACTCAAAGGATTACAATTTAATCAACACTGATACGTCTGCCCACACAATATTACATCAAAGATAATGGCTTTTTCTGGGGGACACAATATACACAAACCGGCACACCACTACATTCCTCAAATGGGTTCTGAAGAAACTGAGCAAGGAGAATTATTGCAGCTTAAAGTTTCTTTAATTGCTTGCTCTAAGCTAAAGGAGCACTCTGCTCTTTTCTTTCTTTTTTTCTTTAAACGCAATTTGATTGAGATATATTCACGTAACAGACAATCCTCCAAAGTGTACAATCAGTTGTTCATAGTATCATCATATAGTTGTGTATTCATCGCCACAATCTTTGAACATTTTCATTACTCCAAAAAATAAAAATAAAATTAAAATAAAAAGGAACATCTAAAACATTTCATTCCCCTCCTCCCCCACTCTGCTCTTTTCTAGTTTCCTACATCTGAGTAGCTCCTTGGCCCCAGTCACTACTTAGCTCCACAGTGAAATCTTAGGCACTCTAAAGAGAGTGAATACAATGAACCAGGTCACTTAATTTACTCAGGAGATAAATATGACAACCGAATGGCTCCCCAGAACTTGACATCTGTGATGACGGGTCAAGGTCTTGAGCAATGAGTCTCAAAGGCCAGCTCTTCCGTCCTTGCCTTTCCTCCTTCCCCTACAAACTGTGCCCCTCCTCACCTTTGGAAAATCCCTTGCCTCCCAATCCAGAGCTTTCACAGTAGGGAAGGAAATGCTAAGAAGCTACAGAGAATTCTCAAACCTAATGCAACCCAGAAGCCACTGTATCCACAGGTAACCCAAAACATTATTTTGGGCATTTCAACTGGATCCTGGCCCCTTTATCCAAAATGCTTAAAATAAGGAGTTAAAGTTCCTTCTCCACTGATTCTCTCTCACAGGGACAAGTCAGAAAACTTCCCCAGGACAAGCATAAGGTTTATGCTTCTGTTCCCTACAACCTCCCAACTTTCTTCCCACCAAGAACCCTTAAGTTATATTCCCCAACCACTACGTTTTGACAGATACAAATGACTAAACATTATCTGTCTCTTTATTAATGTGTGTGTTCTAAATCAAAGACACAGCTACCATTTAGAACTTCAGGTGAGCATCCAATAACATGTCTCACCGCACTGGGTTGACTAAGTCAAACTAAAAGGAACTTAATGTTTTAGGTCGTCTTATTACAGAAAAATCCATGTGTGGTTAGGTGTTTGGAAATGTTGAAAACACCTAAAGAAACCCCTGCCTCCAAGGACCCACTGACCTTGTTAATCAATATACAAACCACTGTTTTCTTGATCTCATCTTGGCTTCTCTTCCTCTGACAACCTCTGAAATGTTGTTCCTAGAGTTTTGTTCACAGCCCCCTTCTCTTCTCACTATTAATAGTCTCTCCCGACAATGTCATCCAAAACCATGGCTTCAACTACAACCCATATGTTGACTCCCAAACTGTATTTCCAGCTCCACCTCTTCTACCAAGTTCCACTTCTCTGTATCCAACTGTTAACAGGAATCACTAAAACCTTGCCTCCTTTGGCTCGGCAAACATGTCCAAAACTAATCATTCTTCCCTACTACATCTTCACCTTTTCGCCAAGCAACTCATCTCTGAGCCTTCCTTTGCTCAGCCACCTGCATCACCACCCATCCACTTAGTTGTCCAAGGAAACTCACAAATAGTCTGGGCAGTTCCCTCTCTTCCACGCCATATTACCAATCTGTTAATGAGTTCTGTTGCTCCTACTACTGAAATGTCTTTCACATCCATCTTCTCCTCTCTATCCCTACTGCCCCTGTAGTGCTCTGATGACAAGTACCAGATTGCTGCAAAAGAATCTCCTGGGGAACATTGTTCTACAAAATAGGTTCTTACCCTTGCTCACAACTAAATTCTGATTCAAGGGCTTGGGGTGGAGCCTGAAGGATTTTTTAACATGCATCCCAGCTTTGAAAACTACTGAAGTCCCACCCTATTGAAATGGCCCCTTAACTGTGCCAGTAAATGTTTAACAACCAGCTGGCTGAGTGAGAGGACAGATTAGTAACATTTGCCAATTTCTGTGGTGTAAATACTCCCACAACAATCATTTCAAGCTACCAGTGTGATATTACTAAATCAGAGTTGGGAAGTGATGTGCACAATCAGTTCTTACAAGCTGATGCAAGCCAGCTCAGCACACCGATGCACCTAGACTGCCACCTGTTACCTTCAAAAGCAGCCCCAACCCTGCCTCTTCCCAGCTTAAAACTCTTTGATGGTTTCCAATAATATTACAGGATACAGCACAAAGTCCTCTGTCTGACCCACAAGGCCTTACAACATGAAACCAACTTCCCCTCCCAACTTCTCCATTTTCCCTGCAGAAAGTTCCACCTAAGCCCATGTTTCAGTTTCCTAGGCTGCTTAAGCAAATACCATGAAATAGTTTGGCTTAAACAATGGGAATATATTAGCTTATAGTTTTGAGGCTGGGAAAAATATCCAAATCAAGGCATCATCAAGGTGATCCTTTCTTCCCAAAGACCAGCGTTCTGGGGCTGACTGCCAGCAAACCTTGGCTCCTCTTTCACATGGCAAGGGCACACAGAGGGGTCTGCTGGTCTCTCCCTTCTCTTCTGGGTTTTATTTCGGCTTCTCGCTTCCTGTGGCTTTCTTTCTGTGTGTCTGAATTCCATGGCTTCACCCCAATAACTGCATCTTCCACCCTGGCCAACTGAGCCCCAGGTCACATGGAAACTTGGCCTTCTCTTCCCTCTGGTGTATTTAGGGATTAATTCATTTTCCTGCCTAATCCCAGAGCTCTGCTCCCTTTAAGCCACAGAACAATGACAAATCCAAGCCTGAGCAGTTGTCACCAGTGATTTTGTAGCTCTGTGTATGTCTCAGAGAGAGAAACTATTGGCAGCCCGAGAGCAAACCTCCTTTAGTATAAATGCTTGCTGTTCTCAATGTATTCAAAATATATTGATTGTGGGTAATAATATGTTGCATTAAATACTAATAATAAACCTGCACATTTAAACAGTGCTTTCCAGTCTACAAAGTGCTTCTACATACATTCTCCCATTTGATCTTTCCAACTTCATAAAGTAGATAAGAAATATTCATACTCTACTGTTTTAAAGATGAAGAAAATGAAGCTTAATAGATTACATGTCATGTCTAAGACCAAACTGTTGGTAAGTTCAGGGAGGAGGATTTCAATCCAGGGTTTCTGACCCTGAATCTCTGTTCTCCATTTCATCTTGACCACACACTACAGTGCTAGACCAAAGCATTCACCTGGAGCTGGGAAGGGGTAGGTGGCTGGAACGACCCAGTGATAAACTTGAGTGGGGCAGGCTGGGAAGAGCTGGAATGGTTATTCTGCTGAAAATGCACCTCCCAGCCAGAAACCAAGAACATCTGGGAAGTCCAGTGCAGCAGAAACTTTGAAACAAGAAGTGGCACAAGTCCAACCTGACCAGTCAAAGAGCACTGACATAAGACAAGAGTTTGCCAGACAACGGCATCTTCCACTGAGGTCATAGAAATAAACACATTTTTGATCATAGCTAAAAACAAATAAAGAATGAAATAATTAAAAAACAAAAAAAATCCTATGCCTAAGAGAACTGCTTCAATAACCAGCTGATGAAAAGGCTATAGACAAGCCAAATAAGACAGAGAAACGTGCCAGGGGAGAGGGCAAGACTTCCAAGGGCTAGAGCCAAAGCTAGAGGGACTTCTAGGAGGCCAATGAAGGATGAGTGTGCAGCCAGAGGGGAGTCTTTGGGGATCAGAGAAGAGAGCACCCTCCCACCCAGGCTTGAAGGCAGGACTCACGAGGGCGAGGCCAGCCAGGTGCAGAGTGACTCAAGGGCCTCTTCACAGAAAGAAGTTTGGGAAACAGACCTAGTGGCAGTGCCAACTCGATTCTATTGTCAGCTGAATTCAGAGCAGCTCAGCTAAGTAGCCAACCTAGAGTAGAACGGGATGGCTGATTCCACAGAAACAACAACTGAACTCCTATAAGAACCTTTTAGAAGAAGACTAAGAAAAAGTGATATTTACGTCTGATTGAAGACCAAACTGAATTAAGGACAAATATGTTTTCAAGATTTTTTGTGACTAAACTTCCCAACTGGTAGTTAACTCTGTCATCATCTGTCTGTTTCTCTCTAGTTAGAAGTCAAAACTAAAATCTGCAAAGGTTGAGTCCTGAAAGGAACGAGGTAGGGAAGATACAAAAAGCCTTATACTCTGCCCCAAAAGGACTAGGGAGAGAGGAACTCAAGGAGAGGAGAAGCTGATGCATCTGGAAAGAGAGTTCAGTTCTTGGGTCCCAACAGACAAATGAAACATAGGGTGGGGAGCCAGCGTGGGTATTTAGGCAGAAGCCTAGTATCACAGACACATGTCTCCAGGGACCACGGATCTCAAGGACAAACAGACTGCAGGCTGTGCTGTTTTCTGGAGAGTCTTTTCAGCTGTCCTACTTCCCTCTTCCCTGCCACACTCCCACCTCCCACACCTCCCCACCCCCCAGCGCCTGTCCAAATTCATTTACCCTTACTCTAGGAAAAACAGGTTTATGGTAAAATTGTTATCTTGTTGTGTGTGTGTGTGTGTTTTTCCAATTAGAAAAAATAAAAACAGTCCTAAACAAGAATTCTGGTCATTTACCAACTCACAGAGAGCCCCTCAGGGGCCTGGGAAGAAACAACAGCATGGCCTGGACTTGGAGTCAGGGCATCTGGGGGTAAAAACCTGATCTCCTTCCACTATTCCAGTTTCCACACAGACCCAAACACCTTCTCTTCTCTGTCAAGCCCTATGACAACTTTCTGATAAGGTATGTATCATTCGCCATCAGCTTTATTTAGCATGAAGGCCTCAGGTACTGGAAAACGGAACAAAAGAAAACAAATTGAATAATCCACAAATCAATTACTTGGGGTTTAAACATGTTAATGAAATGCACAGACACACACATATATGTATATCCCCAATCACACTCCTGCCCAATTTACAGTTAACTCTTTTCAAGTTCAGCTTTAATATCAACAGATTGAGACCAACCCAGATGAACAATGGCATAAAAAAGACTTTGATGATCCCCAAAGTAGATAATTGATTCACTCAAAATCTATTCAAAGAACACTTACTGAATTGCAGCCGGTACACAGAGAAAAGATGAGACAAGCAAGTTTTGGGTGAGCCAGGTGCTATGCTGGAAGCCAGGGGACACAGAGGAGCCTAAAACCTAGTCCTGCCCTTGGGAATCTTAACGTCTGTTTAGGGATAGGACTTAAAGTCTAGAGATATTTAGGAATAATCAAGTGTTCCTATGACAGAGGAAAGAGAAACTAACATCTACTGAGCATCTACTATATTTTCCCCATACTATTGCACTGTAAGTCAGTATTTAAGGAAAATAATATTCTTCTTTTTTTTTATTCAAACTTCATTCTGCTCTTCTCGATTTCTTTATATACAGAATACAAGTATACCATTTGTTGTAACCAAATATCCCTCACTTAACTCCGAGGGCAGATGACTGTAATCATCAATCTACGAAGTCGTGTTCTTGCCAACCTGAACAGTCTCCCTTAATATGACCGCCAGCAAGTCCTTTTCCAAGTTCATGGCCAAGCAGGCACATGCACTGGTGTGTTGTCTGAATGCTCTGCATTACCCCTGCTGGGCTAAGAACATCAGCGTGATTGTCTGTGGGTAACACGGGCTAAGGGAGCTGACTCAGAGTTGGGGGGAAATTATGAAACCACAGAGGACGAGGCAGAAGAAACTTCACTTCAATCACCAATTCCCTAACTGTAATTGCCTGCAAAGTTGAAACTTAATAGTATCCCACTCAACCTGACTCCCAGGGGTGTAAATCTCCCTGGCAATGCAAGATATGACTCCCGGGGATCAATCTGGACCCAGCATCGTTGGATTGAGAACATCTTCTTGACCAAAAGGGGGAAGTGAAATGAAACGAAATAAAGCTTCAGTGGCTGAGAGATTCCAAATGGAGTCGAGAGGTCACTCTGGTGGACATTCTTACACACTATATAGATAACACTTTTTAGGTTTTAATGTATTGGAATAGCTGGAAGTAAATACCTGAAACTACCAAACTCCAACCCAGTAGCCTCGACTCTTGAAGACGAATGTATAAAAATTTAGCTTACAAGGGGTGACAGTGTGATTGTGAAAACCTTGTGGATCGCACCCCCTTTATCGAGTGTGTGGATGGATGAGTAGAAAAATGGGGACAAAAACTAAATGAAAAATAGGGTGGAATGGGGGGGATGATTAGAGTGTTCTTTTTTATTTTTATTTTTTATTCTGATTCTGATTCTTTCTGGTATAAGGAAAATGTTCAAAAATAGATTGGGGTGATGTATGCATAACTATACGATGGTACTGTGAACAGCTGATTGTACACCATGGATAATTGTATGGTATGTGAATATATCTCAGTAAAACTGAATTTTAAAAAAAGTTATAACCAAAAAAAAAAAGTAGCCCACCCTACATGTCCTTATCACTCAAAAGCTCCCTTTCTCTTCTGATTTTTCTGCTCATTATTCACATTTCGGTAGTAACTCGGGTATGATGAGAAGGAAGAAACACTGGCCTATTACTGTTTCCTTATCTAGGATACCGTGCATCCTATAGATTAAAAGAGTGATTTCCTTCAAACTCTTCTTTATGTCCATTTCCTTCTCAAGGACAATTTTAGTGAGAAGGTAATGAATGATATTGGGATGGCCAGGCTCCATTCCTGACCTCAGGTGGGTGAGCGATGTCTCATTTCGATAAGGTAAGCTGGTGTTTGTGATGGCCAGTTTCCCAAGAGGGCAGCTATTTCTGGTTTCATCATATTTCCAGTCTTAAAGTTACTCGCCTTTTCTTCCTGCCTTTCATTACCCCACTTCTCAAACTAGTGATCTACACAAGCTGCACCTATTTCCTCTCTATTCACTTCTTCATTCCCTGCAATCAAGCTTCCATCTCTACTGCTCGACACAAACAGCTCCCTTATCAAACGTCACCAATGACTGCCTAATGTCCTTTATTTCCAACCCTAATTCTTTCTGACATTTCTACAGCATTTGAAATGATTCCTCCTCTTTGGAGGAAAAAAGAAGCATTCCTCTCTTGGCTTAATTTTTTTTGTGCAATTTTATTGAGATATAGTCACATACCATACAATCATCCAAAGTGTACAATCAGTTGTTCACGGTATCATCATATAGCTGTGCAGTCATCACAACAATTTTTGAACATTTTCATTACTCCAAAAAAATAATAAAAATAAAAGTACAAAAGAACATCAAAAACATCTCATCCCCTCCATTCCCACCTATTATTCATTTATTTTTTTGTCCCCATTTTTCTACTCATTTGTGCATACACTAGATAAAGGGAGTGGGAGCTATAAGGTTTTCACAATCACATCATCACCCCATGTAAGCTACATAGTTATGTAATCATCTTCAAGAATCAAGGCTACTGGATTGCAGTTCAGCAGTTTCAGGTATTACCTTCTAGCTATTGCAACACACTAAAAACTAAAGTGCGATATCTATATAATGCATAAGAATAATCACCAGAAAGACCTCTCAATTCCATTTGAAATCTCTCAGCCACTGAAGCTTTATTTTGTTTCATTTTTCTTGCCTCTTTTGGTCCAAGAAGGCTTTCTCAATCCCACGATGCTGGGTCCAGACTCATCCCGGAAGTTATGTTCCACATTGCCAGGGAGATTTACACCCCTGGGAGTCATGTCCCATATAGGGGGGAGGGCAGTGAGTCCACCTACCACGTGGGCTTACAGAGAAAGAGAGGGCCAAATCTGAGCAACAAAAGAGGTTCTCTGGGGGTGACTCTTAGGCACAATTGTAAGTAAGCTTAGCCTCTCCTTTGCAGTAACAAACTTCATAAGGGCAAGCCCCAAGATTGAGGATTCGGCCTACTAAATTGGTAGCCCCCAATGCTTGTGAGAATATAAGGAATTCCCCAGGAGGGTAAGTTTAATATTTCCACACTTTCCCCCAGTCCCTCAAGGGGGCTTTGCTAATACTTTTTTATTCTCTGCCCCCATTACTCTGGGATATATCAGGGCTTCACACTAACCTGTACAAACAAATCTTGGCTTAATTTTAAAATAGTACTTAATGAGATCACACCTCTCATTCAACAAGCATTTATGAAGCACCTACTATGTGCCAGGCTTCATTTGAGGGGAAACAAAAGATTTCAAAAGGGAGAGAGAAAGATATCATTCCATCCTTAAGGAGTTTACTCTCTAGTGAAGAAAGAGACATTTAATTAAATAATAGGATTACATACAGTTCAATAATTGCTTCCTGAGGGTAGGAAGGAGAAATGTATATACAAAGGACAGTAGACAGAACAGAGAAAGAACACCTGCCTCTGTAGGAAACTCTATAGGGCTTCACAGAAGAGGAAGCATTTGAGGTGAGATTTAAACAATGAGTAAAATTTTACTAGGCAGATAACATTCCAAATGCCAAGAAACAGAAGCGTGGAAAGCGATGCATGTGAGTCAAGGACCATGAGCTCCATATTGCTAGGGGTACAGGCTGAGGTGGCAATGGCAAGAGACGACTGTGGACAAGTAAGCAAAGTCTGCATCATGAATGGCCTCGTGTGTCCCAGAGATAGGATTAGACTTCAGCCTGTAGGTGATGAGGAGGCCCAGAAGAAATTGGAACAGGGGGTTGATGTGCTTATTAAAAGAAACTAGAGGGGTAAGAGGGAGGCCAATAAAGAAGCTTTCTCAAAAGAGCAGAGATGATGAAGGCACCAGCTAAGGTAAAGGTCTGAGGACGCAGAGAACCAACAAGGGAGGAACTTAGGAGGTGCCTGACTATACAGGATGGTGGGGAAGGAGAGAGAGAAATCCAGGGTGTTCTACCTCTTCTGCTTACCAGCTCTTGTGGGAAGTTCTGTCTTCTTCTTTGGTAACCCCACAACCTCAGCACAGTATAAAACAATGTTAGGTAAGTAATAAATACCGGCTGATGGGTTAATTACTACCACCATCATCACTTAATGGTAAGACAAGTCTATAGCAAATCTCCAGTGAACCTTGTACCTTGGGATGAGAGCAGGAGGGTTGCTGGAGTGAATGACGAAGGAAAGAAAAGCCCTGGGCATAAGTTCAGGAAACTCCCACTGGCTTCTAGATAGAATACGTATATACTCATCTTGGAGTCACGCATAAGGGAGCACTCATCTATTAAAAATAAAAATATGTGGAAAATAGAGTGCAGTGAGCCATAGCACTGGAGCCAGGGCCAGAAAGTGTGGATCTAGCTCTGGTTCTGCCACTGACTCTGTAGGACACAGAGCAAGTCATTTCATCATTCTGAACCTCAGTTTGCTTATCTGTCAAATGGACAGAGTGCTAGACTAACTCAAAGGCTGCTTCTACCCTTAAACATGCAATGAAGCTAAGAGGAACTCTTCCAGGAAAATGAGTTTGAAAGGAAAGTGGAAGACTCACAGACTGGCAGAGAAGAGAGCTGACGGCTGCCCTAAGATGTGAGAATTGAACCAGTGAGGAGGCACTGGCTGGACATGGGTGGGGTGGGGTGAGGGGAGAGTGACAACCTGATAACAAATGTGGTTTAGAGGCCTGGAAAGGCAATTAACAGGCAGAGAGATACACGAATGTGGCTTCCTGGCTTACCTCCTGCATAGCTCTTTTTGACCCCAGCTGCCTTTTATTGCCATCCTGGTTCCAGACTCTAACATTTTATGAGTCTATAACTCTATTAATAAAATCATGGATCAAACCAACCCTTAGAACAAGGAGTGGCCTAAAAGATTATCTGGTCAAATTCTTTCCCTTTCAGAACAGGAAACCAAAGGCCATAGAAAGCACGGCAAAGAATAATGCTCAAGTTGGCCGACCCTCAGCCTCGCTTGTCCCACAACACCGGGCTGCCCTTCTGGGACAAGAACGTGGACTCCTAGAGAATAGAGAAGGCATCTTAAATTTTTTTCTTAGCCCCCCTGGCGCTACTGCTCTTGATGAAGATAACTGCTAATGGCTATCCATCCCGTAAAATGCATGTCCCGTGTTCTGTTTCCCAGTACTTTCCATGAACCGGGCTCTGTTATAAGCACTGGGGATATAGTAGTGAACAGAAAAGGCAAGGCCCCTGCTCCCAAGGACCTTGAATGCTTGTGACTTAGCAGGAGGGATGCAGAGATAGGAGAAAGATCATAAATAAAAGAATAGGATCATTTCAAAAGTAAAAAGTACTATGAAGACAATAAAACCGAGGGCAAAGGAGAAGAGTCTCAAAAAGCTAAATAACACGTTAGGTTCACACTAATGTAAGTGTCAGGGTTGGGACCTGAACCCACGTAGCTCACACAAGAGTCCATGACCTTACCAACTACACCACAATGACTGAATGCATAACAAATACTTACAGAACAACAACTGTGCGAGTGTGAATGCATTAATCAGAAAGGTCCACAGCATATTTTTCATTTAGAAGAGAATTCAGAAGAAGATGCTAAAGAAATCTTTGAAATTAGTCTCTAACTCATCATAAGGAAAACACAGATTATAGTTTAGTCAAATATCTTTTTGCTTCATTCTATATCTTAATCTATTGGAAGAGGAGTGAACTTAAATGTTTCCTTTTTTACTTTCTGAAATATTAAGAACGGCTTTTACACATCTTATGCTCAGCACAAATTTAAAAAATAGTGATTGTTTGTTCAGTTTGCTAATGCTGCCATTTGCAAAACACCAGAGATGGATTGGCTTTTATAAAAGGGGGTTTATTTGGTTACACAGTTACAGTCTTAAGGCCATAAAGAGTCCAAGGTAACATATCAACAAGGTACCTTCACTGGAGGATGGCCAATGGGCGTCTGGAAAACCTCTTAGCTGGTAAGGTATGTGGCTGGCATCTGCTCCAGATTCTGGTTTCAAAATGGCTTTCTCCCAAGACGTTCCTCTCTAGGCTGCAGCTCCTCAAAAATGTCACTCTTTCTTGCTCTTGGTGCATTTTATCCTTTCTTAGCTTCTCCGGAGCAGAAGTATGCTTTCAAAGGCCATCTCCAAAATGTTTCTGTAAGCTGCAGTCTCTCTCAGCTCCCGTGTCTTCAAAGTGTCCCTCTTGGCTGTAGCAAGCTCACTCCTTCTGTCTGAGCTTATATAGTGCTCCAGTAAACTAATCAAGGACCACACTGAATGGGCAGGGCCACACCTCCAAGGAAATTATCTAATCAGAGTTATCACCTACAGTTGGGTGGGTCACATCTCCATGGAAACACTCAATCAAAGAATTACAATCTAATCAACACTAATATGTCTGTCCACACAAGACTGCATCAAAGATAATGGCATTCTGGGTGACATAATACATTCAAACTGGCACATTCCACCCCCTGGACCCCAAAATGACATGATCTTTCCATATACAATATACATTCATCCCATCATGATATCACAGAAATTAAAATGCTTTCAGTAACTATCAAATCAGTTACAGGTGTGGTCTGTCCTAAGGCAAAATTCCCTCTAGCTGAGGAACTGTGAAACTCAGAACACCATTATCTGCTGCCAATATACAAAGGAGGGACATTCACAAGATAAACATTCCCATTGCCGTAAGGAAAACAGGGTTTAAGCGACCAAAACAATTCCTAAAACCCACAGGGCAAACTCCATTAGATTTCAAAGTCTGAGAGTCATTTACAGAACAACGTTGCATCCTTGAGGCTTGAGAGAATGGCTTTCCCAGACTTCCCGAGGGCCTTTGCAGCAGACCTTTTCTCTCCAAATGCTGGAGGGAGTGCTCCAACATATCCACACATTGGGGAGACCACCTTCTTCTCAGCCCCATCCTCCTCAAACATCGGGGTGCCACCCAGACTCTACCTCTCTGGGGCAAAGGCTCTACCCTCTCTGAACAGTGGGGTGGTGGCCAGGCTCTCCCTAATACCTGGGGAATGTGCTCCACCATCTCTGAGGCCTGGGGTGGCAACACTCTTTGTGAGCATCCAGGCGGAAGGCCCGCCCTTGATCTCCAGGGCAAACTCACCCTTTCCAAACATGTGGGCCACTCCGCTCTCGCTGCCTAAGACTTCTTGACTACAGACCTCAATCTCCATGGTTCTGTCTCTGAAGACATTTTTCCTTCAATTTGTTCCTCTGTCCCCTCCAGTCTACTGGCTACTGAGTTCTCTCAAAAATCTCGTTGGCTTGGCATGAAGCACTCGGGGTCAAAACCGTCAGACAGTAGGACTTTCCACAAATCCTTTCTGGATAACTCCATTTCCAATCCTGGCTTGTACTGAAATGGCGGCCAAGTTCCCTGTCTGGTTAAATCCTCATGTGGGGCTATAACCTCTGGGGTTCCACCACCTAGAAGCCCAGAGTTTTTCAGGCCATCAATTTCTGGTTTCTTTGTACACAAGAGTTGAGTTCTAAGTTTGTCTCTCTGCTCACATTTTACTATAAGCTTCAAGGAGAAGCCAGGCCACACTTTAGATATTTAGTTCTCGAAATCGCTTCAGCTAAGTATCCCAGGTCATTGTTTTCAAATTCTGCCTTCCATCCAACACCAGGACTCAATTTTGCCAAATTCTCTGCCACTTTAAAACAAAGATCACCTTTCTTCCAGATGGCAATGACACATCTGCTCAAGGCCTCATTAGAAGCATCTTTAGAGGCCATATTTCTATGAACAGTCTCTTCCAGGCACTCTAGGCCTTTTCTATCAAGCTCCTCACAATTCTTCCAGAATCTTCCCCTTATCCATTTAAAAAGCCATTCCAGCATGTTTGGTATTTGCAAACTTAGCAGCACCCCACTTCTCTGGTACCAAAATTGTCGTGGTTTGCTAATGCTGCTGTTGGCAAAACACCAGAGATGGACTGGCTTTTATAAAGGGGGTTTATTTGGTTACACAGTTACAGTCTTAAGACCATTAAGTGTCCAAGGTAACACATCAGCAATTGGGTACCTTCACTGGAGGATGGCCAATGGTGTCTGGAAAACCTCTTAGCTGGGAAGGCACATGGCTGGTGTCTGCTCCAGAGTTCTGGTTTCAAAATGGCATTCTCCCAGGACGTTCCTCTCTAGACTGCAGCTCCTCAAAAATGTCACTCTTTGTTGCTCTTGGGGCATTGTATCCTTTCTTAGCTTCTCTGGAGCAAAAGTCTGCTTTCAAAGGCCGTCTCCAAAACGTTTCTATAAACTGCAGCTTCTCTCTCAGCTCTTGTGCATTCTTCAATGTGTCTCTCTTGGCTGTAGCAAGCTCCCTCCTTCTGTCTGAGCTTATATAGTGCTCCAGTAAACTAATCAAGGACCACACTGAATGGGCAGGGCCACACCTCCATGGAAATTATCTAATCAAAGTTATCACCTACAGTTGGGTGGGTCGCATCTCCATGGAAACAATCAAAGAATTACAATCTAATCAACACTAATAGGTCTGCCCACACAAGATTGCATCAAAGATAATGGTGTTTTGGGGGACATGATACATTCAAACTGGCACATTGTTGATGGTGATAGGGATAAAAACAGATCACAATGCTCTATAGAGTAAAAGACTAACTGCCCATAAAATATTATTTCAATATAGAAAATTAAAGCACTTCTCAAGACATAAGAATTGCATGTACCTATAAATGCAGTCCCACCAAAGATGGAATAAGTATTGCAGAGGGCACCAAAAACCAATCCAAATCCCACCAGTGCCTCGTAACTACCACTTTTTTTTTCTTTTTTAAAAATTTTTATGCAATCTCATTGGTATAATAGTCACATACCATAAAATCATCCAAAGTATACAATCAATTGCTCACAGTATCATCATATATTTGCACAGTCCTCGTCCTCACAACAATCAATTTTTTGAATATTCTAATTACCCCCAGAAATAATAAAAATAATAAGAATAAAAATAAAAGTAAAAAGGAACACTCAAAACTCTTATACTCCTTCCCCCCCAATTATTCATTTACTTTTTGTCCCCCTTCTTTCTACTCATCTGTCCATACACTAGATAAAGGGAATAAGAGCCACAAGGTTTTCACAATCACAGAGTCACACCATATAAGCTATATAGTTATATGATAATCTTCAAGAATCAAGGATACTGGATTGCAGTTCAAATTTCAGATATTTCCTTCTAACTATTCTAATACCCTAAAAACTAAAAAGGGATATTTATATAACACATAAGAATAACCTCCAGAATGACCTCTTGATTCCATTTCAAATCTCTCAGCCACTGAAACTTTATTTTGTTTCATTTCTCTTCCCCTTTTTGGTCAGGAAGACCTTCTCAATCCCATGATGCCAGGTCCAGGCTCATCCCTGGGAGTCACACCCCGCATATCAGGGAGGGCAGTGAGTTTACCAGCTGAGTGGGCTTAGAGAGGCCACATCTGAGCAACAAAAGAGGTTCTCTGGCAGTGACTCTTAGGTGGTGAGACTTAGCCTCTCCTTTGCAGTAACAAGGTTCATAAGGGCAAGCCCCAGGATTGAAGGCTTGGCCTACTACAACTGTATTCCCCAATACTTGCAAGAAAATCAGGAATTCCCCAGGCAAGGAAGTTTAATATTTCCACATTTTTACCAAGTCCCTCAAGGGGACTTTGCAAATACGTTTTATTCTCTGCCCAGATTACTCAGGGATATATCAGGGTTTCACACTAACCTGTACAAACCAACCAGATTTCACCCCCTATTCAAGGTTCCATGTAATCATGGTGTTTGAATAAACTGAACATACAATTTAAATTATATAGTGTGCTACAGAAAATACAGATTTTGCATCAAATAAACATCACTTCCTTTGGTCTCACACAGAAGCTGAGGTGGTGGTTGTTGTTGTTGTTTTAAACATTTTAAAAGAGTTTTATTTGAAATAAAGTGTATCAAAGATTAATTTCTACATCTCACCAAGAGTTAAATGTACAACTTCTTTTCCTTAAAAGAGAATGGCTTCAGTGTGCATCTCTTCACAATTTTAAATTATGAAATACAAGAAATTTCATTATAATAGCTATTCAGATCCTCAGGTATAGTGAGTTAACTTTTAGAAGGAGGAAGCCCTGACACATACATGACCGTGTATAACTCAGCTTTAGCTGTGTTAGGATCCCATTAAACTCAGTAACACTGATGATTCAGGCTATATAAATTGTTGTGCCATTAAATTTTAATGGATTTTATTTAATTTATGCTCTTTGGGGTGTGTATTTGTGTAAGAAAAGAAAGTTCCTTCTCTCTTCAAGAAAATTTTATTGACATTAAACTATTTAATTGATTTCTTTAAACCAAAGCTTCCTTTTTTTCTATTTTTTTCCTCATTAACTTTCAATTCATTATTCGGATTTCACTTTTGAGTTTCCTCAAATTTTCTAAATTACTGCCTCTGGCAGGAAGTTGGTTTTGGGAATTCTTCCAGAAATGATAGATTCTTTAGTTCTTAAATTTATTATTATTGGGTCCTTAAAAAGAACCTAATGTAGTTGTAAGGTCCCTGAGAAGGTTCTGTAGGTTACTTCCTCAGCATTGCCACGGAGGAGACGAATTTTTCTCCTTTTTATATAAGAAGGATATTTTTGATAAAACTCATCATGAAGCTATTTATAATTATTCAAGTCTCAGTTGAGGAGTAAACTATTTTAGCTTTGAACTTAAATAGCCAAGATTCATCAGTTAGTTCTATGTAAGTGTGTTGTATGTGTAATTAATATTGCTATAAGACTGTACAATGATTTCCCGTAACTATTTTTAGGATTCACACCACCTATAAAATATTGAGCAACCAGTAGCTTGGATAAATAGCATTTTTCTTGCTTCATGGTTTCCTTTCTGTCTTGAATGATATTCTCCACTTCTTCCTTGGCAAGTTTCTGCGCTTTCCTCAGTTCTTCCTCAAGAAGACTCCTCTGACCTTTTGGATTTGTCCAGCTTCTTCTAATATACACTCTTAAGGAACCTGTTTTTCTCACTACTAGCACTTATCACAACTATAATAAAATTGCTAATTCTGTAACCAGCTTAATATGTTTCCCCTATTACACAGTCACAGTACTGTGCAACATTCATACAGCATCTCAAGAAAACCTAAGAGCCGTAATAATAAAGAAAGATTAAATGGAGTTTTATAAACAACATTTATGCAACAGGCTGTTGTAACAAGACAATTCACTGTCTGTTTCAGTTGAAAAGTAAATCTTTGGCATTTTAGCACACCTGCATTCAGACTTTGCAACAGAGTTGCATTTATTGAACTAGATCCCAGTTTGCTGGTTAATCCAGTTATGGTAGGGAGTCACTCGTGTGTACGCTCCTGGCCTATGAGGCAGACCACACTGGAACCCCCAGCTTACTACCCCCACTTGGAACCAAAGCCGCCGGGAGTCTTCTTGCACTAGTGGGCCATCAGAATCACCCTGGCAAGCATCTGCTCCACCATTAGGTAATCCAGCACACAGCATTCCAGGCAAGATGCCTCCATTATAACTAGTTGGTGCATTACATACACTACTACTTATTATTCTGACCTGTACTTGCTGTAAGTCTGTAACTGTGTTGCCACCATATTCTTGAGATCCCCATCCTGTTACGTAAGCGATAGAACCAGGTTGAATATTTTGGGTAGCCACTGGGAGACACACCGTATGGATATTTCTGGTAAAGGTGACTATTCTGTCAAGTTGCATTAGTGCAATATCATTTTCACGAGTTGTAGGATAATAATTGTCATGGATCACAATTCTCCTTACTCTTATTCTCATAGTATGAGTTATTGTGGAAATACCAAAGGCGACAATCCATTGACGAGGATTAGAGGAGCTTTTGAAGCAGTGAGCAGCTGTCAGGATCCACATGTTACTGATCAGGGAGCCTCCACAGACCTGAATGTCATTGCGCTGCAAACTGACTTGCCACGGCCAGTCTCCTTCCCCAGCATCAGTGCCTCCTATGATACTCTGCTCAGAAAATGTCATTAGGTCTGGGCCAGCCCCACATTCACTGGTGAAAATATTTGCTGCATCTTGGACAGTAATTGATGTTAACTCAGTTGAAGGGTTTACTTCCAAACTTCCAAAGTTATTTAGCCCTTGGTGCAAAATAGATTCAATTCTGCTTTTCAGTGCTGCTCCACTGTTACTTCTAGTGACTCGAAACATCATGACAATATCTGCTATCACATCACTACCCTCTTGCCACAGATTCAATTTTTCCACTCAAATTCTTGTATTCTTATGTAGCCGGTGAATTTAACTGAGTGCTACAGTTAACATTTAGGATTTGAACGCTGCTACAGTAAACATAAGGTTTTCTATCAAAAGCTAAAAGGTGGATAAGTAGAGCTATGGTCACTGCCAGGATCACCACCCCTGTGAAAATGATGGAACCTACTACATATGGATTCAAGAATCTTGAGGTTGTTGGCACCTGGACCGGCCTGAGGTGAAGATCCATGAGTAGTTCTCTCCATGCTGCTGAGACTGGTGCCCATCTCCCACTCTAGTGGCAGGCTACCCCCGGATCCAGTCCCTGACAAAATAAAAGTCCTCAGAAGCTGAGGTTTTAGAACACAGTCAATATCATCCTTTTCCCTTTAGTTTGGTTTACCTTAGTTCTAATCAAGTCCATTTCACTCATATCTCTAATTGAAGTCTGATCTCTTTCTCACTCTCTTCAACAGTTGCTGTATGGGGTAATACTGATATTCACAGCTGTCGAACTCCAGCTCTGAGTCTCAGGCATCACACAGATACCCAAAGTTCCAGGGACAGACCAGGTTTACAGACAAACAGCTCAGCATCTCAGAATTTAGAGAGAACCATTACAACTCATAAATAAATGAGACTACTGTAAGAGCTTAAAATCTAGGAATCTTTAACATAAGTCTTCCCCTGATAACCCATGCTCTCAGATTCAATTCTCAAGAGTCTGCACAATAGTTAGTCCGCTGTCTTTTTGATTCTGGCTTATTTCACTCAACATACTGTTCTCAAGGTCCATTCACCTAGGTGCATACCTCACGATTTCATTTCATCTTGCTGCCGCTCAGTATTTCATTGCATGACTACACTACAATTGACCATTCCATTTATCAGTCAATGTACCTTTAGGCCACCTCCATCCATCAACGAATGGTGAACATGACTGCCATAAATACCAATATGCAATGTCCACTCATGTCCAAGTATATACCCAATAACAGGGTTGCAGGACCTTATGAAAACCCCATAGTTAGCTTCCTGTGGAACCACCACACTGCCCTCCAGCTGGGCTGTGCCATTCTACTTCCTACCAACAGGGAATAGGTACATCCCTCTCTCCACATTTTCTCCAGCACTTGTATCCCTCTGTTTATTTTTTAAACAATTTTATTCACACACCATATAATCCATCCTAAGTAAACAATCAATGATTCCTGGTATGATCACATAATTATGCATTCACCACCACAATCTATATGAGGACATTTCCATTTCTTCTGCAAAGAAAGAGGAAAAGAAGAAAACAAATAAAGAATAAAAATATAAAAGATAGAAGAGAAATAAAAATAAAATAAAACACAATGAAAAGGTCAGACAACATCACCACCAAGAATCCCATATCACTCCCTTATATCCCCCTCTTATAGACATTTAGCTTTGGTGTATTGTCTGTTACAATTAGTGGAAGCATCTTACAATGTTACCATTAACTATATACCATAGTTTGCATTGATTGTATTTTCCCCTATACCATCCAATTTTCAACATCTTGCAATGTTAACATTCATTAGTTCTCCCTCATTTAAAAACATTCTTATATTTGTTCATTTAATCACCATCACTGACCACTCTAGTTTTCACTAAGTTACATAATTCCAGTCTTTATCTCCTATCTTTCCTTCTGCCCCTAGCCTTCCTCTTTTAACCATACTCACACTCATCTTTGTTCAGAGTACTTACAATATTCTGCTACCATCACACAGTATTATGCTAGCCATTCTAATTCTGGATCTATACAGTCAATCCTGTTGAACTTTATGTACTCCTTCAGCATCAAATGACCGATCTCCAACCTCTTTCTATCTCCTGAGAACCTGTGATCTCAACTCTCAAATTTTGCTCATCAATATTAGTTCATATTAGTGCAACCATACAGTATCCATCCTTTTGTTTCTGGCTAATTTTCACTCAACATAATTTCTACTGTCTACCATTTTGTCTTTTGGATTTTATATGTCATATTTTATTATTTTTTTCCTTTCTCCTTCTTTTTACCCTTACTAATATTATTTCTACACTCTTCTTCAAACCTTTCTCTCCTGTCTTTTCCTATCTGCCTGTAGTGCTTCTTTTAGTATTTCTTGCAGAGCAGGTATCTTGTCCACAAACTCTCTCTGTTTGCGTCTGTCTGTCTGAAAATATTTAAAATTCTCCCTCATTTTTAAAGGACAGTTTTGCCAGATATAGAATTCTTGGTTGGCAGTTCTTCTCTTTCAGTATCTTAAATATATCATACCACTGCCTTCTTGCCTCCATGGTTTCTACTGAGAAATCCGCACCTAGTCTTCTCAAGCTTCCTTTGTATGTGATGGATTGCTTTTCTCTTGCTGCTTTCAAAATTCTCTCTTTGTCTTTGACATTTGAAAATCTGATTATTAAGTGTCTTGGAGTTGGTCTACTCAGATCTATTCTGTTTAGGGTATGCTGTGCTTCTTGGATCTGTAATTTTATGTCTTTCACAAGAGATGGGAAATTTTCAGTGATTATTTCCTCCATTATTCTTTCTGCCCCTTTCCCCTTCTCTTCTCCTTCTGGGACACCCACAACACATACATTCATATACTTTATGTTGTCATTCAATTCCCTGAGACCCTGTTCATATTTTTTCATTCTTTTCCTTATATGTTCTTTTGTGTGTAGGATTTCAGATGTCCTGTTATCTAGTTCATGAATACTTTCTTCTGCTTCTTCAAATCTGCTGTTGTATGTCTCCATTTTGTTTTTCATCTCTTGTATTGTGCCTTTCTTTCCCAAAAGTTCTGTTTTTTCAAACTTTCGAGTTCTTTCTTACGTTCACCCAATGTCTTCTTTGCATCCTTCATCTCTTTTGCCATATCTTCCCTCAACTCGTTGATTTGATTTTTGAATTGATTTAGCATATCTGTTTGAAGATCTTTAATTGGCTGTTTCAACTCCTGTATCTCATTTGAATCGTAAGCTTGTTCCTTTGACTGAGCCATAGCTTCATTTTTCTTAGTGTTATTCATAATTTTTTGTTGTCTAGGCATCTGGTTTCCTTGTTTACCCCAATTAGATTTTCCCAGACCAGATGGGCCCTGGTCTCAGGAGGGTGTAATCTATATCAGGTTTCCCTGAGGATGAGATCCAGTCAGTTGTCAGACTACTGTGAGGCCTGTAGAGTCTGTGCTTTTCCTTTCCTGCCCAGCAGGTGGTGCTTGTCAGCCCGCAGCTCCCCATTGGCATAAAGAAGTGTGGTGCCTTTAATTTTCAGCGGACCTTGTCCCAGCCAGGGGCCAAGGGTGTCAGAAGCCAAGCTTAAACTCTTTTTTTTTTTTTTTTCCCCAGGTCCTGGGGTCTGAGTTCTCTGAGGGAGGGCTGCCACTTTAGCTGGGCCCCACTGCCCCTCCTTTTCTTAGGAAAATAATCCCTTCATGGAATTATCTCCTATTCTTGAATTTTTCCTTTAACTCTCTATCTTAACTCCACCCTTGCCTGGGTCAGTGCTGACACTGCCAGAGACTTTCTCTAATGAGCTACTTAGAATGAGAGAAAAACAGCAGAAAAGCAAGAAGTCCCCTTTCGGAGCCAGTCCCCAGACCTCCAGTTCATCAGGCAAGAACTGGAGTTGGTGCCCAGTTGTATGTGCCCCCTTCTTAGGATACAGCCCTTTTCTAGTGGTCTGAGCTCAGGCAACTCCAAAAGCCTCTGTTTTTATTTATTTATGTACTTTTTTTACCATCACCCCTGCCTCCTCTCTGCCGGGAGAAACCTCCGGGTTCCTTTCCTGCTTGCTCTGGATTTATCTGTGCTCGTAGCTTGTATTCAGTAGTCCAAATTTGTTAATTAAAACTGCAGTTGGAGCACAGTTGAGTTACATTCCTGTACTCCCTGCAGGGACTGTTTCTTTTCCCCACATGTTCCAAATCATGATCCCTGATGTATATAGGAAGAAACTGATGAGGCAAAGCAGCCATGCCAGTGTGGGAGGGGTGGCATCTATGCAGTTTAGGGAGCTTTACTTACAGTTCTATGCTGTGATCTCAGCCATTCCACCCATTCCAGACAGGTGTACGATGTTGTCTGGTCACAGAAGTCCCCCTAACATTTGTTCCAGATTATTTACTAGGTGTTCCTGGCTATTTTCTAGTTGTTCTAGGGGACTAACAAAATTCCACACTGCCTTATGCCGCCATCTTGCCATAACCATCTCTTAAAGACTGTCTTTAAATCTTCCCTTGGTTCTGTTTTACAAGTTCTTCTCATTTTTCCAGAAGTTCTCACTCAGCATCTTCTCCTTAGCACCAAGAGCATCTTCACTCCTAATTACACCTCATGCCAAGGAATGTCACTCATCTCAAACTCAGAAAATGATTCTCCCCTCCTTTCATTTAAAGTCCACCCACAGAACATTACTGCAGTAGTGACTGAGCAGAAACTAAAGATTCATGAAGCCATATCACAGGAAATTCAGCATCCGGCAAGACGTGTGCAACACCCCCATGGCTGGTTACACATCACCCTCCCATACCCATGGGAGAGGTGGGATCAGGCTCCAGAAGTGCCCTGGGGAGCCTGCACCAGCTGCCTTAGTTGATCACACACAGCCCAAACACTCTCTGAACCACTATTTATTTTCCAGATCCACCAATCCCAGCAAAGGGGCTGATAAGGAGAGCCAATTGCAAACCCCAGAGTCTATCCCACAGATCAGATAAGCTCTGGCTCTCCAGTGACACCAGTACAAAAATACAACAGTCCTTTACATTTAAAGGGGAGAATAAAAGGAAACAACAAAAACACCATGCAGCTACCGTGCACCAGGCCCTTTGAGACAGTGTAGCCCTTTATTATTTCATCTTCAAACCAACCTACAAGGTAGGTATTATCATGATCCCCGACTTACATAGGAGGAAACTGATGATGCAAAGCAGCCTGAGGGAAGAAAACATGTTCCAGGCGGAACTCTGCTCCACGGAAGCAGGCTGAAATCGTGCTGGAATAGAAGTCACACTCAGCGGCCGGGAATTCATTGACACCGCTCTTGTTAGAGGTAGGGTTAGGTGATGAACGCATTTTGCAAATGCCCTGGCAGTAAGAGGCAGAGGCAGATTCTGTTTCTCAACTGTTCCCAATCACTCTCAAATTCATAATCAGTGGCCACATGGGCCTCTAGATGCCCCATTACTCATCCCTAGCTGGGTTTACCTCATCCTCACCTAAAATAGAGCAGGCAAAGTCAGTAAGTCTTCCTGAGGTGAGGCAGACAGATCTGACATCAAGACAAGTTGTTGACCTCAAGAAAAATATCGATATTCAGTAGGCAAATATGAATTTCTTGCTGATTTAGAGTGGAAGTCACTATCCCATGACCAAAAAGCACCTAGCCTGTCCTTGCCCCTAGAGATAGCCAGGTTTAAAAAGAATTTGTATAATATATGTGTGTGTGTGTGTGTGTGTGTGTGTGTGCATTTCTGCACCCTGGATTAGGGGGTGGGAGTGGGGGGGTAGGGTGGCAGGGTGGAGTTATTTGGTCCCAACTGTTTCATATTAATCCTCCCAGGCTACTGCTTTTCTTTCCCCTGCCTGTCCTCTGCTGGGGAAACTACAGGAAGTTAAATGGTCCCTCATCTACCAGAAAGAAGAAAAGAGAAAGACACGGTTATCCTGTGATTCTCCATTCAACAAAACACAGGCCATCTGTGCCCATGCTGTTGAAATGAATGAACTAGGCCCTGTTTTGAGAATAAACAGCTTCTGCTTTCCAAGATGAAATGTCCACCCAACTCCACTTACTAAGGAAGGTCTTCTAGTAGAGAGGATGCCCTTCACAATTAGATCAGGCCAACTACCAGGATCACCAAATACAAGTTATTGCTCTCCTCTCTTTGAATGCACTGGTCACATTTTTTAAATTTTACATTTATTTGTAGGATTTGGGTTGATTGCCTAATAGATGCTCAATAAAATGTATTGTTGAACAGATGAACGAATGAACAATAAATGAACTAGACCAAGCACTTCAAGGGCAAAGGCCAGCCAAAGCTCAGGGGTCAGGATGTGGTAGACAAGCAATAAGTATTTGCCAAATCTGTCCCCTCCTCTCTCTGCAGCTTTGACGTTTAATTTGTCCCTTCCAAGAATGGGAAGAGGAAATACGGAAAAGCAAAATCCAGTCAAAGCTTTTCACAGGACCTGCAGCTGTAAAAGAGGGAAGAAGGGAAGACATGTTGAAATAGCTGGTTATAGTGTTTGGTCTTTTATTTTCCATTTCCTGTGGATTTTAATTACCCAAATTGTCAGCACCAACATATAAACTTTGGCATAGTGTCAGATATATACATGTACTGTACAGTATAGAAAAAGTCCTGAATTTAAAGTGACATGGCACAACTTCTTTTTGAGTCACTTCTATAATTCCTTATTTTTTCATGAATGTAGGCATGTTTCAGAGTTTCAATTTCCTTATGTGCCAAATGGACACACTCATTACATCTCCCCCATAGGATGCAGGAACAAATGCGGTAATGAATTGTCATGACATAAACAAGTTATTGGAAGGCCTGGAATGTGACTGGCACTGTGTTAAGTGCTGGGGAAAATACAAAGAATAATTATATTCTGTCCCTGCCTCCAGGAGCCCATAGCCTGGAAAAAGCACTTTAAAAAGGATAAAGTGTTGCCTAAATTAAGAGATCATGATAAACTGCTATTGTAAGCATTGTTTTCATTTGTGTCCATGTGGGCAATGACCATTCCCTGCCACTTGACTTAAGCTCTCAAAAGCAGGTGTCACTGTCACCTCTTTCCTCTGTCCTCCCACTCCCCACACCCCCGCCTTGAACTAGTTCAAGGCTCCACAATATATGGTGATGCAATAAACAGTTATTTGCTGCCTGACTTCAAGGCTGTCATTACAATGGACAATAAAGGGCCATTTCTGTGGGCAGCCCTTTGGCTCCTGGCTTCTCCTGGGGCCAAGCAGGGGAAGAAGCGAAACACCACAACAACTGCTCTGGCATCTGACAGCTGCAGGCAGAGACAGGGCTAAATACCACAGTCTCCCAAGGTCTTGCAAGATGTCAGAGGAACACATGAATCTGCATTCCAAAATGTCCACTCCAATGGGAGGCAGGGGACGAGGGGAGACAGTTTCCCAACATTCAGCCGCTAAACCCTCCCTCATCCCATCTCTGTCTCCAAAGCAGGGTAGAAGACACTATCTCTACAACTCCTGATTGTTAGAAAACAAACTAATTCCATTTCAGGGATGTGCCCAAATAACTTTAGCTTTTAAATAAATGGGGAGCCACATTGCATTGTTAATTTGTTTCCTGTCCGTCCATGCCCACTAGGATGTAAGCTCTAGTAGGGTAGAAACTATTGATTTTGTTTACTCTTGTTTCTGGCTTCTAGAACAGTACCAGACATGGTATGTGGTCAGTAAGTATTTGTTGGATTAACAATACTAATTAAAAAAAAGAAAAAAAACAGGGTGGAAGGAGATATCTACCCCAAAATCCTCTCCTGCAGGAGGAACAACTGTTGCCCTGACCTGGAATCAGAAGGCTAGAAAAAGGTTTGTGTTGTTATGGCAACCACAGCTCCAAAAATAAAAGCATCCTTTAAAGCTGCCAGAGGTCTTTGGGGGAGCTTCTGGAGGGGAGAGGCTAACTACTATCTGCAGACCGTACCAGGCTCCTGGGTCAATCATCAGTCAAAATATTGTTCCCAATGTGCCCGGGCTCTCTGGAGCCTCCTTTTGAAGAAGGTCAGTTACTCTCCACCTGACTATGCCAAAATCAGCTCCAATGAATAGAAACCACCCTTAGAAGAATAGCATAGTGTCTGGTCTCTAAGCACTTCAGTCTGATAGGGAAACACAGCACAAAGAAAAACACAGAAAAGAAACTAACAGGCTTAATTAACAGACAAAAAAGTCAATAAATAATAACCCAGATTTACTTAACTGGCACACAAGGGGATAATTATTCAGCTTCAAGGGGGCTTCTTGCTTCGCAAAGTAACTTACAAATAGAATTCCATGAAAATCAGATTCCCTTCATTTGACTTTCCATTCATTCCCTGAATGCTTGTTTACTGAGCTACTACTCTGTTCCATACCCAGAGCTTAGCAGGCACTGAACAAAACAAACACTGGCCTTGCCTTCCCAGTTTAGGATCTAGTAGGGTAGACAATGTGGCCAAGGACCCCAATTCAGTGCAGGATGCTAGCATGGGTAGAATAAATAGATGAGTCAGGAACTACTTCCCAGAGGAAAGGGTAACTAAGAGGAGACCCAAAGGGGAAGAAGGACTCAGGGTGGCAAAGTGGATCATTGTTATAAAAGGGGAATCAGTCTGAAGGAACCATGAGTGTGAAGAACCCGGAGATCAAAGACAGCATCCCCTTCAAGGAACTGCAAGGTTAATCTGGGTGGAGGCAAAGAGTCGAAGGAGCAGCAATAAATGAAGCAGGAGGTGGAAGCAGAAGTGAGATCACAAAGACCACCCTGGCTGCAAATGTCACCAGGGAGGTGAATGAGGAGGATGCCTGTGTAACAGACAGGCCTGGAGAGGGGCACGGAGATGAGAAGACAGGCCTGAAGAACATTCTCTCCCAGGGGAAGAAAGCCTTGTGGAAAGGAGGGTTCCCAATCCCCCCAGTGCAACAGACAGTGGGAGAAGCTGGTTTGGAGGAAAAGATGATGAGCTCAATTGTGGATGGACAGGCTGAGTTTTAAAGAACATTCCATTAGAAATGCCCATTAGCCAGCTGGTGCTGGGTGCCTAAGGCTTAGGAAAGAGATGAGGTTTGAGGTATAAATATGAGAGTCATCATCATACAGGAATAATTAAAGCCTTGAGAGTGGATGAAATAACCAAAGGATAGTAAGTAAGAAGGAGGAGGACAAAAAGGATAAATAAGAAACCTGGCATCAGAACTTAGGCAGACCAACAGTGAAGGGACAGAGAGAGAAGAGAAGCCCATAAATTATAAAAACTAGGTTTATGTGCCGTTTTTCAGGACCCATCAATAGATCAGAAAGGTGACAGCTCATAAATAATCAGAGAAGCAAAGACCCAGTGTTCCAGCTTACACTGACCAGAGGAGACTTGGAGACCTCCAAAACCTCTAAAATGCTCTTTACTTCTATTAACTAATAACAATGTTAGCATAACACTTCCTGGACTGCTACTTAATTTTGCCTGACAAAATGAAGAAGTGATTTAAACTCTCCATTTTACCAAAGGGAAAGACAGGGAGGTCCAGAGAGATCAAGTAACCAGCCCAGAAACACACAGCAAGAAAGTCAGTAGACCCAGAGCCTTCATCCAGGGTTCCTCAGACCACAGCTTAGAGCAGCTCTGGTGGCCAAGGCCCTCCTTGTGCTACCTGGGCTCAATGATGGAAGATCTGGGCAAAGATGGGCTCCCAGGACATATGGTGGACTGAACACTTACTCGGGTCGCAAGAGACTTGCATTCTAGATCCTTCTCTACCCTGACCAGCCTCGTGGCCTTGGAGTCCTCCTCTTCCTCATGGGTGAAATGACCTCACAAATCCCACCCACCCTGAAGACTGGATTCTCTGAGACAGATGCAAACCACAACTGGAGAAGCTGACAGGTGGCAGCTGAGTAAAGTGAAGGTAATACATACACTGGTGAAACCTAAGGGAACTTTCTCTTCTCTCCCTCCCAGCATATCCTTTCCTGAGATTTTTTTTTTTTTTTTAATGTTTTAGTGTGAATACTAGATTCTACTGATCTCCCACATTAGGCTGTGAGCTTCTCAAAGGAAGGGTCTTTTGCATCCAAACACTTAGCACGGGGTCAGACTCCTTGGAGGTGCCCAATAAATATTTGTTGAACTGTGAGAATGACCTCCTCTGAGTTATCTCCTTTTTCAGCCTCATCTCTCTGGCTGTGAAACAAAAGGCATGCTGACTGGTAGAGGCATTTTAGGAAGCAATCCAAGCAAGAAGGAGGCACTTCAAAAAGAGAGGGATCTTTCAGTGTTTCTAATAACTAGAAATAGGCAGGCCGCTTTCCACTCTGCCAACTCGAAGACTCGCTCCATCCTCTAAGGTACTGGCTGACACCTCATCCAATAAGTCTGCAGGGTTCCGCAGACCCCACTGGAGCCAGACTCAAGGACTGGCCAGTACAAACTCAGGACGCTCCCCAGAATTGGAAGCAACAGCCCAAGTTACTAAAAATGAGTCTCTGAAGGAATATTCTCAAAGGATTATGACCAGCTACTCTTCCACCTTCACTGAGGACCAAACAAGAGAAAATGAGCTTGAATTGTACAGTGGGGGATGACAGCTAGATCACAGGTAGAACTTTCTCAATACCATGGGGTTGAAAATGTGGAAAGAAGTGGCCTAGAGGGGTGGGGAAAACCTCTTTTCTAGGGGTCTCTAAAAAAAATGAGATTTTCACATGTCGGGAAGCCACGGTTCATCAAGGACACGGGTAGAGAAAGCACATGTTGAACCCAAGCTAAGGGCATACTGTCCCCTGGAGAAGCTCCACCCTGTTCAGAGAAACCTTTATTGCTGCCATTCCAACCGACCCTGAGAATCAGCAAAAAGGTCAGAAAGAGCTTCAGAGTGTAATGACCCAGACAGAAAACACACACTCGCCGGATCAAGACAGGTTACTCCGAGGGGTCAGCTTGTCATTATCTCACAAACTTGGGGGCTGGAGAAGATAAGCCATGAGGCTAAGGGGCTCAAACACCCTGACAGGGGTCTTATACCCACATTGCAGACACATCTCATCCTGATGGCTCATCCAGAAATGGTGTTTCTAAAATTCATTTTTTCCGCTTTTATTTCACAGACTTTATCTGTCCTCACCCTACGGACTTAGGTTCTCCCTTATATTCTGTGAATACAAGGCACAGAAGAGCAACGAAAGAGAAAAGCCTCTCAATTAAAAAGGAACTCTAAAAGAGAAAAAAATATGGGGAGTTAATACCCCAAACATGCTACGAATGGTTGGGTTGGCATTCAAAAAATTGTGAACTTTTTTTCCTCTTCCCTACTATCCAAGATGTTTAAATTAACTAGTTATTTTACTACACACACAATATGCATTGACTTAAAAGTTATTTTTAAGACAACAAGCTGGAGGATCCTTGGAGAGTCTTAAAAATGTGTCACTAAACTAAGAGTCCATTATCTTTCCATATTTTCCTAATTGTTGGGGCATATATTGCAAGGGTTACCCTCACTCACCTGACCCCAAACTGAGCCCCCAGGTGAATTCTTTTTGCACAGTTGCTGCAAAAGAAAAGCAAAAAGACAAATGGGTTGTTAACTATTCATGAAGCCCCCTCATTTCCTGGCTAAACTTGCCAACCAGAAGCAGCAAGACTGAAAAGCCAGGCCCATGGTCAGAGGTGCCAGGCTGGCACAGGCACACAGGATTACTGCAGCGATGGGCTGGGATGGATGCTCCAGAGATGTGAGAGGTTACATAGAAGGCAGCCTAGACCTTACTCCAAGGCCTGAATTCCAGCCAGTAACCTAGCTCTGAGGTGTGACTTGCCAAATCCCCTTCTTTCTTTATCTCATCCTCAAATCAGGTGGCACAACCCAAGTCTTCACACAATCAGTGTATGTGTGAAGGATGCAAAAGAAAGAGCTTCACACCATTAATCAAAAAATATGCATCAGGGCCTCAGATGAAAAGCCTTGGTTTTCTCAGTCCCTCTCTCCTTCCACCACTGGAGTCTTATCAATGGAACAACCCACAAATTCTAGGTGATGATTTTGGACCATATTATGTGATACGAAGGCCCAGACGCATGATCTGAACACAGAGGAGAATATTTGAAATCAGAACTCTCTTTAGGAGGTGGCCTGTGACTGTCCTTGCAGCGTGGGGGGCAGGGGTGGTAGGCCACTCCCTGACAACTCTTTTCACCGATTCGAAACATCTCCATCCTGCCTCCCTTCTCCAACTTGAAAGCCCACATATGATTTTTCTGTTACAGATTCCTGATGGAAGCTCTATCATCTCCTCTGAGAGAAGGAAGCTTCTTCCAGGCACCAACGTCACTGGTGTGTCTTTCTTCACTTCAAGTTACAACAGCCCCTGGGCGAGTCGACCCACTGATTTGGGCCATGGAGAAAAGAATCCCCAGAGGGAAGAGGCCCCAGGAAAAGCCCTCAGACTTCATAAAGCTCTTGTTCACACAGCAACCCAGCAACCACCTCCGGGCTCCCCAGGCCAGCCTGGCTCTGTATCTGAACACATGCAACACATGTTTCAGGGCCCAGCAGCTCCTCCACTAGGTCAGGAAGGAAATTCCCCACCAGCAGTCTAGCCATCCAGAAGCCTTAATGAAAACTTCTGAGTTACCCTAGAAGCAATTATCAGCGACCAGCATAGCAAATGGCGGAGAGATAGTACCTGGGAGAAACTAACCAGGCAGGGCAGAATTATCACCTGTCAACGCGCCCTGTGTTCCTCTCGGTCTCGCCCCACACAGAACTGGTACCTGCTGAGGGCACAAACACTATGGAAACTCTCCAAATACCAGCTCCCACAGAGGAAACTGGATGGCGTGAATCAGCCCACCAGGCTCCACCTCGCCACCTTCTCAGTTTCCACAAGTTGTTTTACTCAGGAAACCACCTCTCTAGCCACAGGCTGACGGCCTCTCATGGAGCATTCCACCCAGGCCAAATCAGCATTGCCTTCAGCGCTGTGACTTCCTGCAACCCGCCACCCTTCTCCTTGGGGCCACCCACCCTCCTTCCCTGTTCCCCACCAGCCTTCAGAAGCTCCCCCTTCCACACCTGCACATTCACAAACACCAAAGGGCCAGGATTCCAGACCCTGTGCAGATAATACAGCCTACCCATAAGGAATCGGAAGGCTTTTCAATCAGAATAATATGATTCAAATCTCAGCCTTGCTTCTTACTAGCTGTTTGACCTGGAGCAGGTTAATCTCTAAACATCAGGTGCCTCGGCTATAAAATCTACCTCAAGGGTTTGTTGTGAGGATTAAATGTAATAATGCATTGAAGGCGCCTGGCAGTAAACTTGGCTGTGGTAAGATGCAGTCCCCGCCCTCCAGGAACTCTGGGTCTGGGAGAGTTTTCAGCTAATTAACCCTATGCAGTGCAGATTACGTCTTAATGTGCAGACAAATCCCAGCTCTCTTTTGCATATGCTTGTTGCTTTGTGTTAAGAAAGAAATGGGTTTTCTTTCTCCCACACTCCCTGTGCTACTCCCAAGTGCCAGGGTCTCCCTTAGGGGAGGGAGCTACGGACAGCCACCTATCTGCCAATGGGTATAATCACCCTGCGCCCTGGAAACTGAGCTCAGACCGGAAGCCAGTCTCCCCCCAAAGGTCAGAGGAAGAGGATGAAGGAGCAAGATTAAATATATTGATGATGTATATTCATCACCTGCAAACCCACACGCCAGCTAGGCTGGCACCAGAGAGATGACCTCACCTACCAGGCTGGGCAGAACTGGGCAGGGAGAGGGGCTAGACGGGGAGCCAAGCAGAAGCCTGAGGCTCCAGGTTGAAAATACCCACCCACGTGCTGCCAGCCTGCTGGACTGCGAGCAGTCATGATAGGGTAAGGATGTTATACACAATAGGGGCCCGAGCAGCTAGGGGGAAAGGTGGGGGCAAAGGGCAATGATAAGGAAGTCCCCTGGGGAGAGAGAAGCAAAGAGGTCTTCCCTGACCATTGGAAAGAGAACCTGCAGTGGGTCTTCTGCACCAACCCACTTGTCCCTGGTCTGCTTTCCCTTCTCCCTGCAGGGAAAATGTGGCTCAGTCCAATATCTGACTTCTGATCATAATCCAGCTGGTCCGTGAGGGCTTTGGTCCACAGTTTGGGTTTTGAACAATCACCACAAGTTATATAGCCAAGGACTTAGGGAGATATGCAGGTACTAATTCTAAGAACTTGTCCCATCAACTTCATCCACCATTATTCACTGGGCTTGCAGGGCCACATGGTCAGCAAGAAACTGTGCCATCTTACAGTAAATGGTGGCTAAGACAACAATTTCTAGTTAGAGCACTGGAAGGACAGTGCAAGGTTGCTGGTCTTCACCCTGTCACATGTCCATCCAGCTCACACAGAACAGCAAGAATTATCTTCCTCAAATACCACCCTGGGCGTGTCTCTCCCAGGTTCTGGAACTTACAGTGGCTTCCCATTGAGTTGAATCCTTCTTGTATATGAAGCACTCTCCAGATAGGGTCTCAATATACCTTTGTTGACTGACTAATTGAAATTCAAACTTCTCAGCATAAATCACAATCAGTCTGTCAGCCCATCAGCTCACTGCCTCCGTTCTCCATATTCCACACCAAGACCACACTTGGTCATCCATCCCCATCTTCAAGCCCACGCACCTAGAATGGCGTCACAAATGGGCATTTGGTTCTCCTAAGAAAACTCAGCTCTGGACTCCTCTCCTCCAGGAAATTTTCCTTGACTCATGAATAAGGAGAATTCCACTCCAGACAGAAGAGAAAAGGCATCACTCATTCACACATTATTACTTTATTTGTCAACAAACACTGGTGGATCACCTTGAGGGGCTTTAAGAGATGAACGAGACAAGATCGGTCTTACAGCATTTCAGTGCTGTCCTCCTGGGTCCTTGGATCTCCAAACCCACTCCTGCTGACTTCACCATTTTCTCCTCTCCTTTCTCGGGTTAAGGAGAAGAAAGGAGTCTCCTGATGCCCTTTATATTTTCAATTTTTTGCAGGTGGAAATCTGCCCCTCTTGGCCCCTTGACTTCTACCACATCTGATTGAATTCCAGGGCAAGCCGGAAAAGTATTTTTCTCTGTTGTGGAGAGCAGATTTGGGGGTGGGGATCATGAAAAGGAAAGAGGCCCTGCTGGGCCTGGTATGCTAATCCCCCACTCCCCCACCGAAGCTGAAGCAGAGCCATTTTCCAGGGCTCATTTCCAAATAGTGGGATGTGTGAGGAGTCCCAGGTGCTGCTCCAGGACACGTGAGGATGCAAACCTCATCCTCAAGCACACTCCACTCCAAGTGAGACACTCAGACAGAACAGTGGCAGTAATGCTTCACCCTCACACAGCAAGGGGACGTTTACAGAACATTTTCACATGTATTACCCTTTAGACCTCACGTTAACCCTCAGATATCCTCTTCCACAGACGAAGGCAAAACTCACAGAGGTAAAGTGAGGTGTACCCAGTTCCATAGCTAATAACTGATAGAACTCATACTTAAACCTAAATCTCCAGACCTTAGTGCCAACAGTCTTTTCACTCTACTGCCACTAAATGGTAAGTGCTTCTCTGGCAAACTTGTTGGGCATCCACAAGAACCTGATCCCCTGACTCCCTCTTTTTTTTTAGTTTGTGGTGGTTTTATTTTTTATCTATTTATTTTTTTTACAAAACAAATTGTACATTTGATTGTTCACAGTACCATTACATAGTTGTACATTCATCACCTAAATCAATCCCTGACACCTTCATTAGCACACACACAAAAATAACAAAAATAATAATTACAGTGAAAAAGAGCAATTAAAGTAAAAAAGAACACTGGGTACCTTTGTCTGTCTGTCTGTCTGTCTGTTTCCTTCCCCTATTTTTCTACTCATCCATCCATAAACTAGACAAAGGGGAGTGTGGTCCTTATGGCTTTCCCAATCCCACTGTCACCCCTCATAAGCTACATTTTTATACAATTCCTGACTGCTTCTTTTCTTTCAAAAAGAGAAGCCTTCCATTTCTAATGCCTAAGAATGATGGGTTTTTGTTTTAGCCACAACACAGATCACTTCCAACAGGAGGAAGTATAAAATAATGGTGAAGAGGAGAGCTGAGTCAGACAAATTTGGGTTTGAATCAAGAGTCTGGCTTTTTCTACATCTCTCTATATACATTCTTCTAAAATCTGACAAGCCCATTTAGAAGAACTGCCTTAAACTATACCTAGGAGAAAATTCATCCTGATTTTAAGGGTATGCCCTCCCCCAACAACAACAAAAAAGATTCCACCACACCATTAGACACTTCCCCAAACCAGGAAAACCTTCCTTAAATCTAATGAAATTCACCCCTCTCCCCACCCTGGCTGGCAAGGCAAGGCTCATTTCCCCATACTTTGCCCTCAATGTACATGGCAGAATCTCACAGCCAGAAGATTCTCCTACAGAGTCTCTGATACTTGAGGAAGGCTGGCAAATCATAACAAACTATTTTAGTCCAAGATTAGCTCCCGCCAAGCTTGCCTTCTCTATGGAAAAGGCAGCAGGATGAACTACCAGATCAGAAAGAACTGTTATCCCAAAGGTCCATGAAAAAATCCCAGAACAAAGCTCTAGATCTGTTCCTGCAGCGATATACATATCCAGTCATTGCAACGAGAAAAGAGAAACCCTCGAGGGCTTAGAACGTTCTTCTGCATTCCTGGTCCAATTCTTCCACATCCTCCCCCACCCCGACCCCCACACACCCCTCAAAGATGCACAGCTCACCCTGTTTCTTTCCCTTTGCCCATACTGACCCCCTTAACTGATCTCATCCCACTCATCCCATACTTTTCCTGCTGATTTTGACCACCTAAGTATATTTTTCATAGTTTGAGCCTCTTCCTCCTAGAAGTCTTCACTTCTCCAGCCTCCTGGTTTCTTGTATACCTGGCATGGTATTATTCTTTCCATGGTCCCATCACTTTCATAAGAGTGAAACTCGCATGTCTTCATTTCTTATACATCTTCCTTCCATCCTCCTTCTCGACTTCCACATCCCCTCCCTCTATGTAGCCCTCCCGTCACCCTCTCCTCAACAACCATCACTTTTAGGTAGTTCCCGGCTAAGCTCACAAGAACATTCAACAAATACTTGTTGAATCAAAGTGAATGAAACTGAATGGAATGGGAAGAGTTCTGGGGAAGATGGTCTATTGCTCAGTTTTCCCACACAAGAGCACAAACCAGAGTTGTTCAGAGACAGGGTCCTGGCATCTAAAAGTAAATGGACAGGACACACCACAACAATGAGCCAACTCCCCAGTCAGGTCATGGGCTTGGCAATTAAACCAAACTCCCTGAAGCCCCACTGTGATCAAGGCTGTGTGGGACCACCCTATCATTTTCTATACCAATCCTCTTTGTAGGGAAAGCAAACTTCCCCCGCTGTTCAGGTGTCACGTTTACCAAGGCAAAAAATAAAAAAGAAGCTGGCACAAACCACAGTGGTGTGGATCAGGCCCTAGATGCCTAAAGACTGTCCAGTGGTAGCAACCCACTCACTTAACGTGAACACTCCACCACTTCGTCTATACATGTATGCCAGGAAAGGCAACCTGGGATGGCCAAAGGTTAAAAGAAAAAAAAAATTGAGATGGAGTCCAGAAATACAACTTTAAACGAGGAGCTACTTAACCTCTCTCACTGTCTGCTATCTCTATCTGTAAAATGGGAATAACAATAGCACCTACCCTCGGAGAGTTTTTGTGAGGACTCTGTACAGTGGCCAGCACATGGTAAGGGTTCAACAAAGACTAGCAACTACTATTTTTATTATTCATTTTGCTGTGAAGATCAAATGAGGGGCAACCCTATGAAATGCATTTATAGTAAGTCGCTGGCCCTTGGTTCTGAGTTGCGGAGATAGATGGCAAGTGTGGAAGCTACGGCTCCCCTGGCCCTGGTACCAGCGCGGAGCAGAGATGTGACTCTGGGGAAGCCTTGGGCATTCCTCCCCGAGGTTTCCCGCCACGATGCCCTGGGGACCTGGACGGCTCTGCGGGAGCGGAGAGGAAGGACAGGGAAGAAGGCAGGGGGCGGACCAGGGACGTACCTGCTTTCACAGCACTCTTTCCGCTCCCTCACCCTCAGCCACTTGCGGAGGAGGAAGCGTTTTCGGCGCGGGGAAGCGCTGGGTGTGGAGCAGTTGGACCACGGGGTGTCCTCGTCGCTGGAGGGCGTAATCTCGATTGACGGCAGCTGCAGGAGCTCCTTGCCAGGGGCCAGGACGCCGGGCAAATCCCGGGCGAGGCCAACCTCCAGGCTCTGCTCCTGCACGTTCTTCATGCGGCGCATCTTGAATCGCCGGCGGCGGAGCGTGGGAGTCGACGAGCTGGACCAGACCGGGCTGCCGTCGGGCGCGCCCTGCAGCTCGGGCACCTGCAGGGCGGGCGGCTGGAGGTTCTCCATCATGTTGGCGGCCGGCATGGGTTCCCCGCGCCTCCGCGCTCCCTCTTGCTCGCTCCGCTAGCAGTGCGGCTCGCGTCTCCGCCTTCCCACCCTTCGCCCGCTGCACACGCTTCCTTCCCCTCTCACGTTAGGAAACGCGTTCAAACGACAAGAAGAGCAAGTTCCTTTTCCTGGAACGCCGCGAGGAAGGGAAGGGAAGGGAGGGTACGCGGCGCGGCGGCGCGGGGCGTCTAACTTTCCTGGGCAGTTGTCCTCGGCTGTTGGCGCCGGCTCGCCCGGTCCGCAGCCGGCGAGGCCACGTGGGCTGGGCGCAAGTCGCCTGCCAGCCACCCGCTGCCCTCCTGGGGCTCCCCTTGCGCGCCCGCTTGTTGCTTGTTTTTCTTCCGCTGCGCTCCCTCGCTGGCTTGCGTCTTTGCCTGAGCGGAACTCGGTAGCCCGGCGCCCCAAGGGGCAGCTCAGCAAACTCTCAGCGGTTTGCGTTCGGCAGACCAGGTAGGGGAGCCGACTTGGCGCTGCAGGGAAGTAGAGAGTAGGAGGAAGGAGAGGGAAAGAGAGAGAAAGGAAGCGAGACACTGGATAAAAACAAAAAAAAAGGAGGAGGAGCCGAGGGGGCTAGCAGGGGGGTAAGGGGAGGTCATTTCTGTGCAGAAAGAACATGCACGGTCACAGCGAGTGTAACTGTACCCGGAATCCCTTGGGGGAGGGCTCTACCTCTGAGTAAAGGCTGCTCCAATCAGCCTAATGAAATAGGATCACAAACCAAACTTTCTCAAAGCCATGATTGGCCAGGGAGCTCTCAATAGCCTAACTCCCTGCTTCTTCCTCGGAGGGGAGGGTGTAGGGGGGGGAGGTCGGTGAATTTAGTTTTCACTCTCCCCCCCAAACTAGGGGGCTTTTCTGCTGAATCTCTTCTCTTAGGAGAGGTGCTTTCTTTGAATTATTTGGAAATGCAGGTTGGGGGCGGGGAGGGGGAGGCAGGGATTATAGTCAGGGAGAGAAGGCAAGGTTCCCAGCGGCTGCTTCCAAAATGACAAGCTAGCAAGAGAGGACAGTTCTCTGGTGGAATAAGCTGAGGACACCAGACATGACATATCAAGGACAGACAGATGATAGGGTCTAGAGACAGAGGACAAACAGGAACAGTAAGGAAAAGGGACATCTGTACATGTTGAGTGATCCTGTCAATTCCATAAACCTTTCCGAAGCAAAGAATGAAACTAGAGGTGTGGGAGAGCACCCACAAGGAAATGCATCCAACAAAACCCCAGGGAGTCGTGAGTACCCCTTTACGTTCCTGGGGGCTGATTCAATTCTGCTTCGGCCTGCAAGGGGCAGGGACTGGGTAACAAAAATTTCAGAGTGTCCCCACATGATGGAACCTAAAAAGGCTGGGTCAATCCCAGGAGTGACCCAAGATGTGCTAACCCACACTCTCTAGACCAAGGTTGGACCTAGAACAGATCCACTCTTCTGAGGCACTGTCAGCCAGCTTCCAGAACAGAAGCTAAGTCACTCATCCTCTTCCATCCCCAGCCCAGGGCATTCATCTCTCCAGTAAGTTCAGCAAAAGGGAATCAAAGTAGGGCAGGCAACCTTCAAGTACTCCAGAAGGAACACAAATTTTCGGTGAAAAAGGAAAAGGCAAACGGTGACACCATGAAGCTCACAATCCTACTCTTCTCTGCCCCCTCTCTGAGTCAAATTTCTAGATGGGTGCCTATGCCCAGCTCCTGTGCTAGGATGAAGGTCAGGTGATCATTTCCCAAGTTCTCGAAGGCTGAGGAAAAATCACATCTCTAAAGACCACAAGAATTCACCGTAAGAAAACGTGTCCCCACAGCCCAAGCAAGATATCAAGCATGACAGTTGGCCCTGATAGATCAGGTCTGATAGACTCAGCCCTGCATCTGACGCATGGTGGTGGAGGGGGCCACAGTGGGGACAGAATGCTCAAGGCATCCTGATGTTACACAACCTCCAAGTGGCCGTGAAGCTGACGGAAGTTAAGTCTTGCTCGGGGAGAGAGATACCATGACCAAGAAGCCAAGGCCAGGTCCACCCGTAAATGACTCCCTGGAACCCTTCGTGTCTCTGGCTCTTCTCCAGATCCGGCCACTGGCTCTCTCAGGGCTGGTTTGGTATCACTCCATTTTAACTCCCGGATGCAGCAAGGAAAGGGGAAACCCCTTCACCTCAGGTGCCGGGCCTGGCAACAGAGGAGCAGGACACCCCTTCCGGCCCAGGGAATTGCTGAGGAGACTGGGCAACAACCCCAAACTCCAGAATCCGGAGCTAAGCCAAGGCTTCACAGAGTTGTTCACTGTCTTGGATTTCCTCCAAGGACAAGGGCTTTGCAGAGGATCTGATAATTGCCCAGTTCAAGGAGCCGCCTGCTGGGTGGGCTGCTGAAGAAGGAAGCCAGGGTTTCACGAATTTAAAGGGAAAAGGACCTGGGACACTATGGTCACTTGGAGGCCAAATAAATAAATGAAAAGAGGGTCCACAGGGCCAGGGCCAAAAGATGAGATGGATATTCTGGGGTTTAAAGGGCGGTTTAACAAGGGGAGCAGCTCTTTTTCAGTTTACTGTGGGCACCCTGAATTTAAATGTATGTTTCTTAAAAGGAAGAAAAGCCATGGGCTCCCTCTTCCCACACACTTTCCTCCAGCCACTCTTCCCGCCCACAGTAGATTCTGGACCTGAAATCCTATGAGATTTAATTTAAACCTTGGGCACAGCAGTGGGTTGAGAATGATCATTTACATTTCACCTGGCCTGAGGGAAAACATCCTCCAAACCAATCTGAAATGGTCTCACTTGATTGGGAAGCAGACACCTGGGGAGGTCTCTGACAGGGACCTGGCTCACTTCCGCCTCCAGTGCCCTTCTTTCCATCCAGCCAGATCCTTTTCATCCATTAAGACCTATTCAGAACACATCCCCAGTCTCCCCTGGCAGGTCCCATTCGCTTGTTTACTATGGCACTATCAGGTAAGTCAATAAGTAGCACAGTGCTTTGAAAAGTGCAATGCCCCAAACCGCAGACTATCATTCCTGTGAAGACTGTAAGCTCAATGAGGGAAAAACCCAGTCTCTCCCTCCTTTGATTCTGCCCAGTATCCTGCACTTTTTAATTGTACAGTGACCTTTACACTTTTTTAAAGGACTTTCATACTTAATATTTTATCTTCCCAGTGATGCTAGGAGTGAGGTAGAACTGATGTTATCATTACTACCCTCATTTTATAATTGTTTAAAGTAAGAAACAGAGAGATTCAGTAATATCTCCAAGGTCACAGAGCTAATCAATGACAAAGTCAGAACTGAAAGCCAGTGAGAGGTCACCAAATTGTAATCAAATGCATCAGTTCTGAAAAGCAGGGCCCCTGTAGCACCAGAAATTTATCAGCCTTGACTTCAGTTGGGTTACATATAGCTACTCAATTCCTTCAGTTATCTTACAGGTGGGGAAACGGAGGCGCAGTTTTGAAAAACAATTTCCCAGAGCAGCTGGTGTCTGGGGGTCAGGACAAAAGCTGACCTCCTTCAGAATGGCAGCTATTGTATTCTCTCCCCAAATCCCCCCTCTCCACTTTTCTCCCATACTTGGTTCTCAGGGGACTCCACTGTTCCCTGGGAAACTGACTTCACCTTTGGCCCCCCAGACAGAGGTAGCCAGAACCACCAAGCCACCCCTTTCCCCACCCCACAGCCAGGCCTCTGACTTTAAATGAAATGAGCTCATATTACCAAGCAACTGTTCTTTATTCTTGGCTGTCCGGCTCCGTTTTCCTATTGACACAAGACACCCAACACCTGTCTATTACTTCTAGAGACCCGCAAACTGGGAGTCCATCATTCAAGCAAAACTTCTTAGAGGGAACGTAAGTGAAAAATAGCAGCTGTGAGGCTGGATTTCTCCTGGGCTTATATCCAGATGAACCGGAGGTGGAATGCCCCAGCACCCACTGACTGCACCCTTCCCACCTGCCCCAGGGATGCTGGGGCAGGCCACCCCCGAGAGCACAGGCCGGAGTGTCTCTACAAAACAGAGAGTCCCCAGCCTCAAAGGTGGGACACAAAATCTCTTTCTCAAGGCCAAACACCAGGACTGACCCATGTACAAGGCAAAAATAAACAAACAAAAAAACAGAAAACAGGCAGCGGGCATTACTATAGAATTACTATAGAAAAGTGGAGGATGCTGTGAGAGCAAGGTTATTAACTGTATCAAACACAAAATGAAGGATGGCCAGATAGTACTCTCTGGCTCTCTTTCTGGTGCTGAGGTGCTGAACAAAAGGAAATGAGTTTGTGCAGGGCCCACAGGGCAGGGGGTTGGGGGTGGGGACTCAGAGTAAATGGTAAACATTTACCAAGGCTAAGGCCAGTTAAAGACTGGAATGCATGGCCAAGGATGGTTAGAATGGCTTTCTCTGCAGATCCTTAAAGGTAACTGGAGCCTAGTTAGAGGCCGTGGCAGGAAAGAGATTATCTCTTAAAGGCCCAGTCCCCCACTCTACCACTGTAGGTCCATAAGTCCAGGCTGCCCCTCTTTAAAACAAAAGCAATTCACTTATGCCTAAAACAAAGACTATTTGGGCGGAAGTATTTCTGACTACAGGCATTTTGATTACCAGGTACTAAGCAACTCCCTGAGACCCACAAACAGGTTTAATATCTTGCATGGTGAAAGAGAAGTACAGGGATCAATCTCTAGAGTGGAAATGGGGAAAACAGGTGGAGGGGAGGATGGGACAGGAGAAAGAATTGGAGAGAAGGAGCATTAGCCCCTGAATTTTGGGTCTCCTTCTATTCTTTTCACTAACCGCTACGTCATTTCCCTGTGCAGGAACTAGCTCCTTCAGAAGTGTCAGAGGAAAACGCCACTGAGGTTGTGTGGTTACAGGAGGAGGGTGGAGGAGGAGGTTGCGGCTGCTTAAACACAATCTGAATAAAAAACACAGCTGAACAGCCACAAAGTCCAGCTTCTCCTTTGGAGGGAACAGGAAGAAAACGCCATGAGACTCTGATGGTGCCTCAGTTCCTGAGAACAGAGCGCTCAGCTGTGGGGAAGGCACAAGGTCGGGGAGCGTTCAGGTTCAGCTCGCCCTCGGCAGGGGCCAGGGTGAGCAATGACGTCACTGCAGAAGAAGGCCTGTCACCAGATAAGCCTCCCCAGTTTAACTGCTCATCCAGAGGCTTAAGAATGTTTTGCACAACACTTGACTGTCCCTGTTATTGAAATCAGGATATTGAGACAGAGAGAGAGAGAGATCATCTCGTCCTCTATGTCTTACAAGGACAGCCATTGTGCAAACCAGAGCTGGAAAAGACCTCGAGGTCACCCCCATCCATCCCCTTGCTTCCAATATACCAGGGAGGGCAGGTAGTCTGCTCTGTGTTTCATGCTGCTTTCCTCAGATGCTTTGCAAATATTATCAGGCCCTATGAACTAGTGATTAAGTGCACAGGCCAAAGCCACTCAATCTCAGTTTAAGAACCCTTTCACCACTTAGTAGTTGCTTGCTTTGGGGTAACTTACTTAACTTTCAGTCTTTGGTTTCCTGATCAAAATCAAGATCTTCACTAGCATCTTCCTCCTGGGGCTGTGGTCAGCATTAAATGAGTTGATACATGCAGGGCTCTTAGAATAGTGCTCTATAAATGTTGGCCATTATTATACTTAATTAAGTCTCCTTTATGATACCCTTGATAGAAAACAAAATTTTCAATTCGGTTTAATTCTATAACTAGTTGTTAAGCTGGAGCACTGTTTGTAAGGCACCTTACCGGGGAAGTGCTGGAGATATAGCAAGATAAATAAGACCCAGTTGCTGCCTTGGAACACACACTCTCACAAGGCAGAATTAAATAAGTGCAAAATATAACCCATGAGTAGAAAGATGGATAAATTTTAACTGGAGAGAAAGAGATGGTCTGGGCAGGCTTTATGAAGTCAAGCCTTAAAGTATGAATTTCAATAGAAAAGAAGAATAGGGCATTCTGGAATAAAAGAACAGCATGATTCGAGGCAGTGAGGAATGAAACCTCGTGGAGAGTTTTTGGCAAGAGAGAAAGATGTCAGGACACATGGAAGGACATAATAGGAGATGAGGCTGGACAAATAAGAGGGTCAGATTGTAGAGAGTGTTGAATGTCTTAGATTTTATTCTTCAGACAAAGGAACGTTATTCAAGTTTGGCTTTTTGGTTTTGTTTTGTTTGGGGCGGGGTAGGAGGTGGCATTATGGACCTGATTTGAGTGACATCGACTCTGTTGACAGTGCAAAATACATACTGGAGAAGTGGAGGATAGGAAGTACAGAGGCGAGTTAAGGCACTGTCCATTCATTCAGTCAATATTTTTTAAATATCAACTATATGCATGGCAAATAGTCAGGTGAGAGACAGAGAAAGTCTGAAATGGGGCGAGGGAAAAATGTGGGATGAGAGGAACAGGCAAGGAAAAAAAGAGGGAGTAAAGAGCCCTATAAAGTTTTATTCAGTGAGATGGGTTGGAAGAAAATCAAGAGAGAGCAATGATTCAGAAGTCAAGAGGGGAAAGGAGCCAAAATTATTGAATGGCTACAGTAAGCCAGGCAACGTGCTAAGTGCTTCATGCATAAAATCCCATTCCACCCCCACAACAGCCCTAAGACATAGCTATCAGAAGAGAAGTCCCATTTTAGGAGCACGAGACTTTAAAATGGACTTACCCAAGTTAACACAGCTAGTAAGTGGAAGAGAAGCATAAATTTAAACTACTTTCTACTTTACTCTACAACACATGCTTTTCCAATTATACCACATTTCAAAAAGATAAATGATGCCAAATGCCATAATGAAGTCAGGCAGGACGAAGACTGAGATAATTCCATTAGATTTTATAATTAGGTCGTTGTGCCGGTTTGGATATATTATGGACCCCACAAAGCCATGATCTTTTAATCCAATCTTGTTGGGTGGAATATTTTGATTGAGTGTTTCCATGAAGATGTGGCTCACCCAAATGTGGGTAATACCTTTGATTAGATAATTTCCATGGAGGTGTGGCCCCGCCCATTCAGGGTGGGTCTTGATTAGTTTACTGGAGTCCTTTGAAAAGAGCCACACAGGCCCAGACACTTGCTGTCACTGATGCTTAGAGATACTTGGAGATGCAGACAGAAGGACATTTAGCTAAGAGATGAAGCCGAGAGTTTGCCCTGGGATATGCTAAAACAGGCCCCCCAGGCATTTAGAGAGAAACATCCCGGAAGAAAGAACCAAAGACACACAAGAGCTGAGAGGGGAGCTGGAAAACAACCCGGGATCAACAGACACCAGCCATGTGCTTTCCCAGCTAACAGAGGTTTTCCGGACACCTTCGGCCATCCTTCAGTGAAGGTATCATTTTGTTGATGGCCTTAGAACTGTAAATTTGTAGCCAAATAAACCCCCTTTATAAAAGCCAATGCATTTCTGGTATTTTGCATAATGGCAGCATTGGCAAACCGGAACAGTCAATGATGACCTTTAAGAGAACAATTTCAGTGGAGTGGCAAGAGAAGAAATGAAATTGCTATGGGTTAAAGATTAAATAGGGAATGAATAAATGGAGTCCACAAAATTAGACTGCTCTTTCCAGAAATTAGGCAGTGAAAGGAGTGAGAGAAATTTATTCATTCTCAAATAGTTACTGAACATCTACTATGTGCTCATCACTGTTCTAAGGCCAGGAGTTATAGTGGTGAATGACATTTGGAGGACGTGGATAAGGGTTTGTGTGTGTGTGTGTGTGTGTGTGTGTGTGTGTTTAATCTTTGTGTGTTTTATTGTTGGTCAATGTTCTGTGTCAGAGAAACAAAATGTGACTGTGTGATTATGTCACTTAAAATGGAGCTCTACATGTATCTACTAACAAAATTGAAGCTTGGTAGTGTACCTGGTAATTTAGCAAATCAATTAAAAAGTATTTCATATGCCCAGACTTCAAGCACAATATGAAACTGAAGGGTTTCTATAAAGTTTCTGGTAAAACTATTCATTTATTCCTGAAAACATTTTTTGAATGCCTATCAAAGATGAACTTGGCTTCAGTTGCATCAAATCTGCACCAGGGTTGGGTAGGGAGGGGAATGGTGGAAGAAAACCAACGCAAGAAGTTCAATTTGGTAAGAAAATCCACTTCAATAGAAAGAGGCACAAAATGCAGTGTGAACACAGAGAAGAATGCTCCTGATCTACAGAGAACTTCACAGGCAATACAGTTCTCAGCGAAGGTTTGAAGGTGAGTGGAGTTTTCCAGATAGACCAAGGTGGGCACGTTTCCAGGCAGAGGGAACCACACAAGCAAAGGCACTGAGGTGTAAGAGCAAGCATGGTGTGTTCTCGGAATTACCAAAAGAATGGTTTGACTGGAGCACAGCGTTCAGTTGGGTGGGGGGTAAGTGGAAGACAGTGTATCTACTATAAATCTTCTTTCATTCATTTAGTCAGCATACATTTATGGGGTACACTCTGTTCTAGCCGCTGGAAAATGTGGGGGCACAAAAAGAAGTCTGTGCCCTTGAGGACCTTACATTCTTGTGATCACAAAATTCCAGAATGATGGAGTGGAGATGTCAAAGATCTGGTGCAACCATCACTTTATCTACCCCATTCCTTCTGTTTCACAGATTAGAAAATTGAGGCACAGGGAACCTACATGCTACCTACATCTTTTACTAAGATCACATAACAAAAAGGTGAAGCTTCACAGATTATAAAGGTCTTTGGATGCAGAGACCAAGACAGAAAGAGCTGGAAGTTTAGGTCACTCAAGGAGAAGGACATTAGGAAATTATTCCTTTTAATTGAAAAAGCAAACACCTTCGGTTTTTATTTCTGACAGGAACTCAGGCCATTCTACCTTCCTTAATCAGAAAACAGTGGGCACCTTTTACAGACAAGCAAACCAAGATTCAGAGAGGTAGAGATGTTTCAGCAGTGTGCACCAGTCACATCTAAGGTTGAGTAGTACCATGATCACTTATTACCCTGAGAAGTAATGCTGAAACTGTCAAAGTCAGACTAGAAGTGGTTGGCCAATTATGAAGGGATATGACAGTGTGTTTGCCAAGCACCAGAGGGATATTCAGCCTTTAGGTACCATTTCAAGCAAAAAAAAAAAAAAAAAAAAAAAAAAAAAAAAAAAAAAAATTGTTTTGTAATAACACAGGAAGGAACTGAAGAAGGCTGGGGTTCAAGGAGAATTTCCATTGGCTGTCCCTGGAATCCAGCTCAGGGCAAAGCTACCCACGGCCTCATGAGTCATTTATCTTTCTGCAAGGAATGCATCTGGAGGGAGTAACTGACAATAATTCATCCCTATACCATTCCACTTTTGGCGTGAGCTCTGGCCTCTATAAAAGTCATACTATCCGATGTTTCCACTTTTCAGGAACAGTCTGTTTTGCCTGTCCCGGGGCTGCACTCTGCCCTGAAACTGTCCCAAGTGGCAGGCATCCATGCTTGATCCCCAGCTCCCTTCTTCTAGGTGCTAAGAGATTCTGGCCCACTGCTCTCATTTTCTCACGAAAATCCAGACTTAAAAATACATCAGTTTGGAATGATCATTCATGTAATACAAATCATTTGTTTTATAAAAGGGATTCATTAAAATAGATTTTCTTTACATGTACAAACACTTTTATTCCATTTATAAACTTGAATAAGGCACAGTCCATGAAGAAGCCTTCTACTGAATAACTGAGGTTCCAAACACACATGAAAAAAGTCACTGATCACAGAGTGACCTTGTTCTCCATATTTCCAGGAAAAAAGTGAGCCCCACTTTCTGTATCTTCACCCACTCCCTGGATGTTTGGAAAGCATACTAACTCTCTCTGACAAACAGAAATTTTTATAAGCAATAGGCCTTCCTTGGGTGACAGAATTATAGGCCTGGAAGGGACATTAGATATTTAGTCCAATGGCCAGCCTTCCTCCAGTCTGTCACAGGTGAGAAACTGAGGTGTGAGCAGGATAAATCTTTGACCAAGGTCAGAAGGTGGAAACTGAAATTATTTTGTGTAAGTGAAACTCTACCTTAATGCTTACCTTTATGAATTTGGAAGTAGTACCTTGACCTCAAAGAATAATTAGAAAACAAATTGCACTTAGGAGTCCTGTCATTCGGCTTTTGTCCACATCCATTCTGTGTGCACCTAACTCCTGCCAAAGCCCACACAGAGCACAAAGTTAATCAAACCCAAATGCCTCTCTAGAACTAATCCCAACATGTGAACATTAAGAATTGCACAAAAGATATAAGAGAACAGCTATTTGCTTTCAGAAAGGCCTTTTTGCTTTGCACAAATAGAGTTTCTTTATGTGAGAAATTCTTCTCCATATGCATTTTAAATATTACTTCATTCATACAGTTTTTCAAGACCACCACTACTTAATAAAAGTATATCTGTAAATAACCAACTTACATGCTTTTATCCTTTCAGTTCAAAACAAATATGTGAAAACCAGGACATGAACCAAATGAAATATCTGCTTCAGTCAGGCATTGATTAAAATGTTTCAATGTCCTAAAATTTTCCAGATTCACCTAAGATTTACGGAGCCAGGAATCATAGTTTCTCATGTAAGCCTCATAATAATCTGATGATGTAAGTGTCACTTTTTCCTACTTTACAGTTGAGGAAACTGAGACTTAGAGAGATTAGGAACTTTAGGCATCAGAGATGTGGTTTAAGTCCAGGTATTCTGAATCCGAAACCAGTGTTCTCTCCACTTCACTATTATTTGAGCTCTACTTTCTGTAAAATATATTTTTTTCGGCTACCATTCAAACTGGTTCTCTCCGTTATTTTTGTGAAAACTTTGATTTGTAATTTGTGGTATATTATTATTGGAGGCTGCAGTTCTGCAAACTGATATACTTTGTTTCCCTATTTAATTCAATCAATTTCTGTTTGTTCCTTACCAAATCATACCACAAAGCTAATCCCAGTTTCCTTGGGAGTTCCTTTTGAATTCTAAATATTTTAAAAAGAAATGCTATCCCAAATATTTAGAACTCCCTTGCTAGAAATTATAGCAGGAAATACGTTTTCCTGGCATGTTCTGGTCACATAAGCAGTTTCTCATTTTCAACTAATGATACAAGCGTAGCCCTGTTGCTACTTTTTACCTAATTCCTCTAATACTTCTTACCTGTTAAGAAGTCTACCTGTAGATCTGAGGCAAGTCAGCTGAGCTCTGTAATCCTGACGCGTCAAGGTTCCTATTCCTGAAGATTGTCCACACTCCAAGCAGGGGCTTCAAATACACAGAGGAGAAACTGCTGGCCTTTTACAAATGGGCTGGCACAAGAGTCTACGAGGTTGGTTTGCTTAAAATGAGGCTTGCCAACTCCTGCTGAAATTGTAGCTTAGTAAACACTAAAAGGCCTTTAAATGTAGCTTCTCTCTGGTCTTAAGGCTTTAATTTAGCTTCCGATGGTAGATCTAACTTGTTTTCAGGACTCAGTGACACGGCAGCTTAAATCTTCCTAGCCAGAGCAAAGTCTCCCTTCTTGAAGGCTTGCACATGTGATCTCATTCTGAGCAAGTTTGCCTCCTGTATCCTTGGACCTTGGAACCAGGACATTAGGCTCCATCCCCACCATAATAAAATCTGCCCAGCTTAACTCAAAGAACAACCAGTCAGCACTCATTGGTCCCATATGTCCTTCAGGGAAATCCCCACTAGAATATTTCAAATCCAGGCCACTGCCCTGCCCCATACACACACACAGGCATACACATCCATTCTTAGAGATCCATCCCCCACTCCTTTCAGGGACCAGACATCTAATATTATATTGTTTCTGAGGAGATAACACTGTTAATACAAAAACAAATGGTGAGTTCCCCGTCACTGGAGGTATTCAAGAAGAGACTGAACCCATTGAGGACAATGAGGTTGAGACCAGATGACCTTGGAAGGCACTTGCAGGTCTAAGGTTTAATGAGTTTTCCCCTACATGCTCTTGCTCTTCTGATTGCCTTTCACAACTTCTCTTCTTTAAGAATGTCCTTGATATTCATTTAAATCAATCTTTGCTAGTGCAAAAAAACAAAAAACCTCAGAGTACTTTACCAATACCTCTTTCCAATGCATCATTTTTCACCTTGTATCATAATTATCAATATGCATTTTCCACCTTGCCTTAGATGGTAACTGCTGTAAAAGCAGGATTTATGTCCCATTCATTTTTGTCATCCCCAATCATTTTTGTCATCCTGTTCCTGAGCTCACTGCTCACATCACATGTATGCTCAGTAAATGACCATGAAAGGAAAAATGAAGGCGGGAGACTGGGCAGAACAGGGAACAGTGTCGGCAGGTTGGAAGAGGCACCCAGTGTAATTAGCTTCCCAGCCTCAAACTCTCTAGAGATTGCTCCTCTACTGCAAAGCCCTTCTGGAGCGACAAAGACTGAAGAATATCATCTGCCACAGCCCTGCAGTTTCCCTAGGGACCCTGACTGTGGTCATAATTTCCCTTGGATTAGCATGTCACACTCAGCCCACATCACATAGGAGGTCTCAGGAGAAGTAACCTGGGACTGTAATGCTCTTTGCCCAGAACACTCATTCCTGATTACCTAAAAGCTCAGGTTTCTTAGGTAAGGGTGTTTGGACTATGGATCTTCAGGGAGCAATTAAAGGAAGGAACAAAAAAATGCACTTGGAAACAGCTGTTGATCTATTAACTCTTAAGAAAATACTCTGAACTGGATTTTAGTCAATCCTCTTTCACCTACAACTTTCCTTTGGGAAACTCAGCCAGACTTGAGCTCTGGTGCTGCCCAGCCCTCCAGAAAATAACCATCCTCTTCTATATTTGCCTAAGGAATGTCTGCTAATTCTGATTATAAAGCAGATATTAAGACAATATTTAATTCCCCCTCCATGTCTGTTCATTCAGTCCGAGTTTCAAATCTGAAAAATACCTTTGAGGAAGCCAACCTCTGCATTCTATAGATGAGGAAATAGACCCAAGAAGTCCTACTCTATGCCCACTTTTGTTACCCTGCTTAGTCTGGCACAAACAATGATCAGATTGAATTAATCCAGAAACATCACTGTGTCCTTTATATATAGTACATTATATATATTATATATATAGATTAGCAGTTTTAGATTTACAGAAGTTACTACATACTTTTAAAGGCCAAACTACTTCATCCTTCCTCTGTTACTGTTTTACTGACAGTACCCTCTAATGCCCTACCTGGGACTACAGCACATTGTCAAAACAATTTGTTTTTCATTTTATGGGCATGGAGGACCATAAATGAAGAAGTGTGGCCCAGATTCCAGGAGCAATTCGCTTGTTTTCTGAGGCGGAATGTTACAAAGAGCAACTTACATACACAGGTTCTACACTGAAGGTGAGGAAAGGATTTATAAATTAGACCAATACTCAAATACAATAATAATAAGACTAGCTAACATTTACTGCTCACTCATTATGAACCAGGCATTATCTAAATTAATCTTCAAATCAACCCAGTGAGTTAGCTGTTATCCTCATATTCAAATGAAAAAAAAAAAAGAAGCTTGGAAAGGTCATTTAAAGACACACATTAATGAGCAGCTGGGCTGGGTTTCAAACTGGATGATCTGACCCCGGATCTTATGGTCTCACATAGTTGGCTCCGTCCCCTCTGGGGTGGAGTTTATCTCAGTCTTTGATGTTGACATCTCAGTACACGATATGATAACCTCTTCATGCACCTATTCCATACAACCACTGCCTGTGACTTGCACACAAAAAAAACATAGATTCTTTTTTTTTTTTTTTTTTTTTTTTGCAGAGTTGTGCTTAGAGAGAGGAAGTCCACATTTAAGCAACAAAAGAGGTTCTGTTGAGGTGACTGCTAGGCATAGCCTCCCCTTTACAAACGTAAGTTTCACAAGAGCAAGCCTCAGGATTAAGGACTTGTCTTATAAAGTAACGGGTTCCTAAGTTCACATAGCATATGGTTTCTCCTCCATAATCCATCCATATCTCACATTATCAGCACTTAGTTGTACAAACATGAATTCTTAATATCTGTCACATGGCCTGTTGGAAATAAAGATACATATAGAAATGCAGATATAAAACCTGGATATATGAACTTTTCAGGCTGGCAGACATGTTTGTATGCTCCTGACACTTAGGTGTACTTTTCAATTATATTACGCTTGTCATATTCATTTATTTCCTCACTTATGGGGAGGCAGCATGCCCTATGAGTTAAAAGCAAGGGTCTAAAATCAGAATGCCTGGGCACAAATAGTGGGCCCATTATTTGCTAATCCGTGTGAAAAATCAGGTTGATATCAATAGCACTTATCTCATGGGCTTGTTGTCAGAGAGAAGATAATCCACGTACAGCCCTTAGCACAGTCCCTCATACACCATAAAAGCTAAGAAAAGTCCCCTGTTGTATTCTTTTTAGGTCTGCACTCACATGTCTAAGCATCACACACTCATCACTAATACATCCAGGCAGCACGGATGTCTAGTTACGAGGACACATCAGGAACACAACATGGTTTGCTGTAGAGATCCACCTTTATTTCCATACTGCCACTGAGGCTGCATATATGAAATCCATTTATCATTTTAGGAGTTCCCCCCTCACAAAGAAAGGTGGATAAAGACTGAGGTCAAGTGAATAGCTTAAATTCCAGGTTTGTTTATTTTAAGGCCTGCAGAGAGGGGGGGGTGGAAAATGGTAAAAATTGGGACAACGATGATCATTACTGTTATAATTATGACTAGTATGAATAGAACTGATGGGCTTGTCAGCATCTCAGATTTCTGTACTTGCCTTTTCTAAAGGAACTAGAGAATGCTTCCTTGCTTCCTTACAATGGGAATGGTTTTGCCCTTCAGTTATCATCTCCATCACACTCAAAAGAAGTTAAAAGATAGCATTTGGTTCTTCTATTCAAGTGGTGATCTTTCCATCACTTTCATTACAGGGGAAGGAACTGGTAAAGCTAATGCAATGTACTGTAACAAATGCCTTGGAAATGCCCAAAGCACAACAACCCTAATCCACTTTGAAGACTAACTGTATTCAGAATGCTAGTTTTTATATTAAGCTATATATTACTTTAAAATCAGCTGCAGGGGAAAATCCACTTTGAGCCAAAGTTAAACCATTTTTATTTATTTCTAAAACTTTTAAGAAACTGATGCAATAGGAAATTTTTAAAAACCCAGTAATAAGATACCAATTTAATCCTTGGCTGAGCTACAGTAATAGCAGATAATGTGTTTTTGCACAGAGGCTATGTATGTGTACACGATAGCTAGAACATTCTTGAGGCAGTATGGAGCCAAAATAAGAAACACTAAAAGCAAGCCTCAAAGTCACTCTTTCACCGATGAAGACTTAAAGCAAATGTTAGTTAATTAAACGGTGTCTAACAGGGAAAGTTACTGTGAAATTTTTAAAACAAAGATTAGAAGGAAGAGCTGAGTAGGTTTTTTTTTAAAGTGTCTGAGAACCTAATGCCATTTATTTACCCAAAAAGAATCTTGGCAGAAGAATTAATGGGCTGGTAAGTGCATCCCACCCAGATCAAAGACCTAACAGATAAAAAGGAGCTTCACTTGACAAAGACCTAACTGGCCCTGCAGGACATTGATAATACAGAGCTTCATCCCAAGATCAAATAGACCCTGGCTCTCCAGGACACTGATTGAGAAGATAATGAAGTCATCCATGGGACCTAATTCTTTGTCATATGTGAAAAAAGCTTTGCAATAAGTGAAGGAGTTAGGCCTCTATATGCAAAACTGGTCCTACTACCGCAGAAGGTTGTTGGAAGAATACAATGAGATAAGGTGTGGAGAGAGCTTATCACACACAGTAAGTGCTCAATAAGTACTAGAAATAATAATAATAATAGTGATAATAACAATAATAGATACGTAAGACTACTGACACTTTCTTCTAAGTTTTCCTTTCTAAGGCCACCCATTGCACAAATAATATCCACTTGTTTTTATTAGACAAGGTTGGAGATGAACAATGCTGAATTGAACTATATCTTCTCAGAACAATCACTTTTTCCTTACTCTTAGTTCTGCAGAAACAGTCCTTTCTGGCATACTAGCCACCCATGAGACTACAGAAGACTCAACTGAAAAGTGTGAGTCAGAGAAGGCCAGAGAACTGCTTCCCATCAGGAACTACCGCATCTCTGATGGAGCAGCAGCCCCCCTTCTTGGAAGTTGGGAAGTGGGGGGGCGGTCACTGGATGACCTCTGGAGGTCTACCCATGGAGGATCCGTTTACCTCTCAGGTTAAGACCTATGCGTTTTCTTTGGAAGAAATGAGAATGTTCTCATATTGACTGTAGTGGTGAATGCATAACTATGTGATTTTATCAACAGCCACTTATTGTACACTTAGGATGGATTGTATGGTGTGTGAACAAAACTGTTTATAAAAGAGAGAGAAAGAAGCAAGGCAAGCATTTAAATTATGTCCTAACTGGTACTTAACATAACCCTGGAAAATATGTAAAGGTTAGACAGGACCAAATTTCTGCTATGGTTGGTGGCTGATGACCCCAATATAAGTCAACTGTCAAATGTTTTTATTTCTGAAAATAGCTTCATTTAGAAAATGCTTATAAGAAAATCAGGGCCTAGATTATAAGCTCTTACAGCAGTCACATTTATTCCTGAGTTTTAACTGTTATTTCTAAATTCTGTGATGCTGGGCTCTTGTGTATAACCTGATAGTTTCCTGGAACTTCGGGTATCTGTGTGACACCTGAGACTCAGAGTTAGAGCTCTGCAGCTCTGAAAGTCAGTGTTACTTCATACAGCAACTGTTAAAGAAGCTGAAAAAGAGATCAGACGTCAATTAGAGATATGAACGAAGCAGATCTGGTTTGGACTAAGGTAAATCAGAATACAGGGTAAAGGATGATATTGTTTGTATTTTAAAACTTCAACTTCTGTGTGAGATCAAAGGAAGAGATGTTTATTTTATACAAAATTTCAATTTTCTGTGGCATACTGTGATGGTTAGGTTTATGTATCAACTTGGTCAGGTGATGGTGCCCAGGTGTCTGGTCAGACAAGCACTGGACTAATCATTACTACAACGACATTTGTGGCTGGTTAATAAACCAGAAGGCTGGTTTATTAAATCATCAGTCAATTGGCTGCATCTGTGGCTGATTACATCAAGTAAGGGTGTGTCTTCCACAATGAGAGAATTTAGTCAGCTGGATTCAATCCAATTGGTTGAAAACTTTTAAGGGAGAAGAGATAGAACTTTCACTTCTTCTTTGGCTAGGCAGAATTTCCTGAGGAGGTCATCGAATACCTTCATCGGAGTTGCCAGTTCACTGCCTGCCCTACAGAATTTGGACTCATGCATCCTGCCCTATGGAATCTGGACTCATGCATCCCAACAGTTGCATGAGACACTTTTAAAAAATTTTTATTTACAAATATCTCTTGTTGGTTCTGTTTTCCTAGAGAATCCTAACCAATACACATAGTATCTAACTTAACCTGTCTGGTCAGTCTATTTAAACAACCTAATTACATGGAAACTAGAATAGGGAATGAGATCTTGTTATTCTGCACAGGTTAATGTAATACCTTGATAAATTCCAGAGTAATTTGGGCCAAAAATTAAAAAAAAAAAATTGCAAAATCCCTTGAGGGACTGGAGGAAAAATGTGGAACTATTAAACTTCCCCACCTGGGGAATCCCTGGTATTCTCTCAAACATTAGGGACTCCCAATTTGATAAGCCAAGCCTTCGATCTTGAGTCTTGCTCTCAAGGAACTTATTTCTGTAACGGCAAAGCTGAGCCTACTTATTATTATGCTTAAGAGTCATCCCCAGAAAACCTCTTTTTTGCTCAGATATGGCCTCTCTCTAAGCCAAACTGCAAATAAACTCACTACCCTCCCCTCTAATGGGACATCACTCCCAGGGGCACAAGTCTCCTTGGCAACGTGGGACATGACTCCCAGGGATGAAACTGGCCTTGGCATAGTGGAACTGACAATGCTTTCTTGACCAAAAGGGGGAAAAGAAGTGAAACAACATGAAGTTTCCATGGCTAAGAGATTTCAAATAGAGTCAAGAGGTCATTCTGAAGGTTACTCTTATGCAAGCTTCAGTCAGTCAGGTATTGCAAATTGCCACAGTATGCCAAGTCCCAACCAATAGCATTCCTGAAAACCCTAAAGAATACCCTGGGCTCTATCTAAGACTCTATAAAAGTTTTACTAATTAAGTTTATTTTTTCAGAAACTTAAAGCCTCCAGATTATTCCTATGCCACATAAGCCCTGAAACCCAGAGGTACCAGTCTCTCCAAGAATATCAACCAGTTTCATTCTTCTACCCCATAATGTTGGCACCCTTTTTCAGCATGTAGAAGTTAGAATGATCATTGCCCAAATATCACTGAAGATTGAGAGAATGATCAAATGAGAGGGAGGAGTTGCAACTGAGAAGTTGTGATTTAACAGATGATAATGACTACTGAATCATTATGTAGATATTTCTTTTTAGTTTCTAGTGTATTAGAATGACTAGAAGAAATACCTGAAATTGTTGAACTGTAACCCAATAGCCTTGATTTTTGATAATAACTGTATAACTATATAGCTTTTATCTTATGACTGTGTGATTGTAAAAACCTTGAGACCGTCACCCTCTTTATCCAGTGTATGGTTAGACGAGTAATAAAATAAAGACATGCAAGGAAAAGAACTACGCATTGAAGAATCTGAAGGAGCCTCCTTCATCATATGTGTTCTGCAGCTCTTTGGAAAGAAGACAAATTGAAGTGAACCCCATGTTCACTTTCTGATCCATTCCCATGTGTGTAGTAGAAGACTAAATGCATTCCTTAATTTCAAAAGAAAAAACTGGGACGTGTAAATGGTCCCTGAGTACTGTAAAAGGCTTCCTATCATTCCCCTGGCCCCCGATTACATTTCCTTCCTGTGATCAATCCTCTAATCAAAAACATTGCCTAGACACTGCCGTTAATGCAATGAAGGAAACATGGGGAAGATCTGAAAGAAAGCATAGGCCCCTGAGCTCTCATTTAGACAGAATACGCTTTGCTACCTTTCTCAGAGTGCTGAAAGGAATGGGAAAAAGTGTGTGGGAGGGGCGGGGGGAGGACTAAGGTAGGGACTGTCATTTCTCTCCATTGCTGGTCGGGAGGGTAGGGATGAGGAAAACATTTGCAATCCGTCTTCAGGTGAGTGGTGACAATCCAAGCCCGGGCGAGCTCAGGGCACACTGTGCTATAATCGATGCTTCTTTCAGGTGGGGAATAGCTCAAGCTCAAGATGGACTTGATTTTAAAAATAGCACAGATAAGGTAATGAAGAAAATGGATGTGGGTCTTTGAGGCTTCTCAGCATAAAAAATAAGGTTAGACAAAGTTATGGGGAAAATAGTATTGTCAGGGGAGTGGGGCTTTATACAAAAGCAAAAAGCTTTAGGGAAGCAACACAGAAGAATGTAGGTAGTGCCCTAAAGCTAGTTATTCCTTTTGACTTTACAATCCTGCTCCCAAGAGTTTCATGGTTGGAAGGAGCAGGGGCTTTGGAGTTAGGCAGACCCTGAGTAAAATCCTGGCTCTGCTACTCACTGGCTGTGTGACCTCAGCCAAGCTGCTAACTTCTCTAGCCTTCAGCTTCTTGGTGTAGGAAGAGGAAATAACACCCACTTTATGGGCTGGGAAAATTAACTGAAACACCGTAGGTAAAGTGCCTGATACAGCGTTGGCACGTAATAGGCACTCAAGGAAGTGCTTTAGCTTTATTTTTTCAAACAGCAATAATAATTACTTTATTACTCAAGAGAGAATGTTTGTTTACCAGTAAAAAGTTAGCAACAACCAAAATGTTGAACAATAGAATGACTAAGGAAATCATGGCATTCCCACTCAAAGGAGAAATGGAACTATTCAAAAATATAAACATAAATCTATAGTACATTTAAGTACTATATGGTTGCCTTTGTATACATTTGCTGGAAGTGGAATGAAATTTCACATTAGTAAGTTGCAATATTACATATATGATGTACATATATGGATATTTGTAGATATACGGAACAAGTAATTTTCTATGATATATTTAAGTGGTATCATCATATATTTCATTTCTTCATAATAATGGATTGTTTTTTAAAATAATATAATAGTTCTTAACCTAAAAAATAGTTAAAATTAAATTCATTCCTTAATTTCAAATGTAAAACTTGGGGATGTGCAAATAGTCCCTGGCTGTTTCTGAATCTCTGGGGGAATATAAATTACGCCAATATAGCACCAAGCTCACACTTGCCACATCAAACATAAATAGTAGCCAGATCGGTTCCAGAGCTGACATTAGGATTTTTAGAGATCTACCTACTGGGATTGCTAAAAGAAAATCTTCACATTCCAAACTGATTTATTTATAAGATATTTATTGTAGATACTTATACCTGCTATGTGTCGGGAATGATGCCAGATGACAAATCTGAAGTATCCTGCTCTCAATGAGCACATCACTGACCAAAGGAGATAAGCTCTTCAAATATTTCAACCTCAGGCAGCGGGCAGTGTTCTAAGAGGGACACAAGGCACTCTAGGGGTTCGTTCCATCCATATCTCAATAAACCATTACAATAAGCCATGAAGTTAGTGCAAAGGTGGCGATCTGTCTTGCAGATAAGAAAACTGAGCCTTGCCTCGAAGCCACTCAGCAACTAAGTGGCAGAGTGGGGACCTGAACTCATGTCTTCTAATGACTTGTTCCCTGCCCACTTCACTCTATCACAGCCTCTCCCTAGATAAAGGGAGCTGGAAGTTCTCTTTGCCAGCATCTTCCTCATAGGACTTCCTTGCCTTCCCTCAAACCCTAAGTAAGCAGGTGATGCCCCAGCCCTCAAAAAGAGGAGAAGTGGGCTGCACTGCTTTTAGGGGTGCAGGCCATGGCTGCCACTGCCATTTGGAACATTGATGGCAGCGGGAAGTTGGTTCACTGGACCTCGTGTAGGTAGAAAACTGGTGACTCTGGAGGCTTGAGTTCCTGGCAGTACCAGAGCCCGCTCAGTAGAAGCATCTAAGGGACATCCAGGCATACTGACTTTGCTCTGAAACATTTGTTTCTGCTCAGTCCCAGTGGGGAGCTGGGGATAAAGGCTTCTCCCTGGACACTTCCCTTCCTCCCTCTTACCCCATCCTGGTTCTTTCATTCCCCTTTTCCTCCTCCATTTCTTTCTTTTCTTCTTTTCTCAGTAAGATTTCTTCCCTTTTCTTTCTTACCAACCCACCCACCCATCTCTTCTGCTTCTATAAACTCCCTTTTCCTTGTCCTCAAAACTTATGTTGCTTGAGTCCTGAAAGTTTGGACTGAACCCCTTTCTAAAATCTGATCATCTGACTCAACAAAGTAACTGCACTACAGTCTGAAACTAATTGGAATGCAGTGAGAGTAGGTCAAGGATCTACTATTAACCAAAAATGAAAGGAAGAGGACACCACCGTTGGAGCAAGAATATTGTAAATGTTCTAAAGCCTCTTATTTTGGCTGCTTGTTTGTTGTGGGTTTTGTTGTTGTTTGAGAACTATATTTTTAGGTCCTTAAGTCACCAACTTTGAAGGTTGAAATAAGGCATATGAACAATCCCCACAGGTAGGTAGGTGTTTACAGGAAGACATGTTAGCTGCAGGCAAAGATCCTTGAGTTTCAAGCTAGCATGTCTCAAATATCTGCCAATAGGTAATTAGGCTTTGTTATGGTAACTCAGCACCAAGAGGCCTGGACAATGAGTGCATTTTTAAAACCAAAGGCACACACACACACACACACACACAAAATTGACAATAGGATCTCATTCTCAGAAACTCCTGTCTGCATGTCATGGCAGGGAAGGGCAGGCAAAGCAGATAAAACCAGAAGTGTCCCAGCTGACAAAAGCAAGTGCTCAGCAGGGTCAAGGCAAGGAGAATGGAGAATTTTAGAGATCAGGTGAGACAGATTTCATCTGATCTCATCTCATTAGACAAGGCAAAACTACCATAATGAAAACCTGCATCTATACAGCACATAATTTAAACAACACATCTACACATGATAACAATATGATTTCCAAAACAACCCAATAAGGGAAGTACGGTAGGTATAATGTTACTTTATACATGAGAAAACAGGATCAAGGAAATTATGTGACTTGCGTAAGTTGCACAGCAAGGGGCATAGGATTTCCGGCCAGGTGTGCCCTTTCCAAATTATCATAATTATTAAAAGTGCATGCCTGGTAGTTACATAGTAAGGCGATGATAGCTTTGGGAACCCAGGTCTTCTATTTTTTTTGTTTCCCAGGTCAATTTAATTCCAGTTCAAAGGTCTTTTTTCTACCTCACAAAGCCTGGGTGTTCAAATTATATAATCAAATTTCTTTCTTTGGTTCTTGATAAAGATTACTCTAATCAGCACTGCTGCTGGGCAAATATCAGATAAAATTTAAAAGAGGGCAGATTATAGACCAGCTCAGTCCTTATCCTATCACATCTATTCTTCTGAAACAATAAATACTGCACTTTACCTGGAGATTAGAAGAAGCATTCTACGTTCAGCTGTAGCAGAGAGTACTTCTGTTCTTCTAAGATCTAGTCTAGGAAAGCACAAGAACCTAAAAATTGCTAGGTTGGATCAGCATCAGTATTGGGAGGCAGGATTTCCCTGCATGAATTAATGCTCAACAATTTAGAAATAACCCAAATCATCCTAGCAGATACCCATACATCCCAGGGGATGTATGTCTATAACTGGTCATTACCCTTCAGCGCCTTGGAGCATAGGCAGTCTTGCAAAACTTTTTGAATTTGTCCTATAAATGACACCTTCTGGCTGTAGGGCTGGGGTCGGGAAGGTGGGTAGGGAGGGGTCCCAGAATTCTTCCCTCATCCAATTCTGCTTTTTTTTTTTTTTTTGGAAAGCAACAAGCTGTAACATACCATCCACTTACACACTCAACTCCTCCAAAATACTGTGAGAAATAAAATAAAATTATGATCCTTCAGTTGGATAATTATTCGCTTCTGGGATCCAAAATTAGTTTTAAACATAATCTAGACCCTGTGTCTCAAAATAAGGGAAGTGGCAGAGGAGCTACATGAAACAACAACTAGTTGTAAAGACATAAAAAAGGGGTCAAAAAAATCTCAATTGGTATTCTGCACTGGTGAAATGCCCCATAACATAACTTCCTTCCATTTCACTTAGTTTCATATTGGTAACAGTTTTAGTGTCCTGGCCACTCTGAGAGCCACCAAGGAAACTTGAGTCCAGAAAGGCTGAACAATTCCTCCAAGTTTACACAGCAAAATAGTGACTCGTGGCTTAGGATTCACCATGACATTACATAGTTGCTTCCACAGTGCTGTTCCAAAGTTTAGCTATAATCTCAAAGGCATCAAAAGCCTACTTTCCTAAATCCCATTCACTGAGACATATATTCTTTCATTTGAAACTGTCAATATTATGATATTAATTCCAAGAGCTTACTCCTCACTGTAAGAAAACAACCTCACGACCCTGGATTTGGGACCATGTAGGACCAGCACAACTTGCCATTTGCCTTTTGTCTATGAAAAAAAAAAAACAACCAGACAGCGAGCTGAGCTTCTGCAGAGCTAAGGCTTCACATTGTCGGAGGTTGTATTCCCAGAATCTAGTTCAGCTCTTGGTACATAAATGGCATGCAATAAGTATCTGTGGAATCAATGAATGGCCTGCACATTTTATTGTGGGAGATGAGCCCAAGTTTGTCAATTTGCTTACAGCTCTAGCATTCTGGGATTCTTGACTCTACCCACCTTGCTTTGAGGACATCATTAAACCAACACTGTTTGAAACTGCCGGGCTCTAACCCAGCAGAAAATGGCAATCACCGGGTGGTGTTGGAATATCAGGTTCTGAATGCCCCCTAGCGGCCAGGACGATTCCTGAGCCCAAACTCTCCAGAGCTTTCATGATGCTTTTCCCAGAGAACAGAGTGCACTGAATTTAAGCATCTAGTAGCCAAGACAGTCTGCAGGTTCCATTCCGTCCATCCCCTCCTCCAAACAAGAGTGTCCTTGGTCTATCTGGCCAGAAAGATGCCACTCCATTCTCAATGTCCTCAAAGGAGGCTTCTCAGCCTTTTACAGAGAGCAGATAAATATGTCAAGAAGCGTATATTCAACCTTTTAAAGTGAATTCAACCATTTAAAGTGACTACTGTTCATTAATTTTCTTGTGGTATGGTAGGAGCATATTGGAAGCAAGGAAGTTATTTCAGGATATTTGTTTTTCCTATTCCTTTGCTTTGTTTGGAAATTTTTTTTTTATTTTTTGATACTTACTCTAAAAAATAAAGTGAATTGCCTTTCAGTGAGTGCCCTACGGTTTCTATAGCTCCCAGAAGAAAAAGACCATTGAAAGAAAATAATAATTTCCAGTCTGTAATATTCAGATTTCATTTATTTGTGATTATGTGGTTCTCAGGTCAGGACACCCTTCTGGGTAAAAAAGAAAGAAAGAAAAAAATACCTTCAGAACTCTTTCAAACCTGGCATTGCTAGCATTCCAGGATTGCATTCCCACTTTCATGGAAAGAAAAATTGAGGATCCAATCAATTATTGAACAAGTGATAACTATTCTCCAAAGCCTACAGAAAGTTCTTTGGCTTTGTTTTGTTTTGTTTTTAATGTATGGTAAATTAAAAACAACTAAATTAAACCATTGCAGGGATTTCTAAGGTGAGCACCACATACCCAAGGATTTGTGTGTTTTATTCCACTGTTGAATTCCCAGCACCTAGAAAAGTATGTGGCACAGAGATACATATTTGGTGAATGAATGAATGAATGAATGAATGAACAAACAAAACCAGGAGAGAAAGAAATACTTCTTGATGGAAATTATTCCATATTGGTGCAAGTCAGTCTTTATTTAGAGAGGATATCATCTCCTCCCCTGAGAATCTCTAAAAACAGACTGAATTCTCATTGATCTTAAAAATTACAAAATTTGAGGTCTGGATAGAACCTTACAAATCATCAGCCTGATCTCACTTGGTTTCATCTGTTTACTTCACAGATGAGGAAAGTGAGGCTCAGAGAGGTTAAACAATTCACCATGGGTCACACAGTTCTTTAATGGCAGAGCCTACAGTGAATCCAACTCTCCACTTCTGACATTTTCTAAAAGATCAACAATGTTCAAGGTTTTACGTAGAGTAAGAAATACATTGTGACCCAATACATATATACAACCAAAAGAGTTCATGAAACAGTACTCACTTTCTCCAGGTAATGTACCCTGGTCTACTATTTAGTCCGTTCTGTTTAATTTCATTTTTGTTCTATTTCACTTGTACATATATCTAAAATATTCTAGTCACTAAATTAATTTCCCAGCCTGACATTTAAAAAACATTTCACTACAGCATCTTGCCTAGGCTGAAGTCCTTCAGAATCTTTTGCCAAGGGAGAGAACTAGATTGATCAGCTTGTGGGGACCCCTTATAGCCCAAAGATCCTAATTCTATGACTCAGGACAGACCGTATTTCCCATTGTCAAGTTTTATCTTCGGCTTCCAAGCAACCCTCCTTTCCAGCCAAGGTAGCCACAACCGCGTGTTTCAGAACACAGACCAGCGTCATTGGCAGCAGCCTTGGCCTTGGTCTTGGCCTTGACGGGCTCTCTAACTGGTCAGGGATTTGCATGCTAACGTGAAATAGCATGTCTTATCTCCCGCTGGCCTCTCCGCTGCCATCACACTCCCCCACCCTAAAAGCCTGGGAGGGGAGAAGGGTGTTGGCAGCAGGAAGAGGAGCAGAGGAGGGGTTAGAGCAGGACAAATAGGTGAGTCTGTGCGAGTCAGCCGCTACATAAGTAGGTGCAAACAGATGGGCTGCTCATCAATCTAGAGGGGGGCATTCTCTCTGCCTCTCAGACACATAGCCTTACAATATACTCCCCCCTTTTCTCCTAACTTCATTTGATAATTTCCTCCCCCATCTCTCCCTCTGACCTCCTCCACCGAATGTCCTCCCTCTCAACCTCTCTCCTAGCTGACAGTTAACCTTGTGGGGAGACAGTTTCTCAATTACTTCCCTTCTAACTAACAGGTTGGAATCTTCTACTCAGGCTTCCCATTTTCTTGCTAAGAATCAGTAAGACGGGATTTTGCAGGAGGGTGCTTTGTGGCACCAGGGCTGACAAACGTCTCCACAGCAACCTGGGCACATTCCCAGGACTCCCTGAAACCAGGCGGAATCTCCAGGGTTGGCAAATCAACCACTCTCAGGAGCAGCTCGAAAGCTGCAGGCTGCCCCCATCCCTCACCAGTGAGACTCAACCTGGCTGCAGGGCCAGAACAGGGAAGGCAACCTGCCAGGAGAGATGCTAGGCAATGCTCAGAATAGTTATTGGCCACTTCAGGTCTTCTCAGGGACAGTTTTTGAGACTAGGGTTCCGAGTTTGGGGTTCTGTTCCCGAAAGAGAAAGACAGAATGGAATGACAGGCAGGGGAGTGCCACCCTAAGCCTAGCTCTGCCACCAATTGTCTTGAGCCAGTAATGTATTCCCTCTGGGTCTCAGTTACCTCGTTTTAAAAATAAGGGATTAGATTTAAAAAGCAACAACAAACTCACCACCTTCAACAAATAATAGGGAATTAATTCATTTTCTTGAAAACAGGCAAGTAAAGGAAAAGAATCAAGCATTTATCCTGTTTTTCCTACATGTATTATAAGACTGGGTAATCAAATATATGTTGAGGGGAAGCATCTCTTTTTTTTTTTAATTAAATTCAGTTTTATTGAAATATATTCACAAACCATACAGTCATCTATGGTGTACAATCCACTGTCCACAGTACTATCTTATAGTTATACATTCATCACCACAATCTATTTCTGAACATTTTCCTTACAACAGAAAAAATCAGAATAAGAATAAAAAAATAAAAGCAAAAAAGAACACCCAAATCATTCCTCCCACCATCCCACCCTATTTTTCATTTAGTTTTTGTCCCCATTTTCCTACTCTTCCATCCATACACTAGATAAAGGGAGTGTGATCCACAAAGTTTTTACAATCATGCTGTCACCCCTTGTAATCTACATTGTTATATAATCATCTACAGGAGTCCAGACTACTGGGTTGGAGTTTGATAGTTTCAGGTATTTACTTCTAGCTATTCTAATACACTAAAACCTAAGAGGTGTTATCTATACAGTGTATAAGAATGTCCACCAGAGTGACCTCTCGACTCCATTTAAAATCTTTCAGCCACTGAAACTTCATTTCATTTCATTTTGCATCCCCCTTTTCTTCAAGAAGATATTCTCAATCCCATGATGCCGGGTCCAGATTCATCCCTGGGAGTCATATCCTGTGTTGCCAGGGAGATTTTACACCCCTGGGAGTCGGGTCCCACGTAGGGGGTAGGGCAGTAAGTTCACCTGCCGAGGTGGCTCAGTTAGAGAGAGAGAGGGCCACATCTGAGCAACAAAGAGGTACTCAGGAGGAGATTCTTATACACAATTATATGCAAGTTTAGCCTCTCCTTTGCAGTAATGAGGGAAGCATCTCTTTTAAGAAGTATTCCCACAAATAAATGAAGAAATGATGAAATATCACCATTTTGCAACGCCCAATGAATTGGTGAATCTAGACATTGGGCATCAGTTGCTACCAATATCTCAAAAAGAGAGAAAACCAGACATTATGTGTGTCCTGATAAAAGAGTACACCACCACCCATAATCTTGCCAAAAGATCAACCCTCAGTCAGAAAAATCTTCTAGGTCCAGCTGCCAATTTGCACAAAAAATGAAGAGGACAGAGCACTGACAGAGGACAGTGCTGAACTAAACCATGAGCAAGCAATCAGCCAAATCTATATGGCAGGAAAATCTACAGGTCAATGCCCTGGGTCCTTCAACAAATTAACTTTAAGGAGTAGAAAGGGATGAAAGGTCAATCTGTAGAGTAACAGAGACTGATAAGACTGGTCACTTTTTTTAAATGGGGGAGACTACACTAGCTTGTGCAGAGTCACAGTTGGATGACAAAACTACAAAGAAACGCAAGGAAGTGATCACTCTAAGAGTCAGGAGAGTGATTACGTTGGGGGAGGGAAGAGGGTGATTGGCGGAGGGCACATAAAGGGGTTCTTGAGGTCAGTGGCAGAGTTCTATTGCTTGCGTGTGGTTTCCTCTATCTGTGCTTTATTTTAAAGTGGTTTTTAAGCATGAGAGAGTAGAAAAATCACCTTTAATTCCTCACAGAGCTGAAACTATGGGATTCTAGGATTCTAAATCTGGAAAGATGGAGTTGTAATGGTAAGGTCTGCCTCAGATTCCCAGGAGAAAGGAGAGTACAATGGCTAAGACTTCTCGGGCCGCAGAGTCCAATAGACATGGCCTCAAGCCCTGACTCTGCTCCCTCCTTGCAGTGACACTGGGAAATGCAGCGAATCTCTCTAACCCCACTTTCCTCATCTACTAAGTGAAGATAATAATAGTTTCTGCCTCATGGTATGAGAATTAAATGAGATAACCCACTAGAGTTCTTAGCATAGTATCTGGCTGTTTCGGTTTGCTAATGTTGCCATTAAGCAAAATACCAGATATGGATAGGTTTTTATAAAGGGGGGTTATTTGGTTACAAGTTTGCAGTCCTAAGGCCATAAAAGTGTCCAAACTAAGGCATCAGCAAGAAGATACCTTTACTGAAGAATGGCCGATGGCGTCCGGAACACCTCTGTCAGCTGGGAGGGTGTGTGGCTACTGTCTGCTGGTCCTTTGCTCCCAGGTTGCATTTCAAAATGGCTTTCTCCTAAATGTCCCTGGGCTTGTCTCTCTTAGCTTCTCCAGAGCAAACTCTGGACTAGCATCTCTGAGCTAAGCATCTCCAAACGTCCTTCTATCCGCATCTCCAAACTTCTCTAAGTGTCAGCAAGCATCTGGGTCTTGGCTTAGCATATTCTGGGGCATTTTCATCTCTCTGCTTTCTTTAAAGGACTCCAGTAAACTAATCAAGACCTACCCTGAATGGGCGGGGTCAAATCTCCAAGGAAACATTCAATGAAGAGGTCACATTCTAATCAGAAAGATTAATAAATCTGCCCCCCTCAAGACTGCATTAAAGAATATGGTTTTGGGGGGGACATAATATATCCAAACCAGCACACTGGCATGCAGTAAGTACTCAATACAGATTAATAATAATCATAATAATACGGAAAGACCTCATTTTATTGTACTTCACAGATGATTGCGTTTTTTACAAATTGAAGATCTGTGGCAACCCTGCATTGGGCAGATCTATGGGCACCATTTTTCCAACAGCATGTGCTCACTTCATGTCTCTACGTCGCATTTTAATTAAGGTACATACATTGTTTTTTAGACCTAATGCTACTGCATGCTTAACCGACAACAGTACAGCATAAACATAACTTTTATATGCATTGGGAAACCAAAAAATTTGTGTGACTCACTGTATTGAGATATTTGCTTTATTGTGGTGGTTTAGAACTGAACCCCCAATATCTCTGAGGTATGCCTGTAATAATAATAATAAGCAATTACTATTACTACTGTTATTATCTTGTTATTAGGACACCCCAGCGGTCAGAAGTAAATCAGAAGGCAGATTTCTCCTCCAAAAAAGGAACATGAGCGCATGACCCCTTGGGACATTAGTGGCTGGGGTAGTTGTCCTGGGTCTAGTTTCAAAAGCTTTCAAGCAGGCTGGCTCTCTCCCCAGTGTGGCTCCCAATGGACTTGCTGTTTTCTCGATTCACTCTTCTCCTCCCGATTAAGCACTAAACTAGGCTTCCACCCTAGACCCTTCTCATCACAAACCATTCTCCTCACATTAGTCTGGTGGCCTGCCCATCCTTGGTTCTCCTGGGCTGCAGGAGGAGGAAACCTCAAGGCACCATTCACTGTTTCCACTGGTCCCGGGAGCCCCTTTGTGTGAGGAAGGTGCGCGGAATGAGCAAACGCCGCAGGCAGCTGCAGAACCCAGCAGTGGGGGGCATGAGCTCTGCTCAGCATTCATAACCCACCCCTGCCTCCTGGGGTAACTGAGGGGACCAGAGTGGGCACTAACATGCTTTGGGACCTGGGAAACACCCCCACATGTCAGGAGTCGCTGCAATGCCTACAGCAGAATGGCTAAATTGCTGTCCTTAATTTAACTCCTTGGGAGGGACAGGGAAAGTAGGACAATCCTGTGCCACTTGGGGCTACTGCTAAGTCAGCCTCACAGAAAGTCCTGTCTAAATGACTTCCTTCAAGATTTTGTCCAGTTTCATATTACCTGTGTGACCATGGGAAAGTTACTTAACCTCACTGTGCCTTCATCTCTGCAACTGTGAAATGAGAGTAATAGAACCTACTTCATATGTTGTTATGGGGATCAAATAAGTTAAATATAAATTGTTTTGAACCATGTCTGGCACATTGTCTGTTTAAAAAAAAGCTCTCTTTACAGACTGTGGGTTCAAGGAGCAGCTCCTTTCCTTGCTAGTGGCTTCATCTCTCTCTGTCTCTGCTTTCTGCTTTTACATCTATAAAAAATGGGGATAACAGTATCTAGCTTGCTGGGTTGGTGTAAATATGAAATTGGATGATGTGGGTAAAGAGCCGGCTCACACAAAACATTCAACAAATGCTAGCTATTATTATTCCAATAATGCTGGATAATGAGCCAAGTTTCTGTGTTTTTTTTTTCTTCCCTGCAAAAGCAGAGCAAAACGCACAGAACACTCCAACAGGACACTGGATAGATGCACTCCAAAAAAAGTCCTTGTCTCCAGGCACTGAAATTTTCCTGCTCACCACGAAGTAGCACTGCTTGGGTCAAGGACAAGCAAGTCTCTCTGGGTCCATCACATCTTGGATGGCAGCAGGGCAGCAGGACACACGGGGTAGCACTTCTAAGCCATAGGAAATGGGATGAATCAAGGGGAACAAATGAGCAGAATTTTCCACGGAATGGTTGTGAATAAAGGAGGAGGAAGGAGGGACAAGGAGAGGGGAGAGAAGCTTTCCTCTCCACCACAGCTAGATACGTTCATCATTTTTCCAAAGTCTACTGGGGGTAAAAGAGTTCTGAGAGACTTCATTGCAAGTTGCCTCTTCTCTCTGATGCTTCATTTTATTGTCCCAACGTTTCAGCAGGAAAGAACAAATTTTGAGTGGGAAACCTATTTCACAGATAGGATGGATCCAGAAGAGATAAAGAAACTTACCCAAGATCACTGAGCAACTTGGACTTCTTCACCACCCAACCAGTGCTCTTTGATTCATCACAGGGGTTTTCAACCTTGAATACTCATTGGGATTACATAAGGAGCTTTAAAAATACTGGTGCCTGAATCTCATCCCCAAAAAGTTTCGAATTTATTTGGTCTGAGGTGCAGCCTAATACTGTGATTTTTAGACACTCCTCAGTTGATTTTATGAGCAGTGAAGGTTGAAAACCACTGCTTGGGTATATTTGACTTCTTGGATAATAAGTAAAATCCATATTTCACCTGGGGAAGCTCTATTCCCTTTGCTGTTTGGGGTAAGAAAGGCCAGTAGAGGAAAGAAAAAAAATGTGATAATTAACTCCTTCCTTGAGAAGTGAGTCCAGGCATCATTTGGCTGGATAGCCAAGGACAAACCCCCATTTCCCTTTATGCATTTCCATTTGCTTTTATTTGTGTTTCTGCTAAGAAAGAAAATCAGTCTTAATAGAGAAGCCCTTTCTTAGTATGAAAATCAAGACTATCTTTCCAGAAACTACAATTTATTAAGGACCTACAGTGTTCAATGAAACAACAGTTCATTTTTGCCAAATGAATATGACACTGTCCCATACTCAAGGAATTATAAACTTGTAGGGGACACAAAACAAGTAGAGAAATAACTACAAGAAAAAGTTTATGCTAAATGGCAAGAAAGTACTTAGAACAGTGCTTAGCACATAGAAAATGCTCAATAATTATTTTAGAAAAGGATGAAGAGAAGAAAAAGAGAAAAGAAAAGAGGTAGGGAGTAAGTGGGGAAGGATGGAAGAGGTAAAATAAAAATATATTATGAAGGTTTCAAGTCAAAAGGTCATATTGGGAGGAGATTGCAATTGTAGCCTTGAAGTAGAAGTTGGAGTCTAGGAGATATGGAAGTGGAGAGGACAACCTATTTGGAAGGAACAATATAAGCAAAGGCAAAGAAGGTGTTAAAGCCTGGCCATGTTTGGGAAACAGAAAATGGTATCATTCTATAAAGCAGAAGGAAAATCAAGACTGATGGTAAGAGAGAAAAAGATAAGAGAGTTGTGGCCAATATAAAAAACAGACAGAATAATGTTCTTATTCTTAATTAGTAGGCAATAGGGTGGCTCTAAGTCCTGGTTTCCTCACGATGATATTAATTTATGTCTCTGGTCCATGCATAATTACTAATAGCACTCTGTTTAATTCTCAAAAGTGTTCTGGATTTGATGACAAATTATATGATCATCTTAGCAATTTCTTATTAAACTCTTTAAAAATCAGAGGGCAAGGGGGTAGAATAAGGATGATATTATCAGAGCTGTATTTTACCAAGATTCATCAGGCAATTCTACGTGATTTGCACCAGAAAGGGAAAGAAATTGATGGAAATCAGCAACGAAAAGATTGTTGGGAGGTTATGGCTTTAGTGTAGGCAAAGGTAGAAAGAGCCTCAACTGAAGTGTAGGCCAAATGCGGTACGCAGCCTCCAAAATGGCCCACTGATCCCTGCCTGTGATGGTTAGGTTCATTACACGTCCACTTGGCCAGGTGATGATGTCCAGGTGTCTGGTCAAGCAAGAACTGGCCTAACCGTTACTTCAAGGACATTTGTGGCTGGTTAATAAACCAGGAGGCTGGTTTATTAAACCATCAGTCAGTTGGCTGCAGCTATGACTGATTATATCAACAAAGGGTGTGTCTTCTGCTATGAGAGAATTCAGTCAGCTGGATTTAATCCAATCAGCTGAAGGCTTTTAAGCGAGACAGATAGGGGACCTTCACTTCTTCTTTGGCTAGCCAGTGAAGCATTTCCTGAGGAGTTCATCGAACACCTTCATTGGAGTTGCCAGTTCGCTGCCTGCCCTATGGAATTTGGATGTGTGCATACCCACAGTTGTGTGAAACACTTTTATAAAATCTTATATTTCTAGATACCTCTTGCTGATTCTGTTTCCATAGAGAACCCTAACTAATAGAATGCCTTTTGTGTAGTACCCTCCCACACTGAATAGTGCCACCTGTGCAGTCAATAGGATGGTATAGAATATCATTCCATGACTTTGGAGGCCAGCTCATAAAACACACTGTGGCTTTCTCCTTACTTTCTCCCTTGCATCACTCATTCCGGGAGAAGCTAGCTGCCACATTGTAAGGCCCTCTAACAGCCCTATGGAAAGATGCATTTGGTGAAGAACTGAGAATCTCATCATAGTCAGCATAAATGTGCCAATCATTTGAGTGAGCCATCTTGGAACTGAATTCTCTAGCCCCAATCAAAGTTTCAGGTGACTGCAGCCCTAGCCGACATCTGAGTACAACGTCATAAGAGACATCAAGCCAGAACCATCCTGCTAAGCTTCTCCTGTATCCCTGATGCCCAGGAACTGTGTGGAATTTAAAAAAAAAAAAAAGTTTATTATTGCTTTAACTCACTAGGTTTTGGATAATTTGTTACGCTTTGGGCTCGTTTCCCTAGTTCCTCCCATAGTTAGCTGTATGATGCTGGAGTATAGTTAACCTACAGGAGTCTTGGTTTCCTCATCTGCAAAATAAGCAGGCCTGACTAACGATCTTCCACGTCCCTTCTGGCATCCAAATTAAATGACGCCATTATTCTAAAGGCACAGTTATTAGTACAGAGCAGCGTTTTGATTATTGTATTATCTGGAGTGCTCTCCGTGTCTCTGGCCTCATCCTGTTGAACAATCTTATCAATGACTGAGTTGAGATACAAAAGGCATTCTTGTCAAAATTGAAGATGACACAAAGCTCAAAGGGAAAGTGATCATAGTGTTTGAAACAAAATGCCAAAAGATCTTGAAAGCTTCAAACATAACAAGATGAAATGTAACAAAGACTCATAGATAGCCTAGGCAGGTCCAAAAATGTATCTCTTAGGAGCATAAGAGGATGATAAGAGTAGAATTCACTATTAGTCAACAGTGTGAAATGACTGCTAAGGAATGAATTCTGCCTCTCCTTTATTGAATTCATTAATTCATTCAACCACCATTAGGCCTTAGGGCAACAGTGATGGTTAAGAAACAGATTCAGTCTACAGTTATAGAACCTCAAAATAAGAGGGTGGAGAGAATCCCATTTTCATCATTGCTTGGTCAGATCATATATGAATATCAGGCCACATTTCCATAGATCTATAGATAAACCACAGTTGGTCGAGGAGAGCCACCAGAATGAATTTGGAACTCAAAGTAATCAGAATCAACTAACCATTATCAAGTGGTTTCTCTGCCATGTCCAGGGACAGTATGTCCAGCTAGGAGAGAGGGTGGCTTAGAATAAAGTCTTGCTGAATATCAATATCTAGAGGACAGGCAGAAGTGGATCTGCAAAAGAGACTGAGTGGGAGTTGTATGAGAAGGGGGAGAAAAATCTGGAACTAAAAAAAGAATGTTTCAAAGGTCAAATGTATGTGATCTGGCACTAGCCTTTCCTTCCAGTCTCATCCATCTCTTCTAATTTGTTCTCTTTGACCCACCCATGTGAGTCGTCTTGCCACTCCTCGAATATACCATGCTCATTCCTAACTCTGGGTCATCATCTCTGCTGTTCCCTCTGATTGGCATGCTCTTCCCCCAGATCCAAGAGTGGCCCAGTCCCTCACTTCATCCAGATCTCAGCTCAGATGCCTCCTCCTCACAAAGGACTTGTCTGATCATCCAGATAAAACAATAACCCTCCACCTTACTCTCTCAGCATTTGTCACTCATCCCCTATCTTTTATTATCTATCCTCCTTCCCAACTGCCCCCTGTGGCTTGATGAGAGCAGTGGTTCTACCTGCCTTTCTCACCGTTGTGTCCCCACTGCATAATACAGTGTCTAGTACATGGTGGGTGCTTAGTAAATATTTGATAAAATTAAGTAGAATCAAGATGCCAAGGAGGATGCTGGTAATCCCAAGAAGAATAATTTCAGAGAGGGAACAAAAAGTCAGATACATAAGGGACAATGGATTAAAGATGATCTCAGAAAGCAGGAAGAGTTGAAATCCAAAATGCTGGTGGTGAAATTAGGCTTAGACAGGAGAAGGGGAACCCAAAAAGGGAAAGAGAAAATGATGTTGAGAGCTGCAAGTAAGCTCCTAGGCATGGGATTAGGAAGTGGAAGGATTCCTCATCTCGTGACTTCTGTTTCATTTCTAAAGAAGTACTCAGGATTTATCAGCTGAGATGAAGTGAAGAGAAAGTTATGGGATTGTGGGTTTAAGGAAATTAGAGTAAAGGAGAGTTGAAATAACCACAGTGAGAAGAGAATAGAGCTGGGTAGGGAAAAAAAAAAAGGTTCAATATGCAGCATGAAGGGCCAAGTTTAGCTTAGAAACCACAAATTTAGAGGGGCACCCCCTCAAAGCCCACTCACCTGGGCACCACAGACCATACTCCCTGGTGTGGTCCTTTCATTTGCCACTCAAAGAGTGCTGATTCACTCACACTGGGGAGTTTTTCCCCCTTCTTTCCTTTTAAGTAAAGTCTGTCTGTGATGATAAACACTGGCCCTCATGTACATGTGTGTAAGCCCGTGTGTCAGCAAACACACTGCCTTTCTGGAGTGCCTTGACTCCATGAGAAGATTGTGCCAAATTAGTCCTTTTCTGAACATCTTCCTGGGGATACTTCAAATCCAGAGCCATTACTCATGAAGCCAGACGATGTTTCTTAAAATGCCAGCATCTTGGTCTTCAACAGCTTCATACACCCAAGCTGGGGAAATCTGTAATTTGAGGGAGGTTTGGAGACAGCCTCCAGCCACTTGTACCTTTTTCATTTCACCTGTTGCCTGAAAGGGACTCCACACACAAAATATATCTTCCAAAAGGCCCTCCAAGCATTTTAAAAATGGTTACAACCATGGTCCAACAGGCATTCAACAAAAGTCTCGTGAACTCCTTCGGTGTACACGAAACAAACAAGGCATTCTTCCCTGTTTCCCTCACAACAAACCCAACTCAGAGGCTGACGTTACCACCCTCCATATACAGACAGGCCCAGAAAGGTTGGAGGATCCGCTAAGCATCTTACAACAAATGGAAGGGTTCAACTGGTGAGTGTGTTCTCACTAGCTGCTGCTACCTCCCCATTCACTGTAGCCAGGAGAGACTGGGCAACTTTTTGTTTTCTAAGACAGATATACATTGTGAATCACATTTAAGCATCTGGAGATGGAGGAGATTGATTACCTTGAAAGGACAGAGAGAGGGATTTCCCTTGGAACAGAGGCCCCTGGATTCCACCCAGAGGTCTCCTGTAACAAAATGTTGGAAGCCACCACTACAAGTCAGTCCAAGCTTCTTTAGAAATAGTAGAGGAAATAATTTACAGGAAAGACAGATAAAGAAGGGAAAATTATATATAAGAAAACCTAATACAATCCTCATGACAATCCTATAAAGTTGATATTAGGATCCCAATTAACAGACGTAGAGAAGGTTAGGCACCTGCTCGAGGTCAGCAGATAGAGAGTGGAAATTCCAAATCAGATCTGTCAAAGCCTGTCTGATTTTCTGATGCCCAAGAGGCCTGCCTGAGAGAGACAGACAGAAAAAAAAAAACAAGTTAATACTTCCCCAGACCTCTTTTGGCCATTCTACAAAGCATAATGGAGAGGACTCAGAGAGGTACAAAGAAGGCAGATGCAGGAAGATGTGAAACTGCATTTACACACACTCACACGTGCACACACGTGGAGATACGACTCCACCAACCAAATGGGACTCCTCCTTGATTCCCACATTACAGGTTGAATTGTGCCCCCAAAAAGACATGTCCAAGTTCCAACTCCCAGTCTCAGGAATGTGACCTCATTTAGAAATAGGGTCTTTGAAGATGTGAATAGTTAAGAGAAGGCCAAACTGAATTAGGGTGTGCCCTAATTCAATGTGACTGGCGACCTTGTAAGAAGGGGAAATTTGGAAACACAGGCAGACACAGAGAAGCATGCCATGTGACAACTGAGACAGAGGTTGAAGTGCTGCAAGTCAGGAAATGCCAAGGATTGCTCAAAAAAATACCAAAAGCTAGACTAGGGCAAAGAAGGATTCTCCCCTACAAGTTTCAGAAGGGGCCCAGCCCTGCCACCACCTTGATTTCAGACTTCTTGACTCCAGAATTGTGAGAGAATAAATTCTGTTGTTTTTAAGCCACCCAATCTGTGGTACTTTGTTACAGCAACTCTAGGAAATGAAGACACCCAGTAAAGAGTATTTGGGTTAAAGATGTAATTCAATTCAACAAACAATACCTTGGTGTGCATGGCTGCAAATTCAATTTGAATGTGAGGGCAACTGAACCATGGTCCCTGCCCTCGAGGAGTTTACAATACTAAAGCAGGGAAGAGAGGAGCCAACGAACCAAACTCGCAGGCAGAATGAGGGTGCAGCCAGTGCAAGATTCCCTCAGGCTTGGGGGGCTGGGAAAGGCCTCCAGGGAAGAGGCACTTGCTCTGGGAACCTAGAGCATAAAGATTCCCATGGAGAGGAGAGCTGGGAAGTGTGTTCCAGGCTGAAAAGAAAGAACAAAGGCGCAAAGGAATGAGTAGAAGCCAAGAAGAGAGAGAAGAGGCTGGAAGCCATGTTAAAGATTTTAAACTGCATTCAATAGGCAGCAGGAAACCAAGAAAGGTTTGAGAGAAATAAGTGGAGTGGCCTATCTTTCAGACCTGCTGAAAAATAACTTCAGCAGTAACAAAACATATGAGTTAGTGATTGGGAAGCCAATGTGGTGATCAAGATGGAGTTAATGGGGGCTGGAGATGTAGCAGTGACTGACTGAGGAGACTGAACAGATATCAGAGAAATTGCAGAAATAAAATGGTCAGAATTTGGTCACTGATTGGATTTGACAAAGGAAAGAGTAAGGATGAGCCTAACTCAGGTTTGTACCTTAGATGACTAAAAGGATAGTGATAACATAGACTGAGTTAAGAATGACAACAAGTGAAGAAATTCTTTGGAGAATGCAGAAAGAGAAGATAATTATTTCAGGTGAGACAGGTTGAATTTGAGATGCCATTAGGACAACCATGTGACTATTACTAAGCTACTGGAAGCATGAGTTAGAACAGGGGTCTACAAATTACAGACTGTGGGCAGACCGTTTTTGTACATAAAGTTTTATTGAAGCACAGCCTTGCCCATTTGTTTATCATCTATGGTTGCTTCTCCTCTACAACAGAGTTAAGTAGCTGCAAGAGAGGCTGGTCCACCAGCTTAAAATAAAATAATTACTATCAGGCACTTTATAGGAAAAGTTTGCCAACCCCTAATTTGGAATCTAGGGAAGAGGTCAGACCCACTGTCCATTTAGGGAACATATACTGGAGAAGAGAGTCAAGAAAGGAACCTTGGGGGAAATATTTTAATTCATTCTCCATTCAACTAGTATTTGTTGAACGCTTACTCTCTGTCAAGCATTGAGACACTGGGTTAAGAATTGGGAATAAAACAATGAACAAGACAGGTATAGTCTCCACCCTCATGGATCTTACAGTAGAAGCAAAGGGAGAAAGCAGTCAAAGAAATAACCAGTCACCAGCAACATCTGTATCTTGTGGGTGAGAAGGTAAAGAAAAGTGAATGGGGAAGAACAAGCAAACAAATAAACCTGCACAAAAACACTCAGACAGGCCAGCAGAAGACAAGGGAAGTACACGAGCACAGAAACCAAGGAAGAAGTCCATCTCAAGAAGAAAGATACCATTGGGCATGTCAAATGCTGTAAGCAGGATGAGGTCTCAAAAGAGGCCACTGGAGTTGGTATTTCAGTTAGACTTCTGAGATCATTTTTCGGCATAATGTTGGAAAACAAGCCAGTCTATAAGAAGTTTAAGTGGCAGTGAGGAAGTTGAGGCAAGGAGAATATGCTAATTTTTAAATTAAATTCAGTTTTATTGAAATACATTCACATACCATACAATCATCCATGGTGTACAATCAACTGTTCACAGTACCATCATATAGTTATGCATTCATCACCACAATCTATTTCTGAACATTTTTCTTACATCAGAAAGAATCAGAATAAGGATAAAAAATAAAAGTAAAAAAGAACACCCAAATCATCCCCCCATCCCACCCTATTTTTCATTTAGTTTTCGCCCCCATTTTCCTACTCATCCATCCATACACTACATAAAGGGAGCATGAGTCACAAGTTTTTCACAATCACACTGTTACCCCTTGTAATCTACATTGTTATACGTCTTCAGGAGTCCATATGCTAATTTTTAAAGAACAGTTTATATTCACGAAGAGAACAATAGCCAAGATGGGTGTTTAGGGGGTTAAAATTAAGGTCAGGAAGACGTATATTTATAAATAAAGAGGAAAGAACCACTAGAGAGCAAGAGAGAGATGATTTAGGAGGAGAAAATAATTTATGAGGTGAGTGTCAGAGGAAAAGGGTAGTTGTAACCCAAAGCACAGGTGGAATATTCAAGAGAAAAATAGCCAGCATTTATTGAACACTTATCATGAGCCAACCATTCTACAGAGAGGTAGATTAGATACATATATACAGATATATGAAATAGAAATAGGTGATGGACAGATAGAGCCTTTAATTCCCACCTCAATCCTGAAAATGTCTAATGTTACCCACATTTTACAGATTAAGAAACTGGAACTTGGAAGTTTAGTAACTTGCCCAAGGGCCATATTTAATATGTAGCAGAGCTGGGATTTCAAGTTGACTATTTAGCTCCAAAGTCCTTGTCCTTTCTACTTTATCAAGATGCCACACTTTGGAAAAGCGGCTCCTCCCCGAGAGAGAAGGAAAGCAACAGAATGGGTGAAAAAACAGACTCTAAAGTAGAAGATGCTCTTGCATTTAAGTACAGGTAAGTCTGTGTTCTACATTAATACACAAGGGTTCTCAAAGCACAATCTTACCCTACCTATGATTACACGTGTGACTCTGGTCACGTTCTGGGTATTTTCCATTTGCCCCTCGTGATTTGCTCTCCACGTTTCTCCGTCTGACTCTGTGACAAGGAAGGCTGACCGGAATGGGCAGGATCCCTGGCTCCCTTTTTCTCTGGCTTCTAGTTGGGTCCTGCCAAGGGAGGCACTGGCTGGAGACAGAAAGGCAGGAGGAAAAGAGGGAAATTGTCCCTCAGCTTCCTCCTTGCCATGCCCCCATGGATTGACCACATCCTTGTACCAAAGGCCACAGCTTAGGTCATGGACCCCTCCCCTACAGCTGCTGCAACCCTCTCAGTTAACAACCTCCAGGGTGCTTCTTTACCCCTTGCTGGTTTCCCTTAATGCCAGCCACTATTTGCAAAGAGTCCTATTGTTAAACACCCCTCCACTACCCTGTTCTGAGTGTGCCATCTGCATCATGCTAAGACCCTGAGAAGCCACATGGTCACATATATTCCCGGATGTTTTTCATAATGTATAATGTAGTCACTACCAGAACACCCACATTCGTCCATTTTCCCACATACTCAAACATCACACTCATATGCGTACAGCAACCAACCACAAGGTCTTCAGGATGGAAAAAAAAATGAGGCCTTTTTCACAGTATGAGAGTTCTGAGCTGAACTTTGGAGTTCAATACCAGTTTAAACCTCACATCCAAAACAATTTAAGAATCAATGATGCTTAATCATGAACCTGGGTATCCTTGACTCCTTTAAAATTCCCTAAAGAAACAAATCCTGGATTTGACTGACTCTGGTTCAAAAGTAGCAAGAAATGCACAGATCTGAAGCTACAATTAGGTTCAAGTTCAAAAATCTTTACAATTCTGGTCTTGAAAGGGAGGCTAGCCAATCTTTCAGTTGTGATCCACACTCTGTGATAAGAACTTAATTTAAAATATTAATTTGCTTTTCAAAAAGGGTAATGAAAGAAACTGATGCCCTCAGAACTGCAGTTTCCTTGTCCTCCCTTCTCTATCCCTCTCCTTCCCCCGCCAAAAAAAAATCCCTGGTTATTTTTTTTGTTGATGTCACTCACCTATTCTAGGAAGGTGAAACCACCTAGTAAGTTTTACTTTTGATGTGGAGTTTCTTTCTCAGGCTCTGGACAAGAACTGATAGGCATTGGTGAGAGGGAGCCTTCTTGTCTCCAGAACAGCCCCTTCCACAATGTGGGTTAGCAGGGCACTCACCCCACCAAAGCCTCCAGTCCCAGCTATGTGTCCAGTCACCACCTCAGTCTCTTTCTGAACTCATTTACTTCATTTGTAAAATAATGGATTTACAATAAATCAGTAGTTTACCCTTGTTTCAAGTATGAGAATCACTTAAAAAAACAAACAAACAAAAAGCAACATAGTCCCAATAGATGCTGTCTATATTTTATGCATTCGATCCACAGTCAGCACACACTTGGCTTCTTGGAGCCTCTGCAGTAAGTCCACAGCCCCCAGGAAACTTCTATCCATAGGCTAGAACTTCTGGGCTCCAAAATCCCTTCAGTTTCCAGCAGTTTGAGTCTTCATAGGAATGTCTAAGACCTGGCATTCCTATAAAGACCAGGCATATGAGAATCTCAACATCTTACCACCTTTGGGGTGGCCTAGAACACTGGAGGGGTTGGCCAGAAATCCCAGGATAAAGCAAGGCCTAATCTACTCAAGGATCATTGGTTAAGTTTTCCCACTCTGGACCTCAGACTGAAGCAACATTCCAAACTGAATTTCTGAGGCAGCCAGAGATTATGGAGGAAAGTATAGTAAATATGCTCTAGAAAAGAGTTACCTAATGTTAGGGAGGAAACCCACCATCTACACAGGCCACAGTTCACACATCCATTCCAAGTTGCCCGAGATCTCTAGGATCTCAGTGAAATCACTCCCTAAATGTTTCCCATCCAAATGATCCCATTTCCCCAAAAATTTCCTTTGGAAGGGATTGGGTTCTCAGTCACTGTTCAAGGTATGATCAATAGGTGCCATCCACAAGACCAAAATCTCCCTTAGGATTATGAGAATAGCTTTGCCTAACATCCCAACATGGGAAAAAGGCATCTGGGCCCATTAGTTGAAGTGTCAGAGTAAATGGAGTATCATCAAAAGGCAGAGGAATGGCTGTGATGACCTCCAGAACGTCCTTCTGTCCAATACAAAGAGCACCATGATGTGATATGGGATCCAGCTCTTCTCTCCAGACATGCCTCATGCCAGAACAGGGAGAGCTTGGATGCCACTAAGAGCCTGCCCTTTTCCTCTGAAACATACCAGATCCCAGAGGTTTCCAGAAGCTGCCCAACAGTGAACCCAACAGCAACCTCTTCCCAGAGTTGCAACTCTCAGGGCCAATGTCACTAGCATTTGTTCAATCTTAGGACATGTGGCTCTGGGGCTGCCAGAGCACCTTACAAGAACAGATTCAAGAGGTGCTGGAAAGGATTGGAGAGGAGATGGGGACAGGAGTGAGAGAGATACCTCCAGAGGACCACAGAAAAGAGCAAGGCTTGCTCATCCCACCCCTGTTCAAAAGTCCCCTACCTCTGGCCAGAGGTTTCCATGGAAACCTCCTAAGTTCTATCTATAGGATGAGAAAAAAAATTTTTAAATAAGCATCCTGAGGTATGTATGAATTAGCTCCAAGGAAGGCAGGCAGAGGAGGAGGGAGCGGGAGCTCACGTGGGAAGAAACAGAACTGATCATTATCCTTATAATAAAAAGGCCTTTTGGAAACCAAGCTGGCTTTGTCACAGCATCAGGAAGGAGGTGGGATGGAGAGCCAGGATGTGAGGCAGACGGGGCTTGAGGTGGGGGTACACTAGCATGTGGGGGTGCACTTGCATGTGTAAGCAGCTAGGAGGACAAGAGGAGACCAAGAGTCACCTCCTGAAGGGACCTCAGGCCAAGGGATCTGTCCAGAGGGGGAAGGACAGGACAGTAGGCAGAGAGCAGCACTGGTGGTAATGGTCAATGAGGGCAGGCAGTGGCCTTCTACAGTCCTTGTCACCTTAGACCAACTAATCAATCAATCACCTGCATTTCCGGGTTTGAACTCCACAAAAACCAAGCCTTAAAATAATAATAAAACCTTGGGAGATGTCTAGTGTGCACTTGTCTTGTAAAACTGCAACCCTCTAATCACCTGGAAGGAAGGGTTGGGACATCAGACAACTCTGGAGGGTACATACTTGTTTCTGGTTCCTAGGTCCATGGACTCGGCTGAACTCTTTTTCTCTTAATCTTGGTTTCAGGTGAAGTTTGAATGAGGAGTCCTAAATGGCATGTAAATTACTTTCTAAAAATAGACCATGAAGATCAAAAGCTTAAATTAAGAGCTAAAACTATAAAACTCTTAGAAGAAAGCCTAGGCATTGATCTTCATGACCTTAGATTAGGCAAGGACTTATTAGACATGACACCAAAAGCACAAACAATAAAAGGCAAATAGAGAAATTGGATAGTGTGGTGGTTTGGAGCTACATACCCAGAAAAACACGTTCTTAACCTTATCCTTCCGTGTGAGTGTGAACCCATTGTAAGAAGGCTCTTTTGATGAGGTTATTTCAGGTAAGGTGTGTCCAATTCAATCAGGATGGGTCTTAATCCTATTACTGTCCTTTATAAATGGAATGAAATTCAGATGGGGAGAGGGAAAGCTACAGGAAGCAAGAAGCTGAAGGTCAACAGAACTTGGAAGAGAAGGGAGAAGCCAGGAGAGGCTCCACGTGCCTTGCCATGTGGCAGAGGAGCCCAGGACCAAGGAGTACCAACCAGCCCAGAACACCAGTCCTTAGGAAGAAAGCAATGCCTTGATGATGCCTTGATTTGGACTTTCTCCTAGCTTCCAAACCACGAGCTAATAAATTCCCATTGCTTAAGCCAACCCACTGCATGGTATTTTCTTGAGCAGCCAAGGAAACTGAAACAGATTTCATCAAAATTAAAAACTTTTGTGCTTCAAAGGATACCATCAAGAAAATGAGAAAGCAACCCAAAGAATGGGAGAGAAGTTTTGCACATCATGCATCTGATAAAGGACTTGTTTCTAGAATATATAAAGAACTCCTAAAACTCAATAAGAAAAAGAGAAATCACCCAATTTAAAAATGGGCAAAGCAATAAGTACATGAAAAGATGCTCAACATCATTAATTATTAGGGAAATGCAAATCAAAACCACAATGAGATACCACTTCACACCCACTTATCTTTGTTATGAAGACAAAAATAAGTGTTGGTGAGGATGTGGAGAAATCGGAACCCGCATGCAGTGCTGATGTGAATGTCAAATGGTGCAGCCACTTTGGAAAACAGTCTTGATAGTTCTTCAAAAGGTTTAACATAGTTCCCATATGATCCAGCAATCCACTTCCGATTTGCTAATACAACCATTATGCAAAACACCAGAAATGGATTAGCTTTTTTAATGGGGGTTTATTTGGCTACAGAATTACCATCTTAAGGTAAAAAAGTGTCCAAGGTAACACATCATCAATTGGGTACCTTCACTGGAGGATGGCCAATGGCATCTGGAAAACCTCTGTTATCTGGGAAGGACATGGCCGGCATCTACTCCAGAGTCCTGGTTTCAAAAGGGCTTTCTTCCAGGACGTTCCTCTCTAGGCTGCAGCAGTTCTCCAAAATGTCACTCTTAGCTGCTCTCAGGTTGTGTTTCCAAAATATCTCTGTGTCAGCTTCTCTGGGCAAATCCTGGGGTAGTACTTCCAAAGCATCAGCAAAACTCTGCTTTCAATGGCCATCTTCAAAATGTCTCTGTAAGTTGTAGCAGGAAGCTCCTTCTGTCTGAACTCTTATATAGTGCTCTAGTAAACTAATCAAGGTCCACGCTGAATGGGCAGAGCCACGCCTCCATGGAAATTATCTAATCAGAGTTATCACCTACAGTTGAGTAGTTCACATCTCCATGGAAACAACTTAATCCAAAGCTTCCAACTTAACCCTAATATGTCTACTCCCACAAGATTGTATCAAAGAACATGGTTTTTTCTGCAGGACGTAATATATACAAACCGGTACACCACTCCCAGGTATTTATCCAAGAAAAATGAAAACATAATGTCCACACAAAAACTTGCTTCATAGCAACATTTTTCAGAATAGTCAAAAGGTAGAAACAACCCAAATGTCAAATCAGCTGATGAATGGATAAATAAACTGGTATAACCATAAAATGGAATATAATAAAAAGAAATGAGGTACTGATACATGTTACAACCTGGATGAACCTTGAAAACTTTATGCTAAGTGAAAGAAGTCAGTCACAAAAGACCACATATTGTGTGATTCCATTTATATGACATTTCCAGAATATGAAAATCTATAAAGACAGAAAATAAATTAGTGGTTGCCAGGGGCTGGGAGGGGTGGGGATTAGAAGGGAACAAGAAATGACAGTTAATGGGTTCAGAGCTTCTTTTGAGAGCGATAAAAATGCTAGAAAATTGATTGTGGTACTCATTGCACAACTCCATGCATATACTAAAAATCATTGGATTTTACACTTGAAATGTGTCAACTGTGTAGTATGTGAATTATAGCTCTACAAAGCTGTTATTAAGAAAACTAGTACAAAAATAAGCAAAAGTAAACTAAAAGAAGGACACTACTCTTAGTTATGGTAAAGACAATTGGTAAACTAAAAGAAGGACACTACTCTTAGTTATGGTAAAGACAATTGGCTTGAGATAAATGAGTCACATTTTGGTGCAATGTTTGATGTTGAAAGCGAGATGTTACAAAAATAAACAAACATAAACTAAAAAAATAAATAAAGAAAGAAAGAAAAGCAGACCATGAAAAACCTAACATACTGATCCTGCCTTTATTTTAAATTTTGGTACTTTGTTCATCATGCCTTTTTTGGGGGGCATCATTTTGATTTTTAAAAATATATTGCATTAAAATGTTACTTATCTTGATTACTGAAGAGAAATAAGTTACCTCCTTAAGTTTTGTGCCCAATGCAAGTGACTTATTTGTCTCACCCTAGTTCTGCCCATGAATTCGGTATGGTAAAAGAGATGTAGTTTAAAGAGCCTTCCCTGATCCCCAGAGAAATCTGTTGGAGGCTTCCCCCTACCCTCCTCAGTTTTTTCGTCCTTTCGCCCAACCTGTCAGCTGCATGCTTCACCATTTATTCTCCTGACCCAGCCTTGCTGCTTCTTCATCCACACTTCTCCCAGTGGCCTCATGTATATGTGCACGTGTGTGTGTACGCACACACGTGTATATGTAATTATGGTAAACAGAAAAGACTATGTAAAATTGAACATGGGCAAATATCCCAATTTTCAAAAAATGACAAGAAAAGAAAGTAGATTCTACAAATTATAGATCAGTGAGCATGAAATGAATCTCTGGCAGAATTCCATAACTGTATTATTTCACAAGACGGTTTTAGGAAACATTCAGAAAGCAAAGTGGTTACTGAGAGCAGCCAGCAAAAAAGCTTCACTAAAACCAAGGAATGCCTAATGGACCTCATTACCTTTTTTGATTCAGTTACTGGACTACAATAATAGATGAAGGAATTGCTAATTGCAGAGGACATCTAGATTTTAGCAAGGCATCTAACAGTATCTTGATATCATTGTGAGCAGTACAAGGAAATGTGAGAAAATGATAATATACATATTAGGAAGAGGTGTAATTATTTGATTGATGGTACCCAAATTTAGTTTATTCAAGCTCAGTATATGTCAATAGGGTAAAGGAACTGCAAAAAAAATTTAAATTGATTTTGGGCTACATTTACACTTGAATGTCTAAAGGAGCCCTGCTCGACTCTCCAACTGACCTTTCAGGAGGACTCTGCTCATTTCTGGGGGTGGGGTGGGGGGTGGGGGTGGGTGTCCCACTTTTAGGGAGACATTAAACAACTGAAGTGTTTCCAAAGGAGTACAATCAGCCTGGAGTAGACTCAAAGGCATAACAAAACACTGGTCATGAAAAAAATGAGGGTAGGGTATTTATTCAATAGCAGTGAACCCATGGAGAACACATGATGGCCATTTTTAAATGTTTAAAGGATTCTTTTCTTTAAAAAAAATCCGTTTACATAACCCTGGAAGGCAGAATTAAAGCTGGATGGGAGAAGTTATTAGGCAAAAAAAGCTCAACAAAAAGAAGTGTTCCTCCCTCACAGCCCGGGCTGTCCCACAACCCAATGACCTGCCTTGTAAGGGAGGCAGTTACCCATCAATAAAAGCATTCACCTTGAAAGCCTAATTGCGAAGTATTTGGGATTTAGAGAATTAGATGAGGTTGGACCCCATGTCTTACTGGGTTCCTTCCAGATCAGAGATACTATCAATCTGTGTTTCTTTTCTTCTCTCCCTTCTAGCCTTTCCTCCTCTTTCTGCTTCAGTGAGTGAGTATTTGGAAGATATTCTTAAGCTATAATCCAATTATTTTTACCCTTCTTCCACCTCTCTGACTCTAATTCCTGCTCTCCAGCCCTCTTCCCTCCCTTCCTGCCCCTCTATCCCCATTCCCTCTTCCTTCCCACAAAACCCACTGAAACTGGGGTACAAGAAAGAAAGAAAGAAGGAAGGGAGGGAGGGAGGAAGGAAGGAAAGAAGGAAGGAGAAAGGAAAGGTAAGATGGAAAGAAAGAAAAGAAAGGAAAGAAAGAAAGAAAAAAGGCAAGAAAGGAAGGAAAGACAGATGGAAATGTGGAAGGCAAAAGGCAAGGCAAGGCAGAAAAAGAAAACTGAACCCAAGTGGCATATATGTCTGTTTTGATGTTAAATCCCTAACTATTGCTTACTCTGGACACCTGCAGGTGTTCACTGAAGAGACTGATCTGCATTCACATGAATTAGCCTCAGAAGTGTCTACATATGCCGTTATCTTTCTGCATAACACTCAATGCTCATAACATTTGCAGTGTCTATTTTCCCTGCTTTACTACTAAGTTCCAAAGGCAAGACTATGACAGTTCTGGTCTCTGCTATATCTCCAGGGAGGCACTCCACTGAAATTAATTAAATGAATAAAGAATTTCTCTTACTCTTTGCCCATATATTCCAGACTTATTAAGATTATACTGATGAAAGTCCTGCTTAAGACTAAGCATTCAACAGTGCATAGAACTTGAGAGAGAGTAAGGACATCGGAAAACATCTAGCACAACCCCTCCATTTCACAGATGAACAAACTGAAGGCAAGAGTAATGAAATATTTGTCCATGGTCGTTCAGCTAGCTTGGTGGGTTGAATTTTGTACCCCCAAAACACATGTTCTTAATTTGCATTCCTGTGCATTCCTTGAAAATGAGATCTCTTGAAGATGTTATTTTCAGTTAAGGTGTGGCCCAACTGAATGAAGAAGGGTCTTAATTGGACTACTGGAGTCCTTTATAATAACAGAAGAAATTCAGACGTAGTAGGAGAAAGCCACCGGGAGGAGCTGGAAGCCAGAAGTCAGCGGGAACACAGAAGAGAAAGGAGACGACATCACCATGAGAGGGGAAAGCCAAGGAACCCCAAGGATTGCCAGCCCACCAGAATGCTACTGACCCTCGGAGGAAGCAAGCCTTCTAGCATCTGAAACCGTGAACCAATAAATTTCTGTTGTTTAAGCCAACTCATTGTGTGGTATTTGTCATAACAGTCTGGGAAACTAAGACAGCTAGGAAGTAGCAGAGCTGGGAATCCAAGGAAGTTATTCTGATTCCCAGGAGACAGAATTTCATGGGAGTAAAATACACAAGTTTGGAGCTCATATGAACCTGGGTTTCAATGACAAATCTTCTGCTTACTAACTTCATGATCTTGGGAAAGTTAATCAGTGTCTGCAAGCCTTAGCATCTTCAGAAGTAAATGGGAGTGACAGCACCTTCAACCACCTCACTGCACAGAGTGGAAGCTCAGTAAATGGTTGCTTTTATTGCTATCAACAAGTCCAGTGCTCCGTCCACTAAAACACATGGCCCTTGACTCTGTGCCTACAGGAAAAGGAATGCATCCATGCTAAAGAAAACAAGGAAAGGGAACAAACGCTGAGTGCCTGCTATGTGCTAAGTAGTTTTCCATACTTAGTCTAAAACACAGAGGAGCCACATACAAAGTGGCAGGACAACTATCTTTCATACAGATGTGCTCTTTCAACTGTAAGCATGTGGCCACAGAAGGCAATCCATTTACCCTTCAAGTCCAATAACCTTTCTTAGTCTTTTCTTTGACTATCTAACCTTTCTCCTCAACTGCCTACTTCAGGGCTTTTTGAATAAAGAATAATAAACACTAAGCCATTGTAACTTCTAAGTGGATTATCTTCCAGCTATACTGGATGGTACATGAAGGCAGAGGGCAGAGAGCACGTCCAGTTTAGAGATTTGTCCCTGTGGGTGCTTAGTAAAAGCCAGGAACAGATAAACAGCATGATGATGACTCACCCTTTCCTTTCAGCTTGCTTCCTTGTCCCCTCACCTACTGCTTTAAAAATTTTTTCTTTATTAGAGAAGTTGTTGGTTTACAGAACAATCATGCATAAATACAGGATTCCCATATACCACCCCAACATTAACACCTTGCAATGGTGTGGGACATTTGTAACAAATTGATGATCACACATTTTTATAATTGAACTATGAACTAGAGTCCATGGTATAACCATCAGATTAGGTTACATGGTTGTATGCGTAGTAACAGAATTTAATTTTTTTTAATCCATGGAACTACACCACACAAACAGTGAATCCTAAGTTATACCTGCTGATTTTGATGTTCAACAGACCAACTTCCTTTGCAACACGGGTCCCCCTTTTCCTCTTTCTTGAAGGTGTTACTGCTCAGATGTCAAGCTCTAGAGACTCAGTTCGTCCAGGAGGACTTCCATTTTCCTGAACCTCTGCGTTCTTGGCTACAACACTTTGTCTACCCAGAACATCTGATCAAACTTGAAGCTGGCATGAGTGAGATAAATTCTGGAATTAATTTGGTTGCTGATGTTAGGGAATATTTCTTTGGATTTTTATAACAGCTATCAACCTAGAGGAAAGTGTACAAACAAGACAGAGGAAGTGCTTCCCAGGATAAATCAGCCTAAAGGAAATGCAATAATCTTGTCTTACTATAGCTATTTATAAGACTGTCAGAGGAATTGAGGAAGAGCAGAGGCTGAGGTTGAATGGTTGAAGGGAGATGTCGCCTGGTGTGTTTGCCAGAGAAGTCGCTTATATTCTTTTAGAGCAGTTCTTGGGAATGATTCAAGAAGGTAGGAATGGCTGGGAGGGCAAAAGATATTGCTGATTAATGAAGGCAAAATTTCATGTAATCTTTATGGGTTTAAGACTTGCAGAATTAATCTGCAAGCTTAACTTCCCTGAGGTTACTTTAGCTAACCAGCATTTACTGGATTTCCAAAATCCCATGGCAATTCTAACATGTAGCAACTACTTGAATCACAGAGTGAGAAAGAATAGCCACCCAGACATAACCCCTGTGGGAGGAAAGAATTCAGATTTCCAGGACCTGATCTGCGTTCCCTCACTTCACTTATCCAAGAAAGCTCCTACTCCTTGAATAGCTGCCAGATAAAATGTCAAGACCAGTGCAAACAGAAATGAAAAAGAGAACCACACCCATGGTCACAAATGAGAGGTATTGTCTCTGCACTTCAGATGGTTCTCCTTGGGATGGATACAAACTAGAGGAATCCTTTTCTAGCACTCAATCTCGGGGTTCCAGTTATTCTTATAACTTCTGTTTCCATGCTAAGATATTTCCTGGTGTCTGTATCAGAACTCAGAAAACACAGCTTAAATGTAAGATGCCTAAAAACGTTCATTTGGTAATATTTGAGTAGAGAACAGTGAAAATAATTTATTTTATATGGGAAAGAGGTGGTACACATTGTTCTTGTAAGACTATGTATGAATATTCATTTACTCAACACATTTTTATGAGCTCTAGATCTATGAATAAAGCAGGAAGCAAAATTATCCACACTATGATTACATTAAAAAAGCATTATTTCCATGCTAAAAACTAGAAGCAATTACACTCCAGTTAAACTACACCCCAGTTAAATTAGGATTATGGGTGATAGTTGTCCATTTCTTCTAAGCATTTTTATAGTGCTGCCATATTGCATTAAAACTAAATCAGTAAGATTGGTATGCCAAAGCTGTTATCTCTTTCCCTATGACATGCAGACAGGGAAGAGGGGTTGGAGGCAAGGTCCAACCCAACAAGTATGTGTACCCATGAGTGTAGAAGGAGAGGCTGCTGAGCAAACCCTGATTCCCACATGCCTGCCTGAGGCAGAACAGCCAGGTGACTCTGCAAAGCAGTGTTGAGAAAGGTACAGTGATGACATCTGACCTGGACTCCCTAAGACCCAGTTCCTAGGTAACTCGTGGCCCTGGGCTAGGTTGCTGGTACACAGCTTGTTCCAAGCGCAGTAGCACTTGCTCCTATCCTCTCTTATACTATTTAACTGTTCTGTGTAGAACATAAACTACTTGAGGAATGACATGGTTCTTATTCTCCTACTGTCATCTCCTTAACTCCACCCTGCACAGCTTCCAAACAGTGTCTAGCATAATGCTAGCACTGGAAAAAATAATTATTAACACATAGTGATGCAAAGAGGCAAAGGAAGTCAAATCAGCTTCATGGCAGACAGCTAGCTGGATTTTGTCAATTTTTGACAACCAACCTGTGGGTAAACCAGATGCCTGCTGGCCTTATTCAGGAGGGAAAAGGTCCCTGGGTACCCAGCCTCGTTGTGTATCAACAGCATCCAAGCTCCAGTGCCTTTCTTCCTCTGACTTTGTCTCTTCTAATAGCTAAGGGATATACTGACTGCTTTTAGTTGGGTCTTTGTCACCCCTTCTGTCTGGCATGAATGCCATTTACTGACATGCAGCACAATCTCCATGTCTCTGATACCGATGCACCTCTGTGGCATACAAAACTCATTTCAAATACCCTTTTACTCCCCTTCCTGTATTATGGAAGCTGGAAGTATTTTTTTCCTGTCTCTTTTGCAGCCAATGGTGGCTCTTCCCATGTCTGGCCAATGAGCTAGGAAGGAAAGTATACTGGGAAGCTTCTGAGAAAGTCTGTGCTTCCTTGAAAAGAGACAGATGACATTGGCACTGCCACTCTCCTTCTTAACACTTTGAACACGAACATGACACCTGGGCAGTAATAGCCTTCTTGAACCAAAAAGTAACAGCACAAGGATCAAAATTAAAAACGGTTAGGATGGTATAGTGGAAACACAAAATGAGCCTTGTCCTTGATCTAAGTTCAAGGATCTTGGATTTGGAGTACAGGGTTCTAGATAATCTTACCAAAGATACATACCTAGGTTCATCCCCTTCAATTCCTGCCTCTTACTTTACACTCTAATAATTCCAAAATACTTAATATTTTTTTAAATAACTACACTCTCTTTGGCCCCTGTGACTTTGCTTATGTTGTTTCCTCTATGTAGGATGATCTTCCCACCTTTCTTTACCAGCTCTTGCTTATCCTTCAAACTATAAATGCACAAGCATCACCTCATCCAGAAAGGTTTCCCCCATACTCCCAGGTAGATCTGTGTGTCCCTATTCTATGTTATACTATAGCACCTGGGCATACTTTTATCTTTGTACTAATCATGTTGGTGAGAAAGTTCTGCTAGTGAATCTGACTTCTTCCCTAAAGAGTGAATTTCACTGGCAATAGTGCCTGTATCTTCATTCTTCTTTGAAATTGCAACACCTAACAGCTTCTAGCACATGGTAGCCACTCAGTAGGTAACTACTGAAATGAGTCGTGTTTCAGAAACTGTGGCATGAGTATGCATGCTTACACAAAGTAGTTAGTGGGTATGTATAAATACACACACACAGACACACACACACACGTGCCTGAGTAGATGGATCTTGTTGCCACATATACATTTACTTTTTTTTTTAACCAAACAGAAAAGCTTCAGTAATCAAAAGTCCTAAGACACAAAGACAGAAAGCTGAAGAAAAACAGCCTAATGGAAAGTTCCTGAAAATGTTGTGAATACACTCAACGTGAAACTCACCTGCTTGGAAAAGAAATGACTCCAACCTCCAAATAAATTGACAATCATTGCTGTACAGACATCACCCACTGGCAGATGGGCTTAAGGATGATATGGGCTAACAGTTTCAGGGCAAGGAATTTAGTAGGGGTATGGAAGGGAGGTAATAGCTGTGCCAATGAACCATCCAGTTTTCAAAAGTTCTACTCATCTTGTTGTCATCGGAATATAGAGTTATAGATCTCAGTAGATACAAAGATTTTCCTCTGTTACATCTTTTAGTTTCCCATTTCTTGTTTTATTTTTTAAAAGACTTCTTGCTCAACAACATGGGAAGCCAACTGAGGATAGGTGGTATCAGATGCTTCTTTGTACCTTCCCTCCCATAAATCTAATATAGTACCTTACATAGAAGGGATGTCTGAAAAATAGTTTCCAGTTGCTTTGTTTCATATAGCATAGTTGTGTTGGAAGCTCAGACTCTGAAGTCAGACCCAGATTTGAATCCCAGCTCTGCACACTAGTAAGATAACCTTGAGGGAATCACTTCGTCTCCTGAGTCTTCGTTTCCTCATCTGTTAAATTGGGAAATTAATAGCACCAACTCTTGGTGATGTTGAGACTTAAACAAGATCACAAATGTACTGGGCTTAGCAAAGTGTCTGGCACACAGAAAAAGTTTCAATAAAAGGTTTTTAATAACAATGAGGAAGGTGTTGATAACCAGGTGGAGAAGATTATTCTTAGATTATAGCTTGTACCTGGCTCAATGCCCAAATCAAATGAAAAAATTTTATTAAAACTCTATGACTCCTTGCAATCCCACTTCTAGGTATATACCCCAAAGAACTGAAATCAGGGACTCAAAAAGATGTTTGCACACCGATGTCCGTGGAGGCATTATTCATAATTGCCAAATTATGGAAGCAAGCCAAGTGTCCATCAACAGATGAATGGATAAACAAAAAGTGGTCTATATATACAATGGATAAATAATATCGGATATAAGTAATACAATAAATGTGATACATGTGACAACATAGATAAATCTTGAAGACATCACGTTGACTGAAGCCAGACACAAAGGACAAACATTGTACAATCTCACTAATATGAGATAATTAGAATAAGCAATTCATAGAGACAGAAAAGAGAACAGAATTTACCAGGGGTCAGGGTAGGAGCAGAGAATGGGGCGTTAAAGCTTAATTGGTAAAATTTTCTGTTTGGGTGATGGAAAGGTTTTGGCAATGGATGGTGGTGATGACAGTACAACATTGAGAATGTAATGAATACCATTTAATTATATATTGGAATGTGGTCAATAGGAGAAATTTTAGGTTGTATATATGTTATTAGAATAAAAGAAAATTTTTTTAAACCATAGGACTATACAACACAGTGATGCCTAATGTAAACTACGGACTATAGTTAACAGTACAATTATAATAATATTGTTTCATCAAAAGTAACAAAGTTATACTACTAATGCAAAGTGTTAATAATAGGGAAAACTGCATGTGTGAGGGGGGCATATATGGGAACTCTATCCTCTGCCTGATTTTTTGGTAAATCTACAACTTCTCTAATAAAAATTAAAAAATAAAATTAAAAATAAAATAAAATAAAACACCTCTGACTACCTTGAGGGAAGTTCACTCCTGGAAGAAGACAACGTTGCTTCTTATGACACTGGGAACAATGAATGCCATCACATCCCACCTGAGCTGTGACAGCCCAGCAACAGAGCCTTAAGTTATGGTTTTATTTAGCTCATTCTTAGGATTGCTTCTCCTGCATCTGTCCTCCCATGATCCCAGTATTCATCAAAGAGCGAGAACCCATTAGCCCTGCACTGGGGTGACCTCGGAATAAAAGCAGAGAGGCACTGTCTGTTGCTTTGCGATAATTTAACCAAATGGCGGGCAACTTGAAGGTTGTAATGCCTGTGGGTCAGCAGTTTCGAGGATGCCAAGACTGTTTTTAACTTGCCCTTCCTGCACTCCACGTGAGCTGCCCTGCTCTCGGGCTTTTATTCTGAAGATAGTCAATCTGTGGTTAGAATTTTCTGGACCTTAACGATGCCCACATTTGAGAGATGGCTTCTTGAAACTCTGGACTGTGGTTTCAGTTAAAAGTTCAACCAAGACAGTGGTTTACAAGAGAGGAAAGGGGCTAGAAGTTGTTGAGTAGTGTTTATTTTCCATTACCATCTTCTCTCTCCAAAACCCAACAGCAAAATGGCCTACCTTGGAAAACCAGATTTAGTTTGATGGGGAGAGGGGAGAATTGGACAGACAAAATACAAAATTATTTAATGAGTTATTTAAGAACAGACAGAAACAATAACACAGATAACAGAGAGACAATCCAGACTACAAACACATCATTTATAACATTTTGGAAGCAGTTAGCATCAGAACAGACCAGGGACATGGCCAAAATATAGATACCGTTGAAATATTGACAAAGCTAGCACATCTCACATTTCTCTTTGCTACCAGCAAGTCTGAGTACTTACTTAGTAAAGCTATTAACATGGATGACTAAATGGCTGTTAACTGATATTTTGTCCAGTTAGGATTCTCCCTGGGGAAAGCAAAATTAAGAGAGCAAAATAACCAGCAAATAGGAAATAATTCTCCAAAATGACTACGAGTCTTACACAGCTTAAGCCTTAGGCACCTCAAGCTCTAGCAAGAGGAGCCTGTAAGATTTCTTTGAGGGTTCTACAATGTAATTTATGAACTCATGTTCCCAGGAGGAGGTGGGAGACCAGGAAACTTTCTCAGGGGGCTTCCATGCTTTTCTTATGAGCAGTTTAAGTGGTTCCCAGATATTTTCCTTAGCATAGTAAAATACTCTTCTCCCACCTATGCATGTAAGAGATACACCTTGGAGATCTCTTTCTTTCTAAGCGTGTTTTATCCTTTTCCAGGATGCTTTTCCTGTGAGGTGACAAAAATCCCAAGGTCAGGGACATTTGCTTAGTACCAGCCTCTGCAGCAATGAGCATCTAATCCACCAAACTCACCAACAAGGCTCAGAGCCGTGATTTGGGAGAATTTCCACTTCTTTTGAAAGGGGAAACTGGAGTTGTAATAGCACTGACTCAGATTCCCCAGCTAGGGCAGGTCACACAGAGAGGCTGAGCCATACGTCCACAGTCCAGAGGCCAGCTACATAGATGACTGGCAACCAGGAAGATCCATACTCACCCTATCTAAAATTCATCTACACCCCTCAACCTTCCAGCTGTTAGACCAGGTACACTCTATTCCTGTTCATGCGATTCTAGCCCCTTTGCAGTATAAAAGACCAAGAATGTTTTAGAAAGGTTCATCTCTCAATTATCAGCACAAATCTCTGCCTGTGAATGGAGGGTGACACATTATAAACAATCAAAAGATTAATTTTTCTTTGATACTAGAGTCAGTGGGTTCAGGATGAAAAACCAACAGGACATTCTGCATATAGGGCAATCTGAAGTTCACAAGCTGTTGGCTAAATGGGAACACCAATCTATACAACCTCAAACACCCTTGTCCGGTAACTGGAGGGTGGGGCTCTTCCCAGAGGGCTGTGGAGCATTACACTCTGTATGAGGAGCTGAGAGTGCCAGTTCCAGCTCTGTCACCAGCCAGCTTTAAGAGCTTGGGTAAATGACTTTCTCTGCATCTCATTTTCTTCATCTGCAAAAGATTAAATGAAATGAATCTAGGCCATTCCTAAATGGCCAGGAATATATGAAAGTAAAAATCACAGAGGACAATAGAGATCCTAGTTTTTAATATTTCTTAGCCAGAATTCACCGTAAAGCTAAGCATATGACTGGATCAATAGAAGGACACGCCAACAGATTGTTCCCTGGGGAATTGTCTTTTGATGTCTAAATTGATTCCCTGGGTAACCACATTAAGTCTCCTACTAAAATAACAGTGGAAGAAACCAAAACCGACTGTAAGGAAGGATAACAGACTGACATAGAAAGGACATTTTAAAACCTTGCTCCAGCAATCTGTAATCGAGTTGAACAAATAAGCAGGCAGATAAAACATAATTGAGACATTTTATTCCTGGTTTCTAAAGCTCTTTTGGGATGACATCCATTATTCACAGATACATAAAGACTTGTGCTCTTTGGGTGTCTGTATGTAGAACAAAGACATGCAGTTGCACCAAGCTACAGATGTTCCAATATTCCAGCAAATACCTAGATATAGGGGTGGGAGGCAGAAAGTAAGGATAGACAAACCACAGAGACTTTTAACAGAACAAGTTGAAAAGGGCTGACAGGCATGGCTCACACCTTCTGGTGCTATTCCCTGAATGACAGAAGGATCTTTTGTCTGCCCATCTTTTTGCAGGCCCATCATATGCTTCTGGTGACAACACTTACAGGAAGTATGTGGCTGAGTGGTGAATCAACCCCACAGAATATGCTAGCTTGGATGCAAATGGAAACCACTATGCTACCTGGCTGGAGTGGAGGTAGGGGAATGGCCTAGAAAATTCACTTCATGAATCTAAAATGTCATGAACTGAGAGATAAGAACTGTTCTTTAGAAGAGACAAATTTATTTTAAGGCATGGTGACATAAAATAAAATAAAATAAGAAAGCCTATTTTTAAAAATAGTGCTGTGGCCTGGGCCTTCAAAAGTTCTGGGGGAAAGGGCTTGCAATAATATGTTTTAGAAACTCTTCAGAATACCTGTTAATCAGGCTCTAAACTTGAATCTGTACATAATAATAAGATCCCGTGGCAGACAGACAATAAGAAGGCATCTTAAAGAGCATCCTCTTCCAAGAGGGCCCACACCTAACCAACTCCAGATGGATGGGAATTACCCAATGTTGAAAGACTTCACAGCTTCTCTTGTTCATCCATTCAGCGTTGATAACACTAACAAGACAATGCCAAGTTTAGGTTGACGGTCACTGACACGCATCCTGTGGACACAACCTTTTATCCAGTTGGCCACTCTAGAATCTCAGAGTTCCTCTGAGATCTGTTGTGATCTCAACCTCCAATCCTTTGAAATTTTTCTTTCCTTTCCTCCCTTAAATCTCTTCTTTTATCTCATCATTCTCCCAGTTTATCAGTCTCCTTCTGGCTATTTTTCTTCTGAATTCAGTTGAACAACTGTCTCAACACCTTGTGGTTTTGCCAAACCTTCACAACCCATCTGCAACACAAGAGGAATCCAACTAAGCTGCTCTCTCTGCCTTGCTCATGGCTAAGGTGAAGATTGTTGTCATCATAGGGTATGCTTTCCAATTTTAATAGGTAGCAGCACTGTACGGCAATCTTTTTGCTTGCCCACAGTCATTAAGTTTGACTCTTCCAAATTTTTCCATTCTTCTTGAACTCCCTATGGCATTCCCCATTTCACTCTCAGAAGATGACTAACTTTTCTTCATGGAGAAAACAAAAGTCGTTTCACAAATTGACTACCAATGGTCCTCCACCTCTGCACTTCGGAAAGTAGCACTCAACCTTTGCTACGTTCCTACTTTCTCTAAGAAGGGGTGTTCCTTCTGTCCTCTTATAGGATCTGAATGACATTTAAATAAATCATTGAATATAAAATACCTCACACAATGCTTGGCAGACCATAAATATTGGTTTCCTTTCATCCTCCCCTCTACAGATTTAAGCCTTCCAGTTTTTTTGTGTGGGTTTTTTGTTTTGTTTTGTTTTGTTTGTTTGTTTGCTAGATTCTGATCCCTCCTGACTTCTCAGGGACTCTACTTTCTTAACTGTCTCTTCTCTTTCCCATATCTTCAATCTCTTCCAAGCTAGCTAGCTCTCTCCTCTTTATTAAGAAATATATTCAAGTGATTCCCCTCTCCTGAAAAAAAAATGTCATTCTTCTTTCCCTTGTATGTTGTCAATCTATCTCCCTCCTTTCTTTCAAATACTAAGAGTAGGGCCCTCAACTCCCGGCTGCATTCAACCTCTCAACTCCACAATCATTACTATCTTTTCCTACAACTTCACTGAAACTGTTTTTGCTAAGTTTGCCTATGACTCACTAAATCCCTAATCCAATGGCCTCTTTTTCAATCCTTATTCCAAATTTTGATCTCATTACCTTCCCTTTCAACACTGCTCCATTTCTGGCATTTGATGTTTCAATTTATGGCCACTGACCTATTTCAGACACATCAAGCTAGAACGTTAAGGCAATCTGTGGTTTCCCCTCCACCATCCACCTGCTACCAAATGTTGAGACTCTTTAAACTAACTCTCAAATCTGGATGATCCTTTCCAAACTTACTGCCAGTGTCCATACCCCATCAACTCTCACCTGGACTACTACAGCAGCCCCTTTATAGGATTTGGCCTTCAGATTATCCCTCTTTCTGTCCATCCTTCACACTGCCACCAGAGTTATCTTCCTAATAAACTAATCTGTTCTTGCCACCCTCCTGCTAAAAAATGCCTGGGACTCCCAGTTGCCCTTACAGTTAAGTACAAGCTGTATAAATGAAGCTTCACAATCTGACTCTGACTCGCTGCTCCAGCCTCATTACCTCTCCTACAGCACACTTCATGGCCTGACTAAATTACTCTTCAGAAACATCAAGCACCTCACAGCTCCATGTTTTTGCATATGCTATCCTCTCTGCCTGAAATTCAATTTCACCTTTCTCCACCTGGAACACACCTACTCACC